>NC_081847.1:14420425-15620425 GCF_963259705.1 Myotis daubentonii | reverse complement strand
GACACATATTCCATATTACATATTTATTACTTTTAAATATCCAGTCAAATGGAGTTTAAAAATGCTATAGTACCCCCAAATGACAAGGAAAATATTTTTTTCATTTGCCTGAGGAAAGCAAAATAAGCAATCTTTTTCTTAAACTCTTTAAAATTTCTCCAGTAATTTACATTTTTGAGAATCCATTTCTTCTAGTTGTTCAAAAATAATATATAAACATTTATGCAGCTACCAAAATATGCTAAGCCGGAATATAATATTTATATTTCTTATTTTGTGGTTCTGAGCTCACTTCATGGACAACATTGTGAAAAATACTTTAAAAATGAATTCTATTTTGATACAATTGATAAATGAATTTTGAAATGCAAACTGGAAAAGTATATAAAATATATTCTATATGCATCTAATCGAGGGTTAATGTAATTTCTGGAAGCGAGCAATTCTGTGGGTTTGGCTCTGAAAGCCATGCTTTCAGCCCTGCCCTTTCCCCAGCCACAGGGCCCTGCCTTTGGCTCCAGCCTCCAACACATCCCCATGAAGCAAGGTGCTGTGCACTTGAGATTGCAAGTTTAAAGACGGAAATAAAGTTCTTTAGAACCTTTTAGTAATCTTGAAAACAGACAATCAAACATGAGAAGTATCCACATCTATAGTTGGCTAGTAAGAGAATGCTGGAAAGTGAAAGTGTAATGGTGATTTGATCAAAGTTTTTGAGAGTTTTTTCCCCTCCTAAGTCGGGAAAAGATGCCTGACATAAATTCTGTTCTTGTCAAGCGATGCTTTACCTTGTGATTTTGGAACATTGCGGGCCAGGAGAGTACCTTCTGTGGAAAGGGGTAGATACCAATGCAAGAGTCACTTTCCTCTCAAAAGAGAACAACAGCCCCAACCGGTTTAGCTCAACAGATAGAGCGTTGGTCTGCGGACTGAAGGGTCCAGGGTTCGGTCCCAGTCAAGGGCACATGCCCAGGTTGCGGGCTCTATCCCCAGTAGGGGTTGTGTAGGAGGCAGCTGATTGATGATTCTCTCTCATCATTGATGTTTCTGCCTATCTCTCCCTCTTCCTTCCTCTCTGAAAGCAATAAAAGTCTTTTTAAAAAGAAAGAGAGAGAGAACAACAATTACACCTGTGATGTGAGCAATGACAGTGTTTCAAAATGTTCTTTTAAAACTAAAAGAGGCCTTTTGAGTATGGGCCTTTAGTCCGGGGTTTCATTGTTTAGTTTTTCACTTTTCTGTGTAAATAGACATTAGCAGGCTCACCCATGGGCTAAGCCCTCTCCCTCATGTCCTTGCCCAGGAACACAGGTTTTAGAAAAACAGAAAGTAATCTAGGCTGGCATATGCTCAGGTGCGGGAGGGCAAGCTGTTGCATCCATTTTTCCTTTATTATATATTTTAAAATATGTTTTATTGGTTTCAGAGAGGAAGGAAAGGGAGAGAAATAGAAACATCAATGATGACAGAGAATCATTGATTGTCTGCCTCCTGCACACCCCACACTGGGGATGGAGCCCACAACCTGGGCATGTGCCCTGATCAGGAATTGAACCGTAACCTCCTGGATCATAGATCAACGCTCAATCACTGGGCCACGCTGGCCAGGCTAGTTTATTATATTTTACTTATTGTTAAGTGAGTGAAAATCCAATTCAATCCCTCATTTATTTCAAGAGAGAGGTGTCAGAACCACAAGACAGAGTAAAAAAAAGTCCCCTCCACCTGCCTGGCTCTAAGAAATAATGCATGGGGAATTTCCCCTGGTTCATTTTATTTTGTTTTGTCTTAAGAACTGTAACCCCAGGAATATATTAAGTGAACTAATTGTTGCATTATTTTTCATGCATCAATTTCAGTGTTTTTTTTAGTTTCTATGCTTCACTTCAGTAGTAATTTAATTTCACTCCGGCATCTGAAAGTTACAGTTTGATGAAATAAGTAAATTAATAAAGTCTGAATACTTCCAAGCAGGGCAGACACCTTTCTGTACGCGGTGCTTTTACTGCTCTTCCCAGCTGATATTTATAGCTCAGCCATATGCAGTTATAAAGATTTATTACGAGCCTGTGGAGTAAGCTCTGTTAATGTGTACACGGAATGTCCAAGTTTTGACTCTGTTAGCTTTAGAGATCGTCAACAAGATGAAGCCATTCTGATGGCAAGCCAAGCAGTGCGCAGTTGGAATGAGGCCTCGTGTTGACCAAGGGCTTAGCTATGTGCCCTAAACTATACTCGCCCTGCGTGTGGGTTTGCTAAAAATGTTTGCAAAGCTCAGGTAGTGATTTTTCTTTTTCTTCATCACCATCCTCATCTGAGACGAGCTGAAGTTGGGAATCTGTTGACTAAAAGTCAAAATGGAAATTTTAAGATGAAAAATAAAGGCCAGACTGAAAATGCGGGCAGAGCCACCCCAGGAGTGCCATGAATGGGGCATCTGTACACTGCCTGGCCGTGCCTTGTCCGGCTGCTGGGCCCTTACTCTGCATTCATGGGTAGAAAGACAAGGACAGGCACCAGCTGGTGCCCATCCCCACCACCGCCCTTTCTATGGTCAGTGGAAAGAAAATAGGACTCTAGCCTTCTCCTTTTACACATTTCCTTCATTTGTGAAATTTCTCTTGCCCTTAGTAGATGCATATATTTTTCCAGTGAATGCCGGCCATTTGGGGAGAGAAGGTTCTCCAAATAAAACAATACGGTGAGATAGCATCCAAAGGTTTGCAGCACTTTTCTCAATCTTGACTGCATTAGAATCACCTTTAAAAATGCTAAACATGCCAGTTGGTCCTCCCAGCCCTAACCCCGAGTGTTGCCTGGGCATGCTTTTTTTCTTAGAAGATCCCCCAAGTGATTCTAATATGCAGCTCACATCACAAACCAAAGGTCTAAACCCCAATTCTAATTAAGAATTAGAGACTGATCCAAAGTGACTGCTCATAGAAGTCTTCAAAATAACTAACCTTTGTCTACTCCCCAGAACTTGACAGCTGAAGATAGCTTGAGAGGCAGTATTCATTAACAAGTAGGAGCTTGGGTCCTGAAAAAGTCTGCTCTGGCAAAAGAAAACCAATCAAATGAGAGAAAGGCTAGAGCCTGAGCTTGCCCAAGAGGATGTCCTGAAGTGTCTGGAGGGCGTTGTGAAGCTTCTGCAAAGCACCATTTCCTCCTTGTGCACCCCTTCCTCAGATGCTCATGAGGTTCCAGATCCTTCCTCACTAAGAGGCAGCTCCAAGGAATCCGTGTACCAGGCCTCTAGTAATTTATAATTGAATCACTCCTCTTCCAGCCCTTTTTCTACCAGATCCATGAAGTGTCAGATTGGGCCTAATAAATTAATCCTGAAATATCTCTGTATGATGATTTAATATATATCTCTATTGTCAATGTTATAAAAAGATTTTTATGTTTATCCCAAATGAGCAATTAATGTAGAATTTTAGGTATTTGATACTTCTACACTAACACTAGAGAAATTCTGAGGACTTGTCTAGCTATAACTTGACTGAACAACATTCTCTGATAGCTAAACACTTTTTAAATAGGCAGAGGACTCTGGCTTTTAGACGGTCCTCTTCACGGTTGGGCAATATGATCTTTCCTGCCTGTTTCTTTTCCAAAGTGTGTCTGAATCCCAGCTCTCCATCCTTTACACTGCTACCACCACCCATTCAGTCCACTCTCCTCTCAGGAGTAAATTACTCTAAGCTTCTGCTACCTTCTCAAACCAATCCAGTCTCCACGTAACCAATGACACCCAACTAACATCAGCCTCCTCTTCAAGTTCTTCAGTGCCTTTCCATTGCATTGAAATAAAAGTAAAACCCCCAATGCCTCACTATGCCATAGGCAGGGTCAGGCTTTCTCAACCCCGTTGAAATGCTCTCTGACTTCAGTCCTGGCTTCCCCAACAGCCCGAGCTCTTTTCCCCTGGAAACCTTTGCCCATGCTGTTGCTTCACTAGGAACCCTCTCTGTCTGTGTCTTTCAAGCCTCTAATTAATTGTAATCTCTTCAAAAAACTTCTATGCCTTTTCTGTCTGATGTAGTCCATCCTTTATTATCCTCTATCTCAGCTTGTCGTTTTCACCTTCATAACACTTAAAATTTACAAGCATCCTGTGCATTGTGACTATCCTCCTGTACCTTTTGTCCATTTAGTTCAGAGGTGGGCAAACTTTTTGACTCGAGGGCCACAATGGGTTCTTAAACTGGACCGGAGGGCCGGAACAAAAGCATGGATGGAGTGTTTGTGTGAAATAATATAAATTCAAAGTAAACATCATTACATAAAAGGGTACGGTCTTTTTTTTTTTTTTTTTTAGTTTTATTCATTTCAAACGGGCCGGATCCGGTCCACAGGCCATAGTTTCCCCACGGCTGATTTAGTTGGTTTATGCCTATATCCTCCATTGGAATGAAAGTCCTTGAGGGCACAGAATAAGACATTTACCATCTTATTCACAGTGTCTTGAATGTATCTGCATGTCTTGAGCACTCAAGAAATATTTGTTACGTGACAGGAAAATAATATTTCTGTTCTTTATTCTGCTCCTTTGTGCCATTCATATAGGATCCTGGTGACAACCTCCACTTATCTCCTTCTGGAGGCAATTCGGGGCCATTCTTAACTCTTAATGTGTGGACTTTGGAACTAGGAAAGGAACTCCAGATGAGATCACAGCAGGGCAAAAGCATATTGAAAACCAAATGCCATACATTCTGCTAAACATTTAATTCTTCAGTCCTTACAGCAGCACAGTGAATGAGGAGCCTTGATTCTTCCCATAGAATCAAAAATTTATATCAGCCAACATTTGTTGAAAACAACAGATCTTCAATCCCAACACACTTTTTTATACTCTTCAGGAGAGAGTATGGTTTTATGTATGCACTTCACAGAATTGGCTATCTTGGCAATACTAATTCTTAATTAATGATTCTGACACATAGTAGGTTTATATTAAGAAGGTTGGCTCCTTTGAATCTACCCTCCCTTTCTGCATTTATACAATTGTGTATTTTTAAACCAAAATAGAGGATTTTGCATTTATTTTATTTAAATAGTGTCACATGTATTTTAGTGACTCTTTTCTTAAGTATTTGAAGTATCTGTGGATGTTTAGAGGGAAAAGGATATGAATTTCAGAGCAAGACAGGTCTGGGTTCAAACCCATGGTCGGCAAACTGGGGCTTGGGAGCTACATGCGGCTCTTTGGCCCCTTGAGTGTGGCTCTTCCACAAAATACCACGTGCGGGAGTGCACATACAGTGCGATTGAAACTTCATGGCCCATGTGCAGAAGTCGGTATTTTGTGGAAGAGCCACAATCAAGGGGCCAAAGAGCCGCATGTGGCTCGCGAGCTGCAGTTTGCCAAACCGCAGTTTGCCCACCACTGCCCTAGACCATATGTATAATTTGGGCAAGTTATTTCACTTTACTGAATTTTGATATTCTCCAGAGTGAAATGAGACAGCCAATTAATAGCTTTGCATGAGGGCTGAAAGGATGGTACCTGCAAGGCATGTATGTTGCCATTTACCTTACATGCAGGGCTGGGCCAGTGTTAGTTTCCCAGCTCTTGTCCCATGACTTGGCCAGCTCCTCCAGCTGTGTTGTCTGAGCTTTGCACACAGTAGACTCTTGTTCTACAGTTTCTGAGTCATCCATCAAGTAAACTGTTCCCAGAGGCAATAGATTTTTAAGGAAACTGTCTCTTCCCTTATATATTTCCCTTTATCCCAAGGATCAACTCTCACATACTTGTGATCAAAATTGCCTTGAATTGTAAGGTATATGAGCAACATTGCCCTACTGCAGCTAGGATTTTTTTTCTTTTGATGGTGTTAATAGCATTACACTCTATTTTAAGGCTCTTGAACATCTGAGTAAATGTTAGCATGAAGCAAAATAAAATAAACATGAAAATGAATGTGTCCATCAATGTGAACAGGAAATTCAGAGCTGGGAGAGTGAAAAACCTATAAACTCACTTTCCATGTCCAGAAGTGACCTCATGCACAGGACAGTCATCTGTCTATTGGTCATGACTGTGGAAAGCACGGAAATAATCTCATGCAAGGAAGAGCCTCCTGTCAGGCTGCCCGGTATTTCTAATCCTTAACAGGACATGACTATTACCCAAGGATACAACTATAAACACATTAGGAGGCTACTCCATTTACACGGAATATTTTGTCTAATTAATTCATAATTACCTACCGGTACCTAGCTAAAGCCAAGGTTAAGTTTTGATGATAGAGAAAAAAGTTATCTTATGAGGAAGGCAATCAGTGAATCAAAGAAGCAAGGGGGAAGTCTGGACTTATACCAGAACAAGTCCAAGGAAGATCATATGGCACAGAAGGAGCTGTGGGAGCACCCAGTAATGAGGGGCCAGGGAGGAAGTAGTCAAGCAAAGGACAAGGGTCTAGGATGCAGGTAGGGAGAGTCTCAAGGCTACTAATAAGTAGTTGGTTGGAAGGACTTATGAGAACTCTCACCCACTGCAGGGGAGAATGTAAATCAATGCAACACTTTCCAAACCTCTTTGATGGTATTCACTTATGCTAAACATACACTCCAGGACATAGCAGTTCCATATCTGGGAATATTTCTAGCAGAAATCTGTATAAATGTTCACTAAATCCATATATAAACTGCTCATAGCAGTACTACTTTCAATAGCTCTGTATCAGTTTGCTGGAACTGCCATAACAAAGTACCATAGACTGGGCTGCTTAAACAACAGAAATTTATTTTCTCATAATTGTGGAGGCGAAAAGTCCAAGATGAAGGCGTTGGCAGGGTTTGTTTTTTCTGAGACCTCTCTCCTTGGCTTGTAGATGACCATCTTCTCCCTATATGCTCACATGGTCTTCCCTCTGTATGTGCTGTGTCCTAATCTCCTCTTCATATAAAGAGGTCAGTCATATTGAATTAGGGCCCACTCTAATGATCTTATTTTACCTTAATATCCTCTTTAAAGGCCCTATCTTCAAATACAATCACATTATGAGGTACTGGAAGGTAGGGCCTTAATGTATGAAATCGGGGCCGGGGGGGAGGACACAATTCAGCCTATAACAAGTTTCAAACTGAAGCAATCCAAATATCCAACAACAATAGAATGAAGACATATATTCCTACAATAGATCACTATATGAATGGATTATAATGATAAAAAATAAAATGATGACTCTCAGAAAAATAATGTGGAATGAAAGGAGTTAGAGCCACCAAAGTATTTACCATATGCTTCCATTTACATTAACTAACTCACAATGCTGAGAAGTCAGAACAATGGTGGCCTGAACCAATAGGTCAACTTCAGGTGTGCTAATGTCTCTGTCTTCAGCTGGTAAAGGTTACCCAGGTGTGTTCACCTTGGAAAGGAGTTTCATGCTGCACACTTAGAATCTGTACTTTTTTCAGTGTGAATGTTACATCTCAGCAAAATGGGGAGAAGACAAAAAATAAACTAAGCAGTTGAAAATTAGGGCAAAACAACCCAAAATATGTCCACCAAGGTGGTCAAGTAAGTAATTCAAAACGTTTTTTTGTTGAACTCTCCTAATGTTCTCCAAACTGGAAATGTATAAAAAACAGGTGTCTGTCCCTAATGTAAATGCCCTGCAGAGTCTTCCTAAATACAAGGCACTTTCTCAAAACATTACAGAACACCAGGAATAAAGAGGGGAGAAGTCATTGACATGGGGATGAAAGCAAGATTGAAATGACTTCTCATTAGAGGAACTGAATGTAAGACAACATGGAATGATGTGCTTAATATCGTGAAGGAGGTCATTTTGAAGATGGAATTTTGTGTTCAGAAAAACTACCAGGGTGGCAGACAGGCAAAATTAAAATAATTGGTCATGAGAATCTCTGAAGTTTACCTTACAATAAAATTTCCTAAGAAGTTAATGATATTGTATATCGAAAACCCTAAAGGCTCCATGAAAAAAATCAAACAAACTATGAGATCTAGTAAATGAATTCGACAATGTAGCAGGATACAAAATCAATACCCAGAAATCTATGGTATTTTTATACTGCAATAATGAACTATCATGAAGAGAAACTATGAAAACAATCCCATTTACCATTGCAACAACAAAAACATAAGGTACTAAAAATAATTTTTATCAAGGAGGTAAAAGTCCTGTTGTCTTTGTTATGGGGTGGGGCCACAACATTAGTAACAAAGAAACAGAATTTCCGGAGGATGAGGCCCAGAAATCAGGGTTTTAAGAAGATTCCCAGGTGATTCTAATGTGCAGCCAAGGTTGAGAACCACTGTCCTAAGGCAAGGGAAACGAAGGAGAAAAATAAACAAATGGCTCTATATCAATTTTAAAAGCTCCTGCACAGCAAAAGAGACCATAAATAAAATGAAAAGCATTGATCAGACTGTCAAACCTCAGAGGGAAGGTAGGGGAGGATGGGGGTAAAGGGGAGAGATCAACCAAAGGACTTGTATGCATGCATATAGGCCTAACCAATGGACACAGACAACAGGGGGGTGAGGACATGAGTGGGAGAGATGGGGGGTAATGTGGGGATAAGGACACCATGTAATAACTTAATCAATAAAGAAATTTTTAAAAAAGAAAAGAGAACCCACTGTATGAGATAACATATCTGCCAATAATACATCTGATAATTTCAAAAATATATGAAGAACTCATACAACTCAACATGAGGAAGACAAACAATCCAACTAAAAAATGGGCAAAGGACCTGAATAGACACTTCTCCAAAGAGAACATATAGATGGTCAATAGACATATGAAAACATGCTCAGCATCAGTAATCATCAGAGAGATGCAAATAAAACTACAATGAGATATCACCGCACACCTGTCATAATGGCTACTATCAATAAATCAACAAACAGCAAATAATGGTAAGGATGTGGAGAAAAGAGAAGCCTTATGTATTGTTGGTGGGAATACAGATTGGTGCATCCACTGTGGAAAACTGAAGTTTCTTCAAAAAACTGAAAATGGAACTGCCTTTTGACCAGGTGTTCCCACTTTGGTAATGTATCCTAAGGATCACAAAGCAACAATCAGAAAGAACATATGCATTTCTACGTTACAGCAGCATTATTTATAATAGCCAAGATCTGAAACAACCCAAGTGCCCATCGGCAGATGAGTGGATAAAGAAGCTGTAGTTCATTTATGCAATAGAATATTACCTGGGTGTAAAAAGTAAGAAACTCTGATCTTTTGCGATAGCATGGATGGACCTGGAGATTATTATGCTAAATGAAATAAGCCAGTCAGAAAAAAGACAAACACCATATGATCTCACTTATATGTGGAATCTAATGAAAACCAAAAACAAACAAACAAAAACCTGAGGAGCAAAATAGAACAAGGACATGGGTACATGGTACAGATGGAGAAATGTCAGAGAGGTGAGTGAGGCAGACTGGATGAGAGGTGAAGAGAATAGCCAAAGAACATATATGCTTAGCCCATGCACACAGATAGCAATGTGGTGAGGGCCAGAGGGAGGGGAGGTCCGGGTCTGGGTGGAGGTGAGAAAATGGGGAACATCTGTAAAAATATCAACAATAAAAATAAAATATAAAGTAATAATAAAAAGTAAATGAATGGAAAAAGAAGTTAATGAATAACATGCCCCAGGGAAATAAAGAATAAATGTGTGGAGGAGTGGTTGGAGCAGATGCTAACACACAGAAGTGAAGGGTTGTCCTGGGATGACACTTGGGCTGTGAACTGGGTGGAAATCTCTCCAGGTTGAATCTGAAGGACAGAGGCTCTGGGGAGGAGCATCTCAATTAAAAAAAAATCTTAGGAAAAGAACTCCATATAATGGATTCTCTAACTGCAAAGATAAGACAGAGCAACATGAAAATATGATTGAGACACATTATTCTTTTGCCAAAGAATAACAAGAAAAGAAAGTAAAAACTCCAGGAAAAACAAACAAAATAATAAAGTTACGCTCCAAAATAGAAAGCAAATTAAAAACTGGTGTGATTTGAAACAACCAATGAAATGTAAAGAAAAATAAACCATTTGGCTTTGATTTTAGGATACATTTTACTTAATTGGCCATAGACCCATGAGGAAGAAATTTTAATATTAGAACACCACTTGGGCCCTGGCCGGTTTGACTAATTGGATAGAGTGTCGGCCTGCGGACTGAAAGGTCCAGGGTTCGATTCCGGTCAAGGGCACAGGCCCAGGGTTGTGGGTTTGATCCCCAGTAGGGGCGCGCAGGAGGCAGCCTATCAATGATTCTCTCTCATCATTGATGTATGTATCTCTCCCTCTCCATTCCCTCTGAAATAAAAACATATTTAAATAAAAAGAATATCCCTTGGTCTAGCAGTAAGCAGTATTTTTATAATCACAAAAGGCAAAGTGTTCTTTTTGGCTTTCAAATTCTAGATCCAGACTGTGTGCAAATCATGGGAAGTTCATTGTTAGTACAAAGTACAGCTAATTGAAAGGATATCAGAGGGCTATGTTTAAAGTAAGGTTGAAGAATTAGATTTTCAAGGAGAGCAGGAGCTTGGACCTTTTAAGGCACTCGAAGGTGCCAGATTGTCATTTAGAAAGCTTTGCTGTGTCACTGCTTTCCTCCCCGCTACCCTTTCTCTCTTTTTAAATTTACCATCCTAAAATTGGAATCCATTTTATAATTCTGGTCGATCAGGCAGTAGTTGTGATATAGTTATAATTTCCTGCACATGCTCCTCAAAGTTTATGGAATGAATGTCATCAGCATGGAAGATAATATTGGGAAAAATAGCATTTTCAAAAATGCTGTATCCTCAATATTCTCTGTGGTCATGTGGGAAAACAAACAAACAAAACTCAGTAATGTCTGGGTTGAAAAGTGGTCCAAAGAGCCAAACTCAGAATATGATCAGGTTTTACACATTCCTGCCCAGGCAGCTCCTGACACCGATTCTATCAGAATCACTGGGACAAACTTGGGCGTTCCTATTTTTAATTTCTCCAGGTGGCCCCAATGTTCAGCAAAGATTGAAAAACTGTGGGCTGGAACAGAGGCAGGTGCATGGGCCCAAGGCCCAGATGGCCAGGATGCTCAGAGGATGTGAGTGGGGAGGGTAGAAAGGGGGCAGGAGACAAACCAGGCAGTATCCAGCCTAGAAATACTAGTGGGACAAGAGCAGCAGTGATGGTAGAGCTAGGGAGGGGTCAACCACATGGGGAAAGAGTTAAGAGGTGATATAAAGTTAGGGCCTGGCAGGGATTGGATGAGGAGCTGAGGGCAGGATGGGTCAGTCAGTACTCCTGCTAGATTCTCAGCATGTGAAATAGGCATGATTTGTGTTCTGTTTGTTAATTGATTTAGTGTCATTGGTGATGAAAACCAAGAGGGCTGTGAGCAGGAAGCTCACCTGAAGTAGCAATAAATAGCACCACTCATGTTGGGCCAGCTCTCCACAGGGCTGGCAGGACAGCAGGGAACAGGCTTGCCTGTAATGACCTCCAATGTGGCAAGAAAAAGAACTTTTCCATTCTGACTCTAAAATCCTCTCTTCGCCCCGTGAGTCAGTACATAAACTTTAATTCAGACATTGGCAGTACTGTCAACAGCTCATATGTCATTAGCAGAGTGCTGCCGAGGTTCCCCGTGCCAGGGAGCAGGCTGCTTCTGCTGCCTTTCCTGCAGGTCATAGACTCTATTCATGGAAGCATCAAATGCAAGGGCATTCTTGACTTTGAGAAAAGGACCTGAAATATAGGACTTTGCCTCTGCCTCTGGTCTCGCTCCATGGTTGAGCAGCGTAGTCCATGTCTCTTGTTGTGTCCCTATCCCTCAGTGCTACAGAGATGTCTCTCTGAAGAGATATCTCTCTGAAGACCTAGTAAAGTGTGCAGCCATGACACTTGAAGCTCATGGCCAGATCTCACAGGGTCTCCTCTGACCGCTGGGGGCCCAGCGGACCAAGCTAGGAAAAATCAGGGTCTTCACCATGGTCAGTATGGATTTAGTGCTAACAGTAAGCAAAAATGAAGGTAGGAAGATGAACTTCCCTACCTCCTGGGGCAATAGCTTCTCCTCACCTAGTTCTCCTTGGAAACATGTCGGCCAAGTCCTCCTCAGAGTCTTGAAGTAGAATGTGTGGGTTCATGGTAGCCTCTGTGAAGAGCATAGTCTGTCATCTGTAGGCAGAGCTGCACTCCAATGCCTCATTTCTCTTCTCTCTCTCCCTCATTTCTTTTAGGTGTGATTCTACCTCATAGGGAAATTCAAATGAAACATTTGATTCCTGTGACATTAAACTATAACTCAGCACAAGCGGTTAAGGAATTGACTTGCTGCACACAAAAGCATCTTTGTAAACTAAAAGCAGACCTGGCGTGTGCTGACTCGTCAGTAGGTGATGGGATGGAAGCATGAACTGCCATTTGAAATGTATACTACATATACCAGCCGAAAAAAAATCACCCAACAAAAGCACTATAAAAAGTGTTTAAATATCAGATGTTATAACTATTGTAAAATGATGCTGAAGAAAACCAGAAGTATTTCTAGGGTTTTGAAAAGTCTCATTACATTTGAAACAGCTTAGGTTTAGTGCTATACAGTTTATGAGCCTGAAAATGAAATTACAGAACATAAAATTTTAAAAAACACACTAATCAATATCATATAACCAGGAAGCTTGGGAATGTAAAGGACTTTTCATGTGATACATTTGAGGCCCCAAATACCAGAATATGGCAGATGGAGAGGAAGTTGCATTTCACATTACACCCACGTGACCTTGTCCAAGTCTAACAGTTCCTTCATCAGTTCGATTGTGAGGCTAAACGTCCAAGACATGGATTGGCTTCTGCTACTGCTCCTTCTTGTTCTTATTCTTATTCCTTTTAATGGCAGGTAGACTCTGTAAGAAATGATCAATTATTTTATCCTTTGGTGCTTTTAAATACTCCAAAGTTAAACATGAGTAGTTAACTATTAAAAGACACCGTGTTCTTTAAAGCCAAAGAGAGGGAAAAAAATCCCCCTTTCCTTCATCAGAAAGACTTGAACCTCTACATACCAGCCCCCAAGGGCTCAAGACAGCTTTTGGGAAGTTGGGACATTGGTGAGAAGGCCTGAGAGCAAATTCCAATGGTCACAGTTCCTAGATGTGTGACCTTGGATCCTTGGATGAATCACTACTTAAACCTCACTTTTCTCAACTAATAATGATAATAGGTTTCTACTCAAATATTACTCCCCTGAAGACCCCTGACCTAGCTACTTTATTAATAATGGACATAAGCCTCCCTTTAAAAACAATTCTTAACCTGTTTTATTTTTAATCACTGACATAATATTGAATTTCTATGTGTTGATTTGCTAACAATAGAAGGTAAAGCCCAAGAATACTGCATTCCTGCTTCTGGAACAAAGTTTAGTCATGTGAAAACAAGGTTAATGGAATAATAATAATAATAATAATAATAATAATAATAATTCTATATAATAAAAGCCCAGTGACCAAATGAAGGAACTACCAGAATGACTGCTCGACCAGTCGTTATGACGTGCACTGACCACCAGGGTGCAGACGCTCAATGCAGGAGCTGCCCCCTGGTAGTCAGTGCATTCCCACAGTGGGAGCACCGCTCAGCTGACTGGGATGAGTGGAGCTTCCACAGTGGGCTAATCCCTGCAGGCCACGCCCCCACCAGTTCATGAATCCCGTGCACCAGGCCTCTAGTAATAATAATAATAAACAACCATGTTTAGAGGAAGGAAAGATGCTAGGATAAATGCAGGGAAAGGCAACATGTGTGGCAGAGAAAATGATTAAAAGCTTGCAATAGAGAACTAAAAAGGTTGCTCAGAGAGTGAGGAGGTAAGTCAGTGGGAAGTGATATCATGGGACCCAAAAATGGAGAGACTGAAGGCAGCAATATGTAGCAAAATCAAGAGACCACTGACTTAAGAATCCTTATTCCAGCCCCAGACAGCCATTTAAAAAATAGAAATACATGTATATTGCGCTCTGCCCCCAGTTCCTAATAGCGAGATCCTAAAACCCATGTAATTTCCTAAGTGTTAAGATCACTGGGAGCATCTTTTGACCCCAGTTCCTGACACAGGGCTCCTGAAACCCTTGTAATTTCCTGGGTGGTAGGAGTGTCTCTGGTTCTAAGGAGGTGGCTTTTGGTGGGCTCCTGGAAGGGGGCTGGTAACCAGGAGGAAGCACGGGGCTATCATGCCTACGTGATGAGGCTTCATATCAATGCTCAAAGTATGAGGTTTGGAGAGGTTCTGGGTTGGTGAACACATTGACATGTACAGAAGATGGCACACAGCATTTCCATGGGGTAGAACCTCTTATGCTTGGAATCCTAAACCTCACCTTGTGTATCTCTTCATCTGGCTGATCATCCATATCAGTCATTGTCTCCTTTGTAACAAACCAGCAAACATCAGTGTTTCCCTGAGTTCTGCGAGTCGTTCTAACAAATTATTGAGCCTGATAAGGGACTTGTGAAAACCCCAGTTTATAGCCCATAGGTGAGAAACACAGGTAATAACCTAGACTTGTGATTAACATCAAAAGTGGGGTAGTCTGTTGGGACTGAGACTTAACCTGTGGGGTCTGTACTAACACTGTTTAGAATCAGAATTGAATTGAATTGTATGACACAGAGCTGATATTGCAGAGTTGTTTGTTGGGGAAAAACTCACAAATATTCTCATGGAAGTGCTCTGTGTGAGAGTGTAAAGGAAAACAGAAGGGTGCTTTTCCCCAGACACTATTCAGCATCAATGGTATTTGTTGAGTGCCCGCTATGTGTTAAACGAAGAGCTGTGGGAAACATAGAGAATGAGTTCCTGCTTATGGTCCAGGGAGGGAGTGGAGTGGGCATTCTGATGCCCTGCCCTGTATCCCTCCACTCCTCTCTGAATCAAACTGCTCTACCGTCCACAATTTCTAGCACACTAACAACTTCCTACAATAAGCATCTCTGTGTTCTCTTCCCAGGGGTTTTCTCAGATATTTTCCTTCACAGACATATACAACTTGGTAGTTCATGGGAGCCAACACTCCCAGGAACAACAGAGTCAGCCCTCATGGCAGAAGGGAATCACTGGGTTAGGGCTCCAGGCTTCCTGTCCTACAGTGTACAACTCTGAGACAGGCCTATGCACTTCCTCAGAGATTCCTGGGTGAGACAGCCCGAGATGCCAAATGTAGTAACTTGCTTGCTAACACTGACATCATAGTGTTTCTCTCTATCTCATTCTCCTCACTCTCTCCCCTCTGCTCACTGGCTTCCCTTCCGGGTAGACCAGCTGCCCCCAAGTCCTTGTCTCAGGACCTACCTGTTGTTAGGGTGACCTAAATTAAGAACATGCTCAGGCCCTGGCCGGTTTGGCTTGGTGGATAGAGCATCGGCCTGTGGACTGAAGGGTCCCAGGTTCGATTCCGGTCAAGGGCACATGGCTGGGTTATGGGCTCAATCCCCAGTGGGGGGTGTGCAGGAGGCAGCCAATCAATGATTCTCTCTCATCGTTGATGTTTCTCTCTCTCTCCCCCTCTTCCTTCCTCTCTGAAATCAATACAAATATTAAAAAAAAGAACATGCTCAGTAACTGATAACCTAGAATATGTGGCATTAAATCAGGAGCAGATAGTTAATGTTACCCAAAATAAAAATTTAACATTTCAGAGGAAGATTATTCTGGCCTATGATCATCAATGGAGGAAATTTTTTTTAGGGTAAGACCTTGAAGGGTTGGTAGGATTTTTATAGGAGAATAGGTTCAAGGAGGATAAGAGAATATGGAAAATGTCAGGAAAGAAAGAAGATGAAGAAAATTGGGCTTAGAGAAAAAAAATGATGTTGTGATAATGAAGATGGTTGATATATTAAAGAAAAAAATTCTGGAAATATTGGTTGGGGTCAGATTGTAAAGAATATCAGAATTAGCTAAGATTTAGGAATTTGAAGCCATAGAAACTTTAGAGCCATGAGTTCTTGAACAGTGTCTTGACATGTTAATAAACAAGTTTAAGTGTTTGGCTGGGGAGAAAGGAGCCCAATAGTGAGAGAGGGAAGATTTAGGCCATAGAGCCTACACTAGAGTGGTCTTTCTGGGAGTGGACAGGAGGGATAAATGTGAAAGAATATGATGGCAATTGCAATGCATCACCCAGCTCTCCCATTATGAAAGGTCCAATGGATTCAGCTGCTGGGAAGTCTGTGGGCAATACCCTTCAGCTCCCAAAGGCCTCAGGAGGGCTCAGAGAACCACCTCACCCATAGGCACCACCTCCTTCCAGTGGCCCATGTGCAATGACCAGTCAATCTGGAAGAACAAAGCACTAACTATCTCAGCACAACTTGGATAAATTCTGAAGGACCATTCTAACTCAAGGTTTGTCCATTCTATTCGCCAACGCTGAGATTGGGTATGCATCACAGTTCAACTTCTCCTTCTGCCACTTTCTGCTTCCTGTCCTTTCTTCCACAGGTGTTGATCCCAAGGGTTATTTTTAATAATAAATCCATTACATGCTAACTTCCATCTCAAAATCTGCCTTCTGTGAACCCAGCCTGCAACAGAAAAAATAGAGAAGTGTGTGTGTATAGGAAGGGTGGAGGACAGGGATAAAACTAGTAGTCACTTGTGTTTGAAAGGCAAAGAAAGGAGATGGTTTCTGGAATAAATGGAAGCAATTGGTAATAAATGGTCCCATCAATCAAATTCAATCAGCCATCAAGTGTAGGGAGCTGATTTTGAAGGGATTTTATGTGTTTGGTTTCAGACATGTTGAGTTCAAGCCTAAGAGATCTATAGAATATGTGGGATTTAGTATCCCCTAACAGAGACTCAATTGGTTTAACCACACTTTTTGCAAAAGTTCTGTCCCATGGCTTCAGATTAAGCTGGTCCTGGTTTCCAGCCCTGGCCTGATTATCTGAACCAATCAGAATCCTTCACTAGGATTTTCTGGAGAGAAAGTGTCATTGTCTCCTTTGGTCCTGAAGCTGCTGAAGCCACAAACCTCAAAGGTCCATGTCATTTGTCAGCAGGGTACACCCTTGTAGAGGAGTGATTATAAAGACCATGCAGAGTGAGAGATCTTAGGGGGCACCCAATTTAGTGTGTCCTGTTGTGTCTGTCTCTAGCCATCCTCATCACTGTCCATAGTGGGTGGAATTCTAAGGTGACTCACAAGATTCCCACCCTCTGGTGTATAAATTCTCTATCATCCCTCTGCCCCTTGAGTGTCAATGATCTATGAATAAGATGAGCTATTACTCCTATGGTTAGGTCAGGTTAAAGGGCAAGGGTAAACGGATGGTCACACCTGTGATTATGTTCTGTTATGTAAGACTCCATCTCAGCAGACTGCAGAGAGTCTTAGGAGAGCCTTGCAGAAACAAACTGCCATGTTGTGAAGAGGGACACCTGAGGGTGGCCTCCAGTTGATGAGAAGGGTTGTGGTGCACAGTCACCAAGAAAATGTGCACCTTAGCCCTACAGACACATGTAACTGGGTTCAATCAACCACCTGAATGAGCCTGGAAGAGCACCTGGAGATCCAAATGAGAACATAGCCCTGGCTGACATCTTGATTTTAGTACAGTGGGGCCCTGAGAAGAGGACTCAGCTAAGTTGAGTCCAGAATCCTGACCCATAGATATGTGAGTTAATAAAAGCCACTAATGCTTGTGGTAATTTGTTGCACAGCAATAGAAAACAAATATGCGATCCTTTCCATATCTATAGCTTGGAAATCCTAATGTCTCTCAAATTTATACAGAGTGATTTTCTTCTTTCCTTTTCAATCATGGAAGCTTGGAAAATGAACTGATTGTGGGTGTATAGAAAACTAAGCAATCTAACAAATAAGGGAATTATAAACTCCAGGGAAAACAAAATATATGAGGTACATTATATTGATTTTAAATAATATTTGCTGGCCCCTCTGCAGGAAGATAATCAAACACTTAGTATAGTATAATCTTAATATGTAGAATATCTGGGTTGAAACAAACAAATAATTGAAATTGCAAGCCATGACGTAATGTGTGTCTATGATAATTAAGTGTAGACTGGGGGAATGACTTTAGTCAATGGTCATTAATTGAAATGAATGGTGACACACCTAGTGCTGAGGTTAGTGTGCTAAATTTCTATCTTGTTCCATTTAAGAATTGAGCCTCTACTGTCACTGAGTTAACTGCCCTGTATTAAAAAGGACCAGAACTCAGGATTTATAGACTGTTTAAACTGTACCAGACTTTAGAGGTAAGAGAGTCTAGATCCCACATTCCAATAATAAGGAAATGAGAGTCAGAACAGTACAACAATGGGGCTGGACTTGAGCTCAGATCTCTGAATGGGGACCTGGGCAAACATTTGTCCCCCTGAAGCACTCTGAGTCTCTCACAAGACAGGTGGCAGAGAGCTTGGGCCTTTGCCTTAACAGCTGTTTTATAGAGCCATGTTTTATTGTACTAATTTTTGACTTGATTATAAAATCTCTTATAGAATAAAGCATAGGAAGTAAGCTCTTTGACATTAGTCTTAGCAATATTTTCTTGGATATGACTCCTCTGGGAAAAGCAACAAAAGCACAGAAAGAAACAAAAGGAATTACATCAAACTAAAGTTTCTGCACAGTGGACACGATTAGCAAAAAGACAACCTACTGACTGGGAGAAGATATTTGCAAATAATATCCTATATAATAAAGTGGTGATATGCAAATTGACCCTCACTCTGTCATGCAATCACAAGATGGCTGCACCCACAGTGGAGGCAGGGTTCCCATATCACAAGATGGCTGTGCCCACAGCAGAGGCAGGGTTCCCATAAAGAGCCATAATGAGCAATCAGCAAGGACCTGACACCACAGCCCCGGCCCAGTGGGGCTTGATGGGGGACCTCAGGCTGCACCCCCACCCAGCGGGGCTTGACAGGGGACCTGAGGCTGCATCCCCCCACCCAGTGGGGCTTGACAGGGGTGGGGCAGGCCGGGTCTGGATCTTGCCCAGTGGAGGTGGGGCCAGCTGGGCCTGGGTCTCGCGTGATTTCGTGGTGCATGTGGGTGTGCGGGGACTTGACTCTGGGTCCCGCGGTGTGCCCCAGCCTCTGACAGGAGGAAGATTTTCATATGCATTTTACTGATTTTCCTTAATCTCTGACACTTCTATTATAGAGAAATTGCAAATGGCAATATTAAAATATTTCCTCTAATTAATTCTTTTTTAATGTGCATGAGTTTCATGCATGGGCCACTAGTATATGATAAGGAGTTACTATATAAAATACACAAGGAATTCATACACCTTAACATAAAAAAAAACAATCTGATAAAAAAAAATGGGCAACTGACCTGAATAGACACTTTCCAAGGAGGACAAACATATGAAAAGATGCTCAACATCATTAATCACCAGGAAATACAAGTCAAAACCACAATGAGATACTACTTCAGAATGGCTACCATCAAAAAGTCAAAAAACAGCAAGTGTTAGCAAAGATGTGTAAAAAATTGAACGCTCATGCAATGTTAATGAGTTTGTAGATTGGTGAAAAACAGTATGTAGACTCCCCAAAACATTAAAAAATGGAACTATCATACCAACCAGCAATTCCACTTCTGGGTATTTATCCGAAGAAAACCAAAATGCTAATTTGAAAAGATATATGCACCACTATGTTCATTGCAGCATTATTTATAATAGCCAAGATATGGAAGTAACCTAGGTGTCCATTGATATATAATGGATAAGAAGATGTGGTGCATATGTACAATGGAATACAACTCAGCCATAAAGAGGAATGAAATCTTTCCATCTGCAACAACATGGATGGGTTTACAGGGTATTGTGCTGAGTGAAATAAGTCAGGCGGAGAAAGACAAATACCATATGATTTCACTTACATGTGGAATCTAAAAACAAACAAACAAAAAAACAACACCACAAAACAGAGACAGGCCCATAGATACAGAGTACAAATGGATGGTTTCCAGAAGTGAAGGGGTGGGGAATGGGTGAAAAAAGTGAAGGGACACACTTCTAGCTATAAAATAAATAAGTCATAGGGATATAATGTACAGCACAGGAAATATGTCAATAATATTGTAATAACTTTTCACAGTGACAGATGGTTACTAAATTTATCATGGTGATCAAGATATATAAATGGAAGTGCTCATCAGTAGATGAGTGGATAAAAATGCTGTGGTACATTTACACAATGGAAAACTATGCAGCTGTGATAAAGAAGGATCTCTTACCCTTTGAAACTGCATGGAGGGACCTGGAGAGTATTATGCTAATCAAAATAAGCCAGTCAGAGAAAGACAAGTATCACACATGATCTCATTTATATGTGGAATCTAATGAATAAAATAAACTGACAAACAAAATAGGTTCAGAGGCATGGGAGCGTGGCACAGGCTGAGGGCACTAAGAGCCAAGGGGGGGAGCAGTGGCAAGAAGAGATTAGTCAAAGAATTTATATGCATATATTGATGTCCCATAGACATAGATAATAGTGTGGTGAAGACTTGGGGTGGGTGGGGTGGGAAATGGGGGGAGGGGAAAAATGGGGGGAGAAAATAGGAAACATCTGCAATGCTCTCAAAAATAAAGACAAGTAACATTTTAAAAACTATATTGTGTAAGAGCCTTCCTTCTTCAGGATATGCTGGTCATCTCTGTGATCCCACTGTTCAGTGCACATGGTCCATTGACCACTGGAGGTCCCATCGTGTTGGGGGTTTGGCTGTCCTGAACCCCAGTATCAGGTCCAACCTCTTCAGGTGCTCCCCATAATTATATCCTGGCTTCTAGAGTTGCTGTCACCCCCCCCCCCCCCCCAACACACACTCAGGGCCCTACAAGGGGGTGGACCACAGATCCTAACCACTCCTGAAATCCTGGATGTCATTCTGCTCTCAGTCTCAATTTGCTCACCCAGTTTTAGCCCTGTGTCCACACCTTTTCTCGAGTCAGGAAAGACAAAGGAGTTGGGCTGTCTTTTTTACCTGGATAGGAATGGAAAACACAGAAAGAATAATGAATGTAACTGGATGTCAGGCTTACAATGCAGGATAAAGCCTAGACAACCTCAAGTGTGCTCGTTACTTCCTTGATAAACGCTAAGGAATCAGACACTTTCTTTTGGAAACAGGTATTGAAGGAGAGCAATAGCTGATTAACCTTACAAACCTATCATTGGTAGGGCAACATGGAACTCTCCCAGCTGCTTGATGGGGACTGTCCTCTCTGTCTACAAGAAAGGGTCAGTTCTAGGTTGGATTTCACAATCATTTAGAGGAACCAACAGAAAATATGCTTATTTTACTTCATTGTCATTTTTTGGCAATAGTTTATTTAATGCCCTATGAAGTGAAAAAAATAAGAAATGAATGACAGTTCAAAACTAGACATCCACTTTTTAAAGGTACATGATGAATAAAAGCTTGTTTTTTTAATTCTAGAGAAGGCAAAGAACAATTGAATAAAAGTCTTTCCTAAATACCAACATGAAGGAATTCAACAAGATAGCCCAATTAAGCTGACATTACTGAGAATTTTAATAAGATATAAATAAAATGATGGACACAGTAAGCATTGCAAGGAGTTATTATCCAGGGAAATGGGAAAAGAGCTGGGACCTCCTGGAGGGCACAGGCAATCATAAGAAAGTGACTTTTCTCTGTTATCTGAAAGGGGAACTTTTTTTTTAAATATGAAAGGAATACCCAGTTACAAAACTCTACGCCCTATAGAAGCATAGGGCAACCTTGAAAACCCATCACAACCCTACTCCCCCAACTTAATTACTATTATGCTTTGGACTCTAAAAATCACATTAAAAAGATATTTATGTATGTATATACACACGAAGGTCACCCTTTACAGACTTTTCATTAAACTGGTTTTTCTACTCAATAATTTAGCATGAATGTCTTCTCATGACAATACATTTTTTACCTGTTTAAAAAATTATTTTAATGGCTGTAATCTACATGATAAGAGCTCCATGAGGTATTTAAGCTATTGCTCAAACCCTTATTTCATATCAGTATTGTATTATGGGTTGTATAGGAGGCTCCCCTCCTGCCCTCCAGACATCTCACCTTGGGCCACAGACTCTCTTTCAGGCTTTTTGGTCACAGGCTTTCTTATCAGCACCAATGTATCTATATATATATAAAAGTCCCATAACCGAAATGGCAGAACAACCAGAACGCCTGGAATGACCAGTGGCTGACGCACACTGCAGCAGCCAACTGGCCTGATCCGGGCCCCAATCACTCTCCCCCTGCCCACCCCACCCCTCTTCACCTGCCTGCCTAGCCCCTAATTGGCCTCCAACTGCCCTTAGACCTTCCCTTGGCTGGCTGCGGCCCCTCCCCGCTGCCGGCCTGACCTAATTGGCCCTCATTGGGGTGGGCTGGCTGGACCCAACCCACGCACAAATTCATGCACCGGGCCTCTAGTCTCTTAATAAAAGCCTAGCATAGATTGTTGGGTTCAGGAATATACTGTCTTAGAAACAAACCTGAAATGTAAATACCAGGAAAGCACAAATTATCAATAGCCCTACATGTGCTACAGGTGAGGACACTAAAACCAGACATACATTTTCCTGAAGGAAGTTCTAGACTTCAAAATCTTGGCCAAGAGAGAGCAGCCTGTCAGGGAGTTGATTACTGCTGTCCTCTAATGGCAGCCTGAGGCACTGCACCAAAAAGCCCCTCTGCAAGCTGGGAATGAGTTCTGGGTTTTGTGGTTGATCCAATTGCAGTTGTGAATTCCCCAGGTCTTTGCTAAGGTGCTAATTTTTTCTCATGAGTGAAGGGTGCTTAATAGAGTGACATGGCATAGATCCAGTGAGGTCACTTCAAATTAGACCACTGATTTTTATTTTTTTATTTTTTTGGCTGGAGCAAATGATAATCATTTTCATATGTCCATACCACTGTACATTGCATAAAGACACACATTGAAATGTGCACATTAACTCACCCACTAATTACATATCAGGGGTCAAACTCATCCAAAGGCTATTTTCTAGCATATTACCAGTTGCAGTCCAGAAATGCCTGCAGCCATTCATTTCCTGTCCAATTAATTTTCTGTTCTGATAGGGAGGTCTGGCAGGGGACTATAGGCCCCCAGTAAAAAGCTAAACCAACATCTTAGGTCAGACATCCTTAGTGTCCTATGCCCAGGTTCAAAACCCCAATAACCCTCACTCCTATCAGGCAGCATCCTTCCTCTTGATCAGCAAATAGAAGCTATGGATGCCAAATGACTGCTGCAGTCAATTCCTAAAATTAGATAAAGCCTGAGTAACTGCAAAATCCTCAGCTGGCTATTTTTGTAGGAAAAAAAGGTGAGCCCTAGAAAACAACCAAATGGTCCTCCCTTGGTTGTATTTATTTTTCATCCAGAAGGACAAGGGTGATTTGCCAGGTTGCAATCTGCACGTGTCTATAGATGTTAGTCAAGTGGAGGTAGGCAAACCTCAGAACTGTATCCTAGTAAGTGGCAGGGGGAGCGCAGGCACCGTGAAAGATGGAGAAACAGGACCGAGGCCATCACGAAGGGACAGCCAAGGGAAGCTGCTTAGGTGGGAAAAAGAAGGAGCACTACGGAGCATTTTCATAAAGTGTGATGGCATTTTAGTGTCATGAGAACTCTAAGTTTTCCACTCAAAAACTTCAGGGTGAGACTACCTGAATTGATTCTGAGTCTTATTTTTTATCATCAGTAGAGGGGAAATCACATGGATTTCACTACTTCAGCAGCCTGTGCCATACTTGCATTCCAGCAAGATAAAGCTTTGGCCTTAATAAACCCCATTTTATGTGGCTGAATAAGGCACTGAGACTGATGAGAACTTCTCTGATTTCAATGGATTCACTTAACCCCTTGACACCCATTCTTCCCACAGGAGAGCAAAGGCATGGCTGTGAAGTAATCGAATAAAGGCTGATGTTTAAAAAAGAACAAGACTACTTCTTTATGGTTTATGGCTGCAGTTTTTAATCAATGTATTTTTAAATAACAAATGTGTGTGCTGGAATATATATTCAGTAAAGAAAATTTAGGGAATACATAAAAATATAAAGAAATCTTTAAACCACTCAATTCTACTATACAACAATGATAACATCCACTACTTTGATGTCTACTCTTACAGTTACTTTTAGATGATTTATATTTATTTTCACATCTTTATTTCTTTACCTAGATCTATATCTACATAATTGGAAATCAGATCATCTATAGTGTTTTTGTAAAACTGATTTATTTTGGTTAAAATGGTAAAAATGCTTTTTAGATATTTACATATAAAATATAGCTTTAAGAGATGTATAATATTCTATCATGGCTCTACCATAATTTTCCTGTCATTGAAATTGGTTTTTATTGTGGTACTAGAAGCCCAGCACACAAAATTCGTGTGTGAGTATGGTCCCTAGTCCTGGCCCGCGATTAGGGCCATCTTCCCCGAATGCCCGCAGCCAGCTCTGCCCCCTGCTGCCACCCACCCCCAGTTCCCTGTTCGCTATCGGACAATGGGAGCCTGCCGGCCAGGGAAAGGAACTGAGAGGTGGTCAGTGTGCCTCATAGTGACTGGTTGAGAGGTCATTCTGGTCGTTCTGCCATTAGGGTCAATTTTCATATTATCCTTTTATTATATAGGATTCCTGAAAATAGAGCTGTAATGAACATCCAATAAGATTCCCTTTGTTTACTCACTTGTTTTATAATTTACAAATCATTCAGAATCACTGAATAAGCAAAGATTGAAAGGCTGCCTAATCTCAATCAATAGATGAAGTTGCTTAGGTTCAGAGTCCATGAGTGGCTTTCCTAAGATGGCACAGAACACACCAACTATTTACAAAAAAAACCCATTTCATACATAATCATAGAAGATAATCAATAGGGAATTGTGAAAGAAGCCTTCATCAGGCCCATTTTCCTGCCCTGAACCTGTCTCCCTGCTGATTCTGTGGCTGAGAGGATCAGGGACCACCTGAAGGTGTGATGGGAGGCCTGGGAAAGACAGGAGCCCAGGACTGAAGTTCTTTACACACTTCCTGTTATCTTCACAACATGCTAGGAAGGCTACTGGTAAATATATATATTTTTTTTACAGATAAAGAACCTGAGGAACGATGACCATTCCAGGAGCACAGCAGTGATGGAGTCTATTTTGCAAGACTTAATGGAGTTTCCTTGGGATCAACATTTTAGGAAGCACTGGGCAGAGGGAGAGGCTGAGCTGAAATGCAGGCTGGACAACAACCTCAGCCAACCCTCATGATGGCCCCGAATGGGCATTGTTGCTCAGGCTTTTATACGCCTGCATTTAGGAGGAGTCACTCGGTATGCGTGACTTTGAAAAGGGCATGCCCTGGTCACTCTCTGACACTGAGGCTTCCCTAAGGGGGTCAATAGCTGGGCAACAACCTCAAAAATGGAGGGGGTTCTGACTACACCACAACTGTGGGAACCAAGCAATGCTTCTAAGTGAGGAAGAAGTGACTTAGAGTCATTTAAACCCTCTTCACATAACCCTTCAAAACTACCCAATGCCAATAAACTAGCATCCAGAATCAATCTTACCATGACACATACTTACCATGTCCCTGCCCTTGGGAGGATCCGTGCAAAGGGTTTTTCCTCGGGCTGAGACTCTGCCCGCAGTTACTCACCTGTCCAAGTTTTGGCTGAAAAGTCCTGAGAGGGAGAGATTCTACACTTACTCACCCCTGATGCAAATCCCCTCTCAAGATACTTCCTTCCTTCACAGCATTCCCTTAAGCAATTGTATCATTTTCTTATTACTCTATTTTTTTTATTATCATAAAGTATCAAAATCTCTACTCTGATCCTCATTTAAACCTCCAGATTTGGTCTTTTCCAAAAACAACTTAGTTTAACAAGAGTTAGCCTCAGTTACCATTTGATTGAGCTCATCCCTTGATTAGCCACATTCACAGACCTCACTGAGAGCTGGCCCCTACTTAGTACAGAATTCCCCTACTTCTCATTTGGAAGAGCAAATGCACAGGAAGTTTTCTGTCTTTTTCAAGTGCTTCAAAAAGAAGAACACTGGTTGCTTTGGGAATCCTAATACTCCATAAATATATAAGTAATTTCAACAGTGCTGCAAAGAAAGTTGATGAGGCAAAGAGAAGGGAACATAAGAGCTCTGAGGATCATCAAGTTTGCATTTCAAATCAGAGCTGAATGTGGAGCTGTGCTTTGTAAAAACAAATTGCAAGAATCACAGGAGGTCTGATTGGTTGATTGATTGATTGATTGATCGACTGGTAGCTATTGTTTGTTCACAGTTACATGTTCCATGGAATATTCATGGAACAGCTCTACAGGAGGTGTGGAGAGCCATGTTTTAGAGTCTAACTCCACATCCCAGACCTTCAACCACATGGTTACAGTCAGAGCCTCCATTCATAAAATGAGATCTTCCTCCACCATTTGGCCACACGATTGGATCCAAGCTCTGCCAATGAGCTTCTTCCATTTGAAATCAGCAAGAATGAAAGCTGGAAAAATGCAGTCTTGAGCTGGCGGCATCCTTTATTGCAGGGCGACATGATTTAGGGAGAAGTTGCCAGGAGCCGTTTTTCTCATTTTGAAGTGGGAAATCTAAGACTTATTGGCAATAGAGGAAAACGAGCAGCCCCAGGGAGGGAAGCGAGGCTGAAAGACACACAGAGAGAATGTCTTGGGCTACCATCGGAACACTAAATATTTTTTGAAATCCAAAGAGATTTTTTTAAAGGTGTAAGGTTTAATAATTATTAACAGTTGTCCTGGGGTTTATTACTTATGAAAGTAATAAAGCCGTGAGAGGTTTTTCCTTAAGGCGTTTCAGATCTAGTCTGTCCACACTGTCATCCATTCTCTGTCATCACCTTGTGAGGGTGTACGCGTTCAAAAGATGAGACCATCACAAAAACATTTTGGAATAAACCACTTTAAATCACCTTTGATTTTAGCGATTCTTTTTCTCCATATTATGGGAAGGGTAATTGTGCAACTCTTATCTCAACCCTCATAGCCATTCCAGAATATGGAACGTTTTTTTCTTTTCTTTTTTAGGTAAAGGAAATATGCCTTGAAGAATTAATTTGCCTCAAATCCTACAGCTAGTCAAGGGGAAAGAAAAGGTTTGGACTTGATTTTTCTAGTGTCTAAGCAGAGCCCTTTCCTCTGTGATGCAATGTCCCTGTTGCTGTCTTGTTTGCTAGACAAGAATATTAGTCTCATTCCATATAAAGGCTATCAAAGTATTTAATGAATAATTGTATCATCTCAAAGAGGAAGTGTTGAAGAATACTTTATTTAATTACTTTTATCCATATTTCTATATTTCATAATAATTTCCAGAAGACATAAAAGCAAAAATTGTTGCCTTAGTATTATTTCAAGAATCCTCGATTTAGTAGCCCCCCAAAAGAAGTTTGCATTGAAATATGGTTTTTCTTTTTTTTTTCTTCTTTTTTTTTAATTAAATCTTTATTGTTCAGATTATTACATTTGTTCCTCTTTTTTCCCCCCATAACTCCCCTCCTCCCAGTTCCCGCCCCACCCTCCGCCCTCACTCCCCACCCACTGTCTTCATCCATAGGTGCACGATTTTTGTCCAGTCTCTTCCCACATCTCCCACACCCCTTTCCCCGCAAGAATAGTCAGTCCATTCCCTTTCTATGTCCCTGATTCTATTCTAATCAACAGTTCATTCTGTTCATCAGATTATTTATTCACTTCATTCTTAGATTCACTTGTTGATAGATGCATATTTGTTGTTCATAATTTGTATCTTTACCTTTTTCTTCCTCTTCCTCTTCTTAAAGGATACCTTTCAGCATTTCATATAATCCTGGTTTGGTGGTGATGAACTCCTTTAGCTTTTCCTTATCTGTGAATCTCTTTATCTGACCTTCAATTCTGAATGATAGCTTTGCTGGATAAAGTAATCTTGGTTGTAGGTTCTTGGTATTCATCACTTTGAATATTTCTTGCCACTCCCTTCTGGCCTGCAAAGTTTCTGTTGAGAAATCAGCTGACAGTCGTATGGGTATTCCCTTGTAGGTAACTGAGGCTCAGGGGTTTTTCTTAATATTTGGAAATATTCACATTCATATATAGGAATGAGGACTCTTTATAACAACAGTAATTAGGTAAAACTTGTTAACATTAAGTATCACTTCTTAATGTTTCACTGTCACATTGGGCTAAATGTTAATATGGATTATTCCGTTCAGTCCTTAATACAATCTTGTAAGGTAGGCAAGGTAACTTTTCCAAGGTTATACAGGTGACAAATGCCAAAGCTAAAGCCTAAATCCAGGATCCTCTGACAACCTCCATACTTGTTATGTTTTCTTTTTTTCTCTACCACAGCATGGATCATGGTCCACTTAACTATATGGCTGTGATTAATCATTGTGTGGTATTAATCATTACATACATGCGCACCTGCCCAGGACCTGTAGCAGGCAACCTCATAAAGCTAGGAAGCCAAGCAGATGCTCTTGGCATGAAGATAACCATTAGTCCTGCTACCCTTTAAATTAAAAAAGCAGGGCATTATTGTTGTTTTCCAATAAATGGGCAAGGCACAGTGAGAGGTGTGGGTTGGGTCATGGAATCACAGATTCATTACAGAATGAACAGAAACCATTGCAAGCATGGATATCATCAGAAGATCCTGGAGATCCTGGATATTGGTCTTGAAGGCAAAAGTAGTAGAGGGATTCATGAAAAAAAAAAAAAGGCCTTTGAGGCAGCTCTTTATAAAATTAAAAGTTTTTGTAAAGTAAAAATGTAAATTTTCACTTGATCAATGTGGCCTTCATGCTGTATTTTCAATGCTTTCACGCCAACACAGAGGGAGATTCTACCACAAAATGGGGCTGCCCCTTGAAGCGCAGTGCAGGAAATCGGGGACATGTTGGCGCTTGCCTGCCTGGCAAGGACAGGTGACAGTCTCCCCAGAGAGGCAAGCAACATCTGCACATATTTTTTTTAATGACTGTCCATCTCACTAATAAAATAATAATCAAACAAAGAGGAAAGTTCTATGGAGACTACTTAGACTAAAATATATCAAAGACTTGATGTATATCAGTATTATCATGATGATTGACTTAATAGCAAGCTCGATTTTTATCTAAAGAATATGTTTTTTTCTCCCAAAATCTTAACTTGCCATATATATGAGTTTCTAAAGAATATTAGGTTTAGCTGTTTTGAATGTTGAATTGGCTGATGTTTGTACTGCTTATTGGTGCCTTGGTCTCTCCATTTATGCACAGAAAGGCTAACATTAAAAAACAAACCAAACACTTCACCAGATTGGTATTCAAATCCACTGAGCCTGAGCTTTTGGAGGCACAGTATGTGACAATTTTATTCTTGAAATCAGGAAGTATGGAGCACATACACCAGCTCATTCAAAGCTGAATGGATGACTGTGTCAGCTGTGTTTCATTCAGTTTACATGAAATGCTTCCTTGCTACATCACCTTAATTTGAGCTTTCAGCAGGATAATGGCAGTTAAGCTGTTTTAGCCACATAGAAAAGCACATAGCTAGAACATCTTGTGAGAGCATTTGTATGAAGGCAGTCTCTCTCTCTCTCTCTCTCTCTCTCTCTCTCTCTCTCTCTCTCTCTCTCTCTTCCTCATTGTTAAATATATTTTTATTGATCTCAGAGAGGAAGGGAAAGGGAGAGAGAGAAACATCAATGTCGAGAGAGAGAATCATTGATCAGCTGCCTCCTGCATGCTCCCTACTGGGAATCAAACAGCAACCTGGAAATGTTTCCTGATTGGGGAGTCGAACCATGACCTCCTGGTTCATAGGTAGATGCCCAACCACTTAGCCACACCAGCCAGGTTTTCTCTTTCTCTTTCTCTCTCCTTTTACTGTTGGTGACAACCCATGCTTGAGCAGTGTTTTGGTTACTTTCACACTGATGGCTTTTCTAAACCCTATCAATTGCTCTTAAATATTCTGCCTTCAGCTTAAAAATATATAAATTGCATTGCCTTTTTTTGTCAAAATTTTTCATGTTTATACTTCTTCACTTTGACTCCTGGAAGAGTAAAATATCTCATAATATTAAGCCTGAAGAAAATGGATGTCCCTGCTTAAAATAAAACAGATCCCAATTTACTTTTTAAAGCTCTTGCTCCAGATTAACTTTTAATATTTTCTTTGTGTGATGTAGTATCTCTGAATAAAAACAAAAAGAGGTGGTCAAACTGAACATTAAACGGTCCAGTCATCAGTGATGTTTCATAGAGAGAATATTATTCCATTTGCATGTCTGATAAAAGAAAAAATTATGACATTGACTATCTAAGCCAAACTAAGATGGGAGGGGATTCCAAAATGGCTGTAGAGTAGGTGGAAGATATTCTCACAGATCAAGAACAAATATTCCAAAAATTCAAATGGGACCACAAAAGACCTCAAACAGCCTCGGAAATATTGAGAAAGAAAAACAAAGTTAAGGTATCACACTACCTGATATCAAACTATACTACAAGGCCATAGTAATCACAACAGCATGGTATTGGCACAAGAACAGGCATATAGATCAATGGAACAGAATAGAGAGCACAGAAATAAACCCACACTTCATGGTCAATTAATATTTGACAAAGAAGGCAGTATCATACAATGGGGTAAAGACCAACTCTTCAATAAATAGTGAAAATTGGATAGATACATGCAAAAGTTGAAACTAGACCACCAACTTACATCATGCACAAGAATAAACTAAAAATGAATAAAAGACTTAAATGTAAGTTGCAAAACCATAAAAACCCTAAAAGAAAACATATGCAGTAAAATTTTCAGACATTTCTCATAGCAATATTTTTGCAGATATAGCTCCTCAGGCAAGAGAAACAAAGAAAAAATTTAAAAAATTGTTTTATATAAAAGCTTCTGCACAGCAAAGAAACCATCAACAAAATGAGAAAACAACCCACTGAACGGGAGAACATATTTTCCAAAGTCACATCTGATAAGGGTTTAATTTCCAAAATATATGAAGAACTTATACTTCTCAACTCCAAGAAGATCAACAATCCAATTAAAATTGGGCAACGAACCTGAATAGACACTTTTCCAAAGAGGACATACAGATGGCCAGGAGACATGAAAAAATGCTCAACATCGCTAATCATCAGAGAGATTCAAATTAAAAGGACAATGAGGTATCACCTCGCACCAGTCAGAATGGCCACCATCAATAAATCAACAAACAACTGCTGGTGAGAATATGGAGTAAAGAGAACCCTAGTACACTGCTGGTAGGAATGCAAACTGGTGCGGCCACTGTGGAAACAGTATGGAGTTTCCTAAAAAAATTAAAAATGGAACCACCTTTTGACCCAGGGATCCCATTCTGAGAATATATATAAAGAAACCCGAAGACACAATGGAATACTACTGGGCCATAAAAAAGGAAATCTTTCCTTTTGTAACAACATGGATGGACCTGGAGAGTATTAGACTAAGTGAAATAAGCCAGTCAGAGAGATACAAGTACTGTGTGATCTCGCTTGTATGTGAAATCTAATGAACAAAACAAAGTGATAAACAAAATAGAAACAGAAGCACCGATGCATGGAACAGACTGACATCAGTCAGAGGGAGGGGTTGTGAGGCTGGATGAAGGATGAAGTGATTAATATATATATATTCACATAGACACAGACGCCAGTGTGGTGAAACCCAAAGTGAAAGGGTGTGTGGGGTAGGTGGAGGTGGGCAAATGGGGGGAAATGGGGACAGAAAGAGGCTTTGCATGGGGTGAAGGGTACACGATGCAGTGTGCAAATGCTGCTGTGTTGAACTGTACACTAAAAACCTGTTTGATTTTGTGAACCAGTGTCATCCAAATAAATAAATAAATTTAAAATTTTAAAATAAAACAAATAATAAATTCAATAGGTTAAGTCAGCACACATGCACACATGTACACACACACACACACACTCTAACATGAGAGAAAAGGAGGATAAATGAATGTGATTTGCCCATCAAGAGAGCACACCACAAGCATGTATGCCAGATTTATATAACTTGCTTTTATTACTGATCTCAAGAAAGATGCTTTAAATTATTTAATATAGAAAGGTAGCACTTTGAAGTCCAGGAAAATAAAAGTAAAAGTAAAATTACAGCCTTGAGGGTTTTTTTCTTGTTAGTTGTTTTTGTTATATCTAATGAATAAAACCAACTTTTAAAAAAACAATGTCTTGTTAGTTCTAGTTTATACGAGTAAATGTTAAAATCATGTTATTTATAAGCAAGTATCAAAATAAGTAAAGAAAAGAAAACAACCGAGTAACTAACACACATTAGCTAAAAAAAAAAATCTCAGCTTTAAAAAAGCAAGTAAAACATTTGGTACAGATGAAGGCTGGTCAAGCATTTAAGCAAAATAAATTCAGTGTCTGATGGTTGTATAATAAAAGGCATTTGATTCAAAACAGTATGTCATGTTGGTCAACAATATATTCTCCCAGTAAATAACCAAAATACACAAATTGAAATAAAGTAAAACTATTTTTCCAGAGTTAATGAAAGGTTCCTGTTTGTGAATTTTAGACTTGGTTATCCAAACCTTCCCAACAGCACCAGGAGTTTACTGGCGATTTATTACTATTTGGACAAGTGATAGAGAGATATTCTAAGGACAGTTGACATGCCTTACCTGTCAAGGTGGCTTTGCTAAAACCTGGATGCAGGCCACCCTGGCTACAACTCCTTTGGGTTTCTCCTCCAGGGCTCTTCCCTTTCTCTCTCCAATGCCCCCCCCCCCCCCTCCCTCGCCACACTGCTCACCTTCCTGTCACTCAGCTCACTCAGCCCAGGCCCAGACAAAGCTCACTTGCCCTCTGTGTCATCGCCCCTGATTCTTTCTTTGTGACTGGTGATGCAGTGGACTCATTCTAAGGCCAGTTTTACCTTCTGGACTAGGGGGTAAGTTCCATCTGGAGAGGCGTTTTCAAACCCTTCTCGAATGTTTCCAGATGAACAGTGACCTATCCCACAAATACAAATAGTGGTCCAGGTTCCCTCCCCATCATGAAACCCACACTGCCCATCCTGGAAAAGGCAAATCCTGTGGGAGAGTACAGGACTCTGCGGGGACAGTGGGTTCTGGAAAAAGAGGATCTCATGTCCTCAAATGTTGGGTCATTCACAGTGGTGGTTGGATACACAGGCGTTGGGTGGAGGCGAGGCTGGGGTTTGACACTACTTGTGTTGGGGTGTCTGGACCTCCTTCCCCATATCCTACTACAGTAGTGTGGTCATAGGTAAAACTGATCCCAACACATTCATTAAACCTAATGTGTGTTAGTTACTCAGTTGTTTTCTTTTCCTTATTTATTTTGATACTTGCTTGTAAATAACACAATTTTAACATTTACTAATATAAACAAAAACTAACAAGATATGGAATGATTACCTTTATTTGGAAGTTTACCTTTCTATTTTCTGAATTTTGTATGACCTTTCATCTCAATCAGCTGACATTTCTGATACATTTCTGCACAGATCCGTTTGTAATGTGGCATCTTGTCTGATGCCAAGAAAGCCTAAAGAACTGTCTCCTGGGAATCCATGGTCTAGTTATAAGCATTAAAAGAATACTGAGTGAGATTACTGTGGTGGACAGAAGCACCAGAGAGAGTTGAAGAGCTGGCCCCATTGGTCTAGGGCAGGAGTGGGCAACCTTTTTGTGAGTGCGTGCCAAATCCAGCAAAATCTCTGACTCAAAATTCTTCTGCGTGCCAACCCTAATTTTTTGAGAATATGTTATGCCTACTTGATATCTCTTAAGGTGTACGTATGTGAAGAACCTTGAAGAAATAACAAAATTCATTCGAGCGACAAAAACACAGTATATGATGACGAAAAATACATTTATTTTTTAATGTATGCATGTACACTGATAGTCCAACAGAAAACTTTATGACTCAGTTTGATATTATCAGTGGGACTTTTGCTGCTGCATCACTGATGACAGAGATTTTACATCAGGTTTATATTTTGTGACCTTCAGAGATATGCACAAGCTACTACTTTCATCTGTCAGGCTACTCCTATTACGAGACTTAACAAAATTCATCACTGAGAACAAAGATTCACAAGCGTATGTGGATGAAACCAAAACACTGGTCGGATCTAGGAAGGCAGGGAGAGTTAAGACAGAGGCATAGAAATTGTTCTTCCCCTCTCGGCAATCCATGTCCATGGTCTTTAAGATAACTTGTTATGTAAAATTATTTATTTATCTAAGATGCACCTACACTGGATTTATCTGAAAAATAAAAAAGTCGATATTAAGAAAAAAATTGCAAATGGAAGATTATAAGAGAGGGTTTCGCATGCCAGCAAAAGTTACTGGCGTGCCATGTTTGGCACACGTGCCAGGGGGTGCCCACCACTGGTCTAGGGCTTCAACCCTGGCTTTGTCACTTAATAACTGTTGGCCTCGACACAAAGGGCAACTTCTTGAACCTGTGAGCTTTGGTTTACACATCTGAAAAGTGAAGATAATGTGGGAGTTGCCTCGCAGATTACAGTAAGCATTAAATGTCATGCCTGTGCTACACTTGACACTCTGTAAAATATGTGGTATATATCCACAGTCACTACCAGTAGACTGTCCTGGAGTCATGAAGAAAAGACTTGTTCACGGGAAAGGTGTGATTTTAGTTGGGTATTACACAGTGGGTAGGATCTGGATCAGAAGGAAGGAATATCTGCTTTGAGAAGTGGGCAAGAAGAGAGGAATGAATAACACATCTAAATTTGCCTTCAGTTCCCAAAACTATGTCTTATTTTCCAGGTCTTATGGAAACATCTCACTTATTGAAAAAATACATATATATATCTGTATATGTATATATACATATACATATATATAATGTATATATACATATACCTAATATATATATATATATTAACATATTTGGCAAAATATTTAAAATCAGACACTATGCACAGCTTTGCTACATACAGAAAGAAGGGACAAAAATGTTATTTGTTTAATTTGAATGGAGGATGAAGGAAAGAGTTATCTCTAAAGAGTTCACAGTCCCATTATTTGGCTAAAATTTACTTCCAACTAAAACTCTCTATAGCACCATCTCAGCCTTTCCTTTCCTCCCTTCCTGCTCTAACCCACTCTTCCCTCAGAATGGCCATCACCTTTCCCAAGGCAGCACTGAAGAAAACTGCACTTCTGTATTTCTCAATGACTTCCTAACTAAAAACATATGAACCCTTGGAACTGAATTCTGAGTGAATTCTGAGCTCTAAGATAAGTTCTAAAAAAATCAGCCCTGTCAATAACTTATGAATGTGTTGATTATAATGCTCTCCAAAGAATGAGATCAGACCATTGGAAAATAAAATTGATTGGACACTTGAATCTGAAATTTCCATTTCCATGGTGACAAATATCTGGAAGGAAAGGTTCCTCCAGAAAAAAAAGGGATGCTTTTTCATTCATATTAGACAAGTTGAAAAATTGTTGAAGATTTCTTCAGATGTTGGTTAAAAAAGAATAGAGCAGACGTTTGGTGCTACATGAACGTTTGGGTGAAGCAGGATGCATCCAGAACGCTGTAGTAGACTTCTGCTCTTTACCAAATGTTTTATCTGGCTTCACTTTGAGTGCAAAAGATGAATTCTTTCAAAATTCTCACTTCTGTCCAAATAAGATGTGCTAATGTCTTGAAACCACTGCTTACCCAGCTGTTTCCACATAAGGTATCTGGAATTTGGCCAGAATATTTTTCTCTTTATGCATCTATGCTCTTACTTTTATTGCTATTTCTGTGGATTCTGCCACGGATAAAGGAAGTGTGGAGATTTTTTGTGAGAGGTGACTCAAGATACTTCAGTATTTCCACAAGCACTAAAATCCAGCTTGATTGAAGGATGGAAGGTAGCTCTGGAGTGACATATTCATGATCAGAGCATCCATCATCAGTAGCGTTTCCATCCAAAATTATTCTCCAAGGCTATCCAACACAAGGATGTTGCTGGAACATCTGGTGTAGCTATGAACCACAACCTCTCTGCAAAAATGTCTACAGCCATCCTTGTAAAAAGACATGTTAAATTTAAGAAACCTGGAAAGAGGAAAATGTTAGGTTGGCAGACTTGGAAAGACTTGCATAACTGGTCAATGAAGCTATGAGCATGAATGAGGTCACCTAGAAAGAGTACAGAGAGAAGGTGACCAAGGACTGAGTTTCAAGGGTCTCCAACATTTAGATTGCATGAACGTGTTTTATTCATGTATGAAATAAATTAATTCAGAAATCCCTAAAATATCAGATATTGCCCCATGTTTGTAATGGATCAGTGGAATTAGAACTTCAGAGAGACTCCGGTGAGTTCAGCATCAGATACTGATAAAGTAAGGGGAAAGGAAGGTTAAGTGGGGAGGAAAATTTGAACTTCAATGCCCAGTGCCCCCTCCATAAGGTCCTTAATGTTCTGATGCTTGGTCACCTCCAGAAGGCAAAGTGAGAGCTTCAAGCCCTGTTTCACTTCCAGAAGCAGCACACATTTCTAATCATTACAACTTAACAGGCACATTCTCAGCCTGAACCAGTATGTTGCCAAAAACATAAAGCATAGCTTCCTAACCATGACAATTTCACATTCTGCAACCATGCTTGTCTATTAAATGCCAGATGCCTCTGAGTCACAATGGCTTTTTATCCTATAACCAGGTACCCCTGCCCCAAGCAAAAAAAAAAAAAAAAAAAAAAAAAAAAAAAAAAAAAAAGAAGTGGTACAGATTGAATTAGAAATTACTGCTAATATCTGCAATTTATAATGTTCCAAATATATCTTTGCGTCCATTTACTCACAATTTGAGCCCTATCTTCTCTAAAACATTGGCCTCTCAATACTGTTGCATATAAATCAGTGTTGGCCTCTAATAGTTTACAGTTTAAGACTCACACCAGTTTACAAGCCTGGAGAATTATCCTGAAACTTATGTCTTCATCACCTAATCTGGAAATTCTATATCATGCTTTGCTACTATCATTAAAGATTAGATATTGACAGGCGGGTTTATTTACCTTTTTCTGATGGTTAAACCATGCATTATTCTACACTGGCCTCTGTTTCAACTTGATGTGGAAGGAGTAGCTCATAGTTAATTGCTGGGTGACTTTGAGTCATCCTCCAACATGCATTACCTGCTTGTAAAAGATGACATAATTGCATTTGTGTTTCCAGATCTAGCTGCCATGTTTTCTAAGTCATACCCTAGAAAGAACATCTGGAAAGGTCGTCCTGGAGGAACTGTCTTCATCAGTGGTTCCTAAGCCTGGCCACATTTCAGAATCACATTGCGAAATTTGTTAAAAATTTAGAGACTCTGGAGTTTCCAATTCAAAATGTCTGTCCTGGATCCTAGGAATCTATATTTTAGCTACCATTGCTTGTGCATTGCTATGGAATCCACTTTAAATATCTAGAATCTTCTAGTCCATAGGATCAAACCAGAAGAAGAATGTTTATAGTCTGAGACCTGTAAATGATAACAGCATTCCGATGCCTGGTTAAATTTGAAGCAGCATTGCACTTACGACCATCCTGTGCAAAGTCATTAGCAACACATAGTTTATTAGATTTCTAATTACTGCACTCATCTCTGTTGATATAAGGATTGCAAAAAAGGGGGCTTGGTAGAGTTTTTTTTTCAACCTTCACATTAGTGCTCCCCAGAAAAGGTAGAGCAGGTGCCTAAGAGACCCTGAAGGATATTCCCAATGGTATGTACCTCAGGAAGCCCTAAGAGGTTGCTCATTTCTAAGCTCCTCACTTTGGACTCAACAAGCCAAACCGTCCTCTAGTCAGGCGATAATGAGAGATGTCTCAAGGTCTGCTTCAAGCAGCCTTTCAGACTCGGAGGGAGCTTGGAAGGATGTGTTCCAGATGTTGGCCCTGCTTGCTCTATTTATTTCTTCTCACATATGATTGTGTTGCCTTTGCTAGGTGTGTTTTGAATCATTATCAAGAACATGAGATTTTTGTCATGGAGGACCCAGGAGAAGTAGTCTGGCCAATGTCAACTTATAAGAAATGTAATTTTCCTAGGTTGCTGCTGATGACAGCAAAACCATCAAGTGTATCTCTTCAACAATAAGAATATCAAATCCATGAATTCCCTGCATTGGCATCTCCTGGGTGATTGCTAAAAAAACCCAAAAACACTCTACTTTTAGATCTCTCTCCTGGGTACTTAATCAGGATTTCTGCTGCCATGTTAATAGTTTCTCTAGATGAGTTATAAGTGCAATAATGTTTTGGAACTAGGGCTCCGATTACAGAATCACAGAGTGAAGGATGCAGTAATTTGCTACCTTTCAGCTCTGGAGCAATACAAGGAGAGCCTTGGAAAGAATATTTCACTGAACTGTTCACTTAAGGGTATTACTGCAAACCCTTAAACCTCCCACCCACTCCCGCCATGTTTACTGATACTAGTAAAAGATGCTTCTATTCCTTACTGTCATCCTTTTCTCACTCACATCCTACATTCAAAATTAAGCAGAAGATTCTGCCTCTTTTACCCGAATCCAATAACTTGTACTACCTCTGTTGCTACCCTCTTCTGCCTCAACCTCCTCCTGTTCTTCATCCTGACTGATAGCCATGCAGCAACCCAAGTGCTCTTTTCAAAGTACAAGTCAGGATGTGTGACATCACTGCCCAAACTTTTCAATGACTCCCAATCTCACTAATGAATAAAATGCATGTCCTGTGGCCTCCAACTCATTTATTTTCTGGGCCACATCAACTTCTCAGCTCTCCTTCCTCTACCTCTGCTCCCCTTTCCTTCCTGCTACTCTTGGGGCACAAAAAGCACACTCCTCTCAGAGCCTTTGGAGTAACTGTTCTCTCTGCCCTAGTGCTCTGTCTCCAGATAGCTCCCCAATTCAAGCCCTCTCTCCATTCAGGTCTCTGTGCAAATAGCATTGCATTGCCTTTTCCTTGATGGCTCCTCATGTGGAACATCTCTCCTCTCCTTTTCCCGTCCCTTGTTTTGCTTTCATTCATAGCACCGTTGGCTTCCCAATATGCATATTTTATTTATTGTCCTTTTCCTCTTAATGAGATGTAGAGTCCATGGGAATGAGGTGTTTTTCTATATCTGTCTTAACTAATTCTCTGTGCCCCAAACAGTGACTGCATATATCTGTTGCATGCAGAAATGAATGAATGGGTACTTGGACCTGGGGAGGACCTCACGAGGAAGATATTGAGTTTGGTGCTGTGCCTCAGTGGTCTCACTGATGTGTGGTTGTTATCAGCTTGATAGAGTCAAGTTGTTGCGATGTATTCTGCCCTTGAGGCCTTCCCTTTCCTTTTCTTAGAGGGCCCCCCACTTGAAGGTCTGCCCTCCTCCAGCAGCCTTACTTCCACTAACACCATATAGGCAGCATTTTTCAAAACCTTGCTTCATTCCCAACCTCATTGCCCTGACTGCCTTTCTCACATGACTCATGCCTTCTGCTTCCCGCTCTGCATTCCTGACACTTTAACCTGTATTATAAGCTCCTTTGTCAAGGACGCCCAAATTACCTCTTCCCATTCACTGGTCACCGGCAGTACTTCCCCACCCACTCTTGAGAGTGATCCCCCACTGACATTCCAGGACTTTTGCTCTGCCAGGCAGGAGATGCTCGTGTTGCCCTGGAGAGCCACCGCCCCAAGCTGCGCACAGAAGCCCTGGTTATGGAGTATGAAGCTTTTACACAGGTTCACTCATGACAATGTATTTTAATCTGCTAATGTAAGTGGGCTTGGATGGCCCGGAACATATATTGCCATTTTCAACTTAATTTACGACCCTTTCCAGAGCAGCCTTCTTTGCAACCTTTTCCAATAAGCACCGGGGAGATTAAGGTGAATGCCTTATTCAGTTAGGTAACTTGAAAAAAAATTAAGTAGGGGTGTGAAGTGGCTGCTCCTAGATCCATTGCTCTGATTGCTCTGGAAGAAGATAAGATCTGTTTCTTCCTCTCATTTGATCTTCTAGTATTTGATCCACATTTCACACCTCTAGTATTTGATCCATGTTTCACACAGTGTAATGCACTATGTTTTGCATGTAGGAGTCCAGAAACATGCCGTAGCACCAGAGTTTCTTTGTGTGTGTGTCATGAGTTCATGCATGTGTGTGCATGTATGCACATGGGTATATGCCCCTAAACCAATGTGCTGTGTGCATCACCTACCGTGTACCAGGCTGTATTGCTGGGATTGACCTGAGCTCCTCTTCTCCTGTTTATAAATTCCCATAATTCATAGATCTAATACATGAATACATAAAACCATAGCACACAGATTACTCCTGACTATTAATACCCATAACAGAGATTGTCTCTATTCTGTCTGGTATTCAAATTGTTCATTTTAGAGTTTTATTACTATTTATATTTTAAAGTTATATTAAGTGTCACAGCAAGCACTGCTCCAGGCTGTGTTCAAATGCAGGCACAGCCACACACACACGAGCAGGTATCCTGTGGCTTCTTTTGTGATGCTACACATCCATAGCTTGAGCTGCCATGGGGAATAGCAGCTGGCCACATTTGAGGTTTATACACTGCTTACAAGGCACAAAATAAGAAGTCTGTCTCTCCATCATGTGATTATCAGAGCCATGTCAAGCACTGTGCTAGGCATTGGGAATCCAGTAGAAAGAAAAAGCAAGAAAATCCTGCTCTCATGATGACCAAACACTTGCCTCCAGGAGCAGTGAGAAAACCACTGTAGGGTTGTGTACTCATTGTCATTAAGGGCCCCACAAAATGAGAAACACAACCTAAGAATGTGGTTTTTACAATTCCCACTTGTTAAATACTGGGTAACATTTTAATGTTTTTTCTTACATCTTATATTAATGATTTTTCTTGTCACTCCTTATTCAGTCTTTCATTCCACAACTGTTTATTACACATTAACTATATGCTGGATCTACAGCAGTGATATCTTCTATCTTTTGGAGCTGTCCAAACAAAATTTTAAATGTTAATACACTACATTGTGTATTAACAAACCCTGGCAAGCACAAAAGCAAATCTTGTTGCTATCTTTTGCTTTAAATCTAGGTTAGATGAAAGGGTTGTGGGGAAAGCTGGAAGATCCACAAGTGAGTGAGGTATAATACCCGTCCTCAGAGAGACTAAGGGACAGAAAATGAGGGGAGGGCAAAGCAGGAGAAAGAAGTCAGTCATCGGGTAGAGGGAATCCTGCTTTGTGTCAAGAGCATCTTCTCCTATTGCTCAAGGAAAAGAATCCAAGAGTAAAATAGAGACTGAAGAATACATGCTAATAGTGAATGATTGGATCATGGTACTAGAAAGGAAAAAAAGCTGAACTCATGGAAAAGGATTCCTTTTGACCAGGAAAAAGATAATTATTTCTCAAATATGGCAGAAGAGAAAGGGTTCAGTAATAATAGAAATAATATGAACTAGAAATAAGGGAAGTTGAGAGAGTTCATGATAAAAATATAAATTCTGAGCTTCCCAGAAATGAGCTCATCCTCTGTGAGAAAGGGCTTAGAAATGGGGACTTAAGGAGAGTGAAAAAAACTATCCAAGGCAAACTTTTTAATGGATCTTGGTAATGATCTCACAAAATATTGATTTTTTACAAATTTCATAAGTTAAGTTAAAATGTCTGTGCCTTTGAGCAGCAATCACCTGTGTTTGCCTTGGGACCAGCTCACACAGTGATAGGACTTACAGGCACAGAACAATCTAAGGGAATAATTGCACATCATATAAACATGTACATCATGGTCAACATCCACACAGGACCTCAGAACACCTGGGTGAGCTCAGGAATCCCCTTACTTGCAGGAACCAGAAGCTTAATGTTGTAGAAAAAAAGACCGTGGGTATGGAGTTGCCAGACCAGGCTAGATTCCAGCTCAGCCATTTGCCAAATGAGTGACATTGGGCAGAGTACTCAGTATCTGACCATCTTATGGACGTCACAGTCCTGACCACATGGACTTGTGCAAAGGACTAACGTGCCAGTGGAGTTGAAGCATTTAGCACAGAACAAGCACTCACTATGTTACTTTTTTGTCTATGTGTTTTCAGATTTTGCTACAGGGCAGAAGATAGACCCTCCCCCTCCCCCTGGAAATGGCTTTAGGTTCATATTTTGCATTGTTCACAGTATCCTTGTGAAGATGATACCTTTACTAGTACTCATAGTCTATGCTGTGCCCTTTAGGATACAACTTGAAAACTGCTCTGCCTAGAACCTATATTTATTCAAGATAGATAGGGTCAATAGATCAATTTATCTGTCTATCATTTATCATCTATCTGTGTGTGGTAAGAGAAGCCTCTTAATGGTTATTTCCTTGGATTTGGTTAGTTATATGCTTTAGTTTCTTACTTCCACTTAAAAAAGAGCCATTTATCTCAAATTTTCAATAATTATGTCAATTGTTAAAAACTTAGATAATAAGCACGCGATTATGTGCTTCCTTGATTGCTGTACCACCTATAATTACTTTAAATACTTGAACACAGTGTGAGACCACATGCCTGTTATGAGGGTTGAGCTATAACTCAAGGACTCGGCATTCCAGACAGGCAGCCACACTTGCCTCCATTAGAAGACCTCTTCTCCTAGGACAGCAATTGCAAGAGCTTCTATTCTTCATAAGCCAATCACTATCTGAGGCTTGGCTAATTAGCATGTGTATTTGGAGTGAAGTTTGTGGCTTATTAATAAGCTGATATAAATTGCAAAGGCGTTCTCATTTGGTGAAATTGAAGGCAATCAAGGTACATAAATTGGTTAATGTATTGTGGAGACCTTTCCCTACATGAACCAGGATAAGCAACCAGAGGATCCATGCTCCTGAGTGAGTTTGCCCAAGGCTTAAACTTTTTCTGCTTCTATATTCAGCCAGTCTGCCTGAAGCTGGAATATATGTGGATTCCTGCTCACAGTATGAGCCTGTTGCCTCAAGCCAACCTTCTGAGCAAGGCAGTGTTCAGAGCAGCTACAAGAACAGAGAGCAAGGACTTCATTGAACTCACAGAACAGTTGTAGGAGCTGCTTCTGTGCTTTTTTGATAACAACCCTTTAATTTAAAAGGTCTGCAGGTGGGTCAGAACCTTGCTTTCTTGTGGACTAGGAACCAGGTCATGGGGACAGAAGTCAATGCTCACCCACCCATCTCTAACATCTTTGGAGGCTAAATTTTCTATAAAAACAAACAAACAAAAAACTACTAGTTCTGCTTGATCAACTCATCTAATCACCTATGGTCTGCTGGTAGTGCTAATGAGGTTAAGTGATAATCACAAAATAATCACAAGAATACTACTAATCTTATTCAGGTGAGAATCCCCTTTAAATTCCAGATAGAAGGTGCTTCTTCAATAAGATTGACATTTTGCCCAATATGTCAGATCCTGTCATACTCAGGTGGTTTCAAATTTTTACATTTCTGGTTTCTTTTTATTCCTAATCAGCTTTCAATGTGTGTGAGAACTGCTAACTAAATGGGCATCCGAGTTTGTTTTAATATTTTAAATTCTCTTTACAAATCTCTGCTGAAGAGATATTGGTTTGCGTCCTGTGCAGAAAAGAAATGACAACGCCCACACAGCTTTCCCCACTATCTGAAGGTAGTGTTCCATGAAATGGCTTCAGTGAGGAAGCAGTTGCCATTAATTTACTGTTGAGTCCCCCCCATATCCAGTTTGCTTTCCACAGGTTCTTGGACAGAATTTCCTGAGACTTAGCCCAGTCACAAATTTAAGGACTGGAAAGGAAGTTTTAAAGTTCTGGACATTGCCCTAACCGGTTTGGCTCAGTGGATAAAGCATCGGCCTGCGGACTCAAGGGTCCCGGGTTCGATTCCAGTCAAGGGCATGTACCTTGGTTGCGGGCACATCCTCAAGTGGGGAGAGGGCAGGAGGCAGCTGATCGATGTTTCCCTCTCATCAATGTTTCTAACTCTCTATCCCTCTCCCTTCCTCTCTGTAAAGAATCAATAAAAAATATATATTTAAAGTCCTGGACATTATGATGCATTTACCTTAAAGGGGAAAATTAAAATTATAGAGGTGAAGAGCTGTTTAAAATAAAAACAAATGCAAGAATATGCCTCATCCTACCCAGTTTTGATGAGTATGACACACACCCATGTACATGTCACCCACATTTTTCAAACCAGTATCTAAAAAATTGTGCCATATTTGCTTAGGTCAGTCTTAAAATAAGAAATATTATTTGAGCTAATGCAGTAACTCTCCTCCATTCCATTGGCTTCTTTCACCAAAGACAACCTCTATTCTGAAGGCAGTTTGCAAGGCAATTTGCAACCCTCTGATCCATATCTTAAAACGTATAGCATATATGTATGAACCCATAAATAATACATGGTGTTTTGCATGTGTTTTTTTTTAATTTACATGAATGGGATATTATTTTTATACATAACATTTTGCAACTTGCTTTATTTCTCAACATTAGATTTTAGAAAACTGTCTATGTTGAAAAACATAGATCTAGTTTGTTCATTTTTAACAACTATGTAGTAATTAAAATATACTTCTGGTTTATTTAGTCATTCCCAATAAATGGATATTTATATTGTTTCAATTCCTGAGTATTTAAAAACAAAAAGTGCTTCAATGTGCATTCCTTCTTGTGCAATGTGGAGGTTTCTCTAGAATTTATGCCTTCAAGAGAAATGGGTAGGTTACTGGGTAGCTAGTAAAGTTCAGCTTTATTAGAAAACTAGAGGTCTGATGCATGAAATTCATGCAAGAGTAGGCCTTCCTTCCCCCGGCTGCCGGCACCGGCTTCCCTCTGGGACCTGGGATTCCCTCCAGCAGCCAGCAGGCACCCAGGATGCGGGCTTCCCTCGCAGCCCTGGCTTCGTCTGGATGGTCATTTGAAAGAACATCCCGTCTGATTAGCATATTATGCTTTTATTATTATAGATTGTCAAATTGCCTTCTGAAATGCTTGCACTGTTTTATACTTCAGTCATCAGCAAAGAAATTCCCATTTCTCTGTATCCTAAGGAGCAAAGCCTCACAAGGAGTCAGGAGGTGAACAGGAACCAAAAAGGAAAAACTAAAAGGAAGTTGTAGGTGGAGATGTGAGAGAAGTCCCACCATGGAAGTCTTTCAGGGCCCCCTCAGGAGTTCTGGCTTTATATAAGCAATGGAAAGCCTTCACAATGCCTAATATGCTCTCTGGCTAACAGGTGAATGAATATTCCTTTTGCTTTTTTCTTGAACCTTAAATAAATTGCTTAAGCAAGAGGCCTGAAAACTGGCCATAGTCTCAAGTATTTATTGATTCAGATCTTGGGAATCCTAAGAGTCAGGTGTTTGTACACTCTTTCCTGCCTTTGGTTTTCTTGGAGATGATTTACTGAATATTCTCTTCGCTCCCACATTTGTCAGTCAAAAATCTTGTAAGACATCTTGCATGGTCAGTGAAAAGGACTATGTCCAGCACTATTTGTTTCCACGGAGAAGCCACTAAAGTAGAATAAAATATATTTTAAATGAAACAGCTGTGTTTGGCTAATTCCACACAACGCTGAGAAAACTTTTTCTGTCTCTCTTGTCGCCATTTCTTCTTTTTTACCCCAAGGGCAACTCGCTGTTCTTGGCAGATTTAACATTCTTTTGAAGTTGCAACCCTGCTCCGCCTTCTGATAGCCACCCCAGAGGATGGCTTTCTGCATAGGAATGAAGTACGACTCCTGGGCGCTTGGGCTGGCTCACCTTCCTTGGAGTATCCCAGAGACAGGACTCTGCCTCTTGCCCCTGCTTCTCTCGGGGTGCTTCCCTCTTTCTGTGGCTGGCTATCAGAATGAAGCTGGAGCTCTGTGACTTCTCCGGAACTCTGGGACTTGCCTTCTTATAATAATAGAACCACAGAGGAAATAGGACCCTCCTATTCCAATTAAAAAAAAAAATCCTGGTATAGAACGCTGATTGGTTCAGTTTGGGTGGTTCAGACCACCAGTATCCAGGATATTTCAGACTTATGACTGACAGTCCTAACCAGAACCAGTGGCTGAATGGGAGAAATAAACATGCCACCTGAAACATGGGAAGTGCTGTTTTGAATAGACAAAATCATAGATGCCCACTTCTCATGGTCACACAGTCTGATTTTGCTACAAGGGCCTTATGCCAGAATGTGCCAGAACTCTTCCTATAGCTTTGCCTTGAACCAATGCAGCATAGAAAAGATTTTTTCTTTCATTCCAGGATCCTTTTTGATCTTCCAATTTCAATGATCACTTTTGTTGTCATTTTCAATAATTGAATATGCTCTGAACTTTATTTGGGGCTAGAAGTCTCCTAAAGGCAAGCAGTTAATTCAAACATCACCCAAATTATTGAGGTCTGGGAGCTTTGTGAGGCACAGTGTCCTGTCCTCTCTGTGAAACCAATTTTCAAGTGCGTTCTTGCCTTATGGTACTAGGGGCCAGGTCACATGACTCATATCTAAACAAGATGAAGGAAACACTGAAGGAACACTCTTAGATAAGCTATGCTGACAAAAAGACATATTTTTCACAACAAAAGACATACTTTTCACCACTCTACAACCAGATTCACAGCTCCCCGGATTCAGTGGCTGCTGCCTTTCTAGGACAGATTCAGATTTATTGTCTATTTCATAGAGGGGAAAGGGAAGACAGTCTCTCATTTTGAGATGAGGAAAACAAGGCCCAGAGCTGTCACATGACATGGATGGGGCCATGCAATCCACAAGCAGTGGACCTGAGATCCTTAAGCAGCTGCACAACAGGTAACATCTATGACATGCCAACTGTGTGCATCACCAGGGCCTTTGGGTACAACAAAGAGTATAAGGAAGCCTAAAGAATGGTCCCCTTCTTCTATGAGCTTTCAGTCTAGTCTCCCCAATCACACACACACAAACTCTGAGAATGTAGGGGCACATTTGACATTTTTCCTAATAGAGAACTTCACAATTAGTTAAATAAAGTTCAGTATGCAAGTTGTCACCAACAGTCTAGCCTGTATGTAGATACCACTGCACTAACTATTCTTTACCTAGAGACAACTCATGCTATTTCTCACATACAATCTGGTGTGCCTTGGGCACAGTCTGTGTGTAGCAGCATGGGATAAATGTTGCTGACTGCCTGACTATGACCACCAGCCCCTCTTGACTATGGATGGTCTCAGGGTTAGCAGCTTTGGTCTCCTAAGGGTTAACTGGGGAAAGGAGTGGGGAATTTCAGGGCCTGCAATTGATTTCCAAGAGTCAGTCCTTGCAGGGCCAATGCCAATGCAACATCTGGTGTGCACCTGAGTAAATCCAAGAAGTTTCCTTTTCAATGTTGTATAAATTCTGCACCTTGACTCATGGCTATTAAACCCACTGTGGTGAGGTCTCCAGCAAGCATGGCAGTATTTCCTTCATAAGGGAAGACCACTCCAAGAAGAGCAGCATGAAGCCATCTCCATCCACCCTGCACCCCAAAGCCTTCAGAGAAAGCTGTCATCTAGGTTCCTTCTGCACATAGTTCCATTTAGTTCACTTATTTTTTAAGCCAAGTTTCCGATTTGAAGATGGGCCCTCTCTTTTTCTCTCCTGCCCCCAGGTTCCTTCTCTCCCGATTCCAGACTCAGCCATGCTGACCCTGTCTACCCCTCCCTGTGTATTCTGGTCACCAAGACTCATCACTCAATGTGGCTTAAATTAAAAGCAGACTCTTTGGAGGGGCAACGCTGCCTGCCCTCCCTCTTTCTCCTTTGCTCCCACCCCACACTGCAAAACAAAATTATTTGAAGGGCTCTTGGCAGAAACTATTGTCCATAATTCTGACCTTCAATTACTTCCCCGGATGAGAGTTAAAGCTGGAATTGCATATTGGAGGTGAACAGGTTCCATAAGGCTATCTGGCTCCATGCCCCTATTGTGCAGATAAGACAAAGGAGACTCCAAGAGGATCCCGCTGCTCCCCAGATCAGCTGAGGCCCTCATGCCCCACATACTCACCTATCTTCTCCTCTACTTTTGTGTAGCCCTTATCATTGCTTCTGGTGAACTCCAGCTCACCATGCTTCACTAAGCTGTAATGACACCTCTGAGATATTTTCTTTGTTCCCTGCAACCCCCTAACTCACCCACTATGCACTGGAGTTCATTATTTTCTCTATGAGCTTCCCAGTTTTGCATGACAATGCCATTATGGAGTCTCACAGTGTATGACATAGATGCTGTCTTAATTTGTGTCTCACCACTGGCCCAAATAAAACAGACCCTGAGCCAAGGATTCTAATACCTGATTAGAGAGGCAACCCTGGGAGCCACCAGTGAGAGCAGCGGAAGGGAGGAAAACCTAAAAAGAGGAAAGTACTGAGCAGGTTCTGCCTGTAGAAAGCAAGGGCTCATTGTGAAGAACACACTTCATGGAGTTGTTACACAAAAGAGCAAGGAAGCCAGTGTCTTCGCCTACCAACTTTGGTGTCTCATTTTTTGGGGGTTGCTCCTGGAACATGAACTTTTGGGAATATTCAGGCTCCCTCAAACCTTGGGCAAAACACACCCTCAGCTCAATGAAGTGCTCAGGCAGAGAGACTTGGAACTGTCAGCTGGGGACCTCAGGCATGGACTGAATGGCCAACAGTGCTCACTTGTCTGTGCCCCCCAAGAATCAGACCCTGGATTGCATTTATGTCAAAATCCCCAAGGTGTGGTCCATCACAGGCATAGCACTTAATTTAATTGAACTTAAATAGTAATTGATAACCTCATAGAACTAAGGAACAGGTGCAGACCTTAAAGCTGAGCTCTTGACTCTATGTTTTTCGAGTGGAATTTTCAAAATTTTCAGCCAAATCATCCCTTTTCAAACATCAGAGGAATTTAGATGCATATTACCTGGGGTCTTGGGGCACTTAGTCCAAAGTAGTATGTCACCAGCAAAGCATTTCTTTAAAGTTTGCTTCTAAATTTCTCTAAGTTACATTCTGTTCCAAAAGTGCACCTTAATTTCTTTTAGTATTTTTAAACATTTAAATTACAAGTTAAATCATTAACTATGTGCACATTTTTGTAAAAAGTTAATGTTCTAGGATAATTTTCTGTGACTTTACTGGGACTTCGTGTATCTCCCAGCTCATGCCATCTCCTAGGGTGAGAGCCGCAGCACCTCTTTCCATGTCGGAACTGCACATGGTGAAGATTTGACACCTGTAAACTCTACGGCTGGGGACATTAGGAGCCTCCTGCCTTAAGCATTAGGCTCCATGTTGATTGAGGGAAGGCTGCTCAAGATATTAGGGTGCCCCGCTGCTCCCCACTTCACTGTCTGTCAGAGCCTAACCCCCTAAATACGGAACGGCTGTCCAAGCAAGTCAGAATCTAGGTAGTGCCAATGTGGGAAGAGGGAAAAACAGCCGCCTAAGGAGTTAGACTGAAATATGTCTTCTCAGAGGGGCTGATTCTCATGTGGTAATGCCCCAAGCCTCCTTCCCACACTCAGGGACAGTTCTTGAGTATCCCCACATTCAGTCTCTGCCCTGCCCCACACCACCCTTCCAACTGGCCAGGCAGGATACTTGTCTACCAAAGTCGTGGTGAATGATATAGATTCTACTGGAGACTTTTTGGAGGTAAAGGCACTGAAGTTATGTCTCTATAAAATAATCTGTCCCAGGTCTCCACGCTTGGCTATGCAGAAGATAGATCACTTCTCTACCCAACATAGTGCCAAGCCTTCCAGTTTCCAGCTCCCCTGCTCCAGTCCTCCTCTGCTCCTCCTGCCTCACCAGGCTTGGCTTCCCCATAGCCCTAGTCCGAGGTCGGCCTCTACACCATGAACACTTGACCCGTTAAACCATAAGGGATTCTGTAATTACAAGTGTCCAGTGTACTTGAAAGGAATCAGGGGGTTATGAATACAAGTACTCCTTTTTCTGCTTGTATTCTCCGGAGTCAAAAAACAGAACCAGGAAAAGAAACTCTAAATCCATTTTTTATTTTCCATTAAACATCTGATACTCCATCTTTGGTTTGAAGGTTTAATATCAGTTAGAATGCAAACATTAACAGGTGAGTTAATAGTTTAAATATCATCAGATATGCACACATATACCCCCCACATATATACACATGTATATATATATATATACACACAATATTTGTATATCTGAAAAGAGAAAGCTAATGGAGCTATTGCTTTATGTGTCTGCTTTATTTTTTTAATCTTTACAGCAATTCTTTCCTCAGCTCTGATGTCATGGCCTCTGTGAACTTTTCCTTGGAACTTCCCTCCACGTGGCATTCACTGTCACCTCTTTGCTCTTTCAGTCTTTGCTTGGTGCCTGCATTATGGAGTATTAGAGATAGATTATGTCTCAGATTGGACACACCCCAGAAGAGACCATGAGACAAGAAGATTCTAGTGCAAGAAGTTTATTTGAGAGGTGAATGACCCCAGGCAAGTTTACTCAGCATTTTCATATGTATGACCCCATTGTCTCAGTCCCTCTAAGATGCCATTCTACTCTTCACTGCTTCACTGTTCATAGCCCACTTCACCCAGTCCCACTGCCTCTGACCTTGAAGTTACTCTGGGCTATTGCAGGCAAAAATCACTTTGAAAGCATACTCCTTTTCCTGGGCAGGCTACTTGGTTATTTCTTAATTACTTATATACAAATCACTTGTATTTCTTTCTCAATATATTCTCATCTGCTCTTCATCTTTAAGAGCTTTCTCACAGTCTGATCTGTCCAAAGTCCCCCCTCCTTGCTGCCCAGAGCCACAGTGGACTTTATTGAGTGGACACTCACTATTAGTCAAGCACTAAATCCATTGTGTTGAGGGAAAGAAAGGTGTCAAAGATAGTTGGTAGAAAAGAATGTACTAAATTAGTAAATTTAGATGAGAGCGTACAGGTAAAGCAGGCATTGGGAATGACAGTCCCTGACTGTGGTTTTGCTTTTCCACAACCCTTAGTAATAAGACAGCCAAATACCCAATATTTTACTGAGTAAAGACTTGATCAAAGACTAAGCTTCACTGACTACACCTCTGGTTACTCTGCTACTCTGTCCCCCCACCTTATAATTTAAAAAATGCATGTAGATGGAGTAACTAGTCACAGGGGAAAAACAAACTTTGCTCATGTTTTGGGGGAAATGTAGAGATTTGTGCAAGAAAAAACATCTGAGCAAAAGTGAGATAATGAAAAACAATTATTAGGATTTTGTATAAAAAGGGAATGAGGTTTGCAGGCTAGAGTGCCTTGAGGTACAGTATGTAAGTTCGATTTCTCTTGGGTGTTAGCTACCAAGACCAATAAATTAGGTGCCTGAACATTCACATTCCCTCATCTGTTCCAAAACACCTTTGCCAAGCACCTGCCTAAGGACAAAATCAACATGAACGGAGTCAAGGCCAAGTGATAGACAGACACAGTATAATGGCGTCATTGAGCACTTGGATCCTGCTGATGGCCCATCATGGTCACTACATTTTCATGCATCAGTACAGTCATCTCTTTGCTTAAGCCAGGTTAGATTGGGATTTCTATCCCTTGCTGTTGGGGGTTCTATCTAATGTAGTCTCAATTTGGACCAAATTCTTGAGGGAGAGTGAAGCTTCTCAGTAAATCAAGAGATTTGGGAAGAATGTGATTTTTAAAAAAGCATGTAACTTTTATATAAAGTGCATAGTTTTTTTTAAATATTAAGACATCCCAGTTTTCTGAAAAATGGAACATATAAATCATAGGGTTAGTTGAAGATTAAATCAGACAATATACAGAGTTATATCACACACATAGGTATGCATGTGTATATATACATGAAAAAAATCTATGACCCATGTGGTCATCTCACTACATTAGATAATCTCAAAGAAACTCAGCCCAGTCACTGCACAGTGATAAAAAGGAATTCCAATTGTTTATGTCTACTATTTTCTCATTTAAGGGTATCAAATTCATGACCAACAGCCACACTTCTCAAAATCTTCAGACTGTCTTTCAAAGTATTCTGGAACCTTGCATACCATACTTCAACCTCAACATTTGCTCTGTGACATATCCCATCCTTCCTCGTCTACCCTCTCCCTTTCTCATCCAGAGACACAAGAGATTGTTAATATTTATTTGTTGAATTAAAAATCTCAAAATATACTGAGCCATCTTAACAAGAACAGAAACTTATAATGTCCTTTGACCATATAAATGTCAAGGATTGTCATTATTATTGCTAATCTAGTGGGAGGGGAATTGCATAATTACTAAGAGTTTTAGGAAGGACAGAGACTTTCCAGAGGAAACAGAAATCAGACAATAGGTAGTACAGCTCTTGGGGGATGCTGCAAGCCTCCTGGAGGAGCAAGAAAGAATCAACCAGGGCAATCAGCATTATAACTGCAAAAGAGGTGTGGATGTCTTGTTCACTACACTCCTAGTATTATTCAATATACATTAAAGTTCTTTTGTTCCTATATAATTAGTAACATTTGTTCTTGAGAGATGTCCTGTCCTTAATGCTGATAAAAGGAGGCCCAGCAGTCCTGCAATTCTCTTTAGTGGAAACTCAAATAGAGGAAGTGAGTCTAACTTCACGCACTTGAAAAAAAAACATACCCACAAAACTCAAATTTTGAGGAGAATGTAAGAGAATATTTCCTGGGTAAGTGGTCAGGTTTCCTGAGGCAGAGAGTAGACTTTCAAAGAGAGACTTTAATGGTAAGGAATAAAGAGAAACTCACCTCAATCCTCTCTCCCATCTCCCCCATCCCCACTATCCATCACCCCTACCAAATCTGAGGGCTGCAGAGCCCAGTGAGATGTGGGAAGTCTCTACAGAACCCTGGAGCAGATGCTGCTGGTGTGGCCCAGGCCCCCAGGGATGCATTTTGCTGGCTGCAGAAGGTGCTGTTTTGAAGCCTCTCAATGCAACTTCTCCACAGGTCTTCCCTTGTGCCAGATCCTGGAAGGCTTCTGAGTTATGCCTCACAACCCTGGAGCCACCTGGAGCCAACAATGGACTGGTGTGGTACAGGAGAGCCCAACTCCCTGCCTCCAGGCAGGGCAGACTCTTTGTGCAGCTTATGCCCTGAGCAGCTCCCCACCTGGTTAGGCTCAGGCGGAATTTCACCCTTGCTTTGTTTCCTCTTCTCCATCCTCTCCTTACTCCTTTGCATGTATCTCCTGGGGAAATAATCAATCACCCAAACAAAAATCTCCACCTCAGTTTCTCCTTCCTGGGAGCCTGACTTGAGACAACTCCTTCTCAAAATACCCTTCATTTTGAGAGTTGAAGATGGGTCTGCCATCTCTTTGACATTGTAATTACATTCTGAAATTACTCTAAATCTGTTGAAGATTCTCACCATTTGAATGCGCTGATCTTGAGTACTCTAAAGAATCTGGCAAAAGGGTTAGAGAGGCAATCAGTGCTGCCTCATCTTCCCCACACTGTGGTATAAAACAATCTGCGACTGGGGTGGGCGGTGATGAAGGACAGTCTGAGGGAAACCAGGCATGGCAGGAGCGGTCTCAGTGCTAAGGAGCAACCAGGAGGAAGAACCTACACAGGAAATCAAGGAGGATCAAACCTTCCTTGTGCTGTTGAGGTTTAGGGAAGGAACCAAACCTTCCATTCTCCCCTGGAAGGAAGCCATAGCGCCAGAGAATTCTTGGACTATGTTACCAAGAGCTCGAATGTAGAGTCAGACATGTTTAACACGTTTACCTGCACATAAGCACAGTCAGGGAAGGAATCTGTGACCTATTGGTTAAAATGGGTTCCTCATCTTAGACAGTCATTGGGGCTGCAATGTTAACAGAATTGATTTTTTATTCTTGGTGATCACATAGTTGTTAACCAATGTTAGTGTTCCTACCTGCCTTCATGGGTATCTGATGCCAGAAAACTGCTCAGTGTCACTGACCACAGAACACTGGCTACTGGGAACTGCTTCCCCGCACGGCTGATGAAGGCTGTGGTTTTGTCTCCACATCGACGTTTGAAAGATTCCTGGCTGACAACAAAGGAATGACACCAATTAGCTTTGTTTTCTTTACATGATTCTACCATAGAAATAACAAATATTCTCTTTTATGTTTTATTCAAAACTGGACCATGAATTCATAAGGATGCATCTCCTTTCAATGTGAATTGATTCAGATCCCTACAGCAACAGCAGAAAAGATAAGTATTTTGACATGTGTTCTTTTAAAATTCTGAAGATCTGAGAAGCCAAAGGCAAAATATACTCAGAAATGCATGGAAACATGTGAAGCCAGAATATGCATTGTGGCCTCTGAGTCTGGTCTTGCTTCCCAGAGTGGCCTGTCCACATTCCTCACCAAAGTATTCTTCCATGTCAATACTTCCAGAGACACCGTCTGGTCATTCCCACCCCAAACATCCCCTCCTTGTCTGATCACCTATTACTCATGTTGCATATTTGGTATTTAATAATAACACATAGAGAAGGCAGCACAGGCCTGAGATAGTTTCACAGAACTCATTCATAACCTGGCCCCAGGATGTACCATAATCCTGAAGCTCCATTTCTCCATAAATTGCATGACCCTGGTACTTTTGTGGTTGTGGGTAGGATTATGTGAAACACTATCTTGGAAACCCAAAGGTAGACTCTCAGGACATATGTTTCCTCCCTCATCATTGCCTTCCTCATGTGACTCATTCTCTTTTATATGGGGGATATCTGTGGAGTAGTTTTCCACTGTATTGTAAGCTACTTATGAGCAGAGAATCTAAGTTTAAGGAGTTAATTTTAGTGGTGATCCCAGGAAGCCCTAGGAGGGGAGTGGGGAAGTGAGAAGAGAGGGAGTTGTAAGAGAGTAGTCATTCAAATTATTATTATGCAAGTAGGTAATTGAAGCTTAATGCTATGAAGAAACCCTGGAAAATGACATGAAACATGTACCTCAGTTTTCCAGCCTGGGATGCTAGGGTACTGGGGTATTATTGCATCAGCCCCATCAGTCATTGGTTAAGTAAGGGCTGTCCCAGAGCACTTCGAACCTGCCCTGCTCTCAGAGAAAAACCCAAGCAAAGAGATGTAGCTATTGGCTTGAAATTCTGCCCTAAAATGGTCAAGCTGAAAGGAAATGGTTGGGTGTTGACAGCATCTGCTACAGGGGCCGTTAGCTGAGAAAAAATGTATGATTATTGAAGTGTAAATATTGGCCTTTATGTAATGCAGGGGCTTACTTGTGAACTGCTTTTGCTGACAAGGGTGGTGGTGGTGGTGTTGGTGGTGGGGTAATCTTATTACTGCATCAAAGATTTTAATTAAATATAACTGGAGGATTTCTCTAAAGGCCCAGTTAGCTTGACCACATATAGCATAGAAGTAAAAAATTGCATACATTTAAGTGTTCATATATATATTTATATATTCACATAAGTCAATTACAAAAGTACCTTGCAGAAGTTTAGCCAAGGAGCTAATGAGACTGCCCAGACTTATTATAAGAAATGGATAAGTTCACACTGAGAAGGATGAGATAGGGTGAAATGGTGAGTCGTGACTCTGAGAAAGTAGCATTGGCCTGAGCACTGACTGATGCATGGCAGTAAAGGAGGAGGGCGGTGGTGTAGACAGGAGGGTCTTATACATCTTAAGGGGAAAGTTCATGGTGTGAGAGCCCCAAGGGTAGGAGGGACTGTGGAAGGAAGCCAACATGAGCACTGGTGACTCCAGGAGTCTTGACTCAGAGTCCCAAGGTGACATGCAGGAGCACTGTGACCTTGGCCAAGTGATTGAGTTTACCTGCATCTCCCCTTCTGCATCTGAACAATGATAAAAAAAATAATACCTACTTTAGAGCAGCACTGTCCAATAGAAGCTTCTGAAATGATAGAAATGTCCTATATCTGTGCTACCCCACTACCATAGCCACCTGTGGCCATTGAACACTTGAAATCTATCTGCCGAGACTTAGGAACTAAATTTCAAATTTTACTTAATTTACACTTAAATACGCACAGGTGACCAGTGGCTGTGATAGTGGATAGTGTTGTTTTAGAGCCAGCATTTCAAACTCACAGCCCATAGTCCACATGCCTTGTTTATTTGGCCTGTGTTAGCCTTTGAGTTTGACATGCTTGCTTTGGAGCATTGTTTCAGGGATTAAATAAAACTCACCCTTATGTCTGAGGCATCTGACACAGAAAGGGCTCCATTCACCTGATTCCTCCACCACATGATGAGATCCTAGTCTCATAAGCCAGGTCTCTGTACCTAATGGTAATTTAAAATTGCCCCTTTTCTTATTATTATTTATTGATTTTAGAGAGAGGAAGGAGAGGAGAGAGAGAGAGAAACATCGATTTGTTATTCCACTTATTTATGCATTCATGGTTGATTCTTGTATATGACCTGATGGGAGATCGAACCCGCAACCTTGTCACTTCGGGACAACACTCTAACCAACTGAGCTACCTGGCCAGGGATAGAACTACCTCTTAAACAGAAGTGCATTTTGTTCCAATGTGGCTGCAGCCAGCAGTCCCCACTGATAGTGATGACGCTCTTGGCATGCTTCCAGCACATGATGGACTTGGCCAGTCAAAGACAAAATTGAAATGGCAGCCACTAAGCAGTATGAAAGGTCTCAATTTTAACCTACACTTGAGGCAAGAACAATCTTCAGGACCGAAGAAGCAAGGCCCAGCAGATGACCCAAAAGAAGAGAAGAAAAGCCCTGTTTAAAGAATAACAATCAGTGGCTGAAAGCTATTAAGTTCACTCTTCTAGTTCAAAGGGATTTGAAATGGCAATTTGTCAGGCAACTGTTGTCACTTTAGATGCCCTTGGTTGCTTTCTTTGAAGCCCTTGATTGACTACAGGAGGCTATGCCAGATTCTTCTAAGAACAGGATTTCCATAGTTGAACACATTTATGTTCCAGTAATTATGACTCTTCCCAAGTTTAATCAATAAAAGGTGAAAGAGTGCAAGTTTGAGGAAATATGCATATGCTCTGCAGAATCCAGGCAATGGCCTCGGTGACCGTGTCCAAAGCTGGGCAATCAGTTGGACAGTTGTGGCCACTGAATTGTGCTAGAATAAGTTTCTCTTTTGATAAGGAAAAGAGGGAGAGTCGTAGGCTGAGGATGTCTTCTCCATTCTGCTTGTTCTGCCTGACAATGAAACAGACAATCTGAGGTGGACAATTCCTAGGAATGAACAACCAACTAAGAAATAAACAACCTTACTAACATGGTACCATATCTCTAGCCAGCAGAAGTAAGATTCGGAAGGAAATGTTTGCCGATTGTTTCTGAAAATACATGCAAAAGGAAGTGCGGGTCTGTGAAGCCTTGAAAACCCTGAATGGAGATGGGAGCAAAGGATGAGAAAGTGGCAGCTACTGTGCTCCTGCCTCAGACTTCTGGGAATGTACAGAACTGTGAGAGGATGGAATAGGCCCTCTGAAGCATTTTTGCATGAGGAAGTACCATTTGCAAGTGAATTTGCTATTTGCAGGGTTCTCAATAACCTGTTCATCAACACTGGGGAGTGTGCCCCCCCGTGTCTACAAATGGGTTGTATGGTGAGTTTGTCAGGTCTGAGGTTCATCTTAAGCATCCACAAGGAAGGTCAAATCAGAAAGCTTCAGGCTGAAAGAGTCAAGCTGTCCTTCTAGCCCAACCTCTTTCGAATAACTCCGGCAACAGCAGTGTCCTAGGTAGAAGGGGGGGAGTGATACAAATGGTAAAGATGGGAGCTGAGGGCCCTGAGGAGAGGACCAATGAGATGGATCCTTGGCCCAGCAGCTGTGTGCCAGATGTCCCTGCTATGCAACCTTGGGGACCCATCCATGACAAATAACTAAAGAGAAGTGACAGCAGAAACACACACACACACACACACACACACACACACACACACACACACACACATGATATCTGCATAGGACATGTGGGGACGAGGTCAGGGAAAGCAGCTCACCAAAGGCAGAAATGAACCAATGGAAAGAAGGTGAAGCAAAGAAAGACCTGGAAAGCTGAGATGGGAGGAAATCACACATCAAGCTGTTTCACAGGTGCGCACTCCCAAGTATAGGAAGCGAAGCAGCACCATGTGTGGCACAAAAGCACATGCGCCTGAGGTGCAGAGGGGAAAGCCCACAGGGCGTTCGGCTTTTTATTCTAATAATGATGTTATGGGTGCATGCTGACTGCACCAGGGCATGTCATTGGCAGTGTGATGACTCACAGGCTGGGATGTGTGAGCCACACAAGGCCTGCATTTATGCCAACTGTTGTAGCTCCCATAACTCAAAGGGCATTCATTCTCCCTGAACAAACCAAGAAGAAATCAAGCCCCTTGTGAGGTGTTGCTTGAATTACTCAGACAACTTCACCCAAATTAAAAATGACCATAGGCATAGGCAGCAGAAATCATGTCACCTCAAAATTTAATTCAATTAGCAGGCTGAAAAAATATTCAAAAGAAGAGACATAAAATACTATAATTGGTCTTAATTCATTCTGGAAAAAATGTGTCTTCCAAGCAAGAAGATGTGATGGAAACATATTTTGTCTGGAGTGTTCATCTTCACTCTTGTAGGCAAGAAAGTTTCCAAGAACTTATATTGATGAGGCCAAGGAAAGCCTGATGCAGAATTTTAAAGGAGGTGAGTGTTAGGTACTAACATTCTAACATATGAGTGTTTCCAAGACATTTGCATAGAGAACCTGGTTAAAAAATAAATGGTAACTTCACCCAAATTAAAAATACAAAGATTTCACAGGCTCATGAAGGAGATTACTAATTATTATTATTATTATTATTATTATTATTATTACTAGAGGCCCAGTGCACAAAAATTTGTGCACTTGGGGGGTCCCTCAGCCTGGCCTTGCCCTCTTGCAGTCTGGGACCCCTCAGGAGATGTCCACCTGCTGGCTTAGGCCCGCTCCCTGGGGAATTGGGCCTAAGCTGGCAATCAGACATCACTCTGGCAGCCTGGGAGCCCTCGGGGGATGTCCACTTGCCAGCAGGGAGCAGGCCTAAGCTGCAGTCGTACATCCTTAGTGCTGCTGAGGAGGCAGGAGAGGCTCCCACCACCACCGCTGTACTGGCAGCCATCAGCCTGGCTTCTGGCTGAGCAGAGCTCCCCCTGTGGGAGCGCACTGACCAGCAGGGGGCAGCTCTTGCATTGAGCGTCTGCCCCCTGGTGGTCAGTGTGTGTCATAGTGACCAGTCATTCCCATTCTTTCTGCTGTTAGGGTCAGTTTGCATATTACCTTTTTATTATATAGGATAGAGGCCTGGTGCACGGGTGGGGGCTGGCTGGTTTGCCCTGAGGGGTGTCCCGGATCAGGGTGGGGGTCCCGCTGGGGTGCCTGGCCAGCCTGGGTGAGGGGCTGATGGGTGTTTGCAGGCTGATCACACCCCCTTCAGGGTGAGGGTCTCCATTGGGGTGCCTGGCCAGCCTGGGTGAGGGGATGATGGCTGTTTGCAGGCTGGTCAAGCCCCCTCACCCAGTGGGGACCCTCACCCCATGGAGGTTTGGCCAGCCTGGGTGAGGGGCTGATAGCTGTTTTCAAGCTGGCTGCACCCCTTTTAGGGTGGGGGGTCCCCACTGGGGTGCCTGGCCAGTCTGGGTGAGGGGCTGAGGGCTGTTTTCAGGCTGGCCAAGCCCCCCAGCAACAGAAGCTCCCAGCCTCTCCTTTTTTTCTTTTTTTTTTTTTAATTCTGGGATTTATTTACCTTCTATAATTGAAACTTTGTTGCCTTCAGTGGAGCTCAGAGCCAGTCAGGAAGCTTGGCTTCCTCCATCACTGGAGCAACCAAGCCTTCTGCTGGCTGCAGCTCCGTGGCTGCCAGCCACCATCTTGGTAGGGTTAATTTGCATATAGTCACTCTGATTGGCTGACGGGCGTGGCTTAAGGCATAGTGAAGGTACGGTCAATTTGCATGTTTGTCTTTTATTAGATTAGATTTTGTGATAAAATATACATAAATAAATACATAAAATTTACCACCTTAACCAATGTAGGTGCATAGTTCAGTGGCATTAAGTATATTCAAATTATTGCAACCATCACCCCTATCCATCTTCAGAACCATTTTCAACTTAAAACTGAAAATTTTTAACCATTAAACAACTCCCCATTCTTCCTTTACCCAGCCCCTGGAAAGCATCATCCTACTTTCTGTCTCTATGAATCTGACTACTCTAGCTTCCATAAGTAGAGTCATTCAGTAGTTGTCTTTTTTGTAACTGGCTTATTTCACTCAGCATAGTGGTCTCAAGGTTCATCCACATTGCAGCATTTGTCAGAGTTTCCTTCCTTTGAATGGCTAAACAATATGCCATTGTATGTATATGGCACATTTTGTTTATTCATTCATCCATTAGTGAATACTTCCATCTTTTGGCTATTGTGAATAATGCTTCTACAAACACATGTGCATAAATATTTCTTTGAGATCCTACTTTCAGTAATTTTGGGTATAAACCCAGAAGCGGAATTGCTGGATCATATGGTAATTCTAGCTAATGTTTGAGAATCCATCCTACTGTTTGCTATAGCATCTGCCCATTTTACATGCCCACCAATAGTGCACACATGTTCCAAATTCTTCATGTCTCACTATCATGTTATTTTCTGTTTTTGTTTAATTTATTTTTTAATGCTCCTAATGAATGTGGAGTAGTATAAAGGCAGTATCTTTAATCATGTGGAAGTTTCAGACCTTGCTCATTTATTTATTCATTCATTTACACATATACTCAACTACATATTTATTTTAGAGTCCTATGTATTGGTTAAAGCCTTTGAATCAGTTACTGATTCAAATATTGTGGAGGTTTTGTGCATTCAGATACATCCTAGATGGATAAGACAGAAAATAAAAAATAAGATTATGCCTGATGGAGATAGGCATAACAATGAACAATGAAATATCAATCAGAAATATCAATCAGAAAAAAAATATGCATCCCTATGTTCATAGCAGCCTTATTTATAATAGTTAAGATCTGGAAGCAGCCCAAGTGCCCATCAGTAGATGAATGGATAAAAAAGCTGTGGTACATTTACACAATGGAACACTATGCAGCTTTAAAAAAGAAGACCCTCGCCCTTTGCAACAGCATGGATGGATCTGGATGCCATTATGCTAAGTGAAATAAGCAAGTCATAGAAAGACAACTATCACATAATCTCAGTTATATGTAGAGTCTAATGGACAAAATAAACTGACAAACCAAATGGATCCAGAGGCATAGGTGCATGGACCAGACAGGCATATCTCAGAAGGGAGGGATATGGGTGGGATGGGAAGAGATTAACTAATGAACTTATATGTATATAGGCATAGCCCACAGACACAGACAATAGTGTGGTGAATGCCTCGGGTGGGGTGGGGTGGGGCTGGGTGGAGGGGGGAAGTGGGAGGAAAATAGAAGACATCTGTAATAATGTCAACAGTAAAAAAATAAATTAAAAAAATTTTAAAGAACTATTTAAACAATAGATCAGAATAATGTCATAGAGAAGGGCTATTTTAAATTAGGAGGCTAGGACAGACCTTCATGAGGAGGAGCCTGTCTTGGAAAGGCCACAAGGAAAAATATTCCAGGAGAGGAAACAGTAAATGCAAAACCTTCAAGGTTTTCTCAAGGAAGAAAACCACTGAATGCTTGCTCTCTGTTTAGCATGACTTCCAGACTTAATAATGATTTTCACCAGTATTTTCTAGTTTAGGGTATTTGTAATCAGAGGGATTTGGGATCATACCCAATAAAGGATCTCATGCCTACACATACATATATTTTATACACATATGTAAGTATGTGTGCACATGTATGTATACATGTCTTCCTGTGACATGACTTGTGACCAGTGTACTCCATGGGAAAGTCAGAGCTCATCCCTATGATGGAGAGAGGATGGCAGAGTGTGACCTGGGACCCAGATTGCCTGAATTGAATTCTAGCTCTGCTGAGGGCCAGCTGTGTGATCTTGGATAAATTACTCATTTCCTCTGTGCCTTGATGTCTCCTGAGTAAGATGGGGATAATAATAGTACCTTTCTTTTGAAATTACCATGGTCATTAAATGAGTGAATGTATTCAAAGTGCTTAGAATAGTGCCTAGCACAGTGTGTTGCAAGATTTAACTCTTTTTATGATATGCTCATCATGCTACCAGAACACTTATAGCTATATTTATAAGCATAAAATTAAATAGACTTTAAGGAGAGTTTGTTTATGCCCAGCTTGAATCCCCTCAACCTTATTCCCTAAGAGGTCTTTCAGATTTTAACACACCAGCAACAGAGAATTTACTAGGATCCAGGGAGACATTTATGATTCTTGGGGAAAAACCTTTCATATGTTGAGTAGAAGCCTATGTCTTTGTAGTTTTCCCTCCCTTTTTCAGGCTCTATCCCTGGTGGCCATAGCAAACTAATCTGGTCCCATTTCCATGGTAGAGTGTTTCAGATACTGCAAGATGACTGGCAAGGTCCCTGAGTCTACTCTTCTCCTGGTTAAATACCCCACAGCCTTTCTCAGTGCGTCCTAATTCATGACTCTGAGTATCTTCCATTTCCTAGTTGGCTTCCCATTGATGTCTATGCCAATTAAAATATGGAGCCCAGGACCGAGTGTCAGTCTGCAAGTGTGTAATTGGACCAAGGCAGTGAGGAGCAGACCTATGCCCTTCTTCACTTGAGACCTAATTCTCTGAAGTTCACTGAATACTGAAGTCAAACATATGCCTGCCAGGTCTCATGAATTCTGAAGATCTTATGGTAACAAGCACCATCAAAAGTTCTTCACAAATATGGTTTCTGGGCCACTTCTTAACCATTTTTACTTAATGTCATTGACATTTGAGTCCCAAATGTAATATATATCCCTGCCAACTGTTTGAAGCAGTTGATCACTTTTTTGAACCCAAATTTTGTTAGACACTGTCATCAACAACCCACTACATAATTAAGAAATATGAGAGACACACCATCAGAATGTTCATTTAATTATTAATAACACATGTAAATCAAAAGGGTAGCCTCCAGAGCCATGGGGTAGATTGCTAGAGTCTTCTATATGGGTTGGTGCTACTCCATCTAGATAATATTTGAGGTACAGCCTTTCAACTGGTTACTGATCTAAACAATTATCATAAGACTTAGAGGCCTGGTGCATGAAATTCATGCACTGGGGGAGGGGGAGGGGTCGTCCCTCAGCCCAACCTGCATCCTCTCGCAATCTGGGAGCCCTTGGGGGATGTCCGACTGGCGGCTTAAGCCTGCTCACTGGAGCAGGCCTAAGCTGCCAGTCGGACATCCTTTTGGACATCCTTAGCACTGCTGCGGAGGCAGGAGAGGCTCCCACTATCACCGCTGCACTCTCAAGCCATGAGCCTGTGGGAGAGCACTGACCACCAAGGGGCAGCTCCTGGGGTCAGTGCATGTCATAGCAACCGTTCATTCTGTCATCAGGCCGAAACCGGCTCTCTGATATCTCCTGAGGGGTCCCAGATTGTGAGAGGGTGCAGGCAAGGCTGAGGGACTCCACTGGTGCATGATCAGGGCTGGAGAGGAACACAGGAGGTTGGCCTGCCGGGGAGGGACCGTGGGAGGGCTCTAGGGCATGTCTGGCCCGTCTTGCTCAGTCCCTATCCGCCAGACCCCAGCAGCAAGCTAACATACGAGTAAGAGCATCTGCCCCCTGGTGGTCAGTGCATGTCATAGTGAGCAGTTGAGCAGCCTTAGCATATCATTAGCATATTATGCTTTGATTGGTTGAACGGATGACCATACAACTGGACACTTAGTATATTAGACTTTTATTATATAGGATTCCCTCTACATGTTCCATTCTTTTCCAAAATAGGTTATAAAACATCCTGTCAAATATCTAACTGTAGTCTAGTAAGCCACAGTGGCCTCTTGGTTATCTTTCAGGTGAGAATGGCTTTTTCATGAAAAAAAAGGGATTGTTGGACTATTGCTAAGAGAACAGAATACAGCAGGACCAGGCCATGCCACTGCCAGGCTAACTTATGTAAGCGTCACATGGTATGCATGCTCTTTACCACAGAGTCCTGGTTCTCTAACCATGGGGGCTTGTTAATTTGCAGATTGAAGTCCTCAGCCCCAGAGTTTCTGATGCAGCAGGTTTGGGGTGGGGTCTGAAAATGTGCATTTTAACAGGTTTCTAGGTGATGTTAATGCTGTTTGTCTAGAGGCAACGCTTTGAGAACCACTGCCTTAAATGAATTATGATGATGATGATGATGATGATGATGATGATGATAATGATTTTACCCTGCCACTCAAGATGAAAAAGACTAAAGATATGGGGAGTAAAGATAAAGCCCCCAGTTCTTTCCAGACCTTTGAGATTATTCAAATAAGAAAATTATCTAGCAGAGGGCTGAGTGTTTATTAATGCTACCTTTAGATTTTACTCAAAGGCTTTGAGTATTGTCTATTTCTTATTAAAACTGTGGTGGGGTTTTGTTTTATTCTGTTTTAACTGCTCAGCCCCTTATAAATAGAGCCTATTTATTATTTTAGGTTCTGGCAAGAAAAGAGGGGTCTTCTCTGATGTTTGGCCAAAAATTTCCCCAGGACAAAATGCCCACTATATAGTTTAATCCAGTAGTCCTTTCAAAAAAAAAAAAATGTTTAGTGTGAAATTCCTATTTCTCAGTGAACTCATGCTAGCTTCTTATAATCAATTCCTTTTAAAAGGAAGCAGAATGAGTAATCTATTCCAGAATCTTGCCTGCAACAGCCATATTAGGTATCTGCTCTCCTAACCAATGTTCACTCTAAAGCAAAATAAAACTTGAAGAAGTCTCTTTTCATCAAGTAGTCCATCAATTTTACACCTTCATTTCTGAGCAAGGGGATGGGGCCCCAAGAGTTCCTTCTTTGTGTAACATGCATCACAATCCTCTGCTCACTCAGGACTGCAGATCCACCTCAGCCTCACTGAGACAGTTCTTTCTATTCCGAGCCAATGCCCCAGTGGCAGGAAGCTTCCCATTGCCAAAGGGGCTCCCATAGGCCCTGGCTCATTTCTCCTCATTCCCAGGAATTTCACACCCTTGAGAACAAGCAGCTACAAAGGGCCAGATGGTCTCCAACTGATCTCAACCTCAACAAGCACAGACTCTAAGATGAGAAGACTTGTTGGATAGTCTTTCGACTGAGGTCCATCTGGCAGTGGCAGTGTTGGTGAAAAGCACAGCGCCTCCCAGTTGGTCCTGTTGCATTAGATCCCAACACAAAAGATGCCCCAATGAGAGCAGATGTTGCTTCCACACAAACGCTTTACCGCATTCCGATGAGCTCCTGTCAGACCCCTGCTGGTCCCTAAATACACAACGGTTCTGTTCTTTCTCCAGGGAGGTTCTTTACCCAGAACTCTTCAGGTGGGGTCCCTGACTTCCTTTAGGTCTTTACCAAAATGTTCCCTTCCCAAACATTTTCAGAATGTTCTGTCTGAAATTCCAATGGCCCACATGCCAAGTCTTCCAGTCCCCCTTTCCTACTTCCTTTGTTTTTCTCCTTAGCATGTATCACATGGAAAACACTACTGTTTTTATCTTGCTTGTTTTCTGTCCTCTCATGTAGACAGAGATTTTTGTCCATTTGTTCTACTGTTGTATGCTGAGCATTTAGACCAGTGCCTGGAACACAGACGGTACCCCTCCGTGAATCTTGAATGAATGAATAAACGGATAAACGAATGCATGAGCAAATGAAGTGGGAGAAGGAAGCTGTGGAAGGGAATGGAAACGTGGAGCTGGAGACCCAGCATGCTACTTTACCAGCAGGCATGTCCTCAGGTGTATCAGTGTTTAGGTAAGAGGTCACACTTAAGTCAGGGATTTGCTATTAGGCATCTTAAAACTCTCCATGCCCATATATCCCACCAAAGGACACTGGGTACCCTCTGTGGTCACAGCTACTTCCGTTTGAAAGCATTTTGTCTAGATAACCTCAAAAGGCCATGCAGCTATTAAGTTTCATGAAGTTATGGGCAGTAGATGGAGGCAGTTTAGCATGAGCTTGCCCTCAGACACGCAGATGGCATTATTTACCCCTCCCTCACCAGCCTACATAAGCTAGAATCAGACCCTCTCCACCTACTACAAAGAGACTCCCTAAAATTCTGGATGGGATTAGATAAGCGTCATATAACAAACTTGGTCAATTCCTACAATGTCAGATTGTCAGTGAGGATGTAATCCTACTAGCCCTGCTAGTTATTAAGTAATTCCTAAGTGCTTCTAGATCTTACCTCATTTAATCCTCATGGTGAGCTTCAGTTTCTTCCAAAATGAAGAAACTGAGGCTCAGAGAAGTTCCACAGCTTTCCTATAATGTGCAGTTAGCAAGTCAGGTGGAGGAATGGAGCCAGGTAGATCTGGCTTCAAAGTCCATGCCGTGGGCTCCAATTTCGGCTCACCAATCCTAGGAGCCACGTCACTTTGAAGGACACTATTAAACATTCGATTCTGCTGTAATTCCAGGCGTTCACACAGGGGCTGGTTTCAGAAAGATCAGCCAGGCCCATGTGACCTGAGCCTCGGCACCTGGCCCTTTCAGGAGTCTATTATGAGCCAGTGATTGAAAACCAGCCAGTCCATGGAGACCTTCTTCCCCTTCTTCTTTTCCACGGAGACATGGGATCTATGTTTTCACACCGACCATGGCCAGTGGGCCCAAAGGCACATCTGTGTTTCATGTACACAAATAAAATAAAGGATCGCCAAGTAGACACCTGTGTATACAGTCACTTTCTCGGAGAGACAGATATTTATTTGCTGTGGTATAAATGAGGGAAATATGTACTCAGCCCTGAAAATTTGGCTACATTGGCTCATCCTTTCTCCTCTCCAGTGATTTTCTCACGGAGAATGGCCTCAGTCCGTGACACTGCATTGTGCGCTATTGAAGAGCAGCTCCCAGCTCTGGGAAGATCTGTTTTGCACCTGTACTGGGGCCTCATAAGGTGCTCAGACAGTCGGGAAAATCCTGTGTGCCAATGCTAAATCAAGTGTTACATGACAGGGAGGAAGTGCTTTTAAAGGCAGGTGTTCTAATTCTGTCACACATTGTTTTATGGGATGGCCCTTTAAAATACACCCTGTGTAATGGGACTTGCTTTAAAGGGGTTGGCCTATCTCACTGGACTGAGAGTGGAAAAGATGTAAAAACAAAGCAAGAATGTAAACCAGGAATGTCAAGTTCTACCCCGTATCTTTATCCCCCCCTCCCCCTCAACACACACACACAGCAAATTGCAAATGTATGATTTGTGAACTCTCATTAAAATGTTAGGAGACTATCTTAAGAACATTCTTATAGTAAGTGATTCTGTGGGCAGCACTGGCAGATAAACACTTCTGAATTGCTAGGAAGTTAATTATTTTTCTTGACTAGTTATAATTTTAAATTCAAATATTTTAATCAAATGTTACTAATTGCATAATTGGCAGAACTGGTATAAGTAAAAACATTTCAAAAGTACCTTTTAAAAACACTTTCTGGCCCTAGCCAGTTTGGTTCAGTGGGTAGAGCATTGGCCCATGGACTAAAGGGTTCCTGGTTTAATTCTGGTCAAGGGCATGTACCTCAGTTACAGGCTCAATCCCTGTCAGGGTACATGAGGGAGGCAACCAACCCATGTGTCTCTCTCACAATCGACGATTCTCTCTTTCTGTCTCTCGCCCTCCCTTCCACTCTCTCTGAAAATCAATGGAAAAATATCCTTGGGTGAGGATTAAGCGAAAAAAAAAACAACAACAAAAAAACCACTTTCCATTTTTAGAACTAGCATTCACACATCATGTCATCAGTAGCCCCAGGAATGATGGGGGGGCTGGAAGGGAAGGACACACGAATAGATGTGCCCTTGAATACTTGAATCAAAATAAGAGAAAAGAGAAAGACAGTGCAGGGCGTCAGGATTTGGTCTAAGTCCCATCCCTTCTGGAACATTGTCTACCACATGACCTTATGCCGGTGAGTCATGTAGACACTTTCATACCATTGTTAAGTTACCCAGCCTTTTGAGATGGCTCATACTATTTCCAGAGCTTTGTCAGGGAGTTAAATTGTTATTCTTTGGTTCATCGTAGCTTATTCTGCCCATTTAAAAGACCAGTTTCTTCTACTTAGCACATGAATCCCTACTTTAGAAACACCTCCCATGAAATCTTTCCCAACTCTCCAACCTCCTCCTTGCAGATTCTCCATACCTGTCACTCACCTTGAAGTCTAATTCCCACATTTACAATTCCTCTCTCACTAGTCGTTTTACTCTGTTTTAGATACACATCTGCTCATCACATTTCTGCCCACATTATCATAGTTACCCACTGAGCCATGGCCTTGCCTAACTGTGCTGGATTTTTCCATGCTCTAAGGAGCCTGCCAGCGCCTGCCCACAGAAGCACCTGAAATCAAGCCTGGGGTAAGGGGAGGTGGGAGGGGCTTTATTTATTTACCCCTGAGATAAACAATGCACAACTCAACAAATAACAACACAGGAATGGATCATCCTACATCCCACTCAAGACCCCATATTCTAGGTTGCAGCTTTCCCCTGAACTGTGAGATGAGGAGGGCAGTGGGAGCAGAACTCCTTATCCATGAACAGGCACTGAGAACACCTGTATTTCAGGTAGAGTTATCTGGAGAAATACGGGTGATGCACTGGAAAATGCAAGGGACAGCAAGGGATAGTCACTGGGGCGGCCGGGTTCAATGACTTGTCTATGGTAATGCAAACAAGCATGGGTAGTGATATAAAAGGCAGAGTAAGTTGTAAATTAAATAGGCTGTTTTCACCATCCAGATTAAAAAAAAACAAAACAAAACAAAAAACAATCAGACAAACAAAAACCCCATTAACTTGGAGGTCTCCCATCATCCTCTCTCTTCTCTCAATTCATCCTCCTATTCCAAGATTTTCTTACTAGTTTTACTGCATATAAAAGTATCCCTAAAAGGTAGCATTTAGTGTTGGGTATTACTGAACTTTACATAAATGGAATCATATGATGTGTTCTCTGCTGCCATCTGTGTGTGTTTTTTCACCCAATAATATGTTCCTGAGATCTGTATATATATTTGCAGCTGTCATTCATCCATTGACACTAATGGAAGATTTGGGCCTTTTTCTGGATATATATATATATATTGCAGCTGTCATTCATCCATTGACACTAATGGAAGATTTGGGCCTTTTTCTGGATATCCCACAATTTATTGTTTTCGTTTTTCTTTTGTGGACATCTCAGTTGCTTCCTGTTTGAATGTGTGCGTATGCATGTGTGCACGCACACTCTCACAGTAAAATCTTCTGTTCATTTTCTCCTACAAGTGGAAGAGAAGTGCTTCTCTACGGAATAAACGTGATATGGTATTTTATCTGATTTGCAGTTCTCTTATTCCTAATTAGGTTAAAAATCTTCCATACATTTGTTAGCCATTTGAATTATAAATACTGTTTGTCCTCTTCAATGTTTTTTTCCATCTGGTGGGTTGCTTTCTTCTCTTTTTATTTCTTTTTGGTATGTTACATATTCTATATACTAGCCTATTATGTGTGCTGCAAGGATCTTTTCCCATTCTGTCTTTCCTTATCTTCATTTTAATATTTTATTAACAATAATTCTTAATTAAAATATAATTGAATTTTATGGTGGGTTTTGTTTTTTCTGTTTGTGCTTCTTCTGAATTAAGAACTCTTAGCCTGGCTTGTGTGGCTCAGTGGTTGACCATCGATGTATGAACCAAGAGATCTGAGTTCAATTCCCAATTCCCGGTCAGGGCACATGCCCTGGTTGTGGACTCGATCCCCAGTAGGGGTCATGCAGGAGGTAGCCAATCAATGATTCTCCCTCATCATTGATGTTTCCTTCTCTCTCTCCCTCTCCCTTCCTCTCTGAAATCCATATATATATATTTTAAAGAATTCCTATCTACCCCAAAGTTGTAAAGGTATTATCTTATCTGTTACAAATTAGATGATTTTACATTTCACATGTGAGCCTTAGTCCACCGTTTTTGTTTGTCAGTCTGTTTTTTGGTGCGGTGTTAAGTAGTCTTAACTTTATATTTTTCTACAGATGGCCCAGTACCCCTGTGCCATTTGCTGAAAGCCATTTGTGTCCCCATCATTGGCCCTCAAATCTGGGATGTTTAATATGCATAGTGTGTTTCTAGGACCTCTGTGCAGTTAGTTCTGTGTGGTTTTTTTCCTGTCTATTCCTTTCCTGAGCCAACATTTAGTTTCCATAGCCTTAAATGTCTTATTTGATGAAATGTGTAATTTCTATAGAAGCCTATAGGTTTTTCCTTTATAAGTCTGCATGGATTTTAGAATCAGCTTTTTAAGTTCCTTTGGTAATTTGAATGGGATTGCATTGAACTTATAGGTTCCTAGAGGGTATTATTTCTTTCCAGTCTAACTCCATCTCCAGGTAAAGACTCTAATGGAGTTTTCCTTTATAGCACAAAGGGACCAGTGTACCACATAAGCGCCACACCAAGCAAGACCTCAGGCCCCAAATACCCCGGGAGGCCTTCAGCAGTGTCAGTGTCATGATTTGGTAGAAATGAGGACAGATACAAGGAAAAAGCCAAAATTTAAAAGAAAACAATTATCAAGAAAAGTGAGATAAGAATAGATTCTGTAAATTTAAAACAGTTTTCTTGTTAAATAAAAGCGATTTGTTTTAGAAATCATGAATATCAAATAAAATAGTATGAATCAAACTAAATTCAGGATGTATTATGTATTTTTCTGGATATCATCTCCACAGGTGGTTTCACACAATACATTATACAATATCATCATTTTTTAAATGTTTGAATAATGTGTCTGTGTGGGTTGGAACTTTTAATCCCTTCACCTTCTCTATCTAGTCACTTCTCCCTCACCCCCTCTGGCACCAGCCAGTTTGTTCCGAGTGTACCTGCTTCCTGTTCCATTTTGTTCCTCGGTTTATTGTGTTCATTAGATTCCACAGATGAGTGAGATCGTGTTATATTTGTCTTTCTCTGACTGGCTCATTTTACTTGGCATATTAACCTCCAGGTCAAATGTTTCTTAGCTAGAGGGGCTGTGGTGTCTGTGTTGGCTAGAGCTTCTTGCAATTTGTTGTATGAAAGAAACAGGGAGCCCAGCCAGCAGGCGTGGCTCAGTGGCTGACCTATGAACCAGGAGGTCACAGTCTGATTCCTGGTCAGGGCACATGCCCGGGTTGTGGGGTTGATCCCCAATAGAAAGCATGCAGAAGGCAGCCAATCAACGATTCTCTCTCATCATTGAGGTTTCTATCTCTCTCTCACCCTCTCTGAAATAAATAAAAATATATTAAAAAAACAGAATCAGGGAAATGAGTAGGGCTCAGAGTACAACAAAGGAGAGAAAATTGCAGAAGCTGATGAGACTAAGTAATTTAAGGGGGAAAAGATAAAATTACTGGCCACAAATAAAAGTACACGTCAAGAAACTAAAAGAGGCAAGGAAGAAAAGACAAAATTCCATACAGTATTGAGGAGAGATTTTTTTTATGCAGTCAAGAAGTGAGAAGGATAAAATCCTAGGTTTTAAAGGAGGAAAAAAAATAAAAATAAATAAATAAATAAATATATATATATATATATATATATATATATATATATATATATATATATCCTATATAATAAAGAACTAATATGCTAATTAGACTAGGCGGCGGAACAACCTTCTGGAATGACCTTCCAGAATGACCAGTGGGCAGGGCCATGGGGCCATGGGGCCTTGAGGCAGCAGGGGCCATAAGGCAGCTGGGGCTGTGAGGGCCAAGGTAACCAGGACTTCAAGGGCCAGTGCACGAATTTTGTGCACTGGGCCTCTAATAAATATATATATATACTGTATATATGTATTCCCTTAGGGCATTGCTTGAAAAAATAAATAAAAATGTTAATAGTCTTATAATTTGATTATCTTTCTTTGATACTGGTTCTCTGCCAGGGCTAGACCTCAAAGAAGTTGATTCTTATATATGGTTTATATATGAAACTCACGAAGGCAATAATGCTAATTTTGCATAGTGCCTGAGGCTTTGAGGGAGGACGTCTGAGAAGCTGCTGGAAATGCGTGGAACTCCTTCAGGCACAGGAGTATACTTGAAAACACTTTGTAAACATGAAAGTGACGTGCTCATGAGGCATGATCAGTTATGAGAATGCCGTTCACAAAGCATTATTATTAAAGCAGGATCTAGCCCCTCTGGATGCCTTTAAAGTGCAGGCTCCTGAACCTGTCCACCTGAATCAACTCCAGCAGACGCTACGTTTCAGCAGGTTCCTTGTATCGCACTTAAATGCCCCCAAACTTTGGAAACCACAGTACCTGAAAGACTTGGACAGGTTTACAGTCCTGTAACAAAATGCAAGGTGGTTTTGGCTTGCATGTCTTGAAATAATGCGTTGGCTTCACTTAGCTCAAGTGACAAATATTTTTTTTTCCTAGTCCTCAACATCCTGGGAGAAACAAAGAGTCCTTGGTGGACTCTGAAAATCCATCTGTGTATGCGGTCTGAATCTATCCTTTGGTTTGCACATATATGTATTTTAATTTGTCAAATATAAACAGGATTTTGTCATTATTTATAAAAATATATTAAAATTATTGTTACCCTTAAACTAGTAGAACCAATATTATTTTTTGTTCAATTGCAATTTTTTGAGCATTGGGGGGGAGGGGGAACAGGACTCGTGAGGTTTGTATTTTATTCATTAATTCAGTCAGTCAGTTACTCATTTATAATTTGAGTGTTTCTGGTAAGTATAAACTATCAGCCAGGGCAGAACTTTTACCATAATCCAGAGCATTGCCCTCTAGTGTCTAGACAGGCAAATCCAGCTGAAGTGACTGTAGTTGGGCTCCACAGATCTGCTTGGAATTGCTATGGTCTTGGCCGAGGTTAATTTGTGGTTGCTCCATTGCTTCTAGCCCCCTCCCCTACACCATTCCAGGGGTACAGTGGCATGACACAGAGATTCGGGGAACCACTCATTTACTTATTTAATTGACTCATGTGACATCATTAACAGAAATCAGGGGTATGAGTAACACTTGCAAACATTGCAATTTGGTCCACACCAGCCGTGGGCAAACTATGGCCCGCGGGCAGGATCCGGCCCGTTTGAAATGAATAAAACTAAAAAAAAAAAAAAAGACCGTACCCTTTTATGTAATGATGTTTACTTTGAATTTATATTAGTTCACACAAACACTCCATCCATGCTTTTGTTCCAGCCCTCCAGTCCAGTTTAAGAACCCATTGTGGCTCTCCAGTCAAAAAGTTTGCCCACCCCTGGTCCACACCTTGCTTTGGAGATTCACTGTAGATAGGAGGTTTCTAATACTTTTTGAACTTTGACCAAGCATTATATGGCATTTAAAAGCCAGCTGGGTTAATAGAATAGGGAAACCGCATGAATAGATTTGTACTTTATATTTTTACAATTTCAGTTAGAAGCAATAACAACAAACAAAACAAAAAACAGGTTGCATCAGGTAAGAGAGGGCCTTTCTGTCCGTATTAGATATGAAAAGAAAATTCAATTTGCCAGTCAGTCTTAACAATTGGTTAGAGATTCTATAAAACCTGGAACTCACATTATTAGAGGCTAAAAGTTTAAAACTTACGTGAAACTTTAGTGTGAATGGGAAAGAGATTTTGTAAAACCCTTCGTAGTTCTTTTAATCTCTCTGCTGTAAACTTCCGCCCCCACCACACACACCCATGACACAAGGGTTTCTGTTTTGTTTTGTTTTCTTTTAGTATTGCTTTTCCTCCAGAAAATGGTAGAGGGAAAATGTCTCCAAAAGATTTAAACACTATTAGTTCTATTGAGTTACAGAGATACTTGTTCCCCTTTTTTCAATCACTCATCTAAATATGTCTTTCCTAAATTTAGGCTAGAAAATGGAGAAAGAAAGCATTTTCATGGAAAATAATATAATACCAGTTCAGAATATATGCAATGAGAGGTATTCACAAATCAATTATTCTCTTAAGGCTCAGATTGCTAACTGAGTTGGCCTCTTGAGCAACTAGCCTTTTCCAGTAGCAAGCAAATTTCCCAGCGGGAGACCTGCTGATAAAAATATTGGGACTGGTACGCCACCTAGTGGTATTTCTACAAAATGCACTTTACCAGGAAAAGGCTAAAAAAATCCCCCCAAACTTAGAAATTCCTTTCAACAAATTGAGTCAGAGAAAGTTCTCATACAATATTAAAATTCCATTAAATTTTTATGGAATATAATCATGTTATTTATGGCCTTCAAACCCTGTCATTTATTTGACCATCTATCTAATTTGTTAAGAAATACTAAGTAAATCTGTTTTTGTTGTTAATTTCTGTTTTTCTTCTTAAGTTACTGGTAAGCATTTGAAAGATATGTAACAGTGGCAAAAGGACATCGTCCCATAATGTTTCTAACCCTCATAATAAAATAAATCCTCATGTAATTTAGAAATAGCCTTCCAAGTGTGGGAGCCACACACATTTATTTCATTCAACATGCATGAATAATTAATTAAGCTCATAGTTAACACCATCAATGTTTGGACAAACAGAAATCATGTGGGTCCTAACAAGATGAACTGAGTAGGACACAATATCACGTCTGTGGTTTTCTTGCTCCAAAATGGAAGGCATTGGAGAAATTCAAATTGAGTGACATTCTACAAAATAACTGGCCTCAGCTCTTCAAAATCATCAAGGTCCAGAAACAAAGAAAAGCTGAGGGACTGATCCACATGAAAGGAGTCTAAAGAGACATGACAAGGGATTCCAACGTGACTGAATCCTGGACTGGGGGGAAATAGCATAGAAGGACATGATTTACTAGTAAACAAATTATACCATTTAAAAGTAGTACTGGGATAAATAACAGTATTGCATCAATGTTACATGTTCTTACTTTGATTGTAATACTATGGTTATGTAAGAAAATTTTGTTAGTCATAGGAAGTAATCATGTAAGAGTTGAATCAGCATATGGACCCAGAGCGTTGAGGTGAGTTTGCTTGTAGGTGGTGCAAGAAGGAAAGATGTCAGAACAGTAAATCCTGAGTTGGTGGTTTCTTCTCCCTGGCCTCTTCCAGACCTGCCTGGCTTAGGGCACACATCCTTTGTGCCTTAACTTCTACATCTGTGTAAGGGGAGGCAAATTTTCTTCAACCCGTTCTACCCAACAGCTCCCAGTAATGCAAAGTTAGATAAAGATGTGTTAGGTCCCTGTATAGAGAGAAGGATACAGAATGCTTTTGCTGGTGAGAGAATAGGTAGCCAGGAGAGACGACACATCCACATGTCTTCATATAATGAAGGAAGATGACAGGACAGAGAAAATTATCAGTCCTTTATGTCAGGTACACCTACAACAGTCCTCACTTCTCAGCATACTTCCCTCTACGCTATCTCATCAGATTCACACAATGACTTTCCAAAGCATGTGGATGGGGTTTTATAAATCACATTTTATTAATGGTGAAAGTAGGGCTCACATATAAATAGCAACATCTCAATTTTGTTTTATGAGTTCGTTCCGGACAGAGTTGGAGTGAGTTGTCTAATGGGCAGTCGCTGCTTCTCGGTTTGATGCAAGCTAGTCACTTAGCAGAGGCACTGCAGTATTGCAGAAAGGCCATGTCTTTGAAATAGTCCAGATGTGGATCAACATCTTGTCTCCACCACTTCCTAAGCTACCAGGCTTCAGCCTGAGCTGTTTTGTTTCTTTGAGCCTCAGTTTCCTTATGGTTTTATGCTTTTTTTTTGCCACATATGCATGTCTGTGAATGATACACAGCAGTGAGTAGTGTATAAATTCATTATAATTTATTGTAACTTGATGGAAGTATATAATATAGTTGTGGAAAGTGCCATAGTGTGCAACTGCATGGACTTTCACAAACAAATCACAGCTGGTAACCACCACCTAGATCATGAAAATGAACATCAGCAGCACCCAAAAGCCCCTTCTCATGTACTTTTAATGATGTAAATGGTATTCTATTGTTTGTATCACTTTACAACTAGCTTTTTTCAATCAGCATCACACTTCTGATCTCTAAACTGCTATATTGAATTTAGTTCAAACTGAGAATAGCAGTTCTATATAGAACATTTTTAACAGTTTATCATTTAATAAAATAAAGTAATGTATTAAGGAGAGAAGTGGGGAGAGGGAAGAAATGAGGGAGCAGGGGGGAGGGAAGGAAAGAAGGAAGGAGAGAGGGAGAGAGAGAGAGAGAGAGAGAGAGAGAGAGAGAGAGAGAGAGAGAATATAGATATCCCAACTCATCCCCCAACAGTGGATGACCAAACTCAGGAATGACCTGACCAATAACCTCCCCAACCTGGACAGTTCTGTATTCCTCTACTTTTTTCATGTGATAGAGAATGTTCTGGAATGTTTACTTGCATGGGTGTTCTCAGGTTCTCACCTGTAACCACTACTGAGAAACATCCATTCCCTGTCTCTTTATCCTAAGTCATTTTCAGATCCCTATGGATGCTTGCCAAGCATTTTATTTTATTTATTTTTCCTTCTGGGCTAATCTTGGTCTTTGCTGCTTTCTTAGCCCAAGTGGACTAGATAAAAATTCTGGCAATGGTCCTGACTGTCCATGCTCATTCACCTGCAGGAGAAGTGGAGGTTTGCTCACACATCTCTGACCCACCTTATGGTATAATGACCCTCATCAGGACACACTGTCTAAAGCCCCATCTAAACCAAATAACATCAGGTACTCTCGGTCACTGCTTCAGTTTACTCCTGTCTGAAAGCTCAGCTGTAATGGTTCCCCATAGTATTCATATTTCTTCCATATCTTGAGGTCCTGGGTGAATTGAGAGGGACCTGTCAAACCCTACTTGACATGTTTATGCAGGTGGTCACCTCAACAAACTTCTGTCTGCCTTTGCCTGGGGGCTCCTCTTCCTCTTGAAAAGGCGTGATAATGGATGATAGAAAGAGCTCAGGGTGCAAATCACACCTAGTAGCTGTATGACCTGATAACTTTGCTTCACGAACCAAGAGTCAACGTTCTCATTCTATATGAGAATTAAGTGAAATAATGAAATAGAGAGTGTAAGACACAGATCATAGAACCTGATCCATATTAGATACTAAGAGATATTTCCTTTCATTTTTTCACTTCTTTCCTATCTTTAAATCTTCTAACTTCCTTTTTCCCTCCCTCCCTTCTTCCTTCCCTTCTTTCCTTCTTTCCTTCTTTCCTTCCTTCCTTCCTTCCTTCCTTCCTTCCTTCCTTCCTTCCTTCCTTCCTTCCTTTTCTATTACCCAAAAGCAAAGGTATATCTTGCTAAATCAAGGTGGGAGGTTCATGGATATGTGCCATATATCAACTGTGTATCTCTATAGGATTGGAATATTTCATAATTAAAAACCAAAATATTAAAATAATACCCACTGTGGGGAGAGGGACTGTCTAAAGACCCAACAGAAAAATGGAAGCAGAATATCTAAAGCTGGGATTTGTTTGCATTTTTTAGATGCTCAGGGACAATTCCATGATGTCGGTGGAACTGAGAACCACTGGCCAGGCCTTCTGTCACAACTGTGCATTTCTTAGAAGAGTGACTCTGTTTGGGATAAGAGACCCTTGCCCAGGTCAGCTTGTCCAAGTGACCCAGGCACATGCAGAGGAATTGTTGGGACAGATATTTGAAGATTACAGCAACAGCAAAGGTAAAAGGTGTCCATCAGGTCTTTTCCATTTGTTTGGGTCAGAAAAAAGTAGAAAATTTACGCTAAAGAATACTAAACAAAATGTTTCCTTTATGTCCCCATTCCCACCCCTAAATGCAGATGCGGGAACCAGAAGTCTAGGAAAGACCTGGGTAAAACTCTTTGCTGCATTTCCATCAAGTAAATGAATCTTGGGAGACCAGTTTCAGAGCCAAAGCCTCCTGCGTTCAGCCCAGGGTGGACCTAAACTCCTGAATCAGCCCTGCAATAATCCGGGCCTCAGCCTTGACCAACTACCTGCCAGATACTCGTGCTCGAGATAAAACCCGATTCAGCTTCTGGGCTTCTAGAATCTGAGAGGAGGGAGATTGAGTTCAGGAATGAGAAGGGTGTAGCTGACATGGGATTGGGCATTGAAAGCAAAATCTCAGAGGGGTGGAGCCATGACTGTAATGTGCTGGGCATCTCAATGGAAACTAACAAACTGTCACAGAGAATTGTCAACGAAAATATAAGCATTGTTAAAATAAAGGAGATGTACACCCTGTCCAGATGCCTCAGTTGGTTGAAGTATTGTCCATACACCAACAGGTTTTGGGTTCGATTTTCAGTCAGGGCACACACCTGGGCTGCAGGTTTGATCTCTGATCAGAGCACATATGGGAGGCAACCCACCAATATTTCTTTTCTTTTTCTATCTTTTTATTTGCTAATTAAGTTTATTTTAACTATGTTGACATACAATATTATATTAGTTTTAGTGGACAGCATAGTAATTAGATATTTACATATCTTATGAAGTAATCACCTCAATAAGAGTAGCACCCATCTGACATCATATATAGTTATTATAATATTATTGACTATATTCCCTGAGCTGTACTGTACATCCCTGTGGCTATTTTTATAAATGGCAATTTGAACTTCCCACTGGTGTTTCTCACATCGATGTTCCTCTCTCTCTCTTCCTCTTTTTCTCTCACTCTTTTTCTCCCTCTCTCTCACTTCCTCTCTCTAAAATCAATAAACATATCCTCAGGTGAGCATAAAACAATAAATGAAGGAGATGTTCATAATGGTTCCTGGTTTTGATTCACATTTTTTTAATCTGCATATTCTGAGAATCAATTTGTGTGCCTTTGCATGATATTGGTGACCATGTTCAAATGTAGCAGATAGAACAACTGTGTGTGCCTATGTGCTTCCTACACAAGGTTTTCGGGGGAGGGGCAAATTTTCCCAAGTGCCCTGCCTTCCTCTTTAACAGCAAAGTGACAAATATACCTCACCAGTCCTTTGCCTCTGGTGCTATCAATCCCCAGGTAATGTTCCCAGCCTTGGCCCCTGATTCTCTTGGCTGGAGGCCAGCAGGTGAGTTCAGGTGCACTTCAACAATGGAAGATGGGTGATCCCAGGCGCTATTAGCCCAAGTTCCTGGTGGTCTTCCCTGCACATGATATCTTTTCCTCCAGACAAAGCCAAACCCTGCCAGTCATCGCTCTCTGAGCCAGTCTTTCAATGTGGAGAGCTTATGCTTTGTAGGACTTCCCTTCGCCCCCACACCAAGACTGAAGTTTTCTGTTCCTATTCGTATAGGGTCCTTCTCTATTTCCTCACCTATTTCAACAACCTTCACGTCTGTCACCATTCAACCATGTCCCCTCCCAGTGTGTGGTATTTGGCTTTTCAACTGTGGAGGGGATGTTCCACAAAAAAGTAAAACAATAAATAAATAAATGCCCCACTGCCTCTCCAACTATATTTGTGTAATTGTGTCAGACAGAGTTGAGTGTGTATGTAAGTGCATGGCATGTATGTATGTTGAGTGATGATTTCCGCACATGCTGAAAATAAGGTTTAAATTCTTTATGGTCTGATAAATGAGAAATTAGCAAAACCAACTATCTCAGGAATCAGCACCTCATATTTTACCGCAAGAAACGAGAATAAAAAAGATGTTGGCCTGTGTGAGAAGATCTTCTTTTACAAGGTCTGTTTTAGCCCTATCCTCTGAGAGGGTCTTGAGGCAATGGACCCCACCGGTAATAAGCACGTCTAGCACCCAGATCTCAGTTTCTAAATACCATTCTCCAGTAAAAAGAACCCAGGATCTTTGAAGAAATGGCTGAAGCAAGAAACTGTCAAAATAAGCCTACCATTTGGGCTAGAAAATAAAGAAATCCTCAAAGAATGATGGGGACATGTTTTATTAATCTGCTCAGGCTGCCATAACAATTTACCACAGACTGCCTGGCTTAAACAACAGAAATGTTACTTTCTCAGAGTTCTGGAGGCTAGAAGAGAGCAAGGTGCTGGGAGGGTTGCTTTCTTTTGAGATCTGTCTCTTTGGGTTGCTGATGAGCACCTTCTTGCTACATCCTCACGTGGTCTTTTCTCTGTGTGCGCATGGAGAGAGAAAGCTCTGGTGTCTATTCTTCTTATAAGGACACCAGTTCTATCGGATTAGGGCTCCACTCTATGAATGCATTTAACCGTAATTACCTCCAAAAAGGCCCTATCTTCAAATACATTCACATTTGGAGGTTAGGGATTCAACATATGAATTTATGGGAAGGAGATACAATTCAGTTTATAATACATGCCAAAGGTACACAGGGGCCAGCATGAAGGGGCTTTTACTGGCCACACATCTTGATAGCAACAAAGCATAACCTTGATTAAATACTAATCCATATTTCCATGCTGATATAATTAAATCAACAAATACATTACAAACTGGGGGAGAAGACAGAGCTCTTCCTTGCAGTAGAAAACCAGTTAATGTATAAAAAGTTATGGAATTAGATAATCACAATCATCATTTAGAAATCATCTTAGTGAAACCTGATTCAGGCAAAAATTTCCCAAAATGATCAAAGCAATGAGTAAACTATTGAGGGACAGAATATTTACATGATCTCAAAGTATCTCCCTAAGATAGCTATACCTTATAGCAACTGAAAAATAATATTGACTAGATGCTTCATCACCAAATAGAATCTATATATATAAAAGCTTAAGTGGCCGTTATGACCAAATGACCAAACAACCACAACAACCAGTCAACCAGTCGCTATGATGGGTACTGACCACCAGAGGGCAGATGCTCAATGCAGGAGCTGCCCCTGGTGGTCAGTGTGCTCCCACAGCCAACCTCCCATGGCTGGGCAACCTCCCCCGGTCCCTCCCCCGGGCTGGCAAACCTTCACTGGCCTCTCCCCTCCCAACTCTCTCCGCCATTTGACAGGACCCATCCGGCAAGTCCCGTTCAGCAGCTGGCAGGCCCCCAGGCCCCGGCCAGAAGGCCCCCAGGTCCTGGCTGGCAGCCCCGATTGGGACTGGGTGAGATGACCTTGATAGGCCTTGATCGCCAGCCAGGCCTAGGGACCCCACATGTGCACGAATTTCATGCACCAGGCCTCTAGTATATTCATTCAGTAAAAAGAAGGGGTTGTATCCCAGTACATGCAGACATGGTAAGCTACGTGACACTCCAGCCTACATGCTAAGATGGAGAGGTATTTATAGAAGAAAAATGGAAGAAAGAGCAAGGGGATGTTTGAAGCATAGACCTTTATATGAGCATACAGTTCTTCCTGTAGGGGTGTCATATGTGGGTTCTCTCAAGTACATAGAGTGTGAGACCTTCCATAAGCTCTGGCTCCTCCCATAGACCCTACCTACTGATTGATTATGTTTGCTGAAGGTTGCAATTAGTCTTAACCTTTACAAAGGGAAAAATAGCATTTTGCAGTAGAGAAATCACCTACACCAAGTCATCAAAACTAACTGATATTGAGATGAACCATATAATGTGCCTTCTGATATGTATGAGGCACTGAAAAAGACACATCATTTCTGGGATATTACTGTCAATCTGCATAACTGAATCTCATTATAAGGAAATATTTAAGGTAATTAGTTGTGGGCTATAAGACTAAGGAAAAGAACAACAACAACAAAAACACATCACCATACTTGTGATATCTATTTCTGACCTATATCTTAATGCCATTATATTTGTAATGAGAAAATATTAATAATTTGCTAATTCTAACTGTTGAAAATTTTTTTGTACTTACTGAACTTCTACTATCCTGTATAATAAAGAGGTAATATACAAATTGACTGTCACACCCTCACAAAAGATGGCTGCCCCCATGTGGTCAAAAGATGGTCAGCGGGGGCGGGGGGGGGGGCGCAGTTGTGGGCAATCAGGCCAACAGGGGAGGGCAATTAGGGGTGACTGGGCAGGGCATGGGAGGGCAGTTAGAGGTGACCAGGCCTGCAGGAGAGGGAAGTTGGGGTGACCGGGCTGGCAGGGGAGGGCAATTGGGGGCAAACAGGCCAGCAGGGGAGGGCAGTTGGAGGTGAATGGGCCAGCAGTGGAAGGCAGAAGGGGGGAATCAGGCCTATAGGGGATGGCAATTGAGGGCAACTGGGCCTGCAGGGGAGGGAGGGCAGTTGGGAGGGACCAGGCCTGCAGGGGAGGGCATTTGGGGGGACCAGGCCTGCAGGAGAGGGCATTTGGGGCAACTGGGCTGGCAGGGGAGGGCAGTTGGGGGCAACCGGGCCTTCAGGCGAGGGAGGGCAGATGGGGGGGACCAGGCCTGCAGGGGATGGCAGTTAGGGGTGACCAGGCCAGCAGGGGATTGTAGTTGGGAGCAACCAGGCCAGCAGGGGAAGGAGGGCAGTTGGGGGGTGGGGGAGCAGGCCTGCAAGGAAGGGCATTTTAGGCACTGTGGGATCGGGCCTAAACAGGCAGTCAGATATCCCCCGAGGGGTCCCAGATTGGAGAGGGTGCAGGCTGGGCTGAGGGACGAACCCCCCTCCAGTGCACAAATTTCATGCACTGAGCCTCTAGTTTCTCAAAAATATATATCAGGAGTTTTCAAACTTTTTAAACAGGGGGCCAGTTCACTGTCCCTCAGACCGTTGGAGGGCCGGACTATAGTTTAAAAAAAAACTATGAACAAATTCCTATGCACACTGCACATATCTTATTTTGAAGTAAAAAAACAAAACAGGAACAAATACAATATTTGTATTTGCATGTGGCCCATGGGCCGTAGTTTGAGGACCCCTGATATATATATATTAGAGAAATATGCTAATTAATTGTGACTCCATAATGGGTTAACTGGACAGGAGGAGATTGTGCACACAGCGTCGGGGGTGGGGCGGCAGGGGCCTTTGCATGCCTGCACTTGGGGAGGGCCTGATCAACAGTGGCCACAGCTGCTTCAAGGGCTGGAGAGCGAGGCAGGGCCAGACCAGCAGTGGTCGACTGCTGCGGGACCTGGGGAGGGAGGCAGGTCTGGACCGGCGACTCAAGGGTGGGCGGCGCTGTGCGATTTCAAATCACACGCTGGGTTCCTAGTATAAAAATATTACTATAAAAAATAGACTCAAGAGACATGACAACTAAATGCAACATGTGATCTTGAATTAGATTCTGGACCAGTAAACACACATATGTGCATGCATGCACAAACACACACAGGATACTAACAATGATTTTGGAACAGATAATGAAATTTGAATGTAACTGTGGGATAGATAACAGAATTTTATGAACTTTAAATATCCTAACTTTAATAATTCCTCTGTGGTTATATAAGAAAACCCTTGTTCTTAGGAAATATACATTATAGAATTTAGGGATATAGGGTAATAATGTAACGCTCAAATGACTTGGGAAAAATGTATGGTAAATAAATTCATGTGTGGATAGATGTATAGATATATGATTAGATATGTAGATAGATGATAGATAGATAGATAGATAGATAGATAGATAGATAGATAGATAGATAGATAGATGAAGGTAGGCAATGTAAATGTAAACTATTAGTGAATTTGACCGAAGGGTATATGAGAGTTCTTTGTACTATTCTTCTAACATTTTGTAAATTTGAAATTATAACAATTTATTTTAATAGAAACTTGAGTTCAGTGAAGTGGAGTGGCTTAGAGTCACATAGCTGAAAAGTCACAAAATGGGAACTGGATGGAGACGACATGAGCTTCAGTTTCCTGGTCTTACTCCTTGTTCAGATGAAAGGGATGTGTAGAGACATAATATACTTCCATATGTGCCTCAGTTTCATCACCCAGTAATACTTAGGTCAGTCTGAAATACTCTACCCTTCTTACTTTGGGAAGTACAAACTCTGACAAAAATAAATTATTTATACGTCAAACCTTGCCTCATTAAAATCACACTGACTTAAGAGCTCTGTGATGCAACCTCAATCACTAATTCCCTCTGAAGTGGATTCAGTGATGACCCTTCTTATACAAATTCCACTTGAGAGCACGTGGTCTACCCCACAACTTTATGAACATTTCCCCCCTGATTTGGTCTCAGACTGAAATAAATTTCCAGAGAAGTAAAATTTTAATGTGCAGAACCACGTCAGGAGAGTTGAAGGTTTCCTCCAACTCCATTGTGTGGCTCTGCAACCCATTCCATACCCAGTGTATAAAATTATAATATTCCTAAAATAAAGCTTAAAGCCAAGAAGCTAACATAGTCAAGAGCCAGTGGCTATTTTCAAAGTATAATTTGAGAGGGATTTTGGTAAGGTTTTTGTCAAATATATTAATTATCAATGGTAACCATTCTGCCATTATTCTTTATACTTTTAATTTTGGGAGTCTTAAATGTCTGCTTTAAACTACTAATCCCTAACCTCCCCTCTCTACTAATGTACTTTAACCAACTCCCTCTACAAATTTAATCAATTAATAACTTCATGATGAATTACTATTAAACCAGTATGGACAGAGTACAGTGAATTGACAATAAGTATCAAAGATGACAGAAGAGAAAACCAATCTCTAATAGAGGTGGAAAGTCTTGATAAAAAATCACCTGGTTTTCACAATTTTATTTAAACCCAGTAATGAGATGGGTATAAATAAATAAATGTGTTCTCAGGTGTGTACATTTGTCAGAACTCAACAAGAGGTCCACTTAGCACTTTTTCTTTTTATTCTATTTATATGTTACCTCAAAGGAGGAAGAGAAAGAAGTAGAAGTAGGAGGAAAAAGAGAGGGAAAGAAAGAACTGGAAACAAATGAACTTGAGTTATGATACACATGCTGGAGTATTTAAGGTAAAGGACATTGATATCTGCAAATTACCTAGAATGCATACAAAAATATGATGGATTTATAAAGGAATGCATATGTGGTAAATCAAGCAAGACTATTAAAATGTTAATTATAGAAGGTAGGCTGTGGGTAGATAAGTATATTATTATGACTGTAATATTTTTATAACTATACTAGAGGCCTGGTGCACAAAAATTTGTGCACTGGCAGGGGGGAGGGTGTCCCTCAGCCCCCTTGTTCCCTCTCATAGTCTGGGACCCCTCGGGGGATAACGACCTGCTGGCTTAGGCCCGCTTCCGGGTGGCAGAGGACAGGCCCAATCCCTAGGTGCCTGCCCTACAGCCCCTGGTTGGGCTCAGAGCAGGGCCGATTGGGGAGTTGGGGCGCCGCCCCCTGTCATGCACAGAGCAGGGTGATCGGGAGGTTGCGATGCCACCCCCAGTCACGCTCAGGGTAGGCCGATTGGGGGGTTGGGGCACCACCCCCTGTCACACTCAAGGCAGGGCCGATGGGGAGGTTGTGGCGCCACCCCCTGTCACGCACAGAGCAGGGCAGATCGGGAGGTTGCGGTGCCGCCCCTTGTCACACACAGAGCCGGCCAATCAGGGGGTTGGGGCACTGCCCCCTGTCAGGAACAGAGCAGGGCCAATGGGGGGGGGGGTTGAGGCGCTGCCTCCTGTCACACACAGAGCAGGGCCAATCTGGGGGTTGGGGCGCAACCCGCTGTCATGCTCAGGGCAGGGCCCATCAGGGGTTTGGGGTGCCGCACCCTGTCACACACAGAGCCGGCCGATCACAGGGTTGGGTCGCTGTCCCCTGTCATGCACAGAGCAGGGCCGATGGGGAGGTTGTGGCACCACCCCCTGTCATGCACAGAGCAGGGCAGATCGGGAGGTTGCGGTGCCGCCCCTTGTCATGCACAGAGTGGGCCGATCAGTGGGTTGGGGCCCTGGCCCTTGTCAGGAACAGAGCAGGGCCAATGGGAGGGTTGGGGCGCTACCTCCTGTCACGCTTAGGGCAGGGCCTATCAGGGGGTTGGGGTGCTGCACCCTGGCACACACACAGCAGGGCCGATCAGAGGGTTGGGGAGCTCCCCCCTGTCATGCACAGAGTAGGGCCGATCCGGGAATTGGGGCACTGCACCCTGACACGCTCAGGGCAGGGCCGACCAGGGGGTTGGGGCGCCACCCCCTGTCACGCAGAGCAGGGCTGATCAGGGGGTTGGGGTGCTGCCCCCTGTCACGCACAGAGTAGGGCCGATCCAGGAGTTGGGGCTCTGCCCCCTGACACGCTCAGGGCAGGGCCGACCAGGGGGTTGGGGCACCACCCCCTGTCACGCACAGAGCAGGGCTGATCAGGGGGTTGGGGTGCTGCCCCCTGTCAAGCTGCTCCAGGGGCTGGGAGGCCTCGCGGCTCCGTTGATCCCACGGTGGTGAGGCCTCGCTGCTCAGTGGCTTCGGGGCTGTTTGGCTTCGCTCCACTGCTTGGAGCCTGCGTATGCAAATTAATCGCCATCTTTGTTGGCAGTTAATTTGCATATCACCCTGATTAGCCAATGGGAAGCGTAGTGGAGGTACGGTTAACTACCCTTTTTGTCTTTTATTTGATAGGATGCAATAATTAATATTTATAATATTTTTTAATTTTTGTTATGTTTTAAATTTTCTATCTTGAGCAAAATAGAAGTATTCAAAAGTTATGACTTCAGACTATTTCAACACCAACAATATATACCATTAGTCCATAAGCAATCTGTGCACACAAATCTCTTTCCCTAAAATCAAATCTTTATTTCTCTCTTTAGTTGTATAATAAAGTTCTGATATTTTATGGTGTTTTTATCCTTAATTGAAACCAGATGAAGCCATGTCACTTTATTCAATAAATTTTATTTCTAGGATTAATAACACACCATTAAAATGCCAATGCCACTGGCAGGGCATTGAGTCTACTCTGTCCTGGTAGTATCCACATTGCCTAAAACAAAACCTAAAACCTGGAAGATGCTGAGTAAATATTTTGTGGAAGATTAATTGGAACTATAAAATAAAGGAAAGCATGACAAATGGGATTTCTGACAGGACCTGAATATCATCTGGCAAATAAGAGTGCAGAAACACTCACAATTTCTGTCTACTTGAGGGGTCAAGACCAATGATGATTGGAACCAAGAGTTGAAGCTATAAAGGTTTATTATAAAATTATTCAAAAATATTTATTGATAGATATCTTATTGTGCACAAGGTAACTTCACGAGGTTCACAACCATTAGTCAGATCTGGATTTAAGCTCCTGCTCACTCACTAACTGTGTAATCTTGGGAAAGTTTATTAACCTTTTTATGCAGCAGTTTTCTCATTTGTATAATGGTAACAGCAAGAATTTCCTTAAAGCAGTGGTTCTCAACTTTCTGGCCCTTTAAATACAGTTCCTCATGTTGTGACCCAACCATAAAATTATTTTAGTTGCTACTTCATAATTGTAATGTTGCTACTGTTATGAATTGTAATGTAAATATCTAATATGCAGGGTGGTCTTAGGCGACGCTGTGAAAGGGTCATTTGACTGTCAAAGGGGTCGTGGCCCACAGGTTGAGAACCGCTGCCTTAGAGGATTGTTTTAAAGATTCATGAGTTATTTCTGTGAAGAACTTGGCAAAACCAGACACAGAGTATTTCAAAATTAATAGCTCTTTTTATATAATAAATATATAATATCAGAGTTCAGATTGATGAAAGTGACACAGTATCCCAAAGATGAGCCTTAGTTATTCAGATGGACATTTATAATTAGAACTAGAGGCCTGGTGCACAGATTCATGCATCAATAGGGTCCCTTGGCCTGGCCTGCACCCTCTCATAATCCAGGACTCATCAGAGGATGTCAAACTGCCAGCTTCTGCCCGATCCCCACAGGCCAGGCCAAGAGACCCCACGGTCTGTTGTGCATCGGGCCTCTGGTATGCATATAAGATCTTTGGTTACTCTCTTCTGGCCCTTCCCCCCTCCCCCCTTCCCTCTGAGACTCATCAGTCTGCACCATGTTTCCATGCCTGTGCATTGAGCATCTGCCCCCTGGTGGTCAGTGCACGTCATAGCTACTGGTCGAATGGTCAAACAGTTGGATGGTCACTTAGGCTTTTGTATATATAGATGCTTTCAGAAAGGGCCTGCTCTGTGTGTTTAGCCAGCCCTGGTGGCACAATGGCAGGATCTGCAGACAATAGCCATATGCCATAGCCAACTTCCCTGTAATCACATATCTTTCTCACAAGCCTTGATCATGCATGTGGAGGGGGCTGCTGGTCATTGCCATGCCTTTGCACAGCTCAGCCACATTCCTATCAATCACCAGTTCAAATGTCAGATTCTCAAGTGGACAATCATCAGTAAGGCAATCAAAGTTTATCTTTGGCATGTCCCATCTTCCCTTTCAATTCTCCCTTCTTTCTCTTTCTACACATCTTGCCCAAGTCTTAAATTCATGAATGGGGAGCACTGGTTTTCCAATGAACAAACCCTGGAACAATGGTGCCATGTACTCTACAGCAATTATCTTCAAACTGGGATACTGCTACCCATGAAGGAATGGGAACACTTTCCCACAGGAAAGGGTTGTGTAAGAAAACGTACATCCACATCTAACTCCCATAACAGTATTTCCTATGCTTAGTCTAAATTTTCATTTCAACAGCCCATATCCCACTCTTCATGGACGGCAGGTTTCTCCCCCTCTTTGCCCCCCCCCACACACACACACACTTCCTAAAACAAACTGCACTGCCTTCTCCAGAGTGGAACACTCTGCAGGGCCTCATGCAGAGGAGGAGCAGTCCCTAATGACTAATTAGCCATTATAAAACTCATGGGAGATGCCTGCCATTGACTGGCTTTTCTTAAGAGTAAGACATGTTATTGTAAACACACATTTGGAGCCCTGTTGGGATATTCTGCTTACATATGACAGAAGAATATTATACACTGACTAGAGGTCCGGTGCACGAAATTCGTGCATGGGGGTGGGGGTGAGGTGTACCTCAGCCTGCCTGCACCCTCTCCAATCTGGAACCCATTGAGGGATGTCTGACTGCCTTTGTAGGCCTGATCCCTGTCGGACATCCCTCTCACAATCTGGAACTGCTGGCTCCTAACTGCTTGCCTGATTGCCTCCTAACCACTCCCCTGTCGGCCTGATTGATGCCTAACTGTTCCCCTGCAGGCCTGGTTGCCCCCAACTGCCCTCCCCTGCAGGCCTGGTTGTCCCCAACTGCCCTCCCCTGCAGGCCTGATCACCCACAACTGCCCTCCCCTTCCAGCCATCTTGTGGTGGCATCTTGTGACAGTCATCTTGTGATGACATCACACATGACCCCACCTAGGCTTTTATTACATAGGATGGAAGCAACCTGATGGTACAGATATTAAGGCCAGGTGTGCCACAGTTTGCCAATATTAACAACTCCAAATTGAAAAAGCAAAACAAAAACTCCTACCACAGTGATCAGTTGTATTTATTATTTGCTTAGTTCCTTTCAACTAGTGCTTCAAGTGCTGTATTCTCAGGAAGACTGGAAACTTAGGGAAGGTCTACTTCTGCTCTATAGCATTAACGCTGCTCAGCAGACCACACATTTATCATAAATTCAAGCCTATTGACTTGCCACTCTAATTTGATTGACAAAAGAGGTAGACCAGTTGTTTGTACACACATAATTTTATGTTTGGGCTAAGTGGCTTGTGCTAATTTGACGTGGAATAAAATAAACTCTTAAGTCCCTTGAGAGAGGGTCTTATTTTATTTTATTTGGTTTCCCCCAGTGATTGGCCCACAACACACTGTTGTTAACTAAATGAGTTAATGAGTGAATATATTACTAAGAAAGTAGTGTGCCAGAGTCCCCATCACACTCTATAGAAAGCAACTGAAAAGAAAATGTTTTATATTCTTCCAGTTCAATTTCATTTCACTGAAAATAAGATCCCTTGCTTTTAGTCAGTAACTTAGTGGCCCTTGCTCATTTTTGTTGCAGATAGTATGTTCTATTTTTCCTAAATAGGCATTATTGACCCATTGTTTCATTTTCAATAGCCAGAGGTTGCTGGAAAAGGTAGTAGCTCTTCACTTCTTTGCCTCATCCCTTAATTGAAATTTCTTAGAGAGCAGTTGGTAGTTACTCCAGTAGAGACCACTGTCAATGTTAGGCACAAACCACAATTCAAAGAAGAGAGGGGATGGAGGAGGGAGTAAAATACCAGTTCCCAAGATCTACTTGGCTACAGCCCTGTTCTGAGTTCTTCTCAGGCTTTTTGAAATAGCCATCATTTTGTGATGTGTTTTCTTAAGTGAGATACCACAGGGCAGTGGGAAGAGCATGGATTTCACAGCCCATACATCTCTATTTGAAAATTACTTCCAACTTAATAGCAAATTAATGGCATGATTAGAAGATGGCGAGACCTGGGTTTAGAATTCTGTCTCAACCACTTCAATTATTTTGACAGCTTTAGTATGTTTCTAAACCTTTCGAATCCTCAGTTTCCTCATCTGTAAAGTGGGATAAGCAGAACAGCCTCCCAAAACTCTTGGGAGCCTAGAAACTGAAACAGCCTGTGCTCAGTCATGCTTAATCATGGAAGGAGCCACTTAACTTCTCTGACCCTGTCACCCTTTCAAGTCTTCTCTCACCTCATCCGAACAAGGTTGTAAGGACGACCTTAAAGTGTTTACAAGGGGTCGGACATCTCCAAAGAAAACATTATTAATAATCTTAATGAGAGTGGCATTATTAAATTTAAATAGTAGTTAATATTAGTATTAGTATTAGTTTTAATAATCAGAAAGTGTTACTAATAAAGAAGAGGCAGTCAAGACCCAGACCTGAAAAGTGAATTCACAGACATGCATTTTATTATTTTGCATTTTTCAAATCAAATGGAAGTTTCCCTCAGTGCTCATCTCTTCCATTCTCTTTCCTGCCCTTTGGCGACTATGAAGCTCCTGGTTTCGCACTGATTAAAAAAGCAGGCCACCGCAAATGCCTGCCCGCACCCCTCCGCTGAAGTGATTTCAGTGTCCTCTAAAATATTAGATTTTTCCCTCGCTCGTATTTACTATGCACAGATGCAGAAGGAGAATTACTCAAGTTCTGCAATAAAAATAAGCTTGGCTTTGCGAGCACCTGCTTTCCGCCGTTTAATAATGCCGAACTCCCTTCTTCTCTGTGCTTCTGTTTACTCTTCTGCAAATTATTTTTGTTCTCAGTTGACAAAGATAAATGATGGGATTAATATATATTGAAGAAGTCTCTGTGAACAGCATGGCGGCTCCGAGGAAGGGTGGGTATATTTCCCTCAGGTAAGGCAACACAGAAAACTGGATTAAGAGTAATTTGCTGTGGGGCTTATAGATGATCACCATCCATTAGTGGTACACCGTTTATGAAAATTGCTTTTTCTTAAATAAAAATTAGAATGGCTTTCATTTACCTTGTCAAGAATGAGCCAAGCCTACTGCATTTTCCCCCAAGGGAAAACAAAACATCAATGACAACGTTTAGATTTTTTATTTAACCTCAAAGCAATCTCCAAACTGTTGAGAGTAACAGTGAACAAAGTGTGTGGCAAGAAACTTTAGTCTATAATGTTCAGATACTTTGTTCGATTAGAGCTAAAATCTGAAAAAAAATATTATTTGTAAGAAAAATTATTAAACACAATATTGTACCTTTTGATAATTATTTTTAAAATTATTTAATAATTTAAGTGTATGTAATATAAGTAGAGGTGTTGCAAAATGATATGGAGGCTTTCAGTCTCATGGTATTCTTTTTTCAATATTACAGGATCATTTTGAGTAATAAAAGTAATATTTTCAACCAACTGATTCAAATTCTGTTTTCCTTATCATGGCATTCTCAGCATGAAGCCCAGACACTCACATAATCAGTATGATGTGTAATAAACCCTTACTTATGTATTTTTTAAAATATATTTTATTGATTTTTTTACAGAGAGGAAGGGAGAAGGATAGAGAGTTAGCAACATCGATGAGAGAGAAACATCGATCACCTGCCTCCTGCACACCTCCTATTGGGGATGCGCCCGCAACCAAGGTACATGCCCTTGACCAGAATCAAACCTGGGACCTTTCAGTCCACAGGCCAACGCTATATCCACTGAGCCAAACCGGTTAGGGCTTACCTTTTTGACAGTTCTATAATAGAACGTTTCCCCCCTCCTTTTAGGAATGCAGTTATTTATTGTTGTGCCTAAAATAAAAGTTAGGACTTTGTAACATTTGGACAGTTTTTTGTAATGCATTCATAATGATGATAAGATGGGTCAGAAGTGCTCATTATTTATGACTAAGTTTAGAAATTTTTTACCTTTCCTCTTTTGATGAGTAAGCAAAATAGTTTTACTCTTATATTTGTAATTTGCATGTTTAGGTTGGAGTTGCTATCAGGTCAACATCTTCAAAGAGAAACAAAAAGAATGTTGGAACTAGCCATGTCCACATGTGCTCACACCAACCTCAGTCTTGCCACGATCCAAAGCAGCTGGGGTTTCTGTGCAAGATTGTCATGAAGGTTGCAAAGTCGTGGATCTCCTACAAGAGAATTGGGATGTAGATCACATCCATGATTTAGAAAAGATAAATAAAGATTTGTATGTTCAGAGCATTTGGGTGAGGTTAGAATATACTATGACATTTCTGTCTCAGGCTAACCCACTGGGAACTGTAGTTCTCTGGAAGCTAAAGAAGCTACCAACCAGATGCATTTTAAAGTTGGATATTCTAAATCTTTCACTAGGCCCTGACACCTTAATGGGCCAGGGTTGCTCAGGGATGGCCTCTGTGGTTCTGTTGAGTGGGTGGTATTGGTTTGTAAGAGCACCCCTTAGGAATGGTGATATGGCCTCCTTATGCAATGCCTTGTTCCTGCTTCTCTCATTTATCCAGCTCATGGACACATAAACCCCAAGGTTGACAACAGTTACCCAGACCCAGAGTTAACAGATAAGCAGAGATAGAATACACACTGCATGAGGGACTCAACCAAGAAGGGGAACTGGGTGGCAGGATTAAGCAGATTATAAAATCTATAAAATTTGGCTTTATTGATTCTGAAACTTTTATTTTACCCAAATGAACAAAGACTTGACTGGAGCCTTTAGAATATCACGCCAGGGCAAATTCCACATAGGTCTACCTGTAATCAATCTTCTCAAACCCAATTCTTCACAGCTGCATTTTGCAAAATTCTCCTAGGAGATTTGGTCAATGGCCAAGTGAGTCAGAAACCTTCATGTTCACTGGAGGCTAAAAGCTGACTGATGTTATAACTCCTGAGCAATCAGGCAGGTGTTAACTCTCATACCCACCCTTACCCTCTTAATGATGCATTTACACAACAGCTAAGCATAGATGGGAACAAAAGAACAGAGACTTTCTCAGCTCAGAAACCTTAAGTAGTTTTCTTTACTCACCTTTCACAACCAAACATGACAGGAACTACAGCCTAACACCAATTCAAGGAAGTCCCTTGGTGTTCTCACCCGTAAGAGCAAAATTCTGAACAGGAAAAATGAGATTCATACTGGAGGTCAGTTCCCTTCTAGTGCCTAGAATTGAATTCCTAAGATTGTCACTGAACAACTGATATAGTGATAGAAATATGGGTTTTCTGGGAGTATCCTTGTTATTGCAACCCCTTTAAATATCGGGTTTGAATTCCATTAGGAAAGTTGCCTCCAAGAACCATATATGTGTTGAAGCCATGAGTGATTAGTTATGCCATCTCTGCAGCTGGGATTCAGATCAATCCAGAGACACAAACTCCAGGGACACGAACCAAAAGGGACCTTGTCAAAGAAAAGCACACCTGCGAAAAGGTGTGAGAACAATGTGGCAGGGACCATGGGAGGCCCTGTCTTAATTACACGAGGAGGGATGGTCTTTAAAATAATTCCCTCTGCCAGGGCACTCGAGAAATAACATTTGGAAATCTATCTCATAGTTCAAGTCATCTTCAATATTGTCTTCAATTGGTTCTGTGTCAAATAAAAATGCACACTAACAGGTGTTCTGAAGCAAACTAAAAACACTAAACACAATATTTTAAGATATTTTTATTGATTTCAGAGAGGAAGGGAGAGGGAGAGGGAGATAGAAACATCAATGATGAGAAAGATGCCATTCTCTTCCTCCACTGGTCACTTCTGGTTTATTCTATTAAATTCACTGTACAGCTTCTCCCAGGTTGCCTCCTGCCTGCCCTCCACGGGGTATAGAGCTCACAATCCCAGGCCCTTGACTGGAATCAAACCCAGGACCCCTCAGGCCGCAGACCAACACTCTATCTACTGAGTCAAACCAGTTAAAAGGACACTAAAAACAATTTTTTTCAGGACATCAAAATTCCCAATCTCCACTACCTTTTTATTAGCTTTTTTTCTGTTTTAATTTATGTACTCTGCCTTTTTATGTTTTGCTCAGTGAGGTAAATGTCTAACATACATTAAAAGTAAACTATGTTATTTTTGCCTGTCTGCCCTAATTTTGGTATTTGTCTTTTTGTTTTTTTCAAGCTCTGCCTTTCTCCATGCCCCCATCCCCAGAGGCAACTCCTCTCACTTCTTATTTCTACTTCAGCCAACACAGAGCTGAGCTGTATTCTCCAACCCACAGCCAGGGCCTATCTCTCTGTGTCTTTCTGTGTATAACCAGGCAGAGGCCCCGTTCCCTGGCATTTCCAAGGAGATAGTGGCCCAGTTCTTGCTAAAATGCGAGAGAATTGATTGAATTTGTATTCTGACAGTTAACAGATACTACTAAGGTATATAGTCCTTAATTTTTAAGTGCTTGAATATATTAAAATCCACTGTATTTTCATGCATAACCTGCTTTTCTTCTTCTAATGGGAGGGCTTGTGGTGTGACTGGGGCTGGCTCACCTACCAGGGGTTAGTAGCCCTTCACCCAGGCCTGGTCATGGTCAGGGTCGTTTACTGGGGAGACAGTTAGTCTCCTGGGTAGCTGAGCAGAAAAATCAAGCCTCCAGATCTTGGTATTCATCGTTCCTGCCACGTGGGAGAACCGGTCCAGTGAATTCAGCAGAGTAAAGCAGAAATGACTAGCGGAGGGAGAGAAGGTATCACTGAGCGGCTGAGTTCTTCTGTGCCCGCATTCCCAATTTATGTGAACCAATAAATTCCCCCTTTTGATCATTTAAATTGAGTTTCTCTCCCTCCCAACTGAAATTAGAGTCCTAGTTTGTATATAATGTGGCAGTCATTCATCAAGCTCCTGTTATGTGCTACACACATAGACATCGATGTGCAAGAATACTTCATTTACATTACCTGAAAGTGGCCACTTTTATTATTTACAACATTTTGATGGTCAGCTTCCTGAGACTCCAGGCAGTAGCTGTCTCTGGGTTAGAGGGGAGGATTTAGTAACTGACCCCGGGTCACAGAGCTGGCAAGTGCTGGCTGGAATTCACGTTCCTGGCCCAGTGCCACTTGTGCTTCTGAGCCAAGGAGATGAATAAGACACACTAGGCTTTGAGGGAGCTCTCAGGGTTTTACGCACAGCACCTAAGAGACAGTGGAGACCTCACCTCATTTGTAATTCAGGGCTCAGTCATGTGACAGAGAACATGAGAGGAAGGGGTTGCCAAGGCATTGGACTAGGCCAGGGGTCCTCAAACTACGGCCCGCGGGCCACATGCAAATACAAATACTGTATTTGTTCCGGTTTTGATTTTTTACTTCACAATAAGATATGTGCAGTGTGCATAGGAATTTCTTCATAGTTTTTTTTTTTAAACTATAGTCCATCCCTCCAACGGTCTGAGGGACAGTGAACTGTCCCCCTGTTTAAAAAGTTTGAGGACCCCTGGACTAGGCCTTGGAGAGTGAACAGAATTGGAAAGGCAATGCCTTTGGGAAAAGGTAGGACAGGGGTGAAGACTGGGAATGGCAGGCAGCTTGGACATCCAGAGCCCCAACACCATTTCTTGTTAGAAACGCACAATATCAGGACACCCAGCACCCCAAACCATTTCTTGTTAGAAACGCACAATATCAGGACACCCAGCGCCCCAACACCATTTCTTGTTAGAAAAGCACAATATCAGGACATCCAGCGCCCCAACACCACTAAAGGTGGGTCCCTTCCAAAGTGATCCCCATCCTGGGAGCCTCAGTTTTCTTATTGATAAAACTGGAAAAATAAAATATTTCTCTGCTCTCCTCCTTCTCCCTTTCCTCCCCTCCCCTATTCCCTACTTTCTCCCACTCCCACCCCCTCTTCCTTCCTTCTTCTCCTCCATCACTCTCTCCTCCCCCTTCTCTTCTCCTCTCCCCCTATCTCACCTGTTTCCTCTCCTCCCTGCTCTGTACTCCCTGTCCCCTGGCTCTTCTTGGACACTTAGGATTTCCGGACCCAACAGAGGACACTGGATTTAGAGTCAGAACTTTGGTTCTTGATCCTGTCTCCACCTAAGAACATATGTGACCTGTATCAAGTTGTTTAGCCTCGGTTTCTCTGTCTGTAAAATGGAGAGAATCCCCACTCAAGGGCTTGTCAATGAGGATTAAAACTGCACTTCATCAGCTGTTTAACTTACTTTTAACTTCATCAGCTCATTTAACTTACTCTCCACCATTTGCTTTGAATGAGATTTTCCAAGCAAACTGTTAATTCCCTACTCTGGGCGTCAAGCGCCACCTGCCTTCCGCTGATTTTGGAATCAAGATGGAAACTGCCTCAGGGGCCCGAGTTCTCATCTCCCCTCAGGGGTTTAAGAGTAAGTGAGAGCGCACCAGGCCCTCAGTGCTCAGTGTTGTCTCGCAGCCAGCACCGTCACCAGCTCCTGGGGTCTTGTTGGGGCTGCACAGGATCAGGCCCGCGCAGGCCTCCTGAGCCAGGGCCTGCATTTTAACTGGACCCGGGTTGACAGGTTTGAGTGTGAAAGTTGAGAAGCTCTGCGAGGGGATGCAGCTCTCTCCCACATCAGCTCCCACAGACCCGCTGCCTGTTCGTGGCTGGGCTCTCGGCCAGCCAACCCCAACCCAGTTCATCCTGTTCACCCTTCAGTTTTCAGCAAACCCCCTCCTTCAGAAAGCCTCCCCTGACCCTACCCTGGGCCATGTCCCCGATGGCACTTTGCACTTTGTTTGGTGACACTTAGCAGTCTTGTAATAGGGCTGCATAGGGATGGGGACCTTGCCTACTCATCATACAATGCCTCATTATCACAGATTCCCAGTAAATATGTGTTTAATAAACTAACGATGAACAAAAAAATAAAAGAGCATGTGGATAACAGTTTCTGTATGTGCAAATGCCTGGCATATAAGAGCTGAGTAAATGCACCTTTTCACTGTTCCTTGTGTACCACAGTGAGGGAGCAGATACACCCAGGTTTGGTTGGGAGCTGTGAACACACAAAACCACCTGGCTGCCGTGCCACCGGCTGGAGCTCACAGAAGAGGTTCTTACATTGGCTTGCCCTCGGTCATTCACATAATGAACCACAGTCTCACCACCAACCAGTGAACTTGCTCATCATGCTCAAGGGCAAGCTGGTGTAGCATGCCCTGCAGTTGGGACACCTCCACCCAGAGGACAATAGAGAAAGCGCATGCGTGACCATGTAGTGGGTGCTTTTAGGTGCAGCTCAGAGGTAGGGGACAGGAGGCAAGGTTTGTCTGTGAGCTGAGTGACAGCCAACATCACTAGGTCAGTCCCTGAGATTTCACTCTGCCTGGAAACTGCAAGTTTTCTTTTTTAGAGAAGGATCCAGGTGATCAGAAACATTTTGCACAATTGTGATTGCTTCTTATCGTCAGAGCAGATATTTTTCTATGAAAAGTCTTCATCTCCGGTCAAGGGGACCTTAAAATGTCTAAACTATATTCTTTCTTGTGGTAGAGCTACACTTAAAGCATGGTAAATAAACTAAATTACTTGAATTACTCCACTTCAAGAGAAGCCTATTCTCCCCAATTCTACTACCAGGCAATTAATTACTCCTTATGTGTGACCCCAAAGCCTTCTCTTGGCATTTAATTGTGTCTCCACCCTTTATTGAAAATGAAGACTGGCTGGTGCATAATCATGGCTAGGTTGAAGATGCTCTAAGACTGTATCTTTTCTGTGGTTGTTCCAGTTCATTCTGAGGAATTTCAGATCGTATTCTATGTTATATGCTCTCCTATGTCAGATCATATTGGACCATTGGACTATTAATTTGGATTCTATTAACATTTTTGCAACATTCACAGGCACATTCAATGTCCTATTAATTATTCACCAATTAATTATTTCCCCAGGATCCTGTGCTTTCCTCACACAATTTCATGGGATTTAGAAAACTTAATTCTCCAGTTAGCTTTTCTCGGCCGGCCCTTCCTCTTTCAATGTCCCTGTGAAAGGCACTGTCCCCATCAAACATCCTGTTCCTGATAGCTTTTCCTGATCCAGATTCTGATATCATTGTTTGTCTGCTTCTGCCCCAGGGTCATTGCACTTGCGTTGCTGCTCAGTATTCCTCGCTTTTTCTCCTAGCCAGCTCCTCCTAAAGTCCCACCCTTCAGCCAGGCCACCATTGCATCACCCTGTTTTACCTTCTCCCATTCAGATCCCCATTTAAAATCATCTGGATTCTCTTGTCTACTCGTGTGCCCTAGTGATCTGTGTTGTTCGTGGTTATCCTCCCAAAACCTAGCACAGTACAAGCACACAGTATAATCAATAACAGCGCAACGAACTAATACATGAACGCAATTGTCTGTGGCCAGTTTATCAGTTGCACTTCCTTTTCTCCGGCCACAGCATCTTGAGCTTGTAGTGCAGCCCAGATTCAGCCTCTGCTCACCACCTGGCCAGCATCTGTCTGTCACCTCCTCAGGTGAGCCCTTCTTTTTACCAATTAGATGGTAAGTGCTCTCAGAGATGGGCCTCAGACATCTGACTTCACCTGTGAACGCCAGTGCTCAGGTAATAGGTGAGGCTGATATGGATGTCCTTCTGGACCAGGAGGCCAAGCTCTGTGGTCTAAGGGGTGAGGAGCAACTCCTATCTCTGCTCAGTGTGAGGATGGACTATTTTGAAAAAAACAAAACCAAAAACAAAACACTGGTTTCAAAAAACAAAACACTGGTTTACAATAACGTCCTATATAATAAAAGCATAATATGCAAATCAACTGAATGGCTGAACAGCAGAATGACCACCGGACAACCATCTGGGACCATGCTATGACACCTACTGGCACCAGGCCAGCCAAAGCAGGTGCATGGCCCCATGATTGCCCCAAAGAGGGAGGCCCAAGTCACCGACCGTGGGCTGCGGTGGGTGAGTGAGGCCTCCCTCTGAAAGGGAAGCCTGGTTCTGGGTGCCAAAGGGAAGCTGTTGCCAGAAGCTGGGGGAAAGAAGGCCTGCCTACTCTTGCACGAATTTTGTGCATCGGGCCTCTAGTTGAGTTATAAAACTTTATACATTAATCTACAAAATAAATCATAAGCTAGAGCAGGAGTCAGAAAACTATGACCCTTGGGTCACATCCAGTCAGCCACCTGCTTTCTTATGGCTCAGGAGTCAAGAATGGCTTTCATGTTTTTAGGTAGTAATATTTTAAATGGCTACATAAACACCGAGAAAATACTCTGGAATTTCCTCTCTTGACTTGCAAGCCTAAAATATTTACTCTCAGATTCTTTCATGTACGTTTGCCAACCCTCATCTGGAGTAAACTCTAATTATCTTCCAAAAATCATACAAAACACGTGGCTATTTTAGGCTGTTGTTGAGAAGGTCCAAAGTGTACAGGATGAAGTGAACATGTTTATGACATATGTTTGCCTGTTGATACTATAGGGAAGAATCGGGTCAAGAAAGAGACTGTCTACTGCATGACATGAACAAGCTGGTCGTGATCAGAAAGCCAATTCGTCAGCCAGAACAAGCAGTGAGGAATGTGGGGCCCCGAAGGAACCTGCTGCATAAAAGTGTACCCAGTTCTATGAATTAGTGGCTGAAGGTGCCAACTTGACCATGGTTCTGCCTCTTTCACCCGTCAACATTCACACTGACTTCTTTAGGTCTTGTGTTTAGTACGGCATCAATATTACAACATTACAACCTTTCCATCAGTGCATGATACGCATTTCCTCTTAAAGGTTACACAGACCTTCCTCAGAGGCAGACTGAAGACCCAACTTTTCCTTCATAGCAGAGCAACATACCTCCGCGTGTCCACTTGGGGGCTCCATACAACAACGTCTGTGTTCCAGTGTACTCAAAAAAAAAAAAAAAAAAAATCTCATTTGCCAATTCTGGCCAAATGCAACCCATGTCTGCATCATCTGCTCAAATGTGTAACTTTTGAAAATATGATAATAAAAAATATCTGATAATTTTATTATTGAGATAAAGGTGGTTTTAGGTGAGATTTTTCTAGCCAGAGAAGCCAATTCAGGAGTTGACTTAATCATTTTCCTCAGTTAGGGTAGGGAACCCAGCGGCCTGGAGAATCAGCTGGGTTCTGGGGGTCACCCCTCTGAAAGCCACACTCTGTCACAAGCACCATGCATGTCAGGCCATATTAGGGCTGTCAAAAATCCACTTTTTAAACTAAACTGATGCCTGCTTGGAAGGAAGAAGTTTCCAACTGGCCCTACGTTTGTGGGAAGACCCTCACAAATGCACCCTTTTGATGAGAAAACTGTTCATGTCATCCGGGCCTCTTTATGGACTAGGAACATTTTGTAATGATTATGGCCGTAAATGTTTACAGCTCTTTATCATTCTATGGATTTTCGTTTGCATCTGTCATAAACCATATATAGACAGTATTTGACTGAAATAAAATTACTCTTATAATATCTGTCTCAATACTTACAGTGCCTGGACTATCTTTCAGGGGATGGAGCTAGTTTGCTCTAAACGTCTGTGTGTCCTCCTTTCAACAACAGTCTTTCTGAAATCTATGAAGCATAACCATGCGATGGGAACAGATACATCTGAGCTATTTCAAGCTGTCAATCATTCTGTGCCTAAGTTTGCAGAAACCTTTTCCTGATGCACCTGGTTCTGAGAAGTTACCCAAAAGCTAAGGTGGGGCCCTCTCTTTGGGGTCCTCGTGCATTTTCCTGAAATAAAAACAAGTATCTTAAACTCCATTTAAACTATATCCTGTCATTAAAAATAGATACGGTCTTAATATATTTCCTCTTCAGTTTGAACAAATGTTACCAGTTTCAGGGCTTTTAGAATTATTACCAGATAATAATTTCACCAGCCTTCGGATTTAGAAAACAATATTTTAAGTAAGCCGCTTCTGATCTCCTGCTAATCCAAGATAATTGCTTTGGGTTTCATGGGGAATCTGAAATTATCAATGCTGGATGCACTGAATGGGTCTATGGGAAAGGGGGCTTGGGGGGAATCTTTGCCCTCATTACCAAACCCATTTTTAGCAAAGGTTTTGTTGCAAAAGTACCCTTTACTTTGGTAACTACCAACTGCCAATACTCTGTAAAAATCAGAAATGCCTATTAAGAATCTCTATATTATTGAATGAATCACCAGCATCCTTTATCCCTCCTTCCTGCCTTCCTCTCTCTCTTTCTATCTCTCCTGCCTTTCTCCCTATTTTATTTTTTTTCAACTGTTTAACAGATTTCTGGTAACCCCCTGGAAACCATCTGTCAGGGTGGCTCCCTGTTGCCTGGAGGATTTACGTGGGTTTGGGTGGCAGAGGGTACCCTTGAGCTTGGCTTCTCACTTCCTAGGACCGAACATCAGGATTATGTTGGTCCCACTGCGGAGCCTCAGATAAAATCCCCAGATGCTCTGCCAGGTTGGTTTAATTCTCTAACTTGCCACTTGGCCGTCAATTCTAAGAATTTACATTAATCGTAGACCTCATAACCTCAAACCAGGAATGCTCATGGCCAGGACTTGCTGACCAGTTGCCCATAAACTGTGCTTTCAGGAATAATGGAGGAGGAGCCAGAACGCTGAAGTGCAAGGCTCCTGTGGAGAAGGCAGCCTCGCCTAGGACCACACGTTCCTTTGACGAAAGCAAACCCAGTTGTTCTGTGGGTCCGGGCATCTGCTGGACACAGCTGGTTCCATACCCTGGAATCCCTCCTCACGCCTCCATTTTGCAGTAGAATTAAATGCTATTGCCAAGGATTCTGCTCAAGTCATATAAGCTGGCTCTGTAAGTTTCATTTTCCTGGGAAAATTTTCCTGGGAAAATTCAGATTCCCAACTGCCCCCTTTTCTTTTTTAGGCCTCAACATGTTTCCACTTATTTCAATGTATTCATATTTGTCTTCTCACTCCCTGGGCAATGTGAAGGCTCAGGTGCCCTCTTTGTCCCAGTTTGGCTAAAAATTGACCTGGAATTAGATTTGGGACTTTGGAAGTCTCTTCTTCGTAAAACTTTGGAGCCAACTAAGAAAGCCAAAGGTCACTGGAGTGGCTGTATTTCCTTTGTAGTCCAAGGTGTAGTTATACTTCAATACAGATATTAATTTTGAGGAATTACAATCATAACTGAAAATGCACTATGTGATTTTGCTCCTTTAATCCTTATAGAAAATATAGGCGGCAAAAATTATTATTGATCCTACTTTAAAGAAAAGAGCTAAGCCTGGGACAGGTTAGGTAAATTTCCCAAGGTCAGAGATCTGGAAGGTCACAGAAGTAGGATCCACAAAAGGGTTGTCTCATGCTGTGCTGTGGGCATCCGTTGTACAAGGAAGGTGTAGGAAGCAGGGCAACCCTTGCTTACCAGGAATGTTCACTGTTGAGTGCCCGGAAACACCATCAGAAAAACCTGTTGGCCCAGCAAAGCTGCGTTGGTTAAATGTGCTGCATCAGTGAGGACAGCGCCTGACACTTGGACCTCAGGAGGGGGACTTCAGAAAACGATATTTACTGGGTCATTCTTGGAGCCAGGGTGATTTTCACGGCAGGCCTTATGAGGAGGGGAGCCGTTGGGATTGGACAAAGTTCTTACCTTATCAGTTATGGCTTGGTGGGCCCAGCAGGATGAGGGGCATGGAATGAGCTGTGATGAGCTAGTGATTTTTTTATTTGTCTGTTTGTTTTAATATATTTTATTGATTTTTTTTTTTTTTTTTTTTTACAGAGAGGAGGGGAGAGGGATAGAGTCAGAAACATCGATGAGAGAGAAACATTGATCAGCCGCCTCCTGCACACCCCCTACTGGGGATGTGCCCTCAACCAAGGTACATGCCCTTGACCAGAATCAAACCTGGGACCCTCAGTCCTCAGGCCTCTATCCACGGAGCCACACCGGTCAGGGCCTAGTGATGGTTTTGATGAGTAATCTATTTAGTTGGTTCAGCCTTACTTTCCAGGAGCAAAAATTTTCTGGAACTCGCAGGTAAGTTGTGTTTGCTTGTTCTCAGTATTGTTTAACAGGGCAAGTTGGGTTCAATTCTCAAGCATTAAGAACAGAGGAGTTACTGTGAACAAATATAGTCCCAGATCTGGAGGAGCAGTGGCCCCTATGAGGGAGCCACTATCCTCATTGAACAGCTGAGAAAACAAAGACGCAGGGGGTTGAATAATAATATTCCAGTTCACACCTGGGTTTGAATCAGAACCCGCATTTTGGTTTTCTACCTTCCAACCTCTGTAATGTTAACACTCACTGGGCGTGAGTGTCCTTCACTTCTGGACATGAACACACCTAGAGCAAGATCAATAGAGAGAGAGAGGAAAATGCCCTTCAGGGGGTTTAGTCAGAGATGATTCCAAAAAGTTGCTATATGATAGGATAACCTGAGGATATCAATTGCCTGGTTTATCTCTCAAGTTCTTTAAAACTGTAAGAGTTCTAATGGACTTTATTAACCTGTAGATTACTGAGTTTTAATTTTTAAAATTATCTAGAAAATATCCTAGTGGGGGAGTAAGTGGGGCTTATTGAACAATAAGGAGCATTGGTTTGATATCGAAGTATAGGTTACTAAGTATCCATTATTTTACCTTCAAAACTCAGACGTGAGCACTGAGTGGTTCCCCTTCTGATTGGTCCCAACAACTGAAACTGTATAGAGTAGAATAATACTACAAGATGGAGCCTGGAGGGTAAGATGTTAATAAAAATAGCCAGAAATATGTGAAAAATATATTTTAGAATGAAGTGACAGGATTTGTAGTGTGTTTTTGTTAAACAAAGATATTTATTTTGTCACTAGAAATGGTGTTATTTCTTTTTTTTGTCACTTAAGAATATTTTTTAACTTTCCTCCCTTCCCTCCCTTCCTTTTTTTCCCTTCCCCTCTCCCTCCCTCTCAGTCCTTAAGGCAGCAATAGTCAAATACCTAGAAGACATGGAATGGTTTTGACCACCAGGGGGCGTGTTAGACCAGAAAACGGACACAATAGCCACAGCAGGTGAAGTAGTCACTTGCATACTTTGGGAGGTGAGTAAAGAATGGAAACTGTGTTGTAAGATGTATTGAGGGTTAAATAAAGATGGGTAAGCGTCATTAGCTATGACTGCAGGTAGATAAAGAGGGAAGAGGATGATTTACAAAGGGAGCTCTGAGGCCCTTTTGTTCAATCCAACCCTGGCCAGGTTGTAGCTTCCTTTCCCCTTTCCTTTACCAGACATCATCTACTGATGAGTTTGGTGACAGAGGCCGAGGATAAGCATTCTCCTGAAACTTTAGAAAGAAGCCCTGATTGCCACCCCCCGCTCCAAAAGGGTGTCAATACATTTAAAGGACAATCACATGAGGCTATGGTTTGTGCTGAGCTACTCAAGGCTTGTAATTGACTACAACCTCCAGGAACCCAACTTCCTTAAGGTTCATCCTCTTCAGGGTAATTCAGGGAAGATTGGAGAGGAGAGACTAGATAGATAGGTCCCCACTTTTGTTGCCTTATTTCTGAGTCCAGCAGGGAGGCAACGGTGACTGCCCCATAGGAACACTAGTGTCAAGAGACAGGAAGCTGAGTTTGGAGGTGCTCCTTTCACTATGGCCATGTATCTGTAGTAACACTGGAACTTGTCAAGCAAGAGCTGGGTGTGATGCTATTACTAGCACCCGCCTTGTGATTCTGCGCTGGGACCCTGCAAACCACTAAGCAGCTTGCCCAGCTGCTCCCTGTTAGGCTCTGCCAACAGGGGGCACCAGAGAGGGACTTCCTCTTGTGGCCAGTGTCTCCCCATCAGTGGCATGTCCTCCCCACAGCAGCAGCTGAATCCCATTTGCTGTTTTCAATCACTCCCCAATTCAGCTCCATCGCACCCTCAGGGTACCTGCCTCCAGCACAAGCGACTTCCCCCCTGCAAGGCTCCGGTCCCAGGAGTGTGCGGCTCTTTCCTGAACTTCCAGATTGCTCATCGCAGCCAAGGGGAGGGCAGCTGCCTCTACTGTTTCTGCCTTTGTGACACATTAGGGTCCCCCTTTAGCACTTTTAGTTCTGCACTAATAGTAACAATTCTTTTACTAAACTCTTTGTGTTACAATAACTGCAGTGTTTTCTCTCTCCGACTGAGGCATGTTCTATGTATAGCCTGACATGTATCAATATTGCAGGTAATTTGGTCTTCAGATGTGAAGTGAAGGAGATGTGACAAAGGGCAAGGCCAGGAAGGGTTCTGTTAAGTCAGCACTTACTTCAGAGAACGGCAAGAAGGGCAAACAACTTGAGGACCAGAGGTCAGTTCACCAGATTAGGCCTGGCCCACCCAAAATACCCTGCCTCCTTCTCCAGGCCAGGCAGAGGGTGCTGATTCTCACAGCCACAGCCTTCCTTTCCCAGGCCTTTCCCCCCTCAACATTGACCTTTTCTCTTGCCCTAATATTTGGGGGAAAATATGGGTCATGTTCACACTAAATATAAATGGCTGATAAAACTTAAATACACCACAAGGGAAATTTAAACTTTAAAAATTACCTCCACGGCTAAAACCCAAAACACTGACAACACCAAATGCTAGCAAGGATATAGAGCAACAGGAATTCTCATAATTGCTAATGGAAATAGGGATGTACAGATGCCTTGGAAGGGAGTTTCGTCCAAAACTAACCATACTCTTAGTACATGGCCCAGCATGTGTGCTCCTTGGCATTCGCCCAGATGAGACGAAAACTGATGTCCACACAGAACCCTGCACATGAATGTTTACAGCATCTTTATTCATAATTGCCAACATTTGGAAGCAACTACTATGTCCTTCAAACAGTAAATGAATTAACAGATGGTAGTCAAGCCACAGGATGGGATATTATTCAGTGATAAAAAGAACTGAGAAAGGGGGAAGGAGGGGTGGGAAGAGATTAACCAAAGCACTTATATGCATATATGCATAGCCCATGGACTCAGACAATAGTGCAGTGAGGTCCTGGGGTGGGGCAGGGGCTGGGTGGAGGAGGGCAAAGGGAGGAAAATAAAGGACATCTGAAATACTGTCAACAATAAAAATATTTTTTAAAAAGTTCCTTCATAATTTTTTTTTAAGTTAGCCATCCCTCTTTCCAGCCAGGTCTCAGCCATGAGCAGATCCTGGGACAACTGGCACAAACATCGCCAGACTGGGCACAAGAGAGAGCCCTACCACAGGAAGCAAAAACATGGGCTGGGGCACCCTGCTGCCAACACTGAGCTTGGCCCCGCCACATACACACAGTCCACGTGTGAGGAGGTAACAAGAGGTGCCTGCCGTGAGGTTGGACGTGGGGCTCCGAGTGTTGCACGTGCACAGCAAGGAGTATTGGAGTGCTTCACCATGCAGCCAACAATGAACTGGTCTGGACCAAGACCCCAGTAAAGAATCGCATTGACAACACATCCATCCAGTGGTGCGAGTCCCACGAGGCATGCCCTGGGTCAAAGAGGGGGTCCAAGCTGACTCCAGAGGAAGAATATATTTTAAACAAAAAACAATCAAAGAAAATTTAGAAGAAATATGATGAAAAGAATGAAAATGCAACAATCCGCTGTCTTCTAGAGGAGCAGCTCCAGCAGGGCCTCGCTCCAGACCAGGCCGCCGTGGCCGTGACGATGGCCACGCGCTAGAGGGCTAAGAGCTGAAGCTCTATCTGAGGAAATGCAAGTAAATCCCTCCCTCCTATTTAGGTTGTGTAATAATGGTGTTTATTGCTCTAAAAAAGAAGAAGAAATGATATGTTAAGCCATAAAAAGGCACGGGAGAGCCTTGGATGCATATTGCTACGTGAAGGAAACCAACCCGAAAAGGCTACACGCTGTATGACGTCAGCCACATGACATCTCAGAAAAGGCAAAGCTGTGGAGACAGTAAGGAGATCGGTGGTTGCCAGGGGTGACAGAGAGGAAGGGGGCATGAAAGGACCACTGGGGTTTTAGGGTCGTGTGTGTGTAATGGTGCGTGCATGTCATTATACATGTCCAAACCCACAGAATGTATAACACCAAGAGTGAACCCCAATGTGAACTATAGATTTGAGTGAATACTAATGTATCAAAATCAGCTCATTATTTGTAACCAATGTACCACACTAATTCAAGATGTCATAACAGGAATGGTGGGATGCAGGCAGAAAGGGGACAAATGGGAACACTCTACTATCTGCTCAGCTTTCTTTAAGCTAAAGCTGCTCTAAAACATTAAAGTCTGTAACCGAAAACAAAAAACTAGAAACAAAACCCCCCGCAGTGCTGGTGGCCCCGTCACACATGTGTGCCCCCTGTGCTGGCTGGTCCAGGACCGTTGTCAGCGTCTCAGTGTGTTTAGCCCCTGAGTGGGTGTCACTCTCTCAAGCCCTTCTCTCCCCACCACCCCAGGGTCTTCCAGTTCCCGGGAGCTCCCCGTTTGGGTTTTCTCACGACAAGGCTGGGACTTTAGTGACTGTGCTCTGACGTGCACTTCTGCACCTGTGCCTGCACCCAGGGGCAAGTGGAAGAAGGATCAGAGACAAAGAATGAGGGTCAGTTGCCTCCAGTTCGGCGCGTTACACTGTGGTCTTCTGGGCTTTCCTTGCAGGGTCCTCAGACAGCGGCCCGGGAGGGGGTGGAGGGGTGTCCAGGCTTCACAGCCACACCCCGAGAGATGGAGTGGCGTGCGATTATGCCATGTCACCTGGGACCAGAAGCACTCGTTGTTTGCCTAGACACTCCAGTGCATACATATTCAAAGCCAGTGCATAAATATTCTCTAAAAGATTGGACTGTGGTCCTCAAAAATGCCAAGGCCAAGTCCACAAAAAAGACTTGGGAGCTGTCCAAACTTGAAGAAAATTAAAGAGACAGAGCACAGTTCTACAGGACATTATGGGATAACTGACGGGATTTGTATGTGGTCTGTGGGTTGAACAATAGTACTGCATCGATGAAAATTAGTTGATTTAGGTAACTGTGTTATGGTTATGTCAAGCAATATTCTTTTCTTAGGAAATACACACTGGCGTATTTAGTGCGCCAACGAGCCTGCTGTCTCAACCTTTCAAATAGTTCAAACATGCACATAAACACACATACTGTCATACTTTCACACACATTCTCTCACATACACTCTTACCTACTCTCACACTCTCACACCCACACCTGTGCGCACACACCTGCATACATGTGCAGGCTGAAGGGTACAGAAAAAACAGTGACCGGGGATCAGGAGACCTGGGTTCCTGTCTTGGTTCCTCTGTTCACTGGTCAGTCATTTAACCTGCGGCCTTCATGTCCCTCTTGATAAAACGTGGCAGTGACGCAATGACTTTAAGATCACCTTGGCCTCAGATGCACTAACCCTATCTATGAAAGTGCAGCGGAGGCCTCTCTTCATGTGCTCACCTAAGTACCAAAGCCTGTGATGGTAAAATAATATTTTCTTTTGGACAGAGTCTGATGCTGCCCTGTGAACAGAGAGTGCAGGAAAGGCGGGGTGACTGGCATTACCTTTTTGCTTTGGTTTCTCCATCTCTTCCTCCATCAGCCTGTGGGGACACTGTAAAGGGCTGGTTGGGTGTGGTTTGAGTAGTTGGGTTGTTCTGTTGTTGTTTTATTGATAATGCAGAGTTAAAGCTGAGCAATCTGGAGTACCAAAACCTAAGGTTTAAAGAAATTATATATTCTTTTAAGATTCATTAATGGTCATTAACATTAAAATCTGACATGAAAATTTAACAGTAAGAGTATTATAGAAGTCTCTTTTGACTTCATTATAAAAATATGTAAACAAATACATACCAGTAAGGTTTATAAACCCAGGACCTTGATAGATAGCCAACATGAATTCACTCATTCACTCCCCAGAGCTGAAGTTTTTAGTCCTTTTTAAGGATGAGAACTGTAAATTAGAAAGGCTGAATGATTTTCTAGGCATTGGCAGAGTTAGGATTTGAACCTAATTCATTGTTAACCAAAATCTCTTGTTTTAAAGCCAAGGACAACAATGAAATAAAAGATGGACATCTATGTCTAGAACAGCGGTCGGCGAACTATGGTTCGCCAGCCACATGTGGCTCTTTGGCCCCTTGAGTGTGGCTCTTCCACAAAATACCACGTGCGGGCACGCATGTACAGTGCAATTGAAACTTCATGGCCCATGCGTAGAAGTCGGTATTTTGTGGAAGAGCCATACTCAAGGGGCCAAAGAGCCACATGTGGCTCGCGAGCTGCAGTTTGCTGACCACTGGTCTAGAACTAAAATGCAAAACGCATGGTCACTTGATCCATCTCCCTCCTCCAATGGGAGAAGTGGGAAAAGGAAAGATTTCTCTTTGACAAACTTGTATTAAATTATGGCTCTGCGTCCTGGGCAAATTCCTTAACAGCTCTGACCCTCAATTTTCCTTTCAGTTAAATGGGATAATAATAGAACATCTTGTAGGGTTGATTGCTGGGAGGATACAGTAATCTGTTGAACCTAAAACACCCAGCTCAGTGTCTGTATGTATTAATCAGGATTCTCCAGAGAAACAGAACCAATAGTATAGATATAGATAATTAGATAGTTAAGATAGATAGATAGATGATAGATAGATAGATAGATAGATAGATAGATAGATAGATAGATAGATGATATATTTATGGTAGGAATTAGCTCCAAGGGTTATGGAGGCCAGGAAGTCCCACAGTCTGCAGTCTGTGCTGGAGACCCAAGAAAGCCAGTAATATAATTCAGTCCAAGTCCTAAGATCTTAGAACCAGGGCAGCCACTGGTGTAGCTCCCAGTCTGAGGTCAAAGGTCTGAGAGCCAAAGGGTGCTGGTGTAGGTCCCGGAGTTTGAAGGGCTGAGGACAAGGAGCTCCAATGTCCGAGGGCCTGAGAAAATGGACATCCCAGCTCAAGAGGAGAGAGGACTTCCATCCTCGCTGTGCCTCTTTGTTTCATTCCCATGGCACTGGTGAGGGCAGATCTCTTTACTCTATCTACTGAATTCGATCCCAACCTCCTCCAGAATCCCACTCACAGACACACCCAGAAATAATGCCCTAGCCGCTGCCTGGGCATCCCTTAGCTCAGTCAAATCAACACATAAAATTAACACACCAGCCCTTTGCAAATGCTTAATCTATGGTACTGACCTTGAGAACATGAATGTCGCACTTTACAGCAGATGTGAGGGTTTAACACTGCACTAGCACTCACTTCACACGCAAGCAAAAAGCAAACAAACAGCACATGGAGGAAACATTTTGCTTCAATTCAGAGCAAAATTGTACCAAAGGCACTCTGTGGGGACAGGCTGCTCCAAAAGTCCCGCCAGGGCGCATCCAAGCAGCCTGTGCAGGCCCTGGGACAGCACTGCTCGACAGAAAGATACTACAAGCCACACAGGTAACGTCAAAGTTTTCAGTGGCCAGGTTAGAAAATAAAAAGGAAACAGATTAAATTAATTTATTACATGTGTAACCCAAAATGTTATTGTTTAAACATGTCATCTACCCCCAATTATTAATATTACCCTATGTTCCTGTTTTCAGACTAATTCTCTGAAACCTAGTGTTTCGTACACTTACAACACATCTCAATTAGCATGATAAAGTTTCACCAGAAATACCTCATCTGTATTGAGATTGCATAACATGTGAACTTGCAAAGGTGAATTCACATACCCAGGTTCTTCTAAAGGTACTTAAAAGTTTTCCAATGACTGAGCTGACCATCTGTTCTTGAATTGAAATTTTAAAATAAACAACATTTCAATGTGGCTAGTGGCTGGTGTATTAGGTCTTTGACATAAAGACTTCCAGGGAATTTTAAAAATACCTATGTGGGTTTCACTGACCTCCCTCTGAAGTGATCTTTAAGAGTCCATGTATGATAAACAGAAAGTCAAATATCTCTTTTATTTCTGACTGATGGACAGCGACCCATATTGGGAATGTGTCTAACCTAAGACAGCATCACCAAAAACTCATTTATTCAATCAGCTATTCACACCTTTACTAAGAGCCACTCTATGGCCAGCATTGCACTTCAGAGAGGTTATCTGAGGTGTGTCTTTCAAAGTAAGCAGGAGGATGTCAACCCAACAATGGAGAGGAGTAGGGACTGAAATAATATATCCTTCAAGTTGAGTGTTATGATGGTCTAGGTCAGCAATCTGGGTGTCATCATTTCATATTTGCCCTATTAAGGAACATCTAAGAGGAAAAACTCCATCTTAATATTATTGCCATTCCTCACCCCCACCCCTGTCCTAACCAGCATTCCACCTTCAGACTGAGCCTGGAAGCACTCCAGTAGTTCCCATGACTCAGGTGATGTGCAGAAATCTGGCTGGGCCAGCCTGAAGGGAAGTCATCTATTTGACCAATATACTCAGGGGAAAGTAGGCAGGTTCACAAGCCTGGTCCATGCATCTCTCTCTCTCTCTCTCTCTCTCTCTCTCTCTCTCTCTCTCTCACACACACACACACACACACACACACACACACACACACACACACACACACACACACTTTCCACTCTATGAGTCACAACGAGAGAGCAGAAGGTCTTTGAAATATATAAAAGACTAAAAGACAGAAAAGGACAATATAGGCTTTTGGTGGTACCCAGCATCATTGTGGCTGGGGTCATGTGACATTCATTCCTTCCTTCATTCATTCATACATTCATTTGACAAATATTCACTAAGCCAGCAATTGTAAGGAAGTGCTGACAACACTCCTACGAAAAAGACACACTCTTGCCCTCCTGAAATTTGAAATCCACTCAAAGAGAATAATGAGCAGGACATATTCAGCATCACCTGGGAAACACAGATAGAAATAGAGGAAACTTTGCAGAAGGCTGAAAAGTGAGGCAGATGGGAGGGAGCCTGAGAGATTCTGTTGAATACTGTCAGGCTGCCTCAGGCTTGTCTCTAGTAGGAGTGGTTTGCGGTGACACAGGCTACCCTGAACAGGAGCAGGAATTTGGATGGAATTCAGCACAGCTAAAAATCAGGGGGATTAGGGGGAAAGGCAGTGAAGAAGTTACCAGATCTTCAAGCATCTGTACACCTGCTAAGGAGTTTAATTAGGAGACTTGATGTGTTTCAGATAACAGGACAATAGCAAGTGGTGATTTCAACTCTGGCACATAGAATGGGATCAGTGAGGGAGTATACAGGGACTGTGTATTTTCTGCACAATTTTTCTGCAAACCTAAAATCAATCTAAAAAGTAATCTATTAATTATAAGGAAATTACCCTACACCAATGGTTTGGAAAATATGGTCCAGAGACCTCTGGGATAGTAAGAGTTGTTTCAGGAGATCCATGAGGTCAAAACTATTTTCATGATCCTGTGCTCCTAAGACATTATTTTCTCTTTCACCCTTATTCATTTCTCATGAGTGTACAGTAGAGTCTTCCAAAGGCTGACATGTGCTGTCACAACAGATCGAATGCAGAAGCAGACAGGCGAATCCAGCTGTCTTTTGCTAAGCCAGTCTTTGAAGATAAGGCAAAGATACAGAAAACAGTGTCCTTCTTTTCACCAACTTTTTCTGTTTTAAAAAACATAATATGGTTCATAAGAATAGTCTGTTTATTTCAAATGAATTCATAAACATTTTTAAATGTCTCAGTTTTAATTTCCAATACATTAAATATCTACAGATATTTGGTGGCAGGGGTATCATTGTGGCTGGGGTCATGTGACATTCATTCATTCATTCAGTTTTGATTTGTTCATTCAATAACCAACATGAATTAAAACTCTTGAAATCCTCAGTGCTTTTTAAAAATGTAATGGGATCTTGAGACTACTAAGTTTTAGAACCTCTGGTCTAGGTTCTGATAGTAGAAGATAAAGAGTAGGCTTAAAAGATCCTCAACAATGAGATTGACAGGTGGATTTTAAAAAAAATATTTACAGAAGGTCAGCCCTAAATAGAATCTTGACAGGCAAGCAGGCCAGGTCCTTAAAAGCCACATTTCCATATTGTCGGCCTCTTGAGACTCCCTTCTCCTTCCTCATCACTTCTCTGCCAGAAATTCGGATTTGGCATAAAATACAGAATTCCTAATTCCAAGTCTCCCCACACACTTTGTCCCTGTACAAGCTGAATTCATGATAAACAAATAAGGAGGGTTTATTTGAAAGTAAGAGATCATTATAATCTGCTTTGGAAAGCTGATCACTCTCCTTTCTTACCACCCAGATTAGTTCCCTAAGACATTGGCCAAACCATTCCAGCCACTTCTCTCTTTCTTAGAGTTTAATAAGAGTTCAGGTTGGGCCATATAAAAGTATTATTTTTGTAGGTTGATAGGCATAGTTGGTTATTGGCAATTTTCATAGTAGCTAGACCAATGAAATAATTTCTTATTTAACCCAGGAAAGAAATGTGCTTTGCACCCTTGAATATATATAGAAGAGCTGCCCAAAAGTATTATTCTGATAATGCTAGGTTTCTTTAAATAGATGGTAGCCCTCCATTTGGGGATTTATTTCCAGGACTTGCCTAAACGGTGTACAAACCAGGTCTGAGATTCCCATGTCTGTGCCCTTGGATCATAGTGGCCACACACTGAATTAACCAGCAGTGTCTATTTCCTGTTACATCTCCATATTCTAATGTAACATTACCCTCTATTTCTATGATTCATTACAGGATCCTTGGAGTGCTTTTTTAATCACTTAGGAACATTTAGGTTACATTCCTTATGACTCCCAGAATCAATACATTATATTGCAAATTGGTGATCTGTAACATCTAACTAAAATGTTAAATTTAAAAGACCATCCCCTTCTCTGGTTTCAGATTGGTAGATTTCTGCACCCTTGCCTTTTTTTTTTTTTTTTAATCCTCACCTGAGGATATTTTTCCATTGATTGTTAGAGGGAGTGAAAGAGAGAGGGAAAGACAGAGAGAAATATTGATGTGAGAGAAACACATTGATTGGTTGCCTCCTGCATGAGCCCTGACTACAGCCTGGGCCGAGGAGAAGCCTGCAACCAAGGTACATGCCCTTGACTGGACCTTGATGAGAATTGAACCCGGGACCCTTCAGTCTGCAGGCTGATGCTCTATCCACTGAGCAAAACCAGCTAGGGCCACCCTTGCCTTTCTTTACTGAAAGTTTTATCATCTGAAAAATGTGGATGATGGTAATATCTACCTTGAATATGTGCTGATTAAGTGCAATCACTTAAGAGCAGTTTTGGTTCAGTGCTAGGCACATAGTTGGTTTCAATAACTCTTATTTTTTTCTTTTCCACTCCATATACACATATACTTAGCCCTGGCTGGTTTGGCCCAGTGGATAGAATGTTAACCTGCAGAGTGAAGGGTCCTGGGTTGGATTCCGGCCAGGGGCACGTGCCTGGGGTTGCGAGCTTGATCCCCAGTGGGGTCATGCAGGAGGTAGCCGATCAATGGTTCTCTCTCATCACTGGTGTTTCTCTCTCTCTCTCCCTCTCCCTTCCTTTATGAAATCAATAAAAATATATTTTAAAAACAACAGAAAAAAACACATACCGTATACTTATGCATGTGTACCAACTCATGCATACATATACACTCACATACAAAAACATCTTGTATATATTCACACATGCACACTCACATACATTTACTGTGTTCACATGCACAACTACTTGTATATGTCAGGGTGAAGAAAAACGAGGGCAGTAGCCTCTTATACTACTCTGCATGTGTGAATACTTTAGACAGTACTATGGAATAAAAAGAACATGAACCATCAATCAAAAACCTACTTTTTAAAAATGTTTTTATTGATGAGAGAGAGAGAGAGAGAGAGAGAGAGAGAGAGAGAGACATCAGTTTGTTGTTTCACTTATTTATGCATTCTTTAGTTAATTTTTCTATGTGCACTGAACATGGATCAAGCATATTCTTAGCATATCAGGGCAATGCTCTATCCAAATGACCTACCTTACCCAACCAGGACAAAAAACCTACTTATTCCACTGCATTGCTTTTTGGTGTATTATGTTCATTGCAAAATCCTTAATCCTCTGGGCCAAGCTTCCTCACCTGCAAAATGAAGGTGTGGAAGATAATTGCAGCTTCCCAGGACTGGAAAACTATTGTTTGACAAACATAAACAATGGCATTAGAGTCTGGAAGGCACAACTTTAAACCCCAACTTTAAACCCAACAGTGGGTCTTTGTGAGAATTAAATGAAGTACAGAACCTACCTAACCAAGCTGCTAGGGTCCAACAGAAGGAAGGTGGCACCCACCAGGTGATGAGATCCTATCCCTCTCTCACTGCTCCCACTCCCTTCCCTAACAGTGAAGCAGAAAACCTTCCTGCTTTGTCTGAATGAACTTAACACAATGCTTAATACGGTATAAGTTAAAAAGAAAAAGAAAGAAAAATTAAGAAAAGGAAAGAGAAGAGAAGAGAAAAGAAAAGAAAAAAGAAAGAAAATTAAATGAAAAGAAAAAAGGAAGAAAACCTCTCACACCCACTCTGGTACCTCTTGGTGTTTGCCGTTATTAGAACAGCAAACTGTATACTATTGATTCAGAGGTTTTGTGGTTTACCAACCTGGTTCAGTTAAGTTCCTCTTCCTACCCTTGTGATTCATGAATACACATCAAATCCTAAATAGAGTTTATGATTTGAACAGTTTTTTTTTTGCTTCTAGTCTGATTTCTCTTTGAACAGATTACCCAGGATGCTTCCTTTATCCACAAAAGCAAATGCAAAACAAGCAACAGTATTTTAGGAACAAAAGAAGATGTAAGATTGTGAATTTTATGGGATTAAAAAACTTCAGCAGAGGGCCTTGTATGAAATATATCCTAGTTCTAATTTATATCCCTGCATAATACAGATTTCGCTCCAAAGGTGTCCTGGATTGGATGTGACATTACTCAGAAGAGCACTCAAGTTAGGTGGGGTGGAGGCAGAGACAGGAAGAGTATGGGTTGCAGAACTCTGACTTTGCACATCAATCCTTCCTAACCCATGTGCCCTTTACAAGCTTGCAACTGAAGTGTGGTTCTGCACCCGCAGCACAAGGTCACCTGGGAATTTGTCACAAAAACAGACTCTCAGACCCCATGCCAGATGTACTGAAGTAGAGTCTTCATTTTAAGAGGACCCTCGTGGTCCCTGTGTTCCCTCCCAGTGCCTGGGGAAGCCTTGCCGGAGCCTTGTCCATCACAGGCTTTATGCTAAGTGAAATAAGCCAGTCAGTGAAGGAAAAATACCACATGATCTCACTCATTCATGGATAATAGAGACTATTATAAACTTTTGAACAATAATAGATACAGAGGCAGAGCTGCCTCAAACAGATTGTCAAACTGCAGTGGGAAGGCCGGGGAGGGTTGGGGGGCAGGAGGGAGGGGGGTAAGAGATCAACCAAAGGACTTGTATGCATGCATATAAGCATAACCAATGGACATAAGACACTGGGGGATAGGGGAGGCTAGGGGACTGTCAAGGGCAGGGGGGAAAAAAGGACACATATGTAATACCCTTTGTAATACTTTAAGCAATAAAAAAATAAAATAAAAAAAGACTTTATCAGTGGTTTGCTGGCAGTTACAGGATAACTTTGTGAAAGTTCCAGTATTAGAGGATTTCAGCAATGAAGAGACCTTTCCTCCACCACAGTTAATGCACAAATATCCTCTGGCCCTGCCTGGAGGGCTCCATTGCATGCTGGGAGTGCTGCCCCAGCACTTTCCAAAGTGCTTCCCTAGACACATGGGAACTTGCTTCCTAGAACAGCACTGACTGGCCTGTTGTTTATGTCACAGAGGCGCCCAGAGAAAAAGTGATGTCCCTTCTCAGGTGAAGACATTTTGGAGCACGAGGAGAGCGCCCATATTTTGTCCCATGTCCAGTTCCTATCTGGCAGGTTCAGAACTCCTCCCGGAAGGAACAGTATCCCCCAGTGCCCTGGAACCCCTCCTGTGGCGGCAGGGCCATGTGAAGTCGAGTCAGCAGGATAAGATGTGGGTCCATTCATGTTTTAATGATGGGCTGGCCAATTATTACATGACTAGGGGCCCGGTGCACGAAATTCGTGCACTGGGTCTGTGTATGTGGGGGGGGAGTGTCCCTCAGCCCAGCCTGCCCCCTCTCACATACTGGGAGCCCTCAGGCGTTGACCCCCATCACCCTCCAATCGCAGGATCGGCCCCTTGCCCAGGCCTGACGCCTCTGACAGAGGCGTAGACCTCCATCACCCTCTGATCACCTGATCAGCCCCTTGCCCAGGCCTGACGCCTCCGCCAGAGGTGTCAGGCTTGGACAGGGGACCCCCATCTCCCCCCGATCCCTGGCTCTGGCCCCCGCCCAGGAATCATGCCTGGGCAGGGGACCCCCATCTCCCTCTGATCGCTTGCTCCACCCCCCGCCCAAGCCTGATGCCTCTGACCCAGGCTTCAGGCCTGGGCAAGGGGACCATCATATCCCCCCAATCCCTGGCTCAGCCCCCCGCCCAGGTCTGATGCCTCAGCCAGAGGAGTTGACCCTCATCACCCTCCGATCACCAATCACTGGATCGGCCCCTTGACCAGGCCTGAGGCCTCTGGCAGAGGTGTCAGGCCTGGGCAGGGGACCCCCAGCTCCCCGCGGTTGCAGGCTCCGCCCCTGCCCAGGCCTAACGCCTCTGGCCTAGGCGTCCGGCCCGGGCAGCGGGGACCCGCAGCTGCAGCGGCCCCGCGATCATGGGCTCCGCTTTAGGCCCAGGCAAGGGACCCCTAGCTCCCGGGACTGCCAGCTTCGACCATGTCCAGCTCCCATCGCTGGCTCCACCCCTACTTCCTGCTATCACTGGCCAGGGCGGCAAAGGCGCCTGATTCTCTGATCATGGCTGGGGGGCAGGGCAAAGGCGGCCCCAGGGCCGCCTTTGCCCTGCCCCCCAGCTCTTAGCTCCCCCCTGGGTTTCCGATCACTGTCAGTGGCAGGGGGCTTCTTCCTGCTTTCCCTTTCGCCTCCCTGCATTGTGCGTACATATGCAAATTAACCACCATCTTGTTGGCAGTTAACTGCCAATCTTAGTTGGCAGTTAACTGCCAATCTTAGTTGGCAGTTAACTGCCAATCATAGTTGGCAGTTAATTTGCATATAGCCCTGATTAGCCAATGAAAAGGGTATCGTCGTACGCCAATTACCATTTTTCTCTTTTATTATTGTAGACTAGAGGCTCAGTGCATGAATTCATGCATGGATGGGCTTCCTCAGCCTGGCCGGCAATTGGGGCCGATCAGGGCCATCTTGCCCAGTCCTAATTGGGGTGGATCAGGCCAGCCAGCAGGGGGAGAGGGACCACAGGAGGTTGGTCAGCCACGGGAGGTTGGCTGTGGGAGCACACTGACCACAAGGGGGCAGCTCCTTCATTGAGTGTCTGCCCCCTGATGGTCAGTGTGTGTCATAGAGATGGGTTAACTGGTTGTTCGGTTGACCGGTTGTAACGGTCACTTAGGCTTTTATATATATAGACTAGAAGCCCAGTGCACAATTTGTGTACCAGTGGGGTCCCTCGGCCTGGCCTGCAGGATCAGGCAGAAACCGGCTCTCCGACATCCCCCAAGGGGTCCTGGATTGCGTGAGGGTGAAGGCCAGGCTGAGGGACCCTACCGGTGCACAATTGGGGCCGGAGAGGGATGGGGGAGGTTGGCCAGCCGGGGAGGAACCGTGGGAGGGCTCCAGGGCATGTCTGGCCCATCTTGCTCAGTCCCGATCAGCTGGACCCCAGCAGCAAGCTAACCTACCAGTTGGAGCATCTTCCCCCTGGTGGTCAGTGCACGTCATAGCAAGCGGTTGAGCCACCTTACCATATTATTAGCATATTACGCTTTGATTGGTTGAACCAGACACTTAGCATATTAGGCTTTTATTATATAGGATGGTTATCTGCTTGTTTCCCAGACAGTTCAGTGGAAAGCTGTGGCCAGCTGGACCTGGGAGCAGTGGTTATCTTTGTCATCACCTTGAAGATGGGCATTGATGTGACAGGCAAATCTAAAAACATGAGTTTGAATCTCAACCAACAGCAGTAATAAATCTGAATAAAACAATACTCGATACTAGGGATACCAGGTGTGGCAGAAAATGCATAGACCATAGGCACTGGCCTCCAATTAGATACAGAACTTGTTTAGTGTTCTTGGCAATGCTTTTAAAATTTTTAATGAAATTTATTGAAATGACACTGATTAATAAAATTAGGTAGGTCTCAAGTGTACAATTCTGTAATACACCATCTGTATACTGGATTGTGTTCACCATCCAAAGTCAAATCTCCTTCTGTCATCATATATTTGACCCCCTTTACCCTTTGCTACCTCCCCACAACCCTCTTTGTCTCTGGTAACCACCATACTGCTGTCTGTGTCTATAAATTTTTGTTTATATGTTTGTTCATTTGCAGATTTCAGTTTTATATCTCACATATAAGTGAAATCATATGGTTCTTGACTTTTTCCATCTGGTTTATTTCGCTTAGCAGGTTATTATCAAGATCCATTTATGTTGTCACAAGTGGCAGTATTTCATCTTATGGCTGGGTAATTTTTCACATCTTCTTTATCCAACCATGTATCAAAGGACATATTGGTGGTTTCCATATCTTGGCCACTGTGACTAATGCTGAAATAAACAGAGGGGTACACATATCCTTATGAATAAATGTTTTCAATTTGGGGGGTGGTAGAAACCCAGCAGAAGGGTTGCTGCGTCATATGGTAACTGTACTCTTAATTTTTTTAGGAACCTCCATACTGTTTTCCATAGTGGTTGTACCAGTTTACATTTCCACCAGTAGTGAACAAGGGTTCTTTTTCCCCAAAACCTCTCCAACACTTGTTATTACTTGTCTTGTTGATAATAGTCATTCTAATAGGTGTCATATCTCATTTGATTTACATTTTCCTAATAGCTAGGAAAGTTAAGCATATTTTCATATATCTGTTGACCATTTTTGTATGTCTTCTTGGGATAAGTGTCTATTTGGTCCCTTGCCCATTTTTTAAATTCGATTGTTTTTTGTTGTTGTTTAGTTATATGAATTTTTAATATATTTTAGGTATTAATCCCTTATTAAAGGTATTGTTTGCAAATATCCTTTCCATCTGGCAAGTTGCCTTTCTGTTTTCTTGACAGTTTCTTCTGCTGTGCAGAAGATTTTTAGTTTAATATTGTCCCCCCCCTTTTTTAAAAAAATTTTACTTCCCTTGCCTTTGAGGTAAAATTTATAAAAAAAAATTATCTCTAATACCAAGGTCTTTAAGTTTAGTACCTATTTTTTCTATGTAATTTATTGTCTAAGGTCTTATACTTAGGTCCTCAATCCATTTCTATTGATCATATGTGTGTGGTGACAAATAACAGTCCACTTTCATTCTTTTGCATGTGACTTTCCAATTTTCCCAGCACCATTTTTTGAAGAGGCTTCCTTTTTTCCCATTGTATTTTCTTGGTTCCTTTGTAAAAAAATGATTTGTCCATATAGATGTGGGTTTATTTCTGGGCTCTCAATTCTCTTCCCTTTGGGGTGTGTGTGTGTGTGTGTGTGTGTGTGTGTGTGTGTGTGTGTGTCTTTTTTTCTGCCAATACCATGCTGTTTTGATTATTGACACTTTGTAGTATTATTTGAAGTCAGGGAGTATAATACATCTGGCTCTGTTCTTTTTCCTCAGGATTTCTTTGGCTATTTGAGGTCTTTAGTGATTTTGTGCAAAGCTAATGATTTTTGTTTTGTACTATTTCTTTAAAAAAATGCCTTTGGGATATTGATGGGGATTGCATTAAATCTGTGTATTTGGGAAATACTTTTAAGAACTGAAAAGTACAGTCATGCACTGCGTAAAGATGTTTTGGTCTACAACTAACCACGTGTACATGGTGGTCCCATCTAGTGGAGCTGAAAAATTCCTGTAGCCTAATGGCATTGCAGCCATTGCAATGTTTCAGCATTACTCACTTGTTTGTGGTGATGCTGGGTGAACAAACCTGCTGCACTGCCAGTCCTATAAAAATGTAGCCCAGACAGTTATGCACGGTATGTAACACTTGGTAATGATATGATAATAATCAACGATGTTATTGGTTTATGTATTTCCTATACTATACTTGTTATAGTTATTTTAGAGTGTAATATATATTTAAATGTTTGTTGTAAAACAGTGTGCTGTGCTACTCTGGCAGCAGTCTCATACATCTTGGGTTTACTGCATCTCTTGACTGTATTATAGTCTCTGTGCTTGATTTAATATTGTATTGTTTTATGAAGTTAGAGTGGTCTAAATACATAGTGTTTTTAAAGTCCACGATTGTGTACAGTAATGTCCTAGACCTTTGTATTCAATTACCACTTTCTTACTGGCTTATCCAAAGCTACTTCCAGTACTGCAAGTTCCCTTTATGGAAAGTGCCCTATACAAATGTACAATTTTTAATCTTTTATACTGTACTAGAAGCCCGGAGCAAGACCTTCGTGCACTCGAAGGGTGGGGTCCCCTCAGCCTGGCCTGTGCCCTTTAGCAGTTTGGGAGCCCTTGGGGGATGTCTGACTGACAGCTTAGGCCTGCTCCGCTAGCCAACCATCAGCCCTATCAGCTCAGCTGTGGCTGAGTGGTGGTCTGGTGGTTAGTGTGCATCATAGCAACCGGTTGTTCCACCATTGGGCCGATTTGCTTATAGGATTTATTATATAGGGTTTTTACTGTAACTTTCCTATGTTTAGATATGTGTAGATACCCAAATACTAACCATTGTGTTACAATTACCTACAGTGCTCAGTACAGTAACATGTTGTAGCCTAGAAGCAATATGCTATACCATACAGCCTAAATGTGTATGTAGTAGGCTATACATTCTAGGTTTGTATAAGTACACTCTGTGATGTTCATACAACAAAATCATTTAATGACACATTTCTCTAAAAGAAATATTCCCTTTAGAATGGTTAAAATGCATTTTTTTTGTTTATTAGTCCATGATGATGCCCTATATTTTTGTAGGCAATTGGGTGGCTTTAAATTCTCTTTTTGCCACTTGCTAGCTTGGCCAATTTGAGCATAGTCTAATGCTCTGAACCTTAGTCTATCATCTGTAGAGTGGGCTTGATAATACCAATTTCAGAGTGCTTTTGAAGGTATTGAATAGTAAATTGTGTTTAGAGCATAAAGCATTCAGCAATGCAAGTAGTGCACAACAGGAAAAGAAATTAAATTTATGGGATAAAATTAAAATCTAGAAAGGACATCCCAGGACATAAATATGCACAAAAATATATTTTATACTCTTTCGGCAAGAAAATAGGGTGAGTATGGGGCGTAGTGTTGAAACTGCTGGTGACTCACACTACTTCCTTCACTACAGATTCATCAAGAACTTGAATTTGAAGTCTGGGCAGCATGCCAATAATCATTTGGGAGAGGCAGGTGCTCTGTGTTTAGAATATCATGGGCCAAAGCTCAAGGATGAATAAGAGACAAGATCTGGAAAGAACAATAAACATGTGTGTTGAATTTAGAGTGAGAATGAGAGCAGGGCATTGATAGGTAACGGGAAGTTAGTTTTTATACTCTACAACAGGGGTTGGCAAACATTTATGTAAAGGGCCAGACTATAAATATATTAGGCTTTGTGGGCCATACAGTCTCTGTCCTGACTACTCAACTCTGCTGTTATAGCAAGAAAACAGCCATAGACGATCTATACTTGAATGGATATGACTGGGTTCCAGTAAAACTATACTTACAAAAACAAGGTGGTAAGGAGGATTTGGCCCAGGGGCCATCATGTTCTGACTCTAGCCATACCTGAAAATTTTTAAAAAATAATTTAGAATCTCACCACCGAGAAACTTCTCAAATACAAAGGATCCAAAGAAAGCTATTAAAATCCCAAAATTCAGTCCAAGAAAATTTATAGGAAGACATGACTTCTGCCATGAAAAATAAACTCTCTTCCTATCTTAGAAACGACTCCTAGGAAAACATTTTGGATGGGAGGGGGGATGTTTTCTCTACTCTGTGTCTGAAAATATACCTCAAACAGAATATTTCGAATGTGTTAACATCCTATTTCATCCAAGCAGAGGTGGCAGTTTGGAGAAATGAAAAGACTCAGGAGCCAGAAGCTGCTGCTGAACAGAGAGGTTTATGTTTGAGGGAGTGAAAGTCATGCCATGCCTGTGTGTCAGCTCGGGCTGGCAATGAATTGCCCAATAGCTAGGAGCTGGGCTTCCCAAAACAGGACAAGTACAAGGAGACCTTCTTTCCCTCGGTAAAGGAGGAAGCTGGACGCCTGAGCCATTACATGATTCCATGACTGGCTCATTGAGAATTTATTGCATGACTTGCACACACAGAGATTCTCTTAAGGAATTCTAAGGGATTTGCTGGCAGGATCATCTTTCTAAAGGTCAAAAGAAGAAAATGGCTCAGTTTCCAGAAGGGCTGGTTACTATTAGCAAACCAAACAGTGATCTGGGAAAACAGATATTTTTTTTCTCTAAGCTTCATGAGGGGAGGGTCAAGGCCCACCCTCAGTCACCTTGGTATCTACATTACAGGCTCTGGGACAAAAACAGCAGCACTCCCTCTGAAAGGTTTGATGCATGTGAGAAAGTTAGTTTTCACCATCCAGTAATATTTCTGGCTCTGCACAGCTGGTGAAACTACTGGGTTGTTGATTGAAAGGATGGATGAGCATCGAAAATCTCATCATTTCTGCTCCCTGAGTCTTGAGGGAAAACACACCGCGTGCAGTCTTCGAGTTCACTAGCCACCAAACTGAGCGGAAGAGGAGCGAGGGCCCAGCTCTCCCCGCATTTGGAGCCGCTTACAGTGTGAACACTTCCCCCAAGATCCTGCTCCAAAGAGACATCTGAAGAAGATGCACAGCTTTGGATCTGCCCAGAAATCTCAGAAGCTTCTGAAATAAAATCTGTAAGAGCTGATTAACCCACACCTGATCTTGCCCACCCTCGAAGATAAACAAATTGTCCTGTATTCGAGTTGGAGAAAAACAATAAGCTCAGTTTCCAAAGTTCAGAGCTAGTTCTTGTTTTCGCTAAGTTGCCATTTTCCCTTTAAAATAGGTTGTTCTATGATCATTCAATTAAATAAAAAAAAAACCACTGGAGTTTAGATATGCTTTGGGTATTAGTAATTAGAAGATCTAATGAACTTTTGTCTTTATTTAAATGTTTGCATCCCAAAAACATATGGGAGCGCATAATAGTTATGACTTGGATTGAAGGTTTTTCTTCATTCTACTGTAAAATGTGATACATTTGTATTTCCTCATTGAATCATCCTTTATATTTCACTAGCAATGTGTTTTATGAAGAAAAAATTTATAAACACAAAGTATTTTCTATTTCCTTTTTTATGATACATTTGTCTATATCATTTAACTTTTACATTTCTCACTTGAAGTAAATAATAGGTATTTCATTCTATGTTTGTAATTATTTAAGTTCCAAAGAGAATTGAAGGATTTAAACACAACCTGACTTCTATCTGTATAACTTATTTTCTATATATTTTGACTATGAATCATTTTGAAAGCAGTGATTTAAAACTTACTTGAATGCCTAGTTGAGCCTAAATAACAACTGCAATATAAGAACAATTCTACAATCAAATTAGTAGTCAAATAACCAACGGCGAGTGAAAAAAATGGTCAACGTATTACTTCTTCTGTAACCCAATTCAAAATGCGACATTTAAAAATGTAAATTTCTCTTTTCAATGTTAGAGAAGCATCGATGAATATTTCTATGAGTAGGAAAATATTTATTAAAATAGTGGTCACCAATTACGACTGACCATATTCTGTTAACCATCAACTCTTCAAAGAGACATCTGGGCCAGATGGAACTCAAGTCCAATGAAAAATAGAACGCAAAATACTGTCTACCTGTGATGGCCCACACAAAGTGAGGAAGTAATGGCTCCAATTCCCTCTACTTACAAACCTAGATAACAAAGAGTAAATCAATAAAATTGTCCCAGTTACATTGATTGAATGGAGAGTAGTTTTCTCGATAGTGACAGTTTGATCTCTTCTTTCTTCTTCTTCTTCTTTTTTTAATGGAGTTGATCTGGCCTTTTTTTTTTTTTAATGAGAAATGCATAAAAGTTAAAATAGCCTGTCTTCCCAGCTCTTCCCTTTCTTTTTTGTTGTCCACCTTCATCCCCAGGATTCAGTTCACTCTTAACTGTTCTCTTTGTGCTTCCTTGTCCATGTTGATATCAAATTCACAGATCAATTAATAATTTCATGGAATTTTAAGAAGCCTTGCAAAACTAAGAGAGTGAGCTGATGATGACCTAGAACTTCTTTGTAAGGCTGACATGGGGCTCATGAGCAGGAATCTCCTAACTCATAATGTGACACTTTTGGACCCTAGTAAACGAAACTACCAAGAACAAGTTCCAATCATATCAGTAGAAAAGCATTATATTGGGGGTCAGAAGTTTTACCTTCTGATCCTACATCTATTACACCAAACTTTGTAAACCTGGACATGTTCACTGAGCTCCCTGAGGTGCATATTCCTCCCCTGTCACATTAGCATCTAACATCTCTTAGGTCATTGTTAGCACAAAATTCTATAATTCTAAACCTTATTCCTAATCGAGATCCAGATAAAAGTTGTTTATCTGGAGCCCTACCAAATTAAATAGTTTGAGTTGATGTCTTGTGATGTGGTGGAGTCTGACTTATGTTATGATTCTCATTCATTTCCTCTATCACCTGCTTTGCTAGGTAAGTTTGTTTATAACTTGAGATAGCTTTTCCCACCAAAGTATTTTTTTTTCTCTTGGAGAGCTGGGGGTAAAATGTATACTCTATAGTATGAGGGGAATTTTTCTGGGATTTTGAATCCCTTTATCCAAACAGCAGTCTCACTAGGAGCCACACTTATTGATTGATTGATTGATTGATTGATTGATTTGAATCCTCACCCGAGGATATTTTTCCATTGATTTTTTTAGAGAGAGTGGAAGAGAGAGGGAAAGACAGAGATAACTATCAATGCGAGAGAAACACATCAATTCGTTGTCTCCTGCATGAGCCCCAACCAGGGCCCAGGATGGAGAGGAGCCTGAAACCAAAATACACATCCTTGCCTGGAATTGAACCTGGGACCCTTTGTTCTGCAGGCCAAAGTGCTAGCCACTGAGCAAAACCGGCTAAGGCAGGAGTCACACTTCTCAGGACTAGGTTGACTATTCAATGTGTTCAAAGCACATCTGTGCAATTTGCAACTATCTGACATCACATAGTTGTTTCCAGAAGGACATCTATGGCAAATGAAACAAATCTCAATTTCCAAGTCAAGTTGGAAAAGGAAAATGGAAAAGGATGATTGGTGGAAATACACAGTTCTGAATAGTATTTACTCCCAGCCTTCATGTTAATGTCTATACTAGAAAAGTAATGACACTTTCTTCATGGTTTGGGGGGTAGTAAATGAGCTAATGCATATGCAATGAATGTAAAGGACTTGACAAATATTAGATGCCACTCAGAAATTTCTAATTCTTATTCATGTGGTGACCTCACAGCCGAGGGCCTGGATTGCATCTCTCCTTCTGCATTTTTGGTGGCCATGCAGCAGCAGAAAACCATTGGCCATATATTTATAGAACATATTTACAAATATAGAAACCGGATATGCAGAAGGAGACCACACTGTGAGGTAGGTAGGAGAGGGATTATAACCTCCATTTAACAGGTTAATCACCACTTAACAATGGAGGGTCACAGGGGTTAAGTGCCTTGCTTAAAGTCACAGTTCTGGTGACAAACTACCAAAATTCTTAGTCTTAACTTTCTGATGCATGTCTTCATTGGTGACAAATTTAGAAGCCTAATTATAGAGGCAGGAGTCAGGCTTTATAGTTATGCTTCTCAGTAAGCCTCTTTTCTCTCATTTCCAACATTTCTTCACAAATATTTTAGAAAACTTCTCATCAGGGTTTGAAAATGTGACATGGCTTATTAATATTTCCTAGCTGAGGCTTCTAGTGATGGTATCACTAATGGGTAAACCTGGGATAAAAATATTTTATTACTTCTCATTGACTTCTAAATATATCAGTGGTGACTCAATGGTATCTAGGTGAGTGTACATATTTTCCATTTTAACCCTGGGTCAAGTTGTGAACATGTAAGTGCCCAGGTCTGAATGCACACTGAAGGCATAGCTTTTGAAAGAATTGAACCAGAACTCCACACTCTAGCTAGGGTAACCTTGTTCTCTTATTTAGCACTAAAATCAGTGGTTCTCAGATTTGAATGTGCAACTGAATCACTTGTAGATCTTGCTAAAATATAAATTAAGACCCAGTCAGCCTGGCATGAGGCCTGAAATTCTGCATTTCTAACAAGTCTTGGGTGAGTTGTGATGCTTCAGGTCTAGTTACAGTTTCCAGGTGTTGTTTATGAATAACTAGATGCCCAGTGCACAAAATTCATGCAAATTGGGGCTGGAGGTCCCTCAGCCTGGATGGCAAGAGGGCGCAGGCCAGGCTGAGGGACCCCACCAGTGCACAATCAGGGCTGGGGAGGAACGTGGGAGGTTGGCCAGCCAGGGAATGATCGAGGGAGGGCTCCAGGGCGTGTCCGGTCTGTCTCACTCAGTCCTGATTGGCCAAACCCCAGCAGCAAGCTAACCTACCAGTTGGAGTGTCTGCCCCCTCGTGGTCAGTGCACATCATAGCAAGTGGTTGAGTGGCCTTAGCATATCATTAGCATATTATGCTTTGATTGGTTGAATGGACAACCAGACAACAGGACACTTAGCATGTTAGGCTTTTATTGTATAAGATGTTTATTGGTGAAATAACTGATCTTCAGTGAACATCTTGTAGCATCGTTCAACTGGAATTTAAGTATCTGGAAAGCTCTAAAGTCAAATTTTTCTACCAAATGATCTGGGACCTCAGATTCTGTGGATTTCTGTGTTTAGCCACAGAATCTAGGATTCTTGCACAACACAGGAGGATGTAGAAAGAAGAAGGCCTCCTTAGTGAGATATGCCTACTATTATTGATGTGTAATAATTACAATAGCTTCAGTTTAGTGAGAGCTTACCAAGTGCTAAGCAAATATTAACTCACTTCATTCAGCAGCTAAGACACAGAAAGATACAGCAATGTGCTGTGTAACAACCAGTTATCTTCCAGTGTCCTTGCCATGTACTCATTTCCTTGCTATCCCCATGCTTATAGAACCACTGTGTCTTAGTTGGCACCTGGTCTCCAACTTCCCATATAGTAAGGGTGGGTGTGCAACTGTGCCTGGCCAATGCAATGGAAGTGCAAAGATGATACAACTTCTAGGTTGTGACTTTGCAAAAAGGGTGGTCACTGTCCCCTTGGCATCCTCTCTCTGACACAAACTGAAGTGTGGATGGTCTGGAGAGACCTTCTACAAGATGGAAGCTGCATGTTGAGGATGGCATATCCTGGGATTTAAGAAGAAATGGGTGATACCCTCACAACTCTTGCTATATACTTAATAATAATAATAATAATAATAATAATAATAATAATAATATAACAAGAAAAAATGTACCTGGTCTTGTTTTAGCTTCACAATGATGATTAGAAATATATGTTTAAATTTCACAAATAAAGAAATTGTAGGCTTGTAGAGGTTGCATAATTAAGTTAAGAAAAAGCTGGAGTTGAATTTGAGTGCTTTAATTCTAAATCATGATTATTTTCTGTTTGAAGACTCGAATGGCACCCTACATAAAATAAGTTGGACTAGGTTTGAAAAGCAGCTGAGTCCCATTATCACAATATTAAAATGCAAGTAGAAAGTAGCTCTTTTATATTTGAATACAGGGTTGAACAAACCAGCACGGGGCTGAGAAAGGTTTCCATTCAAGGGTGTGTTATATTTTGATTAAGAGAACAAAGTTTTATAAATTCAAAATTTGAAAAAAGACACAAATTTATAAATCCAAGAAACTTAAAAAACGTCATTAGGATAAACCAAAAAAAAAAAAAAATTCACACATAGAGATAATATAATCAAATTGCTGAACACCAAAGGCAAAGAGAGAATCTTAAAAATAGCAAGAGAAAAACAACTTGTCATGAACAAAGGAACCTCAATAAAGTTATCAATGGATTTCTCAGCCAAAATCCTTGAAGTCAGAAGGCAGTGGAATGATATATTCAAATTTCTAAAAGAAAAATCTGTCAACCAAGAATTATATCTCTGACAAAACCATTCTTCAAAGATGCAAAATCAAGACTTCCAAGATAAACAAAAGCTGAGGGAATTCATTACCACCAGACACACAACATAATAGCTCAAAGTCATATGAAAATATAAAGATCTCTAGTAAAGGTAAATACACGGACAAATATTAGAAGTAATATTATTGAAATTTTGGTTTGTAACTTCATCTTTTATTTCCTATAGGAAATGAAGACAAATGCACAAAAAATCATAAATCTCTGTTATGTGTATACAATATATAAAGATATAATCTGTGACATTAGTAACATAAAATGCAGAATTGTAAAGGAATTAAATTTTGTATTAATTAAAATTCAGTTGTTATAAGTTTAAAATAGATTGTCATAACTTTAGGATGTTATGTGTAATCCTGATAGTAATAACAAAAATACATATCTATATAATATATACAAACATTAATAAGAAGGGAATCAAAATATGCTACTACAAAAAAATCCACTAAACATAAAGGCAGGCAGTAATGCAGGAAATGAGGGGCAAAAAGTGTTGAGATATACAGGGGAAAAATAACAAAATGGCAAAAAGCAGTCCTTATATATTAGTATTTACTAAAAATGTAAATGGATTCAACTACCCAATCAAAAGCCATAAACTGGCAGGATGGATTAAAAAACAGGATCCTGTCTACAAGAGAAACACTTTAGATATAAAGACTCACATTGGATAGAAAGTGAAAGGATAGAAAAATATACTCCTTATAAATATACTCCATATAAAAGAGAGCAGGAGTGGCTATACTAATAGAAGACAAAATAAACTTTAAGTCAGAAACTAGCATAAGAGACAAAGGACTTTATATAATGATAAAAAGATCAATTCTTTAAGAGGATGTGGCAATTATACACATGTATGCACCAAGCATCAGAGTTCCAAAAAAATATGAAGCAAGACAAATAATATTGAAATAACTAAACAGCTCTACAGTAATAATGAGAAACTTCCATACCACACTTTCAATAAATGGCTAGAACAGCATGACAGTAGAAGCAGATACACACACACACATACACACACACACACACACACACACGAGTAGCTCAGAATGGTGAAGCAATGGTCTTCCCTGCTTCTTCCAGTGGACATGGTCTGGCCTCTTTATGCTGCCATTTCAATGAAGTTCCACTAAGCCCCAAAGAATAAAATCCTGAATTGTGACACCTAGGCTTTCATACTGGTCTTAGTTTTCTGGGTTTTGTTTTGTTTTGCTTGTGTGTTTTCCCTTTCAGTATCTATACTGGAATTGCTCAGACTTCCTGCACCAGGAGAAAACAGTCCTGGACTCCAGCCTCCATTCAAAGTGTCATTGCAAATAACGTGCTTCCTAAGATTTGGGCTTCCAGAAAAATTTACTTGCTGGAAATTTTCCAGAAAAAAAAAAAAAAGAGTTCATATTTTGGAACCAGATCTATAAAAACAAGTTCCCCTTCTTTGGAATTAATTCAGCAAAAGCCAGCCCTCAGCTTCATTTTATAGCAGGAAACAGCCTATTTGGTGTTGGTTTTTCCAAAGGCCTCTGGCCCCTCCTTTGTCTGCAGAGAGTCATAAAGGCAGGTGCAAGCAGGGAACCAGAGAGCAGACACAACTGACCTTTAAAGTTTTGTTTCAAGCCAAGATGCGTGGTTTCCAAAAGCATACTGACAACACAAATGACTTTTGACCTCTGGCCTCCTCACTTGTGTGTTGCTATTGTGGGCTAGACATTCATCTTCCTCCAAGATACATCTCTTTAAGGCAGACAGAAAGACTGCATATTGAGTTATTATAATTATTGTGACCTTCCTCTGTGACCTGTTATTTTCTTTCACACAATGAATATACTGAGTAGATGCAGATTTAAAATGATATATATTATTATTTACTTTTAGGAAGTCCATTACACTGCCTTCCCACCTTATTTCCTGTGTCTTTACCAAGTTGTGCTTTACCTTTTATTTTGTGCTATTTCTTAGAACCTAGGGGCTGGAGGTAGTGTGAGGGAGACAGATATTTAAGTCTTGAGACAGTATTTATTAGATGTAAACTCCATGCTCAATGCTGTCTAGGCACTAGAGGAAAGTGAAAAGAATATGTGTGACAGCAGTCTGCCTGTAAGGATTTTGCTTCTGAGAGAGAAAAGCCTTGCTCACAGACAAATTCTTGCATTGCCTACTATATTAGACACTTTGCTGTAGTAGTTAAACACCCCTATATATCAGTGGCTTACAACAACAAACATGTATTTCTTGCTATGGGCTGTGGCTCTGATCATGCACCCTCTCACTCTAGAACCCAGCCTGAAGGAGCACCTCCCATTCAGGATATGCATTCTCCTGATAAAGGGTAAAAGCAAGAATCTTCAGAGTCTTCTCAAAACCTCTGCCTTAATACAGCATAGATTATGTCTTTTGCTTCACATCTATTGGTCAAGCATGCCACATGGCCGAGCCCGAAGCCATGGGATAGTGATGTATAGACATCACAGACAGGAGCCTTGTGAATTACCAGTAACAAGTCCAAATGGGGAAGGAGGCAGTAAAAGTGTAAATAATATAATCAATTGCATCAAGAAAATTCTCATAACTTATGTGAAGTGAAGCAAATGGTGCTGATGATAAGCATTCTGTAGGTAGAGACTCATAACAGCAGGTGAGAGCAGGGAGAAACTAAAATGGCAGTTAAAACTAGAAGATATAGAAAATGAGAGAGAGAGGGAGAGAGAGAAGAATTTTCTTTAGCTAAGCACAAAATCATGAATGGGGGATAAGGAAGAAGCTCATAGGGTCATCTGTCATTTTTTGGTTGCCGCGCATCTATCTCCCCTTCATAATCGTAACTTTCATTGCTTTTGGGAAATACTTCTTCCCCATTTCTCTTCCCCCTTGGTGGGACTATAAGAACCAGTCGCTGCATTTCCTGAGAGAAGCCCATGGTGTGGGCCTCTGGAGTCTTCTGCACCCACCCACTTCCTCTCACCACCGAAGGGTCAGCTCATAGCCTACTTCTGACCTGTTGGACTCTTTCTCATGTTTGGGGGTTGCGTCCCAGATGCAAGAAGGAGCAGTGGCTGAAATTTACTCCTCACACTGTGGCTATGCTGTCACACCCAGGAAGCTTCTGCTCTCCATTCCGGTCATATTTCCCCTTTGTCCCCACCCTTCCCACTGAGTTTTGAGAATCCCTTTTACACTGAAGTGAACCAGAGTGATATTCTCGGCATGTTACCCAAGGTTGCTGACTGACATAGGGCCACAGAAATCATCAGACACCAAAATTGAATTCCTTTGTGTTTTTGCTTAGCAACAGCAGTCCTTGGCATTGAGAATCAGTGAACACTTGTTGCAGCAAAACAATAAATAAGTGAAGGTGTTGAGTGACTTGTCACAGGTCACTTGTAGCAAAGCTACCAGGTGTATGAGTCTCCCCACCACACCAGAGCTGCTTCCCCATCACCATGAATGGGCCTGAGCCTACTTCAAAAATTAAGGAGGCAGTGTAGAAGCAAAGCAATCTATAATAGAGCAGGATAGTTCTAGACAGAGTGGAGACCATGCTAATCACAATTGAAAAAGGTTATTAGTGGTAGATGAGGAAATGACATGGGCCAGAGAAATTTAGGCAAAAATTTGAGTGATGCTTATTATAAAGGAACTAGAGGCCCAGTCCACAAATTCATGCACATTGAAAGGAAATTAATTAGAAGAAATATTTTAATATCACTAGTCGCCCTTTCTCTATAACAGAAGTGTCAACCAAATTCACGAGCGACAATGACAGATGGAAACACACTCATGTGATTGGCGCCAGTGAGAGCTTTATATGTATAGATAAACTTGCTTAATTAGACCTGCTTTCTGATTTAGCTAACATTTTTCCAGCCCAGTGAAGCACCCCAACTTCACTTTCAGATAATTGTCAGCAACACAGCAGTAAATATCAACATGAAGCAGATTATTATTGCAGGTCATGCAGGGAGAACAAAGGGTGAAATATTTTAACTGTAGCAGTGTTTGACTATATTCTGCACAGTGAGAAAACCTGAAGTCATTTTCAAATTCCACCATTTCTTACTTCTTTTCAGTCGGGTCAAGTTTCTAAAATTTCTGAATTTCTGGTTTCCAGCTAATGAAAACAAAATAGGATTCTACCAAGTCTCCTATCTACCTACTCCAGGATTTCTTTGAGGATCAAATGAGATGAGGCACATGAAAATGCTTCACAGACATTTGGTTAAAGTATAAAATGTTTGCACCTGGCCATAAAGCAAGTCATGTTCCTGGGCTGAAGAAATTCCAAGGAAACTAGTCACTAGAGAGAGGAAGTGGTCATTGCTACATGATGTCATTACCCAGCACCCACAGCCACCGTTTCCAGGCTGGGCTGGGCTGTGGGCTACATTTTGCACCATGGGATCTTGGCAGTGTTCTGCAATTTGGTGGGGTGTCGCTCTGGGGTGGTGGCTGGGCCTGTGTCCCACTTGGGAGAAGCCAAGTGTTGCTTTGTGGGTGCCAGGTCCGTAGTGCCATTTATTGTTAAACTAGAGGCCTGATGCATGAAATTCATGCCAAAGTAGGCCTTCCTTCTCCTGGCTGCCAGCACCAGGCTTCCCTCTGGCACCTGGGACCTGGGCTTCCCTTGCAGCCCCAGCTTTGTCTGGAAGAACATCTGGTCTAATTAGTATATTATGCTTTTATTATTATAGATCGCCTGTCACTAGGGAGAGGAAGCAGGCGTTGCTACATGATGTCATTACCCAGTGCCCACAGCCACCGTTTCTGGGCTGGGCTGGGCTGTGGGCCGCATTTTGCACCATGGGGTCTTGGCAGTGTTGGCTATGATTTGGCGGGCTGTCGCTCCAGGATGGTGGCGAGGCCTGTGTCCCACTTGGGGAAGCTGAGTGTAGCTTTGTTGGCGCCAGGTCCATGGTGCCATTTCTTTGTAAATGGCCAATGCGCATCATGGCAGCTCCTGTGTTGAGTGTCTGTCCCCTGGTGGTCAGTGTGTGTCATAGCGAATGGTTGGACGGTTGGAGGGACACTTAGCATATTAGCCTTTTATAAATATAGATTATAATAATATGGGCAATAATTATGTTAAAATGTTCCATGTAAAAAAGACAAATTTACTCTAAAATCTTTTAATCTAATACAATGAAAAAATATGTGCAAAAGCGTTTGGCTGACCAATCAAGATGGTGGCTAGGTAAACATGGTATTTGGAACTGCCCACAACCTCATCTGAATTACAACTAAACCAGAGAAAAACCATCATGCAGAATCACCTGAAATCTAACTAAGCAGAGCCCTATAACTAAGGATATAAAGAAGAAGCCACATCTAGGTGGGTAGGACGGACAGCTGCAAACTGGCTGGTCCCACACCCATATTTGGCAGTTAAAAGTCAGGAGGAATATCTTGGCTATGCAGGACCTCACTGAGCAGCCAGGGGTCCCAGCTCCATACCAGAACTCCCAGTCAGGTGGCAGTACCAGGAAGAGAAGTCCCCATAATTTCTGGTTGTGAAAACCAGCAGAGATTATAGCTAAGGAAGACAGAGGGCTGATGGAATCCCAGCAATTTCTCTTAAAGAGACTGGTCACTGACATACTGTAACTCACACTCTGAGCTCCAACGTTGGGGCAGCAACTTCAAAGGTACCAAGGACATGTGGGGAGGAACTGAATTGTCTGGCTTCAGGACCAAGGCTGGAGGGGCAGCTTTCTTCTCGACAGAAGTTCTAGCAAAGGCCATTGTTCTTTTGCTGATCCCACCCCTCACAGAGCCAGCAGGTGGGCACCCTGACTAAGTCTCTATCAATCTGGCTAACATGGTCTGACCCACCCTGATGATTCCCTGAGACCCTGTTCTACTCAAGTTGCAGGCCTACCCTAGCCATTTCCAGTTGCTTTTTCATACAAATGGCCTCTCTTGATTCATGCCTTGGACTTTTCTAAAATCTGTCAAATAAGAAGCAGCTGTCTTCAGCATGCCTAGTATCTCTTACTAAGTTGCTCTAGGTCTGGCACTAGGGGCAGCCCACCTTGGTTCAAAGTTTGGCTTCTCCTGGTTTGGTACAGATAGCAGCCATCTGCAGATCGCTCTGTAGCTTGTGCTGGGTGGCCCCGGGCAGACACAGGTGGTGGTTGACATTGGCCTGCATTTTCTGGGAGGCCTCAGAGCCAGTGCATCTGGTGGATAGCTTAAGACCATGTCAAATTACAGTTCAACCACCTCCATGAGCCACACATTCGCAGGGTAGACTTGGTTGGCCACAAAGTCCCAGTGAAGCAAGTACTGCTCTGTGGGGTTGTCCCCTGCACAGTAGCTTCTCTGCTATAGTTGAAGCTGGTTCTCATAACTGATCAGTCTGGGGTGGAAAGGGGTCAATTCCTCTCAGTGATGTGACAAGAGCAACCAAGGCTCAACTATAACAGAAGGGTGCACACAGCCACATAGGGAGTGGACCTGGAATGCCTGGCTCAGATGACTCTAGTGACTGTGTTGCTGAACCCTATGGGACATCTACCACATAAGACCACTTTCCAAAAACCAGGAGACATAGCAGTTCCATAACACATAGATACAAACACAGGGAAGAAGTCAAAATGAGGAGACAAAGAAACAGAACAAAAGAAAACTCCAGAAAAATAATTAAATGAAATGGAGGTGAGCAAACTACCAGATACAGAATTTGACACAATGATTATTAGAATGACTAAGGAACTTAGTGAGAACTTCAACAGCATAAAAAAGGACATGGAAACAAAAAAAAAGTCATGAATGCAGAATACACTAACTGAAATGAAGAATACATACAGGGAATCAACAGTAGAGCAGATGATCAAATCAGTGATTTGGAAGATGAGAAAGCAGAAAACACCCAATGAAAACAGCGGGGGTTGGGGGGGAGGATAGTGTAAAGAACTTCTGGGACAACTTCAAGCATATCAATATTTACATCATGGGGTACCAGAAAGAGAATAAGGAGAACAAGAACTTTACAAGCTATTTGAAAAAATAATGATGAAAATTTTTCCTAGTTTGGAGAGGGAAATAGACATACAAGTCTAGGAAGCACAGAGAGTTCCAAACAAGAAGAAACCAAAGAGGCCCACAGAAAGAAACATTCAAATGCCAAAGGTTAAAGACAAAGAGAGAGAATCTTGAAAGTAGCAAGAGAAAGAAGTTAGTTACCTATAAAGGAGTTCCCATAAGACTATCAGCTGATTTCTCAACAGAAATTTTGCAGGCCAGAAAGGATTGGCAAATATATTTAAAATTATGAAAAGAAGGACCTACAACCAATATTACTATAGCCAGCAAAGCTATCATTCAGTACAAATAGAAGGACAGATAAAGATCTTCCCACACAAGAAAAAGCTAAAGGAGTCCATCACCACCAAACCAGTATTACATGATTGTTAAAGGATCTTCTTTAAGAAAAAGAAGAAAAAAAGAGATAACAATATAAATAATAAAATGGCAATGAATACATATGTATCAACAATTACTTTGAATGCAAGTGGATTAAATGCTGCAATGGAAAGACGTAAGGTACCTGAATAAATAACAAAACAAGACCCTTACGTATGCTGTCATTAAGAGACTCACTTCAGATCAAAAGACACACACAGACTGAAAGTAAAAAGGTGGAAAAATATATTTCATGAAAATAGAAACAAACAAAAAACTGGTATAACAATACTTATACCAGACAAAATAGACTTTAATGCAAGGGCTATAAAAGAGACCAAGAAGGACCCAGAAACTCCACTTCTGGATATTTGTCCCAATAAAACCAAAACACTAAATCAAAAGGCATATAATCCATATGTTTATTGCAGCACTATTTACAACAGCCAGGATATGAAAGCAACCTAAGTGTCCATCAATAGATTAATTGATAAAGAAGATGTGGGGCATAATTACAATGGATTATGATTCAGCCATTAAAAAAATGAAATTTTGCCATCTGCAACATTGATGCACCTAGAGGGTATTGTGCTCAGTGAAATAAGTCATACAGAGAAAGACAAATGCCATATGGTTACACTTATATGTGAAATCTAAAAAGCAAAGTAAACAAACAAACCAAACCAAAAAAAGAAAAGAGACTCATACATACATAGAACATTTTGATGGCTGCCTAACGGGAGGGGAGTTGGTAGGGATGGGTGAAGAAAATGAAAGGATTTACAAGTACAAATTGGTAGTTACAGCATAGTCACTGAGATGCAAGGTACAACATAGGTAATATAGTCAATAACATGTAATAACTATACATGGTGTCTAATGGATACTAGTTTTATCAGGGTGTTAACTTTGAAAGTTATATAAATGTCTAACCACAGGGTTGTACACCTGAAATGAATATACTATGGTACATCAACTATAATTTAAAAAGAAAAGAGTTTGGAGTGACTTTGGATAAATGTATGAGTAACTATTTTTAACTTTGTTCTACTTTTATGTGGTATCATTCTTCTACCATGGGCGTGAATCACTCTTATAAAGAAGGATTCAATCTTTAAAATTAGAGTCTCTCAAGAGTAAACAACAGAAAGCCAGGAAAGAGACACATTTCTAAGCAAGATGTGCCATCCACCTTCAGAAAATGTACGTGTCTGCTTTTTCTCTCATGGACCAAGTCCCTCGCGTCAGTGCAGAGGTTGGGCTGATCTCTGCTAGAGTTGGGATTGGCTGAGAAATTCTCCTGGATAAAGGATGCCACCTGGATTTCCTTATCTCTCTATGTACAATGCTTTCTCTTTTTCTATGTATCTCAGTAATTGTTTGTAGCATTTTTATAATAGTCAGTGAATGATACAGCTGTTCCTAAATTTAAAAATAGAGACACAAAGACTTCTGAAGGCTGCACTGTGGTCTCTCTTTGCCTAGAAAGACAGAGGGAACAATGCATGTGTTGCCAGAGAGAGGTATTATGCAGCAGCTGCTGGAGAGCAGAGCTGAAACAACCTTTCTTTGCTCCTTGTCACTTACAGGGGAATCTCCAAAAACCATCAGGGACATTTAGGATGACAGGCAAACACTTGCAGACTGTTGAGATTATAAGGGATTCCGTGGCTGTGAATGAAAAGCTTGGCCACTTTGCTTTTATTTTTTTTTTTTTATGTAACTAATGCAGCGATTTTCAATTGGTGTGCTGCAAGAATTTTTTTTAACAGGTTTTTTTTTAACAAAAACATATTTTATTGATTTTTTACAGAGAGGAAGAGAGAGGGATAGAGAGTTAGAAACATCGATGAGAGAGAAACATCGATCTGCTGCCTCCTGCACACCTCCTACTGGGAATGTTCCCACAACTAAGGTACATGCCCTTGACAGGAATCAAACCTGGGACCTTTCAGTCCACAGGCCGACGCTCTGTCCACTGAGCCAAACCCGTTAGGGCTGCTGCAAGAATTTTTAAAACATGCAATACCTGACTGTTTAGTCAGCGGCACTGACTTCTTTTCCCTTAGAATTGTCGAATTAAAAAATTATAACAGCCAACACAGCAGTAGCTGTCCAGTGTGAATGAATCTAATTCATGCCTATTATTTTCGGATCGGCAAGACAGTGTTGGTGTCCCGCAGAATTTTAGTAAGTTGTTTATGTGTGCCATGAGATGAAAAAGGTTGAAGATTGCTGAACTAATGAATTATATTTTCAGAGTGCTTTGAATTTTTACTGACCTGCAAAGGAGTATCTTACCAGAGATTTACACTGCATTTTTCTGCAGTTTTAGACTTGATTTTCCAAGGACTTTTGTATCATTTAGAAATTGATGGACTATACCAAGGAAAGCAACCTGGGGGTACAAAGTAGCAGAATGTTAGTATATAGAAGTGACCACATGTATCATATTCCTTGTGAAGCAAGATGCTCTAGTACCGTGGTCGGCAAACTGTGGCTTGCGAGCCACATGCGGCTCTTTGGCCCCTTGAGTGTGGCTCTTCCTAAGCCTTAGGAGTGCCCTAATTAAGTTAATCACAATGTACCTACCTATATAGTGTAAGTTTAAAAAAATTGGCTCTCAAAAGAAATGTCAGTCGCTGTCCTGTTGATATTTGGCTCTGTTGACTAATGAGTTTGCCGACCACTGCTCTAGTAGAACAATGTAGCCTCCCTCCCAGATCCCAACTCAAGGCAGACACTGACATGCATTTCCACTGTCTTTGCTACTAAGTCAGAACTGGTCTCTTAATGCAGTGGCCATAGGCAGTTGCCACCAAGAGATCAGAATTACCCAAGAGGCGGAACCTCTTTGCCATGCCTGCCCTCTCCATAAATTGTTAAAATTACCAGTAAACGTCATTTCTGTTAAATATATAAGAAACTAGGAAGTCTCACCCAGGGTTTGACATCTGAGTAGAGAGCTCAAAAGTCAACAACGTGACCCAAATCTGAACCTTTGCAAACAGTTTCTAAGGCCCAGCTGAGAAGAAAGGGCAGGTGTGGTATTTGATTGTATGTTTCCTTGCCACAAAAGATCCTGCTTGTTTCAAGTTACTCTATTTGAAGTGCACTTTTCCTGCTGCTTTAATTTGCGTGTGAGTGCAAACCTCCTGGAACAAGGACTCCGTTTGATTCTCTTGATGCATCCCTCTCTCCAGGATGATGCTGCAGCCTTCATCCTCTTCTTCCGCCCTCCCTGTCCCACCGCCTCGGTGCGTCCTGGGATCAGCTCCCAGATAAACTGCCTGTGCTCAAACCCTCGTCACAGGCCCACTTCTAAGGCAGCCCAAACGAAGATCTCTCATGGTGGTTGGCAGAAAAATGACTTGTTATTTCCAGACGCCCGTATTGGAGATGTGATTAGTGTGTCTGGAATGGGGCCCCGGAATCTGTGTGCCTCACCGGCCCCTCCTCAGGAAGCGGGAGGGGAGACACAATTGAGGCAAAAGTGATGTGCTTCTAATCAGACCCACCTGACGTTCCAGCTGTATCCTGGCTGGGAGAGTAACTTCATCTTCCTAGGTCTGAATTGCATCATCAAAAAATGGAGATCATAATGCTCCCACTTCTCAAGCGTATTTTGAATGTTTAATGGGCTAGTGACAGCAAAGCACCTATAGCTTGTGTGTATTCATTCAGTAACTATTCATCGCCCAGGAACTCTGGGACAGGCTCTGAGCTGGGCTGTGGTTACAAGGTGGAAGAAGGCACTTGAAGTCCTCCTAGGCCTATGGTTTAGCATAAAGCAAGTACTCATAGCTTTGGGAGGAGAGCTAAGAGCAGGTTGGCCCAAGCGCCCTGGCCTTTCGGTGCAACCCACTTCTCAGGAAAGGCATCTGGGATTTCAAATTATTAATGAACATCCAAGCACCTTGAGTTGTTTTAGGATTTTTACATACCCAGCGCCATCCAGCTTGCAGTCTAGGTTCAGGTTCTCTCGGCAGCAGATCCTATACCACAGGTCCAGTAGGTGCATTGATCAAGGACGTGTCCCCAGAAGAAACTGACAAGGGTCGGGGATGAGGGAGCAGGACAGGAAAGGGAAGGGAGCCAAGACAGGGCGTGCTTCCAGGAAAAGTCCTGGATTTACCTGATGCCCCTTGCAGCTCTGGATTGTCGATTACACTTCAGAGATTTTTTTTGGCCAAGGGGGTGGGGTCGTCTCTCTCTGTATTGTTCTAGTGCCAGTGGCCAATCTCTGAAGATTGTAGGCAAATGTGTATCAGCAAAGCAAGCAGAGCTGGGGAGCGCGTGCACTGAGCTGGTCAAGGGACCCAAGGGGCTCTGGCCAGGTGCCAGGGCTGACTGTCCTCCTCAGATGCCAGCCCAGCAGTTCTGTGTCCACACCCAGAGCTTCTGCCTCCTGTGAGTCTTGGATTCTGACTATATGAGTGGATGCCTCTGCTGAGCATTTGAAATGGGACTATTATGAGAACCCATGTCTCACAGGCTCATGTAAGCAATAAAAAACTATTATGAAACATTATACAACTGTATCCTTTTTTTTAGTTGTGTAAACAGACTCAGCAAGTTTCCTCTGCCTAGTTTGCATAGAGGTTAAGTAACAGTAACAGTCTCCGCTCATTGAAGGATTCTCATCTGCCAGGCAGTCTTCCAGTTACTTTGCATTAAGACATTTAATCCTCAAACAATTTATGGCTTAAAATTACCATTCATTCTGCTGAAGGGATATTAATAATAATAATAACAACAACAACTTGCCCAAGGTCACAAAACCAGTGAACACAGAGTGGAGATTTGAACCCAAGTGTTGCATGAACTTGGTCAGGCCTTCCATGCTTCCTCTCAGTGTCTGGTAATTTATGTGACTCTGGGAGCCTCAAGGGCAGCAGTCCTTTCTTATTCACCTCTGTGTTCCCAGTGACATTAATACATGTCTGAAGGAGGAAAAGACTAATTTTCAAAACACTTTGGTCTATAGTTTAACTTGGACTAGAATGAGCCCAACTGTAGCGACAACAATGGAAATGGTGAAAAACCAGCCTTATTAACTCATTCAATCAAAATGTAATGACTGCCTCTTACCTACCTGGCATCATGCTGGGTACTGGAGGAACAATGGTGAAATCGGGTATTTTTTCCTGACCCGACTGAGACCTAGTGAACTGAGCAGGGTGTTCCTTCTGCTCCCCCTGTGGTATCTGGCATCTGGCGTTCCCACAAGAGTTCTGATCTTGCAGGAGAAGAAACCTCAGTCCATTTTCCCTTGCAGCTTATTGACCACGTATTTCATTCCACATTTCTTTCCTTGTCCCTCTCCCTTTTTCCCCATGTAATTATAACAGGTAAATAGCTCAGAAATTTATGATGAGAAGAAATTGAACTGGGGGGATAATGTTTCAGAACTGATTCTGAGTCACTGGATCAGGTTTCTGAAAGTTGAGCACACCATGAAAATATCTCCCACCACCAAGAATTAGAACCACTTCCTGCAACGCCCATGAGACTTTACAATCAGTGACTGTTATTATTTCCAGGGAAGGGGATTTTATTTGAATTATTTTCATTTTTCTCCATCTGTGTTTTCCAATGTATTAGCAAAAAAAGTGTTACTTTTTAAAAATATATATTTTTTAAATTTATTTAAGAGAGGAAGGGAGAGAGAGATAGAAACATCAATGATGAGAGAGAATCACCCATCAGCTGCCTCCTGCATGCCCCTCACTGGGGATTGAGCCTGCAACCCAGGCATGTGCCCTGACCAGGACTTGAATGGTGACCTCTTGCTTCAAGGCGATACTCAACCACAGAGCCACTCCAGCTGGGCAAAAACACATGTTGCTTTTTAATTAAAAAAGAAATAGTGTAAAAATATAAAAAAAGTCTTCTGTCCTCCCCTCGGGTGTGGTGAGTAAGTGTGGTAATAATTTTTCACTCTTTGGCCAGATGAAAGGGACTCTCCTTTTGCTTCTCTCCCTTCTGCCCCCACAGTGGCAGGCAGCAGCCCATCTGGACCCTCTCCCAGATGGAGGCATAGCTGAGAATGAAAAGGGCACCATTAGAATTACCCTGGATGGTTAGAAATGGATTGTTTTGGGTAACCCTTCCTGCGATGTCACCATGGTCCCAGAGACTCTGGGTCCCTCTCGGGTAAAACATCCTGAGTTACAGAAATTTGAGCCCTATCCTGAACCTCACAAGGACCTGATTAAACTCTATGAGCCATCATAAGTCCCCAACCTTTCCCTGTACAAGAGAAACGAACTCTGCAAGGGACATATCCAATTCTGATTTAATTTTAATCTGTGAGGTCAATTATTTGTATAATAATGGAGGAAAATAAAGACCATTTCACCAAAGTCAATTCTGTAATTTTAGAGCCTTTAAGACATTTGAAAATGCCTTGTGCAATTATGTGGCGCTTAATACTCAGATAATGGAACAATGAAAGATGTGTGTTTGCATTTTGTAAAATTAAACTGTATGCAGTTATTTATCTTTTACCTTAATTGTTTGAGCTCGTTTCTAATGTAAACTGTTGTAATTTTAAATAAATATAATAGAAAAAACTTTCATAGGTATCAAGAATCCTGAGTAAATTTACTTTGCAAATAGGCTTTGTAGGTATGTTTTATGCTGAGGATCTTAAACTGACACTTTCATTCAAAAATATTTTGAATTACTCACTGTTTGCCTCTCTGAGGTTAGATGGATTTCGAGGAGACTAGATTTGACAATGGAATTTGGGTGATTTCATCTTATTCCAAGTCCTGAAATAAAGGAAATGTATAAAATCAGTATACTAGAAGGTTGGAAGTACATTTTTTACGGACTTTCGTTAAGTATATTGAACTTAACGCTTTCATTTTGTGTTCTTCCTTCATTCCTAGTTCCTTTATACATGCCAAATTTGCTTTCCCTTTTAGTCATATCTATCCTCTACTTCAATTTGTTAGCTTGGCCTATTATTAAAGGTTTTCAATATTTGGGAAGATAAGGCAAATTTTGGTATATGAATACATTTTATAATATTTGAAACCATCAAGACAAGCCAAACTTATTATTGCTTAAATTCCAATGCTGTGAGTTGTCCTGATATGCTATTCATTACATGACTATAAAAATTGCATTGTCAATAACCATGCAAAATGATTCCCCATGGATTGCAGAGTACTGCAGGATTATGACCAATCACATTCATCTTGTCACCTGGATATTTAATTGGCTTTTTGTTCCTTCAGTGTCACTGAGTCACAATGTTTAGGAGTATGAACTCTGAAACTGGCTTTAAATTACAGCTCTGCCATTTACTATCCGGGTGATCTCGTCATGTCACCTGAACTCTCTGTGCCTCAGTTTCCTTATAAAAAAAAACAAGGTCAAAATAATATCTAAGTCGTTGGGAAAGGGGTTATTTGCTCTTTTGTGATAATTGAATGTATTAATCTATTTTAAAATACTTTAAATGGTACCTGTCACATAGTAAGCTCTATATCTCTTATATCTAGGATAATGTTTTATTTTTAAATAATTTCAAATTCACAGAAAAGTTGCAACAATATATAGAATACTTCTGTAAGTTGTTATTTAAGATTCACTACTTGTTAGTATTTTGACTTATTTGCATCAGATATCATATTAGTTTTTTATGGCTATGTAACAAACTACCACAGACTTAGCAACTTAAAACAATATATATTTACTACCTCACAGTTTCCAGGGATCAAGAGTTCAGGAACAGGACTACTTGGTTCTCTGCTCAAGGTCCTAGAAGCTGAAATCAAGTTGTTGGCCTGGGCTGGGATCTCCTCTTAGGTACAGGGTTCTTTTCCAACCCTACTGGGTGTGGGTAGAATGTAGTTCCTTGTGGTTGTAGGACTGAAGTCCCTGTTTTCTGCTAGATATCAGCCAGGAATCATTCTTAGATCCTAGAGGCCTCTGTCATTTCCTACCATGTGACCCTTCCCACAGCATGTCAATTTGCTCTCAAGTAGGAAAGCATCTCTCTGACACTTCACCTTTAGGTAAGGGGTTCATCTGATTAGGCCAGGCCCACCAAGGATAATCTATTGGTTAAATCAAAGTCAAATGATATAATCATGGGAGGTATATACCATCATAGTCACAGGTTCTGCCCATACTTAATAGGAGGTGGTTATACAGGCTATGTAAACAATAAATGTGTGTAAATCTTGGGGACTATTTTAGAATCCTGCCGTATGTATTTTTTCCTAAACCGTTGGAGAATGAAATATAGATACAATGCCTCATCACCCCTAAATACTTGAGAATGTACTTTCTGTGTGAAGGACATTCTTTTACAGAATTATACTGCAATTATTAAGATCAAAAAAATTAAAAGTATAATTATCCATTTTTGAGACCTTATTCATATATTACAAATTGCCCCCAAAATTGTTCTTTATGTTTAAGAAAATATAAAGAAAAAGGAAAAATACTGATTTAAGAGACAACCCAGTCTCACATGTTTTATTTCATTGTAATGGTTCTTCAGTGTCCTTTAATCTGGAATACCTCTTCAATCTATTTTTGGACACTTTATGACCTTTACACTTGAAGAGGGCAGCCCAGTTATTTTATAGAATGTCCTTCACTTGAGGGTTGTCTGATATTTCCTCTTGACTAGATTTAACTGATGCACTTTTGCCAGGAAAAATTGCATAAATTATGCTCTATCCTTCTCAGAGCATCGAATCAAGAGACACATATGTTGGTTGGTCCAATCACTTAGTGATGTTAACTTTGATCATATGGTTAAGATGGTGATTACCAGGCTAGTTACCATAAAGTTAGTTTCCACATACTTAGTTCTACTAATTATTACTAAAGATGTTTATTGTTCAGGAATGAAGAGTTAAGAGAAACAAAAAAAATCAATAAACTATTGTCACACCTCTATGTACAGAGCAGTCTGATATGTAATCTTCTATGGTTAGTCAGTGAACAAGTCTGAGTATCCATATCTGTCTACTGGTCTCCCTATCTCTATCAGGGGTTCTGTCCCTTGGACATGCAGCTCTCCCTACATCAACATTGTCTCCAGCTCTATTGGTGATTCTCAACAGTGTCATTATACCTTATTTTATTTCATCAAGAAAGCATACAATGGTCTCCTTCAAAGACTGTACTCATGGTCTTAACCTCCTCACTCCACTCTTGAGACATCTCCAGCACTGCTTCTGTCCTCAGCACACCACTAACAATGAAACAGGTCTTCCCAGAGTCACCAACAATCACCATGACACTAAATCCAATGGACATCCTTCAGCCTTTACTATTTTTGAGCTCTCAACAGTAGCCAACAGAGTCAGCCACAATCTCCTTGAACATCCCTACTCTTGTCTTGTCTGGCAACACATTTTCTGGGCTTCCCATGTTTTGCTGGTTGTTGCTTTGAAATCTTCTGATGTCTGAGATATTCCTTACAGCAGTGGTTCTCAACCTTGGCTACACATTAGAATTACCTGGGAGTCTTTTTAAAATCCTTATTTCTGGGACTCATCCTCCGGAAATTCTGTTTCTTTGTTATGGGGTGGAGCCACAACATTAGTAACAAAGAAACAGAATTTCCGGAGGATGAGGCCCAGAAATCAGGATTTTAAAAAGATTCCCAGGTGATTCTAATGTGCAGCCAAGGTTGAGAACCGCTGCCTTACAGGGATACTGGGCTGACTTGGCTCTCTCCACATGGCTCCTCATCCTCCACCCAACTAGCCCAGGTGTGTGCCCTGGCAGTAACTGGGTCCCTAAAGAGCAAGCTCAGCTGTGGGCCTCCACAAGTTTTGCCAAGTTCTATAGGCCAAAGTGAGTCACATGACTGGCCCTGATTCAAGGGGAAAGGGAGTAGATTGAGAAGCACTGCTAAGTCATATTGCTGAGGATATACATACAAAAACTTATGGAGAATTGGGACCATTTTTGCAGTTAGTTCCCTTACTTAATCCAGTGTCCCTAACTACTCTTCCCTCTGCTTTTGTATATTTTGTCAGATATAGTTCCATGGTTCCTACAGCCTTTGACACACTCATGACACACATTCAGATCTTCTCATGTCCTTTTTTTTGAACCATTTGTGTGTGTGTTTCAAATTCTTTTACTTGTGATGATCTACTCTTTTAGTAATTTTCAAATATGCAATACAGTATTGTTAACTAAGGTCACCAAGATGTGCATCACATCCCCAGGACATTTTTATCTTATAACTGGAGGTTTATACCTTTTGACCACCTTCACCCTTCTCCCCCAGTCCCCTACCCCCTGCCTCTGGTGACTACCAATCTGTTTTTTGTTTTTTGTTTTTGTATACAGCTTAGTTTTTTAAGAGTCCACAAATAAGTGAGAACATATATTATTTATCTTTCTCCAACTTATTGTCCTTTCATGTCCTTCTGATAAAGACCTTGGCTTCTTCCACACCCCTCTATGAACATTTACTCCTGGACCTGATCTCCATTTATTTCTAACTAGAGGCCCAATGCACGAAATTTGTGCAAGAGTAGGCCTTCCTTCCCCTGGCTGCTGGCACCGGCTTTCCTCTGGCACTCGGGACCCAGGCTTCCCTCGCAGCCCCAGCTTCATACTGAAGGTCGTCTGGAAAGACATCCAGGTAATTAGCATATCATGCTTTTATTATTATAGATCTGCATGCCCTGCATCATACCAGATTCTAAGGTTATCAAATGGTGTGAAGGGCAAACTCATGTAGAGGGGCACCTTGTAGGAACTCAGCAGAGCAATATGATTGATCACAGAGCTCATCTTCACCTCAATTTTAATTTTCTTTCTAATCTCACCTCATTGCACCTAGTTCAATCACTTTCTCTGTCATATTTATTGATTCTTAGGGAAAAAATCAGGGTGTTTTTTCTTTGGTTAAGAAATTTCCTGCTCCTCTAATATTTTAAGTTTATTCTGCTCCATTTCTAAATGATTCCTTGCTTATAGTAGATCCACATTTGTGAACCAAATAAAATTAGAAATGAAGCTTTTTAATTCAAAGTTGTATTAAAAGGAGGTACAAAACATTGGAGAAGGGCTCCTCGCCTTGGCCTTCCACTTAGTCATGGCATTCATGTGGCTATGAGACCCACCTTAATATTTTCTTTCTTGAAGTATCATTGGAATCACCGGGGGAACTTAAAAATAAACATCCCTGATATGACCCCAAGGATAATTACGTGAGTCTAGGTAGAACCCAAGAATCTGTACTTTTTAAAAGTTCGGCAGCCTCAGGAACTTTGATGATCAACAGAATTTGGAACCAATGCTGTTTAAATTCTCCATCAACCAGGGCCAACCCAAATACTTTGTAGGTGACATGATTTCTTGTTTATTTAAAATCAGTCAGAGAATGACATCTAGACAGGCCACGATAAGCCCAGAGCATAGGCATGTTGACTAAGATTCCATGTCATGTATTGTCAGTGTAAGTTTTTAATCCAACTCATCTGGACTAGTTTAGAACGTTATTTGTGTTCTTACTGATGACCTTCTGCCCAGTGCAATTAGAAATGAAGAGGTGGGCTCCTCTGTAGGTACTTAGATTGAGGATGGCATGATATCTTGTCATTCTACAGGAGACAGGAGGCAGATGGGAGTCAGATTTACAAAGAAATGATGGAAGCTGGTCCCATGCATCACCAAGAGCATTCTATGGGCACCGATAAAGGAGGGAAGGTGAAATACATGGAATGTAGGACATATGACTAGTTACTCTATTAACAGTGTGAGGTTCAGGAGCTTTTGGCTTTAGGAGCTGTGTGAGAATGAAGAACTTGCTTTCAACAGAGAAGAAGTATAGCAGTGTAGTTACATGAGACTTAAAACAAAATAAGGACAGCATTTAAAGTTTCGTAAGAAAGAGAAAAATAAAACTCTACATTTGAATGTTCTTTTGTGTGTGCTGAAAGAAAACACACAAACCTGGGTGTTTACATAAAAAACTAGAAACAAAGATTATCCAATCTGAGGTGTCAGGTCTTGGCAGATGGTTGAGCAGAGATGGAAGAAAGGTATTTTAATTCTATATTTTTGACATTTTCTGAGTTTTGAATCATGTAATTTTATTGCTTATTCAAAGATTTAAAAGTTTGAGAACCTACACGTACTACTAGTTCTATTCTTATCCTTCTGTTCAGAAAATACCTAAAGAGAGACCATTGTGAATTCAGCAAAATATTTCCATTAATTGTATTTTATCAATCACAACAGCATTTACATGTTTGAAACATAGTAGTGTGTATTGGCACAAGACATATCACTTACCCAAGCTATCGATGAACACACATGGACCCCTTCTAATGACATCCCCATGCCATGCCTCAGGGAAACCTAGTCTCCTGTGTGCCAGCCACCTGACATTCTTGGATTACTCTCCTCTCCACAAAGCCAAGTGTTGGACAACTTCATGATATAAATCCCTAATGTTTAAATCTTGTAATAGTTACTAGAGGCTCAGTGCACGAAATTCATGCACAAGGGAGGGAGGGTCCCCTCAGCCCAGCCTGCACCCTCTCCAATCCAGGACCCCTTGGGGGATGTCCGACTGCCAGATGTCCTGGGAATCGGGCCTAAACCAGCAGTCAGACATCCCTCTCACAATTCTGGACCACTGGCTCCTAACCACTCACCTGCCTGCCTGCCTGCCTGATCACCCCTAACTGCCCCCCCCTGCCAGTCTGATCACCCCTAACCACCTCTGCCTGCTGGCCTGATCACCCCTCACTGCCCCCCCTGCCACCCTGGTTGTCCCTAACTGCCTCTGCCTGCCAGCCTGATCGCCCCCAACTTCCGCCCACCCTCCTGCTGGCCTGGTTGCCCCCAACTGCCCCCCCTGCTGTCCTGGTCACCCCACACAGCCTACTGCTCAGTTGTTTGGTCACCCCTCACTAACTCCACTGCTGGCCTGGTCACCTCTCACAGCCTGTTCAGTCGCCCCATGCAGCCTGTTCAGTTGGCCATTCGATTGTGATGGTTGCTTAGGCTTTTATATAGATAAAGGAGCTACTGTGATGCCTAAAAAGAACTCAAACATTGGTTCCCCCCCGTCCCCCCATCCCCAGAGTGTGGCAGGCTGGTTTCCCTCTGCCCCTGTAGGAGAATAGATGCTTCTCGCTCTTCACTTGTGTCAGTGCGTTTCCTGTGTTCTTTTATATAGCATTTTGTAGTTTAATGTTTTGGGGAGATATATTCCCATCAGTAGCTCTCAGTTCCCTATGTGGCCACATCAGTACTTTTGCCTCATCATGTCTTCCCAGGACTCCTACCCTGAGGTGCTATGTGCTAACTGTTACAAAGGCAGCCTTTAAACCCAACCTGAATGTCACAAGCACTTTAACAGATTAAAGACTCTGAAAAATCCTGCAGTAAAGTAACCTTTAGCAATGGGTCACCAGCATCTATCAAATTCACTTACTGCTAAAAGCTTTTCAAAGAAACATTTTGAAAAGTTCTGGCTTAAATAATGTCAATCTACCTGGCTGGCATGGCTCCGTGGTTGAGTGTCGACCTATAAACCATGAGGTCACAGTTCAATTCCTGGTCGGGGCACATCCCCAGTCCCTAGTGAGGGAAGCAGCTGATCAGTGATTCTCTCTCATCATTGATGCTTCTATCTCTCTCTCTCCCTCTCTTCCTTCTTCTCTCTGAAATCAAAACAAATATATTTTTTTAAAAAATGTCAATCTCTGTAAAGGAAACAGTGGGTGCTTCTTACTGCATAGGCACCTTCAAATCCCAGGCTCTCCTGTTTCCTCTGCAATAAAAATAAATGTCTTCCTAACTCTGTAATTATTCTCTTCCCTTTTCCTTTTCTGACTTACTTGCATAATGGACAGTTATTGGATCATCTATGAGTAATGTAAATACAGGTATTTTTTTTAATTTTTCAATTACAGTCGACATTCAATATTGTTTTATATTAGTTTTAGGTGTACATCAGAGTAGTTAGAAAATTACATAATTTACAAAGTGATCCTCGTGAAATTTCAAGTACCAGCCTGGCATGACACAGTTATTACAATGTTATTGACTATATTCCCTATACTGTACTTTGACCCCTCTGACTATTTTGTAACCACCAATTTGTACTTCTTAATCCCTTCACTTTTTTTTATTATTTTCTTCTCTGCATCACTGAGTTTATTCCTTTATTTTGTTCTTTAGATTCCAAATTCAAATGAAATCATATGGCATATGTCTTTCTCTGTCTGGCTCATTTCACTTAACATAATATCCTGTAGATCCATCCATGCTGTGGCAAATGCTAAGATTCCATTCTTAATATGGCTAAGTAACATTCCATTGCACACATGTACCACAGCTTTTTTATCCACTCCTCGATTGATGGACACTTGGGTTGCTTCCATGTTCTGGCTATTGTAAACAACGCTGCAATAAATATAGGGATGAATACATTTTTTTTTCAAATTTGAGTTTTGTGTTTCTTTGGGAAAATACCCAGAAATGAAATTGCTGAGTCATAAAGCAGTTCCATTTTTAATTTTTTTTTTTTTTAGGAAATAGCCATGAACTTTTAAAGCCAAAATGTCCTCTAAAAAATATCAGTGGGATAAATAGAAACCTCACTCTAGTTGCCAATAATTTAAAGGGAAAGGCTCCAAACCACGTTTTCTCCTTAAAACAATTTTTAAAAAGCTAGACCTTGGTAAGAATCTATGGCAAGGCAATATACATTTTCAAAAGAGAGCCCTATGCTCTGACTTCCATCACTTCCATCTTGGATCTGAAAAATCCTGAAAAGCTATGTCCTTTTTCCCTTTTACTAAACCCATAGGAGACCCCATTCCCGCTGTGCCAACTTGCTCTGACCTCTGCGAAGGGCAAGTTGTCCTGTCCCAGTCCCTCCACCTATCCCTGTTGTAGGTGACTGTGGGGAAGATTCCAGTTCCCTGCAGACTGGCTGTCTAGACAATGCAACTGAGCCAGCTGGGGAATGAGCAAGTCAGCATTCCCGACCACTTCAAGTAATAGTGCGCCCCTTCACCTGAGCTTCTGTGGTGCCTCAATTTGGTTGCTTAAATGACTAGAATTACTCACTGGACCCTGTTCTGGTTGTATAAAAATGCCCTCAACTCAGGAATGTTCTGTGTGGTCTGCCTCCTTTGGGATTTTCAGCCACATTGGAAATGCTATATTTAGCCTCAACCCCACCTCTCCCCAATGCTGTTAACCAGATCTCCAGGGTTTAGGCAATAGTTCAATTCAGTGTATCTTTCTATTAATACATCTTGGTCACCGAGGGGCATTTTTTTTCCGTATATTTCCATGAAACAGAACAGCACGGGCCTGGTGTTTGCTGGTTATGAAAAGAGCCTCATTTTACTGAGACAATTTGTCAAAATTCAGTTAAAAACACTCTCTCTCTCTCTCTCTCTCTCTCTCTCTCTCTCTTTCTCCTGCTATCCTCATGGGAATTTTTGGTGGACCAGGAAATCACATTTTAAAGGCAAGAAAGCAAATGAAGTGAAAATTTTAACTGGAACTCCATGCGCGTGCGGGCGTTTTGATCCTCCAAGTCTGCTCAATGGGCAGGTTGAATTGGGAAGGAGAAAGATGCTATCAAGTCTTCTAATGGATTCTCATCTTCGTGTGAGAGTCGTCACATAACACATATGCTCTTCCCTTTCTGAGAAGAGCCCGCACACTATGCCATTCAGGACCTCATGCTTGTACAGACACCCCCGTCCTTCCTGCAAGTAGATTGACTTGCTTTGTCACTGCCAACTGTACCCATCTGGGGTCATTTATTTTACCTGTCTGTTTCATTTCCCTTCCACGTGTAAAGGACACCGCTTGCAAAGACTAAATGCTGGATTTTATATTGCGTATCCGAAAGCAAAATGCCTGGCATAGAATTAGTCATTCCTCTTTTCTTCCCCTCTCCCTTTCCCTCTCTTCATCTCCATCCCCTCCCACTCACCACCCACCCTTTCCCTTCCCTCTTCTTTCCCTCTGGCTCCCTCCCTCCCTGCCTTCTCCCTTGTCCTGGTGTGCATATTCAATATCACTCCTTTGTCACCTGTCAGATGGGAAGTCCACTATATGAAGGGGGTTTAGAAAAACTGGAAGAATCTGCCCCATCCCTAACTCCGCCTGATAAGCAACTATGTTCGTAACACAGGATAATGCAATTTTGTTTTCTGAATTTAAAAACCAAATGCAGAAATCCAGTTGTTTGCTGAGTAGAAAACGCCAATCTCTGCTTGTTTCTTGAACAGATGCTACCCGTGTGGTTTTGCTTTCCTCTCCTTTAGATGGCACCATTTTACTGCAGTGCAGCCACGCAAGTTCCCATGGCGCCCACTTCAATTAGTATTCATTGTGCAAAAATAAGAAAATTCCTTCATTCTGCTGGTGCCCGGTGGCACCTGATAATTAAGATGGTGCCTCCACATGTCCATTATAAACCCCATTTTTCACATAAGGTTGTAGCTCAGCAATAAAAACTTGCCGGCGAGGTCTTAACCTTGGGACATTTTAAAATAAACATTGCATTTAGTTTTTAGAGGTCTGTCATCTTCTTAATTATATATGTCGTCTGGTCCAAAATTTTGTTTTTTTTCGTGTGACCAAAAAGGTTATTAGAACTTTATCTTGGTTTTAGCAATCTCAGTGAAGTTTCAGGTATCAGTCTGCATTAAAATAAAATGCAAAATGTGAAAGATACTTTAATAGAATATTGAGAGAAATATAATCTTTTGAAATTTGAAATTTGTTTTTCCAAAGATGTGTGTGCTTTCCCATTCTTTGTATTACCCTCTCCTTTTCAAATATTCTGTTCTGGCATTAGGCATTGTAACAAAACATGTATCCCATCTTTTGTCATAAAAATATCTCATCAGAGCTGGTTTTCCAGTGTACTGAGAAATACCTGTATATTTTCACATCCTGCTTCCATATGAATCGACCACAAAAAAAATCTTAAATCAATAGTGGCTTTTTATGTACCTGTGTACATGTTCCTTCCTTTAAACCATTGACAAGTGTCAGTTACTTAAATGTTTCTATTTAACCCTCAGAAACAATGCCATTAAAGTTAGAATTTTTGAATTAGCATAAAGTAAGGAAATCATAGGTTTAATCGCTGATAAGGTTTCTCCACTCTATACGTACTTTGTGTGGACAGAATAGAATGTTTTGGGTACACATTTCAACTGATTCACATACAGGAGTGACATTTGGGTGTTTGGTTTGTTGATTTCAGAGAGGAAAGGAAGGAAAGAGAGAGAGAGAGAGAGAGAGAGAGAGAGAGAGAGAGATCAATGATGAGAGAGAATCATTGATCGGCTGCCTCCTGCTCGCCTTCCACCAGGGATCGAGCCCTCAATCCAGCCATGTGCCCTGACCAGGAAGTGAACTGTGAACTTCTGGTTCATAGGGTGACACTCAACCACTAAGCCAGGTAGGAAGGGGTGGGTGTTTGGTTTGTTACCAACCCCCTGTCTCCTGCTAGCTGTTACATATGTTAAATGACACAATTTGCTTAACTGAAGAGACTCAGACATGAGATTAGAATATAAGCAAGTATAAAAAAGACACAAAATGTTCTAGGACTTGCCCCTCAGAAGAAAGCCAGTGGATTTTGAGTTGGAGACAAGAGCAGAGGAGAGATGTAGTGTCATCAGGGACATCTGACGGTGCTGGGACAGAGAGACCCTAAAGGATTGGGATGGAGTGGAATGCTTCCTGTCTCTCATGATAGGCTGCCCTAAACCAACTTCACCTTGCACATTTCCACTTCTTGTCAAATAGTAAGTTTAGATTTGCTTCTTAATTTTTTCAGTCTCAAAAGTTTGGCCTGGATTTGAATTGCAAGCGACTCATAGAGAAAGACATGGACAATGTGGGGGTTTTAGGGCAACTGCTCTGAAGGGCAGGAGGACCCCAGAACCTTGCAAGTGGGAGCCAGACAGAGCGAGAGGCTTTCTAAGATGAGCAGGGCAGTTATCTGTGGCCAAGTAGCCTTTATTTGAGGGAAGGACTAGAATTTTACACACTACTGTAACCACCGAATAGAGTCATTTCCAACAACAACCCCAATCTCAGTCCAGTTGACTCAGTTTTCTATGATGATCAGACACAAGAATAAATTAGTGACTCCAGCTCCCAGAGAGTACAAAAGACTTGAACTAGAATCTTCTGCCAGCATCGATCCACAATGCAAGCCCGAGTGTGTTAACTGCTTTTCCCTCCTGGGCAACCTCTGGTAGATGTGCAACTGAGCAGAGCCAGGGATAAAAGGAAGAGGTGAAAGACAGGAAGAAAATGCCACACACATGTGGTTTGTCGTCTTTGCTACTCCATGTAATTATACTGATATATGTTAAAAGTTCACAGATGAGTCATAGGAGAGTAGAATTACTTTTGTGTAACTGATACAAACACAGAAAAACAACTCCATCTCCACCGGTGTAGGCTTCAGACCACAACCCCGATTTCACAACACAAAAACAAAGCTAGATTTTGAAATGTTAATTTAGTTGTAACTCAAGATGGATGACCAGGAAGGTTCAGCTAAGTAAGACCTGCCCAAAGGAAGGTGGCAATAAAGTAGGAGCCAGATTGTAGTGACAGAAGCTGTCCAGAGAAAGTCGGGGTTGGTTAGGTTTATAAAAAAAAAAGATAGTTGAGTCTTGGTTGCTGCATTGCAGTAAATGGCTAGAAAGAGTATGGCAGATCACTGACAGGTCAGTTAACAAAGTCCTGAAAGAGAAAAAAAAATGTATCGCTAAGGGGTAAACTCCTGTTATTTAATGACGCAAGAATTTAGAGCAGAAACTAGAAGACCTATTGACATTTCAGAGTTTAAGTGGCTGCAGAAAGGGCCATTTTCACGTGGCTGCAGAAAGGGCCATTTTCACTTGGAAACAGACATGAAAAAGTGGAACCACTGTTAAAGACGGTAACAAGGTGATTTTATAACAAACTGTCCATAACTAAATGTACCCTTAAGTTGCTTGGGAATGAAAACCTCCCGACTGAATTATTATAAAGAGAGCAACACAAGAGGATGTAGTCCTCTAGGCCAAAAATGGACTTGACCCCCTTCTCTGCCAGACAAACTCCTATTCATCCTTTAAGACCCAACTCCCCATGCCCTGACCCCTCTGTGAAAGATTGATTCTTCCTCATACTTAATATTTCTCCTTCTACAACCCTTTGTTCATACTATTTCTATGTAAAATTTACTCCTATAGGACACACTAGATCAGAAAGCCATTCTTCCTGCTTGGCTGAGTTCTTTAGGAATAGATCTTACTCATTTTTGTATCCTCGGCGCTTGGTACAGCCTTATACCGTATATAAGACAATAACATAACTAGGTGTTTGCTAATGGATGGATGCATGCATGGATACTGGAAAGGTCTTGCTTTATCGTCCTTTACACTTGAGTGGGATATGAAGAAATCATCAGTGGCAGAAAGCCAGAACGGTTTCATGGCGGCTGCTGCAGACACTCTTGGCCTATTTCCACAGAGCAGCCTAGTTTGAAGAGAATACCCAGAAACAAACCTGTGTTCCAGAATGAATGCCTAAACCACCTTGGAACATATATCAGCCTTGTTGAGAATGTCATTCCCTCATTAGCCCCAGGAGACAAGCCAACCCTGCTACTGTCGGAGTAAGATGACTGCTCATGTATGGGAAGCATTTGGGGGCTGGGACTGTGGTCAGCCAGCAGTGAATTGTTCAGATGCCTGGTAGCTGTTTCTTAGGAGACCACACGTCAAGCACCTGCTGAATCATGAGCTTCCGTTGGATTACAATGGGCTTTTCTGACAAGATGTAGGAGGCTTGGGCTGGAGCAGATACCTGGCACACACCTGAGCTGCCCAATCTAAGATTCAGAGGGAAACAGGGAAATGCGAGGCTTGACTCACTGAAAATATATTTTCAGAGAAGTTGCGTCCAAGGAAATAATGTGTTCTCGGGTCAGAAAGAGCCAGTCAAACTCCTACTTCGTTCATTTTTGACAGGTGTTCTCCCACCCTCCTTGATGCTTTTGCTTGTTACCATATAAAACTCCCTTTTAGTTCTCGCTGCAGCAGCACTGCTGGCCTACTTATGAGTGGAAGGTAAATGCATTGCCACATCTAAATGAAAGGGAACTTTGTGATATTATACCTTAAAAAGGAAGCTACATGTCAACATATGACAAATAGTAAATTGTGGGCTAGTTTCAATGAAACTCAAGAAAAATTTTCAGTATCACAGAGAAAATAAGTTGGGAGATTGACAAGGCTAAAACCTCATGGTTAAAGTTTAAATACAAACCTAGATTCTGTTTTCCAATCCCTCTTCATTCTCTTCTTAAAATATCCATAATAATCTTCTATGAAGCTGGGCATCATTGACATTCCAAGTCTCTACAAAACAATATTGTGAAAAGCAACAAGGTTGTTGGGCCTCATTTTGGAGTTCTATGGATGAAATAATGCCTAAGCCCTCATTTAAATGCCACATTTCTGCATCCTAAATTATGTAAGAATCATTTTGGTAGAAGATGTTTTAAAGGTGAGAGTAACCAGTTGGCCAAATCAAGGGTGAAAGAGCGTGAAAGACTCCACTAGAAGTTTGATTATTGGTAGAACTACACGTGAACAGGATGACCAGATTGGAACTAAATTACTTAGGAAAAGAAAACTAGTTAGAAAAAGTTTCATACAGAAAAATATCTTTATCCATCTGCTCCACCAAGAAATTATTTGCTTTGCATCTTTGATCTTCCTTCTCCTCCTACCTTAAAATTTCACAACCTGCATGAATCTCATGAAAACTTCAGTTATCAGAATGCTCCAAAGTATAACCCACTCACCCTTATCTCAGTCCTCACCTCTTTGCATGGGAACTATGCTTAAAATGAAATGTGGTAGTCAATCTGGCCCATGTTGCTCAGTAGTTGAGCATTGACCCATGGACCAAGAGGTTACTGGTTCGATTCCAGGTCAGGGCACATATCCAAGTTGCAGGCTCAATCCCCAGTGATGTTTCTCTCTCATCAATGATTCTTTTATATATATATATATATATATATATATATATATATATATATATATATATATATATATTTGATTTTTTTACAGAGAAAAAGGGAGAGGGATAGAGAGTTAGAAACATCAATGAGAGAGAAACATAAATCAGCTGCCTCCTTCACACCTCCTATTGGGGATGTGCCTGCAACCAAGGTACATGCCCTTGACCAGAATCAAACCTGAGATCTTTCAGTCCACAGGCCGACGCTCTATTCACTGAGCCAAACCAGTTAGGGCAATGATTCTATTTCTCTATCCCTCTCCCTTCCTCTCTCTATAAATATCAACAAAAACATTTTCTTAAATGAAATGTGGTAATTAATGGACACCTGGAAGAGAAGGGACCTTGATGGTGACAAGAGGTGCTGCAAGTAAACAGTACAACAGCAGTTGAAAAGCCAAACTGTTGATCAAATAATACAGTTAATTTAATGCCTAAATATGTTACTTTTCCCATGAAATTGACTGATTTTATAAAACTTATCTTTTTTAACAAATTAATTAGACACAGCTGTATATTATAAAACATATTAAGATATCATATAATCCATTCATCTACTGATGGGCACTTAGGCTGTTTCCAGATCTTAGCTATGGTGAATTGTGCTGCTATGAACATATGGGTGCACATATCCTTTCTGATTGGTGTTTCTGGTTTCTTGGGATATATTCCTAGAAGTGGGATCACAGGGTCGAATGGGATTAGAAAACTGTGGTACATCTACACGATGGAATACTATGCTGCTGTAAAAAAGAAGGAACTCTTACCATTTGCAACAGCATGGATGGAACTGGAGAGCATTATGCTAAGTGAAATAAGCCAGTCAATGAAGGAAAAATACCACATGATCTCACTCATTCATGGATAATAAAGACCATTATAAACTTATGAACAATAATAGATACAGAGGCAGAGCTGCCTCAAACTGATTGTCAAACTGCAGCGGGAAGGCCAGGGAGGGTTGGGGGGACAGGAGGGAGGGGGGTAAGAGATCAACCGAAGGACTTGTATGCATGCATATAAGCATAACCAATGGACATAAGACACTGGGGGGTAGGGGAGGCCAGGGGATTGTCAAGGGCAGGGGGAAAAAAAAGGACACATATGTAATACCCTTTGTAATACTTTAAGCAACAAAAAACAAACAAAAAAAGATATCATATATGTGGCAATCTAGATAATTTATATTTATAAATTATTAAATTTATATTCATAAAATATTTTTTGTTTTCAAAAGATATTTGTTGCCATGAGCAAATGCTCATAATGTATTGTTAAGTGAACAATGGAGAAAACAAAATGTCTACATACAGCACAATCCTAAATTTGTAAAGATGTATATGTGTTTATTTATACTTATATACCAAAATATTAACAGTGGTGACATCTAACCTATATTTGCAAGTGATCTTGCTACCTGTGTAAACAGAAAATAATCAAGAAAAATAATGTTCCCTGATTTTAAGGAACTATAAAGAAAATTATGACAGGGAACTTCTGCAGCCCTGCTTATATTAAAGGATCCTAATGGCTCATTGCATAACACTGACCAAATATGAATACATGATTTACTAAAGTATACTGAAATTCTTCTTGTGTTTAACATAAAAATTGTTTCAACACATCCAGGTGAAGGATAGAATAACCTGCACTAAAATACAAGAGTAAAATAAAAGTATGTAAACATTTCAGGAGATTTTAAAGTATGTTCCTTCCCCAAACTTCATTCAGAATGAGAAATTTCAGAAAGGGTCTGTGAATAAGAAACTGCCTGGTTTACCAAGAAAGAAAAACACCAACATAAAAAATTCAACCTGTTAGCTTTGTTAGATCAAATGTATGTCATTTCTATAAAATCACAAATCCATAAAATAAATCACACTATGATATTTAAAAGCTGAATTTTTTTGAGAGTACTCTAGTTTTCCTATGAATGAGAAGTAGGAATTATTTCTTTTCTAATAAATCTTCCAGGAGCCATAACCTACATGACCCCATTTCTATGGAGAATGGTTTCATCTTCCTCTGCCACTTGAGTCTTATGTATGAAAATGTGACCTTCCCTGGGTGAATAAAACCTCATTCGAATGGGTGCACACTCTCACTCACATTTTGAAATATGTTTGCATAAGAACTTATTTATGGATGAAAAGGTTCATGAAATTTTTTCCTCTCTCAGGGATTTGTGATATGGTTCCTTCCTCGATTCTATCAAATGTACTCATTCTCATGTGTATAGCTGAGTTCCCTGTGCCTTTCCTTTCCCACATCTAAAGTGATCATTCTGATCCTCTCTCTTCCTCAGGAGAAATGGAGATAACCCAGCAAGAGGCCATGAATTATGGAAACATTTTAAATGATTGGCCTCGTGTTTGCAGAGTTTACATTTATCAATAGCCATGCATTAATTGTTCATTTTTGAAGAGCAACAGATTTGAATAGGATGCATTAAGAGACTAGTCTACAGAAGCAAATACCCAAACTACAGAATCAAGCCAGCCGTACACCTAATACTTTTGCCTCTCTGGTTCTTTGTATAATCTTCTGGGTGCTCATTCTGAAACTCTCCAGAAGTGGGGTTGACCTCATGAGGCTAAACAGGAGTGTCATTGCTTAGCTCCAAAATTATTAAAGAATTAATGGAAATTACCTTACATTTTTAGTTACACAGTATTTGATTATAATAAATTGGGGGCATCATTTGTTATAGTGGAATTTTCAAATTTAGGGGTGTGTGAGCACTTCAGGACACATCTCTGTTGGATGTTAAGAGCCCATAAGATGACTCCATTATTGGGATAGGAAATACATGCACTGTTTTCCTGGAAGCTGTTACCTGTGCAGTATTTTAATTTGAAGAAAAGAACTATATCTATATGTAGTGGTCCCTTCTTTTGTTGGCTTCCAAGACTTCCGCCAATAGAAGCTGTTCATCTTTGCAGAACTCATGCACTTGAATGCCATGGTGAGCCTGACTTCTAGTCCCACCTGCATATTGTGCATACCTAGAAGGCTAAGCCTTAAGGATAAGGTGGAGCTCAGGTCCCTTTAACATGTAATGTACAGGGCAGTCACAGCATGCAACTGGCTGTGTTGCTAGAAGCCAGCAACATGGCCACTCCACACAGGTTGCTTATGGGCTCTGGATTTCCCTGGCTGGTGAAAGGGCTCCTGGGTTGGCTGCTAGAGGTCTAGGCCCACCTTGGAAATGTTTGGTCACCACACCTGTCCCCAACATCTGGCTTCTATTTTTTGATGAGTGAAGGCAGAATAAGCCTATTCCATCAAAAGGCAATTCTAATGAAAAAGGTTCCTCTTTTGCTCTCACTTTCTACCACCCCACCCCCTTCCTGGCCAGAACCCAGCTGCAGGGAGGATGGAGCTGGAGGCCAAGAAGAAGAAAACCTGTGTCAGTGGGTAGAAAGCTGAGCCACCTGTCTAAATTGATTGTTTCCCTCAAGCTGAGATGGAGAGACAATGCCTTCAGTTCCAGGGGAGGGAACCCCATTCTGGTTCAAGAGAAAAGGTTCAGGGTATTGGGGTGGGAGGGGTTGCCTCTGCAGAGGAGGTGTTGGCCTTGAAGTGCTGCCACCCTGGTGGGTGCATACCCTGCTGGCAGAATAAACAAGGAGGGGGTGTTTGTGTGGACAAATTAGCCCAGCCAGAGATCTGTGTGTGGGGGGAGCCCTGTCCCCTTTTATCCTGGGTGGGATGGAAGACTTCAAACTGTAGCTGAGTAGATGAGAGTAAGAAAAAAGATTCATATATTTCTTGGAAGGTAAACAACGTCCAGGTTCCTCTTCCATGGTAGACCACCTGTTTGCTTTCCCATCTATTCAATCCCATGCGTTCATTCTTTTAATCAGCATTCATTGAGTGCTTGGCAAACAGTGCTAGATACCGGAAGAAAAAGATGACACCTTATGGCCTCTGCCCACGTAAAGCTCTTGCCCAACTTCTGCAGCTCAATCAATCACATCCCCTTGACCCGGGTTTCTTTTCATGTGGTGTGACTCCCAAACTCAGAGCGAGCTGATGCACTGCTTCCACGTGGCACTGGGAAATTGGGTACTGACTGTTACCAAGTCGTGGGAAGCTGGGATTAGAAAGACAAGCGAGATAATCTGGCCAACACTCTTGTTTTAAAATGGGAAAAGTGGAAGCAAAGCCCCCAAGGAGTTCAAGGCTGTGAGATCAGGCCTTGAAGCCCCATGACTCCAACCCCATCCTGGCCTGCGCTGGTAAAGTCCATCCTTGGGAGCCTTTCCCCTCCTGCCCGATTTGGCTGAAGGTTTACATCCAGATGTGAACTCAGGGGAAGCACTCATTTAGACAACAATGGTTTATTGCAAATGCTACCCATAAAGTCGTTTTGAAAGACAGAAATCTTTCCCCTTAAGTAGCTCAGAAGCGAGTGCATCGACTACATCAGTAACAGCTGAATCTCCTCCAAGACACTGCCAAATGCCTTGCACACTTTCAGTATCAAGATTTATCTTAAAATGGGCGATTCCTCCTGATACAAAAAACAAAACAAATCAAAAAACTAAATCCATTTTAAGGCTCATTTTTTAGAGGCTCCAGAAAGAATGCAGCCCTGCTGACACCTTGATTTTAGGACTCTGACCTTCAAAATTGTGAGGTAATAAATTTGTGTTGTTTTAAGTCTCCAAAAAGTGCTTTTTCATTGAAGTAGGATATACATCTACAGAACAGAAGAGAAACCTAGAAATTCCAGCATGGATAAAAATTTAGGATGTGATAAGAGTAGCTTTCAAAATAATAGGAAAAGCAAAGAATAAAAGCTAATGAGACAGTTAAGTAAATCTTTCTGGGGGGCGGAGGGGATGAAAATTAGAGTCATATATAACACTAGAAGCCCGGTGCACAAAATCCATGCATGGGGGTGGGGGGGTCCCTCAGCTTTGCCTGCACCATCTCACAGTCCAGGGCCCCTCGGGGATGTCCAACTGCTGATTTAGGCCTGATCTCTCCTACCCCTCTGCCTGCCTGCCTGATCGTCCCTAACTGCCTCTGCCAGCCTGCCTGATCACCCCTAACCAATCTCTGCCCGCCTCATCGCCCCTAACCACCTCTGCCTGCCTGCCTCTTCACCCCTAACCACTCGCCTGCCTGCCTGATCTCCCCTAACTGCTCACCTGCCTGCCTGATCACCCCTAACTGCTCGTCTGCCTGCTTGCCTGATTGCCCCTAACCACTCACCTGCCTGATCACCCCTAACTGCTCACCTGCCTGTGTGATCTCCCCTAACCATTCTGCCTGCCTGCCAGATCACCCCTAACCACTTGTCTGACTGCCTGATTGCCCCTAACTGCCTCTGCCTCGGCCCCCACCACCGCAGCTTCATTCGGAAGGATGCCCAGAATGACGTCTGGAAGGTTGTTCAGCTGTCCGGTCTAATTAGCATATTACGCTTTTCTCATTGTAGATCATACATAAACCCACATTCATTCCCAATGAACTGTGATTTTTTAAAGTTAAAAGATAAACATTAACATGTAATAGAATTTGAATAAAAACTAGGGAAAGAGGAATAGATAATTTCAGGACAGGAAGTGTTGTGTATGTATGATAACAAACAACGATACTACCAAGTAAATAGTGCTATATTTAATTACATATAATATCAAATTTCAAAATTTACATACCCATACACATGAACAACAAAATATACATGGAAGACAAAAGACTAATAGCTTTACTTTATAAAAGAATTTTATAAATAAGACATTTTATAAATAAATATAGAAAAGATAAACACATCAATAGATGAGTAGGAAAGTTGGCAAAATATATGTATGAGCAGACAACTCACTAAAGAAGAGATAGAATAGGTGATAAATATATGAAAGAATTTTTACCTCATTTGCAATCAAATTTCAATAACTTTAATGTATTTATTACATAATATATGTGCATATATTCAACATTTATCTTATTAAATTGGCCAACGTTTTTCTTTTTAATAAATATGCCCAGTCATTAGTGAAAGTGCTGAAAAATGAACATCCATGCCAGATCATGGAAAGGTAAACTGGAATAACCATTCTATAGGGTAATTTTAGAATAAATACAAGAGCCTCAAAAATCCATTTCCTGCTGTCCTGGATTAGTCAGATGGGTTCCATGTAATCACTAGCGTCCTTACAAGAAAGAGGGAGGTAGGAGAGTTAGGGTCAGAGAAGATGTGAGGATGGAAAAGAGATTTGAAGATGGTGGGAGAGGCCATGAGCCAAGGCATGCGAGAGGCCTCCAGAAATTAGAAAAGGCCTGGAAACAGTTCATTTCTTAAAGCATCCAGACACCTTGTTTTTAGGACTCTGACCTCCGAAATTGTGAGATCATAAATATATGTTGTTTTAGGTCTCTAAAAGGTGCTTTTCAATGAAGTAAGATATATAATATTAGGCTATCAGATTATCCTAAGGATTATAATAAGAGGTTGGAGAAGAGATGTTCATTGTAGCATTGGTTATAATTGGAAAAAATATGTAAGTACCCAATAGTAAAAAGGTTTAAACAAATCATGTGCACAGGACTAAAATAATATGAAGATAAGAAAAATCATGTAATAGACAAATACATTTAACTATGGGGACAATTTGCAATGTATTTTTAAGGGAAAACTTATACATTCATTCATTTATTCAACACATTGAGCGTGTAATTAATTACGTAAATAATAAGATCATGTGTATCTGTAAAGAAAACACAGAAAAGGTATAAGGATAATAACTGGTTACTTTTAAGTGTTGAAAATGATAAAGAAGATCATGAAAAGCTTTCCTAATCCTACCATTGTTCACTTGAATAAGCATGTGGTTCCTCAGAAATCACAGAGTAATAAGTTATAAGATATCATGCTTTAACATGTTAGGCTTTGCAAAAAAAGTCATACTTTTTTCTGTTATAACATGTTGTGCTTTTTATTTTTTGCAATACTTCTCTTTAGAGATGAATAATTATGATATAATGGGATGATAAAATAGTTACAGGTTTTGTTTTTCTTTCCTTCTTGCTTTCTTTCTTTTCTTGACTAATTACCCTGAGCCTTGATGCATGGTCAGGGGTTTCAGCTGTAGCTTCCTGGATGCGTCAGAGACAGAAGGAGGTCCAGGAGGTGGCTCCAGGACCTGCCTTGGCCTTCTGGTCTCCAAACCCTCTGGGCCTCTATACCCAAACTCTGCCATTTTTCTCTGCCACATGGTGCATTTGATACAGATTTAAAAATGGGACTCAACTGGGAGCAAAGCTAGACCATGAAACCAGCTGGTTCCATGCCTATGAGTTGCTTATAAACTCTCTTCCCCCTTTCTCTTATAAAGACATGCTTCAGTGTGTACTCTCAATCCTGCAAAAGCAGGGCCATCCTTCCAAATCATTCAAGACCAGAAACAGATTTATTTTTCTGAAAATGTTGTCTTGTTAGATCATGTGCCTGTAGCAGGAATTATAGGACATGAACATTCAATCAATATTTAGCCCCAAACTTGCATTAGGAATGTTAGGTATGGTTCCTGTCTACCAAGGACTTATCATCTAGTCTGTCAATGTGTTTTCCTGATTCTCCCTCCCCAAAACTTTCTTTGACCGCCTTCCCTCTGAAACTACAGCTCCACATGTCTCCTCTTCAGTGCCATCCTTCTGTACCTACTATCTACTTCCTGACCAGCCATTACTCAAATTGCCATAATAAATATTCAAATTCATGATGTGTGTGAATGTGAAATGTGTCCCCCTCCCTGGAGTTGTGCAGTGCCTGACCTGCACAACCAAATGTAGGGACTTGGGTTCTGTTCATGCATCTTATAGTCACCACATTAGAATAACTAGGTTGATAGAACACATAGAGGTCATTTGATCCCAATATTTTAGCGCATCCACATTTCCAATAAGTGGTCTTTTGCCCCCTGTGTGAACATCTCCAGTGACTGGGAAACACACTATATCTGACAGTATCTCTCTGTTACTATTTATTGTGTACATAAAATGAATGTACTTCCCCTTGAAGCTTCTATTTATTGGTAAATTTCATATACTTTGGAACTATCTGGAACAAGGAAACAGAGGTGGGTAGTGGCTAAGGGCATAAGCTTGGATGATCAACAGTTAGATTAGAGTAGTTTTGTCATTTACTAATTGACCTTAGACACATTCCTTAATATCTCTATCCCTTAGTGTCCTCATCTGTAAAATGGAGATAATATCATTGCTTGTCACCTTCCTTTCAGGATTAAATGAGGTGATGCCCATTGCAAGGCCAAGAGGCGAGGCAATAACTACCACTCACACATCTGCTCCAGCCTCAGTCAAGTTTTCATGTTTTCTCAGCTCCTCTGTATTGTATATGATTGGTAGCTCCTCCCAAGTCCTGACCAACCATATTTTTCTAAGTGTGCTCCTTCTGCACTGAAGTGTCTGAACTAAAATATTATCCTTCCGTGAGCTCTCCATGCCTCAGAGCAATAAACTCTGATTTGCTTTCAAGACTTACTATTATTCATGCAATCAAGAATCTGGTTAGGTGTTTGAGATTGTGTATGCCACATTTGTTTATCCATTAACCACTTAGTAAACATTGATGGTTTCCACTTTCCTAGTTATCACTTTTAGTGCTGTGTGGATCATCTAATGAGGTTCATGGGAAGACAGAGGGTGATTTTCATCTTTGAGTAAATGATGCACTTTGAGGTGCATCCTATGTCAGAGGCGGCCCACGGTTGGCACCTATGCCCACTGCCATGTACCATGCCCATACCCTCATCTGGGTACTCAGGTCCCTGTGTTTTGGAGGTTATTTCTTCCTTTCTTAGCTCTTTTTAAAAAAAGATCATTAAATTGGAAAATGGGAAAGAATGGGCCTATTGAGTTAGTGAGATTGTTTACTCAACCATGAGCCTCTTGCCCATGTGTGTGTGTGTGTGTGTGTGTGTATGTGTGTGTGTGTGTGTGTTTTACAACCACTTCAGACCAGGAACAATGCTGTGTGCCATTATCTAAGTGCCCATGTATGTGTACACAGGACATCTCAGGAGAGATTCTCAACCATCTTATTTTCACAAATATATAATGTACTTGTAAAAAACAATTCTCCTTCAGTGTGCACAGCATCCCAGTCTCCTTTCAAACACCATTTGAGAAACCTGGCCACAGTTTTGATAGTAATAAGGTGCTTTCTCCTTATTCATATTAGTTCCTCAAACCTCCTAACCATTTAAGCCTCAAAAACCTCAGCTTAATCCTGACTAAAGAAGTTGCTAAATATGTTTAATTGTTTGTAATTAAGATGCAAACTGTACTTAGATATGGAGCTCCTATGAACTTTGTGTTATTCTATGTGCACATATTTATTTGAAAAACAATTTTTATAGGCTATCAAAGTAAATGCATAACATGTCCTTCAAGAATAATCTTTGATTTTACTAATTAAAACTATATCTGCCAGATACTTCTCACCTTTCTTTTCTTTTACTTAGGATATGTTTCTGCTCTACAGTGGCCAAAATTTCCAGAATAACTCAACTTTACTATATACTATGCCATCAACTTTCTTCCATAAGAGATAAATAATATTTTGCTCCTTCATTTTCTACCATGAACTTTTGGTATGAGAAAGTGGAGGTAAAATATCAATGCAGATGCCTGCAATCATCTCCAAAGAGTTTTCTGCACACTCAAAAGCCTTCATTATGAACAAAAGTCTGATGTTCTTTCACACACTGATGAATGTTGACTTAGCTTGGAAAAAACTAATTAAAAATATTGTGGAAAATGCAAACGTGCCTGATTCAAACAGCCAAAAGGAATTATCCTCCTGAAGTGTAAACTACCTACGGGGTGTTGAAGTTCACTGAATCAATTATAGTTTCTAGAAACCAAACAAATAATGATCGGACTCTTGTTCCCAAATGATAAAACAAAGGCCTGGTGAAAGCACACACTACATTCAAGTGTGAAGGCCGGTGTTTAAGGTTTTTTTTTGCTTTTTAATTTGTAGATATCTAAAGATGAAAACTACTAGTTAAGTAGGCTGTTTTAATTCATGGTGATCGAATAAGATTCATGGAGTAGGACTTTCTTTTCTTTCTTCTTCTTCTTTTTTTTTAATCTTTTCTTGTTCATCAATTCCTTATTCCAGAATTTCATTTCGGAGTTTATCAGAACAAAATGATTTCCCAGCTCTGCTCTCTGCAGCCCTGTTTGCTGAGTTCCACAGGATTTACCCACAAGTTCTACTTGAGTAAATCGCATTTCGACAACTGCATATTTCATTTAGACCTTTTGCAATGACTGGGCCAAGGTCAGTTTTATATTCTCCTGAAATCATAAAGTGACACTTGAGATAAACAGAATGTTTACTCTCTCCATGTGAGCTGAGGCTGATATGTAAATTTATCCTCATTCTTTCATCAAATTTGCATTTGCCCTCTTAGCCAAACACTACAGGGCTCCAAATCAAACAGTTTTAATGATGGTCAACTCTTTATGACCGATGGCCATATCAGAGAAAAAGAAACAGCAATTTAGATTAAAATGAAAAGCACAGCCAAAACATAACTCTCCTCTTTGCGTTAGAGGTAATTGGATGAACTTTCCATACCAGCGGTGTTTTGATGCTTGGCTGCTTAGGAGTAATTACCACAGTCTTCCGGCTTTGTGCGCGCCTGCTCTGCCCCTTGTTATCTGTTGCAAACACACCACACTCACCTATCATCAGCATTTCTTTTCCGTCAAATACACCAAGTACCTCTAGACAATTCTTTATATCAAAGAAAAAAAGAAAGGAGAGCATAAAGGGAAGATTTGCTCCTCTCTGCAAATTGAATACTTCTTGGCTAACTTGAGCAAGAAAGAGAGACAATAAATAATGAAAATACACAAAGTGGACCGTGAAAACCAAAACCCTGGTCTTTGTAGGCAAGTGTTGCCTTCCTATGAGATTATTCTGTTTCCAGTGTGCAGGTCTACAAAAGTGAGTGAGCCTCCGGGGCAAGAGGGTGTGTAACTTACTCTAAGGTGAGCAGGAATCTTACAGGTAAGCAGCTAAGAGTATCCAAATAGCCTCCAGGCCCATATGAAAAGCCACTACCAGAGGCTTAAATCTCTCTGATGCAGTTAAACAAGGGTGAGCCTCTGAGAACGTGAGGGATAAAATTAGTACCTGTGTTTGCTCTCCATTCTTTCCGAACAAAAGGAGCTATTTATGTGTTATGAGTTTGTAAAACACAGAGGGGATTAAGCAATGGGACCACACAATTCACTGCTTTCATGCTGGGGGGTGGGTTAAGGCAGCCTTAGAGCCCACTGGGTTTAGTCCCTCCTGAAACTTGGGCAGTTGGGGCCTTGCTCAGAGAGGAAATGGGGCTCGGGTGCCTGCTGCATAGCAATTCTTGTGTTGTGTTTTGTTTCGGCTCCCAATTCAATGTTAGCAAGTTCAAAGCAAAGGGTCTCTGAGACAGGCTGCACAAAGAAGAAAAAAGTGGCTTTCTTTGGGGTGGGGAGTGAGGGTGGGGGGCTCCCGACTTCTGCTTCCTGGAAGGAATGAAAAATGAAGACTGTTGGCCCTAAGCTTTGCTAGGTTACCTAAGATCTCCCACTTGGAATGTCAGACACATAGTAAAAGGCTTGATCCAGCAACAGAACTAACATAATTCACAGCATCTATATAAGACAAGTGTATGCCCAACTTCACCGCTTGTCTTATGAAGAAGAAGACGGAGAAAAAGAAAGAAAGGAAAAGAGAAAGCAAAGAGGCAGGGCGGTGTGTGGGGGGAAGGCTGGGGACACAGTTTTCTTTTCAGTGTGGCTGTCAAATGGTGATCTAATTGTGGCCGGGCTGCAGGAGAGCAGATAGCTTTTCTGAAGCCGCAAGTATTTCTGCCATTCACGAGGCCTAAGGATGCCACACACAGTCTGTTTGTTCAACATAAGCAAACAGATTGTAAACTGGCTGATAATTTTTGTACTGACAATGTCATTTACAGCTGTCAGCCTTTCGTCTGCCTTGTTTGCTTTATTCAAATATGAACCAAGTGGACCTCCCTTCCAGCACTTTCTTCTGCATTAAAATCACATCCATTCCCTTCCAAGCTGTCTTATCTAAAATTCATTGGAGGCCAATCAGTTGGCTGAATGCTTTGTTGTTTCCATGGAGGCAAGAAGTCCAGTGTGGACTTTGGGGGATTAGGAAGTTTCAGATTTAAAGCCTTGAAGTGCACATTTCTTTCAGTTGGCTTCTTTTGATTGCACAGAGGCAGGGCCTTTAAATATAATGTTATGTCTGAGCAGGAAAGCAGTGCTTTAAAAATGTGACCATCCTGGTGTGCAGCTATATTGCGCCAGCACTTGGTTTTTCCTCTTCTGGTTGAGTCCCTGGAATGTGCTGCCTTTGGGGCACGTATTGGCATTTGTCCTGTGGGCCCCTCCGTCACCACCGCTGCTCTGCAGGCTGGCACCCCTCAATCTCACCTCTTCTCCACATAGCCTGGCACTAGTGTCTGCCTGCCAGAGCATCGCCCACAAATCCAGAAGCCTCCTCTCTTGTTAGTGGAGGTCACAGTACTTTTCCTTAGTAATTCCCTTAGTAATTACTTAGTCATTTCCTTAGTATTGCTACCATCAGACCAGCTATCTGGTAGCATGTAGGCAGCTACAACTATTGCCACTTTGCTCAGAGGGTCCAGTACATCCTAAAAAACAGACAAACCAAAACAAGGCAACAGCATGGTCACCTCCCTCCCTGCATCTGGTGCAGGCCACTGGGTTTCCAAAGCTCCTGATTTCAAATGCACTCCACTCTGAGCTTCACCTTCATGTTTCAAGGGCAGCATCAACCCAGAGCCATCTTTTCCAGGAGGGGGCGTTGCTGTCTTCATAGGGCAAAGAGTGATTTTTCAAAAAACCTGTGATTCCTGGCCCCTTCTTTCAGTGAGTCAGATCCCAAATACCATCTGCCATGGGTTATGCAATTTATTACTTAAGTTGGAACCTTTAGAACATAGTAGCACTGGCTGATGTACCCTGATTTGATTCATGACTGCGGCCTGAAAAGGAATATGGTACCCTGTTCCTATACAAGAGTGCAGAGAGGAGCTGAAGGGAAAGTCGTTGCTGTCGTGGTGGATTTGGCCTGGGCAGTTGACAGCATCCACTTGATGCCTGGCACACTCTAGGTAGAGAGAGGAGAAGGAGTGCTAAAGGAAATAGGGCAAAATAGAAATAAATGTGTAAACTCAATGTGTATGCTACACCTTTGTATTATTATTGTAATACTTCTATAAACTTGAAGTTAAATCAAAATAATTTTTTAAAATAGTTTTATTGATTTGTAGAGAGAGAAATAGGAAGGGAGAGGGAGAGAGAGAAACATCCCTACAACAGCAACGAGCTGCCTCCTGCATGTTCCCTATCGGGAATCGAGCCTGAAGCCCCAGCCTGTGCCCTGACCAGGAATCCAACAATCCAACCGGCAGCCTTTCTGTGCACGGATGATGTCCAAGCAACTGAGCCACACCAGCCAGGGTCGAAATTGTTTTTGTTTGTTTGTTTTGTTTTTCCTAGAAGCAAATAAAACCTCAACGGGAGCATGAAAGAAAGAAGGGGAAAAAAGCAGAATTTTGTTTGATGTTTCACCTCCCTTGTCTTTCAGATGGCTGAAGCTGAAGTGAGAGAACAGAAACACAACAAGAAGGGAAATACGTGAGTGGAGGAAAAAAGAGAGAGAGAGAGAAGAGGCTCCATCTGAAAACCATATTTTAATGTCATCTAAGTCTTTAGTAGTAGCTTACTGACTAATCCCAACTGTGGGGCCCTGGCCAGATTGCTTAATCTATAATGACTCAGTTTCTTCATCTGTAAAATGGTAGTAACACACAGCCCATTAAATAAGATAAAGAATCAACAAAGAGAGAGTTCAGAATTCATCTGATATATAGCTCACACTCAACAGATACTTGCCATCTTTATTGTTAGGACGCTTATTGCTGTTATTAGTGCTAAGTTCCAGGAAAGGTGCACCAAGAGCTTTCCAAGCTTCAACCCCTTTCCCTGCAACAGTCCTACAGGAAGCCACCCTTATGGGCAGGTGAGCAGATAAGCTAATCAGTTCATCCCTCCTCCTCCTACCTCTCTGGGGCATTTGCTCACAGATAGTGGTGTTCTGGTAAATGTCTAACGACTGGCTCTATGGGAAAAAGTGTGTGTGTGTGTGTGTGTGTGTGTGTGTGTGTGTGTGTGTGTGTTTACTTATAGAAATTACTGAATGGATAGCACACAATTTACAAATAATAATAAAATATAAAATATTCATTTTAAATTCTATATAGCAGGCAGAATGCTTTTGTTGATTTTTGCTGAACTTTTGTATTCATAGACAATTTACATTAGTGATTCCACTATGGTTTTTGAAAGTTGGGCTATAAATCAATTCATGATTCTGTCAGATTCAGAAAAGAAGTTTCTAACCTCAGTTCCAACATGAATGTTGCTTGGTATTTTTGTTGATGTGAACCAGTAAAATGAAAGGGAAACAATGAAAACATGTGTTAGAACTTTGTTTATTCAGCATTAGTGTAAGTAGCTTCTTTGCTGAATATCTTCCAAATAATGGAAGAACATTCCCTCAAATGTATGTGCTTTTACAATATAATAAACACAGCACACTTTGAAGTTTAATTTGCTATATGAACAAAGTAAGAAAACCATTTGACGTAGAGAGGCAATAAAGGGCCTAGAGAGGACACTAAGACCAGGTGAGAATCATGGGAAGGAAATCTGGAGCCAGACTTGGAAGGATTCTAAGTGCCTTTCCTTTGTTTTAATCCTCAACTGAGAACAGGAGAATATTTTTTTCCATTGATATCTTTTTTTTTATAGAGAATGGAGGGAAGAGAGTTGGAGGGAAGAGAGAAACATCCATCGATATGAGAGAGAAACATTGATTAGTTGCCTCCTGTTACACCCTGACCTGGGCTGAGGATCAAGCCTGCAACTGAATTGACCAGGAATTGAACCCAGGATCCTTTGGTCCAAAGGCCGATGCTCTAACCACCGAGAAACTGGCCAGAGTGTCAGTGGCTTTATTTGTCTGTTTGGTGGGAAACATTTGCGTGTTTGTATTGTTTGGTACATCATTTTATGGTATGGAGGCCAGATAAACAAAGGGGCTAGTGTAAAATAATCACACCTGATCTTTAAAGCCATCACCCCAATAGCCAGAGTTCTAAAGGGTTAGAAGCTGGCTGACTACCCGGTGAGGTGAATTAGGAGAAATTTAGAGGGAAGGAAACTCTATACCAGCTGACAGTAACAAGAATGTCAGTTTTGGGTAAGCCTGGATCATACCTGATATATTACCATCCATGTTCCCAACACTATGTCCTTGCACCTTGAAGGTGCCATTTGCTAATGAAAGAAGAGCAGAAATGGAAAGCAGGGACGAGGGGGAGAGATCTAAAGTATGTTCATATCTGTGAAACAGCTTCAACTAACACCAAGTTTTATTGTAAATACAAGGCATTCTTTACCAAAGTAGGTAAGCAAAGATATGGTCTGCTTAAACCACTCCCAACGAGAAGCTGAATGTATTAATTAAAATCCACAATTTTTATACAAGCAGTATTATATATGGATGTTTGAAGTAATGTGGATAACAAGAGTGTTTTTGAATCTAGGTCACATTTTTTTCTGGGTACCTAATATTTTATATTATCATTCTAACATTGCCTTCATTCTTTGTCACTGCTTCCTTTTCAAAGAGTTAATAATCTGTAATCAGTCTATTAAATGCATTTATGGAAACTCCTAATTAAGAAATACTTCTTAGGAATCCATCTGGGAGCAATTTGTGGGTTTTTTTTTTTTTTAATTCAAAGCTTCCTTTTCCTCCAGGTGGGGAGAAGTTGGGAAAGGTTATAGTAACACACAAAAATTAACAGTGAACCCGTGTTTTGAAGCATATTAATAGCTATTCACTTCCTCATCTGAACCTGGGGCATGATTTCAACACTTAAAGTCCTGAGCTCCTGGATGATAAGAAGAAGTCTGTGTCTATGGGTTACCATTGTAAGTACAAGGCCAGTTAATCATTACAGGTCTCTCTGCTAATCCTCACAGTGGGGCTGACCACCAGGGCAGGCGAGGAATGATGGATTTCTATCCAAGTGTTGGCAACCGAGCTTCACTGGTTTCATTCTGAAGCTGCTAGGATAGAGTCCTCCTGCTCCTGCCCTTATCAATTTTTATTCTTCTGTTTGTTTTTAATCGATGAAACAATTCAGGATTTTTTTGTTTTTTTGTTTTTTGTTTTTTTGGTCCCTTGGTTTTCCTAGTGACAACTGACTGTTTCCCGGCCTGTGGGTGTTGCTCTGACCTTCTGAGTCTTTGGCTGAGGGGTGGGGAGGACTAAGGCTGGGACATGTCAGGTTTCACCACATGATGCAATGGCTTGATTTGCTGAATCATAGTTCCTAATTTTCCTGGAATCCAGGAAACATGACCTCATTAGTCCAGATTTGAGGGCTAAACTTTTAAAGACCACCTGTTACATTCTTCCCCTCCTTAAATTGAGATCACAAAACAAGCTGTGCCATTTTGTGTAAACTTTTACCAGAGTTTAGCATAAATAAAAGCGAACATGTCATAAAGGTACCACCATGGGGATTTTCACAAACCAGGCACCTCCTGTAACCAGCACCCAGATCAAGAATCAGAACACCTCCAGCCCTTGGGAGGCCCAGCGAGCACCTTCCCAGTCTCTTCACTCTCCCAAGGTTCCCGCTGTCTGTCCAGCGGCACAGATTCGTTTGTGAACTGTAGATAAATAAAATCACACCATACTTATTCTTTTATGCCTGTCTCTACTGCACCTCATTAGTATGTCACTCATATTTTTGTGCTTCTGTAGATATTATTCTATCTCATTGTTGCATACTATCCCTTTGTATGAATATCACTACTAATTCATTTTAAATGTATCTTTTTTTACCGTCAGAATATCTGGGAATTTTCACCATACCCTAAACATTCAGATGTTTAATCAGTGTTTCAGAATCCTCTGTTTCTGAATCCTCTTTTTATTATCTTTTTGTCTCCCAAATCCAATTATTCTAATAAACTTCTAATGATTTTTGTGACTTTATCATCCTCCCTATCAGCTTCATCTTACACACATGACTTAAAGAGCACAGATCTGACCACATCTCCCTGTACACAAAAGCTGTACACTGCCATCTCCTCACCTAGGCACCCATAGCCCTCCATGGCTTGACCCTTTCTTGTCATTTACTTACCCTACTTTCTATTTCTGGGGCTCCATCAGCATTTTCCTGCCTCTGGGCACTTACTCAATAATTTCTTCAGCATAGAAGTCACTTCTTCCCCACATCTAATAGTCACAATCTGCCAAGCTATCCTGGAGACCCAGCTCCTACTATCCCCAGCCTGATGCCCAGGTTCCATTCTGTAAGGATCTCTGCCTCTTCTGCTCTGCTGAGAACTTCTAGGTGGCTGAGACCCTTGAATTCCCCTCCAGGCTCTTGCCTTTGTTCAGGTGGCATCCTGACTCCTTCCCACACTCCCTGGTTACCCTCTGTCTCTCTTTTCCAGTGGGGTAGCATACTTTTCTGAAATTAATATGATAGATTTGGCCAGAAAAATGTACTCTTGGTCATGTTATTAGTGATTTTAGTGCCCATTCCAGTTGCATTGATTAGATTTTCTTTATGATCCTGGAAATCTACCTGGTTCAGAAGAAATCGAAGTGAATATTCTCAAAATCCAGGTGTTTGTTGAAAACTATTTCATGCAGAGAAGAGAAATAAAGCAACAAATCCAAGTTATAAAGTTAAAATTTGGCCAGTTACATCAATGATATATCAACTTTCAACGCATCTCTTCTTCTCTTAGCATGTGACCTTAAGATTATCACCTGAAGAAAATAAGTCCTATAAAAATAAGGTCTATGGCTGGGATTTATACTGCATTTTAAACAGCTCATTCATATTCTCTTTGTACCCTAAAAGAACAACTCAAAAGCTGTGAAGAGCATAAAGCAAGAGGCAGATGGAAAAAAAAAGTCTTGAAATGATAAATGTAATGTTTCATGTCAGCAACTGGAATTTTTTTTCAGTGTTACTGTCTTGGCCCGCTGACAGCATGATTTAATGGCCTGGTTGCTCTATGGGTTGACATGGCAACCATGGAAAATGCCATAAATATCTCTGTTGTGGACGTGAATGGTATGTTTACATTGTGTGCCGTGTATTGTATGACATGTGGTGGCTGTTGTCCTATTCAGTTGGAAACGTCTGGAATTGACAGCCATTTTTTAGAGTCATTTGAGCTAAAACGACTCTCATGACAGATACTTTACTGCAAGTCCAGAGCTGTGTATTTTTGTGTATATTGGAGAAATTAAACTCAGTGTTTAATGGGCCATAAGGCCTTAACAGTTTGCTATGTGCCTTAACCACTTTCTCTTTCAGAATCCAGACAATGTTAGACCCCTTCTGCATTCAGCACAGTAGCAAACAATGAAGAATAGAATTCAGTGAGCACTTCCATATATTTACTGAAACCCAAATCATAGAGTTGAAAAGATTTTTGAAATAACTTCAAGCCCAATTATTTATCCTGCAGACAAAATAACAAAGACATGGCTTATTGCTTCATGCTTCAAGTTGTCTGAGGAAAGCACTTCCCTGTACTTAGTAGATTTTTGTACATTCAAAAAAAGTGAATAATGTGTTTGTTTGTTTGTTTTTAAAAAAGGAAAAGAACCTAAAACTGGTTGTGTTGTACTGACTGTCAATTCCCCCAAGACCACCAAAAAACCTACTCATGAAGCAAAACTATATTTATGAGAGCCACTTGGTTTAGCAAAAGAAGCAAAATGTATTTGTTAGAGAGTAGACAAATTTGTCACATCTTACTAAGGAAGAACATCATCATGATGGATCTTAGTGATATAAAATGAAGATTAGGGAATGGTCTCAGTAGCACCCAGGTTGGTGCTTTTTAAGGTGGTTCTTGCCAGGGGAGACTGGCTTGAACTAGCCAGGGGTGGGCAAACTTTTTGACTCGAGGGCCACAATGGGTTCTTAAACTGGACCGGAGGGCCAGAACAAAAGCATGGATGGAGTGTTTGTGTGAACTAATATAAATTCAAAGTAAACATCATTACATAAAAGGGTACGGTCTTTTTTTTTTTTTTTTAGTTTTATTCATTTCAAACGGGCCGGATCCGGCCCGTGGGCTGTAGTTTGCCCACAGCTGACAGTTTCTGATATTGTTGCTTTGAATAGTGAATACAGTAAGGCAAGGATTTTGAAGATTCTTGCTAAGAAAGCTCTTAGTCTTGACAAGTATATTGTGTAGTTGGTTTATGGCCTCATCCAGAAACAGGAATTCTTGGAATAAGCAGCTAAGCTACTTCTGCTTGGCCTCGGTATTATTTAACATACAAACAGGAAAAGATGACAGTTTTAGCTTCGTTTAACACAGGGCCCAGCAATGACAGTGGTTTCTATTTTCAGCAACATTACCAATATCAGTCTCTTTGGGCCTTCATTCATTCACCCACTTACTAATCATATCTTGAGCATTAGCTGAATGCACCTACTTTAGATATAAAAGTAAAACTTGATTCCTGCCCTTAAGGAACCCACAATATATAATCTTGGCTCCTTTTAATGTGTTACATTCTCTTAGACTCTTCTAAGTTGCAAAGAGCCCAGCCATGCTCAGATAACCACAGATGAGCATTTTTATCTTAACAGCTTTCCAGGAAATTAGAAAGCACAAGAAACTATCTCAGCATCCACAAGGCCAGGCCTCATGGAGACAAAAACCTATGGGCCGCAGTCCAGGCTATTATGGGAGCCCTGGTGATCTCACAACCACTCTGGGAGGTCCTAGCTCATTTCCTGAAAGAAAGGAGTGATTTGTTGATTACTCAAGTCTAGGATGGAGCACCGCTATTTGCCAAGATTTTCACACCATATTTTCATCCACCAGCTTCCTGACAATGGTGTCCCCAGACCAGTGCCAGGATCCAGTTGTGCATCACTAGATCGTGGCTGAGTCAGTCTTGGCCCAAACAACTGTGGCTCATGACATAGGTTACATGGCAATATATTTTAAAAAGTATATGGGGCATCTTTGCTCTCAAAGCTCCTCACATGGTAGGCCCTCAAAGACCCAAGGTGAACATACTTTAGTTGGTAGAGTCATAAAATATGAGAACTTCATACCAGAAAGTATTTCAAATACATTCTTTTCTTTATATATAATGTCCCTTCAAACTCCACTTCCGTTAGTGGAAACCTAAACCTTCACTAGAGTCCAACTTAGCTGTCTTTACTGAAGTTATTTTGTTGCTTTGGTTTGTTTGTTTTTAAGTTTTCATGGCACAGCATCTTCTTAGAGCCAAAATAATGATGGAAAATATTTCAATGAACAGGTGGAAATAACCAGAGAATTGAAATGACATTTTTTTAAAAGCTTAGTCTTTCTTTTACTTTCACTTTAATCTTGTTTTTTTCAGAAGAAGCAAAATATTGTCAGTGAAGAATAAATTTGTCACATCTTAATTTGATGATAAAGAATTGCCTTCAATCAGTGACCTTTATTTCTTTGTCTTGGGATCAAATTGTAACTATGGAGCCCGGTGTAACATGACGCCTGAGAGAAAAGGGTTTAACCTCGTTGAAGGTAATGAGCGAGCATTGTCCTTCTCACACCCATCAGGTATTGACGTGTTTGGTTTACAAACTCATTCATCACCGTATTGTGAGCAGTCATCTGTCACATCCAGCAGGGACCTTCGTCTCCGGGATTTCTAATTTACCTTGTTCCAATCTTAGAATTAGCACTGAAAAAGTGAAAACTCCTCTGTGTTTTTCCATATAAATCACATGAAAGTCATTTATAACGCTTTGGAAGTACAGTACACAGAAGGCATCTTCTGGTTAAACCATTCTCGCCCAACTTTTCAGGTCACTGTCTTCATGGCTGACTTCTATGATTTCCCAAATGACAGTTATGAGAGTGATAGAAGCAAAGTCAAAGGTAAAAAAAAAATCACACATGTAATGCTCACATGTAGAGAAGAAATGCCCCTAGAAGCAACGATACCCCTCTAGCAATGAGTGCACCTAACACCCAGATCTTGGCTTCTAACACCATCCTCCAGTCAAAGGAATCAGCACTCCTTGGAGAAATGTCTGATCCTAGAACTGGGGCAGAGAATATAAAAGATAATCCTGGTATGACTTATAGTGCCTGGAAACAGGGAAGTGCTTTTTAAAAAGAAGCACATAATAACATAGGAATATCTAAGGACACAGGATCCAACTGAAAGAGCTCCTATTGGCCAAAGCTAGAAATTTTTGACCAAAAAAACACACACCAGTATTATAAATAAATAAATAAATAAATAAATAAATAAATAAATAAATAAATATCCACGAGTCTAATAACATAAAATACTGTGTGGTAGAACTGACAAATTGTCCATGGAGAAAAATCCCAAATATTTTATGTAGATATTTTACCATCTGCCCTTATGTAGCACAACCCTCCAACTCCTTTCCTGTGAGCTGTACACAGTGATTACCTTCCAAACAGCATAATATGGAACTAGGAGGAAAATAACTACTTTACAGTGGACAAACCTGACAAACACCACCTGATCAAGGTTGACATTAACAGTGAAGCCATTTTGAGAGCATGTACCTTTGATATGATGAGATGAAATGGTACTTTACATCTATGCTCTTCTTCCCTAAAACTCATAACCCTAGTCTAAGCATCTATAAAAATAAAAGGGTAATATTCTAATTAGACTGGACATCTTTTGGAGGTTATTCCGGACGTCCTTCCTGACGAAGCCAGGGCTGGAGGGAAGCCAGCCTGGGTCCTGGGTGCCTGCCGGTGGCCAGAGGAGGGAAGCCTGGGTCCTGGGTGCCAGAGAGAAACCAGTGCTGGCATCCCAGGTCCGGGGTGTTGGAGGGAAGCCGGTGCCAGCAGCTGGGGGAAGGAAGGCCTACTCTTGCATGAATTTTCATGCATCAGGCCTCTAGTAAGTAAAATAATAGACAAATACAAAATGAGGGACATTTTACAAAATGCCTGACCAGCTATCCTCTAAACTGTCAAGGTCATCGAAAAGAAGGGAAGTCTGAGAAATTGCCACAGCCAACAGGAGCCTAAGGAGACCACCAAATATAGTGTAGTGTCCTAGGTGGGATCCTGAAACAGGAAAAGGACATTAAGTAAAAACTAAGGAAACCTGACTAAAGTAAGGACTTTAGTTAATAATAATTTTAATTGTTTTAAAAATATTAGAAAGACAAAAGAAATGTCTTATTTTTCCAGTTTATTTGCTACCAGCACAGTTCCCACTCTGGGCCTTAAAACAGCACCGGTTATTATTTTCTGAATCTGTCTGGACAAAGCAAAAATAACTTACCTGCTTGTTACAGGATCACTTGATCCTCAGAAATCAGACTGTGAATCAGCTAAAATAGTTTACTTATCAAAACCCATAGCCTACTCATCAAAATTTACTTTAAGATCCTCATTTTGTGGGGCTCACCAATCCAAAGCTGTTAGGTCATAAGCTCTGGCCAGTCCCAAATTGCTCCTCACCTTGCAAAACCTCCTTTAAAACTCACCCCGAGCTAACTCTGATTTCTGCATTCTGAGATACCACTAAGTCCATCAGGACAGTGTTCTCATGCAGCAATAGATCCTAATAAGTTTAGTTTTTTTGTTGTTGTTGTTTGTTTTTTATTAACATGGTTCCCTGGGGTCTTCTGGGAAGTTGACAGTCAACAGTAATAAGGTGAAGGCAAGAGAACTTAGTCTTACCTTAAGAGTGTCTTGCCCTGGCCAGTTAGAGAGTTGGCCCACAGATGGAAGGGTCATGGGTTCAATTCCTGGTTAAGGGCATATATCTTTTTTTTTAATATATTTTATTTATTTTTTTACAGAGAGGAAGGGAGAGGGATAGAGAGCTAGAAACATTGATGAGAGAGAAACATCGATCAGCTGCCTCCTGCACACTCCCCACTGGGTATGTGCCCACAACCAAGGTACATGCCCTTGGCTGGAATCGAACCTGGGATCCTTGAGTCCGCAGGCCGACGATCTATCCACTGAGACAAACCGGTCAGGGCAAGGGCACATATCTTGGTTGCAGGTTTGGGCAACCTGGTTAGGGCAATCAATCGATGTGTCTTTCTCACATCGATGTTTCTCTCTCTCTCATTTTATAAAAAAGTGACTTTTATAAAAAATATAGATTTTATTTATTTATTTCAGAGAGGAAGGGAGAGGAAGAGAGAGGGAAGCATCAATGATAAGAGAGAATCATTAATCAGCTACCTCCTGCACACCCCACACCAAACATCAAGCCCACAACCCAAGCATGTGCCCTAACCGGGAATCAAACCGTGACCTCCTGGTTCATAGGTTGACACTCTATCACTGAGCCATATCTGCCAGGCAAGAGTGTCTTTTTATCTTCCACTTAACACAATCATATTTCAGGTAAATATTCAGTTACATCAAAGTTCAGCTCCTATCAGGGCAGTTTCTAATCTTGCCCAAGATGGTGACTGTGGGTGATTTTGGCTTTGGGTGTTTGGAAAAGGAAGGAGGAGCTTTGATCCTTCGGATCTTTGCTGGCCTCAGGCTGTGTCACTGACCACATCTGCAGCTCATGTGCAAGTGTCTACCCTCTTGTCCTGCCCTAATCCCACAGATTTCGCCTGGTTCTGGTTTTAATTGCCAATTTTGTGTGCAATGGAGATATTAACCTAGGCTGGTACTCTGTCCCCACCACAGCTTACTGCCCCACAGGCCTGACAACCAGCGCCCAATAGCTGCCCTCCATGTTTGCTGTGAAGCAGGCGGGGACTTCTGCATCCTCTCCGGGCTTCTCAATGACTCAGGTAGGCTCTGCAGGGTATTCAGGCCTCCTTTCTGCCTAACAAGGTCATTGTGCCATTATCACTCAACTGTGGCCACTCTGAGTGCTCTCCAGCCAGAATTTTTAGTTTTGGGTGTTTACCACTTTGCCCCACCTAAGATTTCAGTCCAGAGAGTGGAGAGCACATCACAGGTCACTGAGCATTCGCTTCCTCCTGCTTTGACACTTCTCTACACACTGACCTTCCCTCTGAAAAGTATTTCCCTTCCCTGTCTGTCAAGGAGCATCCCCTGTACTCTGGCCTCCTACTGCGGTGGCATGGTGACATTCCTGCTATCTGTGGCAGATAAGGAGATGTGTCCCTCAGAACCCCCTTCAGGAAGGGACTGGTCCACCCAGGTGTAAGGAATATGGTTAGTTGATGGCTCCCAGCTGTTTACTCCCTTACGTCTTTCACTGGTTTCCAGCCATGATGTTCTCCATGGGGCGGCCCCAGACAATGACTGCACAGCGGTACCAGGGCCTAGCCATTTCTTCCTAATAAGGGACCCCTTTATGGACAATCTCTGTGCCAGAATTTGTTGGTCTAAGAGAGACTTCCTCAGTCTCCTTCCCTCACCTCTCATTTCAGAGGAGTCAGACCTACGTCAGATCTGAAATCTCTAGCGGTCAGAGCCTGCTTAGTCTCCTCTTTGTCATTCATAGGCGTTAACCACAAGAAATCTCTTGCTCTTTTAATTGCTTCTTGGCATGTGCTTCCTGGAGGACACAACAATGCTGAAAGTGAACACAACCTACGAAAGAGCAGGTGAAAAAAATCCTCATATTTTCACATTGTATTCAAACCCACGTGTGTACAATTAACCTCTGCACAACAACAACAAAAAGCTACGCCGGATATTTTCCTTTTGCCTTCCAGATGCAATACCCACCCCTCTTCACCCTCCTCCGCTAACAGACTGCAGTATCCAATTTTTCCTTTCTGGCCTCTAGGTGGGCTCAGACCATAAAAATCAACAGCAGGAGATTAAAAAGTGGGAGACAGTAAGATTGGGTAGATGATCTCCCCAGCTCTCTCCCCACTGGTCACCATGGATTGGCTGTGTCACCCTACGGAAGGCCTCAGCACCTATCCATGGGGGCACCTCTCAGCGTCCAGGTAACTTCTTCCCCTTGCCTTATGAGGTGCAGCTCCTCCTGTGGCTGGCCCTGAGGTGCTTCACCCTCCTGTGAATTCTGAACACTCTGCTGTACATAGTTGGGTAGCCTGCCAGTACTGACTAAAACAGTCAAAATACAATTTTATTGAGTTATCCAAATTCATTTGGTACCAGGTCATTAATTTTGTCAAACAAATTCTAAATCATTATGTTGAAAAGTCCTACTATTTCTCAAATGCTGAGAAAAAAACATGAATAAATGCAGATTCTATGGTAGTGTTGAGATAAATGGAAATAAGATTAAATCTATTTGAATCTTATAATAAAGTTATTTTCACCATTTACCATAATAAGTAACAGACCCAGTCAGAAGCAATAATAGGTCATTTTTGAGTTTATTAAATTTCAGCATGTGACATGAAACAAAAAATCCTGTCTGGATCAAAAGTCTCTCAGGTTTGGGATGGGACCCTCTGGTTCATGTTGTTTTCTGTTCTCGAACAAGCATATCCTCACAAAATGGGACTCTGATTTCTCCCATACGTTGAAAGGTAAATTGAACAAAGTGATTTAAGACTGTTTCAAAAACTCTTTTATCCTTTGTTTTTTAATGGTTTCTTTGAGAAGTTAAAAAGCTTTGAACTTTCTCAGAGACAATACGAATGCATTTACTCACAAAATATGGCACCAAATATGTCTACAGTTTCAGAGAAAGTTGGAAAAGCTTGTGTCCCATAATCTTGGGGCCTCAAATTATGAAATGCTGAACCACAGATAACATAAGAAACAACATAATTCCAGAGGACTGGGTTCCGTGGGCCACAGACTGATATAGGCACCCTCACGCACAAGCACACCCCCACACACATATGTACACATACAAATCTCATAATTCAACATCAAAAAGGGGAACTTCCACACCTGCTGATTAGTCAAGAAAAACAAGAGACAAGCATATACTGACATAGCTAGGGGTGTGTGTGTGTGTGTTCCCACGTGCATGAATGCCCAAGTGTCATTTTTAAAATGAATGCTTTAAAATGATCAGCAAAATTCAGTCCCAGATTTTCAATGGATTCTTTCATTATTCTAATGCTTATTCAGTTCATAGAGATGATATCAATAAGTTTGAGTGTTTTGAACAGAATGTATCATGCACCTCTGAGTCAAATGTTTGCATTAAAATCTATGATTTTCACCCCTGTCTATGTTCACATCTCAAGTGGCTGTTAGCTTTTTCATTTTTTGTACCACCATTAAAAAATTTTCCAGATTGGAAACATGAATGGATTTGATGATTTCTCTCCCTCATCAACAAGTACAAGTATGCCCCAAAAGATTCTCAATGTGTTCTTCCTTCCTCTAGCTTTCAGACCATGTTTCAGCCCCTCCCCATACAGTGAAGTGATTTTGTTTCCTCACTCCCCACTCCATTTAATCCTCACACCACCACTAGTTATCTTTCTGAGATGTGCAGCTGATCTTACCGTTACCTACTTCTGCTTGGGACATCAGAAAGCCCTTTCTTTATCTCGTTCAGGAAGAATATTTAACCTCTTTACCTTACCAGGTATGAGGAAGCCTGTCCTGGTCTGGTCTTCAATCACCTCATTCCTTCTCCTCTGCTCACCTCCTCTATGGACGCCAAGAGCACCAAATCCCTGCCATTTCTCAGCACCACATGACTTTCAGTCTGCATGTCTTTTTACCCTGTGCCTTGACTTTCATCTGCATGGATGGTGTCTTCTCATCCCTTACGTTTCAGCCTAAATGTGACATCTTCAGAGGCCTCACTGACCAGGCCAGGCCAACTAGCCAATCTCTACTTTCTGCTCTTGGTGCACACCTGGCCATAGCATAGCAGGCATTAAAGGTGGTAGCTGTTTATCTATACCTCTGTTTCCCCAGGATTAGGTGTGCTCCATGAGGTGGGGCCAGAATTTAACTGATTTGACTGTGTTTTCCTAGTGCCCAGCATATGCTAGGTACCCATAATATTTACTGATCCATTAAGTGAATTCATTTCCAGGTCTCCTTCTTAAAAGAAGTACTAGCTCATTAATTACTCTTATATGCACATCTTAAAAAAAGACCAAGTCATCTTATTCAATTACATTTTGCACATTGTTAGCATCTCTGTAAATTAGTTTATAAATTGTCTGATGACAGGACCACCAGGGTACATTAAAAAGTGATAAAAGCTCTTTTCTATTGAACCTCAAACTCAAATTCCTGACAGCTTCAGTGTTGCCTTATGGTATACATATATCTAGGCATACATTCTTATATGGGCATGTGTGCACATATATGCCCTCTTGTACATACATGCTTGCACATATTCATGTATGCATACTTCCAACCAGACATACATCTATGCATGTACACATGCATATGTGGAAAGTTTAAAGAGGTGGCTCTAGGTATACACACTCTGGAGTACTTATTTTACTCTAAGTGCTAAGCTAACAGTTTCACAAACATTATCAAATTAAATATTACCACAACCTTTGAGATAGGTACTCTTTAAAACACCGATGTGTGTTGTAGGTAAACTGAGGCTTACTGTTGTTGAATAGCCTGCCCAAGGCAAATAGCCATCACAGGGTATGGGTTTCTTAATTATCATATTGAAACCTATTCTTTTTCTAGTCTCCTGCTTCCTATTTCCGCACTCCCTGTTCCTTCATAGCCTCTCTCTTCTACAAGTTAATTTCTTAGTAGTTTATGTCTACAGTTTCAGAGAAACCTGACAACAGGTTTGCTTTTGATTGAGAAATTCCTAGAACAGAACCGAAAAAAATGATGACAATCCAGTCAAATAGAATTCTGGCTATTGAGCAGGAACTGAAGGACCCTTAAAGGGAGACTGTAAATGTGCATCATTATCAGTTGACATCAGCTTATCATCACATTAAATGTTATTTCGATACTTGAGTATTAGGAGTGGAAAGTACTAATATTTAATAGACCTGAAGTTTACTTGCAAATAAACTCTGTAATTAGCTGAAAAATCAACATACATTTACCATTTTACATTGCATACATATATACATATATAAATTTTACATATTTTCTTCAAAAAAAGTAAAAACACCTGTGGTGCTCAATGGTTGAGCACAGACCCATGAACCAAGAGGTCACAGTTCAATTCCTGGTCAGGGCACATGGCTGGGTTGTGGGGGCGATCCCAAGTAGGGGGTGTGCAGGAGGCAGCCAATCGATGTCTCTTTCATCGATGTTTCTATCTCTCTATTCCTCCACCTTTCTCTCTCTCTAAAGTTAAAAAAGTTAAAACACCCAAATTTTTCTGTATATACACATATGTATATACCTGCACACACAGCGATATTTCCCCCCTATAAATCCTCACATATTCATCCGAAATTATATAATACAGGAAAAAGTGTCCTGTTTTCTAACAAACCTAAGGTTGACCTCTTCTTTTATAGATCAGATGGTAGTTGCTTCTCTGAAGATCACAAACCGTTTGCAGCTAAAGCCAATCAGAAGCACAAAGCATCTCAACTAAATTACTGGCTCACTCTGAGGACGCTAGAGGAAGTCTACATTTCTGTTAATGCTGCAGAGTGTCCACAACGCTAATGAGGGACGCAACAACTCTCTTGCAGCTATAAGAAAAAAATTCTGGAATGCATTTCTCTATTTCTAAAATACATAAATAATGCTAAGCAAAGGAGAACCAAAACTAGGGTCCCAGAGGTAAATCCAAAGTCAACTGTGAGGTTTGGGAACATCATACTGTTTTAAGATTGTAGGAAATGTGTTTAAGTTGACTGTTGGTCTCAAAGGCACATTCATGAGTTAATCACTGACAGAGGTGGAGATACTCGCAAAGCCTTTGAGAATTGCCTGCACACCCCTCCCTCCATGACAGGGAGCGCCCTGGCAGTCCCTCCGAATGTCCACCATTAGTGATAAAAGAGTGGGCTGGGACGTGTGAGCCACTCAGGTGAAAAATAGGTAGATAGCACGAGGCAGATAACAACACTCTGCAAAAAAAGGAAGAGCTATTTAATGCTTTCTCTTATCCCTATAACTTCAAATTTTTGTTCTTAATCCAATCTGCCACAGTATTCAGAGAAAACATTTCATTTCTGTCACTGCTGCTGTCCTGCATCTCATGAAATAGGAAGAGCAGTGGCCTGGGGCCCACAGGTCCACAGGTCCAGCTGTGTCCTTGGAGGAATTCGCTCTGTGACCCCCCGCTGGTCACTTAATTTCCATGTGTCTCAGTTTTCCTTTGTAATGGGGTGAACTGAGCCCCTCTCGGCTTTAAAATATTTATTCTATGGTCCCCACCATCTCTTCCCTCAATTGTACCATTAAGAAAGACAAAAAGCTAATGTTTCTTACTATAAAAATACTCATGCTAAAGTACATATTTACTTCAATATGTATAAAAATACACACAAGCCCTGACCGGTTTGGCTCAGTGGATAGAGCGTTGGCCTGCGGACTGAAGGGTTCCGGATTCGATTCCCGTCAATGGCATGTACCTTGGTAGCGGGCACATCCCCGGGTCGGGGGGGGGTGCAGGAGGCAGCTGATTGATGTTTTTTTCTCATCGATGTTTCTAACTCTCTATCCCTCTCCCTTCCTCTCTGTAAAAAAAATCAATAAAATATATTTTTTAAAAATACACACACAAAAAGAGACTAGCAAGAAATCTCTCAATCTGGGAAGCAAGGGGAAGTGGGGAGAGAATAAGGGGGGAACTTTTACAATTTATTCTAGGTATTTTTGTATTCCTTCCAACAAAAATAAATGAATGCATTAATGGTATAATAAAAAAAACACACACAGAAATATTCTAATGTTTCTTGAGCTCTTAAGTTTGGGTATTGACCTAAGAGGACCGTCACCAAGAAGAAATTACTCAATGCAGCCAACATGGTGCCAAAAACTATGGTCACTCTTCCATAATGAGAGTTCCTGGAGGTACCAGCCGGGAGAGCTCATTTCAAGTCAATTGAAAAGCTGTCTCTTTCCAGGCTATAGGACCTTTTAAAAAATCATAATTTAGGGTAGAAATCATTTTAAAAGCTTAATCACAACTTTGCCTTTTTTAAACATAATATCTCACCTCTGCATTAAGCTTTAATAATGCTTCAGGCCACTTTCATAAACATTTAATAATTATTCTTTCAGTGTATGTTATAGGCTGAATGTTTGTGTCCATCTAAACCATACATTGAAGGCCTAATCCACAATGTGATGGGACTTTAAGGGTGGGGCCCCATGAGGGGGTTTCCTTGCATGTGAGGGACACAGCAAGAAGGTGGCTCTCCTCGGAACCCAACCATTCCAGCACCCTGATCTTGGGCTTCCAGCCTCCAGAACTGTGAGACATGAATGTCTATTGTTTAAGCTCCCCCAGACCATGGCATTCTGCAAAAGAAACCTGAACAGCCCTAGCTTGTTTGGCTCATTGGATAGAGCATCAGCATGAGGACTGAAGGGTCCCAGGTTTGATTCTAGTCAACAGCACATGCCCAGGTTTCGGGCTCCATCCCCAGTAGGGGACGTGCAGGAGGCAGCTGATCGATGATTCTCTCTCATCATTGATGTTTCTATCTCTCTCTCTCCCCTCTCCTTTCCTCTCTGGAATCAATAAAAATATATATATATTAAAAAAAGAAAAAGAAGCCTGAACAGACTAAAACAGCATGTTTTCTCTGCCCGTATTTGGAAATTGCCATTTCCAATGAGGGCTGAGAACAAAAGCAACCTAAGTTCACAGGACTGTGTATAAACTATTGAAAGCAAGTGCCCAGTGGTGTCCCCGCCGAATCCATGCATGTGCTGAGCATGTGGATGTGCCATGGCCTTGGCCACCAAGGAGCCGCCTGCATGTTGTTGAAGCTCTTAAATCTCCTTTGACAGATGAAGCAGGTCATCAGGGTTGTGTGCTCCTGAGTTGTTTGCTGATCCTCACTGGGGCCTGAGAGGAAAGCCTTATGAACACCACTGAGCTACATGTTGTGTGAATGGATTTAGAACTTGTTTGATCTTCTTCTAAATGATTTATATTCATCGGGTTAATATCAGTATCATGAATGAGGATGGGTCTCTGCTTTCAGATCTCTTATTCACCCCAAGTTCTCTATTTCTGTGTAACAACAACCCAAACTTAGTGTAAAACCACACGAATAAACAGTGTAAAATCACAGGAATCACTTACTGTTATTATCTCGAATGGTTCTGCATGCTGACTGAGCTCAGCTGGGCAGTGGGATCTCTCATGTAGCCACATCCAAACAGGACTGGGGCTGGAGTCAGGCACGAGAAGACTCAAACAGTTCTGTCTATCTTGATCTCTTTGGTCACCTCTATGGTTTTCATGGGGATGGTGGTGGGGGTCCTGAGAAAGCACCAGGTGGAATATGTCCCACTTTTTCAATTAGCCATGGACGGGACACAGCATCGCTCCTGCCCCATTCTACACATTAGAAGTGAGTCACTAAGGCCTTTCCTACTCAAGGGGCGGCTTTCCAGGCTACCTCTTGATGAGATGAGTTTCAAAGAAAACAGGATTGTGTTTAAACCACCACACAAGTCAATATTGGTCCCTTGACAAAGTCCTTGATGCATCTTTTCCTTCTGGTCCTCCCTCTCTTTTTTCTTTACATGAGCCACTAAGGGAATAATAATAATAATAATAATAATAATAATAATAATAATAAATCTAGCAGATCATTGTTCTCTCATTCATGCCTCCCTCCACTGCTGCATTCATTCTTTCAGCAGAAAATAGATACCAGGTAACTTAAATGATTCAACCCATCTTTAATAGTAGAACAGGCAGTAGAACCCCAAAACTCTTCAATTTTCTATGGAAAACAAGAAAATTAAATGACCCAAACTGGGTTGTTCAGAAGGACTAGGTCAGGGCTGATGGGTCCCCACCTCTGGGGTAGCCACACTGAGGTTAAATGACCAATTGCTCACAATAGGGATGGGTTGAGTGTTGGAGAGAATAGTGGTTTCTAGATGGTCATTCTCTAAGCCCAGCTGGTGTAGACAGGGTGCTCTTCTAAGATGCAGTTCAGTGTGCAGGATAGTTATTGAGAAGAGGCTTTGGAAACAGCATGTGTGGGGGAGAGCCACAATGGACCCCACAGAGCATTTTGAAATGGAGTGGTGCAGAGGGGGGCCCAGACAGCAAGGCCTTTGGCGGTATGACCAATGGTCATTGGATGCTGTGCCTAGAAGGACATGAGCTGGGCTCTTGCTTGAACACACAGAGAAGATGGTCTGCTCGTGACCCTCTCAGCAGCCAGTGTCCTTCTTTAGCCAGGGCCGCACAGCCTATCACACGACACAGTGGTTTGTTGTGAATCATAAATGACAAGGCCTTTGTTCCCAGAGATTCTGATTCAGTAAGTCTGGGGTGGGGCTGTGTTTCTAAAGGGCTTCCTGGTGGTTTTTATTTACAGCCAGCTTTCCTCTGCACCCTTTGGCCCTGTGGCTGAGGCCCTCCTGGGGCGGACAAAGAGAACAAGGGGATGAGTTGAAGGCATTCCCTGGGCTGAGGGCTAGAAGGCAGTGAGCATCCAAAAGACCCACATCACAAAAGTGAACATCAGGCCTTGATTTCCCAGATTCCCCCAAGTTCATCAGTGAATTGCCTGAGCCAGGAGGTGTGTCACTTCCACAAAGCAGAGTTGAAAGAGGGCCGGTTCTCACCTCTCGCAGCTGGCACAGCCCAGCGAGCCTTGTCATTCCTGACAGCAGGTTCTCCTTGAGAGCCTGCTGAATTGAACTTTCAGCTCACTGACTTGGCTCCTTCCCCAGCTGGAGAAAACAGCCCAATTATACGCACACAGAACTTGAGCTGGGAGCTGGAGGAGGAGTTACACCTCTTGCCTAAGCCCAGCCTGCAAAATTGACTTTTCTGTCAATGAGAACACAGCTCTGCTTTCACTTCTCCTGTGTGCTTTGGCAGTTTCAGCCTGGCTGTAAAATTTATCCAAGGAAAACTGGCATTTATCTTGGGTTCACTTCCCCCAGCAAAACTGATAAACAGATGGGGGTTCGCCAGGCCCGGTTAATTTGGTTAGCACTTTATAAAATACAAATGTCACCCTATATTTCTGCAGGGATTATTTACTGCTAACTGGGAAGTTATCGGTCTGTTATATTCTAACAGGATTGTTCACACCATTTAAAGGACTCACTTCCCAATGTTTGTGTGGCCCAGAATGCAAAGGGACTTTATAGTGTTGTTGGCAATACAGGAATAAAACAGCCATGCTAGGTTTGTGTGTGCATACACAGGACATTTATCTGTAAGGGTTATGGAGGGGGGAAAAAGAGAAAGAGGGAAGAAAAAAAGAAATCAACAAGCTCTGATGGGGAAGCTTGAAAAGGAGATCAGAATTCAGACAAAATGTCCCACCCCGGTGTCTAGGAGTTTTGTTATTTTTCTTTTGTGTCCCTGCTAAAGGCACTGGGCGGATCAGAGACCTCATCCCAGCTCTGTTTACTTTGGGAACAATCGGTGGTGTATGAATAATAATGACTCCCTCTGACCATGACTAATTGAATTGCAGCGTGCAGGCAGAGACAGCGAGAGGGCTTTGCCGGCCAGTCCATCACTGCGGCTTCTCAAGTAGCCATGGACAGTGATTGATGCCATGTCGCTTCCCAAAGAACATCATCGAACACCTAAGAGCAGGGGTAGGAGCCTGCACTTGCGTTCCTATTAACCAGGGCCTCCCAGGGAGGAGGTGAATGTCAGGAGTCAAAGATGGGTTTGCAGATGAAAAGGGAGGGGAAGACAGACAGCTCCCCAATTTCCCCAGACCAAGAGTCTTGGTCCTAGGGATGAATGAGGAAATGGCAGCCCATGCAGGTCACAGTGGGGCTGCCATGTCCAGTATAAGTATTTGGCTTGCCTGGCCGATGAGGCTCAGTGGTTGAGCATAGGCCTATGAACCAGGAGGTCACAGTTCGATTCTGGGCCAGGCCATGTGCCCAGGTTTCAGATTCCATCCCAGTAGGGGTGTGCAGAAGGCAGCCAATCAATGATTCTCTCTCATCATTGATGTTTCTATCTCTCTCTTCCTTTGAAATCAATTAAAAAAATAAATCCCTTCCCCTTTGAAATCAATAAAAAAAAGTATTTGGCTTGTTTGGGGTGCAGTGGGAACCCCTGCTTATAAGACAAAAATGACAAATTAGCCAGAAATTTGTCTTTTAAGAGGATATTTTGATCTAACACAGGAGATCAGGAGATAGAAGGGGAGACAGAAAACAAGAGAGAGGGAGAGAGCTGTAGAAAGCAGTTGAAAACAGAGTCTATGGCCATGTCTATATTCTAACAATGGATCGCACGGGGACCTTAACATTTGGCCGTCCTGGCTGTCTGCGCTGTGTTTACACAGCAGAACCCTGCAGCTGGGACCTCGGCTCAGTCGGACTTTGTTCTCACAGTAAGAAGCTGACCCCTGATGAACTGCGATCAGGGAAGCTTACACTACCCACCAGCCTCTCTGGTGGTCTGCACACAGTGAACGTTGTCCAATGACAGGGTCACTGGTTCCCATCGCAGTTGGATTTAGCTGGGCCAAGCCCCAGATTGGCACCTTTGCATGAGAGCTGTGCATACCACCCTGGTCATTCTTGGTGGCAGGGACTCAGTGTTTTGCAGGCACTTCCTGGCATTGGCTGCTTCCCTTATAGAGCCCCATGGGAACGGCACCCTCAGGGCAATGGAGAGAACCATTCTTGACTGTTATCTAGAATCTCAAACCTTCACATGCCCTGCAAACACTCATTAATTCTCACCAGCTCTCTGTGCTTTCAAATTAGCCATAGGTGTCACCACCAACAGTTATTTTACTGCAGATGTTACTCAGCTCCACTTCCCATGAAAAAATTAAGATAACCTCTGGCCATTCTGACTACATAAATAAAGGGTATCTTGTTCTTATAAATAAGGAAACATTTTTTAAACTTCTAAAATGTTTCTATTTTGCTTATGCAGTTATCTATCTATCTACCTATCTACCTATCTATCTATTATCATCTATCTGATAAATAAAATAAAACCAGAGAGAAAGGTGGTGCGAGAGAGCAGCCTCTACCCCGGGCAGCAGTTGGGTGCGGGATGCCACTCCACACAGCCAGGCTGCTGCAGGTCATTCTGAATCTATGAAGAAAAGCCATCTTTCCAGTATATCCTGCTTCTTAACCCCACTTGACCAAATGGGAAAGAAGCTATTTGTTGAAAGTGATAGCTTTCCCATGCTTTTATCAAATGTGAAGTGTTTTCAATCCATTACATCCAGGCTGTTTTAGTCCCTGGTTTCCAATCTCCAGCTCAACCTAGTAAACAGACAGGATGCCCACCCCGGCATAGGCCACACTCCTGGGGTTAAGATACGCCACCGAGCATCCCTTCACTCTTTCCCAGCTGGTATTCAGAGCCACGGCTCTGGTGCTTTAAATACCAAACAAAGGGAGACAGAATTGGCTTAACTGTGGCACAAGTGAGGGGAGAGGATGGGTAAGGAGAAGCATATATCCCTTCAATTTATATTAAGAAAATAAATAATCTAAACCCTTGCCCCGAAGACAGGCCCTTCCCTTTGGTAGGAAGCAGCAGAATTTATTATAAGAGAAAGCAGAAACCAACCTAATTTCTAGAAAGACTGCAGAAGACAGCCCATCTGGGCTGGAAACTGTCCAAACCCACGTAACCTACTCTCTTGGCTCAGATGCCTGGAGGCAAGTTGGGCCTCATGATCCAGGGGCTTTGAGTGGGACCACCGGGCACTGTCTGCACCATGCCAACCTTGCCCTATAAAAGCTTTACACTCTGCCCTAGCTGGTTTGGTTCAGTGGATAGAGTGTTGACCTGCTGACTGAAGGATCCTGGGTTCGATTACAGTCAAGGGCACATGCCAGGTCGTGGGCTCAATCCCCAGTAGGGAGTGTGCAGGAGGCAGCTGATTAAGGATTCTCTCTCATCATTGATGTTTCTATCTATCTCCCTCTCCCTTCTTCTCTGAAATCAATTAAAAATTAATAATAATAAAAACTTTACTCTCTGGAGCTAGCTGTCATCTACACCCCACTCCATTGAAATAAGTCTCAAAGGGGAATTAAAGGGAAGAACTACAGGGAAGATGGCAGGGAATTACAGGAAGAGAGGAGAGAGTAACTGAAAGAAGCAAGAATGAAAATCAAAGGTGTCTCACAGCATAATTCCCACTGGCTTGCCTGGGTTCCCTACACTTACAAAGCTGTGAGCAAAGGCAGAGCTTCTCCTGACAACTTAAGGGTCCTGCAGGTGAAACCTAGTTAGAAGGAAGAGAATTTTTCTTTCTGTAAAAGTCAACCCCCATTAGTTACTTGAGACTATAGAGAAGTAATGACACTTTAATATACTTTGCTCCCTATGTACCCCGCACTGAGTACTTGCAATATTCCAGATTCATTTTAGTACTCCCAACAATCTAGAACAGTGGTTCTCAACCTTCCTAAGGCCGCGACCTTTTAATACAGCTCCTCATGTTGTGGTGACCCCCAATTTCATTGTTATAAATTGAACATAATTAAAGCATAGTGATTAATCACAAAAAAATATGTAATTATATATGTGTTTTTCGATGGTCTTAGGCGAACCCTGTGAAAGGGTCATTCAACCCCCAAAAGGGTCACAACCCACAGGTTGAGAACCGCTGATTAAGGAAATTAAAATGAGTTTGCTGGGTTGTACAGTGCATTTCCTCCATTTCCCAAACCTTAATGGAACATCAGTTTGTTTCCACCTCCCACAATACAGATGCATATATATTAATTTATATACAACTTATGTAACTTTACATAGGATTGCTATCATTTATAGCTTAATCTTAAATAATTGTCCTAAATGGGAAATAAAACTTTTACTAAATGAAAATGCAAATTATAATTCTTATTTCTGACTAAAAACTTGAATGGCCTTCTAAACACAGAGAGTTTCAATGATTGTCAACTACCCTCAGTGGCTTCATTTTTTTTTCCTTTCTAGTCTTTGTTACTTCTAATGGAAACGCAGCCTCTTTTTACAAAAATCACATCTATTAATTCCCTCTCTGGCTTCATTTTAGGCTCCATCACATCAGGTTGTGACAGCCTCTGAAAGATGCTGCGATGTGCTTGCTGTCCTCATCCCCTTTCAAGTAGGACTTATTGCTCTGGCTTAAAGGGGGGCTCCTTCCGGGATGCCACAGCCACCCAGAGCCTTGGGACTCAGGCCCTGCCCTGCCCAAGGACTGATGAGACTCCAGTGGCCACAAATACCTCCTGTTCTGGCTGTCTTTCCTCCCTCTCAGCTCCCAGGAGTTTCTGGTGCCATCTCCCAAATGAATGACCTGCCTGGACTTCTCCTCTCAGGACATTCTCTCCTCCAGCAGATTCCAACAGCTTCAGGGATCATTTGCATAGTGCCTATGAATTTCTCTTCTTTAAAGCAAAAGCAGCCAAAAATGGTGCCTGCATACAGAAACAGTAAAGGGAGAACATCTTGACTCTGGAACTTTCCAGATGTTTTCATTCAAATAGCCAGTCAAGCTTCCAGGGTCTCCTTATTTACTCAACCCAGGCATAGACACTGAAATCCCTGCCAACCCAGTTTGCATGACAATGTCAGATCTGCATACACACCCTAACTTAACTCCCCTGTAAAATTTCCACAGGGAAATCAATGTCTGCCTGTACATTTATTTGTTTTGAGCAGTCAGTTGGGCGGTCTGTGTTTATGAACTCAGTCTGGCTTGCATATATATTGCCGGTAGGGACAAATCAGGGTACTCCTCAGACTGCTTTCTCTTTTGATGTTTCCTTGTTTCTTAATATTTTCATGATTGAAGGGAAAGAGAAAGGAGAGGCAAAGGAGGGGGAATATGTCACTTACATTTTTAAAAAGCAGATATAATTACCTTTAAAAGGAAGCTGTTATATAAGAAGAACAATATGGTTTGGTTTCCTAAAAAAGAGTAAAGCATACATGCCCTTTCCCCCCAAAATAATAAGAATGGAAGAGAAGAGAAAGGGCATAGGGTTAAACTGTACACTCAAAATAGAGTGACACACTCCCATGATGTCAGATTATTAAGCAGTCACCAGGGTAGGGCCACTAGCACCACCAGGAAAATGCCTGCTGCTCCTTATTCCAGGAAAAGGGGAATAGAAAAGTGTCAAATCCTCCAGATCTAGATTCCATAAACACATATTGAATATGCCCCTCTGAGCTAGATACTGTGCAAATATAAAGAAAACAAAAATATTTATATGCAAGAAACACACAATCTGGTAGGGAAAATCAATGCAAATAATAGGATGGGGTGATTTTTTTTTAAATAAAGAAATATGTATGTTATAGAGTTGAGAGGTTTAATGCCTTAGGAGAGATTAGGAAAGTTTTTATGGACAGTTTCTCCTGGGATGGGTTTTGAAGGATGAAAGGAATTAGCGAAGTGAGGAAGGTGGGAAAGAGCATTTCAGGGAACAGCACATACCAAAGAGCAGTGCAGTGCAGGTGCTATCTGTCTATATAAAAGGCTAAGTGACCGACCATCTGACCATCTGACCGTCCGACCATCTGACCATCTGACCATCCGACCATCTGACCGACTGACTGGCCCATACATACGATGTGCACTGACAATCTAAAAATAAATGACTTGGGGATGCACAATACATATAAAGCTCTCGCTGGTGCCAATTGCATGCCTGTGTTTTGATCTGACATTGTCAATCATGAATTTGGTTGTTTTTGATGACATTCTGAAGCTGAACGAAAGCAGTGTTGTTGACAGAATGTATCTGAAGACCAACTATTGGCACAACATACCATTTGAGTGATGATTCCATCAATTCAACAGATGATGCCAAAAAGGAAAATTTTCCCATCAAACTTCTTAATAGTATTACTCCTTTGGGAATGCTGTGTCGTAAATTAAAATTGAAAGAGGGTGCAGTCATCATGCTACTGAGAAATCTTAATAGTAAATGGGGTCTTTGTAATGGTACTAGATTTATTATCAAAAGATTGTGACCTAACATAATCGAAGCTGAAGTATTAATAGGATCTGCAAAAGGAGCGGTTGTTCTGATTCCAAGAATTGATTTGTCCTGTCTGACACCGGCATCCCATTTAAATTAATTTGAAGACAGTTTCCTGTGATGCCAGCATTTGTGATGACTATTAATAAATCACAAGGACAAACTCTAGACAGATTAGGAATATTCCTATCTGAACCCATTTTCAGACATGGTCAGTTATATGTTGCTTTCCTTGAGTTCAAAGAGCATGTGACTTTAAAGTTAAAGTTATAAATACTTCATCACAAGGGAAATTAGTCAAGGACTCTGAAAGTGTTTTTACTCTTAATGTAAAGGGTGTCCCAAAATTCACGCAAGAAGTAATTTTGATAGAAAACATAGGTTTATAAATAAAAATTGTAAAATTTTTATTGATTCATAAAGTATACAGTATAGGGTTATGTATGAAATAGGATATCAGGTAAATGGCCTCCACAGCTTAGCTGGCACATATGCACTCTTTTGTTAAAATTTCCCATGACCGTTTTGCATAAATGTGGCTGAATTTCGATGAGGCTCATTTTCATCTTGATGGCTTGGTTAATCAACAAAGTTGTCACATTTGGGGTTCAGATAATCCACGACTGATTGTTGAGAAACAAATGCATCCACAACGTGTCACTGTTTGGTGCGGATTTTGGGCTGGAGGCATCATCGGACCATTCTTCTTCGAAAATGCAGCTGCTCCGGCAATAACAAAAGAGTGCGTGTGTGCCAGCAAAGCCGTGGAGGCCATTTACCCGATATGCTATTCCATACATAACCCCATACTGTATACTTTATGAATCAATAAAAAAATTACAATTTTAATTATAAACCTGTGTTTTCTATTAAAATTACTTCTTGCGTGAATTTTGGGATACCCTTTAGTATACAGAGAGATATTATAATAAGTTTAGTCAATTTATCAGTCATTGTTTTTATCAATGTTATTTTCATATCATGTCTTTGTTGTTCTTATATAATGTCTTTGTTGTTGATATATCATGTTGTTATTGTTTATTTATTAACCAATTTATATATTATTTTCATATACATTTTACTAATTTTCTTTTATCTCTGACACTTCTATTATAGAGAAAGGGCAAATAATGATATTAAAATATTTCTTCTAATTAATTTCTTTTCAATGTGCACAAATGCATGCACCAGGCCAGTAGTATCAAGATAACTGACAAATAAGAAGCTCAGCACCCAAGCCTCACCCCTAAATCTGAAAATGACAGGAAAGATGGTGCTTTAGAACATTTGTAACAGTGTGAGAAAACAAGAGGTAAAATCTCAGTGGAACTGAAATGCTGAGGAATCTTAGTAAAATGGAAGACCACTAAAACTGGATGAAATGGGGGACTATCACCCAAAGCAAAGGCAGAAAGGGTCTATGGCATGGTCTCTCTTTTCCGCATCCAGCACGGCTAGAAAGAGTGGTCTGGTTATTTGAGTAGAGGTGGCTGGGGGTTTGAGAAACATGAAAGAATATGAAAAAAAGAGACAAGACACAAAGATGGAAGGAAAAAGCTGGGACCGGGTGGGACCGCCATCCTCTTCTGACAGAGAGACAAAGACCCAGCACCAGAACCATGTGTTTAATTTATACTCCCAAATACCAGGAAGTTACATCAGTTCTGAGTGGGCCCAGCTGGTGGGTGTGACGAACAGTCCAACCAGTCAGGCAGGAACTCAAGGGCATGGCTCCACCTCAGGGCCCCTCCCACAGGGCGGGCGCTTGGTGTCCCTTGGCCACTAGGCCAGAGATTGGAGCCAAAACTGACTTGCCAGTCAGAGGGAGGAGAGTCCTATTCATTCCTGGTGCCTGGCTGGGTTTACTTAATGAAACCCACTCCCCGACACCGGGGCAAAGATGAGAGTCAAGCTGAGAACACTTCTGCCTTTTTGGTAAGATGTGTTTCCAGGACGTGGCTCTGCCTGTCACCCTGAATTCAGCTGACAATTATTAGATGAATGCCCATATGCCTTCCCAGGGGCCCTCTACAGGGTCTGTTGTGAAACAGAGCAGATCTTTTTTAGGGTTTCCAGGGTCACCCAAGCTCGTAGTTTGGGAGACTGAGTAAGAGCATCCCCACTCCTAGTGGTCTGGCCTGTGTGCACAGCCGCCAATACTCAGAGGTGGAAGCAGTGAAGGGAGAGCCCAGCCTCCTGATATGGGTAAGGCCTGGGGAATGGCTGATGCACAGGAAGAGCCCAGCACCCCCAGGCTGACGGCAGCTCTGGCCCACATTCTGGTCAGCAGGATGTCCCACCTACCCTTCTCCAGCAGTGGAAGAGGATGGGGCAGGGAGGCTGATTAAAACAAGGGCTAATAAGGAATTTCAAATATTAGAAAAACATACAACTAAGAATCATCTAACATTTAAGGTTAAATATTAGTGTAAATGTGAAGACCCTACTAAAAAAAAGAAAAACTTCCAGAAAAATGTGTTGACTCCATGACACGGGTCCTGCCTAAAAAAATCTCTGTATGATCTAAAAGGGTGGAGTTAGTGAAAGAGACTTACGGGGATGTGGAGATTGGCATTAGTCATGGTGTGATCTACTCAAAGATTCATCAGAATTTGAAGACTAGATGAGTTGCAAGGAGTAAATTGGTTTATCTTTGGTTTAAAAATAAAGCAAATAGCCCTAGCCGACTTGGCTCAGTGGATAGAGCGTCAGCCTTCAGACTGAAGGGTCCCAGGTTCAATTCCAGCCAAGGGCACATGCCTGGGTTTCAGGCTCGATTCCTAGTAAGGAGTGTGCAGGAGGCAGCCAATCAATTATTCTCTCTCATCATTGATGTTTCTATCTCTCCTTCTCCCTTCCTCTCTGAAATCAATAAATATATTTTAAAAAATAATAAAATAAAGCAAATATGTGTGCTGTGCATATTAATATGTTAAGATAAAATGAAATAGTCCCAATGGTTTATGAGTAAAAATGATTTGCCTCTGGTCTTATCATGAGTATATGCACCCAAAAAAGTTGGAGTCAAACAGTTTGAGTTTGTATTATGGCACAATTGATTCATTTTGAGAATCATTGTGGTTTCATAAGAGAGACACCAAACTCAGCAGAATCTATAACTGAAAGCTGACTCATTTCCAAGAAGTAAAATTAAAATCTTCTCAGGGCAAGAGAGGTGATCACTTCTCTGACACAGAGTGGGCTGTTATGGAAAAGAACCAATTAGAAACTTTTGAAATGAAAATTCAGTTCTTTGACACAGTGAATGGGGTGACTCAAGGATTAAACACACACACACACACACACACACACACACACTAATGAGTTAGAAGCAAAAATGAGAGAACGAGGGAGAAAAAAAAGGAACGAATGGAAGGGGTTAAAAATTTAAATGTGGAAAATGGATCAAAAAATGCAAATTCCTTTAAGGAGGAGATGCAATGGAAAAAAAAAACCCACAAAAAAATAAACAAATAAACAGATGTTGAAGGGCCAAGATAGGCAAAGAAACAGTGTAAGAACTTTTTCCAGAACTAAAAAAGACCCCCCACACAAAAGGTTTTTTTTTTTTTTCATGAACATGAAACAAAAGGAAAGAAAATGAAGAAACCCATACTAGTATACATTAGGTAAAACTAGGGGACACTAAGAATAAGGAGTAATTCATAAAATATTCTAGAAAGAATAATGGACTGCCTCCAGAGATAGCAAGAACCTGAAGACAATGTAGCGATTGCATCTGAGTTCTAGAATTCTGTATCTACCAGAAAGATAGGGCTGGAAAGGGAATCAAGAGTTCCGAGAGAAAGATTAAAAAAAAAAATAAGGAAAAAAACCTGTTTACTGTTTATAAAATAGAAACCCAGAACAGAAGTCCTACAGCAGCTCTGTCCCATCCTATATAATAAAGAGCTAATATGCTAATTAGGCCAGGCATCAGACCGACCTTTCAGAACGACCAGTGAGGGGGGCCGCAGAGCCATGAGGCAACCAGGGCTGCAAGGGCTGAGCCCCTTGCATGAATTTCATGCATCAGGCCTCTAGTAGAAATATAATGTGGGCAACATCTGGAATTTTAAATTTTCTAGTAGCCACATTAAATAAAGGAAATTTTAAACAATACATTATAATTAAACCAATTTATCTACAATATTACCTTTCAACATATAATCAATATTAAAAGGTATTGGTGAGACATTTCATATTTTTTTTTTGCCTAAGCCTTTGAAGTATGGCATGGTTTTTACATCTATAGCACCTCTCTATTTAGACGAGGCATATTTCAAGTGCTCAATAACCACATGTTGCCAGTGGCTACTGTACTGCCCAGAAGTCCTAGATTACCTCGCCACGGTTGGAAGCATGGGAAGGAGGAGGGAGGAAAATGAAGTTTTATTTGGGAGGGGAAATTAATTCTAGACATTAATAAAAATAAAACTGTAATACATTTAAACAGTAAAAATACTTATTAAAATAATGAGTAAAGGATAGAAATAAAATGTATAATTTATAAAACAATGCAGAAAATATGAAACAAGGAAAAGTGATAAATCCAGTAAGAGCCTTCATGCACCACAGCAAGCATTGTAAAAATGAAATTTAAGTGACATGGTGTGAATATGTCCAAATAAATCAATAATCATAACTAATGTGAAGGGATAAGATTCACCTGTTAAAAGACAACAGATACTCAGATTGTTTTTTTTTAAAGAATAAAATCACCTGGCTATGTTCTGTTTAAGACACACCACACACACACGCACACACACACACACACTTGAAATAAAACAAAGAAAAACAATAAAAATAAACAGAAAAAAATATGCAAAACAAATGATAACTAAGAAAAATAGGTATAGTTAGTGCCAAATAGAACTCATGCCAAAGAACTCTAAAAGGATAATATTTCATATTTTTTTAAATTAAATCTTTACTGTTCCTCTTTTTTCCCCCCATAGCTCTCCTCCACCCAGTTCCCACCCCACCCTCTGCCCTTACCCCTCCCACTGTCCTCATCCATGGGTGTACGATTTTTGTCCAGTCTCTTCCTGCACCCCCACACCCCTTTCCCCCCAAGAATTGTCAGTCCATACCCTTTCTATGCCCCTGGTTCTATTCTATTCACCAGTTTATTCTGTTCATCAGATTTTTTATTCACTTAATTTTTAGATTCACTTGTTGATAGATATGTATTTGCTGTTCATAATTTTTATCTTTACCTTTTTCTTCTTCCTCTTCTTTTTTTAAATATATTTTTTATTGTTTAAGATTACATATGTGTCCTTATCCCCACGTTACCCCCTACCCTTCCCACCCACCCCCCCCCCGCTCATGCCCTCACCACCACCACCCCCCCTTGTCCGTGTCCATTGGTTAGGCCTATATGCTTGCATATAAGTCCTTTGGTTGATCTTTCCCCTTACCGCCACCCTCCCCTACCTTCCCTCCAAGGCCCGACAGTCCAATCAATGCCTTTCCGTCTCTGGATCAGTCCTTGTTCATCAGTTTATGTTGTTCATTATATTCCACAAATGAGTGAGATCATGTGGTATTTATCCGCTCTCCAGTTCCATCCATGCTGTGGCAAATGGTAAGAGTTCCTTTTTCTTCTTCCTCTTCTTAAAGAATACCTTTCAGCATTTCATATAATGCTGGTTTGGTGGTGATGAACTCCTTTAGCTTTTTCTTATCTGTGAAGCTCTTTATCTGACCTTCAATTCTGAATGATAGCTTTGCTGGATAAAGTAATCTTGGTTGTAGGTTCTTGGTATTCATCACTTTGAATATTTCTTGCCACTCTCTTCTGGCTTGCATGGTTTCTGTTGAGAAAACAGCTGACAGTCGTATGGGTACTCCCTTGTAGGTAACTGGGTTTCTTTCTCTTGCTGCTTTTAAGATTCTCTCTTTGTCTTTTGCTCTTGGCATTTTAATTATGATGTGTCTTGGTGTGGTACTCTTTGGATTCCTTTTGCTTGGGGTTCTCTGCGCTTCCTGGACTTGTAAGTCTATTTCTTTCACCAGGTAGGGGAAGTTTTCTGTCATTATTTCTTCAAATAGGTTTTCAATATCTTGCCCTCTCTCTTCTTCTGGCACCCCAATAATTCTGATGTTGGTACGCTTGAAGTTGTCCCAGAGGCTCCTTACATTATCTTCATATTTTTGGATTCTTTTTTCTTTTTGCCTTTCCGGTTGGGTATTTTTTGTTTCTTCGTATTTCAAATCTTTGACTTGATTCTTGGGATCCTCTTGTCTGCTGTTGGATCTCTGTATATTATTCTTTATTTCAGTCAGTGTATGCTTAATTTCTAGTTGGTCTTTTCTCATATCCTCCAGGGTCTCATTAAATTTATTGGTGGTTTCCAGAAAATTCTTGAAAAACCTTATAACCGTGGTTTTGAATTCTATATCCAATCATTTGCTTTCCTCCATTTCTGTCATTTGTGACCTGTTTCTTTGTCTCCACATTTTTTATGCTTCCCTGTGTTGGTAGATTGGCTTTGTGTGCTAGGTGTCATATAGGGCCCAGTGGCTCAGCCTCCCCAATTACCTGAGGTGGACACTCTTGGTGCACCCCTTTGTGGGCTTTGTGCACAGTCTTGTTGTAGTCTTGTTGTAGTTAAGCCTTGATTGTTGTAGTTATCACTGTGAGGAATTGACCTCCAGGCCAATTGGCTGTGAGAATCAGCTGTGTCTGCAGTGGGAGAACTTCTGTGCTAAAGACACCCTTCTGGGGCAAGACTTACTTCAGTGGGGCTTTGGTGCTCACTGAGTCTGTCCCCTGAGTGTGACCCTTATGGATCTGAGGAGTTGTAATCTGGATGGTCCCACTCTGACCACTGGGTACACTGGCTCTTGGATCTAAGGAGGTGCTAATTTAGCCTCTGCCTGAGGCTACCCAGTGGGAGCTACGAAGAGATCTGCAAATTCCCCTTCCTTGTTTTGGGTTTGGAGGTGCCAAGATGAGGCCCAGCTGTGAAGCAATGCAAGCTGCTGTGGGGCCTTGGGCCTTCTCTTGGAAGTTTTGGGTCTGTCTGGCCCAGCTGCAGTTTGTTAGGTAATTTTCAGATTGCAAAGGGCCATAGCATTCATATGCAAAAGCCTCTGCCGAAGCCTGGGTGGGGCGGGGTCTCAGGGAATCAACAGGGCGGAGCAAGCAGCTATGGCTGATCCTCAGCCCTGCCCTAAGGGGCCCCACATCTCAGTGTCCCAGTAATTGCTGCAAGCACCTCTAAGGGAAAGCCACCCTCAAGTTCTGAGTTCTGCCTGTTTCCAGACAGTCCAGTTTCTCCCCATATGAGTCCTGGTTCCCCAGAGACATCCCGGAACTAGAGTTCAGAGCAGTCGGGAGCTTGTGACTCCCTCCCGATTCAAAAAGACAGCCGCATCCACAGGTGCCAGCCCCTTTCCATGCACACGCTTTAGCCTCCATACCTCTGCACTTTACTTCCGCAGCTCCTCTGGGTCTCAGTGTGCTTTTCTCTTTTCTTCTAGTTGTAGAATTTCCACTCAGCCAGCCTTCCTGTAGTTCTGGATGATGTCCGTTTTGTCTTTTCATTGTATTTTTGAAGTTGTTGTGGGAGGCAGCAATTTCCGGTGTTTACCTATGCCGCCATCTTGGTTTTGATAATATTTCATATTAATAAAAAATATTGTTTATGAAACTTTATAGGTTCAAATAATATATAACAAGAATAATGAAGAATAAAAAGGAATTGGTATTGCTAAAATTATATGTAAGAGATATTAAGACATTTTTCGTGGAATTCAATATATCATATACTCAGAAATAATAAAATAAAGGAAATTTGAATAATAAAGTTAATATACTTGATTTCAAAACTGTATTAATCTTTGTCACCCAAAGGCAAAAAATACACATTTCTTTATCTTAAACTATAAATTATGAAAGTCTCTAAACATACAAAATTGCAATGTACCAGGCCTACTAGATCCACCCATCCTTCATATATTTGTGTCTCCCTCTGTACTTTATGAGACGGATCTTCATGGACCAGGGATCTCCTTCTCTCTGGCTTCTGGATGGATCTGCCCATGGGAAGACCCAGCAGTGGATCACATGGGGAAGAGGGTGAGGTCAGGGTCTTTCCCCCACACCTGACTGGCAGCTCCTGCCAAGCTGCCTTCTCACAGAGCTGCCCATTCTGGACCTGAACACGGCCCTTCCTCTCTCCTCTTTAAGCCTAAGAGTGTTTCCTTCACTTTCTTGAGCAACCCTGACGAATGGCATCAGCATTTTGCATGTGGTTCTTCATTTGTCTCCTCCCAACACCAATACACATCTCTTTTATTTGGGGAAAGAGCCTATAAAGGAAAATCCCATATGTTTTCACGTCTAAATACTTAACATGCATCTCACAAAAGGGGATTCTTTTGATATAATCACTATGCCATATGATCTTTAATAAAATAAAAATTTTTAAATAATACAATAAAAATATATTTTCTTAATAACATCTAATGTCTAGGCCATTTTCAAATTTCCATAATTATCCAAATCTCACTGTTTGTTCATTTGTTTGAATCAGGATTTTTAAAGTTTACTAATTGTATATATTTGTTATATTTCTTAATCTCTTTTCACCTGAAATTATGACCTTTTCTTCTATGCTATTGTCTTGTTGCGGTCACTGGGCCTATTAAGTGCCACACTCTGGATTTACTTGACTGTCCCCTCCCCTCCCAGTGTCCTTTCCTGTCCCAACCTCCATAGAACCCATTGGCTGGGGATTGAATGCAAAGACCTCATTAAATGTATGTTACTTTTTAAAAAAAATTTTGTAAGAATACTTAACACACTTTGCTGTGTACTTCATATTACATCATCCCCAAACTTATATAATATCCACTGTGACACTTTCATGGATCCTAATATTGATCAGTGTGTTCAAGTAAAAGTTTACACCTGGAGGTATAGGAAATCTTTGTAGCTTTTATATTTTATGTATTTTAAGAAAGAAAATTGATACATTTTACCACATCAACATTTGAAACTTTGTAGTGATATATATATATCCCCCTAAATAAAATTAAGATAAATTACTTACTGGGAGAAAATATTTTTAAAATATAGAACAAATAAATTATCTGAGACATAAATAACTACAAAAAAATAGAAAGAGAAAACAACAAATGACTAGCAACTAAAAGAAAAACAAGTAATAGAAAGGTAAGCAAAGGATGCCACCAGGATAGTCATAGAAAAGAGAAAAAAGTCATTATTAATAAAAGTATGAAAGAGTATGATTTCAGTAATAATCAAGGAGCAAATTAAAATTCAAATGTAATATCTTACCTTATTATATTGATAAATATTAGTAGTTTGATAATAACATTCATTCATTTATCCAACACATATTTTTATGTTCCAAACTTACACCAAACCTAATTCTAGGTGTATCTGAAAACAGAATAGGTGTTCTATCTTTGAGAAACGTGGATTACTGAGCAGTTAGTAGTCAATAAATAAGTAAACAAATACAAGAACAACTTAATATCAGATAATAGCATCTTCACAAATAAACAGCATTACTTAGCAGCCCAGGGTGGGGAATTAGATGTACTATACAGGAAAGGCCTCACAGGATAAAAGCAGGTGACTAAGATGTTGTTGGCCATGTGATGGGGATGGTGTTGGGTTGGGGAAGGGTGGGCAAAACTTTTCAGAATAAAGATCTAGGCAAAGATCCAAAGACCAGAACAAGTCCTTCATTTTGGAGGAGCAAGAAGCCAGTGTGTCCAGAACACTATAGATGGTGCAATGTGCGCCATATTACATCATGTCAGAATTTATATAATATATCCACTTGTCTAGGGCAGGGTAGAAGTGCAGTTCAACAGCAGAATGGAACAAGATCACATAAGAATCAAGACAGCCATTTTAAGAAGGTTAGATTTGACTCAAAACACTGTAAGAATCCCTCAGAACTTTGTAACAGAGGAGAGATGTCATCTAATTTTTTTAAACTTTATTCTGTGACTGTGTGGATAACATATCGAAGGTGGAAGAAGACTGGAAACAAGGAGACAGGAGCTGAAGAGGAGTGAGGGGACAAGTCATATTTGGAGGTAGAGCCTCAGGTCTTGCCAATGAGATGACTATATGAGATACAAGGTGGGGCCAGCGATGTCTTTAGGTCTTGGTTTGAGTATCTGGTTGAATGGTGGTCCTACTGACTAAAATAAGGAAAAAGTGTGGCAAGGATGCAGAGTTCTTTGGAGTGGTTTGAACATGACTGCTGGCTGATGGTGTTACTGAAGACATCAACAGGGGAGAAAAATAATCAGACTGGCACTTTTGAAGGATGACTTGATGAAGGATGGGCTTGCAGGCGAGTGTATGGGCTCCTAAAACAGTCCATGGGACTCAATAGTGAGGCTTAAAGCTAAGGTCATGGGAAGGGTGGAGAAGAGAGTACAGTTTTCAGAGAAGTGACTAAAGTAGAACATAGAAATTCAAGTTAACTGGTTGAATGGTAGGGGAGGGGACAGGAAGGATTAAGCTCCTTTGACCACAGTGGTGACTGGCTTGATGACTCCCCGTTTATGAACTGCTTTCTTGTCTTACTTTCCCCAACCCCCTAGTGGTGTTTCCTGGGACCAACACCTAAATAAATGGCTTGCACTTAAATCCTTGATTTTGATCTTCTTGAGGAACCCAAGTAGACAGTATGAGTTGACAGTCATGTCTCCTTAGAGTCACCCTGAGTAGAGTTAGTAGCAAGGGCTGGGCACCATGAAGGCCTGAGCACTTGCAGAGTGCTCTCTCGCTCATGAGTTTTCTGAGATCCAGTTGGGTGAGTGTGACCCACTTCTGCATTCCTTCCAACTCGGCACATCCGCTGCCAGGAGCAGAGAGCATTGAGGTAAACATGACATTTTCCTCATGCTCAGCAAGACAGGAAGTTCATTAAATTTGGTATAAATCTTTGCTTTTAAGTGCCAGTTGGTGATTTATTTTCTCCTTCTGTTTAGATTTTTTAGAGCGTAGGTGCCAACCTCTGAAATCCAATCCAAAACCCCAAGTGAAGTCTTGTTGATAAATCAACAAAAGGCCTGTTTGCACAATGCAAGCCAAATGCAAATTCCTTATCCTTGAGAGCGAGTCTACTGATCATTTTTCAATGTTATGAAAGGTGCCATGTCAAAGCATCTTACTAATTTTCACCTCGGCTTCTAAAAAACATCCTCTGGCTGCCTTCCTGCAAAGAAAATCCACAGATAAATAAAACCTCCAAAGAAATACCATGGTGGTAAACACATCTGAGAAGGGAAAATTTGCTTCAGGATGCAGTTGGCAGGCATATCCCCCCTTACCTCTACATTTGGGCAGCACGACTCCTCAGTGTGCATCTTCACCTATTAAGAGACTTCAACATGATACTTACACGGGATCTTAGAGATAGCTAAGATATTGTTACCTTCTACTTGTTGTTAGCTGAGACTTGGGCATGCTACTGAATCCACCTGATCCTCTATTTCATCATCTTTGGCTTGTGAGAAGGATTAAATGCATTCATTTGTTCATTCATCCAAGTAATACTTATTGAGAAGCTACTCTTGAATCTAGGTGTTCCTCACTTGCTGATCTGAAGACAGTTGGAAAATGCAATTTTTTTGTAATATGGGGCTATAGTTGCAATTTTTGAATTGCTTTTGTGTCAGGGGCTCCAGAATTGAGCTAAGCTTGGGAATATACAGGTGAACTGAACCTTTATGGCCAACAGAAAGAAGATGAGTGGCAATGAGGCAGTGAAAACAAAGATACAGAGAAAAAATACAGCTGGGGACTTCTATGTGCCATTGTTAAAACATGTCTCAGAGTCAACACCAACCAAGGGTTTGTGAGTTGTGGTGTTTATCTACTCTCTCTCTCTCTCTCTCTCTCTCTCTCTCTCTCTCTCTCTCTCATTGGTTAAAGGCTCCCCCAGGGGTATTAATTCCTCAGCAATTCCAGCCAGTACCACCTTTGGGAAGAGCTGACTCCAGCAACCAAAATCCTCAAGCAAAGGGATTCAATGATGGGCAGTTGGGAGTGGAGGGGCATTCACTGAACTGGTGAGGGCCTGGATGGGTGGGGCAGCAGCAGTGTCTTCTATCTACCTCAGTTATATCCTTATTTCTTTCATTTATTCTCCTTTCCTAATATCCTTTAATGGTTTCCAAAAACTCTTTGTACAAAGACCAACCCTTTATCCCAAGGTTTGAGTCCTGGTGTAGGTTGGCTCATACCAACATTATGGGAATAAATTAGGAGGCAAGAGGAGAATGGATGAGAGAAGAGATAATAACATAAGGCACCTGGATCAGTGTGGCACAGGACAGGATTCAACAAATGTAAGTTTTTTTTCCATTTTGCTTTACCCCCTTCCCCTCAGAAGCAAGAGTTATCATCTTACCCTTAACCATCTCCTCTAAGGCAATATTACCTGGTAACTGTTAAGCTGTCACCTAACTCCATGATCTAATTATCCACTAGGGGCAAAGATCACTTGCCTTTGGCAGGAGGAAATTGGGAATTAAATTTTATGAGCTAACGTAGAAAAGGCTTATGTTTGACAAGAATCATCATAAAATTGTTACACATTTCACATCAATGCACATAGTAAAGCACAAAAGAGGTTATTAGGTTTAGAAGTCATAATATATGATCAAAGACAGCTCAAATGGTTGAGCAAGAGTGAAACATATGCCTTCATAAATATAAGGTGTGTGTCCTTGAAAAGTCCTTGGGATATGCTAAAATCCTTTTTTGGCGAATATAATAAGTATTTGAAATAACAAGGACAATTAATTGGGTATAGGTATTATTCATTAAATTTTACAATTAGGTAACACATAGTTTTTTATTATAAGACTTAGTTTGGAAAATGTTGGCATATATAGATTTGTTTAAAAAAAGCATCTAACCAATTAAATGTGATAAACAAAGATATATCTGTTGAGCATATATCATTAAAATTTATAAATGATGGACAGAGGTAAAGACAGAAATATGTCACCATCAAAGAAGAGTTTCAAGGACACCAGAAGACTAAATAATATTGATGCTTTCAAAGACAAAAATTGTGAGGACTCTCAGAAGGCTTTATTCTGTTGTACTTACAGTAAGTTAAACAATAAGTGATGAGCCCATTACTGGTTATAAATCTAATAGTCTATCTAGAGGAATAAGCTTACAGTTGGAAATAAGAAAAAGAATCAAAACCCAGAATCGATGGAATTCTAAGAAATTATCCAGACTTTGAAATGGAAACTTAAAGAACTGGCAGAGCTATATTTGGTAATTAAAATAGCAAACCACCAATCATAAGAATTGTCAGAAGTCTAGACAGAAACAAATGTTGCCACATGTTTAAAAGACTTATTAGTCTATATTCTAGAAATAACAAAGGGATTTGTTCTTGATCGCTAGAAAAAGTTTCTAGAATGAAAGTTTAAACATGATTTCTGAGCTCTTAATAAGAAGTGAGTATCAGGAGCCAAAATGTGTTCACTAAAATCAAGTCCTTCCTCATGGCTATTTATTTCTCATTGTTACCAAGAGGGAGATCAGGACTGTATAATAGAGCCACTGGGTTTACTGCCTGGAGATATGAACAATCACCTACTAAAAGAGTATTGTGCTAGATGTATCTAAATCAAATCCGTTCACTGATGGTAAATGAAGACAAACTCCTCAACTCCTTATTGCATTCAATCACATCCAGGCTCCATCTGCTTTGGATTCAGGTTTTTAGTCTGGACTTTATTTGAGTGTGGGTGGACAAATCTACGTGTAAAGTTCCTCATGCAAATTAGATCATTAGAGTTGCCAAACTATGAACTGTGAGACAAGTGCCATTTCCTAGTGTTACTCTTATTAATATTGAATGCTATCTTTCCTAACAGGCAGACAATAGTACTATCACTTTCTGGATAAAGATAAAGCTTTAGTGACTTGTAGAAAAGCAATTGTGTTTGGAATTAGCTGAGTGATAGTCACCCTATAGTTCTAGGCTGATGCTATCAGGAGAATGAAGTTGAGGTTCCATGATGAACAGTGGAGAAAGCACCCATTCTTTTGCAAGAGTTTTAGCTTGTCCAGAAACCTGGCCGGTTTTGCTTTAACCTGGACAGTGGAGCCTGCATTCTTATCCTCCAAGTTCCATTCCAACATGGCCCCGGGGAAGCTCTGCACGGCAGAGCCCTTACATCATCTGCACTATATGTACACTTGGTCAGGCTGTGTAAACTTTGACATGTGGGTGTCAATCTTTCTCATATTTGCAGATGGCTTTATCAGAGCGTGATTAGTTTCCAGAACAAATTTGAGCAAAAGAAAACATTACCTACAGTATGTAAGCCAACAGACCAGCTAGTTTTCAGATTTGTCTATTTACATGGGCACTGGATGTTTTGCTAAGGCTCTCTAAAACTGATGGTAATTGAACAGTGCCAGTGTGTTAGTGGAAGCTGATGAGTTGTAAAGGTTTTATAAACAACCAGGGTGGATTTGGCCACAGCCTTTCTAGTAATGTTTGTTAATCTCCCTGAGCAAGTGTGCACCTAACACAATGTAAATACTCCAGAATTTGGAGGTGTCAATAGTGTAACTTTTACTGTTTGTAAAATAATTCTTTGATATCATCAGCAAGTTTACTGAATGTCCCATGGCCAAATATAATAAAACCTTAAGTAAGCGCTTGCGGAGAAATAAGGGAAAACATGTGTTTTATTTTTACCCCACTGCATGTTTGTTGAAGGATCACCGTAGACTGATAAATACAGTAGTGCCTGTGCTGTGTGTAGATTTCTGTTTGGCTTCCAGTGAAGGCTAGCTATTTATACTCCACTCAAAGAAGGAGAAGTATCTGATTAAAATTATTAGATGGCTCAGTTTTATGTACTTTGTTGAGAAAGACTTAGTGTAGAACTTCCAGGGAACATCTTTATTGTCGCCAAATTATCAGCATCTTAGACAAAGTTTCTTGAAGATTTACATCAAGTAGAATTGACGGTATGGAGTTAGGCAGTAACAGCTGTGTTCAGGTATGGAAATCCCCTTGCATATACCTGTTGGTGGGCTGTGCTTTCAAATGATGTAAAATATTGTCTGATGAGGCCTTCTGTTATTTATTTATTTACGTTTTAGCACACTCGGGAACCACTAGAGGGCCTATCCATTTGCAAGGGTTTTCAGAAAAGTCTTCTGAATGTCAGAGAAAAATCTCTGAAGATCTCCCCCGCCCACTTTTTTTTTTTTTTTTGGTAAAGAACCTTACTGACCACTCCCTGAAACCACTTCCGCCATTGTTGATATCTGTCAAAAGTGGGAATCTGCAGGGCCCTGGGCTGCATCAACTAAGACCACTGCCCTCAGGGTTAACAACCAGCTCCTCTGGCCACAGTATTGATGGATGGCAGAGGAAATAAGCTGCAGTGACATTTTAAAGAGGAATTTGTGAATCAGAGATATGAGCATGACTGGTGCAGCGTAGCAGCACATAAAATCAATACAAATAACCCAAACCTTAATACCTTGATCCGGGAAGAGTCTAGCTTTATCAGACACTGGGAGGGAGCAGCCCAAGGCCACCTGAGCTATTGACTTTCTTGCAGAGGTATTAAGCCAACTACAATTAGGAGACTATTTTTTTTCTGAGGCATTTCTTTCCCCAAGATTTCCTGGGAAAATATGTACAAGTGTAAAAAACATCTTTGAAAAGCATCCTTCCAGCGACGTTGAGCATGCCATGTTGTCACTGCAAAAACTATGGTTTATGTTTTTCTCGCCCACATTTTATGAGTTGTCATTGTTTTTGAGTCGGTTAAAATAATCTGAAGACATACATTGCTTTCCTCTGTGTGGTTTCTAAAAGCTGATACACACCTCTCATTGTTCCCTATGGGAAGGGAGTCATTTTCTCTTCTTTGTGGCATAAAACTCTAATATGCATAACTAAGTTTGTGCAGCTCGCCATAAAAATCAATGGGAGCTAAGACCCAGCTTTATAAAAGGGCTATAGGCTATTGATTGCAATATCAAATGTTGCCTCCTTGCATAATTACATGTAAAGGAATGGGCTAAAAAGAACCTGTGGCCAATTCCTTGTTTTACTTCCTCTTGATATGCTATGCAAAGAGTGACTTCATTTTTCAAACGTGGAAACTCAGAGTTAACAATGATTTTGATTGTATAAAGGGTGTGGATGATCACGTGAACTATGAGGGAGAGCAGTTTTTCAGGCATGCTGTTTTAGTCATGTTTCATGTGTGCAGCCCTTGGTAGGTCCTATTTGGGAGGAACGGGAAGGCCCAGTAAGCACTAGACATACGAGTGTGTAGACTACTCTTAATGTTGGGGTGGAAAACGGAGTATCCCTGAATATCTGCTGAAATCACTCAGTCTCTTGTTTCTGGCTAAATGTCTGAGAAACCAAGGAGCCTTATATATAATAAGCAAAGACCTGGCTTACTAAAATAGGGCCATCTTTAAATAGCAGGGGATTACATCCCTCATAAAATAGACCAAAAAAATTATGCGAACTTATTTTCTTACTCATATTATTCAATACTTGGAAAGAAAGCCAAAAACTGGCTTTTCCAGGCCTGAGTAGGAGGTGGAGATGATGAATTCTTCTTCTCGTATTAATTATTTACTTTTAAGAAGGGTAACCCTCTGCTTTTTAATTATGTGGGATACGGGATGTCTGGGCACGAGAGGCATCTGTCTGTCACCCTGTTTCGCTGGACTGCGAGAAGATGGAAGACAAATGGGGGCACACACTTGAGGATGGCTTGCTCTGAGGGCCAAGTGAACCCCTACCTACCCCTGTCTGAATTGGAGTTTCTCCTCTGCCCTCCTCTGCCCCAGACAAGCCAGCTACAAAAGTCCTAAACCTGAAAGTTCTCAGGAGATAGAGCTGGTGGGTTCTGGAACCCGCTGGTCCTGCGCAAAGGCGTGTGTGAACCTGTGACCCTGCAAGGTGAAAGTCACAGCACATGGAGTGGCGTTTGTTAATGTGTGTACAGAGTAACTCTGTTTGTTTGTAGGTCCTTAGTAGAAGGGTGTCTAATGTTGACTTTTTGAGGCTAAAATTGTTTGAGTTTTCTATCCCGACTCTAAGCCACCTTATGGAAGGCTCTTTTTCTTCTGTGCTATTTGTACATTTGTTACCTTTTAAAGTGTCTTGAAGTAGTAAACAGTTCAACAGTTCTCTCTCCATCCACCCATTACGAGTAAGAATGGGGTTCCAGCCCGCCAAGGGTGGTGTCAGATGCTGTCTCCAGCAGCTTGCCCCGCTAATAAATATTTGCAGCTTTGGCAATTATGCCCACAGATTGTGCATCCCTACTAGTTTTTAGTTAAAGAAAAAAAAGGCTGCTTGGAGAAAAAGACATGTTTCTAGGAAGGCATTTCTAGTAATATAATGGACACAGACTCTGATTTTCTGGTTGATAAACTGTCGTGAAGAAAGAAAGGGTTGGATAATAAATAGAGCCCCTCTGTGTATGAATGTGCGTGTATATGTGTTTTCTGTAACTTGAACAAACTCCTAAGAGCCACACTCCATTTTTCTTTAGTGTAAACTACAGTAAAAGGGTTCACAGTTTTCTTCTCAGGAGAAAAAGAAAATAATTTCATTCCAGGCACCTCATTTCTAATTTTAGTGCATGAAGATATGAACCCGCATCTCTCTCTGCTCCTTTTGCTTAGTTTGGGGTTGGGGAAACTCACAAGAACAGGGCGGGGGCACCCTTGACCTCCTCCCAGGAAAAATTCTCCTTTGTTTCTGTAGTTGAGCGAGTTAGAGAAGCCTTGTAATGACACCATTGTCAGGGGAATGGAACGCAGCGCCCTCCTGGCCTGGCAGCTTAAGGAGCGTCCCTCTCTCTCTGGGCTCTTGCAGAGGCTCCTGATTGCCCCTTATGGTGTCCGTTAAAAAGCCAAGTCCTTTTTAGCCTGTTATAATGTAGAGCTATTTGGAACGGGTCCCAGTGCATTTGGCCTTGGCTTTGTGCATGAGAATGGGTCTCTTTCTGTGGGGGGTTTAAGTAGGAAACTAGACTGGCTTGACTTTTATACTAACTTGATGAAGTACCTCTAGCACAGAAGCAGTTGGTCTGTGGAGGATGTTAAAACCCCTCTAGCAACTGGAGTAGGGTCTGCATGCTCTAGGATGAGAAACATGAGAGCACAAAAGAGGTGTGTGAGGCAACCCGAGTAGCACCCAGCCCTGTCTCCAGGTGGATACTGAAGCCATTGCTAGGTTGCCTTTGCTTCATGAGAGTGATCCCGTTGGGGACCAACATGCATTACCAGGAGGAAGAGCACTGCCTTATAGCAAGGGCTGTGTGGTCACCCCGTCAGGCCTCAGCTGGAGTTTATAGAGTGAGACACCAGTCTGGGCAAGGACTTTGGGTTTCAGGACTTGACGTTGAAAGAACTGGGTTCAAATTCCCATCTTCAAATGTCTATGAGCAAGGACTTGGCAAGTCATCTGGGCTCTATGACTCTCTTCCTTGAAACCTCCTGGGAGTGACTTCCTATCTTGCCTGGTTGTAGTGACAGTCAGTGAGCTAATGAGTATAAAAGCAAGTGATAAATTGCTAAGTTGGAGGGGGACATAATAATCTGATATTCAAGAGAAAAGACGGGCTATCAAAACTGTTACCTGTGATTGAATGAGTTAAAAGGAAAATGCTTGGTTAAGGGAAGGAACAAGGTAGAAAGGACCCAAGCTATTTTTTCCTCATAAATTTTATTGAGTCTCACTTAGGAAGTCTCTAATTTAGAAAGGTCTCCCTCTGACCAAAACAAAACAAAAACCTGGCACTTACTGTAGTTTATAAATAGGTTAAGTCTCTAAAACCAGTGTAAGGTCATGGAAAGGACCACCTTCCCTTCATTCATCACAAGCAATTTTAGGAATTAGTGACACTCTTGCAGGTTGAGTTCTCTGGGAAGCAGACATTGAGAGGGAGTTAAGTGTGCAAATCAATTATTGGGAGGCAACAGCTTAAAAGAGAGAAGGAAAGCATGGCTGGGGGCCATTGGACACAGTGCGGACCTGGCAAAGTCAATGTCCCTTAGAAGAATCTCACAGGAAGCAGAAGTCACTGAGCATCCGTACTCCTGTCTTGCTCTCTCATTGGTCAGCCTAGAAGAGCTGAAGCGCTGAGGTGTGCCTGGAGGCTGCCAACTAATGCCAACCCTTGTAGCTGGACAGAGTCCTTACTTGAAGGGGAATTCAGTGGTGCATCTGTGTGCCTTCCGCCCTGACAGACACTCCTTGTCCATCACTCTGGAAAAAAACGTATGCTAAGGACTTTATCCCATTGTTATGTTTTCACTGTTCTTTATAGTATAAGACTAGAGGCCCAGTGCACAAAAGTGCTTTCGGGGGGGTGTCTCTCAGCCCGGATTGCGAGAGGACACAGGACAGGCCAAGGGACCCCACCAGTGCACCCTCAGAGCTGGGGAGGGATGCAGAAGGTTGGCCAGCCAGGGAGGGACTGCGGGATGACTCCAGGGCATGTCCAGCCCATCTCACTCAGTCCTGATTGGCCGGACCCTAGCAGCAAGCTAACCTACTGGTCAATTGTCTGCCCCACGATGGTCAGTACACATCATAGAGAATGGTTGAGCAGCCTTAGGATATCATTAGCATATTATGCTTTGATTGGTTGAATGGCCTACCGGATGACTGGATACTTAGCATATTAGGCTTTTATTATATAGGATGTGCACAGATGAATATTTATTTTTTATTTTTACTCTTACCAGAGGACATTTTTTTTCTATTGATTTTTAGAGAGAGTGGAAGAGAGGGAGAAGCGGTGGGGGAGAGAGAGAGAAACATTGACATGAGAGACACATAGATTGGTTGCCTCTCATATGCGACCTGACCAGGGCCAGGGATGGAACCCCAGTCGAGGTATACGCAGTTGAACAGGACTCAAACCTGAGACCCTTCAATTTTCGGGCCAATGCTCTAACCACTGAACAACGGGCCAGAACATGAATATTTATTTTAAGAGATGGATCAGATAGATCTGATAAACTCTTGCAAAACTGTCTTAATTTTTTTTTTTTTTTTTTTTTTACCACATGAAAGTTGTGAGAGTTTTGGTCTTGCATTGGCTGCCAGGGGTCTGACAACTCCAGTGAATTTTTTGATAGAGTATCCATGACCTCTTTATTCCACATGATATTTGAACTTGTGTTTAATATTTTTACTCCTTATATCTTATGGTTAGTCTTCATAAATTTTTTGGAAGTGTGGACATGTAAAATGTAGATATAGATGTAGATACCTATTGTTCCAGTGAATCATCCCAGTAATTCCATTTTTATTTGGATGCATGCCCTGGTCCAGTGAATTCTGATTTTGTTTTGGTTTTTGGTCGTCCCCCACACACACCTATTCCTTATTCATACTTTGTCAGGCAGCCTCTGCCCCGGCATCATCACCATCACTCTATGAAGCTTAGTTCAACTTTTGGCTATACCAACACGCACAGAACAAAAACCCTTCACTGCATATTGTCTCTGCAGTGCCCCCTGCGACGTGTTGCTGCAGCACATGGGCCCTGCAGTGGAGATGTGGATTTTCATTATGAACTGGCCCGTAGGGGAGGCGTTGAGCTAAGATTCCTCCCCATCTCTACTTTACTTTCACAATTAATACCAGTTTGGATGATGCATGGTTATTGGCTTCAACATCAAGAGGGAACACACTTCATTTTTACTCAATTTCCTCACTACACTGTTCACTGCAGTGATCACTCAGGCTAATGTCAGAGAGTGTCTCTCATACTCTTGAACACAGGTCAAATCACATTAAATCACTGTCTCGTGCCCCGGGGATATCCAAAGCTCCCAGATATTCCCATACATTTCTGAAGGGCTCATGCTCTCAAGGGCAACTCTGCCTCCAGGTTCCAGCTCTAATTCCTGTTCTTTGTTTTCAAATTTCATCCGAATATTATGACTAATTCACCTTTGTCTAGGTCCACTTTTTAAAAACCCACTCACATAAAGAATTTGATAATGAATTAGACTTCAGTGAATAATTGGGCAGCTAGTGAGAGGGCAGTCATATCGTGCCCAACACTAAACAAATTAATGTTTTAGCCATTCCTCTTCCAGAATCACTGATTCTCATGGTCCTATCCCCCATGGTAACAAGTTTTATGCCATCTGATTGGTTCATCTATTTTTCTCTTGTATGTTGTCCTGGAAGTCCATATTCTCCTCATTCTGTTACATGAGAAAATTCAATAGCTACCGGCTCTGATCTTGTGCATACCATAATATTTGCCAGAACTGATCCAGTAGAATTTCCATTTAATCAAATAAATTTAATAGATTGCAGTTGTGTGATAAGTGACAGTTTTTCCAATTATATAGGTTTATGAGGTACTTCATTTAAAGGCTCTTCTTGACCTAAAAATTACACCATCCTATATTACCCCCAAGTTGAATTAGGTAATATGCAAATGCAATATATGCTTAGGTACCAGTAATGGAAACTATCAATATTTTTTTAAATAATTTGGCATTTACTAGTGCCTACAAGTGCCTGAGGATGCTTCCCTGGCCCTGGGAGGTTAGATTTGGGCCCCTTTGTGCTACCCAGGGGGCTCTTTGAATTTGCTAACACACATTTTTGTACTTTCAGGGCCAAAGGAAGCCTGGTATCAGCCCAAAGGAAGTCAGTGATCACAGAATGCCTGTGGACAGGGTGAAATCAGATGTGTCCCATCTGCCGAAGTCCTCGCACCTCACCTGCTCCTTTCTCTTCACTTCTGAAACTCACCTGTCCACCTGTGCCCTCGATGATTTTGCCATCCACCCTTAGCACAGCTTAGGACAATTTCTTCTCCAAATGGCCCCATCAGACACTTTCTACAGGAGTCCAACAAGAATTCACAGCGAGGCATGTACTAGTACAGTGACATGTCACATCAATAGTCAGTATAAGATTGGAGCCTCCAATTTTAAGATGGCTAGAGTGGTTTTCCCTAAGTGGGGAGAGGTATAGGGAATTGTAAAATTCTATTTTCATCTACCTGTATTTCCCACAAGAAACGTTTTCTACAATAACTTTTTTTTATTAAAAACAAAATAGAAAAAAAAGATATATTTAAAATGAAATTACATGGATAGGTCACATGGCAGGCTTTCCCAGGACAGGGGCTAGAAGCCCGCTGACTTGTTTTTTAGCCTGTACATGATTTTTTAAGTCAAATTAGTTGTCAATATTTAGCAATCAAAATATTTTAGACACGTGTAGATGACATGTCTTCTCTTGAAAACTCCCAGGAGGTTTGCCACCATGGCCCAGGTGTCAGAGTCCCAGTGGCAGGGCCTTGCAATTTATACTGTCACCTGGTGCGGAGACACTTGGTTATTTAAAAACAAAGAGAAATTAAACATTAAAAAAAAAATAAAGAAGAAAGAAAGAAAGAAAGAAAGAAAGAAAGAAGGAAGGAAGGAAGGAAGGAAGGAAGGAAGGAAGGAAGGAAGGAAGGAAGGAAGGAAGGAAGGAAGGAAGGAAGGAAGGAAGGAAGAAAGAAAGAAAGAAAGAAAGAAAGAAAGAAAGAAAGAAAGAAAGAAAGAAAGAAAGAAAGAAAGAAAGAAAGAAAGAAAGATGTGATGGGGTGTCAATTTGATCATCCACCTCTTTAAGTCAGAAGACCACGTCGGACTCCCTCCAGGCAACCCCCATGGGAGGTGAGAGGACATGCTGGGTTTTCCAGTGGCAGGAAGCTGTCTGCAGTGATGAGCTCACTGGGCTGCCAGCAGGTGAATGGTTGGTAAAAGAGTTTTACCAGATCTGTTAGAGGTGAAAGAAGCAGGCCCCTTGGGTGGGCCCAACCTGACCCATTTAAATAAGAATCTAAAATCTCAATGCTTACCAAAAGCATGCCAAGCCTCCAGGCCCTTTTCAGGGCTGTGAATCTCAGTCCGCATCCAGGACCTTTGCTTGGGATTAAATGAAACTTAAACCTGCTAAATAAACACAGGCACAAAAAATCATTGGGAGTCACCTGGCATCAATCATCGCTGCCCCAGTGTTTCTTGTCCTGACAGTTACTGTAGGGAGGGAGCCCTGAGCAGTCCAGAACAAAAGAGAGAGAAAAAAAAGGAAAATGGCAACAGAAAAGAAAATTAATACATTATTAGCTCAGGAAAAAAATCAAATGAAAGAAAATAGTTATCAACAGGAAGACAAATCCATAATCAGATAAGAGGTTTCTGTGGTGGACTTCACACTAGCTTCTCCTTTTAATCCAATGGATTAAAATGTTTTGCTTCCCTGAATCCTCTCTGCCCTGGATATTATATTTATTCCTTAATTTGTTCATTCATTCATTCATTTATGCTTTCACTTATACATTCGTTTATTCAACAATGTGTTCCAAGTGCTGGGGATACAATGGTGAACAAGGCAAAGCCCCCGCTAAAGGAAAAAAGACAGAAAAGAAACAAGAGAACACATGAATATATCACGTTGAGAGTGATAGATGCTATGGAGAAAATAAGCCCAGTAAGGGGTCAAAGGATCTTTGAGGTCAGCAGGTCAGAGAAGCCCTCTCTGAGCAGGAGGCCCTGGAGCTGAGACCTAAACGCAGGTGCCACCGTGGAATGATCCCAGGCAGCATCTTCCAGAAGAAAGAACAGCAGCAGCAACGGCCTGTGCGGGACCTCCATCCGGCGCCATTTGAGGGGCAGGCAGGAGGCCAGTGGGCTGACCTGCACATGGCGCTCTGCCAATGAAAATCAGTGAATGAGAGTACCTCGTGGTCAGGAATGCCAAAGTTTCATCTGAAGCAAGAGTACTGTTTCATCTAGACCAAGACAGCTGTTGTTTTTTAAGCCAAGTTCCTCTTGCTCCTGAAAACTCTCAGAGTTGATAGGTATACATATATATATATATAAACGCAGCGGCAGATGCAAGTCCACCGACAGGGAGGTGCTAAAGAAAAACTGGATTGAGTTCTTACCTGAAATCAGCCACAGCTCTCCCCAGGGGCCTAGGAGAGCTGCCAGCAGGGAAGTTATCGCCAGGAAGACTGTGGGGCTCTGCCTCCAAATCAGGTTTCACCCGTTGGCCATTTTAGCGAACCGTCTGAGTTCCTTAAGCCCAAGGTTTCTGGGCTGCTCCCTCTGCCAGGAATGGTTTGTAGGTCATGTCTCCTGAGTCCCTCCAGGAGCTGCCCACGTGCCCTGGGCCACCAAGTAGCCATTCCTGCATGTGCTCCTGTGACATCTTTCAATTCCAATAACCTGCAACACTTAGGCTTTCAGAGCTTACGCAAACCTACAGGGCAGGTCTGAGTTCCAGAAAATTGTTGGGGCATAAACAGCCCACCTTTTTGTCCCCATGGGGGACTACCCTGAGACCCTCAGCAGCATGGAACCCTGCTTATCCACAGTCAGCATACCTGAGGATGACAAACCTTCTACTGGCCTCCTCTCCTTCCCTGTCTCGTTTCCCCCTCCCTCTCCTGGGGCTTCCCAGCATCACCTCCCAAAATAAACACCCAGTCCTCACATCCTTGTTTCAGTCTGCTTTTAGAGAAACTAAATAACAAGGCCCTCCTAAAGTGCTAACTAACATTCATCATTTAGGACTCAGAAGTTATATCTTCCAAGAATCATTCCTTGATCTCCTAGGCCCACCCCTTCCCACAACATACAGGTTTGGGTCAGGAATCTTTTCAATAAGCTCGCTCAACACATGGGAGATGTTCAATGCTGTTCTTTGATACATCTCTCAGTAGGCAGCAAATGTAAGGAGTGAGACCTGAGACCAACCCAGGCCTCAACCGGCCCTGGCCTCCCCTTCTGATTGGGGTGATCCTACCTCTAGAGCACATATTGATTAGTGCTCTCTGGGGACAGTCCTATTGACAATTTGGCTGTTCTCAGGAAAGCACAGCAAAGCAACCTTTCAGATTTAGGCCAACCTCCCTTGCTCAACATTAGCAGTTTTTCCTGGAAACATCTGGTGGGGAGGGACTGTTAGATACCAATAGGAATCATTTCCCAAACAACAGTGGACACATGGACTCAGGCACATAATGGACAGTGAACTCTGACCTTTAATAGTCAAGCCTTTTGTGTTTCAGCATTTGGCCCTGTCCATGATGAAGAGACTTTCTTGCCCCCAGGGCAGTGGTCAGCCAACTGCGGCCCCTTGAGTGTGGCTCTTCCACAAAATATCACGTGCGGGTGCGCATGTACAGTGCGATTGAAACTTCGTGGCCACACTCAAGGGGCCAAAGAGCCGCATGTGGCTCGCGAGCTGCAGTTTGCCGACCACTGCCCCAGGGACTTCTACTGGCAAAGTGGCCTCCCCAAGTTTAAAGTACCCAAGCAAAGCAGCACTAAGTCATATCTCTTATAATTCAAAGAACAAAAGTACTTAAAATAGATCCTCATTTGTCTGAACTTGCAGTTATTTTACCTGCAAACAAAACAGATTAATTTTTTGGCCTGAACCCAAAGTAAATGGACTTGTGTTCATCGCATTTTGAGGTAAATGTGTCTCTTGCAAATCTGCACCAGTTCAATGGCAGCAAAGAGCTGATAAGGCGTTCAGAGATTCATTAGTTATTTTCAGATAACATCTCTACCAGAAGGTCCATCTACTGAGTAGTGCAAGCATGTTCCCCAGGAGCTAGAACCAAACAAACACAGATCTATTTCCTGGAAACAAACCAGAGGGGGGGGGGGGAAGGATTCTGCAATGAAAATTTGAGGTGTCAGTTTTAGATAAAGAAAGATGCTTTGATGGCCAGATTGCTCAATACCTTTAGGAAAGTACTGCTAGGGCTCTGCTAAATGTTGAAGGGAATGCATACACCTTCGGTGGATAAAATAACTAGAAGAGTCATTTGTCAAATCTTCCCAGTGACTCTACACTGAGCTTCCTACTTAGATGAAGAGGTGAGATCAAGACAGCAGAAGCCTGAGTGTACCCAGGTTGGCCTGTTTTCTGTGGCACTTGGGTGCATGAAATGAGACACCAGTGTTCTGAGGCAGAATGGATGGACTCTTAATAATTTTTTTTTTCTTTAACTTCATGACGCCACTTCAGACAAATCTCAAAAGTGGAGTTGGTAGCTGAGCTCGCAGCACTGGTGAACACACACATCTATACAGTCAGGAAGGTTGGGAAACAATCGTCCAAAGACGGGAGGGAGAGAAACTGTAAAGGAAGGGAGTGGGATATAGTAATCGTCCCTATTGTGTGACACAGGGTCCAGGCAAAAGCTAGAGACTGCTGCAAATGAGAGTCCCGGGCAGGTGCTCAGAGAATAGCTGTTTTGCACACAAAGAAAGCTCACATTAAAGCCACTGTGTTTACTGTACAATTGTAGTTGCCTTTAATGTCTTCTGGGCATTATTCACCTGTTCCATTATTGCCCAGTGAACATTTTATTTTACATAATGAAGGGTTGATTCTTCATTCTGTTCCTACTGAGCATCAATACTCTTTCTGAATTAGGGAAACTGGCACAGTTACTGAGTCCAGTTCTGAAAGACTTTGTTGCCCTGATGGCTTATAAACCATAGGGTAAATGAGGTGAGAAGGCTAACAAAGCTTGGGCTCTTTCCCATCTGATTCCAGGTGTCATTTTAGTCAATACAGCACTGAACCAAATCCACGTTTGCAATGGCTGAGGGAGAGCCTGAGCGGAGCAGTGGTCAAGGGGCTCTTCATGTAGCATAGCACCGGACTGACTAGCCCCAACCATGCAAAACAAACACAATAGAATAAACCCCCCTTCTTTTAGTAGGGACATTTTGTAAGTATTAAAATATAACAAGTTTGTGCTCTCTTCAGCAGCACATATACTAAAATTGGAACAATACAGAGATTAGCATGGCCCCTGCGCAAGGATGACACACAAATTCGTGAAGCGTTCCATATTTAAAAAAAAAAAATAAGACAAGTTTGCCCTGGCTGGGTGGTTTCATTTCTGGCCAGAGTTGGATTGGATATGGGAGGCAACCTCTCTCTCTCTCTCTCTCTCTCTCTCTCTCGCTCACTCTCTCTCTCGCTCTCACTCTCCCTCTCCATCTCTCTCCTCTCTCCCTTCCTCCTTCTTCAGAAAATAGAATAAAGTCGTATCCTCAGGTGAGGATTAAAAATATATATGACACATTTAAACTAACCTTGAAAAAACTACCACTTACTGGGCTTTAGTGTGGCATTTAAAAAATATCCACAATTATCTGAAAAGGTTATTAAAATAGCTTTTACTTTCCCAGCAATAGTCCAATAATATAACTTCAGCCCAATATTCAACCCAAATAATATAACACAGCAGATTGAATGCAGAAGTAGATATGAGAATATAGTCTTTATTAAGCCAGATAGTGAGGAGATCACAAAAAGGTGGGAAATGCCACTCATCTCCCTAAATGTTTTTGTTTAGGAAAATATAGTTTAAAAAAATGGTATCCATGTTAACATTTAGTGGACTTATTATTGTTATTTCAAGAGGAATTAATAAATAAATGTGTGTTTTTATATTTCATCAGTTTGAAATTCTAATGTGCTAAGTATCACCATCAATAGATGTAGCCCACATGAATAAAAGCTCTATGGGGACTTCAATAATTTTAATCATGTAAAGAGGCTCAAAGATCAAAGAGTTTGACCACCATTGATATCTGAGTTCTCACCCAACTTAGCTTCATAGTAAAAGGTGAAAACTTTGGTCTACCAAGATCTGTTTGTCAGTTCCAATCACAGAAAAGTTAAGATCATGAAGGAACCTTTAAGAAGTTTCCACACCAGTTGTTCAGCTGAGCTCCAAGCTCAGTCCTTGATCTGAAAGCTCTCCCATGGGTTCAGACAAGTTCATGCGAAGACTTAGTCTTACTAACCCTTCTCCTAAGCGGCCCCTCTCCTTTTAAGGAAAGGACTTCTATGACTAGATGACTGTATCAGAGAGGGGCAGGCATACAACCAGTCCCCAATGACATGATTCCTGTGTGTCCGCCTCTCACACAGGATTTCTCTCACAACTCCTACAGACAAGGGCTGCCCAATGGAGCAGACACAAAGCAAGACAGTCCCAGCCCTGCACTGTAGGAACTAGTGAAGAACTGAAGCCACAGCAGAATTTGCCTGTTAGATGCTATCTGCATCTCTTCGGATTCCTTGAGGTGGGTGAGTTGGACCCGGAAGGTATGCTGGCATGATGCTCCAAGCACCCCACTGTCATGCCCTACAGGGAGGAACACCTCATCTGTTTGCTTATCTACAAACACTAAAGTGCTCCCATCACTTATTTCCCCACCAATTCTCAAATGATTAAAAGATCAACACTCTCCACCCATCTATCTCCTCAAATTGCTGCTGCTGTTTCCTGGAGCAAGCAAAAGTTTCCTATACATCATTTTTTATATCTGATGTGGGCAAAGTATAGAGATACTCAAGAGATCCCCAACTGCAGGGATGCTCAAACTTAGAGAAATTCCAGAGCCATTAATAATTATAATCTGAAAATGCAGCTCTGTCAACAGTGGAGTTGACAGCTTGGCTGTTGGAGTTGGTCAACTTTGCCAAGACCAATTATTCCATTCCTCACTCTTACTTCAGTTAGTGAGTCTCACTTCAAAACACCCACCTGGAAAATGGCTAAAAATGACTATGCCAAGTAGAAAATGACACTCACCTTTTTTTATGATTCCTATGGAATCCTGTGTAGCCTCTTTTGCATCAGGTGGTAAATAACATCTTTAAAGCACTTTACTGCTTTGATTCTCAACCAAAGTCTTCATACTACATGATGTTTCTTATATTTCAGGTTTTCAATTTTATAAACAAGTAGATTATATGTAAAATGATACAGGCGATTTGCTGATTTTAAAGGAAAATAGGAAATCTAAAAAAAAAAAAAATGCCATTTATATTCTCCATACGACAATGCTTCATCAATCATACCTTTCTCTTTAAAATTAGACATGCATTTATTTATTCATTTAACAAAATTCAAAGCATCTTTTAAGTAATTGGATTAAAGAATTTGAAAGAAATGTTTCAACATGGTAGGCATGGGAAATATGACAGAAAAATTCACAAACACTTAATGATGTTATATGAGGTAGTTCATTTTTAATGCATCTACCTCTTACAGATAACTTTTTAAAAAAGAGAGATTCAGTAACTTGCCCAATGTCACACTTTATTTTTCCAAGAATGAAAAATAATGGAAATAATTTTTCCCTGCTGCTGGCCCCTAACTAGATATTTGATAAACATTAGGTTCTTTCCCTTTTCTCTGAATTCAGATCCTGGTCATTGTCCTCCAATTTTTATTTTATTCTTTCCTTGGTTGTCACATAGAATTCAGCACCAATGATGAAATAGACCTGCTGACTCAGTCACAGAGGAAACGATGATGAACACTTCTGGCCCTGAGTGAGTGCAGCTGACAAATCACGCTGGGGACTGTGCTTAAAGAGATACACCTGCCTAAGGTGGGTAAGGAGAGATCTATTTCTCTACAGGGAACCGCCATAAATCAGAAAAGATAAAAGCATTTAAAAACAACAAAGCAGGCAACATTTTTTGAGTAATTGAGCCTAGTTTCAGAAAACAAGAAATGACTGTGTCAGTCCTTGTCTTTCAAACATTATTCTCTGTTTGGTTAAGCTATACAAACACCAGGACTCTGATGTAAGAAAGACTTTTCTTTTTGTACATTGTACATAAATGTCTTTAATCTTTCAAGTTAGGAATTTATTGGTTGAGTCTTCATGGGTAAATTCAGCAAAGCTCTGAAATGTTTTTTTTTTTTTCTCCAAAAAGAAATAGAGAAGGAGGAGGAGGCTGAAAAGGGTCAGTGAGACTCAAACCAGACCCACCACCCCTTCTCCCAAAAAAAGTGTTTTCCTGGCATAAGAGAGTAGTTGAGGGTCCAGCCAACCTTCAGCCAGCTGACCTCTGGGGCCCAGATGAACGTGTTTTGAGTCAGGCAGGTGCAAAGGGACTGCAGTTGAGCTGACCAGTTGCAAATGGAGGTTCTTTCTAGGGATTTCGACAGCAACAACCAACCAAACAAACAAACCTGCCACATCACAGGTAAGCCTCACAATTGTGTTCTGGCCACTTACTCTGGTTCTTCACTCTTCTTGCCTTTTCTGCAATGCATTGGTCAAGGCCAGGTCATAGCCTGGCAGTTTCTCCAGTTTGGCCCATGAACTGGGAGCCAACTTTTCTCTCATTCATGAACAATAGACAATGAGTGAGAAGTGCTTCATGAGTTGGTTAGAAAACAGAGTGTGCAGAAGAAATGGAGAGTGCTGCTTCTGGTTTCAGTTCATTTGCTCTCTACCTTTCCTGCTCCCAGCCCTATCCCTACATCTGCATTTCCTGCTCCATGAAAAGATTTCACACTGGCCACACACACAATACACCCAACATACATCACATACAACATATACACCGTCTACTGTACACATACCCCACATCACATACCACCACCACCATCACTATAACATCTTATGCACACACACATATACATTCCCTACACATACATACAATACACATATCCAAGGACATATACCACCCTACGCACATAGACCTCATATTCACACACACATACCACACACACATACAATACTTACACTATATACACAATATATGCACCTCATCTATCATACACATATCACATACCACAGATACTACCATCACATTACTATCACAACCTGTTCATACACACACCACCCACCACACACACATTCATACACACACATAGCTCACACATATCACATACACCAAGACACACCCACACATACACACCTCATGCACCACAACACATCCCCACCTCAGACACTTCCACACAACATACATTCACACATGCTCACCACCCCCCTACACACACATACTTCCAGGTCCCTTCTGTGTGTTCTGAATGTTTTAGTGATAGTTTTATTGACAGTCACCACATGTGTCTCTGTGTTACAGTTATTTCTATTTTTCTCCCAACTTTTTCTTATTTGGTGCAGGTTCTAAGTCTGATTAATTTTTGCTTCTCACCAAAAATCCCTATCACATGTACAGTGGCCTCAGTGAATATCAGATAAATCAAACAGAATACAATAAAATTATAGTTAATTTAACAGGTGGAGGATGTAGAATAAATAAATGCATAGCAGGGGGACTTCACAGGCCATTAGGGAAGGAGAACTGGACATTTTCTTAATTCTGTGGCAAAAACTCGTTATCTGACTAACTGCAAACCAACTGTGACATGCATCTCATTTGAAGGAAACGAATATATCTGTGTTGAGTCCATGGACGCAAAGGGCCACTGTGAAAGCAGCGTTAGAGGACCCGGAGGGGGAATTCAGCCTTAGACAGGGCGGCTGTTGCTGCTGAGGTCTGGACAAGCCAGGGCAAAGGCTTGAGTTTCCATGGGAAATCACAGGGAGCCGCTACAGGTCTTGGATCTGCGGTGCAATATAATTGAGGCTGCACTTTAATAACGAACCATTAGGTATAGTTATGTGGAAAAATCTTCACATTTTGCAAATAAGCCAGGTAGGCCTTGTCTGCCTCATCAAGAATTCCAAACACAGGTTGATGTGCTCACAAATTCACAATTCAGAATTAATTGGTTTTTAGGCCATGCATTTAGGTCATATCATCCAGACACTCCATTCCATGTGGTGAAAAGAAATTAAGTCAATTTCCCCCCGCCAGACCCTCGGCTTCCTTACAGGCCTTGCGATCCGTCCCCCTGCGTGCGCGGGAGGAGGACAACCTTTAAAGGCATTCTCATTATTTCTCAGGGAGATGTCATTAAGTACTGTAAACATGTCCTGAATGAGTCCATGTCACAAAGACTGCAAAGTGTTTATAGAATAAAGAACCTAAAAGCACCAAAGTGAGATAAAACAGGGGAGGGAGAAAGGAAAGGGGAGAGACTTAAAATATAAAGGAGAAGAAAATGTCTTTGTGATCAACGAGTGGATCTAAAGATGTGGACTAAAGTAAAGTTGCCCCCCTAGGAGCTTTGACCACAGAGGAAAGAAGGATGGAATCCCTCTGGTTCAAGGGCCCACCCTCCTGGTTCCCAGGCTCCTGGCAGACATCACTAATCCATCACACATATCTTCCTCTCTGAATTTATAACTGGCAGACATCACTAATAAATCACACTAATCTTGCCCTCTGAATTCACATCTGGCAGATATCACTAATTGATCACACTCATCTTGCCCTCTGATTCACATCTGGCAGACATTGCTAATCAGTCACACCCATCTTGGCTTCTGAATTCATAACTGACCTCAGAATTCTTGGCAACAAAGAAGTCCAATCAAGCAATTAAAATTGCAATTTAAATTTACTGATATTTCTGTTTGTGAAGGGCCCAGGTATCCTTCATTGGAGTCCGTGATACTGCACTATTACAAGGAGGTTGATTGGCCAAGATGAGATGAGTACACTGTCTTGGTTGAACATTGCCTTCTTTGTTATTTTACTCTGCATTGGCGTTTACGGTCAAGTTCAGGAGACAAGATACTCAGAGATCTGCATTGATTTGAATTCCCAGGAGTTGAGTTGACACTGTGTGTATACACAGCCCCAGGGTAGTGTCTGGTATTCAAGATGCAAGGAACCGAAGAGGATCCATGTGTTTATTTCCAAGGAATAATGACGGCATCAAGACTCTCTTTTGGGGCTTTACCTTCAGCTCCCAGGAATCCTTTGCTCACCTCATGCGGACAGCAGAAAGACCTGGGAATTTACAGCCTCACCCTCCCTCCCCCAACCCCAGGGCAGGCCTTAGCTGTGGGTCTGCAGTGTTAAATCACAGCCACCTTGTCTTAGGATGGGAAAGTTCTGAGGCACACATTAAGCTCCAGAGTCTCCTCAGGGTCAGGCCAAAGGTACCTTCTGCACAATTGTGAGCTCACACATTTGCTTGGCTCTCCCCACTCCTGCTCTGCTTCTCCCATTTCCTCACCAGCACTGGGAATACCTTCTTAACGCTTTGTCACTTGCACATGAATTTTCATCTTGGGCACAGAGAGAACAGTAGATAATAAACTTACAGACACAGTGCAAACTTCACCTGTGTTTCTTCACAGGTGTGCCAGACCTGGTCCTGGGACTCCCCTTGACCTCTTCTCCCAGGAGGCACCTGGCCAGGTCTGCACCCTGGAGAACAAGGGGCTGGAACAGCTGGACAGACCTGATGGGTCCTCTCTTGGTGAGGACACACATCATCTGCCTCACCTTCTAGGAGCTACATGCAGATTTTGCAGGGATCCCTAGGAAATATGTCACATCAGCTGACGCAAAACCACTAAAGACTATTCAAAATCTTCCCAGGAGGAAGCATGAGTGGAAACTATAAGGCACCACCTAGCTCTGGTAGGAATTTTTGGAAAAAGTTTTAGTTATACAAAAAAATTTCCCGAATGCCCAGCCGTTGTGGCTCAGTGGTTGAGCATCAACCTATGAACCAGGAGGTCACAGTTCAATTCCCAATCAGGGCACATGCCCGCTTTGCAGGCTCAATCCCCAGTGAGGGGCATGCAGGAGGCAGCCAATCAATAATTTTCCTCTCATCATTGATGTTTCTCTCCTTCTCCCTTCTTCTCTGAAATCATTAAAAATATATTTTTTAAAACTTTTTTTCTGAAGAAACTAAAAAATAAAAACAAATTTAACTTTAAAAATCATAAACACCAATCACAGAGTTAGCATTTGTGAAGCTGCTAAGCAATTTGCAAAGTAGGTTTACTTATTTTATTTATTGTATTTCACAGGTACAATAACGTGTTCTGCTTTTAAGTAGAGGGAGAACTTGTGTATTAAGATGGGTATTATTAGTTCCTTCAAATCAGTAACCTGAGGGGACTGTGCTCTATTCAAAATGGGTCAATTGTAAAGCTTACCCTAGAGCCTATGATGCTTCTTCAAAAGACCCCAAATTGTGGGGCTCTTCATTTGTTTAAAGCAGCAGTTCTCAACCTGTGGGTCGCGACCCCTTTGGTCCTGCTATACCCCTTTCACAGGGGTCGCCTAAGACCATCTTGCATATCAAATATTTACATTACAATTCATAACAGTAGTAAAACTACAGTTATGAAGTAGCAACGAAAATAATTTTATGGTTGGGCCACAACATGAGGAACTGTATTTAAAGGGCCAGAAGGTTGAGAACCACTGGTTTAAAGTCAATCAGAAAAGTCAGATGAGAAAAATAAGAGAAATAGGTAAAAGTATCTTCCGTTAAAATTACAGTGTGACAAGGAGGTAACGGGATCTGATGTACTGAAGCGGATGCAGGAAGAAAACCGTGTTTCCTGGAAGGATCACACTCAGAGTAAGTGAACCTTCAACACACACCAGCATTGCAAGGGTATTATCTTCTTGGATTTATCCTTCCATTGTATGGCATTCATGTATATTAAACAGCAGTCTCATGCACAGGATAGTTATGTAAGTTTTCACTTCTTTCCTACTCCGGGCCTCCTCTCCAACTGTGGTCTGTGACTGTAATACCCCATGACCCTGTTCAAGACTTCTCAGACCTCCTCCACCTGCATCTGTCTCCCACTTGCCCACTCTGGACAGATGACAGTGCCCCTGCTGCTCCAGTTACTACTGGAGTGTCAGACCATGAAAAGCGCTACCTTTTCCTTCTTTGTAAGCCCCACAGTGCCCAGTGCAGCGTTGGCACTCTGATGCTGGACCAGGGCACCTCAACACCCGGTATGTGGCATTCACTCCAGACTCTTGCATTTTGAAACTGTAGTGCGAGGCAGTAATCACGTGTTTTGAGGCCAGCAATGTTTAGTTTTGGAAGTTCTCCATGTCTTGTTTTCTATCTGGAACATAGCTCTTTACGTCTGGAATCTATCATCTGGGAAATCCTAAAATTGAATGAATTATTTTCTTTTCAAGAAGTATGTGTAACTTTCCGCAGAACCTGAAAGGGGTCTGAATTCACTTTCTAGGGCTACTGTAACAAATCAGCGGCTTACGAGGCAAATTTCTTTTCTGGCATTTCTGTGAGTTACAGGTCCAGCACTGGTCTCACGGGCCTAACATCAAGGTGTGGCAGAGTTGTCCTCCATTCTGGGGACTCTGAGGGAGGGGCATTTTCTTGGGAGGAGAGATGTTGTTTGCTCATTCCAGCTTCTAGAGGTAGCCCATGTCCCCTGGTCCAGGGCGCTGTCCATCTATCTTTAAAGCTAGCAAGAGAGGGGTGGGGGGTGAGTCTGTCCTCTGTGACATCTCTATAGTTCATCTTTTTTCTGAATTCTCCTTTTCTGCCCCCCTCTTCCAGTTTTAAGGACACTTCTCATTTCACTGGGCTCCCAAAACAGTTAGAAAAAGAAAAAAAAACAGATCAAAAGGTGTGTAATGAAATGTGATGTGTACATCAAGCATTTATTGAGCATCTACCTGATAGCAGTGTGCTTAGATGGTAAGATACAGTTATAAAGGAGAGAGGAGTAGGGTTACAACCATCCTGATTTACCCGAAACAGGGGTTTCCCAAGACACAGGAGGTTCAGTGCTAAACTGGGAACAGTCTAGGTTTAACTAGGACCATTGGTCACTCTAGGTGTGTTCTCCTCCATGAGGAGGGACAGGAACAAAATGCTGTTGAATGGACTTCACAAGGTGCCATAAGTACTTTCAATGGAAGAGAACGGGGCTGAGACAGACATGAACAGAACCAGAGGCATACCTTCCTCTGCCAGCACCCCTTTGGAAGAACATGGATTGAGCTCCAAATGCACGCCAGACTCTGGCTAAGTGCAACCTACACACATGATCTTGTTTAAACCTCAGAACAGCCACATGAAACAAAGACAGTTATTCCCTGCAGTTGGCAGAGGAGGAAAAAAGAAGGAGAAATAACTTGCCTAACATCACACAACTACTGCTAAGGTCAGATCCCCAGGAACAGACCATAACATAAGGAACTGTGAGCGATAGATTTACTAAGGAAGTGCTCCCAGAAGAAAAGTGTAAGGGAGTTTGGGAGCAGGATAAGAAGGAGAAAAGACAACAAGGATGAAATTTCAGAAAAAGTTCCAGAGAGGGTACCTTCGTTGTAATCTGGCAGGGGCACCCTGGGGTCTAAGTCAACCTTCAGTTTCCTCCGACAGGAAGTGAAGTTCACCCTCCCGCGCATTTAGTTGGCTGGCTGTGGGCCACTGAGGGACTGTATATAGAACTCCCAGGCATTTCTGGCTCTCTCTGTTGTATGAGTAAAGTGGTTCCTGCACAAAAACAGGCTGTTAAAGAAGAGTCACAGGTGTGGGCTGTAAAAGCAGAAGCACCAAGGCTGGGAGAAAGAAGGTAGCCAAGGTGGTCTGCATGGAATATGAGCTGTGTTCACTTCAGCTAGTAAGAGTCAGGGTAGACCGTGAACTCAACCTAGCAAGTTCCAAAGCAAGGTAGCTAACCCTCTCTTCCATTCTATTTGCACATTCTTGCGCATTTTATTAAAACCTAAGGATTATGGAATTTTTTTTCCAGAAATTTTTGATCCTCTCTCGAGAATATGTTTATTGATTTTTATTTTGTTTTTTAGAGAGAGGAAGGAAGAGAGAGAAAGACATTGATGTGAGAAAGAAACATCGACTGGGGATTGAATCCTAGGTATGTGCCCTGTTTGGGAATCGAACCCACAACCATTTTGGTACATAAGATGATGCTCCAACCAACTGAGCCACCTGGCCAGGCATTCATAATCTTTTTGCAAGAATACTTTCTACCCACTAGATTGTTGACACAAATATTAAAACTCAAAGTATGTTGCCATTCAAAATGGACAAACATGTAGTATTGTGGCTTGTAGGTACTTTATTCTCATTTTCTTCTAACAGTTGACTTGCTAGTAACAGGACTACTTAGTATGTCACTGATAAGATTATAAAGATTACGTACAGCTATCTGGATCTCAATGATTTATCAAATGGCTTTAAACATCATAATTCATCTTAGAATTTTTATACACACAGAGATTGTAGATGTGTCAATAACTGTGTACCTGGGAAACTAGGAGACAGTATTGTCCTTTCAGAATTATGACAGGAGTGGTAACTCCTAATTTCAAACATCAGAAGGCTCCCTTATTCACTGCAAATGAGATGTTTCAGTGTGACCTTGGCTGTTTATTGTCTGAGAGAACAGATCCTTTATGGGCTCCACATGGAAAGTTCAAAGTTAATAACCCATTTTAGACTATCACCCTCATGCTTTCCTCAAACTGCAGAGATGTGTTCTGATGAAACATTCATTTTCAATGAAATGAATATATAAATGGTGATAGAGTGCTGTTTCTGAATTTTGTTCTAGACATAGCAGAAAAAGGTATTTAATATAGTCATTGAAAAGTCTGAAAGAAGAAATGGGTCTTCCAGTTGGTAATTAAGAATCACCGACCACAGGGTTTTTCAAGATGGTGAGGGGGTAGGTGGATCTTTCTCACACCTCCTCTCGGAACCAAACTGGAAATAAAACAGAATTGGGGATCATTCGCACTGAAATACTAACTGGAGACTAGCTGAAGAGGAGACAAACATAAACCACCTCGGACGGGTAGGAAGGGTGGGGTGGCGAAAGTGGCTGGCCCCACTCCCTCAGGCGGCAGGCCAAGGGTGTGGAGGGGTATCTCGCTGTGGAAAAGCGGAGGTTCCCTGAGATGAGTGAGGCCTGGACCCCAGATTGGGCTCCCCAGTCCAGAGCGCCAGAACAGGGAAAAGCTGCCCACATAGTATCTAGTGGTGAAAAGGAACAAGGCTCCTATTTGCCAGGGAGAGATGGAGGCTGCTGGAGACAAAGCCATGTTTTCCTTTAAAGGGCTGGAGTATAGGATGTGCATTTATAGTCACTCACCCCGGGCTTCCGCCAAGGGAGGGTGGTGCAAGGAGAGTCTAGGGTGGAAGGCATTGGGGAGAGATGTGTGAAAGTGGCTGCCAGCAGGATACCTGCATTCGGCATCCCCCCTCACCACACCTCCCATAACACAGCAGCCATTTTTCCTGAGATACACAAGCCCCTCCCAGCAACGGCAGCCAGGGGAAAGGCAATTAACCCACCCACTGGGATACAGCTCACCCCACCCTGCATCTCAACCCTGCTGAGGAGGCAGCATCAGAGGTCAAGCCAATGTGTCTGAGCAGTCTCAGGGGTATCAGTGACTGACTTAGGGGTGGGGCCATTCTCCCCACATTCCCAGGAACCCAACTGGTGTTTTCCCCGTCACAGGAGAGCTGATAGAAATTCCCGCCTTCCCTAAGACCCCACTAGATTGCCTACAAGGAGCTCTGCCCTGCTGAGGTCAGGGAAATGTTCCAGAACAGACTCAGAAGGGCGGCTCAGGACCAAAGGAGCGCACCCACCATCTTCCCTGAACTCTGAAGGGCACCTCCTCCTCATGGGATATCCAGAGGTTCCATCCTCCAAATTCTGCCAAAAGGCTTTTGAGAAACAACTCAGTGACTGAGTCTGACAGCTGACTGACAGGCAGAGGTGGGTGGAGCAGATTCCGAGATCATGGTTCCATCCTGGTCAAGGGCACATGCCAGGGTTGTGGGCTCCATCCCTAGTAGGGGTTTTGCAGGAGGCAGCCGACCAATGATTCTCTCTCATCATTGATGTTTCTATGTCTTTCTCCCTCTCCCTTCCTCTCTGAAATCAATAAAAATATATTTTAAAAAAAAGTTTGGCCCTGGCCAGGTAGCTCAGTTGGTTGAAGTGTTGTCCCATACACCACAAGTTTGTTTGCAGGTTCTATTTCCAGTCAGACCACATACCTAAGTTGTGGGTTTGATCCTGGTTGGGGGCATTTGGGAGACAAACAAGTGATATCTCTCCAATTGACATTTGTCTCTCCCTCCCCCCTCTTTCTCTGTCTCTAAAATCAATAAAAACATATCAGTGAGGATAAAAATAGTTTACTTCTCTCTAATATAAAAATCCAGATTCTGTTCCATAAATTCCTTATAGCTCACCAGTCATTCTCTCAAATCTGTGGCACTGGTGCCCATGATCCAAGATGGCAAGCCACACTCTCTTTTCAGGCAGGAGGCTGGGTCAACTGTTTTTTTGTTTTGTTTTGTTTTTTATTGATTAAGGTATTACATATGTGTCCTTATCCCCCCATTGCCTCCCACGCCCCGTTCATGCCCTCACCCCCACCCTGGTGTCTGTGTCCATTGTTATGCTTATATGCATGCATACAAGTCCTTTGGTTGATCTCTCCCTCTTACCCCCACCCACCCCTACCCTCCCTCTGAGGTTTGAGCATCTGATTGATGCTTCTCTGTCTCTGGATCTGTTTCTGTTCATCAGTCTATGTTGTTCATTACAATCCACAAATGAGTGAGATAATGTGATATTTATCTTTCTCTGACTGGCTTATTTCACGTAACATAATGCTCTCCAGTTCCATCCATGCTGTTGCAAATGGCAAGAATTCCTTCTTTTTTACTGCAGCATGGTATTCCATTGTGTAGATGTACCACAGTTTTTTAATCCACTCATCTACTGATGGGCACTTAGGATGTTTCCAGATCTTAGCTATGGTAAATTGTGCTGCTATGAACATAGTGGTGCATACATCCTTTCTGATTGGTGTTTCTAGTTTCTTTGGATATATTCCTAGAAGTGGGATCACTGGGTCAAATGGGAGTTTCATTTTTAGTTTTTTGAGGAAACTCTATACTGTTCTTCACAGTGGCTGCATCGGTCTGCCTTCCCACCAGCAGTGCACAAGGGTTCCTTTTTCTCCACATCCTAGCCAGCACTGGTCGTTTGTTGATTTGTTGATGATAGCCATTCTGACAGGTGTGAGGTGGTACCTCATTGTCATTTTGATTTGCATCTCTCAGATGATTAGTGACTTTGAACATGTTTTCATGTGTCTCTTGGCCTTCCTTATGTCCTCTTTTGAAAAGTATCTATTTAGGTCCGTTGCCCATTTTCTGATTGCTTATCTTCCTTTTGTTAAGTTGTATGAGTTCCCTGTAAATGCTGGAGATTAAACCCTTACTAGAGATAACATTGGCAAATATGTTCTCCCATGCAGTGGGCCTTCTTATTAGTTGGGTCAACTGTTCTTGAAGGAAGGCTCCACAAAGCAAGCAGTCATACAATACTTCTGCTCCTATCTTACTGGCCTGACATTGGGCACATGGTCATACCAAAACTTAGGGGGAGGCTGGGAAACATAGTATTTTACATGAGTAGCCAAAGACCCTGATAAACCTGAGGTTATATTACTGTGGACAAGAAATTAAAGGATCTCAAAGGAAAAAAACAGCCTCTGCCACAAAGCCTTTATGACAATTTCTGAAGATGTCAATATGGCTAATCTCAATAAGGACTATTCCTGTTTCTTTGGGCCCTCATCTTGCTTATTCCAGAATGAGAATTAAACCTGAGGTCAACTCTAATTGTAATGTTGAACGTTATTTTGGAGCATATGAAATCAACCTGTGGCTTTGTAATGAATAATTTTATTGCTTTAAGAGCAGAAAGCCTCCTCACATCCATGATTCATCCATATGGAGGCATAAAAGCCCTGTCTTCTCCCACAACCCTGGGTCAGTGCTGAAGGGTCGTCCTACCTACAAAACTCTCAATGGTTGTCTGAGGCTTTCCTGGGTCTATGCCACAGATGTCACCCCCCCCCCACACACACACACACACATACACACTTGCCTGCCCTGCTTTATCCCCAAGTCTACTCCTTCAAAAACATTTCACAATAAACCTGTGTACACTAGTCTCCATCTCAGAGGCTGCTTCCCCAGGGGAGGAGCGAATCAAACAACCAGCTGAAATCTATATTAGATCACTCTCCAGTCATATTTCTTGCACTTGTCAACTGTCTCTACAGGGCGGTTCTCAGCCCATCATGCCAGTCAGTAACATCTCTCTGCTTCTGATAGAGATGGGCTCAGCTCTCCTCTCCCATTCTGGGAATCCTTCTGGATACCCCAGGAACCTCTTTGTGGGAGCAGGTGCTCACTGGGTCATTATCATCTTTAGAAAGAATGTGCTATGGCAAGGAGAGCTGGGATCTGGCTACCTGCGTCCCATCTCTGCTCCGCCATGTCCAGGCAGCAGGGTGCTGGCTGAGTCAATTTTTGCCTCTCTAACATGAGGATAGCCACCTCTGCGTCACAGGTTTATTGGTTTAATAATCTAATTTGGTTTAAACAGCCAGCTTTTCAATGCTTTCCGGCATAATTCTTGTATACCCCAGGCTGAGGTAGAATTTACTTGCCCAAATGGTCAAGGATATGCTTTGACTTTCTTATTGAACCCTGAGAACTTCAGGGGATTTTCAAAAGAAATGTTCAAAACAGCCCCACTATGTTGAGGCCTCTCATTTTTTGGTGGTGGCCACCTTTTCCTTTGGTTCCTGGTCTCTCTCTCTGTCGCAGTGTGGACCTGTCAGAGTTCAGTGTCTGACCTTGTGTGGCCACTCCAGTTGCTGGATTATTCTCTCACCCTTTGTTGCCTCCAGGCCTAGCAATTGTTTTCGATTCAGGAAAACATGGAGATTTCATGAAAACATCAACCAAGCCACTGATGTAACCTCTGCCCAACTGGAAGACCTGAGAATAACAGGTGGGTTCTCAAAGCAGGGTGCCTCCGCTAGAAGCATCAGCAGGAAACGTGTCAGAAATGTGAATTCTGTGGCCCCAGCCCAGATTTACTGAATCAACAAATCTGAGATCCAGACTCAACAGTCTGTGTGTCAGCCGGCCCTCCAGAGGAATCCTGTAAGTTTGAGCGTCACTGCTAGAGGAGGTGGCCCAAAGGATGTAAACAAGAGGGCTTTCCCTGCGAGTCTTGCACGAACATTAAATCCCCACCCCCACTCCATGCAAGTGGCTGTTTGGGGGCTTACTTTCACACAATCATGTTTTCTAATATTGGTTCTATGCCTTTGAAAAAAGAAAACTACACATTTGTAAAAATTTTAGAGTAAATAGATACAGTACTTTGCAAATTTTTTCCTACCTTTCCTCAGCATTCTGGCAATAAATAAATAAATAAATAAATAAATAAATAGTTATTAAACTTTTAAGCCACGTGACCTGGAAATGATTCCAGCTGCTGACAGTGGATCTGATTATCACACTGTAGGCAATAAAGGGCTAGCTAACCTGCCTTTATTTGCTTTCTGCTCAAGATAAACATTTATCACCGGGTGTATTGATTAACGCCATATCACTTCCCTCCTTACACTCTCACAAGAGAAACAGGCTCCCCTGGGTACTCAAACCTTTGTGGGGTTCAAGCGATACAGAGTGCTCCTATAGCTGTGAAGCCCTGTGAGCTTCAGGAAGGTATGGGGTTCCCTCTGCCAAGAAGAGGCCAGTCACCATACTCCTGAGCTGGTTTGTGTACCAGTACTGCTTTCCCAATGGGAGCCAATCAAGGAACAAAATGATTGTGACAGAATGAGGTGTGGAGTCCCCGGTAGGATGCATAGGGCTTTAGAAAGTGGCATTGCTCAAGTGCAAAATCCCTGCTAAGAATGTCCACATTATTCATGACCTGGAAAATAAGCTGTAAATAAACCTTGCATTTCCTGAAGTTTTGCTTTGGGTTTTTTGTTTTGTTTTGTTTTGTTTTTATGTGTGTGTTGTTTTGGGGTTTTTTTTTGCCAAGTATGGGAAAACAGGGCTAGAGAGAAATCAGAAATATTGGCTTGATTTACCATTTATGACAGACATTAATGAGTAACTGTGGTCTATGAGTGTTTTAATATTTGAGACTGCCTCAGTTCCTATCTAGAAATGGGTGAAGTACAAATTATAAATAACTGGATTGATTCCCCACCAACTCTTTCTGTGATCTTTTGTTTTTGTTAATAAACCATCCTTGTAGCTAATAATGTGGGTTTTGAGTCTATACAACTGAAGAATTAAATAATCTATATATTAAAGTCATAATTATGCATCCTGAGAAGAGTATTTTTATCAGTTAAACATAGTATAAAGAGGTTGACTTGTGGTTAATTACGTCCTGTGACTAACTTACCCTAACCTATTGTTTTTTAAAAAAATTGTTCTGACAGTAAACTTGTTTCCTATTTTGCTCTCTTTCTCCATTCTGGAGAGAACCTTCGAATCTGTCCTTTAAGGGAGTTAATGTGAAAAAGAGGCATTGGGTCTGCACCTTTGAGTCCATGGAGAACCAGTGTGTGAAACAATCTGCAATTGTTTCTTCATGGTTTTCTGCAAATAAAAATATAACATTTAAAATTTTTTTTAACTAAACATTTTAAAGTTGTCCTTTTTAAAAACTTTCTAAAATCTTTTTAACCTTTATTTTTAGATAATGGGATAATTGTAGATTCCTATGTCATTGTAAGAAATAATACAAACATCCCATGTAGCCTTTAGCCAATGGTAAAGCCTTGTAAAATTATTGTACAATATCACAAGGATATTGACATTAATATAGTCAAGAAATAAAACATTTCCATCACTACAAGGATCCCTCAAGTTGTCCATTTTTGTCCAAACCCATGTCTTTCCCATCTTGTCCTCTCTTTAACGCCTGGCAAAAAATGACTAATCTTTTTTTCATTTCTATAATTTTTTCATTTCAAAAATGTTCTATAAATGGAGTCACATACTATGCAATCTTGGAAGATTTAATTTTTTTTCTTCAGCATAATTCTCTGAAATTCATCCAGATCATTGCATGTATTAATATTTTGTTCCTTTTTTATTGCTGAGTAGTATCGCAATGTATGAATATACTGCATTATATTCAACAATTCACTCATTAAAGGACATCTGGATTGTTTTAGGTTCAGCTGTTATGAATAAAGCTGCCAAACATTCTGTGCATGGATTTTTATGTGAACATGAGAGGCCTGGTGCACAGATTCGTGCACCAGTGGGGTCCCTCGGCCTGGCTTGCACCCTCATGCAATCCTGGACCCCTTGGGGGATGTCTGACTGCCGATTTAGGCCCAATCCCTGCAGGCCAGACTGAGGGACCCCACTGGTACACGGTCGGGGCCAGGGAGGGACCACGGGAGGGCTCCAGGGCATGTCCAGCCCATCTTGCCCAGTCCCGATTGGCCAGACCCTAGCAGCAAGCTAACCTACTGGTCAGAGCATCTGCTTCCTGGTGGTCAGTGCATGTCATAGCGACTGGTTGAACGGTCAAACAAACAGTAGGACACTTAGCATATTAGGCTTTTATTATATAGGATAAGTTTTCAGTCTTCAGCAGTGTAATTGCTGGTAGTAGCATGTTTCTTTTTTAAAGAAACTGCTGAATTTTTTCCAGCGTGACTGTGGAATTTTGCCTTCCCACCAGAAATCTAAGAATGATTCGGTTTCTCTGCATCCTAGCCAGTGTTTGGTATTGTCACTATTCCTCGCTGTGGTTTTGATTTACACTTCTCTAATGGCTAATGATTTCCCTAATTCCTAATTAATTTTCATGTACTTATTTGCAATCTGTATATCCTCTTCCATGAAATGTCTCTTTATGCCCACTTTTTAATAAGATATTTTGGTTTTTTACTTTTGTGTTTTGAAAGGTCTTTACATATTTTATATACTAGTCTTTGGAAGTCAGCTATGCTCACCACTATACCACCAACGCCAACTATACTAGTCCTTGGATAAGCGATTTGCAAGTATTTCTCTCAGTCAGTAGCTTGTTGTTTCATCCTTTTAATGGGTCTTTTGCCCCCCAAAAATAGTTTTAAATTTTGACAATGACCAATTTTTCTTTTATTGATCATTTTTATGTAAAGTCTAAGAAGGCTTTGCCTCATCCTATATCCCTAAGATTTAAATCTTATGTGTTCTTTTAAAAGTTTTATAGTTTTACATTAACATTTATACCCACACACAACCCATTTTGAGTAAATGTTTTGTCTAATGTTGGAGACATAGGTCGAGGTTCATATTTTGCCTATGGGTGTCCACTTACTTCAGTACTGTTTGTTGAAAAGGCTATCTTTCCTCTATTAAATGACTTTTGCAACTCTGTCAAAATCTTTTTGGGCATATTTGTTTGGGTCTATGTGCAGGTTTTCTATTCTGTCCCATTGATCTATGTGATTTATCCCTCTGCCAATTCCACACAGTCTTGATTACTATAGCTGCAAATAATTCTTGAAATCCAATAAACTGATTCCTCCCACTTTATTTTTATTTTTAAAAATTGTTTAAGCTATTTTTTAAAATATATTTTTATTGATTTCAGAGGGAAGAGAGATAGATAGAAACATCAATGATAGGAGACAATCATTGATTGGCTGCCTCCTGAATGCCCCCTACTGGGGATCGAGCCCACAACCCTGGGCATGTGCCCTTGACCAGAATCGAACCTGGGACCCTTTGGTCTGCAGGCTGATGCTCTATCCACTGAGCCAAACCAGCTAGGGCTGTTTAAGTTATTTTAACCCCTTTGCCTTTCCATTTAATTTTAGAATAATCTTGCTTATATCTACAAAAATCTTGCTGAAATTTTGGTAGAAATTTTTATTAAACCTGTATGTGAATTTGGGTAGAAATAGCATATTTACCATGCTGAGTCTTCCAATTCATGAACACGTTTGTATTCTCCATTTATTTAGATCTTCATCAGTTTATTTCATCAGCATTATGTGGTGGTCAGCATACAAGTCATGTATATGTTTGGTTAGATTTATACCTAAGCATTTATTTTTTAGAACAATTTTAAATAGTATATTTTAATTTTGCTCTCCATGTGTTCATTACTAGTATATAAAAAAAAAACAATTTTTGTGCACTTATCTTGTATCCAGCAACCTGTTATAGAAAAATTTTTTGTAGATTCCTTGAGCTTTTTTAAAAAAAAGTTTTTATTGATTTTAGAGAGGAAGAGAGAGAGAAACATGCATTGGCTGCCTCCTGCACACCCCTACTGAGGAACAAGCCCGCAAGCCAGGCTTGTGCCCTGAGCAGGAATCAGATGACCTCTTGGTGCATGGAATAAACTTAACCTACTGAACCACAGGGGCCAGGACGCCTGGGTCTTTTCGATGTAGATAATAGTACATCTGAAAATAGAGACCATTTTATTTATTTATTTATGCATTTCATTTGCTTTTCTTGCCTCATTGCACATGCTAGAAGTTTTAGCAGTATGTTGAGTAAAAGTTGTAAAAAGTGGACATCCTTACCTTATGTTCAGTCTTAGGGGAAAGCATTCAGTATTTCACCATTAAGTATAATTTTAGATGTAGATTTCTATAAATGGTTTTTATCAAGTTGAGGATGTGCTTCTCTATTCTTTTTTTCTGAGAGTTATTTTATCATAAATGCATATCGAATTTTGTCAAGTACTTTTTCTCTGTAGATGCATTTGGTCATGTGGGATTTTTCTTCTATAGTCTGTTAATATGGTGAAGTACATTGATTGATGTAAAAATCTTGAAACAACCTCGCATCTCTGAAATAAACCCTATTTGGTCATGGTTTATAATTATTTTTATGTATTACTGTACATATTGTTAAGGATATTTTTTGTCTATATTCATGGGGGTTTTGGTCTGTGGTTTTCTTTTTGAAATGTATTTGTCTGGTTTTGGTATCAGGGTAATACTAGCCTCACAAAATGAATTAGGAAGTTTTTTCTCTCTTCTATTTTCTGGAAGAGATTGTATATAGGATTGGTGTTAATTATTCTTTACATATTTATTTGCATACGTATTGGTAGTACAGCACTCTCCACTGAAACCTTCTGGAACTAGAGATTGCTTTTTTTGGAGGGGGGGGGGTGATTATGAAATTGCAAATGTAATTTTCTTCATAGTTATAGGGCATTCAAATTGTCTATTTCATATTAAGTGAATTGTGGTAGTTTGCATTTTTTAAAGAAATATTTCTATTTTATTTGCCAAGTTTATGTATGTCAAGTTGTTGGTATTTATTTCTTTATTACCCTTTCACTGTCTGCATGATCTGCAGTGCTATCACTTGTTTCACTCCAAATATTAGTAATTTGTGCCTCCTTTTTTATTATTGTCAGTCTTGCTAGCAGTTTATCTGTCTTATTGATCTTTTCAAAGAATCCACTGTTTGTTTCATTGATTTTCTCTATTGTTTTCTGTTTTACATTTAATTGATTTCTTATCTTTATTAGTTTCTCCATTCTGCTTACTTTGGACTTATTTTCTCTTCTTTTTGTAAGTTTTTGAGGTGGGAAGTTATATTTGAGGCTCTTTTATAATGTAAATGTTTAATGCTATAAATGTTCCTCTCAGCACTGCTTTAGCTGTCTATCACAAATGTTGATGTATTGTATTTTTATTCAGTTCATTTTTTTTTCTTTTACTTGAGACTTGCTCTTTACCCATGTATTATTTAGGAGTACATTCTTTAGTTTCCAAGTGTTTGGAAACTTGCTTGTTATTTTTCTGTTACCGACTTCTACTTTTATTCCATTGTGGCCAAAGAACATACTCTCATATCAATTCTTACAAAGATTTTCATATTTGTTTTATGGCTCAGGAGATGGTCAAAATTGGTTTATGTTCCATGTGCAGTTGAAAATAATGTGTACTCTACGATTGTTGGGTAGAGTGTCCTATAGATGTTAAACAGATCCTGTGGATTGATGGTGTTGCTCCGTTCTCTCTTTTTGTTGGTCTCTCTAGCTGAAAGTTTATCTATTTTGTTGATCTTTTCATAGAACCAATTTTGGGTTTTTCTCCTTTTCTCTACTGTTTTTCTATTCTGTATTTCATTTATCTTCACTGTAATTCTATTTTTTCATGATTCTGATTGCTTTAGAGTTAGTTTGCTATCCTTTAGAATATTGGTTTGAGATCATTCTCCTTTTTTAATCTAGTCAAACACTAGCAATTTTTAAATTTTTGCCAAATCATTCAAAATTTGAAAGAAAAAGAAAGGTTTGTGCACAAATAAGTTTTAGCCTGAGATCTGAGATTTCATATCTCCCTACAGACCTGTTTTATCTAATTATGCAGCTCAATAATTTATTTTAATTGCTGACAGAAGCAATGAATAATGTCTGTACTTTTTCCTAATTAATTATAAATTTGAATATACTTAGAGTTGAAAGAAGGGAAAGATCCATTTCTGTTATACCTAACGAGGTCGGCCTTCTCAATATGACCTCTCTCAAAAAGGTGAAACTGCTAGTAAGGTCTGTAGGTGAAGATGTCATCCTTCTCAGTCTTGGATTTCCACTCTCACACCCCACATGTTTCTCTTGTCCTTTTATTCCTAGTACTGATGAGACATCTGCTACATATTTTCTAATTCAAACCTTTGTTCATTTCTAAATTCACTGACCCATTCACTGAACAAACTTACAAAGTTTATAGTACAAGCTGGTCCTGGCATGTGAAGACATGAAATAACCTAAAACCCTACCCTGAGAAGCTCATTGTCCATGAGTATTCACTGGTCAGGAACCAATTCCCAGATGACAGACATCTTGCCATTGACATATTAGCTACTCCTCTACCACAGGCACCGTATTTGATCCAAGGTTGCCTGGACTGCAGGGTACGATAATGAAAGGATCATTTATTTTCTTAGAAACTAAGCAGAACACATCTATTTAAGTGATTGTAGAATCCTTCAGAATGACAGTCACTTTGAAAGATTAAGCTCTTCTTCTGTTGGTGTTCAAATGGTTTAGGAACTTGTAGCACACCCTGCCAACGCCCCTGCCCCACCCCCTTGGCCCACCCCAGGGGTCATCTGCCAAAGGATCCAAACATGCCTGAGTCTTTCACCCTCTCTCTGCCGGAAGGAATTCTCCAGCACAACCGTGTGTTTAGGTGCACGTGGAGCAGGCTGAAGTCTCTGAGCTACTAGCATCATAGAAGTAGCCACTAATTCAACAGAACAGGGGTTTAGTAGATCAATACCCAACTTCTCACCCTTGGTAGGATGATTCTGAGGCATATTCTGCACAGTTTCTCAGAAACTTTCTAGCTGACTTGAACCCTAACTGCCCACAGTTTGTGTTTTAAAATAACAGGGTGCACCCAAAAATGTATACACACTTTGAATAATTATAAAGGAATTATAAAGGCAGTGTTTTTTTAAAATACATTTCATTTTCAAAATATAATATTATGAATCTACAGAGGAAGTGTGTACACCTTTTCTGGGACACCCTGTATACATATACATATGTATATACAGAAAAATATATACACTAACAGCTGATGGTTCAATTGACATTTCGTTGTTTTCAGATTTAACCCATTAAATAGGAAAAAAATCCTGGTGAATATTCAGGACTGAGACACAGAAAGGGAAGGGAGGCTAACTTTTATCTTTGTGGGGAACTAGATTGTCTGGATTTCATTCCCAGCCCTGCAACTGACTGTGTGACCTTAGGCAAGTTACTTAACCTCTCTGTAAACAGCATATATCTTATGGTTCACTATGAGGACAAGAGTAGTAAGTGTATGAAAAGTGCTTAGAGTGCCTGGCACATAATATGCATCAATTAAGGCTAGGTATTATTATTATTTATATGTGTTGTGTTTCTTGTTGTTATTTCAAAATGTGAACCATATGTATATATTGAATTTTTCAAAAATAAATAACTTGAGAACTCCAATAGACATGGGAAAGAACAGTTTTCTGACAAAAATCTATCAGTAATCATTATTTAAGCCACAACTGCATTTTTTCCAGTGGGTACGATGGGGTACTTGATCCATATTGGTAACTTTAAGAAACTTAAGGAATGCTATTATATCTTTTTATATTGTTAACATAAAGAGGAAGAAAAGCCGTTGGGGATAAACAAATAGCTGATTTTTCAGTTCATCCTTATAAGAAGGTTCCTCAGTGCCAGTGTCGCAATCATGCTCCTCATAATCATGTATTTCTGGTTTGGCTGCAAAAGTGTTTATATTTAACTATGATTTTTATGTCCTAAGTAATTCAGGCAACAGCAATACCACCTGTCCGTAAACATTTGAAAGAGTAACCCAATTATTTATCAGCTGAAAAATAATAAATCACTAAAATCATTTGGTGCCTGAAGTCCACAACGGGCGCCTGTTACTCAGAGGTAACCGAGCCTCCCCTTCAGCTGGGGCCTCTAGTCACACCATCTCCATCAAAAAAATTCAGAGCTTAGGACCGATAGGGAAATACGCAGAATAACACCCCCACAAGCCCCCAACATGCACCACTAATCGATTACAGTAGCTTGGCCAGGGTGTTTGGGGCTGGAAGCTGCTAAGGTTTATTCGGTGGCAGCATCAACTGGGCGAGGAAAACAGCACCCCACACACGGCAGGCAGCTGTGTTTGAGTTGACATTCACCAACTCTGAAATACATTCAAGTGTAAAGACCTCACAGGGCTGTGGGTTTGTTTGTTTGTTTGTTTGCTTTCCCTTTAACTGGGAATCCTGCAGAACGCTGCATTTAAATATCAAACATTGGTACTCATGTCAGCGGCAGTGTTAGTTCGGATGAAATGTCTTCCTCATTGTAGCTAATTGCTTGAATATCTGCAAACGGGTGTACTCTTTGTAGAGATGTATGCGGTCTTCTTTTTATAACCTTATTTCATGTTCTGTTCATTTCTGGTATTGACTCAAAGGGCCTTTATCACCTCGCACTGATAATCTGTGCTTTATGGCCGCTGGTGTGATAGGGAACAGTTGAAGCAGCGTGCAGTCATACACACATATAAATATTTGAACAGGAAAAAGAAAGTCTGTCTGATGGAGGCCAAGAAGAAATGCATTTAAACAAATAACGCCACTAGAGGGAACTTGACTCTAACCCAGGACCAGGCAAGGTCAGCCTCTCCTTGCACTGCTTGGAAGGTGGGCTGACTGCACAGAGTCCAGCCACACCAGGCCCCAGGGCACGGGTGCCTAGTAGGGTCCACTCTGGCAGGCTATAACGTCATTGCTGCAGCTTGCTGATCGCTAAAATCATCCCTCTGAGAAGAATACATTTGCTCCTGCTGGGAGTTAAAGACCTGAGAGGTTTTAATCAGTTCACCCGGGTGTTCGTGTTTGGTTGCCACATGTCGCTGCAGGGTTCAAAGAACATGAAGCTGTGTCTCCCTTTCCCATTTTTGCGTGGGGGCTTCCCCCCACTTTTTGCACCTCTTTTGCACAATTAAAAATGCGTGCAAAGTGGCATGCGACTTCGAAAGTAAGAGCACCGGGAAGCAAAACTGGAGACAAACAGAGCAGCTCATTTTGCCAGGCATAGCTGGTGCTGGCCACGGTTGTCCCTGACAGCAGGCTGACTAGGAACCACCTGTGTTTGCTCACTAGCTTTCCCCAATCTGCGAGAAAATGGCTTGGGCTGGTCACATGGCAGCCAGATAGGCCATGCAGCATGGGAATACAAAAGCCAGAGCTTTTAGCAGAGTTAATCATTAATGCGCCTTTTCTTTGTCCCATTCAGGAGTGCTGACAGGGCTTTGATAGCCAGTGTTTGCCATTGGGCGGCTGCAGTCACAGCCAGGTACCAATGGGCCCCTGGCTCCCTTGCGTAGTGCCCACAGAGCCTGGTCTGGACCTGGGCACTGCCCTCCACCCGGGTCCTGCCCCCTGAACACACCACCAAGCCCCAAGTTGTGCCCCACCCCCTCTAGGGCCTCCACCTACCCAGCTAGAGTCCTGGGTGTTTCTGTGTGTTTTCTACCAGAGTCTAGCACAGCAAGGCTAGGAGATGTAATTAGGAAACCCCTAACCCTTGCTTCCCCATGTGTTATCTTTCCCCCAACCAGAAAAAAAAGCTAAACTGGATCTGGTTTTTGTTTTGTTTGTTTGTTTGTTTGCTTTTAATATATATATATTCCAGAGAGGAGTGGAGAGAGTGAGAGAGATAGAAACATCAGTGATGAGAGAGAATCCTGGATCAGCTGCCTCCTGCACTCCTCCTACTGGGGATGGAGCCCGCAACGCAGGCATGTGCCCTTGACTGGAATACGAACCCAGGACCCTTCAGTTCACAGGCCGGCGCTCTGTCCACTGAGCCAAACCAGTTAGGGCTGGCTTTGTTTGTTTTAATGTGGACCAGGAAGGGACTACTTTGGTATAACAGCAATGGAGTATGATGTTCTCAAAACAGCTTAGAGAATCACCCATGGGTATATTATGAAATTTCCATCTCAGGAACTAAAATGCAGGTGTCCCTAACAGCCTTTTTTTTTTTTTTTAATGGAAAACCCTTAGTGTAAGTAGCTTGGGTGTCAACAGACTGGAGTTTGGGTAAATGGGAACCACATGAAAACTTCTTGCTACCTGTCCATTTATCTGACTCTGTGAAGCTGCCTCCCTCCTTGGAACAAGATATCCAAACCCCCCAAATCGATGCTTTTGCCTCCAGCTTTGGAAAATGTTCTTTGGGTGTGTGCAGCCAACTTCCTGCCAGTCCCTTGCGAACATAAGCTGGCTGTTAAGATATAAACCATGAATGTCCCATTGTCCTTTAAGAAGAGTTCAAAACAAGTGAATGAAAAGTACATCTTTGAAGCCTGGCTTACAAAGGGACAGAGATTTTAAACTTTTCAGCCATTAAACGCCAGAGCTTTTCTCTAGGAGCTGAGCACTTGGAAAGTTTGCTGACTGTTGATTGTGCACGAGGACACTATCAGTAAAAACATTACTGCCCGGCCACTGTGCTCAGTTGGTTGAGCGGTGTCCCATAGGCCAAGAGGTCGCAGGTTCGATTCCCAGTCAGGACACACGCCAGGGTTGTGGGCTCTATCCCCAGTGGGGTGCCCCAGGAGGCAGCTGATCAAAATATAATCAATAAAAAGATATTTAAAACAAAACATGGCACTACCATGTGTTTATATTTCTCCCATTGGGCAGAGTCAAAATGCCTTTAAACATTTTATCCAATTGGTCTTTACAACATCTAGGGCATACTAGACGATGACAGATCTTATTGCCATCTCTCTCTTTTTTTTAACAGATGAGGAAGTGAAAGTTGACTGACTTGCTTCATCGTCTTGGAACTGTAACAATAGACAGATAATTAGAATCCCAGAAGGATTAGATTGTGCAACCAGTGTTTAGGGATAGACTAGCTGCTTGTTATTGCATCCTGTGCCCTGCAGCCTGATTTTATTCTTATGGAAATTATTTAACAGCTCTCAAGTTCACCAGTTGACTACTATTAGCTCTAGAGGGAATAAAAAAGACAATATGGTTCCACAACACTTAGCTCTAGAGGGAATAAAAAAGACAATATGGTTCCACAACACTTAGCTCTAGAGGGAATAAAAAAGACAATATGGTTCCTGCTATTGAGAAGCAGCTCCGAAAACTAGATTCGCACGTCATATAAATACAGCAGCAGATGAAAGTGTGCGTCGCATTTAAGTGCCACGGGATGAAATGCCTAAATCCTTACATCCTGGTAGAGCTTTGTCCCAGATCTGAAAACTCTCCACAGGCAGAAAAAGCTGGTGACTTCAGAACCCCTGGGCGTTAGAATGTGGAAAGCTTCCAATTCAAATAATGTTATCAGTTAACATAATGAGCAGGGTCTGTGGCATGATCAGCCTTTACTTTTTAAAATGCTCTTCATTCAGGGAGCATAACAAAACTGTATACCCTACATTGTCCATCTCCTCACAGGTTTATCAACCACAGATTTGTGTTTAAGCTTAGAGTTGACTCTACAATAAAAAAAAAAAATCCATCTTTGTTCCTCTACATGTGCAGTCGCTGCAGATTACAATCTTTAGCTTTAAAAGGGGGCAACGCTGTTGGTTAAATACAAATTCAAATATATTTCAGTGTACACACAGGACATAAGTAAAAGATATTGTTATTTTGGGGGCAAAATTATCTGATTTACTCCTTTAGATTTAAACAATAATTAAATGGACATTCAAGGCAGATAATGGAGGCCAAATTGATGTATTGATAATGATGTATTGATTGTAATTAATATTGACAGTCTTCTTGAATTTTTAAAATGGGGAGATTGGATCTGTGCTGTTCAGTCTTATTTTCTGGCGGGACAACAGAAATCTTAGTTTCGGATATCCCAAGAGTAGCCCCTAAGCCAAGAATCTGTGGGTAAGGTTTTTTTTGGAATGTGATCCCAGGAAACAGAGTGAGTGAAAGGAGAAGTGAGACAGGGAAGGGAGGACAGATTATGCTCACACACCGCTGTGGATGACTGGAGCTTAACCCTGTAGGGACATCCACTGAGAAACTGCACAGATCCCACTCCAGGATTGTCCCATTAATGGGAAAGGAACCTGGGTTTCTGGACCACCAACTCCTGTCCTTCATTGTTTGGGGGTCCTTCCTGGAGGTGGAAACTCTCCAACACTCTGACCACCCCACGCACTGGGGAGCACACTCCCCAGTTCCAAGAATACCCTTGCACAGAGGAAGCATCGATATGTGGGAGAACTGTCTCCAAGTGACCTCTGATGGGCTCAGGGTATACGGGAAGGGCATGTGCAGCATCAGCTACAACAGACTTCCCTGAGCACAAGTGGAGGGAAGAGAAAGGAGGCTCATGATCGGGGCCAGCTGAGGTCAACACCACTTGTAGGCAGAGCCCTAGTCATGGAAACATCCAAACACTGGATAATAAGATAAGAAGGTTGATCTTAGATCAACCACAGTTCTCTTTCGTGCCTTCTACTTGCAGTATAAGTATATTCTAGCTGGAGGGACAGGCTTCAAAAGACCTTGAGGCTGCAGAATTTACTTTAAAAGTGTAAGAAGGCCCTCGTCAGTTCTGGGCGGTTCCATTGCAAAGGATTTGCATGTGGCCATGTGGGCCATATGGCTCCTTGTTGGAGCTCATCTCCCCAGTAGCGTGGGGAGCTCATTTGGATTGGCTGTGGTCATCCTAGAATGAAGAACCAGGAAGTGGAATAAGTGCATTTATACATTCATGTTCTTAGCATGTTTAAACTCCTGACATCTGTTTGCACATTTTTACACATTTTATTCAGTGAAGCCATGCCCTTGCAGCAGCTCATGCCTTGTATCCGTGATTCTCGGTGTGCGCCCTGGACCAGCAGCACCAACGTCACCTAGGAACTTATTAAAAATGCAAATTTTCAGCCTCTGCCCAAGACCTACTCTTTCAGAAACTCTTGCAGTGAGGTCCAGGGATCTGTGTTTTAATAAGCTCAGGGGAATCCTGCGACCTGCTAAAGTGTAAGAACCACTGGTGGGATTGCTCCAGGGGACTGGGATCTCTGCCCCATCTCCTCAGTTTTATATATTTTCCTCACCATATTTCTCAGCTTTAAATGTGATTCAAAGATATAATAACAATTTAATAACTGCTTTCCAGAAAGAGGGTAGGTTTTCCTGATTGCACTGTACACGTCCTAAATGTATATGGCAAGACAGGACATTTGAAATAACGCCCATCTGGGAAACACGGAAACAGGCATTGGGGATGCCCCATATCTGACTCTAACAACCTACGGCTCTTAAAGCAGTGGTCCCCTCTAGGTCTGTTTTCTCATAGGACACAATCTAGAACACAAGAGAAAAAGAGTCAAGAAAAGTTGTTCTTCCTGTGGCAAGAAATTCCAGCAAATTCAGTGATGTGCTCAGCACAGGAAGGAGGGAGACTATGTCAAAATTGCGGGCACTCACCTCGCTGATTAACCCCATGCACCACACACCCCAGTGAGGAGAATGGGGACCTGCGTTTTTCTAGTAATCTTCCCCAGGCCTGTGTGCCTCTCAGGATATAAGTGTCTCACCCTTGGGTTTTAAGAAGGTGCGTTTGCTTACACAATAGCCCGTAAATGCAGGCTGTTGGTCCAGTTCAACTGAATACCTGTTCTCTCTACTGACTGACGGGAATGCTGGCCCCTGGGACCCACTGAAAGGAGCAATGTCGGTCTCCAGTGAGGCCCTGCTGATGGGATTTTAAGGATAAATTTGATGACACAGGTGTTGCAGGCTGAGTTCTGTAGGAAGCAGTCGCTGAAATGGAAACTAACAAGACATGTATTAGGAATTGAGATATAGACCCACAAGAGGGAAAAAAAGAAAGTAGATCAGGCAGAGGGAATCCCAGAAAAGCTCTAGCTGTCCCCATGGAGAGTTCTGGGACAGAGCTGACCTTCAGGGTGTTTCCCACTTGGAGTCTGTACCTCCGTGTTAATCAGGCACATGTTAGGAGATGCCCTTGGAAAGGGGCACAGCCTTAAGCCAAGCAGTTCTTCAGCCCTAGAACAATGTTTCAAACATAAAATATACATTCTGGATAATTTCATGCACATCTAAATTTGAGAGTTTACCTGTGATACACTCTTAGGATAAACCTTAAACCATTAACCCATTTATAACACCAAGCTGGAAACAATCCAAGTGTCCATCAACAGGTGAAGGAAGAAACTGTGGTCCATCCATACAATGGAATAATACTCAGCAACAAAAAATGATGAACTGATGATACACGTAGCAACATAGACAAATCTCAAAAACACTGTGCTGGGTGAGAGGAAGAAGGCTCTAAACCTATCTACTGTATGGTTCCGTTTATATAATGTTCTAAATCATGAAAAACTAACATATGCTAAAACCTTTAGGAACAGCAGTAGACTCAGGGGGAAAAGGCGAAACAAAATAGACTGGGAAGGAATAGGAGAGAACTTTCTAGGGTGATAGGAATGTTCAATCTTGGTAGGGAGTTGGCTTACAGAGATGTCTATATTTATCAAAATCCGGTGGCTGGTGAAAGAAAGATTAGTGCATTTCACTATATGTCAATTTTTACCTGTAAAAACTGCAAGCAAATATTGAACTCTAGTCATAATAAAACGCATGCTGTTGTGGCTAGGGAAAAAATGCCTGGTTGTGTAAAACTTATTTTGAAATGCATGGGGAAAGCTGACAGATAGGTAGAGGGGTGTGTGAGAAAGTAACTAAAGGGAAACTTTAATAACTACAGGATCTGCCTGGTGCACATGTGGGTGTTCCCAGAAACATTCATTCAACTTTTCTTTACTTTTGAAGGTTTTCATTACATAATCACAGGGAGCAGTCATTAGAAGTAGTTTGCCTCTCCCCTGTTGGTAAACCTACCTCCCTGCTTAGCGATCACAATCCCTGAGCCATGATGCCAAAATCCCTCTTTTTCTCCACAAGACTTTTTGGAGCCTTTTACATGAGTGAGGGGAGAATTTCATGCTTACTTTGGAAGAAGATAAATAAATGGCACTGTTTGGTTTGTACAGGAACCAAGTTTTGCATCTATTTAGAATGTGCTAGGTTACTTCCTCCAGATCAATCACTGAGAGTCCAGGACAAAGAGAAGGGTTCTTCCACAATCTCTAGACATGGACAGAGTGTGCCTCGCTCTGCCCCCAGTGAAGGGAATGCTTAGCATAACAAGCTCATGGACTCCGTTCCATATTTTTTAAAAATATACTTTTATTGATTTTAGAAAGGAAGGGAGAGGGAGAGAGAGAAACATCAATGATGAGAATAATTGATTGGCTGCCTCCTCCATGCCCCCTACTGGGGATCGAGCTCACAACCTGGGCATGTGCCCTGACTGGTATGAACCGTGACCTCCTGGTAAGGTCGATGCTCAACCACTGAGTGACACCGGCCGGACTCTGTTCCATATCTTGAATTAAAGCAAAATGATCCTCATTTGTTATGGACTAATTGTTTATTTATGTTCCCCTAAAATTCATTTGTTGAAGCTCTAAGTCCCAAAGTGAGGATATTTACAGGTGGGGCCTTTGGGAGAGAATTAGGTTTAGATACGGCCATGAGGGTGGGGTCCTCATGATGGGATTAGTGTCCATGTAAGAAGATATCAGAGAGCTTGCTTGCTTTCTCTGTCCTTCTGTCTCTACATCTCTCTGCCACATGAGGATACTAAATGACAGGAAGAGAGCTCTCAACTGACAGAGTCTCTGAACACTTTGACCTTGGACTTTTTGGCCTCCAGAACTATAAGATATATACATGTGTTATTTAAGTCACCTACTCTATGGTATTTTGTTATAGCAGCCCAGCCAACTAAGACAGCATTGTTTTGAATAAACTGCCATTATTCAGGCTCATTCTGAAAACCAGCCTGCACTAAATGGCTTTAAATTTTCTCACTATTAAGCCCCCACTGGTAAGTTACATTGGGGGCTAAACATTGTCATTCTCTGGTTTTATAAGGTGGTAGAGTGAAAGCATGCCCTGAGGTGGAATCTATCATGGACAGTGCAGAGCCCAGGAGCAAAGGGATGGGAAGGATCCCAGTCCAGTATCATGGAGGTGATGCTGGTTGGTTTGTTATCAGAGATGCTATAGAAATAACTTCCAAAGGCTGCAGGCTGCAGCAATTGATTATGGAGAAAGGCCAGAATTAAGATTGCCTTAGACATAGGTTCATTCAAGTAAGAAGTGGTAGAGGTGACACAATGGAGACCTCAGTGACCTTGGAAACCCCGATAGGAAAGCATGAAGGAGATACTGAGAATAGAAACTGCTAATATTTATTTATTGAGCTCTTATTGGTGCCAACCATTACTCTATAAACTTCACACTTAATTCCTACAGCTCAAAAAAGTCCATGAAATAGGTGCGACTATCACCTCCATTCGACAGACAAGGAAACAGTCTCAGAGATGAGGACTGCTCAGCATTACACAGCCACAATGTGAGCTGAGTGGAGCTCTAACTCTGGGGCCAGTCCCCTGGACCACTCCACGCATGAGCTCAGTGTACATCTCTGAGCCTCAACTTCTCATCTGTTCAGTGATGGCAATGATCGCAACTGAATAGGGGTGCTGGGAAATGGGGTAATGGATGTGACTGTGTTTTGGAACATGAAAATCTGTCCACAAGTATCAGAAACAGTTTTTCTTCTTTTTCTCAGCTGTTGTAGCGAAGAGAGGTTGTTCTTCCATTGACTAAGTGTCCCAGGCATGACACAGTGGAAGTTCCTTTCTCCCAAAGTGGAATAGATGGCTGTTGGTCACACATGTAGAGTTAAAGCCTCAAACACTCTCCCCAGCATGAGTAATGATTTCACAGGCAGATGGCTCTGGTAATGAAACGCTGAGAGGATTTCCAAGAAACACCTGCCTGCAATTAGGCCCCCCACCCCCAGCACTCATCTTGCCATCTTGTGTCCTCAGCTGCAGAAAGTTCCCAATGATGATGGTTCCTAACCTTTCTCTTCTTTCGAGCAAGGTCACAGGTGTTGTGCTTGGGTAATCTGATGGGCACCTCACCCTCTTGATAGCAGCAGCTGCCTTTCCCACGTGGCCTACTTGTCCTCATTTAGAACCTGGGTGATGTGGGTAGAGACAAGAGACAACACGGGCTGCTTGGAACACACCTGCTTCGGATCTTGTTTACTGACCTTCTTGTCCCCCACCTCTGCCAGGGACCGGGAGCCCTCTGCGTGCTCAGCAGATGTTTTGCTAATGCTGTTTTCACAGGCAAAGCTTTTTTTCTTGCCTTTTTTTATATCAAGGGCCCCCAAATAGCTATCCAATGGGCTACTTGCTTCTAAGAACACCATTTCCTCTACAAATAGCAGCTTTCATCTGGAACAGCCCACAGACCTGAATCTTTTCTTGGTGCCCATCCCAGCTTCCTCCCTTGTCAAAAGATTTCCTGTGAGAACAGCAGAGAAAGTAAAGCTGAAGATGCATTTTTTACCAAATTCTACAGCCTTTTGCAGCTCAACAGTGACCTTCATGAAGCCCCAGTTATACTTCTGCCTTCCCCTCCACATGATAGTCCTGGTACCTGAAAGGGTCATCCTTGCCATTGAAGGAAACCCAGAGCAATTCTAGAAAAATTTAATCACCTCAGTGTAACATCTTTGTCCTATACCAATAGCTGTCTGTTCTACCCACAAAAAATTTGCCTTTCTCTAAGACCTTGACATGGAAGTGTTTCCTTTGTGATCAGAGAGGTCAGTAAAGCAAGAGTGCATAGAATACTCAGACAGGGGATATTTCAGAAAGGGGGGAATGTAAAGAGGCTGAGAAGGTGTGCAGAGACGATGTAGGGAAGCCCCAAACTATAACTCTTCTTATACCATCCTTGAAATGGCTGCTATTTTCTTCCGTGCCATGAACAATCTTTCCCCTTTATCCCCTGTTTGGAGTCTTTGCTGCTTCTCTCCATCACTAGCCACCAAAACTTTGGCCCTGGGCCCTGATGCTCCCCTCTTAGGGTCAATCAGCCCAGGAGACTTGGCTATAGGCTTGGGCTTGAAAGCTCACTCAGCCAGAAGAAGCTTTCTTTCACTTGCACTTGCATGGGTGCTATCATTGGCCAATTTGTAAAGGGCGTTATGAAAAAATATGGACAAGATCATGGTAATCCATTCTCAACAGCAGAAAACCAACTCCAAAAGCATGCTCTATAAATGGAGTGACTACATTGTTCTTTTGGTATAAAACAGAACACAATTGCTGCCACCCTGTTACCAGGTGAAATGAACAACACACTGGACTTTGAATCAGGACACATGGGTTTGACTTTCAGTTTTTCCAGTGGTCAGTGTTTTGGGAAAGTCACCAAACTTTTCTCTTTAACCACCTAAAAATAATAGGCATAATCATACTAGCCACCAATAAATGCCATATATGTGTCTTAGTTAATCCTCACAACAAGTTGGGAGGTAGATGTCTATGGTTCAGATGTATCTACCAAAGGCATAAAGTGTGGGGAGTAGAAAAATGGGATATTTAGAGATCTTCCATTCCCAGAGGAATCCTTCTGTAACCACTCCCCAGAAAAGCATTGATTTGTCTCACAATAGAAACCACCTGCAGTCAGCTCAAGGCATTTATCTTCAAACTATCACCCTCATCAGCAGCCCTTCATATGCTCTAGTCATCAAAGGTGAAGACATACTTTCATGGCCTTGGCTTTGCACTGTCCTCTCTGATCCAATCTCATTCCTCTTCTCATCCTGCTTTTCTGTATGCCCAGCTGATGCTCTGCACCATGTCCTCTCCTCTTCCTGTGGCCTCTCTCAGCAATGGCCTTGTTATCTACCCCACCTCTACTGCTTGGACCAAGCAATTTTCCAGTTTTAACACATGTGTGATGGTATGTACTGTGTCAACTTGGTTTAGCTGGGAATTATGTTCTCCAGAATCCTCTCTCTAGTATTGTTCTGAGTTAGAGGAATTTGCACAAGGTTTGGGCTGTAGAAGCAAAGCAATGACCTTTATTCTCAGAAGATTGCTAAAGGATTGGATCCAATGATGGACAGAAGGAGGTACAAGTGTCCCCTGGGGTTTTTCTCTGCTCTGTGTCCAGCTCACCTTTCAGACTCTCAGCCCTGCTTACCAAGAACTGAATTGGACACCCAGAGTTGTACATACACACAGGAAATAGCTTTCTATAGATTTCCCCAAACTCCTCCATCATGGTCTCTCTTCTGTGGGGATTGTGCTCGTCTTCTTAGGTGGACTGGCTGGTAACACTTCTCTAATCTTCCAACATCCTTTGACACTAACATTCATGTATCCCTGCTTCTGGTCTTATGCAACATCCCTGAGGCACTCTTACTTCAGGCTTCCCATGACCATAAAATGTAAAGAGAGAAAAGAACATTGTGGGAGACCATGGGTATAAAAAACATTTTATTCTGCTGCAATATTTTATTTTTTAAAGATTTTTTAAAGTTTATTTTTAGAGAGAGAGGAAGGGAGAGGGAAATAGAGAAAAACATCAATGTGAAAGCAAAACATCGATGGGCGGCCTCCTGGATGCCCCCTACTGGGGATAGAGCCTGAAACCCAGGCACGTGACTGGCTTGGGGAATCAAACCTTTAACTTTTTGGTGGAGGGGATGACGCTCAACCAACTGAGCCACACAAGCCAGAAAAGCTTTTATAATAGAAAGCTTTATCTTGAGCTGTCACTACATTTTTCAAAATGCAGGAATCCTTTCCCGAGACAGCAAAGACATATCTTATCACCTTATTTTCTGAAACCTTCAAGGTGATCAACCATGACAAAACAACTGATGACTGAAGCCCAAATCAGCCACTTCCCACAGCCAGTGATGATATCTGACACCTGTGCAGGTCTTAGTAAATGTCAAAGGCTGTTGCAAAATTCTAAAATAATAATTACCATAAATTAACTCTAAATATAAAGTGTTGAAAAAAGATAGCCAACGGAAATGAAGGGAGCTGCAAAATCAAATGATCAAGAAGATACCTCACCTGGGAGGTAAGGAGGTGGATTTGTGAGGTGTTTCTAGAAGCAACACCAGAGTCTGGGTGGCCACACCCAACCTTTCCTGGCTGTAAAGATAGCGTGTCAGATGACAGATGGGCTCCAACACTCGCGGGTGACCTTACCTGGTGCCAGGGAGGGACCTACATTGAGGGGACTTGAGGAGCAAGGAACAGCAAACAGGAAGGAATAAAACTGTTTCCTACCAGCAGTGAAGATAAGCCTTTTATAGGGGGCAGGCTGAGCAAGATTTTTAAAAGTGTGCCCCAGAGAACAAAGAAGTCATTCTTCTCCTTTGTTATGTAGTAGGTGGGAGTGGGAGCAGCTTGAGGAATCCTCTACTCAAAGCTTGCAGGAAACTAAGGAAGCCTTTGAAATTCCCATTCTGAATTTAACAACCAACAATTGATTGTCCTGTATCTGCTTGATGTGATGACGGAAGAGACATCCAAAAGTGTCCAGTGGGATAAAGCCACAAGGTGGCCCTCACAGGGCAGTGTGAGTGTTGCTGAGAGCAGATGCCATGTGGGGTGTAAACAAAGTTCGGAAGGAAGAGGAGGCACCAAGGCCTGGAAAGGAGCCCCAGACCGAGGGAGTGAGACCAGTGGAGGCACATAATGTGAAGAGGGGCACAACATATTTGGGGAAACAAGAGTTTGGTTTGCTCAGCCTTGAACAGGAGAGTGGAGGGAACTAAGATCACTATAGAAGGCAGGACCACACGTGAAGGAATGCTAAGGGAGCAGCAGAGCTTGCAGCCCCTCTCGCCTAGTGGGATGGCAGCTGAGCATAAGCACAACCCGCCTGGGTGTAAGTGCATATGATGTAATGCCATTCACAGTCTCAAAACCAGATGATGCCGCCTGTTCCAATGACAGAAAACAGAAGTGTTCCTAAGTAGGCATCACCGGGGGCAAGAAAGTGGCAACATCAGCGAGCAGAGCGTTCTGGGGGCCAAGCACATGACTCTGGTCATCTGGGGTGAGAATGCCCAATCAAGCTATCTGATAAAAGTTTTCTTTTCCTGGTAGCATGAGGGCAGAGACTGAGGTGCAGTGGTTCTCAACCTTCCTAATGCCGCAACCCTTTAATACAGTTCCTCATGTTGTGGTGAGCCCCAATTTCATTGTTACAAATTGAACATAATTAAAGCATCGTGATTAATCACAAAAACAATATGAATTATATATGTGTTTTCCGATGGTCTTAGGCGACCCCTGTGAAAGGGTCGTTCGACCCCCAAAGGGGTCGCGATCCACAGGTTGAGAACCTGCTGGTCTAGAGGAAGGAGATAGAAAATGAAATTGATTCTGCACTGATTTGTTGAAGACTCTGAGGGCCTGCTATCAGAAATGGACCCACAGGGCTGCATTGCGTTATCCTAGTGCATGCAGGATTACAAAAGAAACCAACCAATGGACACAGACACTGGGGTGGCGGGGGCTTGCCCCGGGTGGGAATGGCTGGAGTTGGGGGGGGGGGAGTGGGGGGGGTCAATGGGGGGAAAGGAGACATATGTAAAATGTTAGATAATTAATAAATTTAAAAAAAATAAAAAGAAGCCAACAGTTTATTGTCTTAATGCTTCACAGTTAATGTAAAGTACAGTGTCAAAATATTTTCATTTTTCCATATAGAGTTTGCTGTCTAGACCAACTACTGAGGACAGCTCAGGTTTTCAAATTTTGTTTATTTTGCTTTCCTGGATGTGTTTTAGGGGCGAGAAAACATTTGCTTGGATTCTTTTCCATGTTATTATTTATATAGTCTAGAAATAATTTTGAAACTGGAGATGCAAATAGAATGCACACTCCATTGAGGTGGAGCATGCTGGAGACCCCTCCACATGAAGGCAGGTTGGGGGCAACTACAGAATGCAGCTTCCGCTGTCCATTTCTGGACTCAGGAACACCGAGATTGCAGGCAGATGGATCGTCAGAAAGGTATCACTTGCAGCTGCTCCGTGCTGCAAATAAAAACTTTGTACAGACTGTGAAACCAATAACATTGGTTTTCAAAACTGTTTGCTGAAGCTGACATGATTTGCAATTGTGGTCTAAGACCCCAAATTTAACTTTTTATATAATAAAAGCTAAGTTTATATGTTAAACCATAAAATAATCATATTTATTATCACATAATGAGCAAATGTTATAAATATAAAGTAAGAACTAGTATGCCAGCTAGTTATTAAACTAATAAAAGCTCTGTGTTTTGGCTTGTATTCATTGAGGTATGTGCATAATAATTTCTTTGAAAATAGGAGCATTTTTTTAAATTTTATATTTCAATTACACTTGACATTTAATACTATTTTGTGTTAGTTTTATGTGTACAGCATAGTGGTTAGCCAATCATACTCTTTACAAAGTGATCACCAAGATATTTCCAGTATCCACCTGGCACCATATGTAGTTATTACAATATTATTGACTACATTCCCTATACTAAGTGACTATTTTGACACTTTCAATTTAAACTCCTATAACCTTCACCTTTTTCACCCAACCCACCAATCGCCTTCCCTTCTGACAACCATAAGTCTCTTCTCTGTACCTAGGAATGAGTCTGTTTCTCTTTTGTTTATTTTGTTTTTTAGATTTCAGTTATATGTGAAATTGTATGGTATTTGTCTTTCTGTCTCACTTATTTCACTTAGGATGATACCTCTAGCTTCATCCACTTTGTTGCAAATGGTAAAAATACATTCGTTTTTATGGCCAGGTAATATTCCATTGTATATATGTAGCACAGCTTTTTTTTTTTATCTTTAAATTCTTTATTAGTTAAAGAATTACAAGTGTGTCCTCATCCACCCCCCCAATTAACCCCCATCCTCACCCCCCACCACTCATGCTCTCATCCCCCTGTTGTCCATCTCCATTGGTTTGGCTTATATGCATGCATACAAGTCCTTTGGTTGATCTCTTCCCCTTACCCCCACCCTCCCCTACCTTCCCTCTGGGGATTAGTAGTCTGATTAGCACAGCTTTTTTATCTACTTGTCAGTCTTGGGCCCTGAGTTGCTTCCATATCTTGGCTATTATAAATAATGCTACAGTGAACATGAGGGTGCACATATCCTTTCCAATTGTGTTTTGAGGTGTGTTGGTTTTTTTTTGGCTATATCCTCAGAAGTGGAATTGCTGGGTTATAAGCAGTTTCATTTTTAATTTTTTGAGGATTGTCCATGATGTTTTCCATAGTAGCTGCACCAGTTTACATTTCCACTAACTGTGAATGAGGATTCCCTTTTCTCCACATCCTCGCCAACACTTGTTTGTTGATTTATTGATGATAGCCAATCTAATAGGAGTGAAATGATATATCATTGTGGTTTTAATTCACATTTCTCTGATAATTAGTGACACTGAGCATCTTTTCATATGTCTAATGGCCATCTGGAAGATCTATTGATTAATGTCATGAGGTATTAAAGACCCTTACTATGACTGTATTATTGTCAATCTATCCCTTTATGTCCATCAATATTTGCTTTACATATTTAGGTGCTCCTGTATTGAGTGCATAACAGATTAAAAGTGTTATATTCTCTTTATCATTGTGTAATGTCCTTGTTTGTTTCTAATTGTAGCCTTTGTATTAAAGTGTATTTCGTCTGCCCTGGCCAGGTCACTCAATTGGTTGGAGTGTCGTCCTGTACACCAAAAGGTTGCTGTTTTGATTCCTAATTAGAGCACATACCTAGGTTGTGTGCTTGATCCCTAGTTGAGGTATGTATGGTAAGCAACTGATCAATGTTTCTTTCTCATATTGACGTTTCTCTCCACCCTCTCTCTTTCTTCCTCTCTCTAAAATTAATAAACATATCCTCAGGTAAGGATAAAATAAATAAAGTGTATTTTGTCTGATATTCCTACCCCAGCCTTTTTTGTTTGTTTGTTTACATTTGCATGAAATATCTTCTTTTAAAAAAAGATATATTTTATTGATTTTTTACAGAGAGGAAGGGAGAGGGATAGAGAGTTAGAAACATCGATCAGCTGCCTCCTGCACACGCCCTACTGGGGATGTGCCCACAACCAAGGTACATGCCCTTGACCGGGATCAAACCTGGGACCCTTGAGTCTGCAGGCCAATGCTCTATCCACTGAGCCAAACCAGTTAGGTCTGCATGAAATATCTTTTTCCATCCTTTAACTTCCAGTTTGTAGGTGACTTTGAATCTTGTAGATAGCATATATATGAATTTTTATTTTTATCCATTCAGCTACCCCTATTTCTTTTCATTGAAGCCTTTAATTCATTTAATATTGAAGTGAATCCTGATAGGTATTTTATTGCATTTTTATTATTCATATTTATGTTCCTCTTTTTAAATTTTCTTTCTTCTTAAAGAAGTCCCTTTAACATTTTCATTAATATTGGTTTGGTGATGATGAACTCCTTCATCTTTTTATTGTCTGGGAAGCTTTTTATTTCACCTTCGAATTTAAATATTAGTCTTGATGGTTAGATTAGTCTTGGTTATAAGTCCCTGCTTTTAATTACTTTGAATATCTTTTGTAATCCCTTCTGGCCTGAGAAGTGTCTCTTTAGAAATCAGCTGACACTCTTAGGGGAGTTATGTTATAGGTAACTATCTGTATTTCCCATGCTGCTTTTACAAGTCTCTCTTTGTCTTTGACCTTAATGTGGGCCCCTTTGAGTTCATCTTGTTTGGGACTCTCTCAAAATGCAGATGGAGAAAAATTAACCTAAATGATCATCTGAAGACTAACTAAATAGAAGTCTCATAACTACAGATATACAGAAGAAGTCATGTCAAGACTGGTAGAAAGGGCCAAGATGCAAAACGGGCTGGCTTTTTTCCTACATTGAGAATCAGAAGGAATATCTCTGTTATCTTCTGGTACCCTATGATATGAATGTTTGGAAGCAATTCGGAACAATATCTTCTTCTGTATATCTGTAGCTATAAAACTTCTATTCAGTTAGTCTTGAAATGATCATCAAAACTGGGCTTGGGGCATGTCAGCAAAATGCCAAACTGCCCTGAGACCCATCATTGCCTGTCGTCTGCCCATTATGCTCAACTACTGAAAGAACCTCACACAGTACACAAATTGCATGAGGTAGGTACTCAGGGAGAGTGGTGTTCATTTGGTTTATACAGATTCAAACTCGGCACCAGTTGAAGTCTCTGGGTGCACAGAGGTCAGCCACCATCCACCTGAGGCCTTCGGACTTCTGCAGTGAGTGGGGTGGAGTCTCAGAGGTTAGCCAACATATTTCTTCAGGATAGAGAGATTAAGATCTGGCCATGGAGAGGGAGAGCTCAGAACAGAAATGTTGTCACCCATCGAGCATGTGAGAAGATGGCCCTCACTCTAAAACCACACAACTCAGTCTCTCCCTGTGTTTCTCTGGCACCCCCTGAGCTTGTCCATTACTCCTTGAGGGTATTTTATAAAAGAATGCAATAAGGGTTCAGGCTTGTCTCCACAGGCAAGAGCCCACAGGCCTGTGCAAGCTGGGTAGGTAGGGCCACAGGGAGTTGGGATGGTAGGGCTAGTGCACCTCTCCAGGTTGATACCATGGTGGGATAATGCTCAACCCACCATGGCATCCATGGGTGGTGTGAGAGTGGAACTCAGCACAGGGATATTGGTGGCTGTCCCTCCAGCCCTCTCCCTAATGTCACACAATTCAGTCTCCCCATGTATGTCTCCAACTCCTTTAGAGCTGCCATTTCTCCCCTGGAGCCCAGGTTGAGTGGCAGCTTGTGAGAGTGGATTGTCCCTTTAAGAGGATGCTGGGCTTCTAACAGCCTCTGTCTCACCCAGGCAAATGGAATCCCACTGATTTTCACAGCCAGGTGCTTTGTGGACTCCTCTTCCCAGCACTGATGGTCTGGACTGGGGATCTCAGTGTGATGTTGAGACCACCTCACTCTTCAAGAAGACCTCTGTAACTGAGATATTCCTTCTGATTCTCAATGTGGGAGCAAAGCCAGCCTATTTTGAATCTCTGCCTTTCCTACCAGTCTTGATATGGCTTCTTCTGCATATCTGTAGTTGTAAGACTTCTATTCAATTAGTCTTCAGATGATCATCTAGGTTAATTTTTCTACAAATTATTTGTAATTTTTATGTGATCATTGGAAGTGAATGCAACTCCACCTTCTTTGCCATGTTGGATATCTCCAGGAGCATTATTATTATTATTATTATTATTATTATTATTATATTATTTATTTTAAGTACTCAGAAACAGTCCAACCTTCCCATTCTACAGATAAGAAAAATGAGGCCCAAAGAGAGAAATTAGTAAGTCATGGCCCAATTTATCAGCAGAGCTAAGATAAGTATAATATCTTCTCTCTCTAGGTCCAATAAGATTTCTATTTTAATCCACTACTTCTCTCCTCTCAAGAAGTTCAGAAACATGTCAGGATTTTTAATTCATTTTTTGAAATAAAAGTACATAGAAAAATAAATAAAATCTTAAAATGGTATAAAATTTAAAATTTCAAAGCTAATTGAGATACCAGCTTTTCAAATGGCACAGAGACAAGCTAGTTGCAATCCAGCCCCTGCCAACCCAACACCAGATCTTACAGCATGGGGTGACAGCCACTCCGCAGGCTCAGAGTAAACAAGTCAGCAATACTTTTCCACGGAAGGGACCTAGTCTGGCAGTCAGGGTTCAAGGTCTTCACCTCAGTTTCATCACCAACTTGCCAGCCATTTAAAGCCACCCAAACACATTTTAATCTGGGTTTTAAAAACAAAACAAACAAATTTTAAAAGGGGGAATGAGCCATGAGGGAAAAGGCCATTTTCCTCCCTGAACAGAAAAGAAGAGTACCTGGGAGAAATAGATGGAAAAGAGGAAAAATTAAAATAGCAGCAGTGGCAAATAAAGTTGCATGTGTAAATGGCTCTTTGGTATTCTTGTAGAAACCTATTACTTACCGGTGACTGGTGGCTGCCTACACCCCCCAGCATATAAGAGGCAGCAGTGGTCATGACTGCAGCCCAGCAAGTCACTACACCCAGCCTGGGGTCTACTCTGTGCCTGAGGGACCTGGGGGACCCTTAGCCCTATAATTAACAGGGTCTAAAAACACCTAAGAAGTAAAAGGTGCCTTTTGGATCAGCAATTCTATCTCACTGAATTTCTACAACCACCAGCCAAGGAAAGCAGAACAGAAACTGCTGCCTGCTTTGCAGTGAGGAAAGTTATGGTTATGTTTAAGGTCATAGAGATCATTGACAACAAGACAAGCCTCCAGCTCCCTCATGGCCTAGAAGTGTTCTTTGCATCACCCCTACTGTTTCAGAGGAGGAAGCTGTAATTGGCAAGGAGCCCTTGGCTTATCAACTGAATTTATCTGCGGGCTGGAGAACTTAGGAAACTTTTAGCAAACAAGAAAAGAAGCAAACAATCAACAGAATAACTCCCATCGGAGAGGCTGAGTTTCCTCCTCCCTCACTGACCTCTGTGTGACCACCCAGGTGGGCCCTGGGTGCCACTGGCAATCGGCTTTATTGGGTTTTGCTCCGCTCCTGTTTACCTGTTTTATCAAGACAGGGCAGTGTGTCAGTGCCTTGCAGGACATTAATAAAGATAAGAGAAGCCATAGCTACCAAACAGAGTTTTCAAAAACTCTCCCCTGGTTTCCCTGGCTGCAGGGCTGCGTGCACAGACACACAGAGTCACTGATGCAGTGACTATTATTGCCATCCAATTATTGTCATTGTAATGCCTATTCAGCTGCCCTTTTGTAAGTTCCTAGAGGGCAGGGACCGTGTCTCGAACTGCTTTTCATGAATTCATGCCTTCCTGCTTCCATTCAGTCATCCTACACACATTTATTGAGTGTAGCCTTCACCGGGCCTGCCACCGCTCTGGGAACCCAGAAAATACATCGCATCCTGTGTCCCCCACAGCACAGAGCTGCTCTGGCTGCCAACCCTCATGCACCATTCCAAGAACTAAGCCCCAAATTAGGCTCAGGCTGCATCATCTACAGCAGCCAGAAGGCCAGGAGGCTGCAGGTGACCTCTTCTGTCAACATCTTCATTTCATCCAAACTTCTATAGCATGCCTTAGCTTGTTTTATAATAATAATAAATAAAAAAACAATCTGATAAAGTCTACTTTTTAAATCTACCATTTTAAACTTAAAAATCTACTTGCCTTATCCTTGGCTGTCCTTTGGAATCACCAGGAGAACATTAAGATACTGACACTGGGTCTTACACCCAAGTGAGCCTGATTTCATTGGCCTGGCCATTGGGAGTCTTTAAAGCTCCTCAGGTGATTCTAATATGCAACCAAGATGAGAGCCATCATCAAACTCAAGGCAGAGGAGGGATGGTTGCAGGCTCACAGGCAAGGATTGCTCTGGAATTTGTTTTTTTGTAAATCTGCCCAGGTATTTTGGACCCCAAGATCCCTGTCTTGACCCTACACTTCCCATCTGCTCCTCCCATAACTAAGATCTTGCTGTGTTCTGTGACTTCCTGCCTGCTCTTGCATCAGGATGTCCCCCTGACCTAGGGACTCAGAAAACACTCTGGGCCTCTCCGGTTCAGTTAAGACTTCAGGAATCTGGCCCACTATGGGATCATCTACCTGGAAATATGCTCTTTCCCCTGACTTCCCAAAGCCTGGCCATCCCCAGTCTCTGGACTCAAGGCCTCACTCCCTCTGCCTGGAGTTAAGACCTCTTTTTTATTCTCCTTACTATCAGATACACACCTGCCCCTCCTATCCCTACTACCCCTTGTGGCAATGATATCATTTAGGAAGAAGGACCCCATTGAGGTATCAGAAGTTGCAGCATATGGTAGCTTTCAAGAGATGTCAGGAGCATCTGTGGAGGGCCCCACAGATTGTGCCTGACAATTAGCAGAGAGTGCATGCATACCCTTGTCCTTGATGTTCATTCCAAAGGTCCTATAAACAAAGAACGACTCCTGGAATGTGCAAATCAAAAGCACAATGAGATACCACTTCACACCCACTGGGCGGGCCATATGTTTATTTAGAAAAAGGAATATAAATGTTGAGGTAGAGGTAAGAAATTGGAACTTGTGCATGCTGGTGGGCAAGAAGAAGGGTGTGGCTCCTATGGAAGCAGTTTGGTGGTCCCTCAAAAATTTACCATAGAATTACTATACTACACAGCAATTCCATTCCAAAAGAACAGAAAACAGGGATTCAAACAAACACATGTACACCCATGTCCATAGCAGTATTGTTCACCATAGCCAAGAGGTGGAAGCAGTCCAGATGTCAGATGAATGAAAATATTCATGAATAAATTACCTATAATTATTTATCTATAATCTACACTAATAAAAGAGAAAATGCAAATTGACCATGCCTTTGCACCACCCACCAGCCAATCGGGGGTGAGTATGCAAATTAACCCAACAAAGATGGCGGGTTAATTTGCATAGACAGTCACCCAAGCTGCCGGGGTGGGGCAGGATGCTTGTGTCATCGCCATGTTGATGACGCAGGCATTCTGCACTGCCCCAGCTGCTCCAGGCCTCTGGCCAGCATGGGAAGGCAGAAAGGCAGTTCCGGGCCTGAACAAGGCAAAAAGTCGGCTCTGGGCCAGAGCAAAGGCAGAAAGGCAGCTCCAGCCGGAGCGAAGGCGGTGCCGGCAGCCAAGGAAAGGAAGGCCCATTCTTGCACAAATCTTCATGCATCAGGCCTCTAGTTATATTCATGTTTATATATTTTAAAAGCTATATGATTGTTTAATAAACAACATATATTGTAAGTAAACATATTAATATATCCTGGCCAGGTAGCTCAGTTGGTTAAAGCATTGTCCAGTATGCCAAGGTGCAGTTTGAACCTTGGTCAGGGCACATATAAGATTCAACAAATAAAGGCATAAGTAAGTGGAACAAAAAAATAGATGTTTCTCTCTCTCTCTACCTCCCTCCCTTCTTCTCTTTCTAAAATCAATCAAAAAATAAAAATTAAAAAAAATAAAATGTATTAATACAACATGAATTTAATATTAGGTTACCTTATAAAACATATTATGTATACGGAAATTGAAAGATGAGATTAAAAATATGAAGAAGCCCTAACTGGTTTGGCTCAGTGGATAGCGCGTTGGCCTGAGGACTGAAGGATCTCAGGTTCGATTCCAGTCAAGGGCATGTACCTTGGTTGCGGGCACATCTCCAGTAGGGGGTTTGCAGGAAGCAGCTGGTTGATGTTTCTCATCGATGTTTCTAACTCTCTATCCCTCTCCCTTTCTCTCTGTAAAAAATCAATAAAATATATTTAAAAAAAAAATAAAAAAATATGAAGAAATCTCTCTTTCCTCCAGTCTTCAATGAGGTCACCAATCAAGCAGAACACTCCCACATTGGTTTCCCTTTGCCTAGAAACTCTGAGAGTTAAAATCTTAAGAGATTTCCCCACCCTCTATCTCTGCTTTTCTTCCTGGCTTCACTGAAATTTTAAGTTTAAGGAGAAAAATTTTTGTGCTACTGTGTTAATGGTGACTGTCTCGTTTTCCAATTTTCTTCTGGAAAGGCAGCATAGGTATCTGAATGCCTTTATGAGGTATATCTGCTCTAAAGACAAAACTGTGCTGAGGTTGTACCTGTGAGCCTGATAATAATGAAGTAAATGTAACCAAAGCTCCTGTGGTCGGATGCAGAAGCAGACATGCACAGGGGCAGGCAAAAGGGATTTTAGGGTTGTTAGTATAGAAAAAGACATGCAATAGGTTATTAAATTGCTTTATTAACTCAGTATTTTATGTACTCACAACTGTAAACCTATATTCAAAGAACTATAAGCAAAGAGCTGTTCTCAACTTTATACTTTTGCATTTTGAGTCCCCCATGCATCTAAGCCAGTGTTTGTCTCATCAAATGTAGTCCCTTTGATAGATAAGAATCTCTTGTCTGGAGAGTCCAAGTGGGAGCCAGGGGTAGGGCAGCTGGGTGGTGACTGTCGTCCAGGCCTCTGTCTCCCATCTCCTGGTGTAAGGGCCTGATGGGTGAGTTTCAAGGATGGCTCTGACTTCCAAGGGGATTCCCTCCATTGCCAATGTGAAGGTGTGCCTGATGGTCATAATTATATGAATATTGTGACACCTGGAAAAAGAAGATGGGAACATTTTACTTCTGAGCAGGGGAGGGCAGAGCAGGAGAAATAAATTCTGAAAAGAAAATTTTGCTTTATCAATATTTTTTTTACAAAATGAAAACCATGATTTGGATTAGTTAACTTCTCACGCCTGTGCTGTAAAACAAAATGGGCAATGTTACAAGGAAATATATATATACTTGAACATATGTTGAGCCATATATCTGACTGGTTTAGACCCATGAAAGAATTAAGTTCAAATGATTTAGCCTAATACTTATGTACCAATCAGTAAACTCCTGAAAGTGTGATATTTAAGCAGAAAATATTTTACTGAGGAATAAAAAATATATATATGAGAGAGTGAGGGGGTTCCAATATAAGAACAAATAACCAAGATAAAAAATAGAATCATCAAGAGTTACTTTTGAATGAATGTAGAAATTCCTCTTCAAAGAAGAAAAACCAGGGGGGAAAATCAAATAAGCAAGGAAGGCTTTGACACCCATGGCGGTGTGTGAAGTAATCGATAGACTGAGACAGATCCACACCCCCCTTTTCAAAACTGAGGTTCCAGCAGCAGCCGCTCCGTGGAGGACAAACCGTCATCGAGAGACCTGTGAAATGAATACAACGCGGCGAGGAGATTTCCCTGGCGGCTGAGCAGACAGCAGACATGCTGGATGGGGCCCCGGCTCAGACAAAGGCTCCTGTTCAGCGGGAACAGGTAGAAGACAGATGGTTTGTTAAACATTGCCAGCATACTTGAGCAGTGCCATTCGGCGGTCAGAGCCTGGATAATAGGCCCAAGGACATTGTGTAGCAGCGCGTTGGCTAATTTCAACCCAGCTAAAGCTATTGCTTATCTTTGTTGGTTTTGCAAAGATTAAGGACGTTTTTTCTTCTTTGAATGCACCATAGCTGCCCCGCAAAGCATTCCTGAAGTTTTGTCTGAATTCCCGCTGCTGAGAGGGGTCAGCAGGACTTGGCACATGCAAAGACTTGTTTTACTGGTAGAGTTGCTTCTCCTTAAAAGATCTGGGCCACTCTGTACTCTTACTTCTGGGGGACACTCTGGAGGCGTGGCAGCCCTCTCAGGGAAGTTTCCCGTGGGCTTCAAAGAGAGTCTGCTGTGGATTTCTATTTCCTATTAGGACTGACTCATTTGCTACTTTTGTGGAAGAGGGTTAACACCCTCATAAATTCCATCCGCTGAATCACAGTGAGGTGGTGGTGCAAATTAAAGGTGTTTGCTTTCGGAAGGGGCCCTTAGCTTCTTATCTTTATGTACTGAAGCAAATCAAGCTCAGCCTGGCCCTTGCGACCAATGGAAACATACCTGGAGGCCAACCGAGTCTGGGACTCCAACCTACTGCCCCTCTCCTCTGTTTGCAGACAAAGGAAGAGGGCATAGAGCTGATGTGGAGGGGGCCTACAGGCCCAATGCAAAAGGAGGTATGGCCATTACCTGGATATGTTAGGGAAAAGCGATGTCTTGATCAATCGGTTATTTCAGACCATTCAGGTGCCTCTATCCTCTTTTATAGGCAGTGCATGGCTCACCCCAGTCTCCAATGCCTAAATTAAATCATTTCCAGCTATGAAATTAAGATGTTGTGCCCAGCAGATAAACCCTAAAATTAGTTTTTTATTGCATCTACAGAAGCAAAGAAGCCAAGGAAATGTATCCCTCCTTAACACACCTCCCTCCCTCCCTCTCCCTCTCTCTCTCTCTCTCTCTCTCTCTCTCTCTCTCTCTCACACACACACACACACACACACACACACACACACACACACACACACACACATCTAGGCTAGCATCAGGTATTATCATGTAGAATCAATCAGTAGCAGCTAAGCACTACTGATTTAGTAAACATCTAGGCACTGAGAATATATCCTGGGGAATTAAAAGCCATTTCAATTCTAAAGAGCTTTGCTATTGGAAACTACAAAACAGGAGAAACCATTGGGAAGTGACACACTCAAATATTGCATTACCATATTTGTTTTCATTCAAGAAAGAAGGATAGAAGCATTGGCTGTGAAGGTTGCCCAAAACTTATTTGAAAGGAACGTTATATATCTTCTCAGTGCACAGAATTGAAATAATAATAATACTCAGGCACATCACGTTCACACATGGCCCCTCTTAATTTACTTTATATTATTATTTCACCTTGCTCCTCTGTCTGTGTTCTGGCTCCCAAACTCATATAGACACCCCAGCGTGTGTTTCCTATGCAGTGTGGGACATATATGTAGATCCCACAAGGTGTGCATGGTGCCATCTGTGCTGACAGGCATGTTTTGGGGAGTGGAAGTACTTTCTTTGGTTCATATCAGCTTCTTTCCTTTGATTCTTTCAGTCAAGGACTACTATTTTTCTTGTGACATTGTCCATTTAATCTAGTCTTAAAGTGTATGAGTGAACAGAATTTCATGCCCACCTTTATCATGCCAATCCTATATATGAAGAGGTAATATGCAAATTAACCCTCACACCCTTACAAGGTGGCTGCCTATGATCAGGCCAACAAGGGGGTTAGTGAGGAAGGACCAAACAACTGAACAGCAGGCTGCATGGGGCGACCAGGCTGGCAGGGGGGGAGCAGTTAGGGGTGATCAGGCTGGCAGGGAGGTGAGCAATTAGGAGCCAATAGTCCAGGATTGTGAGAGGAATGTCTCCCAAGAGGTCCCGGATTGGAGAGGGTGCAGGCTGGGCTGAGGAGACCCCTCCTCTGTGCACGAATTTTGTGCACCAGGCCTCTAGTTATTAAAGAATTGATTTTAGCCAATCTTTTCGGTTGGTTGAAGCATCATCCAGTGTACCAAAAGGTGGCGGGTTTGATTCCTGATAAGAGCTCATAGCCAGGATGCAGGTGCAATCCTTGGTCAGGGCACATATAGGAGGCAACAGATCTATGTCTCTCTCTCTCTCTCTCTCTCTCTCTCTCTCTCTCTCTCTCTCTCTCTCTCTCCCCCTTCATCTCTCTAAGATAATTTTTTTTAAAGAATCTCATTTTAGTAGAGATTTGGGCTGTTCCATTGATTTCCCATCCTACTGCTCTTATGTCCTTCTTTCTTGTTGCTTTGGCTTTATTATATTATTATTTTCTCTTTTTTTCCTTATATGTTTAGTTATGCTCATTGGTCTTTGGTTTTCAATATGTCTTGCTTACTATTATATGTATTCAAAATTATGCAAAACTTTAAATGCTACTTTAGCTATGACACACAACTGTTGACATTTGACACTTTTATTTTTAAATAGTTTGTAATTTTAAAATCTCTCTCAATCCCAGTGACTATATAGTACATTTTAAATATGTCTTTCAAGGGGCCAAGAAGATGTTTAAAGCTTTTTTGTTGTTACTAATTTCTTATTTTATTTCATTATGATCAGAGAGTACAACCTGTACATGTGGATTATTTGATATTTATTGAAGTTTCCTTTGTTCTGTAAAAACCTAAAATGAATACTCTGTGGGTATATATTTGATATATAATATGTGTGGCTATTATTTATAAATATATATTTATTTTCTAGAAAACATATAAACAAAGTAAAAATACAGAGCTGAAGTTAATTTTAATTATATATTTTATTGAAAACAATACATCCAAAATAGCATAATTTCAACATATAATCAATATAAAAGTAATGAAATATTTTGCATTCTTCTATATTAAGTACTAGGAATCTGGGGTAAATTTTATACTTAGAGTGCATCTCAATATAAATGCTAAATTCACTTCAGATACAGTTGCTCTGTATTTAGATTTCATTTTGCAATTGAAAGAGTAGATTCACATACCCAAGTGGTTCCGAACGTACATAAAAGTTGTCCAGTAGCTGAACCAAGTACAGTAGACCCCCTGATGCGTGGTTTCCTTTCTGCCATTGCAGTTACTGACAGTCAATCACAGTCTCAAAATCTTAAATAACTGTGAAGTACTTCAGAGGTTGCGGGTCCAAACAGAGATGTGCTGTGAGTGTAAAACACACGTTAGATTTTGATGATTTAATATGCAAAAACAAGTAAAAATCTCATTAATAATTTTATATTGATTGCTTACTGACATAATGTTTGGATATATTAAATTAAATTAAATATTTAAATTAATTTTGCCTACTTTTTTCAGATTAATTATATATTAGAGCTCACTCCATACTTATCAAATATTATTTGTTAATAACATTATTAACAAATATTATTTGTTCAATTAAAAGGGCATTTTAACAAGGGACCATGCTTCTGAGGCATGCCATTTTCAAAGGCCTCTTAGATACCTACCGTGATACTCAAGTCATTTCAAATCAATTATACCCACTCGTTGCCTTATTCACATGCATAAAGCTACTGACCACATTCTGCATGCTAGGCACTGCTCCCAGCACTTTCAGTTTCCTGCTACGGTTATCTTCTTGTGAGCAAAGACATATGATAAGCAATAAAAATAAGAACTTAGTGAATTACAGTGCATGTTCAAAGACAATGGGTGCTATGGAAATAAAGAGAAAGGGAAGGAATGTGGGATATGTGGGCAAATACCATTGTAAACTTGGTATTTTCATTAAGAAGGTAATATTGGTGCAGCAACATGGAGGAAGTGAGGGTATTAAGCATACTAAGTGGACTGGTCTGGTGGGACTGGAGCCGATGAGCAGGGTGGGGAAGGAGATGATCTCAGTGGGGTAAGGGGGCTGAGCATGTAGGAATTTTTACATTAATCTCCGTGAAATGGAATGTCATTGGTGAGTGTGCAGGTGGGATGTGGCTTAACTCACTTAACAGTTTTTGAGGATGACTGCCTGCTTTGTTGAAAATAAGCTGTGGACAGGAAAGGGTAACAACAAGGGAACCAGTGAGGAGGCTCCTACAATAATGCAGGAGCAAGGTGCTGGCAGAGCACGTTGGTAACAGTGGGGGTGGTACGAAGTGGCAGGACTCTAGATGTACTTTTGAGGTTGCACTAACGGGATGTCTTGATGCAATGAATATGTGAGGTGTAAAAGAAAGGAAAGTCAAAAATGATGCCCAGCTTTTGACGTAAGCACTTGAAGGTCTTGCAGGTAGAATTTATGTTCTTTCCCAGAGTTGCAAGAAAAGCATTCCAGGGACCCAGGTATCGGAGGTTGTGGCACAGTGATATTTATTTGGGTGAAAACCGAAGGCTGCCCCCACGTTCCCAATATCTCATCTCTGTCCCTCCTGCCATGGAAAAAGTTCAGCCTTTTTTATTAGGCCCAGAAATATGGCCAGTGTTCAGGCATTTTGTGTTATTGGTTCAGTCCATGTCTGTTCACATCTGGCTGGTGCAGTCTGTTCCCAGTTGAGCTCTGGCTGGTGTTGTGTTGCACAGCATGCAGCTGTTAAATACACGTGGCTGCTATGGAGAGGACATGTGAGCAAGCAGGATGAGCATGTGTTACAGAGGAGCGGGGGAGGGGGAGGGAGGGGGAGAGAGAGAGAGAGAGAGAGAGAGAGAGAGAGAAATTCTTTGTTAGGCTGATTATATTATTTTGGCTTGGAACACACCAGGTGCTCTTCAAATGAACCAATCAACTTCTCAAACTTTTGTGGGCTTGCACCGGGCCCACCCTCTAACCAATCCATTTTCCAGCTCTGTCTGGATTCTGTGTCCCTTATCCAGTCCAATCCTGTTCTCAGGCTAGATAGACAGGTCTTTATGGTTGCCATTTTGGTTCTCACTGCACAGGTGCCCAGCAGAGGAATGTCTCCTGCTGCTTCTCTTTCTCCCCTGTAATGATTTTTCCTGCCTGTTTAGCTTGGGGGAATTAGGTCCGGGGGCCGTGGGAAGTGTATGAAGCTGTAACTTCCTAATGAAGCAAGACTATGCTTCCTAGTTGATTGTGCTAAATAATGTTTGATTCCCTTTGCTCTCTTCCTTTATTAATATTTAGCTACCTATGCTAACAGAGGAATGCAACTATTGAGCACCCACTTTTTTTATTAGGCAGCATATGCAAGAAATACAGAAATTGCCCTGACTGGTTTGGCTCAGTGGATAGAGCATTGGCCTGTGGACTGAAGGGTCCCGGGTTCGATTCCGATCAAGGGCATGTACCTTGGTTGCGGCCAGATCCCCAGTAGGGGATGTGCAGGAAGCGACTCATTGATGTTTCTCGCTCATCCATGTTTCTGACTCTTTATGCCTCTCCCTTCCTCTCTGTAAAAACTCAATAAACTATATTAAAAAAAAAGAAATACAGAAATCCAAAAGCTCTCTGCACTGAAGGGACCCTCAGCAAAGTGGCATGAAAGACACATGCATGTGAAAATACACAGCACTCCGTATGAGAGCACCTGTGCGAAAGGAAAAAGAATGATCATTCTAACTTGTCTGCCAGGCTTCAATTAGGTTATTTGGACATGTATACAAACTCATCAGACCCAAAGTATTAAAAAGGTATCCTATAGTCAAAAAATAGCATGTGCAAAGCCCAGTGTTGACAAAGAAGGTGGGTTATTTGGGGACTTGCAAGTAGAGTGGATGGTGAGTGGCCTGCCAGAAGAGGCCCAACATGAGAAGAGACAATCAGAGTGGGGGCCTGATCATGAGAATATGTGCAGAGCCTGGGTCTTCTCTAGGTAGTGGTGAGAGATCAGAAGTTTCTACAGGAAACTACATGGTCAAATGTGTGTTTTCAATGGTTAAGTACTATACTCTATGTAGAATTGACGGGAGAGAGGATACATTTTAAATATATAGAGGAGTTAGAAAGCTGTTAAAATTGCCCATAGTTTTATTGAGGGTTTCAACTAGAAAGAATTGGAAGTTAAGAAAGGACTGATTGGAAAGATTTGGGGTTTAATTCGTAGGAATCAGTGACCAATTGAAAGTTGGAGTTTCGAATGTGGAGGAAAGAGAATAAAGAATACTCCCCTGGTTTCTGATTTGGGGGCTGTTGGATGTTTTCATAAACTGAGATGGACAAAGCAGAAGGGACAGAAAAATGATTCAAGTATGCCGAGTTTGCTTAATTTGGATTCCCCAAACGCTGACTGAAAGGATTCATTTTGGAAGGTGACCTTATAAAAAATGTAGAGAAGTAGGGAAGCAAGACAGAAAAGAAAAGGCACAAATGTTGACTTGCACAGGTTACTGCTCTTGGGGGAGGGGTATTGTCACAGCTGCTGGGCCCTCTGGAAGATGCAAAGGGTATATATCAGAATTGTTCCACCTAGGGAGCTGGGTATTTATTCACAGATTCTCAGGGTGTCATTGATTCCTGATTTCCTCTGAAGGAAACCCTCAGGCAAAAAGGAAGGTGACCCAAGGAGGAAGTCTGGGTGTGAATGAAAAGGCAAATGCCCAGAGGATAGTTGAAGGCACTGAAAACATCAGCTAAAAGGTGCCCCTTGAGGGAGATGTACATGCGGAAATGCCACTGTAGCCACAGAGACTACAAATGGGAAGTTCCAAGGAGAAGTCAGGCAGGAGACTGTGCTTTGGGGACTCCAACACAGCTGGTTAATATTAGCAGAAGCCTTTTCAAACTGGTTTCTTTTCCAGATATCTCTCTTTTGCAGTGAAGACACCTCCACTTGTAAGTTATTAATTTGAACCTCTCCTCAGTACCAACTACGCTGGTGAGGCTGGATTGAATTTGTGCACCAACTGCTCTCTTGATAAAAATGTCACTCTATTGGAAGAGAACTCATGGAATTTTATTCCTAAGGGATATTTTTCTAAGATTTTGTTTCTTTTCTTTTTTCTTTTTTGTCTGAAGTTTTACATATGTCTCCTTCCCCCCACCCCCCCGCCCCCCCCCGCCCCCCGATTGACGACCCCCGCCCCCAGTTTGCCCCCAGCCATTCCCACCCTGGGAAGATTTTGTTTCTTAAAGGCAACTTTATTCTATTTAAGAAGTAGGTGTTCCATTGATTGAGTCCAGCTTTCTAAAGAGTAGTAAACAATAATCTCTATCATGGACCAGAGTTATGAGCATTCCTAAATTTAGGTTGGAATTTTGGCTTTAAAAGAAAAGCTACAGACTTGATTACAGGAAACACACACACACACACACACACACACACACACACACACACACACAAAGAAATTTGGGAAAAGCCTATGTCCTTTCAGCAGGAACCAGAAGCACAGGAGGAGGCTTGGAAATGGAGTAACTGGTGGAGGTAAACATGCCCCTATATCTTCCTGTTGGCCTGCTCTGTCCAACCTTATCTATGAGCTGCTGGCCTGGAGCAGGAGTTTCCAAGTATTTAAGAATACACATTAAATTCCCAGTCTATATTCATACAATTCCATATGTCTGAGAGCTATCTTCTAAAGACGATGAGTAGAGCCTTGGAACTATCTTCAAGTTCAAATTTGATCTGTGTCCAGTTAACAGCAGGCCCTTAAATGGCCTGTTTGGCCTTCCAAAGTCTCAACTTCCTCAGTGGCAATTAGACCCACCTCACAATTTTTTCAGGATTGGATGTGATAGGGAAGTAAGAAACTGCCATGAATGCTGAATAGCTCCTGATAGTATTAAAGATTTGGTCTAGAATGACTTTCACTGTTATCCCAACTGTGGATAATTATTAAGCTTCCTATGGCTCTGATTACAGGACATAGGCGATGGCTTGAAGGTCTACAGTACGTGAGACAGACATCCACCTCTGGGGGCCCACAGCACGTGATTCAAACACTAGAGCCCCCACTGGATTCTATCTTTCAGGAAAAGCACTAGACCAGAGAGACCCTGAGTTCTAGATCCTCTTGGACCTCTCATGATGATAGACCCTAGATAGATTATTTTATTCCCTTTTATGTGGAAAAAAATTATATTGGACATATCTGACTCCTACAGCTCAATGCTTCCATAACCTGCACTTAAAACTGGTCTTGACTAACTCATAGTCCCATTACTCTGGTTAATTAAGAAACTGAGGTGATAGAAGAAGCTTCATGAGTCATTATCTTCCTAATGAGTGCTAAGGGACCATCCTCAGGAGCATTGCAATTTTCTCAGCCCCTGAGCAGCTGACTCGAAACTCTTATCTACAACCATCTTCTTTAGGTTCTGCTGGGAGTAGAAGGAACAAGAATGGTGGGAGGCTCTGAAGGGGTTCAAAGAACCTGGCACCCTATGGGGATGCCATATCCCAATCTCAACAGGAGATTCTTCAAACTACAGTCAACTTCATTTTCAATTTAAGGTGAAATTCCAGACTGGTAATCAAAGAATAGGAATTCAACACTTCCATTCAACCCATGTCCCTGGGGGCCTGCAATGGCAAGTGCTGGAAGGAAGGAGCAAAGTTGAACAATGTAAAACAAAGCACATTTAAAAAATAAACATCAGTTAGGATATAACTAACAGATGCACACTCCCTATATGTCTTTATGTTTTTAATCATTCAGCCTTTGATTTCAAGATACATTTCCTCTGAACCATCCCCTACCTTGGCCCAGGGAAGCATATGCCATGTAGAACTATGGTGATTCTGGCAAGCACAATGAGTCAGGGACATATGGTGTCCCCCAGCTCTCTGTTTACTCTTGTACCTGGGCGGATTAGTCAGCCAGAGGCACAGAATCAGCCTGGATGCCATATGGCCATTCCCTGGTACAGGCTGAAGGTAACAAGTCAGTCCTACATACCTTGATAGCTAGGTGTGGGCTTGGATTATTCAAAGTGCTGCAGCCCTGAACAGAAGGCAAGGCTCCTGTTGTATTCACTGTCATATCGTCCTTGCTGACTGAGCAAGGGGAAGCCGCATTCTGGTGAAGGAAAACTGCCCTTGAGTTATTGGGAATCTTGTTTATTCAAGGCTTCCAAGATCTCTCATGGGCTCTTCCCAACTCCAAGACACTACCAGGTGTATGCTATCACTCTTTCCCTTGCTGGTCTGCAGACCTCAGAAGTTAATCTAAGGGTTACAGGTATTCTGCATTTAAAGCTGGTGCTTGGTCCATGGAAAGATTCTAGACTTTGGCCCTGTGTCTGCCTGCTTTTCCACTCTGATCTTGAGATCTTAGATAACCTTCTAAACCTCCATAAGTCTCCCTTTCTTTGTCAATTCTCACAGAACTATTGCCTAGGATGAATTTATCTGAGATAATCTATGTAAAGCATCTGGATTCAGGAGGGGCGCAATAAAAGTTAGTGCCCTTCCCCCTTCCCTAGATTTTCTGGTTTTATTTCCCTCTGCCAGAGATTTCTTGGTAAACAGAAAGCTATTATATGATTTGCCTATAATCTTCGTGATGAAATAAAATTCTCATCAAAATAATGTTGATATCCCATTGGCAAGTCTGGGCCACAGAAATAATGATGGGGTGAAATAAAGTCGAAGCAACGAGCTGCAGGAAGAGGTTAACAAGTCACAATGTGAAGAGAGATAGACTGGTACTTAGGGGGCCTGAACTCTTTCCCATGAAAAGTGGAATTGCACACCACTGTCTTGGGAGATGCTGAAATCTGTGGGCCTCCGAGATATGGCCTTCAACAGAATCCTTCCTCAACTCCATCATCCCAGGTTCACGTCTCTCTAATTCATCAGAAGCAATTGTACTTCACCGCCCACCAGCCCCAAAAGGAGGCCGATTTGGCAATAAATTTCATAACCAATCATTTATGGGTAGCTTTTTATCATTCATCTTGGGACAAAATATTAACTTACAAGTTATAAAGTTCCAAATTATGAAGGCATCTCCACTGTATTTTTACTGGTCCAATGGGTTTTGTTACAGAATTTGTATTTGTTTCTGAGAAGAGTCATGTTGTCTTAAAAAATGTCCTCTGCTTAGAACACTGTCCTATTTGCAGTGGAGGCACTGCTGGTTCATGCAAGCTCCTTGCCGGGTGCGATTTTCACCACCAAACTTCCCCAGACCTGACAGCATCTGACCAAACTAAGAGAAATCAATGAGAGCTGAAAGGGTGGACTTTGTTCACCCATGGTATTCCAATGAATATTTTCAGGCTTAAGGAACTGACTGTCTAAAAATCAAATTCATTGATTTTTTCCAAAGGGCAAGCAGATGGCCCCATTAGAAAAGGTCTTCCCAATAGTTTTCCAACATTCACTCTTTATTCTTCACATTGAATACCTGCTTTTCTGGAGGGCTGAAAAAAAAGAAGAAAAAACCCTAAAGTTGGCTATTGTGGAATATGCACAGGGCAGAGAGCATTTTTCTGTAGGGAAAGCTGCCCAGTTATAGAAAGCCATCTCCCAAACCTCATGTCCTGAGGGCAGCCATCTCTGTGAGCTCTCGTGACTTCTGGTTCTGACTTCTGGTATGTGTTTCCACACTAACAACGGTTTGCTGTGACCAGGACACCTCTGTTTACACAAAATGAGAGTGGCCTAGAGTCCAAAATGACACAAGGCTGGAGGAGTGCCAAATTACATAAGCATAGCTTCTTATATGTGCAAAGTGGAAACCATGGCCAGGCTGAAAAACAAACAAACAAAAAACAGGACTTCAGAGTCCAGAGGAGCGAGTTCTAGCCCTGGCTAGATAGCTTCCAAGATGAGATGATTTCTTCTATGATCACACCATTTAATCTTTCCCAGGCTCAGTGTCTGCATCCATAGAATGAAACGACGACGCTTGTGTAGGCAGTGTGCTCGGTGCTTGCTAAAAGTGTTATTAGCAGAAATCGAGACAATTGACTTGCTTTTATGGAGGAATGAAGAAAAGGAAGTTGGGGAAGTGCAGCCTGTGAGATTCAGCGACAATTCCTCCTGCTTCAGACCCCAGATACCATGTCAGATTGAGGGCAGAGATCCCACCTCTGGTTGCATTCTTGAGCAACGCCTACATCCCCAAGGTGAAGAATTGAACTCTGGAGCACTGAGCTGTTCTGAAGGAGCTACCATTAATGGGGGAAATCCACATTTGAATTGTGTGCAAGGACTTTTGTCTTTGCTAGTCCTCAGCACTCTTGAAGAGAATGGTGTTGGAAGTTGCTTTTCCAGCGTGAACCCTTTGCCTCCAGAACCATCCAGATTCTTCCTGGATTCTTCTTTAAATGGAGACAATCCAACATATATGCACAATTACTGTTCAGCATCTTCAAGGACATGTATTTGTGCTCAAAAGTCACCCTGAATCAGCATATTAAATTCTTTCAACTTTTCTGTAGGTTTGAAATATTTCATAATAAATTATTGGAAGATTTTTTTAATTGCCTTAGTCCAAAACCACATTCTTATACTGCAGTGAATTTAGAGTCTTCATTTTAGGGGAGAGAAAAAAATGGCAGTTTTATCAAAATGCAAAACAAATTTTAAAAATCTCATCACAATCTTATTTATAATAGCACAACATTCCTCCAAAACAGATTGCATTTTTTTATGGCACATTATTCTTAGGGGAGGCTCTACAGCCATTAAAACATTAGGTAAAAAGATGATTCAGCAACTTCATGCCTATTATAATGCTAAGTAAAACAAGCAACAGAGAGGCACATTTTTTTTATATTTATTACAACTATGTTAAAAAGGAAAACAGAAAGACCAGAAGTAGAGGTACTTAAGAAGATGCTGATGTTTTGATAATGGGGCTAGGATTATAGGAAAACTCTCTTTCGTTTATGCAAATGTTACCTTTGGTGTAGTTATATGACATTTTTTTAAAGAAAAAATATTTTTATTATTTTCACTTAGTGTAATACTTTGATTTTGAAAAAAAAATGGAGTGTTTTGTACCCAGGGCCCTCTACTTGGCACTGCTGGCAAGAGTAACTTTGCTTTGAAAGAAGACCTCGTTGGGTTGCCAAATGCATTGTTCAACTGTGGACGCAGAAATGACTTGGAGCACAATAGTTGCCAAGTTAAGGAGTGCCTGCTGGGCAGCCCTCCTTAGGTCTGGTTCAAGTCCATTGTTACATCCACATGGCCAAGCTTTGAAGTTGGGTTCACAGAGCCCATTTTCTCCAAGCGTGAAGTTTGTTATGTTGGAGACCACAGACCTGGGAGTGGGGACAAGATGTTCCAAAATGACCCTAAAGATCAACATAATCCCTGAAGAAATGTGTCAGAAAGAGCTGGAGACCTCCCGGCAAAGGTTGAGTTGTTATCAAAAGGGAAGTTGGGTATGGGCAGGGTATTTATTTCAGAAATTGATCCAGTGATCAGGTCGGCCTTTGGTGAACCAGCCCTTTGCTTCCGCTTAAACTGCCTCTCACAAAAGAGCCATTATTGCCCTTTGTTCTTAGGCAGCAAGAGCAGGGTCACATCTAAAGCTCCTGGTTTCCCAACCAGGACCGGGCAAGGCTGAGAGGTCAGAATACAAGAACAGCAGGGTGCTGTGCACTCTGTGAAGGTTGCAGACCTGGAATTCTGACCCTGCCCTGCTCCTGGGTTGCCAGAGGCCTCAAAGTCCCAGAGATTCAGCCTTGGTGCCAGCCCTTCTGGGGAAGGGTCCCAGGTGCTCATTTTGTTTTGGAGAACTTGCATTCTTTTTTTTAGCTCAATGACTTAGCAACAATATTGCTTAAAGACCTTCCATGTATAAGGAGCTAATGTGGTAACTATAGATAAAGATACCCTCAAGGGATCCACAAAGAATCCATATAGGCATAGTCCATGTTATTATTGTTGTTGTTGTTAAAATCAATGTTTGTTGAGCCTTACTCTTTGTCAAACACTATTCTATGGACTTGCCCTAAATTAACTGATTTAATCTTCATAACAGCTCTATGACATGGGTCCTATTAGAATGTGCATTGTATAAAGAAGGAAACAGACACAGAGAAGCAAGCACCGGCAGTCTTGCTCTAGAGCCTGCAATCCTAACTCCCACGCCCACCCCAAGGCTGTCTCTCATACAGTGACAGGTGCCATGAAGCATTAGCTTTGGACAGAAAGGCTAGGGAACTTTTTCAGGTGTTTTGGAAGTTTGCTGCTCCAATGTGGGCTTTTCAGCATTTCTTTTCAGTTTAAGGGTTCAGTGAATAAAAGTCCTCCTTTATTTACTTCAAAATCTCTGAGTAACATTAAATAAAAATATTTCTTTTTCAATATAAAAACAACATAAACCTACACATTTTTTCTTAATCAAAAAAAAAAATAACACATTTGTGTAACTCAAAACCCCATAACCAGTGGTGTTTTGCATGCTTTTTCATCGCATCTCCCCACATATTTAACAATTTCAATAATATATAACAATTTGCTTCCCTTGTATTCCTGTTGCTTAAATTTCAAGTAGGTACAAAGTTGCTACATCATTTTTATATTTATCACATGAATGTATTCTGTGTGGTGGATATTCCATAATTAACTTGACCATTACCCTATTTTATATCATTCTTTATGAATAACATTGTTATGGACATCTCTAGGTCTAAAGCATGTTTCATATATTACACTAGAGGCCCGATGAACAAAATTTGTGCATGGGTTGGGTCCCTAAACCTAGCCGGCGAAAAGGGCCAATCAGGTTCTCCGCTTCCCCCTCCCCCCCTTCCCTCACAGCCCACATCCACTGCCACCCAGCCCTGGTTCACCATCCCAGCCTGGGGCCTGCCCAGGGGGAAGGGCCAGCTGCCTCCTCTGTGGGTGAGTGGCAGGCCAATTGTGCCTGCTGGCTGGAGAGGAAACAAGAGAGGGGCCCTGAAGATTGGCAGCTGGCCCAGGGAGCTAGCCCTCGGCCCCCCTGGGAAAGGGGAAAAAGGGGCCACGTCCACCACCACCCACTCCTGGTTCCCCATCCTAGCCCGGGGCCTGGCCCCAATCAGGCAATAGGGGCCTCCCAGCGGGGTGGGGGGGAGGAACCGGGAGTTTGGCCAACAGGCCCCATTGGCAATCAAGGATTGCTGGCTGGGGCAGCTCCTGCATTGAGCGTCGGCCCCCTGATGGTCAGTGCACATCATAGCAACCAATCATTCTGGTCCTTCCATCAAAATGGTCGCTTAGGCTTTTATATATATTGTTTCCCAAGCCAGAATTCTCAGAGGTGGGATTTTACAGAATCAAGAAGTAGGAACATTTCTAAAAATGCTTGATACACACTGGGTATTATCTCCCAACATGTACTCTAGAGCAGAATGTTTTACTTGTCAGCAGTTGATCATTTGTCAAGCAGTATTTTAAGAAAGAATTAAGTATATGTGGTCAGGAATGTAAGCTGAGTCCAAGCTGAAGAATAGGAGATTTTAAGTAAAACAGGAAGTTCATGGAACCCCTGGGAAATAACGCTGAGGAAGGTGAGTGAACACACTTCCTTATACAGACATTGAAGAACAAGAACTTGATTGTAGAGATAATGGGGACCCTTTCTAAGGTGCCAAACAGAGCCTATAGGGTCAGACTTGCACGTATGAAAGATATCCATGCAAGGAAGCAGCTGGGAGGATGGGTGGTGATGAGAAGACAGTGGTCACTGATCAGAGGAGTGAGGAATGTGGGATTGTTAAGCCTTGAATGTAACTCATCAGGAGGTAGGAATATAGATGTCTTCCCAGGTTCCTGAATCGATGTCACTCAGCTTAGAAAGGACACACACAAGAAAGAAATGGCTTAAAGATTGGAATGGAAGGGATGATTAATTTAGCTTGAACCTGAGGCACTGATAGAGTCTCTATCTGGAGGACTATTGAAGAAGAATTGTACATAATGATCTGAGCCCCAGGGAGGGGTCTGAGGAAGGGGCTGGGCTTGAATATCACCACAGTTCAGGGCTAACCTGCAGCTCTGTGAGTGAGGTAACCCCCCAGGGAGAGGTGCTAAAGGGAGCAGAAGAGAGAAGACTGAGAAACACAGACATTCAGGGACATGATAGATGACAAGGATTCAGGAAAGGTGATGAGGATCTGAAAATGCAAGAGAACATGATATGGTGCAACTAGGTCACAGAACAATTTTTTTAATATATATTTTTAAATATGTCTTGTGACCTTAGGAGAAATTTAAAAAAGAAAAGAGGGGAGACAGAGGAGAGATTTACCACAAATGTTGCAGAGATCAGCCACCTTTCCTGGGAAAACATTATTTGATGATGATTTCACAACTCCCTGATAATCAGTTTTCTCATTTGTAAAATGGAAAACGCTATTTTGTAATTACAACGTTCTTGTGAGGCGTGGTTGAAAAAAATATGTGTCAAAACTGCCCATAAACCAACATTCCCAAAAGTGTATTTTTGTGGACTATTCCTTGAGATGATAAGCTATTGTAGTCTGATAGAACTAGGATCAATGATGTTAGACAAGATTAAGCACGTTTCCTTGCTGCAACTCCTCTGAACCTTTAATGGACTCACATGCAGAGTGAGTTTCCAAGAGAGACATATAGTATTTTCCCAAATGTATTGGGCCATGGAACACTTTTCACAGAGTACCTGCAGGGATCCGTGCCTGCAGAAGCCACCTTGGGAAACCCAGTGCAGTGAGTACAGTGACACCCACTTTACCAAGCTGGGAGGATTGGTGTGGTGACATCTGCAAAGTTCCTAGCAGGACTGGTGATCAGTGATCATTAACTCTTTTCCCACACCAGACAAAGAAAGCAGGCATGTCGTTCTGGAAAATCAGAGCTAAAGTGCATAAAGGAAATCTTAGGAAACACTCTGGGACCCTATGTTCTTTTCAGAAAAGCAGCTGTGAATAGGGTCAAGTGCCAGGTCTACAACTTTCTAGCTGTGTGATTTGGCAGTAGTTACTTGGCCTCTCTGAGAAATGATGCAAGAATGAAATCAGATAATCTAGTATTTGCCTCTTACTGTATAATGAATTACCCTAAAACTGAGTGACTTAACACTCATTTATTATTTCAGTTTCTGTTGGTAGAACACCAGGCACTTAGCTGAATTCTCAGCTTTGAGATCTCTTGTAAGACTGCAATTGAGATGTTGGCCAGGACTGGGGATTCAACTGAAAGCCCCACTGGAAAAGAATCTACTTCCAAGCTACATTAGTAGTTATTGGTGGGATTCAGTTACATGAGGACCTCAGTTCCTCTCTGGTTTTTGGCCAGAGGTCACCACTCATTTCCTTACCACGTGGGCCTCTCCAACATGGTAGCTTGCGCCATCAAAGCAATAAGAGGGAGAGACTGCTAGCAAGAAGGAGTCCCAATCTTTTGTAACTTAATCATGAAAGAGCCATCCCCTCATTGACCCCATACTCTATTTGTCAGAAGCACATTACTCAAGGGAAGAAGATTACACAAGGCCAGGAGGTAGGGCCACTGGGTGTTATCTGAAAGACTGCATGCCACATAAAGAGAAGCATTTTAATATTTTATGCTCCTATATAATGGTTGGTTATTCTTACTGTTTTTAAAAAAAATGCCTGTTAAAATTGATTGGTCAATAGTATCAACTGACTATCGCCTTAGAGAATCAAAGCACTTAGAAAGCGTGGCAATGGGGGAAGAAAAACAAAACAAAACACAGAATACAAGCTTCACCATTGGCTGACTATAGAACAAAGCACTTTGAAATGATCTTAAACCATAAACCACCCAGAAAGCCACTGCTTCATAGTTTTTACTCTCATTGAACAATGTTCTTGGATTTATACCATTAGCCATCTCTTTTTAAAAGGCAAAGATGGGTAAAAAATCATTATTTTAAGTATTTTACACATAGAAACTCATTTAATCTCAGGATAACCCTGTAAATAGGTTCTGTTATTCTCTTTTACAAATGAGGAAACTGAGGTACACAGGATGGGGCCTGTGGTCCTGTAGCTCATGAGTGGAAAATTGGGGATCCCAACCCTCTCCGTGAGCTCACAGTCTATCTTAGTCTCTATAGTTTATGATCTTGTAGGAGCAGGAGTACGTTGTCTCTGGCCACTCAAGGTGAATTAATTACAGAGAAACTATCCTCCAGGTAAACACTAGAGATGTGAGGTAGGGGAAGAATGGGAGGTGGGACGACAGCAGACAGACTCATCCCCAAGTGGCTTTGCCTTAATCCTTGCATCCATTCAGTATATCTGTGATGTCAGCAGGCCAAGGCTAGCTGGGGTCTGCTGAAAGTTATGAAAATTACGGTCTTAGTTACCCCTTAGTGAGCTCAGATTAATTTATTAGCCTTTCTGAATCCCAAGGTAAAAAAAAAACAAAAAACCAAACAGATACTGAAAACTCTCCTAGAGCCTTTCCTGTGACCAAGAATCCAGAAATAAACAGGCCTGGATAACCTTCAGAGGCTGGGTTAGTAGGAAGCCATGCCCCTATCTGTACAAATCGCAATAGACCTTTTTACAAATTGATGATTTGTGTAAGTGTAGCACAAAGCTTGGAGACCTGACAACATCTGTGCATGTTTCTGAGCTTGGGCAAGCCAGAGCACCACCGCAGAGCTTTTGGGAACATTATGAGGTCAAATATGTTATCATGGGTTATCTCGTAGACCCTGATTGGTATCCCCTTGCCTTCTCTATCCTTGTGGATAGAGGCAGCTTACTTTCCAGGAAAATGAAAAAAAAAAAAAAAACCTTCAGCTTTCTCACAAATGGGTTCTGGTGGTCACCATGTCAACCCATGAACTTACTAAGGATGTCACAGCACCAGAAGCTGAGTTTAGGAAGAGACAGAATTTAGCACATCATGTGACTGAGGAAACAGCTTAGAAGAGTGGGTATGAATGCAAGTCCTCCCATCCCCCATTACCCACCTCCTAAAAATGAAAAGCCAGGTAGAGGGAACACCAGTGCTTCTGTCATTGTTCTTCTTAACTTTGGAGCCTGTTAATCAAGCACTGAGCCCAATTAGCTCAGCCAGAAACTAAGGCCAGTGGGGGCAGGAAGGAAAGAACAAAGCACTTCAAAAGGGCTTGAAGTCATTCTCCAGGCCTGATGCTTGGAGAGCTACCCAGAGAGATGCCTGCCACCTGCAGAACTGGAATCCAGCTCCCACAAAGAACCTGCTATCCAATGCTTTCCAAACTCTGCACAGAATGAGTTCCTCACACCATCTTTTGCAAAGATTAATACAACAGCCACACACACTCTTGCTGCCACATTCTGTTTACCCATCTGTCACCATCATTTGACACTTTCAGACATGGTCTCCTCGATGATTCCAAACACTGCTGTAGCTTCTGAGAGTAATTCCAATCACACCCAGAAGTTTGGTGGGATCATTAGCCCTGCATCTGGAATCAAGGAACAAAACCTAACAGACAAAGTCTTTCTTTCTCTCCCAAGTGAGATCCCCAGCTCTAAAAGGTCTGCCTTAATTTTACATCAGTATTTTACCTCTGGTATTGATATCTCCATGGAGAAAAGACCAATTTTAAGAAGTTTTATGACCAGAGAAGCTCTCTTTTCTAATCCCGGGAGTCTGGGATTAATTCCATATTTCCCATTTTCTACCTCTGTGATCCTAGATGGGATGCTGAATCTCTCAGACCTTCAGTATTATTTGTTATAAAGACAGGCTCATCACACAAACTGGGCTGGTTTGCTTTGAGCATGGATTCATATAATGGATATGACATGCCTTGCTCTTGACCCTTTATTTTCAAAGCATTTCCGTGAGGATTCTCAAAGGTGCTCTTTCTTTTGTCCAGCCAAACAGGTAAGGATTTTACACTTTTTTCCCAGCATATCCAGGTGACAACACTTTAGTGCACCCAGGATTCTTGGGGTAAATGCAAACATGGCCCAGCCCCATGGGGTCCAAGCTACTTGCCAGAGCAGAGCCTGAGAACTTGACTGGCTCAGTGTCAGCCATCCTGTCCCATCCTGGCTTGGCTGTTAAGAGTAGGCATTTGTAGTAAAGCCTTGGTATTCTGGGTGTCTGCACTCCCCCATCCATACCTCATATTGGTTCTTATCTCTGAACTGGACTCCTGACCTTGAATCACCACCCTGCTCCTTCTGGTAGTTTTTGTTTATTTCTTTGTTTGTTTTGTTTATTGTTGGCTTTTATGTAAGCTTGGTTAATGACATATAAGTTCCAGGTGTACAACATTATAGTTGGATATCTCTATACTTTCTGTGTATCCACCACCAAAAGTCTAATTTCCTTCTGTTACCATATATTTGTAAATTGGGTAATAGAGGTCAAATACATGCTTCTTTTTGTCTTGCTGGTGCCTGGTCATCTTTCATTTCTAACCTCTGCTACCCAGAACTGACCCCTGTTGGAAATTTCTTATTTACGTCTCAGAGAATTCAGAGCCTTAGACCAAGGAAGGGTCTTAGAATACAGATATAATGTCTAACTTCTTAGTACAAGGATCCCCTCTGAAGCCAGCCAGCCAGCCAGCACACCTATTGAGCTCTCATTATATCCCAGGTACTGCAGTAAGTCAAGAAATTCAAAAATTAATAAAACTTTAAGAAACTCATCTTCTGGTGAAGGATACAAGCACATAAATGTATATTTACCTGTTACAAAGTGATTGTTCATCTTAGAGGCTATTCAACCAGGCTGTGCGCCAACATCTCCATTACAGGGCCTTCTTTGTGGTAGGCTTAGTCCATCACCAGGTGTTGCTAATTGCTAAAATGTTCTTTCTAATTTGAGCCCTTTTCTCCTCCCTTCTACCTTCACCTATTGGATTTAGAGTTTAAACCCACGTCAATCTGAGATCAGGCTCCATTCTTACCAGTCGTGTGACTTTGAGCAAATCTTTCAACCTCTCTGGGACTCGGTTTGTTCAGCTGTAAAATGAGAATTATATTATATGGATGTGTTATATTATGTGAGTTAACTGTTTTTGCTCTAAACAGATAAGGAAACTGAGGCTCAGAATGCTTAAACCAGCGGTTCTCAACCTGCGGGTTGCGACCCCTTTGGGGGTCAAACAACCCTTTCACAGGGGTCGACTAAGACCATCCTGCATATCAGATATTTACATTAAGGTTCATAACAGTAGCAAAATTACAGTTATGAAGTAGCAACGAAAATAATTTTATGGTTGGGGGTCACCACAACATGAGGAACTGTATTAAAGGGTCGCGGCATTAGGAAGGTTGAGAACCACTGCTTTAGGCTCTACACCTAAATATTACGGCTCACAGGACTTCTCCATTTGATGGACCACAGCTACTTCAAGAAGAATGTGAACACATTTTCTTTCCCTACAAATCTGTTCCATCCCATCTTCTCCTATCACACGCAAGTCAGATGCCTATATGTCATGTGCACCTCTAGCTCTCACTTCACCTCTGACAGCCAACCAAGCCTCTGGTGCTGCCTCTTGAATGCTGCCCACTGAGCCCTCTACTCTTTACCTCCTTGTGTGGCTTTGGTTGCTGCAGGCTTCATTTCTTGCCTGGATTCCAGCAAGTCTCCTAACTATTCTCCCTGCCTCCAGTCAGACCTCCTGTAATTTGTTGTCCTATTCAGTGATGGCGAACCTTTTGAGCTCGGCGTGTCAGCATTTTGAAAAATCCTAACTTAACTCTGGTGCCATGTTACATATAGAAATTTTTTGATATTTGCAACCATAGTAAAACAAAGATTTATATTTTTGATATTTATTTTATATATTTAGATGCCATTTAACAAAGAAAAATCAACCAAAAACTGAGTTCGTGTGTCACCTCTGACACGCGTGTCATAGGCTCGCCATCACTGTGACCTATCTGGTGCCCAAGTGCTTTTTTTAAAATTTGTACTATTTGCTTGAAACTCCTCCCTGGCTAATCATTGTCTCAGAGATAGCATCTACCTTCCTTAACATACAATCCAGCCCATTTATCTTCTATCCCTGCTGCCTCTCAAGGCTACTCCACCATTCCCTGCTTCATCCTCTGCTCCAGACTATTTAGATCACTTGAGTTATAAGGATAATTAGAAAAACAGTTAAGCCTATTGGGTTTTCACTAGGAGTTACACAATTGTCCTGTCAGCCGTACATGTATGCGGAGTATACAAATTACTGCCTCATAAGTGAAGAGAATGGGGTTCAAAGAAGTTAAGTCATTTGCCCAGAATTTTCAAAATCCGGTCTATAACTAGCTCCATAACCCATGCTCTTCTCACTGTGCTCTAAAAGCTGGCTGACTGCTCAGTGTGGATCACCTTCTATGGCCTGCCCCCACCCCACTCCAGGTTGGCTGATTGCTTCAGGTCTTAGTTCAAGGGTCAGCCCTCTGGAAAACTATGGTTGACCTTTTGCCCCCAGGCTGACTCAGATGGCTCATTAACCTTTCATTTATCATACTTCTTTCAATTGAAGATTCCATCATCTCAAATACGCATCCTTGGCATAATATCTCTATGCAAGAAAACAAAAATTCCACCATGATAAATGTACACATCCTCAGTCATATCTCACACAGCACACAAACACACATGCACACATAACACATAAGATAGCTCCTAGGCAAACAACTAAATTCAGTCTCTACTAGCCTGCCTCTATTGGTCCAATTTCCAATTCTATGAGGCTAAGCTTTTTAAGGGATTATCTCATTTTGATACCCCCAATGCCTGATACATGGGAGAAACTAAGTGATTAAAACTTCAGTGGAAAAATAATAAATAGCATTTTTTAAGCACATACAAAACTCCAGGCATTGAACTAAGCATTTAACATGGATTATCTTATTTTGATTGCTCACGACAAAAACTATGAGATAGGGGTTTTCCTTACCTACATTTTGTGAGAATGGAAACAAAAAAATCAGAGAGGTTAAGTAAGTCACTTAAGGTTCCACAAATAAAGTGATAAAGGATTGAGATTTAAAAACAGTTTGGCTGATGTCAAAGGTTGAGTTTTAACCCTAGGCTGCCTTTCCAAAGAGCAGACTCTTCGTTGTTCCTCAGAAATGATGTCCAGCCCCTCAGTGTCCTCACACCTTCCTGTCCCCACCCATATAGGCCAAACCTAACAAGATTATTCTCATCCTTTCTTTTTGTCAGTGTCTTTCTCAAAAAAATCACACAAAAAGTTAATTTCAATTCAAAATAGCTTGTCCGCCATAGAAAATAATAGAATTAGTACCTCCTTTGACCTGGATGCGACCTTGTCAACCTATTTTAACAGCTGAGGCACACTGTTGATATTAGGTGAGCACATATTCTACCTTGACTCTAAGTCTTTCTCATTAAAACTAAGCCAGGCAGCATTAGTCTTATATTTTTTGTACTTCTTTCAGTTAAAGACTCTATCATTTGTAAGATGTCTCTTTGACTTAATATCTTCTTTGCAGAAAAATAAATTAAAAATTAACCATGGAAAATATACACAGCTTCAATCTGTACTTCATGCCATATATAAAAATAAATTAAAAATGGACTGTAAACCTAAATGTGAAATTAAACATAGCAGAAAATCTTTGTGACCTTGGATTAGACAAATATTTCTTAAATATGATACCAAAAATATAATACATGAAGAAAAGTTGATAAATGGAACTTTACCAAAATGAAAATCTATTCTAAAAAAGTCACTGTTGCCCTAACCGGTTTGGCTCAGTGGATAGAGCATCGGTCTGCGGACTGAAGGGTCCCAGGTTCAATTCCAGTCAAGGGCATGTACCTTAGTTGAGGGCACATCCCCAGTAGGGGGTGTGCAGGAGGCAGCTGATTGATGTTTCTCTCTCATCGACTTTCTAACTCTCTATCCCTCTCCCTTCCTCTCTGTAAAAAATCAATAAAATATATTTTAAAAAATAAAATAAATAAAAAGTCACTGTTAACAAATGAAAAGACAAGCCAAGCAACTGGGGGACAATATTTACAAAACACATATTAGATAAAGAACTTACCCAGAATACATAGAAAACTTTCAAATTCAATTTAAAAAATCCAACAAAAAATTTGAACAGACACTTCACTACAGAAGATATATGGACAAATAATCATATGAAAAGATGACCATATTAAGATTTCTTTTAAGAAAATGCTGACAATATCAAGATACAGAACTCTCATACATTGCTACTGGGAGTGAAAATGGCCATGGTAACTTTAGAAAACATTTGGTCAGTCCCCTAAAATCTTAAACATACCCATGCCAGGGATGCACTGCCTGAATTTAATCATGAGGCAATAGGAAAAAGAAAAATATGGAACTGTATCATTCAAAACTGTCATATCATAAGTACAAAGAAATATTATATAAATGTTCCAGATTAAAGGAGATCATAGAGACTGACAACATATGTTTAGGGGGGGAAAATGCTAAATGTATATTATTGACTCAATAATATAATCTGAAATCTGATGGTGGATTAGATAAAATATTGTCAATGTTGAATTCACTGAGGTTGATCATTGTACTATGGTTATGTAAAAATATCTTTACTCCTAGAAAATATACACTGAAATATTTAAGAGTAAATAGAAAAAAATTTAGGAGTAGAGAGCCAGGATGTGTGCAACTTTCTCTCAAACAGTTTAGGAAAAAAATATTATTTCTTGAAATTATTATCTCTATTATTTTGTTATTATTGAACTTATTATTATTGTCAAAATTCTTTCCAAATAAAACCTTTTAAAAATCTATCCTTTAAGCATGTCATTTCACACATAGATTTAGCACTAGGAGCATTGCTTAATTACAGAATGTGGGTGGGAAAAGGATGGAAAATGGTTTTCCAAGCCCAGTGAACATCCTCTATCGGCCTATAAGCTGGATCCTTATAAAAGCATCAGTTCTAAATATCACTTTACAGTTGTTCTCCCAGGCTTTTTATTGGGACAAACATCATGCACACTTCCTCCTTCAGACAATGTCTTCTCTGGTGTGGTAAGGGCCCCTGCAGACACCTGCCTGCCAATCATTTCCAACACAACAACCTCCATTTTTCTCAAGATCCTCCAAAGAAGGTTTGAATATTTACCAAAGCTATCTCAACATTTTCCCTTTTCCACTGTTTGATGTGACCAGGATCTTCTTGGATATAGTCAGTGATCCTGTTGGTCAAGACCTGGGCAGTCCGATGACTTTATTCTTCTCTTTCATGGTCATTTTACTGCTCAGTACTATTTAGGGTGGGAGTAGGTGCATAGATTATAAGGAAGAAGATGAATTAATTTTGCTGTCTTGTTTTCATCACAGATTTGTCATCCTGATAGACGTGCTATTAACACAGAAATAGAAATACATTGGCTCAGACAAAGTTTGGAGAAAGGGCTAAAATTCCTGTTGCAATTGCCAGATCTTAGAAAATTAACATATGAAAAGCTTAATTATCACACTCACAAAGATCAATATGGATTGCTTGGTGCTCCTCCAAGTGATGACTGGGCGATCCAGGCCCCTTGACTTTAGTGTCATTATCATCTTCAACGTGTATTCTGCACTGTTGCCACTGCAAGGCGGGAAAAAAGAGTGGGTAGCACATGGAGCATTGTGTGTAGGTCTAGAAGTGGCTTACAACATTTTATCCACATCATACAGCCGACAATAAATCATAGACATCAAAACTCCTCCACTGGGAGATGGGCCTACATTTCCTCCTCTTGAATCTACATGGAACTTTATAGCTATCTCTACCTGCAGAGTATAGTGGAAGTGCCAGTGCATGGCTTCTAAGACTACGTTGTAAAAGACAGTGTGGCTCACTCTCTCTGTGTCTCTAAATGCTCATCTTGGACTGTAGCCACAACATGGTGATGAAGCCTAGGCCACAGGGAGAGGCCACATGTGTATGTTCCTGCTGACAGCCCCAAGTAGTTCCCCAGCCAAGAGCCAGGATCAACTGTTAGATCTGTAAGTGGATAAGTCTTCAGCTTTCTACCGAAGGCTCTAGACATGATGGAGCAGAAATGAGCTATCCTGGCCGGCCGGCATAGCTCAGTGGTTGAGCATCAACCCATGAACGAGGAAGTCACGGTTCAATTCCCAGTCAGGGCACATGCCACATGCCTGGTTGCAGGCTCAATCCCCAATGTGGGGCATGTGGGAGGCAGCTGAACAATGATTCTCTCTCATCATTGATGTTTCTATCTCCCTCTCCCTTCTCCCTTCCTCTCTGAAATCAATAAAAAATATATTTTTTAAAAAGAAATGAGCTATCTTGCTGTATCCAGTGAAATTCCTGACTTGCAAAAAATGATAAGAAACAATAAATTATTATTATTGTTTTAAGTCACTAAGTTTGGATAACTTGTAACACAGTGATAATAGATAACTAATACAGTGAGCACCTTGCTAGTCTCTGCACAATCCTCCAGCCTCTCTACATGGAGTTGCATATTGGGATTCTCAGACTGCCAGCTGGGAGAAAAACTACCACAACCATCGTCACCACCACCATCTTCACTGGTCATTGTTGGTCTCAGTAAGAAATGCAGATGCCACACTGAAAAGGGAAAATTGCGAGACTTTTGTAAAGGAGGTTACGGCAGGGCTACGGGATTTTATTAGTAATATACTCTGGGACTGGCAACAATGAAGGGTCGGGGGACATTACCATCCTAGTCCTGAAGGGGCAAGGTAAGGACTGGCTATGGGAATCTAACTATACAGGAGGGATCGCTGAAAGGGATTGTGACATTCTGAATGCAACCACGGCAAGGAGAGGCCCAGCAAAGAGAGCTAGGGGGATAAATGCCCAAACTGTCTCTCCCCTCACTCTCTGGTCTCTTGATAATATATTTCCTATTGGTTGAAAAGAACCTGAAGCAAAAGGCAAAGGAGCCTGACTGACACAGTCACGGGGTCAGCCTCCCAGGGGAAAGAGCAGGATGAGAAAGGTGAAGAGTAAATTTGAAGAAGAAATGTGAATATTCTGCACATTCACCATCTTCACCATCATTACCACCATCACCATCATTATCTTCATCATCACAAACTTTATATACTTCAAATGTGTATACAAATTCCTCATGCTTTCTCTTGTATCATCCTCAGAAGGTAACTCTTGCATCTAGCAGTGGACTTGGTACATAATTGTGCTTAGTTCAAGCCCACAAATATAGTAGAATTTCTACACTATTCAAGGATCTGGGATAGAAGTATTGGTACAGAGAATAAAATTCTAAGTATCATCACAAAAATGCAGTTTAGAAAGGCTTGATCAGAAAAGACTCATGGAGGTAGTGGTGCCCAAGTTTGCCTTTGGGTGATGAGTAGATCTCACAACAGGTGTACTTGAAAGGGAGAGAGAGCTTCCACGTCCTGGAAACCACATGAAGGAAAAGTTTAAAGCTGAGGGAAATAGAGACCATGTCATGGAAACAGGAAATATTTCCATTTTTCTGCAGCATAGAACTTAAAAAAAAAAAAAGATGTAAGCTCGGCAGGTGAAAAAGAAGAGTGCTCATATACACTGAGTGGCCAGATTATTATGACCACCCCATCTGAACTTCGTTGGGCCAACTTTTGCCTTCAATACTGTGGCAATTCTTCTTGACATTGACTCCATGAGATGTTGAAAGGCGATGCGAGGAATCTGACACCATGCCTGATGAATAGCACTGTCCAGTTCTGTGAGATTTGATGGTTGTGGAACCAGCTGCCTGATGGCTTTTTTAACTTCGTCCCACAAATGCTCAATTGGATTGAGATCTGGTGATTGTGGGGGCCACCTAAGCAAGGTAAAGTCTCCCTCATGTTCTTGAGACCACTCCTGCACATACGAGCACCGTGGCATGGCGCATTGTCTCGTTGGAAGAAGCCATCTCCATTGGGATATGCCATCAACATGATAGGATGAATTTGATCAGCAATGATACTTAGGTATGTTGTGCTATTCAGACATTGTTCCACACGAATTAAAGGGCCCAAATCATGCCAGGAAAACATGCCCCAAACCGTAACACTGCCCCCACCAGCCTGAAGGGTTGTACTCATGCATGTGGGGTGCACGCTTTCATGCTGTTTCTGCCAAATTCTCACTCTGCCATCTGCATGATGCAACTGGAAACGTGATTCATCGGGCCACATGACTTTTTTTCCAATGCTCGACTGTCCAATCCTTGTGTTCCTGTTCGAATTGGAGACGTTTTATCTTGGTAACTGCAGACAGCAAAGGTGTTCGAACAGGCCTTAGGCTTCCATAGCCCATATGATGCAGTGTATGGCTAATTTGCCTACAAACATCAGGTGGTCATAATAATCTGGCCATTTAGTGTATATTGCTATGCCTTGAAAGCTGAGATATATATTTTTATTCAGCACTGATGGTTTTTGAGCAGAGGAAGAAAATATTCTAACTGGGTAGGATAAATGGAGTACTCTCATACATAAAGTGGAAAGATTATTTGTGGGAACACTGCGCTAGTTTTAGTAATGAGATTCCTGCTAAAGGGATGGGAGCAGAAACAGAAGAAAAGGTGTTGCAACAGACTGACAGTATGAGAACCAAGAGAGTAAAAATGACCTTTCCATTAGCCAGTCACTGCTGGACATAGTGATGCCATTTGTCCAACACCACAAGTATTTACTGAGTGCCTGACTACTCTGTGCCAGGCACTGCTCTTGACCTTGTGGACACAGCAGAGGGCAAGACAGATAAAGCAGTCTAACTCCCCACCCGATTCAGTGAGAGAAGTTAATGCCATTGACATAGCAGGAAATTCAGGACTAAGAGATGGCATACAGGTTCTCTGCCTAGAATAGTCTTCCTCTAAGCTCATTTGCCTAGAAAACTCCTACTCATCTTTCACAACCACCTCTAACTCACCAACAAGTTAGACACTTTTGTCCCTCATTCTTTAATTGTGCTTTGCTCATTCCTCTGGAACCTCCCTTCTGAGACAACTAGAATTTCAAGGACTTAAGACAAGCTTTTGTAATTAAAAGAGATGGTTAAAGTCTCTTGGAAGTTTTGTTAAAACTATTAGGTCAAACCATTAGCAAAACTGCATTAGTAGATCAAAATCTTTAAAATGGCAGAAATTTATTATGACTGAAATCCATTCTTTTTCCTGAAAAATTGGAAGCAAGGATGGACTCTGTGCACCACCCACCCCCTCATCTTTACGCCCATGGAATCTTGGGGTGGTGGTGTCGTGCAGCAAAATGGCCCTGAATCCAGGCTCTAGGCTTTCTGGGCCATACCTGCGCTTCATTCCTCACTGGCTGGACCAGAGAACAGCTGGGTCCAGCGCACCCGGGCAGTCAGTACAGCCTTTTAAGTCAATCTGGCCTAAGCTGGAAAGGAGGCTGTTCCACTTAAATCACAAGGTCTCTGACAAGGATATCAACTCTGCAGAGCCTTGGCTTTCTGACCTGTTGAGGAGGAAGAAGGCTCCTGTGAGGATTAAATGGTGCAAAAATTAGAAAACTCCTGCCCCTCCCTCTTCACCACCCTGTTCCTGGCAGGTATTCAATAAAGTATATGTGTGTGTGTGTGTGTGTGTGTGTGTGTGTGTGTGTGTGTGTTTGGGGGGGGGATCAATTAAATTCACAAGTTAGGGCTCTCATTGCACTGTGTGTACAATTCTTCACCCTGTGGCTGGCTGTCCCCAGAGACATCTCTGGTGTTACTTCTTGAAGACCGTCTCTGAGGGAGACCCAAGACTGAGAACCCCAGGAAGTCCTCAGGACAGCTTTAATAGGCCCCTGCATCCTTTCTTCAGCTCCATGCTCGCCCCTGTGGTCTATCCTTCCCACAGAAGCACCTGGGTTCACAGTTAACTCATTATTCCCAGCTGAACACCTGTCACTGGCTCCCCACGGTGCCTATCCTAACCCTTCACCTTGACATCACATCCCTGCTGGTTCCCTCTCTCTGAGATATTCCCTCAAGCTGGACACTCATTGTGGGGTATTTAAAAGAAGGGTCTGCCGGTAACTTACAGCAAGCCATGCAGACTATCCATGCTCAGCTTCCTCTTCTATAAAATGAGAATGAGGATTCCTCAGAGGTTTTTGCAAAGTTTAAATTTTAAAAAAAATGTAAAGAATTCAGTATAATGCCTGGAACATAGTATGTGTTCAATAAATGTCAGCTACTATGACTGTTGTGGTGAGACTGAATGCTTGGGATTTCAACATTGGTGGTGCCACTTTAAGCACCTAGATCATGGAGAGTGGCATCTATCTCTCATATCTGCATAAGTCTTACTCTTTAAAAGTCAAAGGCGGTCTTTCTAGAGTTTCCAGGTTGAGCTAAAAGCCTTCCATTAGTTGTCTCAGGCATCTATTCATTCTTCTACTCTAGCACATTTCATATTATAATTAAAACTATGGGTTTATATGTTTCTACCTTCCCTCCAGTCTATAAACTTTAGAAGGTGAGGAAATGTGGTATCTCCATCTTTGTACCTCCATCACCCAACAAATTGGCTTGTTTTGAGGAACATGAATAGACAGACAGAGAGGCAAGCAGATATCTAGATAGATAGATAAGAAAATTGAGAAATATATTGAAATTTCTAATCTATTTTCTGACTATTCCCACCCTATACCTTGTTAATAATATAAAAATTGCATTCCAAAAAAATCATACTATATCCTCAGTCACAATATTTTAATTAAGAAAAATCAAGTTAAAATATATAATGGAATTGGCATATGTATTACATATGCCATGTAGATTTTATAACAACAGTAGTTAATTTTTATTGAACACATACTGTATGCCAAACAAATTGCTAAGGGCACTATCTTTTTAACTAAGTTGATCATCACAACAACTTTGCAAGGGAGATGTTAACATCCTGACTCTATACTTTACAGGTTTAAGGAAATGCTCAAGGGTAACACAGCCTGGTGCAGAACTTGGAATTTGTCTTTTTTTCCCTTTCCTATATGTTATGGGTTGAATTGTGTCCCCCTTGAAACAGACATATTGAAGTCCTAAGCACTAGTACCTCAGCATGTGACCTTATTTGGAAACAATCTTTACAAAGATAATCAAGTAAAAATGAAATCATTAAGGTAGGCTCTGAACTACTATGATTGGTGTCCTTAGGGAAAGGGGAAAATTGGACAAAGAGACAGACATGCACAGAGGGAACATAATGTAAAGGGATAGAGACACAAGGATATAACCGCATGAAGACTGGAGTGATGCATTTATAAGCCAAAGTCTGCCAGCAAACTACCAGAATCTTAGAGAGAGGCATGAAAAGGAGTCTCTCTCACAGCCTCTGAGGAACCAACCATACCATCATCTTGATTTAAACTTCTAGCCTCCAGAACTGTGAGACAATAAATTGATGCTACTTTAAGCCATTCAGCTTGCGGTACTTTGTCACAGCAAAAAAATAGTACATTCTGCTTTCAAAGATGTTGTTCTTAACCACTGAGGAGCTGAAATTACTTTATGTGGGCTTGTCTGTCTCTCCATTGAGTAGGAACTCTTCAGGGGATAATATAATTCTTAAACTTGCACCCCCCCCCAATTCATAGAACAGTTGCTGACATAGCACAAGTATCCAAATATGTTTAATAAATGAAAATCTATTGTAATATTTTCTTTTAACTTTAATGTTTAGAAGATATAAAAAAGTATGTTTATAAATTATCTTTCAGAGCATATTTGAAAAGGACGAGGCAGCTTACATGAAATGTGTTGGAGAAGTAGGGAGTAGAAGACTCAGCTGGGTGATTATATGTAACTAGAAGCCTGGTGCATGAAATGCATGCACTGAGGGGGGGGCGGGTCCCTCAGCCCAGCCTGCACCCTCTCATAGTCTGGGACCCCTCAAGGGATGTCCCCAGGGATCAGGCCTAAACCGACAGGCAGACATCCCTCTCACAGTCCTGGGCTCTTGCAGCCCTGGACACCTTGCTCCTTACCGCCCACCTGCACTGGAGGTGGGAGAGGCTCCCGCCACTGCCGCTGTGCTCGCCAGCTGTGAGCCTGACTTCTGGCTGAGCGGCATTCCCGCTATGGAAGCACACTGACCACCAGGGGGCAGCTCCTGCATTGATCTCTTTCCCCCTGGTGGTCAATGCGCATCATAAAGACCTATCGTTCCACTGGTTGATCTGCTGTTCAGTCGATTTGCATATTAGGGTTTTATTATATAGGATAGCCACACATTTTCCCAGCATGCACCCACCAGTCCTCCCTGTGGGCCCACCACCCACTCCCAGTTGCTTATGCCGTGAGGGACATCATCTAGAAAGTTCCAGTCCATGCAAACCAAAAGTATGCCCCAGTCAGTGATATTTTTAAAACCCAAAATTGCAAGTACACAATCAGACAAGTACACTTATTGGGAAAAAAAGTGGTAGAGTGTTTGAAAGTGGCACCTCCCAGAAAACCTGCTGACACATGCTCAGGCATGCAGGCATCCCTGCACCTATAACTGAGAGGACCATGTTTGGGTTTAGGACTGGGTGGAGGGGAAAAGATCATAAATGATTAATTTACTCAACAACCCTTACTGAACACTTTCAGTTCTCAACACTGTGCTAAGGACTGAGAGCCATGAGGTAAGTGACTCAACCCTAAATGTTTATATTCTCATCCAAGAGAGGAAAAACCTGTGGATGAAAATAACAAGTTAATCGTTCTGGGTTCTAATGGCTTAGCACGGTGCTCAGCTTACCCAGACAGGGTCGGCATTTGAGTTGGGTTCATCTCCATTTTAAAATGCACAAGAGAGGTTGAATGCTGGTTGAGGGCAATACACCTTAAAGACCTAGTGGGCTCAGAGTCATCTTTCCACTGTGTGCAAAGTGAAGGTCAGGTGAGGCAAACTATCAATGGAGTCCCTATCCATGAGTGCCAGTGAGCTGGGTCTTGAAACATTGAGGAAGGAACTGGAAAGGTTCAGAAATTGTGGGAAAGATGTTGTCAGTGAGGAGGTTAGGGTGGAATTTGTGTGGTGAGAAATAAGACTGAAATAGTAGTTTGAGATCAGATAGAGGATGGTGGAAAAAAATAAGTTGAGAATATCATCTTGCAAGAAACAGAAACTCTCTAATGGCCTTGGAGGGGTGAGCACCAAAGCAGAAAGGTTCAGGGACACTTTACAGGTGCCAGTCCACAGAGTGAAAAATGCTAGGAAACTCAGCAAGAAGGTAAGACAGAAGGGCCTGAACATGAGTGTTGGAGGTGAGGATGGAAAAGAAGATCAATGTGAGAGATTATATATTATGAAAGAAGAGCTGACAGGAAATATGGTGCCTCAGAAAATATGGGAGGGGACAGTAAGGGAAGGAATTCATTTTGTAGAAACATTGGATATGAGGAAATAACAGAACTTCAGGTAGGGATGTCTAGCAATCAGCCAAAGAGATGAGACAAAAAAGCTCAGGAGGGAGGCAAGGATAGATGCTGAGTGGAGAGTACTCCACGCAAAAGTGATGGCTGTACTTAAAGCAGATGACGCCTCTCAGATGGAATAGTTAACAGAAAGAACAGAGAGCTGATCCCTGGGCCCACAAAGCAGCTTCCATGGAGGGCTAGAAGGAGGATGCGCAGTTAAGAACATGATTGCAGCCTCAGAAGAAAATCAGTAGCTGCATCATCATAGGTCTTTCAAGTAGGAGAGGCTGACGAATGATGTCTCTCACTGCCATGGTCACAGAGAGGTGGCCATTGGGTTTGGGATTCAGAGTTCCACCTTTGTAAGTGCTCTGTTAGCAAACAAAGCATCAGAGAGTTGGGAAGAACCCAAGTAGAAAGGCAGTTTCAGCATCACCTACAGAGGACTTCTTTAACTAGGTCAGCAGTCACCACTAGGTGGGAAATTAAGGAGGGGTCTAGAAGAAGAGCATGTGGCAGGATTCCAGCCCTCCAGAATCCCATTTATCTCAAAACTGTGACCCCCAATATTTTCACTTTGTATTTGGAAATTTTCAAACACATTAGAGAGAATAGTAAATCACATCAGTTAGCTCCCACAATTACCAACCCATGGGCAATCCAGATTCATCTTTACTCTACCCACTTTGTCCCTCAGCTAGTTTATTTGAAAGTTAATTCTAGATATTAAATAACTCTTCTTTAAATAATTCCTTGAATGCTACTCTACAAATCACAGACTTTTAAAAGTATAGCCACATGCCCTTCATGCATCTAAAAAGTTAACAGTAATTCCTGAATACCACATAAGTATTTAAATGTCCCCAATTATTTCATACTACTTGGGGAGCGTGCTTTAATTAAAATCAAGATCCATGCAAAGTCCACACATGGCATTTGACTAACATATATTTTCCATCTTTTTTATTCTATAAATTATCCCTCCTTTTATTCTTGAGGATTATTTGTTGAAAAGCAAGTAATATGTCATATTTCCAACCATCTGGATTTCACTGACACTGCTGATATGGCGCCATTTAACAGGTTCTTTCATCACTTGTACTTCCTATCAGCTAGGAGTTAAATCCATGATGAGGTTCATGTTTGATTTTTGTCAAAAATGCATGTTTCCTGCTGCAGCACATCAGAAAAGGCAAATGTCTGTGACTTCTCTTTCTGTGAAGATCAGATTGATGAGTGTGGCCATCTAGTCCATTTGCCTACTGTGAATTTCTACTACCCTTCACTATGTTGGCAGGCAAATACAACTTCTCACTTTATTACAGAAAATCTAATCTAGTTTGATTAGAAGAATATTCAAGACTCTATAGATATGTAGGACAACACATGTAAAACATCAACTGTTCTTAAATTTAAAAATTATGTGTTCATATCGATGACAAACTATACTTGATTTATCTAAAATGAAAGCCATGTTCAGAATGTGGTCTGTCACTGACATTGAAATAATAAGTATTATTTCAATGGCCAGTGTTGCTCAGTTGATTAAGTGTCGTCCCATGCACCAAAAGGTTGTCAGCTAGATTCCTGGTCAGGGCACATGCCCTGGTTGCGGGCTTGATCCCCAGTAGAGGGTATACGGGAGGCAGCCAATCAATGTTCCTCTTTCATTGATGTCTGTCTCTTTCTCCCTCTCCTTCCTCTCTCTCAGAAATATATAAAAACATATTCTTAAAGTAAAACATTTATGGAATGTCTAATGAAAAGTACAATGATAATTAATCGGAAAGCAACTTGTGCAAACTGACCCCTCTGTGAGCATTGATACAGACTTCTAAAAACCAACTACTGATAGTAACACAGGTGGTGCTAGGAGCTGATTTTCCTTGTCAGAAATAAAGGACCTATACTGGCAGAGAAAATGGAAAAGTAGTGATAAATGTGATATTACGAAAGAAGATTTAACAGGATTTGGTAAATAATTAAAGAAAGGGAGAGTTGAGATATTGTTAGTAGCTTGACCAACCAACTCTCAAGTAATATAAGAATGTGAATTGGAAATTTCACAAGAACATGAAAAATGCCCTGCCGGTTTAGGCCAATGGACTGGTGTTACTCTAACTTTGCAAATAATCAGTGTGCTCAGCTAACCCCAGAAATGTCCTAAGTCATCAGAATCCACTCTTTTATCTTTATATTTCTTTAAAAAACTGCTAATAAATAACAAGGAGTCCCACTGTTAGGGGATATTCTAAAAATCTGAGCCATGTGCCAAGTAGCACATTAAGGAAATAAAATATTAACCTATTTATCTGAAAAATACCCAAATGCTTCATTTCCTGTGTAATGAATTGGTTAAGTAAATACACTGGGGAGCTGCCAACACCCCTGCACATATAAAGAATTCTATAGAATAAGTTAAATTGCGAGCTCTCCTATACAGTCAATGTTATTAATGATCCTGTGCATGGCAGAGCCTGGGGGATGGAAGCTTGAAGACTGACAAAAGAGGCATGAGCCACCTGGGAGCCCAGACCTGAGCCCTGAAGATGAGGAAGAAAATAAGAGGAAAAGAGGTGGTGAAAGCTAGGAATAAAAAATCTGAGAAAAACTATTCTATCCTGAAACTGGCCCCCCCAGATGCTTATTAGAAGCAGTACATTAGAATAAAGGATGGCAATCTCAGGAGGTTAGGATTTCAGTGGCGAACCTTCCAGCCAGTCACTAAGCCTATTTATCATAGATATTCTCAGACCAGAAAAAACTATTCACCAACCCATTCCTATCTATGTTGGTGCAGGGCAAGGTCTCCTCTCTCCCAGGTACCTCCCTGAAAAGAGACTCAACTACAGATGCTGCCATTTGACAAGGGACTGTCCACATGGCACAGAGAATCAGGTGTCAATCAGGATGACTGGGTGGGACCGTTGGTGCCTGGAAAGAGCCTTCCCCGGACAACCAGACCCTCTCAGTGGCCTGTTTGCTGCTGAGGGGCCAAGGGTTCTTTGCGAGGGGTCCTGGTGGTCTGGTGTGGAAGGAATTGATAATTCCTATGAACAGAGAATGCTTTACAGGTGATGAGAAGGAATTAGTCATCTCTTCTCCACTTAAGAAAACATCGGAGGAGGTCTCTGGGCAAAAGATCCTGGTTCTTGTAAGAAAGCAGGTTCTGCATGTCAGAAGGAGGCCTTGGCAGTGCAGGAGACAGGAAGGAAGAAAAACAGGTGAGAGCAGTGGGCTAGCAGGTTGGGATCCCAGCGCCTTCCCCTGGCAGTACTTGAGCCTCACTTGAGACAAATTCTTGAGATAATCATAAAAAACCATAGCAACCTTGTTGATGTTGGGATTTGCACTGAGATTCCAAATCTAGAGGTAGGGCAGGTGAAACAGGTTTGGATTTCTTTCACAGGGCAAGAAAAGAATGTGAGGGCTTTTTAGTGAATTTGAAGAGCTCACTACTGACCACTTATTGGCTTTGCTCACACCCTATTCCACCCCAGGTTTCTATAACGAGAAATGAGTCCAAAACACATCACCAACACCGGCATCATTCATTTCCAGGAAACTTTGAGAAGCAGTTTTTTTAAATAGTCTGTGAAATGGTTTTGTTTTATTGAGAGAGAGAGGGAGGGAGAGAGGGGGAGAGAGAGAGAGAGAGAGAGAGAGAGAGAGAGAGAGAGAGAGAGAGAGAGAAACTAAGGCCAAAAGAGACAAGTTGGCATTCCCATGCCTTTCACCCACATCACGGGACAGCAAAGGATTAAATGCAGCCCTCAAGTCAATTGTGCACCAGTGTATTAGAGCAGGAAAGAATCAGATGCGGTTGAGAGCATGTGACATGCGATCGCAGAGGCATGAGGTCTCCAGAATTTTGATTAGAATGCTAAAATAAGGGGTAGAGCTAAGTGGTTCTCCTACATTGCTCCTCAAACATGGACGGATGGGCAGGACCAGCGAGCACATGGAGATGCCTAGAGGGTAGCTTTCTCAGCTGGAAATGGGAATGTGTGTGCATGTGGATTCCAGGAAGGGGACCACAGGAAGCTGAAGAAGATAAAGCAATGAAGAGGAAAAGCCGGCTTGGGAAAGCACCAATGGACTGGACACGGTCTTGGGCAGCAAGGGCTCCAGTCCAATAGGAACCCCTAAAGAGCTGAGCAGAATGCCTTTCAGAAGTGTCCCTAGAGGGACAACACATACCCCTGCCCACAGGGATTGGGAACTGCCATGAGCAGTAACTTTGCCAAACTCTGGCCAGCACACACAGAGCGGTGCCTCCCACAGACAGAAGTCAGTGTTGTATCGATTCCAAACACATCACAGCCCTCAGGGATGGCTCTTCACAGTCACAGCAGGCATCAGAGATGATGTGAGGCTGGGGGACAGGGCCCAAGAGGAGTCCAAAACACTCCCAAACACTGGAGGCCCCCAAAGTTATTATTTCATACGTTGTTTTTCTTTCTTTCCATTATTCTGGAAGACACTCTGATATGCCAAGTCTGCCTTGCATATATTTCTCTTCCCATCCCACCATCTCCATGCGCTTTCTGCTGCTGGTTGTGCAGCCAAGAGAAGGAAAAGCCTGCGGGCTGCCTGTCCAGTGTGTGAGCCTCAGCCAAGCTGGCTCTGAGGCACCTCCCAACTGTGTCCAAGGATGCCCCTCCTCTCTCCTCTGACCCGAGGTTAGGGCGCCAAAAAGTCTGTTTTTTTGGACACAGGGAGCAATGTGGACTCAGTATTTTCAGAATCACTATTATTGAAGGTATGGTTCACACTGATGCATTTTCAGTTCATTTTCTCTAACTCTGAGGAATAAAGTCCTCCAATTTCCCCTTCTCCTCTTAGACATACTTGGAGGCAAGGAGTCGAGCTCTCTTGCTCTCCCTCAGGTAGCAGAGCTGGAGTGGAGTCTTCCCAACCACTGCACAGGGAAGGGTGCCACAGGGAAGGGCAGTGGGCTCTTTCCTAGAGGACAGAGAACATGGGCTCCGGAATCAGAGCAGGTTGGCCCTGCCCTTTCTGCTTGCATGACCTTAGGAACATGATTCAACCACACTGGGTTCAGTTTCTGTGCACGTAAGGCATGTTATCCTGCTGGTAATGCTGGGATCACGAAAAATGCTCAGTCATTCGTCCTTCAAAATGTGACAATCTCCAGTTTTTCCTTCACCTTTCACTCTTGACTAAGTTCCACAATGTGCCTGACCATGAATTTTTATGACTACTAGGAGCGTTTTCAGAGCACTTTATGTTTAACCAGTTAACTGCCACGATATTTTGAATTTAATTTAAAAAGGTCCGCCGCTTGTGTCTATAGATGCTTATGGTGCACAAACGGTTAATGCTATTTTTTAAAAAAATTGTTTTTGGTCCTTTCTTTGGAATATGTATTTAAAACACACCTCTTTGTACAAATTCCTTTGCTTTGCATCATGAATGTAATCTGGAGCAGTCAGATCACAATTCAGAGAATTTAGGATGCCCTCACCTTTCTACTCCTTGGCCAACATTAGAACCAGGATTACCCTAGGAATATGTACCAACCTTCACTTGTTTTTGCTTCCAAGAGCAGCAACAGAATAAGTTGCTATTTTGTTTTGTTTTGTTTCCCAAAAGTAAGGCCTTGCAGGCCCTGTAACCTGGGCTGCTGGCATTTTAATTAATGTTAATGCCTGGGCTGACCCCGCCCACTTTTTCTCCCCCACTGATCTTTAGTAAGGAAAATAAACTAGCAAACCAGGGAAAGGCTACGTATGACTCCGTGGACCTCCTGCAAAAGCTAACCCTCAGGATGGTTAACCAGACCTGTCGCAAGCCCACCACCTCCAGCCAATTTGGAAATTTTCAGTTTAAATAGAAATCAGTTGTGGGTGGAGTTGTAATATTTCTCTTTTTGATAAAATACTCTGGGGCCTCCCAATCAGCTTAGAGTCTCCATTTTCTCATTCCCGGGATTATTTATATTCTGAGATCAGTATTGCCAGCATATGTTAAACGAACACTTCACAACAACAGAAAAGATATATGGCAAATGCCTTCAAATTCCCAGAATCTGGCCTTGAAATCAACCTGATATTTAAATCAACATGGATATCCTTCTGTTGGGTCAAAGTTTCCCCAGAGATATTGTGTTTCTTTTTTCCTTTCTAGTAAATTTCTATCCAACACCCCCCGCCCCCAACCTGCATGGCTTAAGCATTTTATCCAGTTTAAGCGATGGGGATTTAAATTGCTATTTTAGTGGAAGAGGCTTGATTAAAACCTGTGTCCTCATCAAATTATTGGACAGTGGTTCTTGGGCTCTGTTTACATTAGTGTCAACCTTAATTTAAATTCTGCATAACTATATTTGCTTCGCTAAATGCATGCACCAGGAACACACCACAAATTACTTTGCTTTATGAGCAGTCTCTTTGTCTATTGCAAAGTGTTTTGAAATTAGCACCATAAGTAACTAGCTGTAAGTGTCACTCGATCTCCTTAATGCCTCATTAATCAAACCTTGTGGCAGCTGGTGTGATGACCAAGCCAGTCTCACATAAGATCAGTATCACTTGCTCCTTGCTTCTGACCGCAGTACTTCAAACGCGATTCATTATTTGTATTTGTGCATTTGCCCTTTGCTGCGGCACTCTTTCCTTATAGGCCTCCCTACACGTGCAGCTGTATACTGCATGCCACTCGCATGTTCGTTCTTTGCAAAAATTGGCAATAAAAAAACCATTTCTCTCATGTGGACGTCCATGAACTCCAAAGGAGGAAAGTCATTTTTCTGAGTTACCCACAATACTTCAACATGGTTTTCAGATCGCACTTAAAAATGTCATGCTGGAAATTTTTTCCTGGACAAGTTTTTCTTTATGTCGAGAGTTAGATAGAAGAAAACACACACATTTACCCTGGCAGACTCCAATTTCCTCATCTTGACCTCAGTTTTCACAAAGCTGGAATACATTTTAGTCTAAGCACCCAGTCAGGAAGTAAAAGGGTGTTTGTCCTTTATTATGTAAATAAGAATACATCTGCACTAAATACAACGTTTTAAAATTTGTGCTTGCAAAGAAAATGCAGAACTTGTACTTGGTAGTTTTATTGCAATCCTTATAGAAAAAGAGATTATCATCTATCCATACAAGTTGATACAAAATCATAGCAAAAATTATATATTTTATAGGATCCTTTTTTTTTCATGGTGCCATCAAACACTTGCAAATATCTAACACACACACACACACACACACAGTTTTAACTAAATTTCATATAGTCCTTAACGTTACCTAGCAGCTCTACTGGACTATGGTCACAGGGACATTATACATGATGTCTTAGCCCAGCACGGGACACGTCGCTTGGGTGTTTCTCTTCAGAAAAACCCCTGTTCCCTCCATAGGAGCTGCACATGGCCATTCCTGAGCGCAGAGCGCTGAGCCTGGAGCCAGACCGACAGGTGCTCTCACCTCCCGGGCAGCAGCACAAGAGGTCGGCTCTTCCCAGAGCAAGTCTCCCTGGGAGGCCTTCGGCTTCCTGGTCTTTCCTTCTGACCACCCAGCAGGAAATATATACGGGTTTTGTGTTTTTTTTTCTGGGAGTTTTGTCAGTGTGAAAACAAAACAAACAAACAAACAAACAAACAAACAAACCCACTGGCATTGAAACCCTATTTCCAGGTGGGCTTCTGGCCTGTGAATGTTTAATGCAATCATAGCACTAAACCATTCATTTTCTTTGATGTTAAACTTTTTGCCTTTTCAACTTATAAAACTCTTCAGGCTAAATAGACCTATTCCAACAGAATTAAGCATTTGTAGCCTGGCTCCCAAAACGAACATTGATGGCAAAAACCCACTGAATTGGAGGATCTGTATTCGATTTTGACTTTAAAATCAACTTAATGAAAATGGTACTTTGTGCTTATTTTTGTGTTATTATTACGTCTATTTTCTCTAATGGCATTTACAATAGGCTCTGACTTTAAAAGAGCAAATGTGAAAGATCACCTTGATTATACTTTAGGTGACATTTACTCTGATTAGAGGTGCAAATTATGGCAATGACAAAAGTGTATTTTATGTCCTAGCTCCAGTTCATCTTCTTTTTACATAATCCAGCAACCTCTACTTATTAGGATTCTGAACAAAATGAGTGTAGAACAGAGAATTCCAAATGGTTTTTTAAAATGACCAATCTTCCCTGAAAAGTTTTTAAACTGCCAATTCAAAACATTTCCCTCTTTTCCGCTGCCAGAAAAGCCTGACGATTCAAACAGAAAATTCTTTCTCGATCCCCTCCACACTTTTCTATACACAAACACCTCCTTCTCTGCCATTTGCCAAAAGGCAACATTTTGGCTTGGAGAACAGTACAGATCACTGGACCCTTACATTTAAATGCTCCACGGAGATGTGTCTGATCACAGCCAAAAAACAAACAAACAAACAAAAACAGAAATGAGACACAGGCAATGTCATAGCCCTTGCTTACCCTGCCCTCCTCCATTCTCTCCCTCACCATCACCTTGTAAAATAAAAGAGAGCAGAGGCTAACCCGTTACAGTAAAGACACCCCGAGATTTAGGGGGATAAGTGGCAGCCTTACTTAGCTGCAACGCTGCAGCTGTGCTCTTATCTGGCCAAAGGAGACAGGAGACAACAAAAGACCCCAAAGAAGGGATAGTGGATGCCTGGGAAAACCACTGCCCGGCATTGTGGTGCCCTTCTGTTGAGCAAATAGTTCAAACTGTCCATTCCCATCTTCTATTCTTTCCCTGGTACATTGTTTGTGCCCTTGCATTTCATTCTGCAAGGAAGGTTGCTCTCTGGGCCTATAAGCAAACAGTCCAGCAAAGAGCTCACCAGCCTCTTCCCTTCCCCGGAGAACTAGCATTTTTATTTCGGCTCCAAGCTGTCAAAGACCTGGAGAGTTGATGTCAGTGTCCTGAATTAATTGCTTTAAGCTGGAGCAAGCTCCACAGGCTACCAAATGTCCAGAAGATGTTTATTAATAACACTTCCTCCAGGATTCTGGCTTCAATCTGTCCCTTGGCGGTGGCCTTTATCTGGCTGCCACCCTCTCACCCTTGGCCTCTTGGTATTTGGGGGGTGGGGGAGGGAGGATGGAGGGGAAAAGATGCGGGGGGGGGGGGGGGGCGGGGGGGGGGGAGTTGCCCAGCTCGCTTCTTTCAGTCATTGTGACAAAATTTAGAATTGCCTGGGGTGTAAAAATTTTCACCTATGTAATGAGACTCATTGTTCGGGCCCAGAAGGGTAGCAGAGTTATAGAAACCGCAAGTGTGACCCTGAAATGAGCTGAGGTACAGAAAGCGGCATGGATGCTGCTCTGTGAAAGCTCATTTAGCCAATACCATTAGCAAAGGGAGCAGAAGAAATCACCTGCCTCTACTCCCTTCCCCACCTTCTCTCCCCCAAAAGAAAATGCAGTGAGCTGAGAACACGACGCAATTTGAAGTGATCCTGGTACAAAAAAAAAAAAAAAGTGCCTATTTAAAATGAAATAATAAACCAATTTATATACCGATATAAGACCAGGATCGTGAGTGCCATTGTGTAATTTTCCACTTGACTTTTCATTATCTACCTGAACAAAATCAATCTATATGTATGGGATCAACATACAATTCCGGAGATAAAAGCTGGAAATAAATGTGCTTTGCATATCCCAGAGATAAAAGACACAGTCCTTCGGACTGCCTTTTCTTCTCCAGCAGATGCTTTTGTAAAATAAATTGTGTGTCAAGAAAAGAAAAAAGAGAGAGAGAGGGAGGGAGGCATAGTGCTGTATCTTGAGTGTTGACTGCTTTGCTGGAAATATTGATCCCACAAATGAGCAGTGGTTAATAAGTACCCTCAGATGATATCGGGTCTTTTGCCCTAGTTTAACCAGAGTGCAGTCTGGGTCAATGTTCCTCTCAACCAAACCCCCCCCACCTACAAAAAAGAAAAAAAAAAAGAAAAGAAAAGAAAAAGAAAAAGAAAACAACTTCCCCTATTAACATGGATTTAAGGCTGAGCACTTCCAGGGCCTTCGAAGCCGCTCCACAGAGACAAAGCACACGGAAAAATCACATTATGTTGGCACCACCCCCACCTGCCACAGCAGCAACTGGCCAGCTTGTGAAGGACACTCAGTCTTCAAAAGGGAAAGAGAGGTGGGCTGTGTGCCTTGGGGTTGACATTTTTACTGTAAACAAGTTGAGTTTCATCCTTTGTGCGCCCTTTCTCGCCCCAATAATTAGAAATAGTAGTAGGAACAGTTCAACTCTCTCTCTTCACGAGCCATGCTCCAGTCTGGTGGCCCCCTTCCTTTTGGAAGGTGGACTGTCTGTACTGCATGTGCGAGCCCCGGGGGCAGATGGCAGAGGCAGTGACCAGAGTGCCCTGGGCTATTCAGTGCCCTGTCAGGTTCAGGGCTCCTAGGGAAAGTGCCCGCTCTGCTGGCCTGGGGGCCTCGTGGGGCCTGTTTACACTCTGGCCACCGCTCTCCTTCCTGTGAGTCAGGTCTCATTTTCCATGCTTTAGGGGCCACCAAAGGAAGGCCCACAGGGGATGGGCACTAGACTGCCTTTCCCCCACAAACAATCACTCTGAATTTGTGGGCTTTTTCTGGTCATTGAAAAGTAATGATGTCTTAGGCCAGTCGCTCAATGATTTATAAAAATTGTTCACTAACCATTATTTATTCATAGCAAGCGTTAGTAATTCCAGAGAAAGTTAAATGTCTTCTTGGGCACCTTGACCATCACACGTTCAATTTGTCCAACAGGACAAATCAACACTTGTATTGTAATATCTTTGTGTTGATAAATCCTAATGGTAGTGGGTCTGGAAGGTTGGTACAAATCTGTAAGTCTTTATTTTCGTGTCCCCTTTCCCCTTATCCCGAGAGCTCTGGACCATCACGTATGAACAGTCTGTTTTGTGTCATATTCCTCATGGAAATTTTTGAGGAAAGCATCCTGGAACAATCTGAAAGCAGGGTGTGGCCTGTAGGGGACACTGGTGATGGTCAAAGTTCTGCATGGGGAGAAACTCGCATATGCACTTTCGGTCATGTGAGGCTCAGGAAAACAAATGTCCTCACTCCCTCTCATCTTTTTGTTCCAGTAGCTGTGAATAAGCAATTCTAGAGAAACATAAGACTGCGGTCAAGGAGAGTAAGACAGGTGTTAGAATCTTGTTTGAAAAGTGAACTACATGCTGATGGAATGTTTTGAAAAGTCCCCATATTTTCATTACCAAATTGATGCCTTCTATGCCGAGTACTCAGCCTCCCTGAACTCAAGTTATATTTTATCCGTGGTTTAATCTCGCCATTATCCAAACACTTACTCTGAGCACTAGAGAACCAGTATTATAACACATGGAATTTACCCATCATCCAGATCGTCCTTTAGGAGTGTTGTGCCCCACGCTCCATGAGGAAGGAGAATGCACCAAAAGAGGGTGTTCCTACTTCCACAGACACATTTGCTTATGCCCCGCAAATGTCATTGCTGAGTAACATCAACACCATCGTCTCAGTCAGGGACAAAGCTCCATTGACAAAGCAGAATTCAGACTCAGAGTCGGATTGCAATCCATGTTTATAAAATAAATATGTATTAAACAGAAGAAACAGAACATTTTTAAAGGTATTCTTAGGAATGATGTCAGGGGAAGAAAAATGGACAGTCAGAAGTCCAGTAAATATATTCAGATAAATAGAATAAAACAGAAAGTTATCATTAATGTTTGCTAGCCTTGACATTTTAAAAAACATATATATGCAGTTAAAATCTTTAAAGGAAGAGACGAGGAGTGTAAACAAATTCAGGAATGAGGGTGCAAGTAAGCACCTATTGGTCCTATTGGCTGGGCTAAGACAAGACTCTCAGGCTGTTGGTATACTGCAGTTGTTGAGCATCTACTAGAACCTGGGAAACTGGAATTGTTTATGAATCATGCAAGCAGGCCTGGTCATACTTATCTTCCTAGGTATCATAAGCTAACTCATTTCCCCCTCAATAATTGACTCACTCTTGCCTTCTAGTGTGTGCTCAGAATCTTTAAAATTAACCAATTAGCCCTAACCAGTTTGGCTCAGTGGATAGAGCGTCAGCCTGTGGACTCAAGGGTCCCAGGTTCTATTCTGGGCAAGGGAATGTACCTTGGTTGCGGGCACATCCCCAGTAGGGGGTGTGCAGAAGGCAGCTGATCGATGTTTCTCTCTCATCGATGTTTCTGCCTCTCTATCCCTCTCCCCTCCTCTCTGTAAAAAAAATCAATAAAATATATATTTTTAAAAAATAAAAATAACCAATTACAGCCCTAGCCAGTTTGCTAAGTGGATAGAGCATCCACCTGTGGACTGAAGGATCCTAGGTTCGATTCCTGTCAAGTGCACATGCCCAAGTTGTGGGCTTGATCCCCTCCATGATTCTTTCTCATCATTGATGTTTCTGTCTCTCTCTCCCTCTCCCTTCCTCTCTGAAATCAATAAAAATATATTTAAAAAAACAAATAAACAATTATAGAGAACTCCACCAATATAAGAGACTCATCCCACCCCCCCCCCCAAAAAAAAACCCAGCATGTTCCTTCATACCAGGCTTAATGAAGAAATAAGGAACCCATTTTATAGATGAATAACTAAAATGGTATCCATGCCTTCTGTGGTAGATGTATTAAGCTTGCTCTTTCTAAAGGCCAAATAGGAATGTTTTCCAAAGTTGGGTTTTTGTTTTTTGTGTTGTTTGTTTTTCGGAGGGCTGACAGGAAGGAAACCTGGGTGACACGGAGCTTTAAGTCAGAATCTCCTGCACACTCTTCTGGAACCAGCCGCTTGAGCTCCGTGAAGATAAAATTCCTCCTCTTGGGTCTCTGACTTGTCAACACAGAAATCCACTCAGAAGAGGGTGAGATATAGAAATAGGGTCAGGAGAGGGATTTGCTGTGCCCTAAACATGCCACACACTTCTCACAGGACTTAAAATCTCCTTCAAGTGGTCCTAGATCAAGAGATTTGTTTAAGATGAAAAGAAAAATAATTTTAACTCATTGATGATGACAATTTGAAAGGTGAATGAAATTTTCATTTTGAATGCATTCTGTCACCATGGAAAAAAATTATAAGCTATAGGATGCTAGAGAGAGTATAGACATGCTATGAAAGACAGATCATTTCTTCTTTGTCTTATAGTTGTTTAAAAGTTTTTTAATGTGGAGAACTAATGAAAAATCTCTAAAACTAAAATTAACATTTGCCCTATAAAGTGTTGCTTTTACCACAGGAATCACACATGAAGGGGGATCACCACTCATTCAATATATGTCCTAAGTTTTCTTGATTTGAAAATGTTTTCAAATATATTTATTAAGCATGCCCTTTATTATTTAACAATAAAAACTATGTTGTCCTTGCCTATTTTTTTGTCATGTTACTATATACAAAGACCACATAATATTAGGGGGCGGGGGGGGGATAGGTTTCTTTTTTAAAATATTAAAACAGTTGTTCTGTTTCACAACTTGGGTAGTGATGGTTTTATGACAATCTCTTTTAAAATAGCGTTTAATGCACTTGCACAGATGGTGTGTTGGGCAGTCTGTGCATGACTCTGGGCTGCAACAGCAGCAGTTGTATGGTCAAATATGTTGCTACGATGTAGGAGTCATTAAAATCAAATTAGGTGAACTTGGTTCAAATGTACTTTAAATTCTTTTCCAGAAATTCTACAAGATAAAGATGTGACTTCACAGAGAGGATAGTTCTCAGTGAAACCAGGAAGTCTTTATTGAGGGTGTCATTTTAAAAGGAACTATCGAAATGACCATTTCTTGTCACAAACATCACTGAAAAGTTCAAAAGAAGTGTCTGCAGCCCAGCACAGGGAAAGTGTTTTACTTCCCAATTCACTCACACTTCTAAAATGGTTGATATTGCCTGCAGGCTTACTCGGATAAATCAGGAAAAGCATCTTTGTATTCTGAACTGTGAGTTTATGAAACCAAAAAAACATTGTCAGAAGCCCATTTTTTCTCTCCTTCTGGTTTCCTCTAGGAGCTAAGGAAAGAGTGAAAGGACAGTAGGAAATAATACCCTGGCAGTGTTTTTATTTTGAGAAAAAGGTAAGCACTCATTTTCAAGTAATTTGAAGAATGAGAATCCTGGTACTGAAGTATTTCAATGCCGGTTTTCCTTGAAACTCAAGACTAATTCATATAGCAAATACAGAGGTGCAAATTCTTTAGAGTGTAAGTTTTGTTTCTTTTTTCTATTGAGTAAGAAAGTAATTAAATTAAGAAAAGCGAGAGAGAGAGAGAGAGAGAGAGAGAGAGAGAGAGAGAGAGAGAGAGAGCGCACATTATTAGATGTTTTGCTTGACATTGCACAAAGTAATTTCACTTTAATAAAAGGATACCAGATTTCAAAAATTTATATGTTCCTGTCCTAGCTAAAAAGTCATGTCATGTCCAAAACCCAGGCCTGGGTTGATGTGAGATTTTTTTTTACCGATTTTAGGTCAGGTAAGAGAACTTGGTGGAAATACACGTCATGGCTTGGGGTGGAATTAAATATGCCTGATTCCCGTGTCCATTTTGAGCTCATTTGTGTGTCCATCTTTGCCCAGTTTTTGCTGGAGGTCCGCACGGAGTACAGATGGCTACATTCTCGTACTGGGCACCCAAAGAAGGCCACATGCTTTACATCCATGGCAATTAGCTCCCTTTTTAAAATGGAAAATGTCATTAAGTTCTTGAATAATTCAAGAGTACAGGTCACAATACAGTGTCCCTTTTGGGGGTCTTTATGGTGCAAATGGAAAACAAGGCGATCCTATCAGTAGGAGTAGATCTAAGGTTTACAATGTAGCTCTATTTAGTGTGACAGGAAAATTAAATTACTCCAGGCACTCATTCATTGTCACCCGTTAACAGGCTTGGGAAAATTGTGGATCCCTGGGGGCAAATCACTGACAATTTGCGAGGCAAATAATCATATTTCATGGTAACTGGTGGCTGTTTCCTCTGCTTAGTTTGGAAATTAACAAATATAAACACGTCCCCTACAACTCTCTTTGGAAAGAGGGTCCCGAATCTCCAAAACGCAACCACCGCTTGCGAGCACATTATAAATTCTGATGAGCGTGGATCTTATCCAGGGGTTTCTGTAAAGGAAGCATAGGTTTCCAAGGAAAATCGGCTTCGGCTACTCCCCACCCCATTGCGATCCAGGCTGGCTGGACTGGAGCAGTTCCTGCGTTTCTGAAACTGGGGCTCCCCCCAAAAGTACGACTGAGGAGGAGGCCCCAGTTGTCTTCCCTCCGCAGTGAGGTAGAAGCCGGTCTGCCTTTGATGATCCCGGGCCTGACCCCGGGCTCCTGGGCTGGGCTGGGGTCGGCGGGTGTTAGAACAGGAGGGAGAGCGAGCTGCGGGGCTGCATGGAAATCCTCAGAAGTCACCGAATGAGATGAAAGTTGTTTCAAGGCCACGCCGGCACCCCGGAGCCACGCGGCACCCCCCCCCCCCCCCGCGCCCTCGCAGGAGTCCCTGGCGGCGTCCCCCACTATTCTGGCGAAGGCGGGTGGGCGTGGCTGCTTGGGCCCGGCTCCCACCCTTGACCGCAGTCCTGGTCACCGCAGAGCGCGGGTCCACCTGCTTTTCCAGACGCCGCCCTGGGCCGTGCGGACCACCGCCCGAGGCACCTGCGAGAAGAAACCCGGACATGCCGGTGTTCCCCAGGCAGGAGGGGGACGGGGCGGGGGAGGGGGACAGGCCAGGCGGGGGCGGAGGCGGGCGGGGGGTGAAGGGCGGCGGGGAATACAGTTTGCAGTGTCCAGGTGACTGGGGGTGGGATTGGCCCGTCCACTGGGTCGGTTCCCTGGGCTTTCGAACTTGGAAAAGGTAAGATGATCGCTGGTCTGCCTATTGCTTTTTTATAATTCTCTCTCTTTTTTCCCTAATATGTATATAATCTGGCACTTCCCTTTTTCGGTCTCCTCCAACAGGTCTCCGGAAAATGCTGTTAGAGGAGTGGGCATCGAGGGGGGCGAGGCAAAGCCCCCACTAGCACCGACGCAAAGCCCCCCCATGGGCACCCTTTCGGGTTTTCGTGTTCCACGCGTCTCCAACATCGGGGAGTCGGAAGGCGCGCGGAGAAGGCTCCCCAAGCTCGGCCTCTGCTCCGCGGATCCGGGCCGAGCTGCTGGCTGCGCGCCTCGGTAGCGGCCCAGGTGGCCCGACCGCATCGCCGCCGCCCGCCTGCCCGCCCTTCCGCGCGTCCGCAGAGAGGGGCTTGGGCCCGGCTTGGCAGAGCGTCCTCGCCACTCGCAGCCAGCGGCTTGGATGCGGAAAGCGGATGCCCTTCGGTTTAGTGACCAGGCTCGACTTCAGTAACACTAATGGGAGACATTCAACTTTAAAAAAAAAAAGTTATATTCCAATGTGATTGATGCCTAGGACGAATGACTGATGCTTGAGCCTCAATACATTTGTAGTGGAATTAATGAACAAATTTCACATCTAGGGGTCGGGGAACAGAGAGGGGAAATGGAGGGGTTTTTCATTTTCTAAATGCTTCAATTTCAGCAAACACTTGGGGGCTCCAGGCCACAGTAATTCCAAAGACAATTTTCCCTGGTTTTAATTTGATTTGCATTTTTTTCAACTTTGATAATATTCAATTTCATGGCTGAATACACATGTAAACACCGTTAGGTCGTGTTTTTCGCCCCTTGCACCCAATAGCATGCCGCTTGTGTCAGAGTGCCCGGGGAGGTTACACCCCACGTCCCACTAATGTCTGCAGGTTTGTCCTGAATTATTTTTCAGAATTTAGCGTGGCTTTGACTGGGCTCGGGAGGTGGTGAACTATTACAAAATCTCTAAACAGCCCAGGTGTGAGGAGACCCGCACCAACACTGCACAGAGAGGAGGCAGAGCAAACAAACTCCTATTCTATGTAGAATCTATTCTATTTTTACCCAGAAACATTTATATATATAATTAAATATTTCAAACAATCCAAAAACGATCAATATATTCGCTTCCTCCAGAAATGTTTTTCAGGTAAATTTCATAGCCAGAAAGGCAAACACAGAAATAGTCTTTGTAAGGAGCGGTTTAAGTAGCACCTTTGAACTATTTTATCAAATATAAGATTTAGAGACAAAATATGAGGTGAGATTGGATAATTAGCAGTAGTCACATCAAAGCTGATATGAAAAAAAGCAGTCAGTAACAAGCAAGCTAGGATACTGTGAACCACACGTGAGCAGCTACACCGAAGGCTGTAACTCGCTTGGGCGGCCATTTGTCATTCTTTCGATTTCTCAAGACACACTATAGGGGCTACACATAGTGCAAAGACATATTTGAGCCTCATCCATTGTGCAGGTAGATGGCACATAATAAATATATCTAAACTCCCAATGCACGTTATAGCTCACAAAATTGTGCTAGCTAGACACAGCAAGGAGCAAAGAAATGACATACTTTATTGATTTGTCCAGGGGTACCTCATATAATAAATTAGCAATCTAATTTCTGGGACTATCATTTTTAAAAAATACATTTGCTTATGTTTCTTACTGTGGAACACGATACTGTGGAAGATATTTCTATTTTAAATCTTAAGATAGCAGTGTTTTCTATTTTAGGATTTTTTCTTCCAATTGGGTAGCTCATGAACAAGATAATGGTTTTTTTTGTGTGTTTTTTTAAAAAAAAGATGTTAGAGTTTTGGCATCTTGGAAAGAACAGATCCAGAAATTAGATTTGTGGGACGTTTAAAAGGCTTTTTGCTTGAGGCTGACAAATGTAAGAAAACTGTATTTTAAGTTGAGTGATCTAACTTCAAAAATATTTTTTTTATCACTTGAAGGACATTTAAACAAACAAAAAAAATTCCATTTGAAATCGTACCAACTTTGAAAAAAGAACTCCTTAATTTTTTAAAACACTCTTTGCAGGATGACAGTGTCAAATGTCTTCAGGAAAAAACTGTTCTTTATCATTTATCAAATCGTTTTTAAAGAATTCTTGAATTTGAAAGTATCATTGATTAGGATTTGTACTAATCTTTTATATTGTGGTGATGGCTGACAATTGTGTCTATTTATTTTGCACAAATAGATGGCAGAGTGTGCACATTCCACAGGATCCCTTCAGAGCAAACCTATTCCTAGAGGTGCGGCTAAATGAAGGCGCCCAGTTTAAAGAATGGTCAATTCAGAGAATTGCAAATTGTGTACAATAGGAAACATTTTTTTCTCTTCAGAATTGAGGAGTAAAATGGGGATCTTGTTGAAAACCTTAAAAGTTTGATCATCAGAGTAAGCTTACCAACCTAATTTCCGATTCCTCCGAAGGGAGCCATACCCAGGACCAGGGTGCAGGAGCAGCGCTCCTGGGTGGCAGTTGACAAATTTGCCCCTTTCCCTTATTTTGTTCCGCTGGCTCAGAGCTGCCAGGGACTTGTCACAGACCAACCAGGATTGGTGACCTCTTCTGTGAGGGAAGAGAGGCCAGGGAGGAATGACACAGAGAAGTCTTTGGCATGTATTTTAGCATGTATTTTAGCCAGGTGGGAACTTTTGGAGGTGACAGGGTAAAGGGCCAAAGGGTCAACCCTCTCTCAAAAAAACGTTCCCTACAGATTTAGAAAATTGGGAGACGATGTTCTTTGGGAGAGATCTGAGTTCTCACAGGAAGGTGTGGAATCCCCCAAAAGCCTGGGGATGGGGAGGTCAGCTTAGGGTGTTATAAAAGAAACACAGTCTGGTTGTTTCTTAGCCTGAAGAATGGGAGGAGTGTGTGTGAGAGAGAGAGAGAGAAAGGGGGGGGGAGGGAGGAAGGGAGGGAAGCAGGGAGGGAGGAAGGGAGAGAGAGAGAGAGAGAGAGAGAGAGAGAGAGAGAGATTTCACTGAATGCAAGGAAGAAATCCGGCAGTTACTTTTAGTTGTTTACTGAGCAAGGGTGAAATCTAAACAGCTCTTTCCACAATCAATGAAAAGATCGCCTGGGGTTCCCGAGTTGAGCTCCCTAAATGAGTCTGGCATTCTGATAACTGCAGGTTAGCACCTGAGATCAACTCCTTCCCACTGCTCAGTGCTGGCAAGAGATAGGGAGGCATCTTGTTCCTGAGTTCTGGGAAGGGAGAGGCGAGAGGGGGATTTAATTGTCTGCCTGGGTGAATCGAAATGTCCTTTTAAAGCAAAGAAATCAAGAGAGATTGGCCTTTAATTGGCAAACTCTGCTGGTGGGAGGGGAGTGGTAATTAAAATGGAGAGCAGACAAAATATAGATTGGATACCTGCCCCCCCCCCCACTTATCCCCATAAATAGTCCTAAAATTGCATTCTCCCCTTCTCTTTAGTATTTAGAAGGCTCAGAGCCTGATCTGAGTTTGGGTAACTGTCATTCTCCCCACCTTAGTCTAATGCAGTGATGGTGAACCTTTTGAGCTCGGCGTGTCGGCATTTTGAAAAACCCTAACTTAACTCTGTGCCGTGTCACATATAGAATTTTTTTTGATATTTGCAACCATAGTAAAACAAAGACTTATATTTTTGATATTTATTTTATATATTTAAATGCCATTTAACAAAGAAAAATCAACCAAAAAATGAGTTCGTGTGTCACCTCTGATACGTGGGTCATAGGTTCGCCATCACTGGTCTAATGCCTCAATTACCCAGTTTGAAATAGGGAGTTTGGTTTAATCTAGAACCCCATTCACTTTCAAGAGTTGGTCATCCCCCTATCTTAGACATCATTGTGTGTGGAGCTGGCCTTAGAATCCAGTTGTCCAGAGCTTCCCTGAAATCCCCAAATGGAAGATGTTAAGTCTGAAGAAAATCCCACACGACTGGAAACAGTGTGGGGAAATTACATTAAAAATGTTGGGGTGGGGGGGAGCCCTCAATGTCCAACCTGAGACCCTATTGTCAGGACAGCCAGTGCTCAATCAGCCCCAAGTCCCCAGGGCCTGGTGCAAGCAGGTGTCAGCCATCTTTGGCTTGAACACCCATGTGCTCCAGTGCACTCAACTAGATGGTGCTATTCTCCCAGACTGCAGGCCCCCTGAGTGCTGGGGCACATCCTCCCTCTGTCTTAGAACTAGGCAGTCAGTGCATCCAAGCCTCCTATTCATGGGCAAACCTCTGAGGCAGGTGTTTATACAGATCTGCATTTATATAATGTGGGAGGGAGGCATGCTGTGGGGTCTGGGGTCTTGCTGTTCTTGCAGCTGGGGTAGGGGCAAGGAAGCGCTGAAGCCCAGCGGTGGGTGGTGTGTGCATTCCAGCTGTGCTGTCACCTGTGCTGTCAGGCCACCAGGTGCGGGTCAGGGGGAGGTCAGAGGCAAGAGTCTCAGGACATTCCTAGGCCTGCTTCAGAGTCCCCAGTAAGGAATAGGCTGCCAGGCTGCCTCTCAAGAGATAATTTGGCTATTGGTATTGTTTTAAGCCCGTAGGTCAGGCCATTGTTTCTGCCCCTGACTTTTTTCTCTTCTCTGGCATTTTCTCTTGCTAATCACACACAATACAAGAGCTGTCTCCTCCTTCTAGCACTCACCAGCTGGCCCTGGAAGCTTCAATGGGAAAAGTGGCTGGTTCAGGCCTGACTGAATGAACCTCTGGCCAGCTTTGAGGGACCAAGGTCACATGGGAATTCTAACTGTGTTGCTGCAAAAGAGAAAATAAGAACTCAGCCTGATCCCAGTGGTAACTCACCCGATTGCCTTCTGATTTAATGGGTAGGATCTCCCCCATCCTCTGAGGGAGAGTACCGAAGCCTAGCTCTTCTTGAGATCTTCCTGTTTCTTTCCAGCCTTCCCCCTAACACTTCGGGCTTGACTCTCTACCAAAAGCAGCTCACTTTGAAACCTGGGTTTCTGGTGAAGGCATGCTTCCTACTGAATTTGAAGCAGAGAGATCTGTGTTCAAGGTAATACGAAGTCAAAAGAAATTGAAAGACTTGAGTTCAATGCTGAGCTCTGAAATTGAAACAGGTCCCCTAATTTCTCTCTGTCCCAGGCCCATCACCCATCAATTCTGACATCTACCTATGGGGCATGGGGAAGCTTAAGGGAGGTCATGTTCATGAGACAACTTGCATGTGCACAGGTTACCCCACTCTATGGTGGTTGGATTGAATATCGTTGTGATGAAGGAAAAGGGAGAATGCAAGTTAAGAAACACTAAAATGGTACACTAAAGGGCGAAGTTTTGCCAAAAATTAGACTCACTTATCTGGGTAGAGGATAGGTTTTCTCAACCAGCACTGTCATTGAAGTAAGAACTTCTATGTGCGAACAACCCAGTTTAATGGAGTTCAGAGCTGCAGACTAAATTGAAACTATATCATGGAATTGGTCTCTTTTATTTAAATTTCTTAAATTGGGTTTTTGAACATATGGCAAGCAGAAATCTTGAGTAGAGGGCTACATATTTTATACCAGAGTGTGCACATGTTGATCTCCTGATTTCTTTTCTAAAGATGCTTCGCCCTCCATACAGAGATCCCTATGACCCAAGTCCTGCCCTGGCTAACCCTGTACCCTGTTCCTTCACACACACACGCACACACACACACACACACACACACACACACACATCATATGATCATTATCTTTCCTTCCTGGTTCTCCAGCCATCCACGTCATGCCTTAGTCCTCACAAACCCTCTCTTCCAAACACTTCCCAAGATCACATTTTGTAGTTTAAAGCAGTAAGCTTTTAACATTTATGTCTTCAAATTAGGAACTGCATGCTTTTCTTGATGTGAACAAAAACTTTCCAACAAAACCCATTATACAACCAGGTCTGCTTTGTGAAAGAAGAAATAATTAATTAAGATCACATTTCGAATGAAACAGCAAGTCAAAATTGACATGCATCCGATCCTATTTTAATTTGCTGGGGTTATTACCAACCCTGGTCTGAAACCTGCCTGCTTATTCTTAAAACCTGTTTTATTCTTTTCAGATAAATGAAACAAAGGAAAAGCTAATTTGCCTATGAAAAAATCTAGTCCTCAATCATTGTATCAAGTAGAAGTGAAACTGCTTAAGCAAGTAGAACTAAAACACAGCAAACAATTCTCATTGCAAAATTGCAATGTGCACAATGCCAGTATGTTTTCCTCACACATATATGGTTGTTCCCTTTTGGTTAATTTGATGTTTTTAAGTTTAAAAATATATATATATGATGTTGCTGGCATGATGCCCTGCATTGCAGGGACTGGTGCTGCCTCCAGTTAGCTTCAGAGGAGAGCACACCTTAGGCCAGTGATGGCGAACCTATGACACGCGTGTCAGAGGTGACAGGCGAATTCATTTTTTTGGTTGATTTTTCTTTGTTAAATGGCATCTAAATATATAAAATAAATATCAAAAATATAAATCTTTGTTTTACTATGGTTGCAAATATCAAAAAATTTCTATATGTGACACTGCACCAGAGTTAAGTTAGGGTTTTTCAAAATGCTGACATGCCGAGCTCAAAAGGTTCGCCATCACTGCCTTAGGCACCTGCCATAATGAGAACTTTAGAACTCTAATTTAGCATGAATGAATGAATGCAACTTAATTTGGGTTGCTTCTTTCAGCATTCCCAGCTATAAGTTGTATTATCTCATAGTGACAGAGAGAGAAAGAGAAAAAGAAAGAGAGGGAGGGAGAGTAAGAGGGAGAGAGAGAGAGAGAGAGAGAGAGAGAGAGAGAGAGAGAGAGAGAAGAAAATAGTGTAAAGGAAAAGTCAATGCCTTTTCATGGGAACCTGACAGGAAAAGAGAGCCAGTGTGACAGTGACCACTGACCAGTCCATATCTTGTTGGCAGTGAGCTCGGAGCTCTCTGACAAACAGCCACTAATATAAAAACATCAGCATACTGCAGTGAAGATGTGCATGTGAAACAGCCCTGCCCTCTCTACCTGTGCATGAAAGGGGCTGTGGTGGCAGCTGCTGCTGCAGGGGATAAGCCTGAGGATTCAGGGGGAGGGGAGAATAGAAATCACCTCCCGTCTGGCAATAGGGACCAGGGTGGAATGACAGCTTGTAAAATAAGCCTCCATCAGTCTCCCAGGAGACAGCCAGCTTCAACTTGGGTGTTCCGGGCTTGTTAGCCTCCATCATAATTGGTCTCTCCTCCCATCCCACGTTGTTGGTTTTCTGTGTGTGGCTTTCGGTGTGAGCGTGTTAGGTCATCAGCAAATACAATGGCAGGAGGGGGCGGGGGTGGGGTACACACATGATTGTTTTAAAGAAGAAAGGAGAAAAAGGATAAGAGAGTGGGCAGGAAGGCTGTGAACAGAATGGGGAAGATGCCCCAGGATTTAGGCTTCCGTGGCAACCCCTGAAGCGCTCAGAGGTAGGGCACTCCCTGGGAGCTTTGTCAAAGGGAGAAGGAGCTGGGACCCTGCAGAGCCTCACTGAGGACCTGCAACTATTCCATGCAATTATGGACTCCATGCGATTTTTGTTTGCTCATCTCTGGAGGTGCCTGTAACTTCCTCTCCATATCCGGTGCATCTCATCAAAAAGAAATTTTATGGGGGGGAAAAAATCCCAGCCATTGTGGCATGCCCTAGAAAGGATGTGAGTGTGACACCAAAGGCCTAAAGAGCTGCCCAGGCACCAGGGCCGGCCAAGCACACGGGCAAGTTCCAGGCAACCTGTCTCCATTCATTTTTGAAACCCGTTCCCCCACTGCCTCACAATCTTTTGATCCATCTCCAATATCTTCTTGTCTCCTCTTCTCAGAGGAAAGCCAGTCCCTGGAGGTAGAGGCTATAAGAAACTGTGCTCTGAAGTCTGTTGTAAAACTGGGACCAGACATGCCTTTGCAGCAAGGAGAGCTATAGATTTGCACATTGTTTGGGCTCACAATGGGGCATATAAGGTCTGAGACCCTCAGATATTTATTTACTGGAAAAAGCACATTTGATGGGAAAGAAGGAGCAGAAGTGTAAGTGTATGGAGTGGCAAGCTTTCGGGAAGTTTTTTCTTTATGTTTTTGTTGTGTGTGTGTGTGTGTGTGTGTGTGTGTGTGTGTGTGTGTGTTTTAATTTCACTCCACAAATCCTTGGCTGCCCTGGGTTGCCATGGTGCTGGTGTCTTCAGCTTCCCTGACCCAGCAAAGACATTTCAAAATATTCTTCTGCTACAGCAGGGGACGGCAGACTGGGACTGGTGGCTCTAACGTGTGTGTGTGTGTGGGGGGGGGTGCGGGAGCAGACACGCTATTCTGTGTGGCAGGACGCTATGAGTGCCTACAAGTCTATGGGCAATAGCCAGCACCGACTATTCTGCAATGCCAGGTCCAAGGATGGGTAGGGACTCAGCGAAACTTCCCTTTCCGACATCCTCTCCTGCTGCTTTCCGCGGTCAGTTCTGACCTACACATTCCAGAAGATACTGTCTCGGCACCCCCGCCCCCGTGCTTAGCGGGACGCACTATCCCAAACACTATCCTGGACTCAGGTGTCTTCAGGTACCTTCTTGAGCAAACAGCCCTATCCCTGCCCTATTAAGCCTCATCTCTTTCTCCCCTTCTCCCCACCCCCACATTAAAAAGGCCCCCAAAACACTGAGGACCGGCTTCTCTCTTTAAAGCTGGGGGAAAAGGCAGTAGGCGGGTGACAAAGATTAAGCGTTTAAATTGGCCACTTGGAAGATGACATCTCTTCAGCGAGGGTCTTTCTTTCAAAACTCGCCCCGAATGAAGGCTCTCAAAGGCCCGCACATTTCATTCGGCCACGGTTCGGCTGGGTAGGTGACCTGGCGCCATCAAAGGACCCAGGGAAGGCCACGGAGTACACACGTCTAATGACAAGTAATTGACGAATTCGAGGCCGCGCATTACCAGCGGAACGGGGAGGCATTAATTATTTAAAAACGATTAGCCTGGCCCTGTGTCCTGCAGACTTTCCCTGTTGTTCAGCGGAGAGAACCAGCCACGAGAGCCAGGCCGCCTTCGGAGGGCAGCGGGAGAGCAACCCCGCTGGACAAAGGGAAGGAGGGGGGCGTCCAAGGTTCCCACACAAGACAGGGCCCACATAACTGGCACTGTCCATGGCCGGGATCGGTTTCTGCCCATTTGTGTCCCCGATCTGGGGCCTCTGGCACAGACCAGGAGAGCTTCCCAGCTGGGGAGGCGGGCGATGTCTGTGGGCTGGGTACCTAGCGGCTGGCTCACTGGCGAAGTATCCAGAGTGCCAGAGCCGGCCTGGGCCTCTTACAAGGCCGGGTACGTCGCTTTTAAAGTAATCCTCCGAGGGGGAGGGGGGGGGTACATGGTGAGACCCCAGAGGCAGGACACCTTTTTCCGTTCCCTGGAAACGGAGGGTCCTGAGGTTTCAACTGGCAGTATTTGGACGAACCCCTAGTTTCCTGAGCCTGCGCCTTCCTATCAAGATGGGTTCAATGCTGTTTGATCCTTAAAACTCGCGTCCCTAGGCACCGCAGCGCGCCCCTGCCGAGCCCGGTGCGGGGACAGCGGAGTGGTAAATGGCCCCGCTGCGGGTTTCTGCCTTTTCCTCCTGGACCGGACTCCCAACACCCGAGGTTCCCGAACGCACCTAGAGCGGCGCGCGCCTGTGCGTAAAGGCCACCGGCGGCTTCTGGTCTCCAGAACAAAAAGTCCTCCCGCTGCTCGCAGAGGCGTCGCCCCTCCCCTCCTTGCACTGTGTTTCGGCCCCAGCCCCAGCCTAGGCCCCAGCCCCAGCCTAGGCCCCAGAGCTTCTGGGGCAACGCCCGGGCTGGACTCGAACTCTCGCGCGCTGGGGGAGAGTCCGCTGCTCTCCAGCCTCTGTCTCTGCAACCAGCCCACTCCCAGGGCGCCCCTTTCCGCTGACCCCCAGCCCTGACTCTGAGGCCCAGGTGCCACCCCACCCTCACCTTTCCACTGTCCTTGGGAAACAGACCCGCGGGGCGGTGGGGACGGGCCTTGGCTCCCCAGAGCACGGGGCCACACCGAGCTGAGCGCAGAGCCTAGATGTAGTCCGAGTTTGTAACTCCTCCACTGCTCATCCTCCCACACCGTGCATTCTTAGAAAAACCCCGAAAAAATACGCCCCCCGCCCCAAAGGCCACCTTACAAACTCCTGGGTCTTCACGGATTTAGCGTCTCACTACCTCCCCTTCCAATCCTCACCCCCCTCCCTGGGATCGGAGGTCTCGGAAGGGATAAGTACTATCCGGGGGAGGGGAGGCACGCCGCTAGGAGTGGGGGTGGGGGTCGGACGCGAGGAGGACCCCGGGGCGCGGCCCCCGGCTGGGCGCGCTGCCTACCTGCCGAGCTCCGGCTGCGGGCGGCGGGCGGCGGGGCGTCCGGCGCGAGGAGGGTAGCGGCCGACTGCTCCCAGCCCAAGCATCCCCGCATTTATTTGAGCTCAAACCCAGCGACTGTTGACTTTAGCACACAAAGCAAAGATTTCACTGCCCGCTAGTTTAAAAATGAATATTTTACCAAGATATCGATCAGCGTTATAAAATTCAGTTAAGTACAATGGGATCATGGAAAAAAAAAAGAATAATAAAGGCGGGGGGAGGCAATATAATATCTGTGCAAATTTGCTGAAGTCTGACGTGGCATGGGAAGTTTACCCTCCTGGAATTCGGATCTAGAATGTTTTTTTCGGTTGTTTACTGACTGTGTTTATTCACAGATCACGGTTGCTTAAATCCGCGCGTTCAGTGCGGGGCGGGTGACGGGGGGAGGAAGAAAAAAAAGAGAGGAGGGGGGAGGAAAAAAGAATCTCTGCACCCTGCAATCTTTAGAGTTGGGGGAAGGCAGGCGGAGGGCGAGCCGTGAGCTAGTGAGCTGGGAACCTGGCCTGGGGGAAGGAGGCGGTGGCCGGAGGGTGGGGTGTGAAAGGAAGGAGAAGCGCTGAAACCCCCGAAAGCTCCCACTCCCCGACGTCCTTTTTATGTATTCGGACAGAACTCTATCTCATCGGCCGGGATCAGTGGAGGGGGGCGGGGGGAGGGTGCGCTCTAAGTAGTTTAAAACGACCCTCGCACAATGGGCGTGCGATACGAAACATAGCAGGTTAGGGCAGCGCTTTCAGCCTCCATTGTCCCCCACTCGGCCTCCCGCTCGGCTTCTCCGCTCCTTCGCCACAGGGGCCTTTTATGTGATAATGAAACACATTTCAGGCCGGGCTCGCGACGTGTGTGTCCTGGCCAGGGGGAGAGACAGCCCTGATAACTGGATTCTGCCTCCGGATACCACTGCTACCCCGCCCCAGTTGCTCTTCCCTGTGCTGCTGGGGACAATGAGGCACGTTAAAAACTAGGATTTAGAGGCGGGAGAGGGTGGAGGAGGCGAGGGCAACCCCCTCAGCGCGTGGGAAGGCCAGGGTTGGAGGTGACAGAGACCTCTCTTGGTGGCAGAGGGTGCAAGGAGAGGCAGTCTCTAAGGTTGGGACGAAGCTGGGACACTCTAGGTTTGGTTGGTCAGGAAGCCCTAAGATTAGTCCCGGAAAAAGGATCTAGGGCTTTAGAAACCCAAGAAAAGAGTCCTGGACTTGGAAACCTGCGTTTCTTACCCACAGCTGGCTAAGCTGTGCTCCGGCTGGCCCCCAGTCTGAGGGGCCCTCAAAGACACTGGCTCCTGACCTCCCCGGGCCAGCTTGCAGGCCAGTAGATGCCCTGGGCAAAGCCAAGTGGGGGTGGGGGGTGGGCCGCTTTGTGCTTCACCTCCAGGGTACCCACTGTGATTGGCCACTGATTTAGGGTGTCTGTGGGAAGAGATAGCAGGATTGTAAGAATTTATTCTGGGTATTTCTTTATAAGTTTGGATTTTTCCTTTTAGGCTCACAAAAACAAAACAAAACAAAAAAAAAACACACAAAAACCCTCAGCCCCTCTGCTGGGCAATCTTGGCTTGCCGAACCCCGCCAACTGTATGCTGTGCTGGGGTGTTGGGAGAAAGACCCTGCAGACTCGGATCTCTCCACTGGCCACTGGCGCTTGGCAAGCCCCGCAAGACACCCCCTATCCCCGCCTCACTCTAAATATACATTTTATTTTTTTAAAACCCCCACCCAGGTTGTGTTTTTATTGATTTTAGAGGGGGGGAGGTGAGAAACATCAGTGTGAAAGAGAAACACCCATCAGTTGCTTCCTATTCACACCCTGACTGGTGATTGAACCTGCAACCTAGGTATGTGCCCTGACTGGGAATGGAACCTGCAACCTTTTGGATGTCCTGGATGCTCCAATCAACTGAGCCACCCAGCCAGGGCCAAATATACCTTATTTTTAAAAGGAGGTTTGGAACATCACACTGAGCATTCCCTTCATAACCAATTCCAGGAGAAAGTCGCCTGTGTCTCCAGACCCCTCACTAGTCCGGGCTTCAGCTAGGTCTACCAAAGAACGCCTGTGAAGGAGGAGGCTGGGGTAGGGTGGTGGAATGTAGACAAGAGTTCCGATTCCACAGGAAGGTAAAGTTCCGATGCCACAGAGATGCAGCGATGGGAAGGGCAAGTACTGCACCAGGAATTTGCAAATTCAACCTGGGCTCACTTACTTAAAGGGTCGAGGGAGCTAATATAGGAAATACAGCAAAACATGTCAAATCCAGGCTTCTTCTCAGAGAAGCCTGCACTAGAGCCGAAGGGATGTCAGCAACATTGAACCTTCACATGGCTCAGGTGGAAAAAGCAAGACATGTAGGTTGCTCCGGGCTTGAAAGATAAACCTGCATCCAACCCATGGAAAGGCTGACCTGGGATCTGTGTTTCATGGTGCGTAAAGATAAACTGAAAACTCCAAAAGTGACCATAAACGATATTGTGTTCTATTTAATGGTGTGCTTGTTGAAGTATTTAGGGGGAAATGCACTAATGTCTGAAATTTACTTTGAAATGCCCTTAAAATATAAGCCAAATTGACAATGGCATTTAGATAGGTGGACAGATATGCAATATAACAAGAACAGTGAAATAATTGTAAAATCTGGGCAATGGGTACATGTGTACTTTCTGTAAAATCCATTCAAATTCAGCATGTCTGAAGATTGTAATAAAATGTTGGTAAAGCAACAACCCCTCCTCCAATAAAATAGAATCTGCAATCAGCCAGGCTCTCCCTCCCTCCACTTTGAAATAATTCCCAGACCTGATTATTTGTTAAGCCAGGCAAAGAAAAAAAACATCTTGATGATTCAAGGAATAAAACCGGCAATAACACTTTAATATAGATTTGTGAGACTCTGGTCCTTGCAGCCAGAACACATATTTATAAGCCATAAATAAAGCACTCAGAAAGCATAAATTAATCAGACCCGAGACCTGGATTTCACTGTTTCAAGAACAGGAATGCATTTTCCCCCCCCCTTGGTCATTAACAACAGACCCTTACATCATTTTGTATCTCTTTTTTAAACAATAGCACAACTCTCTGGTTCTTTGTTAAAACTACATTGTTTTACACTGAGTCACAAAAAGTTTGTGGGATTTTTTTTTGTTTTGTTTTTTTTATAGAGGGTTTTTTTTGTGTGGGTTTGTTTGTTTGTTTTTTAAATAAAGTAAGACTTCCCTGCAACAGCAGCAATGGAGGAGAGTGATAACAAAAGTCAGAATTCTAGGATGCTTCCAGAAGCAGGCATCTACATAGTAGTGGAAACCGGGGGCTTTTTTCGTTCTGTCTTTTTTGACTTTATCTTTTTGTCCCCTTTCCCTCCTTATATAGAATGAATGATACATATCAGTGTGGCCCATCTGGGAAGGAAGAGCTGCAGAGGGTGAGGGGAGACTGCTGTCCTGGGGGTGGGAGTGTCTTGGATGTCTTCTCCCTTGCATCTCTCCAACACCCCTACCTCAAAGTCTCCCCCCCACACACACACACTTCCTCTCTCTTGTCTGGGCTAGCTGGGACGCAGCCCTCTTAAGAGGAGTTCATAATGGGCCGCGAGTACACCCCCTGGTAGTAGGAGGTGTCCGCGGCCAGGGGCGAGGCTTCCAGGCCCGCTTTGTTCGTGATTGGGCCCATGGCCAGGCTTCCCGGCATGGGGGAACCATAGCCCGGGTAGTGCATCACCTGTTCATAGGCCTTGAGGTCCATTTTGTGGGGCTGGTGGTGGTGGTGGCTGTGATGGTGCTGCTGCTCCGAGGACATGAGGTTGTTGATGGAGAAGGGGTGGTTGAAGGCGTAGTGGTGCTCGGGCTTCAGGTGGGCCTCGGGTGGCAGCCCCGGGTGGTGGGGAGGGCCCAGCAGGTGCGCCGCGGCCTGCTGCTGCTGCCCCGGCGAAGGCTCCTGCTCCGGGGGGCTCAGCGCCGCGGCCGGCGTCCCCTTCAGCTCGCCCAGGCCCCCTCGATTGTGCTCCTGGCACGGAGAGGAGCTCGAGTGGGGTGACTCGGTGCCCGCCGGAGTCTCAGAGGCCGGCCCGGAGGCCTCCCCGAGCTGCCCCTGCGAGGCCGCTGGCCCAGAGGCCACCTTCTTGCCCCCGCCCGTGGCGCCCCCGGCCTCCTTCAGGGCCAGCTGCTTCTCGCACTTGAAGCGCTTCTGGCGGCGCAGGTAGCAGCCGTTCTCGAACATGTTGCCCGAGTCGGGGTGCAGGGTCCAGAAGGAGCCCTTGCCGGGCTTGTCGGGCGAGCGGGGCACCTTGAGGAAGCAGTCGTTGAAGGAGAGCGAGTGGCGGATGGAGTTCTGCCAGCGCTGCTGGTTCTGCCGGTAGAAGGGGAAGAGGTCCATGATCCACTGGTAGATCTCGCTCAGCGTCAGCATCTTGTTGGGGCTCTGCTGGATGGCCATGGTGATGAGCGAGATGTACGAGTAGGGCGGCTTGGCGTGCGTGTAGCTGCGCCGGTACGTCTTGGGGTCGCGCGCGCGGCTCAGGCCCGCCTGCCCGTACATGGGGCTCATGGAGTTCATGTTGGCATAGGGGGCCAGGCCGCCCATGGCGCCCGCCGCCTGCCCCCCGAGCGGGCTCAGGCTCGGACTCAGGTGCGACCCCATGCCCGCCACGCCGGCCGCCCCGGCCGAGCCGCCCATGCTGGCCATGGCGCCCGCCCCGGGGGACATGCCGGCTAGGGACGGGCTCATGCCGGCTCCCACGTACGACGACATGTTCATCGAGCCTGCGCTCATGTTGCCGGAGCCGCTGCCCATGGCGGCCGCCGACATGCTCATGTAGGTGTTCATGCCGTTCATGCCCAGGCCAGCGTTCATGTTGCTCACCGAGGAGTAGCCCTGCGGACAGAAGCCGGGGGCGGAGGCACACGCGTTAGCACCGCGGCGGGAGCGCGCCCTGCGCCCTGCTCCCTGACCTCCCAGCTACCAGGTCAGCTCTGACCCCCTGGGGAGTCCATCCCTCGTACCCCCCACTTCTCCCCCTCCGGCACCCCGAGTCCGGTTCACTCAGAGAGCTCCCTGATCGCCTTTGAAGAGATGGCCAGAGGGTTGCTGCTCTGTGAGCGTGGCTAGTTCCTAGCCCTTCTCTGCCGGGCTCGGATTCTAAAACAAGGGTCCCCTGGAGCACCCCAAGCCAGGCACCTCAAAATCTCTGCCCTGCCCCCAGTCTCCCACCACTCTGGCCAGCACAGTGAGTTGCCGCCAGGGCCATAGCGTGCAACCGGTGGGACCCCGAGCAGGGCGACACGGGTGGCCTCAAGGGAGGACTGTCCCAAGTTCCTCTCTGTTCGCTTTTCCTCCCAGAAGCCCATTCTTGGCCCCGGGGGAACCGAAACTCGGGGCCTGAGCGGAGCCTGGGGCCAGCCGGAGGCTTTGAATGAAAGGATAGGGAGGGGACGGCAAACCGAACTCGGGCGGCTGGGGTTTGCAGCCACCAACTTTCTCTTTGTCCTCGGAGTCTTTAACTCCTCGCCTGTACCTCAGCCCCCCACTCGTGCCCACCGTCTTCCCTCCGGCTCCCCACCCCCTCGCCGCCGAACTCTTACCCCTCCCCAGCCGCGCGCTGCCAAACATAACTCTGTTAGGATAGTGCGTGGCTCGACCACGAAGAGGATTTGGAGGCGCCGCAAGTCAATATTTGATCACAAAGTTAATATTATCTCAAGGCTAACAGTGTGTCGTATAAAAAAGAGACCCATTTGAGTGGAAGGAGGGTGGAAAAGGTGGCTGCCCGGAGCGGCTGCGGGTGGGGGGCGGACGCAGGCGAGGACAGCGGCCCCGAGGTTGGGGCCGGAGAGAGCGGACGCCGCCACCCCACGTCCCCCCGGAAAAGGCGAGTGCCTACCTCCGGCTCGGCATAGTAGCTGCTCCAGTCGGACGGCTCGTGCCCTTCCATCTTCACGGCTCCCAGCATACTGGAAGCCGAGTGCATGGCAGTTTAAAATTTAACAGCCACAACAAACGACCAGCAATCACCCCCCACCCCCACCCTCTTTAAAAAAAAAAAAAGTCAGCTAAGGCACTGTCCCCTCCCTCCCTCTCTTTCGCTCCCTCTCTCTGGGCTCCACTCCCTCTCTCTCCCGGGGCTGGCCGGAGGCGGTAGTTGGAAGTGGGCGGGAGGGGGCAGATGAGTCGCCCGAGGAGGGGGCTGAGGATCGGAGGGGGCCCAGACCGGAGCCCGGGTGCCCGCAGAGCCCGCCGCCCGTCGCCCGCCGCCTTCGCGCCCGCGGGCTGCCCGGCGGAGCCCGAGCTTGGCAGTGCGGAGCTGCGGGCAGGCGGCGGGAAGCGCGCGGCGCGGGGGCGGGCGGGGGTGGAGAGAGGAGGAGGAGGAAGAGGAGGAGGAGGAGGAGGAGGAGGAGGTGTGGACCGCGGAGCCGACAAGTGCCGCAGTGACGTGGGCGGCTGGTGATATAGCGCGGCGCGCGGGCGCGGGCCTCCAATCCCCAGACCCCGGGCAGCCCATTTGAATAATCAGCTCACACCTAGGTGAGAGGGAGCCGCGGCCAGCGCCCCGCACCTGCCCCTGGGCGGCCACAGCCCGCCGCGCCCGGCTGCGACTGCGACTGCGGGGCCGGCGATCCAGGCGAGGGGGCGCCCGGGCTCCCCAGGACGGCCCCCTTCCTTCCGCGCGCACCCGGAGCGGCCGCGGGAGGAGAGCTCTGGGGGGGCAGCCATCCCTGGAGAGGCCCAGGGCTCTGACCCCCTCCCCGTCCCATAGCGCCTGGCGCCTCCTGTGGGAGGGCGCGCTCGGCCTGGGCGCCCCGTTTCTCCCTGCAGAGCCTTTTAAAAGCCGCATGTGTGTATCCCGGCTTCTTCGCTCTCGGTGTTCCTTCCCTGTCAAAACAACAAGACGGCGACAGAGCCCGTTTGCAAAGCGCTGTCCTATTTAGCAAAACTGTGTACACACCTTCAGCTCGCCCGCCGCTGCTCCGGGAGGCCCCTCCCCGTTACAGTTGAGACTCCGAGTGGCCCGGAAGGCGCGGGGCGCGCCGGGCCGGCCGCCTTGGCTTTCTGCCTCCTCGGAGCCCGGCCTCCGGCGACCTGCAGGGGGGTGGCCGGCGGCGGGAGGGACGCTGTCCCGGCGCAGGGCGCACGCGGCCCCGCCAGCTGCAGCCGACGGTTGGGAGACTGTAATTTATCTCTGACATTCAGGACGCCGTGTTTCAAGGTTACTTTTCAGTCACAACGGAGGTGCCCACAGAATTTCGTAACTAAAACAAACAGGGCAGGAGGTGGGGTGGGAGTGAAGCGGGAGGAGAGAAAGGCATAAAGGAATCAATACGCAGCGCATGGAATCCCTTCAGGAGGGTCTCTGTCCTCTCTGCTTTCCTGAGGGGTCTGTTTTGTAAGAATTGGAAACCCCAGCAACCATATACTCCCTTTTAATGTTCGCTCCGGCGTCTGGGTTCCAATGATCACCTGCCCTGGACCAGCCCCTAGACCCCAGTGAGCCCAGATTACAGGTGTTTCGATGTGGGCGCCCTTTCTTGGTTCTAAAAACCCATGTTGGGCCTGAGGATCCCAGCCCCGAGACCTCCACCTCAAAGATAGAGGAAAAAACTAGAAATGATGGGCACCTGGCTCACTTCTCCAAAGCTGTGGGTAAAGGTGGCAGAAGACAAGAGAGGTGGCAGGCAGGGGGATGGACACAGGAAAGGCAAGCACCCTGCGGTTCAGACTAGAAGGCAAGTGGGTGCAGGGCACTTCCAGCCCTTCCCTCCACCCCAGGTCTCTAGGCCGGCCCAGTATCGCTTTGAACCAAAGATGGAGCCAGTGGCAGCCTCCTTAGAGCTGAAACGCCAGGATGGGTCGACTAATTGATGCTGAGGGCGTTAATGAGCTCGCTGAGCGAGTTCCAAGGCAGGATCCCTGAAGCCATGCGTAGCGCTGAGGGCTCCCAGCAAGGGCAGTGTCTCCTGGGAGTATATGCACAGGTAGTGCAGGTGTGCAAAGGGGAGGCACAGGGACCAGATCACCAGCATCTATCACGGAGTTCCCAGGACTTGGCAAAGAAGGGTACGCACTGGCGCAGTTGCCTGTTCTTTAAAACTTTATGCGCAGGCCTAAGGCAGAAAGGTGCGCAAGCGCTCACACACACACCACCTAAAGTCCCCTTCCTCCTTCCTACTGGTGCTTCTCGCAGTCCGTAGAAAAAGAAAAGAAAAGAAAAAAATAAAGGACGCCAAATAGACAAACCCCACGAAACAAACAGACAGCTTTCTAGTGTGTATGAAGTTGAAAACCAAAAAGAATGCTCTGGTGTGCACATGTATATGACTGTCCACTCCTTTTCTCTTTTAGCTCCTGGTCTAAATATAGTTCTAGAAATTATTCCTGGAATAAAAGGAGCGACCGGGGAGAGGAGATCCACGGGAGGAAAGGAAGCTACCTTTTTAAAAGAGCGAAGCTTACAAGTTCCCCCATCCTCCGTTCGGGCATCGGTGGGCACCGGGAAGCGCTCCGCAACGACGTCCGCAGTGACAGCGCGCCCCCTGTCGGCCGCACGGCCCTTGACACTGACTAGAGCCCTCATTTACCCACGCGCTCCTCACCCCTAAACCCGGGCGCCAGCCTCTCACCATCTCCCGGAACACGCCTCCAGTGGGTTGGCATTTCTCTGCAGTCCCCTAACTTCTGCGCAAACTGAAACCGGCCTCCTCCCGCCTCTGAATGTTCCTCGAGTCCGGGACCCTCTCCGCGCTTGGCCTCAGGGGTGGGGTGGGGGGAGGGAGAGGGGAACAGTTCGGAACCCAGAACCTTTGCAGGAATCCGGACTTGCACCCAGCTTAGGGTTTGCTTTCCTTTTTCCCAAGCGTCCAGGTCTTTGGAGGCGCCACCTCCCTACACACTCCGGGTCCTTCCCGGCAGGGCAGCTTCGGTTGGTTTGTGAAGGTTTATTCAGAGCGTCTGGCACGCCGGCCTGGGCTGGAATGCTGTAAATTGCTCCAGGAGCTTCTCTCCAGGAAAACGTTCGCGGGGAACTGGGGTCGAAAACAGATATTTCCCCTGATCCCCTTTAGTGGAAACCAACCTAGGACTGAGACCCACAAAGCTTTCGTTGGCCCGTGTTCCCCTTCTTTTCCTTTCGTTCCGTGCTGCCTGCCGAGGTTCCGAATAAAGCTGCCTTATAACCGATGACTATGCTTGGGCTTAACACGCTGTTTTATTCTGGACGCTGTACCAGCGGATTTGACTTGGGCGCAAAACTGGGCCTCCTCTTGTCTTCCTGAGAAGAGGATGCTATGGTCCTGCATCCCCTACCAAAATTCCTTCCTCTCAGAGCCCTCTGTCATAGGAAACTAGTCCGGGGAAGGGGACATCAATAAACAGAACTTCCCTAGGCGATAACCAGTCAAATATCAGATGTGCGGAAAGCTGCATTCCATTGATCAATACTTCAACCCCTGAAGCCTTCCAGGGAATCCATACCCCACAGGCCTTGCTTTAGGGCATGATCAGGCAGGTCTGCAGGTGAGGTTAACACAGAGGAGACAGAAAGGTGACTAGGCAAAGTCTTGTGAAAATATACATTTCACTTTCAAATAAGCTTTTCTCTGGGCAAAAATCAGAAGTGGCCCACACCTCCATCCCAGGTCTGACAGAGAGAGAGAGAGAGAGAGAGAGAGAGAGAGAGAGAGAGAGAGAATTCTATCAAAGGTTATAATCAACCTTTCAGGTTCTGTGGATGGGTTGTTATTTCTGAAATTCCACTTTAAAAAATCAACAAGTAGTCTACTTGAACACACCTTCAGGTACTCTTTTCCTGGCTTTCATAGTTCTTGGCTGGCCAGATACTAGTTGTTTATGAAGAGGACAACTGAAAAGGTGAGCTAAGAGCTGTCTATCAAAGGGGGTTTGTGGAAAGACTGCAGGAAAGGTTCAGCAGGTCTCAGTCTTCTGCAAAAACACAGGGAAGTGCTGATAAAAGTCAGGGGGAAACAAGATACAACATTGTAAGTTTTTTTTTAAATATTGTTTTTATTGATTTTAGAGAGAGGAAGGGCGAGGGATGCCCCCTACTTTGAGGGATGGGGTCCCAAAACCCGGGCATGTGCCCTGATAGGGAATGGAGCCTGAACCTCTTGGTGCCTGGAACAAAGCTCACCCAACTGAGCCACACGGGCCAGGACCAACATTATAAGTTTAGTGCACAATGCACCTGCATACATTCTAGCTCTTCTGGGCGAGATTCACAGAGAAAGATGGGAAATAAGTAATAATAAAATTTGATCATCAATACAAATGTAAAATCAATACAATGCTAATTGCCGTAATTGTTTTTGGGTGGTAGAATTATATCTTCAATCTGCTTTTATTTCGTGCAGTAGAGTGGTAATGTATAGTGATATATAATAAAATAATATATTTTATTATTACATGTTTCTTGTGTTATGGTGAAATATGTAATTAGAATATTACATCTTGATGTCACAGAAACTTTAGCAAAAAATAAATTGTACAGATTTTTGTGCAGTTCTTACACTTGAAAGAAGATCAGTGAAGCTACCATTCAACAGACCAAGGGTTTGACTTCTGAAAAACAAATCAGTATTTTTTCCTTACTTATGTCAGAAAGTGAACTCTACTCTTTCTTGAGTTGAGGGAAGAAAGAAAGTGATATATTCATGCCAACAACAGCTGGTGATTTCTTAACAGGGTACAGGAAAGAAGGGAGACTCTGTCCTCAGGATACTGTTAGGAGGAATTTGGCACGTGGATTATTCTCTGTGGATGTAGAATTGGATAGTTGTTTGGAAGGTTGGGTGCAGTTATGGATTGTTCATCTTTTATGGGTTTTCTCTTGGTTGGGTTGACTCCACTCCCATCTGTGCGGGCCTGTGGGGTGGCTGGTGCTGTGCCCACTCGCGTCGAGGGTTTGACAAATATTTCTGGTATATACTTGGCATCCTGTCTACCATTCTTGAGTTTTTAAGCATATTTCTGGTATGTGGGACTGTTATAACAGGTAATTAAAATAATTGGAAGAGATAAAAATAAAGAAACAGCAACTTTTAGTAGCAATAATAACACTCAATGTGAATGAGAATAAATGGCCCTTTGAGGGATGCCTAAATTAGATGCATCTGCATTTGTGGCCCTGTGAGCTATTTCATACATTTGGATGTTATTCTTGGAGGAAGTCTCAGTTATTCCTGCTGAAAAGGCAAGCACTGAACTTCATAAAGAACAGAAGCCCGCGGAGAGTCCATCATAGACCTGGAGAATCAGGCTCCCAGCATTGCTTCTCAGGAAGCCTTTACCTTACTCGGAGATAAGTCAGATGTGGCTTCATTAGATACTGATTACTTACTTGGAGAAACACACTTTTAATAAATATGAAAGGTTGAAGCATCTGACAGATGTGGGGATCAGAAAGAGTTTAGCCAGGCATGGATTTTGAGTCTTATGCTTATGAAGCAGTTGTTTGCTTCTTGTTTCCATCTCAAAGTGATGAGGCTGGGGGCTCTATGTAAACATAAAAGAATAATGTATAACTTGCTCTAACATTAAGCAGTGATAATGAAGACAAGCTTATATATGTCTGGCCCACTCAGCCACTGTTTTAATGAGTACTTACTATATTCATGGTAGTGGAAATACAGCTTTGAACAAGGTAGGCAAAGCCATGAGCTTAGAGAGATTGTTTCCTTCTTCTACTTCCTCCCTTCTTTCTGTTACAGGTTCCAGCGGAACTTGTTTTTCCTTATGTTTTCATGTCTTTTTTCAGCCATAACCCAGGAATTTCCAAGTGTCAAAATCCCATTGCAAAGGGAATCTGCATTTCACCCTCCAGAATTAGTCTATCTGCTGGCAGGGATGCATTAAAACCCAAGAAGTGTTCCTCCTGTGTTGACTCAGAATTGATAGGACAACGAAGGACTCAGTCCTTTGAAGCAGTCAGCATGACATCAGCAGAATAGGTCTGGCCAGAGCGTAGTCAGTCACACAGGAGCTCTAGGAACGCCAATCCTGTCCCACTACCATTGGTAACCTTTCTAGAGTATCAGTTTTCCACCAAAAGGGTACTAGGAGTTCTAGCTTTTAAAAGAGGGAAGAAATAGCAGGGAAGTGCTCCTGCTGGCGGTGGGTGTTGGCTTGAGAACTCTGCCCTGTCTCTGTGAGAGCTCCCAGCTTGGCACACAGGGAGGGCTCAAGGGTTTCTGATATGTGTCTCTGTATTCACTCTTCGTCAATCTTACTTCCAAACGTAATTTCAAAGGAAGGGTCCTGGAGTTTCTGGGGAAATCCCAGAGCTTTATTTTGCAGGGAGGAGTAGCATGCTACAGCCACAGTGACTCACTGGGACTGAGGGAATTGATCAGGCCTGGGACCACCTCTCAAATCGGTATGTGCATAGGAACTCCCTGGGGATCTTGTTAAAATGCAGATGCAGCTTCGGCAGGTCTGGGGAGGTGGTCGGGAGTTTGCATTGTAACAAGCTTCCTAGTGAATGCTGCTGCCTAAGGTGTTTGACCACAGGTGGAACAGCCCCGCCCTTAAAGTACTGTTTCACTCATTTTGTCTGGAGCTGGATGTTGAGATGTGATTTGATCAAATGAACAGCGTTAAATTCATCCCCTGTTGACAGTTCTCCCCTCCCATTCCCACCAGCCACACTAACTCTCCCCAGGATGCCAGAGTCACCTTCCCAGCCCACAGGACTCAGAACCCATCTCTGCCAGAAGTCCAAGTAGTGGGGTAAGCTCGCTCCAGGCAAAGTTCTCCCCCACCCCCGCCACAAATTGTTAGCTCACCCAACACCCACTACACCTCTTCCCCTGGGCTGCGTTTTTCCAAAATAGGGTCCTCCCTGGTGGACTGGGGAGGAGAGGAGACCTACGGCAACTACTAGTTTGCAAATAGAAGCTGTCATTTTCCAAGCGTGGAAGATGGTCTAGCAAAGTTTCAGCAAGCACGCTGTGCCGTCTGAAGTTCACCGAGCCCCCTTAGCTTTTCTCCTTAAGGAAGAGGCCTATGGGGACCCAGTTTATCCTGCCTTCCTGTGAACCTCTGATGTTGGGCTCGCCCTGAAAAAGAAAAGAGACAGGACTGACCTGGTCCTAAACATTTCCAACCTTTTGACCCTAATATGCATTTTAAGAAGCAAAATAGAAAGATCGAAAAGATGAAAAAGTGACAAAGAGATTCCTGTTTATTGAGTTTTTTAAAAATTTTGTTTTATTGCTTAAAGTATTACAAAGAGTATTCCATATGTCTCCTCTCCGCCCCCCACCCCCACCCCCGACCTTCCCCCGGTGGGGTTTGTATGTCTTCCTCCTGGAAAAGACCTGGGTCTCTTGTGATAGCCACTGGCAATGGTTCACTCCCGCCTCCCCCCCCCCCCCTCCCAAATTTGACCTGATGCGGAAGTGGCACTTCCTGCTAACATATGAGAAAAATAACATGACCTGGATAATGAAAACTAAACCCACAGACAATACCCAAGTTACCCCATCCCCATCCCCATTAAGAAACACACTGTTCCCCTTGCTTTGTCACCCAAATATCTTCCAACATACATAACAGGAAACATTTAAGAATTAAAATTTGTGCTCTCAAAGGTGTGAAGCATTTAAAAACTTACTGTTGTTTTTTTTTTTTAAAGATTATTCTATTTGCAATATGTACTAATAATTAGTACTAAGATCATCTTACCCTTGTTGTAAGGCATTCCTTCTGAAAAGGCCTCCTTTCTACCAAGTAAGAACTGCTAAAAGGTTGGGAACATACTTTTTTTCCTGTGGGCAAATTCTTCTTATTTCCACCATATTTATATAAGCACATGAAGAATTAATGTAAACACAATGAGAATTCTGACCCAAGTACTAAATCTATGTTTCATGTTAAAGCAATGTGGATTGGGGCTAAGAAAGCTGATGAAGAGATTGTATTAAGCTGCTTAATAGGTCTATACCTTTCAAAATCCCGATTTTAGCTTTTCCCTTTAAGAACAAAACTTCGTAAATTCATTCCTCTAAGTCTTCAAAATAAAGTGCTAAGTAGATGCTAATGAAGAGGAACATCTGGTCCTGGTGGGAGTTCTGTGTTTCAGACCTGAGATCTACCTCCCAATCCTTAGAGTTACATAGAAAGTGGAAAGAGAAATCCTATCTCTACTCCCCTGTTTCTTTCATTCTTTTCTCCTTTTTAACACATTGAATTTAGAGATACAGAAAATGTCCTTTATGTTCACTCCTGGAGTTCCCTACCCCCAAATGACTTGGATCTTGGAAAATAAAGAGAAGTTGTGGAAGGAGCTAAAAGCAGCCTCAGACTTGATGCTTCAAACCAGTCTTTCCCACCCCTGGGAGCTTGTTCTCTTTGTTGCCACAGGAATGGGGCCTTCCTCAGGTCACTGAGCCCTTCAAGTCCAGCCCAAGTTTTCTGACCCAAATCTTGACCTGTTTCTGACTTATGTTCTCTTCCCTCCCAATAGACATTCCTTCAGTGAGATGGAGAAGACATCAGAAGATGGGAAAAGAACATGTTCATGGGAAGTTTTCAGTTATTGATATGGTTTGCGTGTGTAGTTTATTTCTTTTTACTTTTTAAAACTTTAAAAAAAATATATTTTTATTTATTTCAGAGAGGAAGGGGGAGGGAGAGAGATAGAAACATCAATGATGAGAGAGAATCATTGATCAGCTGCCTCCTGCATGCCCCACACTGGGGATTGAACCCACAACCTGGGCATGTGCCCTGACCAGGAATTAAACCATGACATCTTGGTTCATAGGTCGACTCTCAATCACTGAGCCACCATGGCCGGGCTGTGTGTGTGTAGTTTATTAACAACATGCCCAAGGTCATGAAGAGTATGGTTAAATAAATAATAACCCAACATCAAATTTACAACTAAACTGCAGAACAATCATGGTTCAGAACTCTGAAATCTAGCTGAACAGAAGTTTTATAATTAAGGGTATAGAGAAGAAGCCACCTCAAAGCTGGTAGGAGGGGCAGCGGTGAGGGAAGGGTTTGCCCCATACCCACATGTGACAGAAATTAGGAGAAATACTCAGCTGTGGAGGGCTCTCTGGAGGATCCAGGAGTTCCATCCTCACACTGGGCTCCCCTGCCTAGGGGTCCAGTGTCCTGAAGAGAAGTCACCATAACTTCTGGCTGAGAAAACCAGCAGGGAGTGTGTCTGAGTGAGACGGAAGGCTGCTGGAGTCCCTGGTGTTCTAGAAGGGCAGCAGCCCCAAAGGTGCAATGATACATCATGGGAGGAGCTGAATTGTCTGGCTTTAGGGCAAAAGCTGGAGGGGCAGCTTTCTCCCAGGCAGAAGTGCTCTCAGAGGCCTTTGTTCCTTTGCTGAGCCCTCCTCCTGCAGGCACAGGCAGGTGCCATATCCGAGTCTCCATCAACCTGAAGACTACACTCCACCTAACTTGTAGGCCCAACCAAGCTGCTTCCAGTGGCTTTTCCAAATAAAAGTCCTGGCTTGACTCATGCAGTGGACTTTTTAGAAATCTCTCAAAGATTTACAAACCCCAACAAGCAACATCTGGCCTTGCTATGTCCCGTACCTCTTGCTAAGTGGCCCAATCCTGATAGTAGCAGCAGCCAGCCTTGGTTTGCAGCGTGGCCTCTCTCAGGCACCTCCAAGACCAGTACAAGTAGCTTTGTAGCTTATGCCAGGTCACCCAGGGCAGGGCATAGGTGGAAGATGATATTGGCCAGAAGTTCCTGGGAGGCCCCAGAGCCAGTGCACCTGGTGGACAGCTTCAGACCACACCAGAGCCCTTCCCATTCACCTGTATGAGCGACACACTCAAGGGGCAGACTCTGCATGCACTGGAACCCTATTGAAGTGAATCATTCTCCATAGGGTCAGCCCTGCATAGCAGCTCCTATGTCATGTTAGCAGCCAGTCCTCAAAAGCAATGAGCTAGGGAGTAAATCCCTCCCCTGATGTGCCAACAGCAATCAAGGCTCAACTGCAACAGGAGACTGACTATGCATAGCCCTCATGAGAGAACACCTGAAGCATACAGCTTCAGTGATCAAGGAGGTTGTCACTGTCATTAATGACAGTGACATTATTGACAGTGACCTTATATAGAATATCTACTATATAAGGCCATTCTACCAAGACTGGAAGACATAGCAGCTTACTTAATACATAGAAACAAACACAGAGAGGCAGCCAAAATGAGGAGACAAAAAAACATGTCCCATATGAAAGAACAGAACAAAATTCCAGAAAAGTAACTAAACAAAATGGAGACAAGCCATCTATCAGATGCAGAATCCAAAACACTGGTTATAAGGATGCCCAATGAACTTAGGGGAAGAGTAGATGAATTTAGTGAGAACTTCAACAAAGAGATAGGAAACATAAAAATGGAAAACAAAAAAGAACCACTTGAAAATAAAGAATACAATAACTAAAATGAAGAATACATTACAAGGAATCAACAATAGAGTAGATAAAGCAGAGGATTAAATCAATGATTTAAAAGACAAAGTGGCAGAAAACACCAAATCAGAACAGCAAAAAAGAAAAAAAAAGAATCCAGAAAAATGAGGATAATATAAGGAGCCTCTGGGACAACTTCAAGTGTACCAACATTCACACTATAGGGGTGTCAGAAAGGGAAGAGAGAGAACAAGCAATTGAAAACCTGGTTGGAAAAATAATGACAGAAAACTCTCCTAACCTGGAGAAGGAAATAGATGTACAAGCCCAGGAAGCACAAAAGAGTCCCAAATAAGATAAACCCAAAGAGGCCCACACAAAGACACATTGTAATTCAAGTGCCAAAGGTTAAAGACAAAGAGATAATCTTAAAAGCAGCAAGAACAAAGCAGTTAGTTATCTATAGGGACTATCAGATGATCTCTCAACAGAAACTTTGCAGGCCAGAATTGGCACATAATATTTAAAGTGATGAAAAGTAATGACCTACAACCAAGATTACTTACCCAGCAAAGTTATCATTTACAATCAAAGGACAGATAAAGAGCTTCCCAGACAAGAAAAACCTAAAGGAGTTATCACCATCAAACTAATATTAAAAGACATGGTAAAGGATCTTCTTTAAGAAGGAAAGAGGAAAAATGATAAAATTATGAATAATAAAATGGCAATAAATACATATCTATTAACAATTATTTTAACTGCAAATACATTAAACACTCTAATAAAAAAAATAGGATGGCTGAAGGGATAAGAAAACATGACCCTTATATATGTTCAGATCAATAGACACACACACTGAAAGTAAAGTGATGGAAAAAGTTATTTCATGACAATGGAAATTTAAAAAATAAGTTTGGGTGGCAATACTTCTAATAGATGAAATCAACTTTTTTTTTAAATTTTTAAGCGTTTATTTGAGCCAAACTGAGGACATATGCCAGGTAGTAAGATCTCAAATGCTCCCCAAAATATATCTTAAACAAAGGATATAACAAGAGACAAAGGTCCCACAAATTCTACTTTATGTATTTATCCAAGGAAACCCCAAACACTAAATAGAAAAGACATATGCATCCATATGTTCATTGCAGCATTATTTACAATTGTCAAGGTATGGAATCAACCTAAGTGTTCATGAATAGATGAATGGATAAAGAAGTAGTGCATATATATATGGAATATGACTTGGCCATAAAAAAGAATGAAATCTTGCCATATGCAAAAACATAGATAGACCTAGGGTACTGGGCTAAGTGAAATAAGTCAGAGAAAGACAAATGCTATATGATTTCACTTATACATGGAATCTAAAAAACAAATTAACAAGCAGAACAGAACCAGACTCATAGATACAGAGAACATTTTGACAATTGCTAGATGGGAGGAGGTTTAGGGGAAATGGGTGATAAAGGTGAAGGAATTAAGAAATAAAGTTGGTAGTTACAGAATAGTCATGGGGCTGCAAAGTACAGCATAGAATATATATATATATATATATATATATATATATATATATATATGGATGGGTGGGGCTGCGTGTGCGGCAAGGCACATGCAGGTGAGCAGGGACCTGACTCTGGGTCTGGCGGTGCCTATGGGGACTTGACGCTGCACCGGCCCAGACTCTGACAGGAGGTAGGAGGGAGCCAGATATGCACAATATTAAAATATTTCCTCTAATTAATTCCCTTTTAATGTGCATGAATTTCGTGCACCGAGCCACTAGTACAGTCAATAATATTGTAATAACTATGTATGCTGCCAGATGGGTACTAGATTTATTGGAGTGATCACTTTGTAAGTCATATGAATTCTAATCACTGGGTTGTACACCTGAAACTAATTAATATTGTACGTCAACTGTAATTGACATACCCAACTCTATTCTGAAATGTTGCACAGCTGTTATAAAGAATTATATAAATCTCCATGAAATAATATAGAAAGTATATCCATTTCATGATGAAGGGTTAAATAGTTTCAGATATAAGCAATTTGATTTTTATAAAAATAAGCTCTGACTCTGTTTGTGTGTGCATAGAAAATATCTGAAGGTCACACACAAAGCCGTTCACAAACTAACCCCCAGAAACTGGGATTGGAAGAAGTTGGGAGAAGACTTTCACTTTCCACTTCATATATCCCTCATTTTTACAATTGCCGCTAATGGTTTTGTCATTAAGTAATAGTAAATAAGAAACACTGTAAAGTATGTTCTCTCTACTGAGCAGCTAGCTGACAGACTGCACAGAAATATTTCTGGTCCTTATTAATCAAAATGTACACGTTGGGGCATCTTGTTTAAAGAAAATGAACAAGTCCTCTGGAGGAGCATACGTCATATTTACAAGAGAAGAATCAAATTGGGAACATGCACAAGGCAGGAGAAGTTAGGCGGGAAAAAGAAACCGCTGGGATTTAATAAATCTGACCTAATTTTAAAAATAAAAACGTGGATGTCACAGGGCACTCTTATAGAACCAGATAGTACTTAAATTGCTGTGGTTCTTAATTGCTTATGGTCCTCAGGCGGCGCATGGATTGAAATACAGCCTCTCTGTGGTTGAGCTTAATTAATATTTATGACTGCAGGAGAAAATTAAATAAGGTAAATGGTGTAATTTTAAGCAGCCTGTGGTCACGGTTAGCAGGACTCACAACAAATTCAGAAGCGAGAAAGAAGCGAGAGCGCTGTGGGGACGGATGGTGTGGTTTCAGTTTTCCTCATTTCCCCATCCATTTTTGTGCTGTGTGAGACCTTTAACGCTGACATCTCAGCCTGCTATGGCGACTGTTTCTCTTATCTTTTATTTGCGTTTTCTTTTTCTTTGTGACTGATTATCTGAAGGAAGATTTTCATTTTTGAGGGGGCGTGGTTTATGCCCAGAGATGTTAGCTCTGGAGCCATCTGTAATTGCTCTGTTAGGTGTTTCTATGGTGTATATTTGCCATTTACTGATTCTTTGCATGCCCCAATCATTCCAGTTTTTTTCATTTGGGGAGCTGAAGATTAACGAGATAGCATCAATTCCTGTAGTGGGGAACCCTAGACCATAAAGTTGGTTCAACTTCTGGATGCTAATGGGTATTTATTGATGGATGGATAGATGGATGGGTGGATGGAGGGATAGAGGAAAGATGCCATAGGACTTTTTTTTCTTTATTGATTAAGGTATTACATATGTGTCCTTATCACCCCATTTCCTTCCCACCCACCCCCACTCATGCTCTCACCCCCCTGGTGCCATAGAACTTTGATTTAAAAACTCATAGTTTACCTGTGAGGACTGGTTTTGGAGGGGTAACATCAGATTGTAACAAATCTTAGTTGAGTGCTTTTCAAACTTCAATTGATGTCTCATTAATATGGTGTGGCTGCAATTTACTAGTACTTTATTGAAACTATTATCAAATAAAGGAAAGGAAGAGAATCAGTGCATCTCACATAGAAAAGGCATGTGTAGTTTAGAAAAATCTGTTTCCATTATAAAAGTGTGTGTACCTGCATCAGGAGGAAAAATGCATTCTTTATTCTGAGCGCTCATCTAAAAAGCCCAAAAGACCAGGTACGCTGGGGGCTGAGGGCTCTTTAGCTCTCCCTGCAAAGCAGCTCCGAATTTCTCATCTGTTACACAGAGTAATAGCAGGAGCCACCTTCATGGACTGGGTGAGGACAGAATGGGTGGAGGCACCTGGCATATTGAGAACGTCTGATCAAGGTTGCTTTTCCTCCCCTGCATCCTGTACAGTTTCTCAGCATGACACTGAAGAAGATTTCAATGCTTTGCACAGAGAGTTGCACTCTAGTCCATTTTATAATCTTTCCTCTCAGCTCTAACCAAAACAACCCTCTTAAAAGACAACTAAACTTGCTCAAAATGACACAACATATTTGAAAAGACCATTCTCCTCCCTTTGTGTGATGTGAGAGCTGCGCTGAGCTCTGAGCCGGGACTGCTCCAGGATTAGCAAACATGTTACCCGCATGTGACTCTTCTTAGCCAAGAATGAGACATGGCTTCAACCCCATGGCTTTTCCTCTCTTTGAAGGCTAAATTCAGCATTTCATTTTTTATGCTGACAATAACCGCCAACCTCTCCCTGCTTTGACTTCTAAACCCTTTACTACATGCTAAAACCATCTCCCCCTTTTTTTCTGTCCTCTTCCTGCAGTCAGTTGTTCCAGAAAGCCTCTGCTTTCAAGTGTTTTTTGCAACTCCCCATTTTGCGCTTGCCAGTAACATAGATTTCTCTTTCCGATTCCCATTCTGTTCTCTTGATAGTCTCTATACTCCCCTTCTCTCCCACTCATAAAGCCATCTCCCACCCAAGTGATTTCCTCCAGGTGACCCAAATCCCACAGAAGCTGCCTTCATTTGTCTCTACAGAGGCAGCCTGCCCACCTCCCCTACTGGCTGCTTCAGATCAGCTTGGGGAACCTGCACGTGGAACATTTTCCAAGTTTCACCCATTAGATAAACAAGCAAACAAACAAACGAACTACTGCTTGGATTTATTTTAGGTAACTTGAAGGTCTCATACTCTTAAGCTGACTAATGTAACCACCTGTTCTATAAGAAAATAGAAACCTTGCTCTCAGTGATGGAAAATTCTCCCCTTTTCCATGGGACCTGGTTAGTTGGCAAGTGAGAGCAGAGGTCTCCATGATCAGCAGCCACTTTGCTCACTGCTTGGAAACACAGAAGTCAGGCTGGTAACAGACAGCAGGGCAGGAGTGCCTGAGGATGGGCAGAAGGGAATATTCCCAATAGCATTGCTCAGTGGTATTCTTTTATCATCAATGCAATTTTAACACATATATTCATACCGTACTTTAATTTGTTTTTGAGATCTTCCCATGTTGACACATACAGAATATTCTTATTGTCCATGGCAGTGCAATATGCATATTTCACTGTTCTTTGGTCAATCTACTACTGTCAGTATCTCAGGTGAGCTCCCCAGAAGCAGGGCCTTAAGGGGTGGTTCGTTCCAGAATTGTCATCGCCTTCATCTCCCATGGCTCTTCTTCTATGTATAGTGTCAGTTTTTATTATAATGACTAGTGACCCGGTGCACAAAATTTGTGCACATTAAAAGGGAATTAGAGGAAATATTTTAATATTGCTATTTGCCCTTTCTCTATAATAGAAGTGTCAGAGATGAAATAAAATTAGTAAAATGTATATGAAAATCTTCCTCCTGTCAGAGTCTGGGGTACACCACAGGAACCAGAGTCAAGTCCTTGCCCACCCACATGTGCCTCAAAATCGTGTGAGACCCAAACCCGGCCTGCCCCACCCCATCAAGTTCTGCTGGGTGGGGGTCATGGCCTCAGGTCACCTGGCCTGGTGCTGGGGCAGGGGGCACGGCCTGAGGTCCCCCATCAAGCCCCACCAGGCAAGGGGCACAGTCTCAGGTCCCCCAGCCTGGTGCCGGGGTACCCAACCTGAGGTCCCCTGGCCCAGGCTGGGGCAGGGGGCATGCCTTGAGGTCCCTGTCAAGCCCCACCAGGCAGGGGTGCAGCCTTAGGTCCTCCGGCCTGGCACTGGGGCGGGGGGTGTGGCCTGAGGTCCTCCGTCAAGTCCTGCCAGGTGGGGAGCATGGCCTCAGGTTCCCCGTCAAGCCCCACTAGGCAGGGGGCACAGCCTCAGGTCCCCTGCCCCGGCCCAGCACCATGCAGCCTCAGGTCCCTGCTGATTATACGTTAAGGCTCATTATGGGAACTCAGCCTCTGTTGTGGGCGCAGCCATCTTGACCATTATGGTGTGGTCAATTTGCATATTCCCTCTTTATTAGATAAGATGGTATAATAAGTTTTCAGATTTTTCTCTGGACAGTTTTTCCTCCACCTTGGATTGATCTGGTTTTAGCCAGTTCTTGCTGTTATTCACTTATGTGACCACTGCAGGAGTTTTCTGCCCTAAACTGTTTCTTTTGATCATACTTGGGGCTCTAGTCAGAGGACCTAGCAACTTATCAACCTGTGAAGTCTCCTACTTCCTTATTCCACTCATCAGGAATTTTCCCTAACTTCTTTCTATCCTGACTCAAAATGAAAATATAGACTTGGGGGTCAAAAGGTCAGTGTCTTAGTTTTGGCTTCCTCAGAAGTACATCCAAGGATTTGAGTGCAAGCAGGGGATTTGGATCACGTATACTGAAAAGGTTGGGGAGTTTCTCCAGGAATGGAAAGCAGCTACTAAAGGACAGGTCATCGAGTTAGTTTCTACCATAGGCAACTGAGTCTTAACCCGCTGGGGCCTCAGGAGGAAAAGTAGAACTTGCACCTCAGAGATATTCCCATTAAAAGGGGAATGAGCTGAAGTATTTATCCACCAGTTCCTGTCAGTTGTTGACTGACAGCTGGTGCTGGGAAGTCTTATTTCTCTAGGCATTTCTAATCCTGGGTGGAAAGGGTAGAATTCTTCTGCCAGAAAACATCTCAAACACAAAGTAGAAGCTGGAAATTGGGCTTAGGGGACATATTTAGGGCCCTGATATCTTTTGTTTAAGTTCTAGTGTCTCCATTTTCTAATGGCAAGAGCTTAGAGGCCTAATGCCCCATGAGCTTCAGCCCTTTAATGATAAAGCAAAGATAATGATCAGTGCCACATAATAGTTGTGAGCTTTAGATGTGACTTTGCTTTAGCTCTCCAATAATATATTTAAGAATGAGTGATGTGGAGGAAAGAGACAAGTGGCTCTATAATAATATTAATGGTTATCACATGCCCTCGACCTCAGAATTGCATTCCCCTCCAACATCTTCAAGATAGAATCAACCTTTCAAATTTGAATCACCTGCATTCACCAAAAGTTATATTTTTCCAACTCTCTCTAGAAATAGTAAGTGAACTATTCAGAAAAATACCTCAGAATTTAGTAATGTTATTTCCCACCTTTTAGGGATAACTTCTAGGAACAGTGAGGTCAGTGTCAACTAGAGAGTTAGCAGGATTTGGAGTCCTTCTGTCTCCACCGCAATGCTCACTGAACCACAAGTCCTTTGTATTACTTGAAGGAAGGCAGGTAGAAATATCCAGTTTGAGCAGAAACCTTCTAAAACTATGCATTTCCAGCATTCAGTGTGAAAGAGTCAGCTGAGATGTTGAGTAATGTTGAACTTTGTTCCATATTAAATAGAAGGTAAACTATTGCCTTGCTTCCTGGTGAGATGATTCATTTGTAGTGAAAGGGGACTCATGATAAAATTATATCTCCATGGAAAACCTCAGAGTAAATGCTGAATCTCTAGCTGCTCCCTAAACTCTAGAGGCCAGAACGTACAAATCACTGGGGGCTCAAATAGAGTGTAGATTACAGAGGAAAGTTCTTATTACTTGACCCTCAGAACTTTTGTGCAAATACCTGAACTGTGATAATTCCCAACATGTGTGAGGAAGGACATCCCATTTTCAGGACTATTTCTACAAAGTACTGATGGATATTCTCCCATCCTATAAAAACTCTCATTTCCTAAATTTCAGATTTACCTTTAAGAAAAAGCCTCTGATTAGATTCCATGTGGTTAATGGGAGCTTAAATCAATCACAAGATCCTTCAGAATTTATCTGGAATTTCTATCCTCTCTTTATTTTTATCACTATCGCAATAGTCTTCCTGTAATTGAATTTTATGCTCTAGACATTAATCATCCGGATGTTATCTAGATTTTTGAATCTAGATAACATCTGAAGGACTACTTCTCATTTCCTAGTCTCGTTTGGAACAGTACTGAATAATACAAAAAGCCTTGACTTGCTCTGGTTACCAAATCTCTCTCTCTCTTTCTCTCTCTCTCTCTCTCTCTCTCTCTCTCTCTGAGATATTACAGACTTTATGATCTAAGCATAACTAAAAAGGCTGAGCCTTTGATTCATATTCTATTCAATCAGCAGTACAGCAGTGCTGAAGGGATGTGCATGTTTAAGGAGCATTCAGAAGAACAACCCACATATTGAATTCTCCAGGGGTCTTTGCAGAAAAATTGGTATTCATTCCAATGGCTGGTGTCTGTTGCAGGGTCTGTGTTCTCCAAGCATGCTGATTGGACATCAGTGCTCAACAGCAGCCAATTATAAGGCATCAGAGTGGAGGCCCCCATTTTGGCTAGACATGGGAAGGCAGGCAAAGGATGAGTTGAGTGGCCAGCAGGCTGCACCAACTGGTGGAGAGGATGTGTGTACAGTTGCTGAGGGGTGGGTAGTGGGGATGGTTCCTTTTATTAAACAATCTTTTTAGCAGGGAACATTCTCATTTCTAGAGTTTAAAAACCCAGAGATATTCCTTTCTTGGTTTTATGTAGGCACTTGCATGGATCACTGCTTTTCCTTGTGTGAAAATGTGCTGGAAAATTGACAGGGAAGGGAGCCTTTGGCCATCAGATTGGTAGGAAATTCTACACTAAAATGTTCAATGGTCTGGGCCTGGCCAGTGTTTCTTAGTGGTTAGAGTATCAGCCTGCACACTGAAGGGTCACATGTTCAATACCTGGTCAAGGGCACATACTTGGGTTGCAGTTTTGATCTCTGGCCCCTTAGGGGTGCAAGCAGGAGGCAACCAATAGATGTATCTCTCATATTGATGTTTCTCTCTCTCTATCTCTCTCTAAAAAAATCAATGGGGAAATATCTTTGGGTGATGATTAATAGCAACGAAAAATGATCCATGGTCTGTACTAAAACTGTAGCATTCCAGTACCTCAAGTAGCTATGTTTGAGTTTATTAAAAATTTTACAAGAAAAGGTAAAGGCGCACCACTAGCATGTATTGAAATCTCTGTTTCTCAAAGGGTTGTATGAAAAGGAACTGGAATGGGGTCTGGGAAAAACCTCAGCTTTGCTATTTAGTCTTAGTCATCAGCACCACCTTTTCTCTGCAACTGTGTCAACATGGTAGGCGGGACTTTCTCTGCTGGTCACCACCTTTGATGCCTGGGGATTCCTGCCTCTCTATCCCCACAGGTCCTTCATCAGCCCCCTGCTGGGCATTCTTTTCCTTTAAGACTCTGCCAGCGATTGCTCCTCCCTGAGGCTCATCATCCAGTCTAACAGGTGGTCTAGACCAAAGGGTTTCATTGGTTGAGGAGGTAAATTGATGGATGGTAGTGCTAAAGAATGACCCTGATTTCAGTTTCTGTTTCTGCCACTTATGAGCTGGGTACCCTTGGTTAGGTTACTTAGCCTCCCCAAGACTCAATCTCCTCATTTCTCCAAGAAGATAATGGTTATTCCTTTCTCTAAGCATTGTAGACCTCATGCCTGGCATGTATCATGATGGCTCACAGTAAGCCTGCTGGATGTATTAATCATGACCTATACAAATACAATAAGATTTATCTATACAATGGTTATTGCAAGTTGTGGAAATAGCTGAATAGATTGTCACTGAATTTTGAAGTGGCCTGACTTACCATACAGGCTGCATGGTGCCTGAGAAACACCCTTTGTAGAGCTCTGGGAGTCCCAGGGTGGCAAGTATATGTTTATTTTGAGGGTGGTTGATGCTTCCTCCAATGAAGCTGGATACTTAATTATTTCCCCTCTTCTTCCTCTCCCTCCTCTTCCTCTTTATTATGGGAGTGTGGAAATCCTAATGTTTGAGGTTGATATCTTAGAGGCACATCCTATTCTCCCACAGAAGGTTACATAAAAGAACCAAATTGTTCTAAGTCAAGGCAAGCATTTTTCTTATTTTTGTGGTTATTTCTAAAACCAAAGAAACAAGCTTTTTACTAGCATTCTTCTTTTAAACAGCTTGGAAAAGATATTGGGAGTAGATTTGAATGATTCAGCTCTGTCCCCAGCGCTGCCTCTTGGGAGACTGGTGATCCTGAGTGGGTTGTTAATGTCACGGAGCCTCAGGAACATAGCCTGTGTTATCATCAGAGGTTGGGAAGGTGATATGATATTGTAGGAGGACAGAGGCTTTGGCCCACAACCTGGTTCTCAGAGACATAAGGGGATGCAAGCTAAAAGCCTTCGGGAATTCCTCCCATAAACCAGTTACAGTTTGTCAGGGCATGGAAAGGATTTGGTTCTCCCCAAGGGTTTTTGTTTTCATTTTTGTTTTTACAAAGGTACACACCTATTAATGATGACTAGGAGCAAACCCTTATTATTGAAAACTAGAGGCCCAGTGCACAAAATTCATGCATGGGGGTGGGGTAGTCCATCAGCCTGGCCTGCACCCTCTCCAATCTGGGACCCCTCGGGGGATGTCTGACCCACAGGGATTGGGCCTAAACCAGCAATCTGGGACTGCAGGCTCCTAACAGCTCACCTGTCTGTCTGCCTGATTGCCCCTAACCACCTCTGCCTGCCTGCCTGATTGCCCCTAACTGCTCCCCTGCTTGCCTGATCACCCCTAACTGCCTCAGCCCTGCACCCGGGACCCAGGATTCCCTCCCTCTGTCTGGCCACAGGCACCTGGGACCCAGGCTGGCCTCACTCAGGCCAGCCGCAGCCACAGGGGACCGTGGGTGGGTGGCTTCTCTCGGACCACGGCCACTGCTGCCTGGGATGTGGGTGGGCAGCTCCACCCAGGCCCAGCTTTGTCAGGAAGGACGTCTGGAAGGTTGTCCAGAAGACGTCCGGTCTAATTAGCATATTACCCTTTTATTAGTATAGATATTAAACCAGTGCCTTTTTAGTGCCCTTGTAAATCACATTCTCTTTCAATCCATCAACTGTGGAAGTGAACCCAGGGGGGAAGGACTGAAGAGTTTTTTCTAAACTAATGCTACTTAAACTTCACTGTGCACACAAGTCACCTGGTGGGAGGTGGGGGGAGGGGCAGATCTCACTCAAAGACAGATTTTGATTTAGAAGGTCTATGGAGGCCTGAGAGTCTGCGTTTTGACAAGCTTCTAGGCAATGCTGACCTACCATTGTGGGGGCCAATCTGAGCATCAAAAGTCAAGAATAAAATGGCAATTAACTGGCTTTGGAGTTCAAAGTTCTCTATCTTGAATACATAGCAAGGAAATAATTTGAAAGGCAAGTTTTGGAGAAAGAGAAAAATATATTTTATTTATTTATTTTTTGTTAATCCTCACCTGAGGATATTTTTGCATGGATTTTTAGAGAGAGTAGAAGGAAGGGGGAGAGACAGAGAGAGAAACATTGATGTGAGAGAGACACATCAATTGGTTGTTTCCCACATGAGCCCTGATCAGGGCTGGGGATCGAACCTGCAATGGAGGTACCCACCCCTGACTGGAATTGAAACCAGGACCCTTCAGTCCGCGGGCTGATGCTCTATCCACTGAGCCAAACTGGCTAGGGCGAGAAAAAGATATTTTAACTCCAAATCTTCCTTTCCATGTCAAGAATGAAAGCAGAGAGTTTCTGACCCTAAAACTTTACCATAAGCGGTGACAAAGGAAGGTTTCAGGACTTGATGTGGTCCTGAACAAACAGCATGTGGGGGGGAAGAGGCCCTAGTTTCTGAGAGGGTCAAAGGGATGGAATAATAGGTGGGGTCCTGGCTACTCCTCCCCAGGATGAGGGAGGAGTATGAAGATATCCAGGAGATGTTTGCTGAAGTTCCAAAGACATCTGGCTGGATGCTTCTTTTCCCCCCAACATGGGAGAGCAGCTGTAGAATAGAATGGAAGGAAGTGGGATTGGGGTGGAGGGTCCTGACTGAGTGTTTCATCTTCCTCCCCTGCTTCCATGGAAGGCAGGCAGCCAGGCATTCGGGGGGCAGGTGCATAGAGTCATGAGATCTATCTTGCCTGCTATGGGTTGCAGGGTAAGGGGTGGAGGGACCCCTCTGTCAGAGGCTGTTTGGTAAAGATTTCAAGCAGGGGCTGAAAGTGAACATGCCTGGAACTCAGAGGATCTGCAGCCCTAGAAGCTGAGAGTCAGCCCTCCTGTGTGTGGCCCCCAGCCCTGATCCAGGTGCATGCTCAGGGGACACTCGAGCACAGAGAACTTCACATCCCCCAGAAGAACCAGGCAGGGCCGGTGGCACCAGGGGCTAATGTCTACACCAAGTTGGAGAAGTTCCTCACCTGGGGATTAGTCAGACCTAGAGGAGTTCCTGGATGGGATCAGACGCCTCCCCCATCACCTGAGGACATGTAAGCATTTCTTGAAGAGGCAGAGGAGAGGGGTAAATTGCTCTGGTGGGAAGGTGGCTTTTGAAGAGATGTGATAATTAGCTGACAGGCTGCTTAAACAGAGGAGTCTGTGTGACTTTTAACTAGCAGGCTTGCTCAGGCTCCTTCTACCCCACAGTCTTTAGAAGAAATGCAGGTGAGAAGGACTTCAAAGTTGACCTCAATGATAGGAAATAAAGAAACCACTTTTTTTTTTCTTGGTGCATGGGAACAGTCCTGTATAATGCCACGCCTGACACAGTATCATTTAATCGATTTAATAATAACCTAAGTCGCAACACAGCAACACAAAGCCATTTAATTTATATTTTTTCTTGCAGTCTGTGACCTATGTATAGATACATATTTTACCTAAAATGATATTAAACCTGATATTTCATACTTTTAAAAGTGGACATCGCATTATACATATTTTCATGCTTGCTTAGACTTCCTAATCTTTACATATTCAACCTTGATGCCATTTATTGAGAAAAATGGCAAATATGTAAGTATGCATATATTTTCAGTAAACATAAATGTAACATAAGGAAGGCCTCATTTTATTGCACTTCACTTTATTCTAATAATGTTGCATTTTTAAAAATAAATTGAAGGCATAACCTTCCACCAGTAAAAAAGATAAGGGCTCACTTTATTGCAGTGGTCTGGAACCACGCCCTAAATACTCTGACGTATGCCTGTATATAATAATGTGCAGCTTAGTGATGGGGAGGCACACTGAAAAATGCATCATGAGGTATTTCATCTTTGTGTCAACATCATAGAGTGCACTACTAACACACACCTGGAAGATACAGCCTGCTAGGCAGCTAGGCTATATGGGACAGGCTCTCACTCCGAAACCACTAGCCTGTACAACATGTTACTGTACAAAACAACATGAGATTAAATCAAGCACAAGAGAAGATGATGCTCAAAAGAGACTTGGTAACACAATGCATGGGGCTACTACTGGCATAACACAGCATACTGTTCTATAGCAAACTTATTTTTAGTAAGTGCAAAGAGTACTATCTAAAATAATGATAAAAATAATAATACAGTAAACACATAAACCAGTAACAGCAATGTGTTATCATTATCAAGTATTATGTACTACACATAATTAAATGGGCTATACCTTTGCTAACTGGCTGGGCAGTTTACGCCAGTATCACCGCAAACATGTGAGTAATGCCTTACACTACAAAAATGTTAAGATGGAGTAACCATGGTAGCCCCTTAAGATGGGCACATGTATGCCATATTGGCCCCTTCAGACAGGGCCTCCAGGCAGTCTCTCTTGGTTGTCTTCGATTTCTCTGTTCCTTTCTCTGAAACTTTTCTGATTTTTTGGTTGCCAAATTGCTGTTTTTCCTCTTCGCCCTGGAATGGGTGTGCCTGCTTGAACTTTCCAGCTCAACTCTGCCTCTGGTGTCCATTCAGAAGAAGGCTCTGCCCTGAGCTTTCACTCCAGAGCCACCAAGGGAATGAGGGGCCCAACATGGCGGTGCATGCTTTCTCCTGGGGCTTGTCCAGGCCAACAACACAGAACTTTGGTGAAGAAAGAGTGGGGATCAGGGCCCTACTTACTTGTGTTACCTCTCAATGGTGTGTAGGCCATCAGCACTCACTGGGAATTTCAAGATTATTTTTGTTTATTCAGTTGTGGGTCACATAATCAGAAACCCATAGGCCTAGGGGATATGTTGACTGTTGGTTATACTGTACTTAGGGTACAGACACTTGAAAAGTTTGGTTCACATTATTTCTTGTTTTTCATTAATCCTGCGTAATGCCCCAGTCCTTAATGCTGTATAGTGAATTCAACTGGAGCCACTCAAAAGTTACCTATGGGCTATATTTGGCTCCTGTTGCAATGCCAATTGACCCAAGTCTGTAAGAGTGACTTCTGGTGAGCAGTTAAAACTGAAGCAGGGCTGGCATGGCCAAAAAACTCCAGTTGGTTTTGCCATCCTTGCAAGCACACTCTAAAAACCCACAAGGTGGAATGCAAATACACCAAGATTATAGATCTAGGTGGATAGAAAGCATTTTCCCTCTAGATTCTCATTTTCATGGATACAGGGCAGCACATCCCCAATTTGGTATATGATGCTGATGGTACCTGTGAAACATTTAGCAGATGCACTGTATTTGGGGAGGGGGTGGAAGAAGAGAGAAAAATGTAGCCAGAGTAAGGCAGAATTCTAATACCTCCCCCATGACTCCTACCTGCTAATATTCATGACCTGTAGAGTCCCCTCCAGAATGGGACCTGTGATTTGCTTTAGCCAAAAGACTTTGGCAAAGGGGGAGGGATTTTGTAGATGTCATTAAGGTTCCAAATCAGCCGAGTTTGCATTAATCAAAGGAAGAAGATTCCAGCTGAGCCTGACTTCATTAGGTGAGCTCTTAAAGATGACCTCAGCCCTTACTGGGGTCAGAGGCCATCGCTGGCTGGTCTGAAGAAGCTGGAATATGGTGAGCTGAACTAGAGAAGGCCATGTGGACAATAACCTGCCAGCTTCAACCTGTCCCTGGTTCCTAGGGACAGCTTTGGTCTAAGAGACAAGGTGGCTGGGATAGTTCTATCGTTGACTCAGGGGCGAACAGGGGAAATGGGGAGATTTCTGGAAGCCTTCCTTTTAAAATGCTCATAACCTAGTCAGCAGCCCCAGAAGTCAACTGGCCACTCGGCAACCTGCTGAGGTCTGAGAGGACCCTGGGGCTACTCGGAGTCCTGGCCACTCTGACTACGCCTGCCTCTCCTTTCTAGATCAGCTGGCCCTACAACACCAGCTGTTTTTCTGCTTCGTTCTTGGTAACTCTATATCTTGGGTATCCAGACATTTTCCATGTAGTCCTTGCATTTGGGGGATGCTATTGCAAGTGTCTTGGGGTCAGGTCTGAGTTAGTTCAACTTCACCTCCGGGCCATAAGTGTGAGTTCAGGGGTGGGCTCTATATTCAAAATTAGCCTCGGTGAACATGTGCTAGGGATGTCTGGGGGAAAAAAGGTGTTTTGCTTTTCTTAAGAGAGATCTCCACTCTCCTGGATGTGGTGGGGAAACTTGGCAATCATGAGACTTGTTAGGAGGTATATGCAGTCCTGTGTAAAGCTGACCACACACAGGAGACAAGAAAAACAGGATGAATGCAGGGCCCACTATACCTTGGAATTAAACTAACTGGAAAGTTTCCGTCCCTCTGGACCTCCAGTGATGTGATCCCTAAGTGCATTCTGGTGTGAGTTTGGAAGTGGTGTCTCCCAGCAAGGGCTTGGGTAGGTTAGCTGAAACATTAACAAAGTAGAACCTCATTGGTAAAAACATAGTAATTCTATGTTTGCACCTTTCAAATACCTCACAGCCAAGCAGACTTCACAAATGCTGGTAAATATCCTTCAAACCATCATCAAATGAAAACGCTCATTTCCAATGTGCAAGATGCCTGCATTCAAAAAGTCTGGAGGCATATAGCAAAGAGGCGTTTTTCTTCTGAAAATACCTACACCGGGATTACAACTATAAGGATACTGAAAAGAAAAAGTCCCCAAACTTTTGGGATTGGTATTTGCATTTGCAAAATAATTTGCAACTAGAACTGCCTGGTAGCACTTTATGGAAATCAAAAAGTGGGTTTTGAATATCTAGGTCATTTCCCCCCACCTCACCCCCACAGCCCCCAGCATCCAAATCCATAGTAAAATCAACTGTCTAGCTGTCTGGAAGAGATTGCACTAAATGCTCAGAGTAGCTCTCCCAAAAATTCTGAATAATTTGGATAAAAGTAGACGCATCTGGGCATAGTCATATTTAACTGATTTACCTTAATTCTGTAAATCGATTTATTGCCCGAGAAGCTCCTCCATTCAGTTGTCTTTGCCCTGTGCCACCTTCCATAGTTGCCAAAGCTGCCGGCTCCTCCACCCTAAATAACTCTGAACCTGTGGCAGAGGCGTTGGGGTTGGTTTGAAATGGCAGTATTTTCCCACCCATTTCTCCATTCAGGATTTTCTCCCTTCAAAGGATGCTTTGTATATCTCGTGTTTCCTTCCCCTGCTTGTTTGAATCTAAAATGAATCTGAACTAAAAGTACTTGTTGAGTGGTTAGGCTCCCAGCTGTAATTTGGAGTCAAGGTATGAATATTTTATACTCAAAGAGTCACTGAAGATTTATAGGAGGTTTTTAAAAATAAATGAATACACTCATTTTTGTTGGCATAGGTATACTATAGCTGGGGGAAAACAAAAATACAAGACAAGCCCTCAGTCATTGGTCTAAAAAATGAACCTGCATTTTTGTTTGGGGATGATGGGGAGTAAGTGTGGTGAGCACACAGTGTCCCTTGGAGGAAAGAAATACTAGGATGAAGGAGACCCGGGTAGGAAACAAACACAAAAGCCACCCAAAGGCTCAAATCTTGATTTGAACCCACCCAGATTCCAGAGGTATCGTTTCAGAAGGTGCTCTTCATGTCCTGGCAGAAATTAGGTGTCGGGCTGGGGAGCCAGTACTCAGATGCCTGTGGCTTCCTTTCACTACAAAAATAGACTTAAAAAATAATCCAGCCTTTGGCAAAGTCTCTTCCAAGATGGAGCGACCTGAGTAGCCCCTTCACTTTCGCTGGGTTTGCCGTTGCACGGAGCCCGCAGCCTGGTGAGCTCATTGGTGGTTCAAAGGTGTTGAACGCAGTTGAAACAGAATATTCATACATGTTAACTAAGCATTTCCAGTTTTTTCTTCTCCTATAAATCTGTGAAGTTTATTCTCCTAATAACATGTATTGGCTTACATTTTACCAGTATCCTGTGGCTTCTTCTGTATAAGGTAGGCCGGTTAAGTAATTTTCTTTAGCTTTAAAGATCTAAAGAGTAGAGAGAAAGCATTTGGGCTCTTTTAACCTCTAAGCATGACCACACTAAGCATTACCCCAGAAACATAAGCTTTTCTTCCTAAAGCTTCCTGTGGAAGGACATTCCAGTCACGTCATTTCTGATGTTCATTAAGTATTCAATATATATTTTAATTGTGCCTAATACATATTGATTCTCTTGTAATGCCCTGATTTTACCCTAGGCAAACTGAATGGCAATTTAGAAGGAAAAAAGGAACTTTCTAAACTTTTATGGGTGGCTGCCAAGATCATGACCACCTGTGGAGTGTTGGTTACGTTGCCCAAAGTAAATGTTCTTACTGACAACAATTCATTTTTCCCCCTTCATCCCTAATGTCTAACCTCTATCTATATCCTTTAAGTAGATTCAGCCTGCAAGAAGTTTGTAAAAATTCAGATATATGCAAAAAACAAAAACAAAACCCAATAACCTAGATACCATTTTTACTATTAAATTGGCAAAGATTTTGACATTTCTTAACATGTAGCATTGATAAAACTGTTAGAATGTGGCTGTTAAGACTGGGTGTGAGAGTAAAATGGGTATAACCTTTGAGGATAGATTGGCAGCATATTCTACCACATAACAACACTTCTAGTTATTTATCCCACAGCTGTAGAGGAGAGCAAAGATTTATTATTGCATTTATTGTAATAGCAAATCATGTAAACAACTTCTATGCTAACCAACAGGGAACTCCTTATATAAACGAAGGAATATTTATACAAAGGAATATTATGCAGCCATGTACAAGGACAAGCTAGTGGGAATGTGTAGACATTAAGAGATAGCCAAGAGACAGGCTTGAAAAAAAGAAAGGGACAGAACAGTATGTATACTGTAATCCATTGTACATTTGCAGACAATTTCTAAAAGAAGTGTTAAGAAATTGTAATGACTGGTACTTTTTTAGATATGGAACTGTGGATCTGAGAGGAGAAGAGGGAGAATTTACCTTTTGAATTTTATACCCTTTTGGATTACTTTGGTTTTAAAAAGTCATTATGTATGTACTAGAGGCCTGATACACAAAATTCGTGCAAGAGTAGACTTTCCTTCCCCTGGCTGCCGGCACCAGCTTTCCTCGGGTACCCGGGACCCAGGCTTCCCTCCAGCCGCCGGCAAGCACCTGGGACCCGGGCAGCCCCAGCTTCATCTGGAAGGTCTTCCTGAAGAATGTCTGGTCTAATTAGCATATTATGCGTTTATTACTATAGATTCATTGATTATAATCAAGCTCGTATAATTTTTAATAAACAAAAAAATATCTACTGTGGCCATCACTCTACATTTCCTACATTAATCCAGACCACTTCCTGTTTACCACCATTGATGTTCCCCCAACTCATCTCAGTTTCTCTGACAACCTCTTTTTGGCTGAGTTTCTTACGCCCAGAGGACAAGCCTTCACTCTCAGTGTTCCTGTGCTCAAGTCTTACCTGAAACATAAAAGGTATTAAGTGTTCTGTGGAGAATCCAGGGGCTGATTGTGATCCTGACTTCTTCATTCCCATGTTTTCCTGGGTTCTCTAAACACTTTCGCAGTCCTGTCAGCCTTCGTTAATGTCACTGTATGAGTTTTATATTTCTGCATAATAAATTATCACAAACTTGGTGGTTTAACACAAAATACATTTATTACCTCACAGTTTCCATGGGCAGGAGTCCAAGCACAACTTACCAGATACTTTAGGATATCTCACAAGGCTACATTCAAGGTGTTGGCTGGGGGCTGTGATTTTATCTCAAGGCTCAACCAGGGCAGCTCCCCCTCTAAGGTGTTGATGGTGGCAGAATTTGATTCCTTGCCACCTGTTGAATTGGACTATTTCTACTGGCTGTTGGCCGATGACTCTCTCAAGTCCCTTCCTTCACCAAAACCAGTGTGGAGAGTGTCTGCAACTCTTGTAACATAGTCACGGCAGCAACAGCTTATCCCTCATTTATTGGTTAGAAGCAAGTCACAGATCCTGCACAAACTCATGGGGAGATGAATATACAAAAGCAAAAATACCAGGAGGTGGGGTCATTGAGGACCACCTTAGAGCCAGAATAGTCATGAACTTGTATGATTGACATTGGGGTAGCCTAAAAGGAACTCCATCAGTGATATCTTTTCTTTTTTTTAAGTTCTCAATTACAGCTGACATTCAATATTATTTTGTGTTAGTTTCAGGTGTACAGCATAGAGATTAGACAATCATATACTTTACAGAGTGCCCCCCCCCCACACACACATTTTAAATACTGACCTGGCACCATACATAGTTATTACAATGCTAGAGGCTCAGTGCATGAATTTGTGCATGGGTGGGGTCCCTCGGGGTGGCCCGTGGAGATCCGGCTCCAGCTTGCACCCTCAGCTTTGCAGCCCTGCAGCCTCACCTGGCACCCCACCCCCTCACCTGCTCCACCAGCCCGCCCTGGGAGCTGGGTGGCGGGCCCTGCCTCTGCCGCTGCCACTGGTTGCCATCTGCAGGGCCATTGGTGGGGTGACTGGGCCCCTGCTTGCACCTGCCTTTGTCTGGCGCCACCCGCTCACCTGCTCCACCATCCTGCTCTCATCAGAGTCCATTGGGGCTGGCAGTGCCTCCACTGTCACCCCCTGCCAATGCCATGCCACCAACGCCTGCCATGTTCCATGCCATCCCCTGGTGGTCAGCGCACATTATAGTAAGTGGTCAAACTCCCAACCTCCTGGTCGAATGACTGCCCGAGGGGACAATTTGCATATTAGGCTTTTATTATATAGGATTATTGACCATTTTCCCTGTACTGTACTTGAACATCCCCGTGATTATGTTGTAATTACCAAAATCATACAGTATTTGTCTTTCTCTGTCTGACTTATTTCACTTGGCATGATACCACCAGGCCCATTCATGCTGTCACAAATAGTAAGATTTCATTTTTTACAGCTGAGTAATATCTCATTGTATATATTTACCTCAGCTTGTTTATTCTGTTATTTGTTAATGGACACTTGGATTACTTCCATCTTTTGGCTATTATAAATAATGCTGCAATGAACATGAGGTGCATATATGCTTTCAAATTAGTGTTTTGGATTTCTTTGGATATATACCCAGAAGTGGAATCACTAGATCATAAGGCAGTACTATTTTTAACTTTTGAGGAACATCCATAACGTTTGCCATAGTGGCTGGAGCAATGTGCATTCATACCAACAGTACACAAGGGTTCTCTTTTCTCCACTTTCTCACCAATATTTGTTGTTTGTTTATTCATTAATTATAGCCATTCTGACAGGTATGAAGCGATATCTCATTGGGGTTTTAATTTGCATTTCTTGATGATTAGTGACATTGAGCACCTTTGCATATGTCTATTGAACATCTGTACGTTCTCTTTAAAGAAGTGTCTATTCAGGCCCTCTGCCCACTTTTTAATTGGATTGTGTTGTGTGTGTGTGTGTGTGTGTGTGTGTGTGTACGCGCATGCATTGAGTTGTATTAGTTCTTTATAAATTTTGAATATTAACCCCTTATCCAATGTATCACTGACAAATATCTTCCCCCATTCAGTGGTTGTCTTTTAGCTTTGATAATGTTTTACTTTGTTGTGCAAAACATTTTAGTTCGATGTAGTCTCTTTTGTTTTTTGTTTGCTTGCTTGTTTTCCTTGCTCAAGGAGATTTGTCAGAAAAAAACTGATTGCTAAAATAAATGTTAGAGTGCTTACTGCCTATAATTTCTTCTAGGAGTTTTGTGGTTTTGAATCCCATGTTTAAGTCTTTAATTCATTTTGACTTTTTTCTTGTAAATGGTGTAAGAAGGTGGTCTAGTTTCATTTTTTTTTCCATGTATCTGTCCAATTTTTCCAATATCATTTATTGAGCAGAATGTCTTTACCCCATTGTAAGTTCTTGTATCCTTTGTCAAATATTAATTGACCTTGTAGGCATAGGTTTATTTTGTTACATTGATCTATGTGTCTCTTTTTATGCCAGTACCATGCTGTTTTGATTATTATAACCTTGTAGTATTTATTGTTTGCTATCAGATAGCATGATTCCTTCAACTTTGTTCTTCTTTCTCAAGATTGCTGTGGCTATACAGGGTCTTTTGTGGTTCCATATAAAAATTTGGATTATTTGTTCAAGTTCTGTGAAAAATGTCATTGGTATTTTGATAAGAATTGCACTGAAACTATTAAATTGTTTGAGGTAGTATGGAGATTTTAACAATGTTAATTCTTTCAATCCACAAGCATGCTATATGCTTCCATTTATTTGTATCTTTTTCACTTCCTTTCTCCAATGTCCTATAATTTTCTGAGTCCAGGTTTTTTACCTCCTTGATTCGTTTTATTTCTAGGTATTTTTTATCCCATTGTAAATGGGATTATTCTCTTATTTTCTTTTTCTGATAAGTCATCACTGGTGTATAAAGTGTAACACATTTATGAATACTCATTTTATGTCTTGCTACTTTACTGAATTCATTTATTAGTTCTAGTCCTTTTTTGATAGAATCTTTAGGGTTCTCTCTATATAGTATCATGGCACCTGCAAAAAATGACAGTTTTTCTTTCTTTTCAATTTGGATGTTTTTTATTTCTTCTTATTGTCTGATTGCTGAAGCTAGGACTTTGAATATTATGTTGACTAAGGGTGGTGAAGATTGGCATTCCTGTCTTGTTCCTGGTCTTAAGAGAAACACTTTTAGTTTTTCCCCATTGAGTATGATGTTAACTGTGGGGTTGTCATATATGGCTTTTGAAAGGGCGAGTCGCCTCGGGGCCTGACCACGCTGCTGGCGGCCTCGGGCACCGACTCCCCAGCCCACGGCGGGAGCCCGGCGCAGGCTGCCACCCGCCCGCCGCCCCCGGACCGGACCCACGCAGCAGCAGCGGCAGGGGGGCGCGTGCCCTCGCCCGAGGAGATGGAGGAGGAGGCGATCGCCGACGCCCCCGGGAACGAGACGGAGGACGTGGACTTCCTGCCTGGGCTGGAACTGGTCGATCTACTGGACCCCCAGCAACCGGACTGGCCCCTGGAGCCTGGGCTCAGCTCGCCCTGGGCGGGGCTAGGACTGCACCCTCCATCTTGCCCTGGGTCCTCCATTTTTGGGGCAGCCGCCATGTGCTCAGGAGAGTGCCTTCTTCCCGGAAGCCCAGGCCCCTGCTGGCCACGCCCAGGATGACCCGACTCGCGCCTGGCCAATCGGCCGGGCCCACAGTCCCCTCTCCTGCCCTCACTCCACCCCCCTTTAAAACCCCCTGTCCCATCAGGCCTCTCTCTCTCAGCCACTGGAGCTTACCGTTGCATCGGTGAGTGTGGCAGGGGAGCCAAACCCGGGTTTGAAATAGATGACTCTTTGTTTTTGCATCGGACTGACTGGCTCCCTCGGGGTCTTGGGAACTTTGAAATCTGGGCACAACAGCTTTTATGATGTTGTGGTATGTTTCCTCCATTTCCTCCTTGCTGAGCATTTTTATCATAAATGGGTGTTGGATTTTGTCAAATACTATTTCTGCAACTACTGATATAATCATATGATTTTTACCCTTCATTTTGTTTATGTGGTGTATCATGGAATTGATTTGTGATAATTCCCACTTCACAGGACTAAATCCTACTTGATGATAGCATATGGTCTTTTTAATGTATTGCTAAATTTAGTTTGCTAATATTTTGTTGAGAATTATTGAATTTATGCTCATCAAAGATATTGGTCTATAATTTTCTTTCTTTGTAGTGTTTTTAATTGGGAATAAGGATAATGCTGGCCTCATAAATTGAGCTTGGGAGTCTTCTGTCCTCTTGAATTTTTATAATAGTTTGAGAATGATAGGTATTTTTTCTTCTCTGAATGTTTGATAAAATTCACAGCTGAAGTAATCCATTCTAAGACTTATTTGTTGGTAGTTTATTAAATTACTGTTTTGACTTCATTCATTGTAATTGATCCGTTCAAATTTTCTGTTTCTTCTTGATTTAGTCTCAGAAAATTGTTGTTTCTAGGAACTTATCTATTTCTTCCAGATTGTCCAATTTGTTGGCATATGATTGTTTATAATATTTTCTTATAATCGTTGTATCTCTGGGGTATCAGTTGTTACTTCTCTTTTGTTTTTAATTTTATTTGGTTTTGTTCCCTTTTTTCTTGATGAGTCTGATTAATGTTTTATCAAAATTTTTAAAATTTTTTCAAAGAACAAGCACTTGGTTTCATTGACCTTTTGTATTTTCTATAGACTCTATTTTGTTTATATTCATTCTGATCTTTATTATTTCTTTCCTTCTACTCATTTTGGACTTTGTTGTTCTTATTATAGTTCCTTTAGGTATATGGTTAATTGTTTATTTGAGATTTTTCTTCTTTGTTGAGGTAGGCCTGCAATGGTATGAATTTCCCTCTTAGGACTGCTTTTTCTGTGGCCCACAGATTTGTGTTGATGTATTTTTATTTCCATTTGATTCTATGTATTTTTTATTTCTTTCTTGATCTCACTGTTAACCAATTCATTGTTTAGTGACATGTTACTTATTTTCCATGTCTGTGTGTTTTTCAGTTTTTTTTCTCATAATTGATTTCTAGTTTTATACCTATATGGTCAAAAAAGAGGGTTGATATGCTTTCAAGCTTCTTAAATTTATTGAAACTTGTTTTGTGGCCTAACATGTCATCTATCCTTAAAAATGCTCCTTGTGCACTTGAAAAAAATGTACATTCTGCTGCTTTGGGGTGAATGCTCTGAAATATCAATTATATGTATCTGGTCTAGTGTGTAACTCAAGGCCTCTTTTTCCTTTCTGTCTGGATGATCTACACATTGATTTCAATAGGATGCTATACTCCCCTACTCTGACTCCATTACTAGGAAAGTTATAATTTGTGGGCAGTGTGGGAAAGGGACTTAGCACAGGGACAATGGTGGCTGGCTCTCCAACTCTCTCCCCAAAGTCACATACCCCAATTTCTCACCCTAGGACTCCTGTCTGATCTTAGCTGCTGGCCCACACACTGGAGCTCAGGGTGAATGCCTACAAATGAGATTTTGTGCCCTGGCCCTTTAAGAAGGCATCTGGGTTTGTAGCAGTCTCTTGTCTTACACTGGGGGACAAAATCTCTCTGACTTTGACAACTGGATGTTATGTGAGCCCCTGTGCACAGCACTGCTGTTCCAAACTTGGGAGCCCAGGAAAAAATCCCTCGCTTCTCACGGTAGACCTTTGTAGCTGAGATATCCCCCCACATTCTCAACCAGCACACATGGGTGTGGGGAAGCCCTCTACGTGTGTTTGCCCTTTTTACCAGTATCGTGTGGCTTCTTCTGCATATCCTCAGTTATAATACTTGTGTTCAGTTAGTCTTCAGTTGGCTATTCAGGTTGACTGGTCTATAATTTAATTGTAATTACAATTTTGTCATAGAAGGAGGTGAGTGTAACTTCTACTACTCCACCACCATATCAGAAAACTATTTAAACACAGATGATTTTCCTAATAATCTCCTTATTTTTCCAATTGCTTACAACTTCTCTGGGGTCTTTCAAGGCCACTTTCAGCCAAAGTGTCTCATTCCTGTATCTCCTTTCTATCTGGGCTTTGTCTGATAATGTCAGCCTGTACTGAAAGATGACTTCCATTCTTTCCTCATTGGCGTCACCCAGCTCTAATCCTCAGGATTGGTGAGAAGTAACTTGGGAGCTATTGAGCTAGAACTATATAACAGTAAGTAATCCTGACTTGTCTGGGCTCTGGCTCCCAGCTCAAATGCCCCCTTCTCACCACCACTGACACAGCCTACTGTGCTCCTGCTCTGCTACTCATTGCATATCACACTTTCTCTTTTGTTTTCTTCATAAGTATAATCACATCTGAAGCTCTCTGGTTTGATTACTTGTTGCCTTGTTTACTGTCTGCTTCCTCTGAAGAGGGTAAGAAGCTGGGTGCAGAGGTCTTGTTTTTCTTTGCAGTATCTCCAGAACCTTGGATGGCTCCTGCCACAGGGGGAAATATTTAACATCTATCCGTGAAATTAATAATTGGATTAATCAGTGCATAATCAATGTGCCCTGGGAACCCTCTATGTGGAGGAAGTACCATTGGTACCCAGGCCTTAAAAGTAATTTCTTAGAGTTTTCCTAGGTGCCCAATGGTTGCAAACCTAAACTTCACCATCTTGGTGTTATTGACTTTTGTCTTGATAATATCTGAGCATTTCCCACCCCTCACTCTCTCCTCACCAATCATTGAGAATTTTGATGGCTGGACTAAAACATGCTCCAGTAACTGAGCCCACATGGAAGGTGGCATCTGGAAGTTGCTTTCAGTATCTGTGTTGGTCAGTGGCTATCAGTTGTTGAACTGTGACCAAGAAATAGCTGCAGAATTTGGAGGCCAACAACTGCCCCTCTTTACCTACATATTTGTTGCCAGAGATGACATCATTATAGATGAAGGTTTATAATCACAAAAATAATAAGCACTTTTAAAAGTGCTTGATGTGCATCAGGCTCTCAGCTAAGTGCTTTATCCACACTAGTGTCTCTTTTCAACCTTACAGCAGCCCCATCAAGAATGGAAGGTGGTGTTTGTTCCCACTTGGGCATCACCATGTCTAGAAACAACTACTTGATCAAATGTAAATGCATTTTCTAAGCCAGATTATTAGGAGAATGTCAATAAAAATAAATTTATTAGCATTCTTTCATTAGGAAGAAGTCTTAATAAAAACACAATTTTACCATAATTGGAATGAAATAGTTCAGCACTGTACAAATAATCTGAAATGATCTTACTTTGGCTCATGTAGTATATGGAAAAAGTCACTACTGCAAGCTGTTAAGAAATGGATTTCTAATATTTGATTTTTCATAGTGTTTATTCAAAATTTAATTTTACCATTAAAATTTTCATTGAATGAGTCATTAAGACTTTCTCGTTACTATAACAAGAAGACACATTCAAACAAAGGCATTTCAGAGTGCTTAGGGATGCTTAAAAGCCCATACCTACAGGCTGTCTTTGAGCTGGTTGGTGCTATTTGCCCTTAGTAGAGGGCAGCTTCTCTCCCATTCATAGGAATGAACATTTTACATTAAATTTTAAGGCCTGTTTTTCTATTGTGCCTTTTCAATGGTCTTTTTTCTAGAGTCAATCTCTGAAAACCAATGCTCTCTTTCTATATTTGTGTCTATGCTCTGGACTATTGTGGGTAGGGGAGTGAGAGCAGAGGGAGCCGGGGTGAGCCTTACAAGTCCTTTTAATAAAGGGGGGAATGTCATTGCCTGATACCACTCCCAAAGAGACTTGTCCCGGAGAAAGGGACAGCAAGTACTCAGCAGGGATATTTTTGCTACTGGATGGGGACATCTCAGGTGGTCATGTAGGTGGGGTCATTAAACTCTGGTTCAGGTAACTAAACTGAAGCATTCCTATTGACCTGGTAGGGTCTTAGGAGTAGTGAGTGATAAGTGCTAGAGTAATGCAGACTCTGAAGTGAGATGAGACAGACTTGCATTTCCAGGCTATGTAACAAAGGTCTGCTTTCTTAACTTCTTTGAACACTGACTTCCTTGTCTATGAGTTGGGAGTAGTGTGAGATAGCAACCTCACAAGAAGAGGGTTAATATTTAATGAACACATTTGTACCTAATACCACTCCTTGACACAAAGTAAAAAAATGAAACCTGGTCCTTCTTGTTGTGGCCTCCTACCAATTTCTGCAGAGACCAATGCCTCTTCTTGCAACTCAAAGTTTGGGTTCCGCTAACAAGAAAAATGAGTTGGGATGATGCCCAATGTGTAAGCAACTGCAGTGTCTCCTCAGCATGCAAATCACGGGATGAAAAATCCAAATTATGAGAAAGCTTAATTCAAAGAAGAGAATTCTCTATACCTAGTCCTTCGTGTGATGCTTCTCTCTCATTTATGATTAAGAGAACTCTTGCTTTCCCACTCCACCCATCCCAACATTCCTTCTTCCTCAAAGTTCATGTGCAGTAAATGCAATCTCCATTCATGTAGGTGTTCAGGTTCCAAACCAAAGTCTTTTCCTTGCTTTCTTGCTTTACCATACATTTCATGTCCAATCTGCAAGCAAGACCTGTTGGCTCGGCTTTCAAACACCTCCATTACCTCTAATGTTGTCCCCATGTTTTAAAATTCATGATGTTTTTGTGAGTTCTTGGGACTGCTTCGCCAGCTTCTATGCTTGCTCCCAACTGACAGCAAACAGAGGAAATCTTGAAATGTGTAAATCTTGAAGTCCTCAAATGACTTCCCATTGAACTTAAAATAAAATCTCCACAGAAATATTGATTAGCTTTTAAATTATAATTCAAAGGGGAGGATACTCAGGATTCAAATATAAGTGAGGAAGAGGTCAAGTCCAATTTAGTGATATCAGGTCACAGGAAGTAGAATGTCTGGCTAGAACCACTCTTTTTAAAAAAATATATTTTATTGTATTTTTACAGAGAGGAAGGGAGAGGGATAGAGAGTTAGAAACATCGATGAGAGAAAAACATCGATCATCTGCCTCCTACACACCTCCTACTGGGGATGGGCCCGCAACCAAGGTACATGCCCTTGACCGGAATCGAACCTGGGACTCTTCAGTCCGCAGGCCGACGCTCTATCCACTGAGCCAAACCGGTCAGGGCAGAACCACTCTTTTTAAGCATGAGCAAGATAAGCAGTGGCAAAGCAACTACGCAAATGATTTTTGAACTAAGATACCACAAGCTTTATTAGAATATGTCCAACTCCAGCTATCAGAACATTTGGCTAGGGCTGCCTTACACAAATGGGACTCTTCCCTCCCTCATATAATAAGTCTACAGGTAGGTTGGCATGGGTTAAGGGTCACTGACTTCAGAGCTATGGGCCAACATCTCTGAAATTCTTTCAGCCTTTCTCTTATGATTGCAAAATGTTTATTCCCCTGCCCCTTATATAATGCCCATACCTATCACAATGCTTTGTGCATATTATACGTCCCATAATTAATATATCCTGGATTTGAGCAGATTTTCAGAGGGCAGGGACTATCACTGGGGAGAAAAGATAGTGCAAAAACAAGTTCGAATTGAAACACCAATTAATACAAACATTTGGAGTTTATGGGATGCTTGTGACAGAAGGTGCCTCATACCGAGAGGATGGACAGGACAAAGACGCACATCCTCAGAACTGAACAAGGTAGGCAGCACAGTCCCCATAACAGTGGGCATGCACCAAATGTTGGTTTATTTCCATGCATTTTATGACTTAGAGCAGGGGTGGGCAAACTTTTTGACTCGAGGGCCACAATGGGTTCTTAAACTGGACCGGAGGGCCGGAACAAAAGCATGGATGGAGTGTTTGTGTGAACTAATATAAATTCAAAGTAAACATCATTACATAAAAGGGTACGGTCTTTTTTTTTTAGTTTTATTCATTTCAAACGGGCCGGATCCGGCCCGCGGGCCGTAGTTTGCCCACGGCTGACTTAGAGGCACAATGTGGTAGTCTATTAAAAACATGGGAATCCAAGCTAAACAAATTTGCTTTTATACTTTAACTGGCTCTCTGATATTAATTAGTGTGCAGTACTTGAAAGGCAGCGATTGAGATTAAACAAACTAGTTTTTAAAACTTAGCTCCTTCACTTCTTAGCAGGCTGTCCTTCCTCCTGTGTAAAACGGGGTTACTACTGTTATGATGAGGTAACAACAACAAGCAATTACTCCAAGTTTGCACTAAATAACACCTCATTACTGTTAATACCTTCAAGGAAATTTCAGCCCAATAATTAATGCCACTGATCGGTTCTTTGTTGCTCTACTGTTTCTTTTGCTTTAGATTAAATTCATTAATCTTTTTGTGCCTCTCTTTCCATGATTGTCAACATGGGTTGGTGTCGTGTTCTGAAGGTATCAGATGCCGAGTGTGTACAAATAATTCGTACCAGGAAGCTGAAGTCTGATCCTGGGTCACTCAACTGATACCTGACAAAGTTGCTGAACTTTCCTTATCTCTACACTAGGCACCACCAAGTTGGCCTTCCTTCCCATGGCTGCTTCTTGGAGGAACTTATAACTGATGATAAAGTACTTGACAAACATGGCGTGCTGAATGGTATCTGGAGGGGAGATTGAACCAAAGGTGAGGTGTTGATAAGAAGGGGGATGGTGATATATTTCTGGTACTTACCCTGGGTTCCTATGAACAAAGTATTTCCTGGATATTGTCATACAGTGCCGTACACTAACGATATTAATTATAGTAGTAACTGGCATTTATTGAAAGCTTGGTCTATTATAGGCAGGGGAATACCTGGTGATTTGACATCACAAACAGCTCATTTTTTAACAACTCATCATCCTATCTAATAAAAGAGAAACATGGTAATTAGCATATGTCTACTACCCTTCCCATTGGCTAATCAGCGAGATATGCAAATTAACTGCCAGCCAAGATGGCGGCATCCAAACCCCCTGATCGCCCTGCGGCTCTGTGTGTGAAAGGGGGTGGGGCCACAACCTCCCTATCGGCCCTGCTCTGTTCGTGACAGAGGAAGGCGCCCCAACCCCCTGATCAGCCCTGCTCTATGCCTGATAGGGGGGAGCTCCCCAACTCCCTCATCTGCCCTGCAGCTCTGTGTGTGACAGGGTGCAGCGCCCCAACACCCCCCCCACACACGGGCCCTGCTCTGTGTGTGATGGGGTAGAGCCATAACCTCCCCATCGGCCCTGCCCTGAGTGTGACAGTGGCGGTGCCCCAACCCCCTGATGGGCCCTGCTCTGTGCGTGACAGGGTACAGAGCCCCAACCGCCCTGATGGGCCCTGCTCTGTGAGTGACAAGGGGCAGCGCCCCAAAACCCTTATTGGCCCTGCTCTGTGCATGACAGGGGGTGGCGCCGCAACCTCCTCATCGACCCTGCCTTGAGTGTGACAGGGGGCGGTGCCCCAACCCCCCAATCGGCCCTACCCTGAGCATGACTGAGTGTGGCATCACAACCTCCCGATCCGCCCTGCTCTGTGCATGACAGGGGGTGGCGCCCCAACTCCCCAATTGGCCCTGCTCTGAGCCCGACCAGGGCCTGCACCTAGGGATTGGGTCTGCCTTCTGCCACCCGGGAGCAGGCCTAAGCCAGCAGATCGTTATCTCCCGAGGGGTCCCAGACTGCGAGAGGGCACAGGCCAGGCTGAGGGACCCCCTTTCCCCCCCCCCCCCCGAGTGCACAAATTTTTGTGCACCGGGCCTCTAGTATGATATAATTACTTTCATATAAACTTGAAATAAAACAAGTAATACTAATGGTCAGAGAAGAAACATAGATATTGAATACTTTTTTAAAAAAATTATTTATTTATTTTTTTTAAATAGATTTTTATTGATTTCAGAAAGGAAGAGAGAGGGAGAGAGATAGAAACACCAATGATGAGAATCATTGATTGGTTGTCTCCTACATGCCCCCAACTGAAGATCAAGACTGCAACCCGGACATGTGCCCTTGACTGGTATCAAACCCGGGACCCTTCTGTCCGCAGGCTGAAGCTCTATCCACTCTGAACCAAACCAGGTAGGGCTGAATATTTTTTTTTTTGAACTTTGTGTAGAACATCAGGCAAGCAAAAAAAAAAATAATAAAAACAATAAAATTCAAAAAAGGAAACAAGAAATAGATTAATACTTTTTAATTACATCAAAGTATTCTTGGAAAAAAATACAAAAGAATAAATTCTGCAAGTTTCAGAGAATGATTTATACACAAATCAAAGTAATTCTAGTGATGTGTTTTCAGCTTTATATCAGTTTGCTATTATACCCCCCAATCAATCCACTGTTTCAATGCAATATTGTGCCCAAAGTAAGATCAAACTAAACCCTAACGATCTTCCTCTAGAAACAAGCACACATAGCTGAGTCTCTGTCTGTCCGGAGCCAACTGTATAATTTCCATGTTAAAGAAGCTGTTTAAGAAAGAATGGGTAAACTTTAAACAATAAAATGAAATTTTAAAAAAGAATGAGTAATAAACACATGTTAATTTGATGCCTACACATGTATGATTCTGTTAAAACTCTACAGTGACCATAGCAATTGCTTAGAACATTTTTCAGACCAGCAATTTTTTCAGGGACGACTATTTCATCCAAACAATGTGTAGAATTGCCAATGTATGGTGACAATAATTTCAGGTGAGTGCAGTTTTTAATTTCTCTACAAGCCATGAGCCTCTTGATGGCATATACCTTGGTTTTCAGATTGTTCTAAGTGCTTTGTATTCATGAATGCATTTAATTCTCCCGACTCTTCGTATCCCCATTTGACAGATGAGACTCAGAAAGGGTAGATAACTAGCCCAAGGCCACAGTTAGTGGACAGCCAGCCTGGATTTAAATTAGAACCCAGGCAGTCTCTTCTCTTAGACTGCACTCATGACCAGGTGACCACACTGTTTCCAAAAAACGCACGTTATGGCTGTGTGGAAATAATTCACATTTTCACTGTTATCTGTGTAACACCACCCCTTCTTTTTTTAAGTTCAGAATGCATTTGAAAAGCACAGCTGACCTGAATTCCTGATCTCCAGGGAATTGCGATAGGAGCCGAGGCTTGCAGCTTTTTCAATTGGCATTTGCGAGGACACATTTCAATAAAGAACTTGCATGTGTAAACCGGATTGATACAAGGACTATGAAAGAAACATTTTAAATTCTTCTCCTGAAAAGACTATGAAAAAGCACAGAAAGTAGAAAAAAAGTTTCAGGAAGACTTTGCAGGACAACTTAACAAAATATCACATAAATGTGATATTTTTGACTCTCCCTGGAAATTTCTTCCAAGGAAGGGGAGCCATTGAGTTGTTCATATGTTTTTGTTTTGACTCCTATAACCTAGTCATTAAAATGTCCCAGGGAGTCTTTGCTCAGTGGCACATGGAGCTGGGAGAAGAAAAGCTGTTTGTCGTGCACACACCTCAACGTCTAGGAGCCATGAATCAGGCTGTTCAAAACATTGCTCTTTCCCTCACATAATCCCAGGCATATCTGTCATGCAAATGAAATTAATTTTCTGTAATTTAACAGTTTTTGCTCACACAACTCAAGACAAGCTTCTTCCAGAAAACGATTCCAAAATATAAATAAAAATTAAAAAAAAAAGTTGGGGGCAAACTCAGTTTTGTCTACGTCTCTTTAGAGCCTCGGAGTCTTTGTGTGTTGACCAGGTGTTCAAGCATTTTTTCTAGTTTAAATTTTAGGGCACTACAGGAGATAATGTCAGCTGGTCGATTCTGTTGCATATATAATGCACCAAATACACACAGGACAGATCGAGTAAGTATAAGCACAGAGAAATCAATGGAACATCACTGATGTTTGGGTGGATTTTGACTTCATTCATGCTGCACTACTCTGATATAAAACACATTTTTTGTTCCATGATAAATATTAGGCTTCCCATTTGTATAAAATACTTAACTAACTTAATTTGACTTTTCAGCTGTTTCTGGGGTTCTGTAGGAAGCCACAAAATCGTGAATTTCTCAGCAAAGGTGACACATGGACCCTACTCACTTAGCAAATAGCACTATCACAGGGCAGAAGAATAACCCTGCAAGTCTACAACCTCACAGGGCGGCTCCATCTCCCAAACAAAGACAAGACACAAATGCTGCATCGAAGGCATTCGTTTTTGTGAAATGTAACTTTTTACATGTTAATTTTTGCAGAAAATGCCAAGTTCTGGCTTGAATTGAAAATAGTCTATAGGGAGTATAGTCTATAGGAGCACAGGGGAGATTAGAAAAAAGGTAAAATGCCCTGTGAAGAACTAGAGTTTATTTTAAATTAATCACACAATCAGTTTTTTGAAGCCCCAAGTAGGTGAATTAATGAGTGTGTGTGTGTGTGTGTGTGTGTGTGTGTGTGTGTGTGTGTGTGTGGTTTAAGTCTCTCTGGATCTCCACAGAGGCACAGGATATCAGGTTTTCTTTGCACTGAAGACAAAACAATAATCAACAAATCATTTCTCAAAGGATTAGGCTCAACATAAAGGGGTCATCCCGACAGTGGATATGGTGCAGATACTAAGGATGGTTACCTAGGAGAGTTGGGGAATTTCTCTTCTTGGGGTTGGGTTTGGGATAGGGGTGTAAAGAGAGAGGGACTCACCTCTAGATGATTTTGGTGCAGTCTTGCCTTGAGTGGATGACAAAGTATTCAATCTTTCAAGATCCATTTCATCTTAGCGTTCCAAGATAATAAAGGCTGAGCAAATCTCTAGTACCAAGATAGGCCACATTTTGGCCAAACAGCCTCCACAAGACAGTGTTTGCATTACCAGGAGATCTCTAGTTAGTATTGTAATCAGGGCAGAGACTGAAGCAACATAAAGTTCTATTGGGATGATGCAGAATTTAGTTTTCACCCAGTGTCATTCTTCAGAGAAGCACACTTTGTCCGTCCAAAGGAGTACATTCATCTGGGCAACATTCTTGGTCAGCAGGTATTATTATGATAATACCTTGAGCTTATTTAGCACCCCCACCTCCTTTTCAGGCGAGGTCAAAGCCAGTTGGACAGTCAGTCAACAACATTTATTAAAGTCTCTTATTGTGTAGAGCCATGTATTAAATCACTGTCAGACACCAGCCAGCCCGGTCTTCACCACACACCAGACGTACCTCTGTGGCTGGGCAGCAGTGTGCCCACACATTCGCCTGCTCAGGGCTGCACCCCGGCCTGTCTGATTCTCACTCATCAGTTTTTATTTGCTTCCATTTACTTAGGGATGTAGCAAACCTCTCTACATATAAACTTGGAGATTTCTCCCTCCAGATTCTGTCTGGGCCAGACAAGCCACAAATATCCTTTCCAGGGCTCAGGCCTCTGAAGCTGCCCATGTAGTTAAAAGCAGGAAGCACAAAATTGCCCGGAAATGAAAAGGAGCAAAACGACAAAATTAACTGAATATTTTAACCTGGGAAAAGGAGGAGGTGGCTTTCTGAGAGCTGAGTCGCTCCGCTCCAACCTGTTTGCCTGGGGGGATTTTTGCAGCTGTAATATTTCTCCAGCTTCACAGCCACTGCCTCCGGATGCAGGGACCAGCCCTCTCTGTGTCTCCACTCTTCTCACCAGTCTGTGTGTAGCTTCTTTTTTCAGTCCTTGGATAAAATACTCCTGTTCAGGTGTCCTGTTGTTTATTTCGGTCGATTGCTCTAAATTTTAGCTGTGACTCCAGTTTGGTGTATGTTACTTTCACCTACTCCATAGCCATCTTGGAACTCCCCAACATGCAAATAGTTTTTGATGTTTATTAGCATTAATTTAGCTTTCCCAGTGTGGGCTATTGAATATTTAATATGGAGTATTAATACCTTGGAATTTTATTCATCATATGCAAACTTATAAAGAAATATAAACACTAGAATTTCCTTAGACTAGCTTCTGTTGTTAGAAATAAATAATAGCAACCCTTTGTTGTGCTTTTTACTCATATATTCAGCTTTCTCTCTGGCATATTGGAAATCTAGGCTTGCTTCATTTATTTATTTATATCCTCTTTCATTGAACAAGTATTTATTGAGCACTTCCAGTGGGTTATAGGTTGGCCTCTTTAGGAAACATATCTAAGACTGAGATTATTACACAATATTTCTTAAGTAGCACTCTTGGGAGTCATCACTGGAAGAAAGGAGGGGAGTAATCAGCAGTAGGCAGAGGGAATGGTTGAGCTGCAAAGCACATCAGTCAACTGTATAGGGACTGCTGGAGCTGGAATGACCATTCAATGGATGTGGATTAAAATGGGTAGGCCTTTGAACCCCTGTGGCCATCAGTTATTGGGTCTCCCTTGGAATGGCCATGACTTTGGACTGCAGAGTTCTCTAAGTGTATTTGTTATAGAAATACAACTTATTGTTGTCTTAACCATAAGAGCTGAGCAGAAGTGCATTTCTCTCTCATATAACAGTCTGTATGGGATTTGTCTACATGGGAGGAGCCCAGATTCTTTCCATCTTCTTCCTGTGCCATTTCCAAGCTCATTGTCAACAGATCCATGATCATAACTCCACTGCAGTTATGTTCAGATTTCAGACACTGGAAAAGGGAAGAAGGATACACCCCCAGACTCAGAGCAGAGAACTCCTCAACTAATATTTTCGTATTTCACACTGAGCACTGCATCACATGGTCACACATAGCTGCAAGGGAGGCTGGGAAATGTATTCAGCTGAGCATCCACAGTGCCCAGTCCATTCCTGTGAAGAAGGGCAAATGGATTATGATTGATAATAGCATTAATAGCATTCTTTGCAACAATGGGCTGCAATTCCACTTTCTGACAGCCTCAGTAGGTATTTTGGATATATACTATGAGGATTTCTATTTCACAGACAGTAGCTCCTGGCATTTCACCAGTTTCACTTGAATGTTGATAGAGCATTGCCTGGAGCCTGGTAATCCACAAAGCTGCATTTTGGTACAAACTGGTATGAGCTTTAAACAGGCTCTTGTTTGGCCTACCCCCAAAGTTTCTGATTTCTTGGTGTGAACTCTGACCACTACGGTTTTTGAAGCTCCCAAGTAATTTTCTGGTACTGCCAAGCTCAATAACAGCGGGTTTAGCAGGAAAAATAAAATTCTGAATCAATTAGACCACTGTGTGTGTGTGTGCAACTTTCTCCTCATATTTTGGTTCAAGCAAATGAGAATAGTTAATAACCATGAGGGTAGATCTGGCTCTAGATAAGATTTTATTCAAAAATTAAAATGAAGTCACCAGAACAGCTTGTCTCTCTCTCTTCTGTCTCCCCCTCTCCTCTCCCCTTCCTCCCTCCTTTTCTAACTTCCTTCCTTGTCCCTCATTCCTTTGTCTCTCTTAGCTATCTTCTTCATGTCTTATCACCTCCTAGTCCAGCTATGATGGTAAGACGCTATGCAGCCAACCTCCTCTTTGGATTAAATTAGGCAGCAAAATAAAAGGGTTTCCTTTTTCCTGTTTGGTTTATTTGTTTTTAATCAAAGGTGCCATATACACAAAAGAATGTATATAATATAAATATATGACTACACATGTAATAATATAAACCAGTTAAGTCTTATCTATCCACCATGCAGGTTAAGGAACAGAACATCATCAATATTTTAGAGACTTCACTCTTGACCACCCATGGCACCTCTTCCCCAAAAAGCACCACAGGAAATATACCTCTGTTGTATACTTTTGTGCTGCTTTTGACTTTATCTAAGTGCAATCATACCATATATATTCTTCTAGAAGTGACTCTTTAACACAAGGTGGTGTTTCTTCAGTCACCCACATTAATGCATCTATCTTTGTTTATTTCCATCGCTGTATAGTATTAAATTGTCTGAATTTACCTTGATTTATTATTCATTCTCCATTTCATCGGCATTTGGGTTTCCATATTTTTGCTATTATTACTAATGCCACAGCAAACATTCTTATATGAGTTTCTCCAGGGTATTTAATTAAGAGTGGACTTACCGGGATATAGGACATATACTTCTTCAAATGGCTTTAGTGTATGAGAACCAGCCAAACCAACTTCTGAGTGTTGCACCAATTTACATTCCTAATAACAGAGTAGGAGAGAGTCACTGCTCCTCCTCAATGCCAGGACTTAGAAATCTCAGAACTTTAAACATGTATTAATCTGTTGGGTATAAATCCTATTTTATTGTGGTTTCAACTTTTACTTCCCTTATTACTAATAGTTTGAGCATCTGTTATTTAATATGCTCATTAACTTTTTCTATTTTTAATATATTTTTCTTGTATTTGACCTCTTTTTCTATTGGGATGTATTTGATCTTATTAATTTATATATTCTGGATACTCTTCTCTGTCAATTGTATATGTTGCAAATATCTTCTTTCAGTTGGCAGGTTTCTTTTAGTACAAAGAAGTACTAAACTTTAATGTATTTGATTTAATCAAACTTTCCTTTAGTGATTTCTACTTTTTGCCTCATGATTCAAAAATCCCATATTTTGTGGCTATATATTCTTCTATAGCTTCTTTAAGTTTTATCCTTCCCATCTAGGCATTTAATCTACCTAAAATTTATTTTTGTGGGTGGTATGAGGTAGAAAACAAAATTTTTTTGACTAAATGGATATACAATTTTCTGAGTTCATTTATTAAATGGTCCAATGGTGAATGACTGATTTCACTGTCTATAAGATTAGATTAATAGCAGGACCTATCTGTATTACCGCCAACCCTTGTAACTTAAAACAGCACTTATTCTCTCAAAGATTCTGTGGGTTTGGCAGGCTCTGACTCAGGTTTTTTCACACAGATGGGAGCAAGGTATTGATGGGCACTGTAGTCCCATCTGAGGGGCTTGTAGGGGGAGGATTTTTTCCCAAGCTCACTCATGTGGTTGATGGCAGGATATAGTTTCTCATGGTCAGTTGGACTAAGGACCTCTGTTACTTTAGAGTTGTTGACAAGAAGTGCCTCTCAGTTCTTTGCCATCCAGGCTTCATGGTCCTTCTATAACCTTATCTTAGAAGTGACATTCCATTAGTTCTGTCGTATTCTGCTTCTTAAAGCCATCATATTCTCCTCCTCAGGAAGTCCAGCTCCCATTAAGGGATAGAGGACTCCACAAGGAAGTGAGCTTGGATCATTGGGAGACTTAGAGGATGTCTCCCACACAGGTTCATAAGCATTGAAAAAATATTTTTATTTATTTCAGAGAGGAAGGGAAAGGGAAAGAGAGATAAAAACATTAATGATGAGAGAGAATCATTGATCAGCTGCCTCCTGTACACCCCACACTGGGGATTGAGCCTACAACTTGGGCAATCAAACCGTGACCTCCTGGTTCATAAGTCAACACTCAACCCCTGAGCCATGCCAGCTGGGCCAGATTCATGACTTTTTGTGAAGATTCAGGAGTTAATATGTGAAGAGCATTAGATCAGCATATAGTAAGTGCTTCAGTTAGTGTTTGCTATGTTTTGAGTATCATATAGCTGGAACTTGTTTCGCACGTCAAGTTTCCAAATACGAGTGGGTTAATATCTAGGTCCTATTAGGTCTACTTGCCTCATTTCCTAGTCCTGTGGAAATATTAAAAATTTCAATTATTTTAATCGTAAGTCTCAATAGCTAGAATCTCCTTTCTAGGATGTTCTTGGCTGATCTTGGCCCTTGGGTCCTCCATCTATATAGTAGGGTCTGGTTGCCTCCAGCCTATGCTGGGGCCACATTTCTCTGCCTTAGAGAGAGGGAAAGCTGAGAGTGAGGACGATACAACTGTTTTCTTAGAAACATGGAGTGGTTGGGGCGGGGGTGGGGGAAGCAGTGGGAGGTGCTTGGGAAGATGTGGATTTATTGACAGAAGGCACAATAAAAGGTGATAGGTTCTCCATTCCTGTCCCCACCTCCAATAGACTACTGGGGGCTACAGTAGGTAGGGGTGGATTCAGATATCTCAGCCTTGTTTCCCTGTAATCCTGTGAGCATGTGTGAGGCCAATGTGGGGGTGGGGGGGTGGGGGGGGGAGTGCACTCTGGTCTACTTGTTTCCTGTCCCACTGCCCAGTGCTGATGGAGGTGCTAATGACCAGCAGATGGGGAAGGCTGGAAGAACAACCCCTGGATAGTGGGTGACTCTGAAGAACTGGCTGTAAAATTTTAAAATTCTTTTAAATCCCCAAATATGGAGTTGTTCTTGAGATCACCTAAATAAACAGAAAGGAAAACTTCTTTTCAAATTCTTTATTACACTTTGAGAAGTGACCTCAGAAAGATTTCAGTTTTACCCGACATATGAAGTTAAAAGGTAGTAGAGAACTAAGGATTGCTTACTCTTTTTCTCATGTTCCTGGTAAAACACGATAGGAAAGCAATTAACAACCTCAAGCCTTTTTTAGAAGGACATAAACCTTCAAAGAAATGTATAGGAATTTAGGGGAATCTTCGCTTTTCAACAAGTGTATGCAACATACATGAACATGAACAGTTCAAATGGAGATTTGTGTTGGAGGCAGACATCCCTCCTCACAGCCTACCATCAGAAAATCATATTCAAAGAAATTATGCTCTTTGTTTTGAACAGAATTCCCTCTGCTCTGTGAAGTTATTTCCACGGCACTAACCATGTATGAGAAGGCATAATAGGGAATTATCAAAATTACACTGGATAATATTTACTCAGCTATTTGAAGAACTCTAGAGCTGAATTTGTGCTAATTAGATTTACCACCTAAGGGCTATTCTTAATTCATGAACAATATTTTTTTTAGGGAATTTAATGCTCTGGATAAAACACAAGTGTAGTGTGTTGCTTTCATATTTAAATGACTTCTTAAAAATCAAGAGGAATGGGTCTGGGAGATTTGTATCATCCAAAATCCATTTGGCCTGTCAAAATCAGAACCAGGCCTTCAACTTCTGTATTTCTCTCCTATCAAGTCGTAGGGACTCCAGTTGCAGAAAAATAATTTGGGGAAAAAAACCTCTATGTACTATTTAATAATTATATAGAGCTAACCAGTCTCCAAATCATTATCCTTTCATTGGGATTGCTGGTGAAAAAGGAAGAGGAGGAAGGAATAGAGAAGAGATGAATTTTTATATGTAACATTTTAATTTTTATAAGGCAAGATTGTTCTTAAACTTTCAGAAAAAGACCTCTTTTTGTTCTTATGGGAAAGAATAAAGAAACCAGGGAATTTTAGACAAAGGGAAAGAAGGCTGCCTGCACATAGACAGTGGCCTCTTGAGGTCAGCAATTGTGTCTTGTCTGTTACCGTCTCTGGGCTGGTCCAGTAGGAGGATGAGGAACTGATAAAATTGTTCTATCTCCGCCTTCTAAACACCATCAGTTTCCTACTTCTTATGCATTTATGAACTGTGTGACTCCAGTCATTTTTATGCTAACTCAATTGTTAATTGTGCTAAACAGGAAATATTTCCTTCTCCACAGATAATTTGGAGCCCCCTTCAAGATGAAAAGCTACCAATGATAGATACACACACACACACACACACACACATATCTACATGTCTATTTTATGTAACATAAATATGTGTGTGCATATTTATCTTTTATATCTATATATCTGTTGATTTCTAAGATTGGTGAGCATACTGTTACTAGGCAGTAATTTAAGAGCCAATTAGGCTAAATATTTTGATGGGCAATTCAGGTTTTTTCCCTTTGGCCATAAAGAAATGATCTCTCATCCTCTGTTGTATAATTTAATGCATCGCATTGAATAAAACTTGTTGCCTAGATGACTCAAGTCGTAAGGTAACTATTTGTTCCAATCTTGTTATCAGGTCAAAGAAAATCAGGAAACAGTATAATTTGATGATCTGATCTTCTGCTCCAACAGGCTGAGATGCTAAGACACAGCAGCTATAGAGTGAAGGTGAAGCTGGGATTTTCTGGTTTATTCATCCAGGAAATGCCCTTACATCCTGTGTGCACATTTATATATAAATGTATACAGACATAGAATAAAAATATAATGAAATTAACATTTGAAGTTGGTGGTATGTGTGAATCTGGATTCTTCTCAAGGTGAAATCCTTGGGAAGGCAGCCGATTTGTTTCTGTCTCTTCTCCCCACAAATCCTCGTGCTAATTATTTGTTGTCCGTCAGCTCTGCATGCTGGAGCAGTGCTGGCCTGGCTCAATCCAATAAAGCACAGGCGCATTTGGCAAGGGCTGAGGTGTGAGTACACACTGCAGAAAGGCCAGATGGGCCCTGCCACCTGCCACTCCTGGTGCTGCTGTTTGCTTGGGTCACCCCCCAACTTTGGGGTGTGACTGGATGTGGCTGGAGAGAAAAGTTAAGCCTGGCAAAATGTTTTGACATCATGAAAGTCTTGGCATTTTAACCTAGTTATTAAATTTCTTTTGTGAATTTCTGCACACTTGAATATTTTTTTTGTTTGTTTCTCAAACATTCATTTTCAACTCATCATAAACACCACAATTTTATGTATATTATTAATCTTACTGTCAAATATTCAACAGAAGGCTAGAAGTAGGTTTTGCCTAATACTACATAGGAACCAGCAATTCAGCAAATGGAAAGGCGAATACTACTGAGTGTATGATTCCTCAAAATTTGCCCTTTTTTCTGTAAAATGTGTGCAAATTTCAGTCATGGTAAAAGTCATGCTGCACTGGCTGGTTTGGTTCAGTGGACAGAGTGTCAGCCTGTGGGCTGAAGGGTCCCAGGTTCCATTCTGGTCAAAGGCACATACAAGGGTTGCAGGCTCGATCCCCAGTAGGGGGCATGCAGGAGGCAGCTGACCAATGATTCTCTCCCATCATTGATGTTTCCATCTCTTTCTCCCTCTCCCTTCCTCTCTGAAATTAATAAAAATATTTTTTAAAAGTCATGCTATGAAACTCTTCATTTTCTCTAGCTTGACTGGAAGAGCCTTAGTCAGAAATAATTAAAACTGCCCAGATGGTGTGGCTCAGTGGTTGAGTGTCCACCTATGAATCAAGAGGTCACAGTTCAATTCCTGGTTAGGGCACATGCCCAGGTTGTGGGCTCAATCCTCAGTGTGGGGCACACAGGAGGCAGCCGATCAATGATTCTCTCTCATCATTGATGTTTTTGTCTCTCTCTCCCTCTTCCTTCCTCTTTGAAATCAATAAAAATATATTTAAAAAACAAAACAGAACAACAACAAAAAACTAATAGCTAGGGGTGAGGCTTAAATGCTGCAGCTGTGGAAGGTTAAGGCTTACCTGACACCATTCATGTTAGCAGCTGACTTGATGACTCAGATGTGAGAAAGCCAAAGGGAACTCCGAATAGGAGAACAGGCCGTGAGGCCCCTGCCCCACTGAAGATCCCCCACCTTTGGCTTGGAGAATACGTACAATTGGAAACCAACATATTTTTATTGAGATCTAGATACCAAATATGATCACACAATTCTTTTTTATAATAAGTACTAGGGGCCCGGTGCACGAAATTCGTGCACTGGGTGTGTGTGGGGAGGGGAGTGTCCCTCAGCCCAGCCTGCCCCCTCTCACATACTGGGAGCCCTCAGGCGTTGACCCCCATCACCCTCCAATCGCAGGATCGGCCCCTTGCCCAGGCCTGATGCCTTGGCCAGAGGCGTAGACCCCATCACCCTCCGATGATCGCCTGATCAGCCCCTTGCCCAGGCCTGACGCCTCTGCCAGAGGGGTCAGGCTTGGACAGGGGACCCCCATCTCCCCCTGATCACTGGCTCTGGCCCCCGCTCAGGCCTGAGGCCTCTGGCCCAGGAATCATGCCTGGGCAGGGGACCCCCATCTCCCTCTGATCGCTTGCTCCACCCCCCGCCCAAGCTTGATGCCTCTGACCCAGGCTTCAGGCCTGGGCAAGGGGACCATCATATCCCCCCAATCCCTGGCTCAGCCCCCCGCCCAGGCCTGATGCCTCGGCCAGAGGAGTTGACCCTCATCACCCTCCGATCACCAATCACCGGATCGGCCCCTTGACCAGGCCTGAGGCCTCCGGCAGAGGTGTCAGGCCTGGGCAGGGGACCCCCAGCTCCCCGCGGTTGCAGGCTCCGCCCCTGCCCAGGCCTAACGCCTCTGGCTGAGGCGTCCGACTCGGGCAGTGGGGACCCGCAGCTGCAGCGGCCCCGCGATCGTGGGCTCCGCTTTAGGCCCAGGCAAGGGACCCCTGGCTCCCGGGACTGCCAGCTTCGACCGTGCCCAGCTCCCACCGCTGGCTCCACCCCTACTTCCTGCTATCACTGGCCAGGGCGACAAAGGCGCCTGATTCTCCGATCATGGCTGGGGGGCAGGGCAAAGGCGGCCCCAGGGCCGCCTTTGCCCTGCCCCCCAGCTCTTAGCTCCCCCCTGGGTTTCCGATCACTGTCAGTGGCAGGGGGCTTCTTCCTGCTTTCCCTTTCACCTCCCCATATTGTGCCTACATATGCAAATTAACCGCCATCTTGTTGGCAGTTAACTGCCAATCTTAGTTGGCAATTAACTGCCAATCATAGTTGGCAGTTAATTTGCATATAGCCCTGATTAGCCAATGAAAAGGGTATCGTCGTATGCCAATTACCATTTTTCTCTTTTATTAGATAGGATACTTTATCAACATAATAATACTCTCTTTCAACCTGAGTGTAGAAAAAAAAATATTAGAGAAAAAGATCACCAATATTCTTGGCACCTAACGGTGAAAATGTGAAATTTAGATGTATTATCATTGTTCTTTCTCTTTAGTCATTGAGAAATTCTTGAACTAATTTTTCCCCTCTTTTTCCAAGAGTTTTATTTAATGTAAGAAAGGTCAAATAATGTGTTTGAACCATCTGCTCTGCGAATGTGTTAAATGATTTCAGCTTTGCTTGAAGTTACAGAAACTCAACTCCAAATTGTCCACAAAATGATAGTTTTTTTTCATATTCTTTGTTTTTATTTAAAATGATTATTTACTCTTGGAAAAGAAGCAAAAGTGGGAAAATATCCTGTTCTGAATATGTTTGCAATAGCTGTCCGTACGTGGCTGCTGTCCAGCACATTGATTTCTGTTTAAATGGATGAAGGTGAAATCCTTAAGCTCTTTACGACCGTGAATCCCAAAATATAATTTTTAGAAGACTCATTTCCGAGATTTTAAAATCTATTACTTAAAAAAGGGTTCCATGGTGCATAAGTTTGGAGATTTAGGTGTCAAATAAGATGAAAAAGTTTTCCCTCCTGCAATATGGCCACACAGAACCGGAGATAGGCTACTGTGCCTTGAGACTACCTCAAAAGGAGATCTTGGGCCACAATATTCCTCACACATATATGGCCAGATAATTTTTAATGCCCCCTCCCAACACAGTGTGGTACTCCTATTTCAGAGAATTTGCTTTGGGGAAAATAAATTTGTATGCATTTCTGAACCACAGTGCAAACTTACCTCAAAGGTCATAACTTCCATTTTATTTTTATTTTCCCATTTTTTTTATCTGTCATGATCATTCTTCTGTTAAAATCCAAATTTCCACAGAAATATTGGTAGACTATAGCTGTTGCATTCTACTTCAGTCTGGTGTATGACTGCATATGAATGCAGGTCTGTGAAGTCTCAAATGATGGATCCATGCATGGATCCGAAATCCTGAATGTGGAGAAACTCTCAACTTAATTGAAAATCTGCTCTCTCATTAAAGAAACTTCCTTCTGGAATCTTTATTAAATTACCTTCCTTCAATTCTGAATTTTTGTATATACTGTATTATTTATCAAGCATCATTCTTAAGCTTTTAAACAGAGAGGAGAAAAGCAGAGGCTATCCTACATAATAAAAGCCCAGCAACCATAATGGTGTAACAACCAGAATGACTGCTCTACCAGTTGCTATGAGGTGCATTAACCACCTCTTGGTCCCTCGCCACTGGCCTGCAGGCTCTGATCGCAGGATGGCAAACGGGGAACCACAGGGAACTGGGGTGGGTTGGCGGCAGGGCAGGACTGGGGACTGGCAAGCGGGCGGAAGATGGCCCTGATAGCAGGCTGGGCCTAGGGACCCTACCCATGCACGATTTCATGTGCTGGGCCTCTAGTTTTAAATATAACAATGTGTGTGACTTTTAAAGTAATAGTTCCATCTCCAAAGAGATTTCAGGAGAAGTTGGCAATAACATGTTTTGGAGTTTCCTGGAGGACCAAATAAGATGCCCTGAAGATATAGCATGCTGTAGTAAGAACTAGTGAAGGTCCGTATACATTGCTATCAAAGGGCATGATGTAGTTAAGAGTCTTGCCCATAATAAGTGTGCCTTGCCTTGCAGTTGACATCGTTAGCAACTTCAAAAACATGCCTCAGTGAAGATTAATGTGGGGTAAGCTATAAGCAAAATGACTGTGTGGTTTAAAACACGTGAAAAGACAAAAAAAAATTAGCACACATCTGTTGACTGTTTGCTGCCAGCCACAGCACATTTAGTTAGGTCAACATGATGCACAGATGCCCAGGACATCTCCGGAACCAGACATTTGCCACTGCAAACCAAAGACTGCATAATTACTAAGGTGACCACTGCAGATTCTGATTTTACTTTTAAGGATTTGCTTTGTGTTTCTTAAGAATTTTATTGGTATTTCACAAACATTTAATCTCGATTGGTAGCTATATATGCATAGAACATTTCCAGGCAATGCTGTTAAATACACTATCTCCCTCTTGCCAGCATTTTAAATTGGCTCCCAGAAGCAGCACTGGAGAGAGTCATTCAGATACCTGGGATTTATTGGGGAAGGGTTCTCAGAAGAAGGGAGTTCATGAAGAAGCCAACCAAAGGTGCGGTCTTATGTAACATCTAAGACAAAGAGTAAAGCGAGCTAAAGGGATGGAGAACATTGGGCCAGGGAGGGCGATTTTAGGTTAAGTTCTTCCTTATGAGGTGACATATACGCAGAGACCAGATAATGTGAATATTCTGGTGGAGAGCCCTTTAGCAGAGGTAAAAGCATATGCAAAGGCCCTGAGATAAGAACCTCTTAGGCATATTTAAGGACCAGTAAGAATAGTAAAAATTGAATGAACCAGAGAACAGTGGAGGAAAATGAGACAGGACAAGTGCCCAGAATGCAGTTGGTGCAGGGCCTGTTGAGCCATGGTGGAAACTGGGATTCCACCCTGAGTCACTGGAGGCCACACAATTGCTGTATAGCTTTCAACTTCTCCACATACCAGTCTTGTCATCTGTAAAATAAGATAAATGACCAGATGTTCTCCCAAGACCTAAAATTTTGTGATTCTCAAATGTTTGACCTGCTATTTCACATCCTATTTCCTTACCTGTCTAAAGAGGGCAGGTTTCTATTAAGCCTGCAGAAGAATTAATAGTCCTTGTGAACTCTCCTAAAAGAAGAGCCCATACCATTTTTGTAGGAGGAGAGGGATGATTGTTAAGAGACCAATGACATTTAGGATCTCAGTATCCCAGGGGCTGTGTTAGTAGTGCAAGACACAAGCATAGTTTTCTTCCTACGTTTGTTTGTTTATTTATTTACTAGAGGCCTGGTTCATGAATTCATGCATGGGTGGGGTTTCTCGGCCTGACCAGCGACCTGGGCCAGCCTGCTGTGGGAGCACACTGACCACCAGGGGGAAGCTCCTGCATTGAGTGTCTGCCCCCTGGTGGTCAGTGCGCATCATAGCGATTGGTTGACTGGTCATTCGATCAACGGGTTGTAACGATCACTTAGGCATATATATATATATATATATATATATATATATATATATATATATTCATTTATCTATCTATTTATCTATCTATCTATCATCTATTTATTTTAAACTAAGTTTATCTGGGTGACATTGGTTAACAAAACCATACAGGATTCAAGTGTACAACTCAACTTTATCTGCATACTGCATTGTGCACTCATCGCCAAAAATAAAGGCTCATTCCTTCCCCATGTATCTCCTCATTGCCCTCTTCCTACCTTTAAATGTGAGCTTCTAGTGGTTGCATAAGTGGAGGTTCATACTCAATTGTTTGATTTTAAGGTTATGTGGTAGCAGAAGGATATGAGGAGGCAGAGAATTTTAGTTTGCCTTGTGCAGAATGTGTGGTCTAGTAAAAAGAGTAGAAACAATTTATTACTGATCTTCAAATAGTGCAAGGGGAAGGAACCTGCTGGAGCAATGAGTTATTGGATCCCATGAGGTGTGCATTGGGATAGAATTTAAGAGGAAAAAAATTACAATAGCTCATAAAGCCTTTGCCTTTTAATGCAAGAGTACAGCGAAGGTCAAGATTAGATATATCAAGACTACAAAGATTTTGTAGTATGATGTTTTTTATTGGGATATAATTCACATATCATCAAGTTTATAATTTTAAAATATAAAAATTCAATGGTTTTTACTATAGTGTGGGAGCATTTTCAAATTTCAAAACATTTTCTTTACTCTGAGAAAAAATTTCTTAGCCATTAGTAATCCTCCCCCATTCCTCCCACCACTGATCGCTGGTAATGTACTTTGTCTATTTTGATCATTTCATAGAAATAGAATCATACAATATATGGTCATTTGTGTCTGACTTTTTGCTTATCATAAATTTTCCAAGGTCCATCCATGTTCTAGCATGTACCAGTACTTTATTAGTTTTTATTAATGAATAATATTTCATTGTATAGATATATAACATTTTGTTTGTCCGTTTAATAGCTGATGGACATTTGATTGTTCCTACCTTTGACTATTATGAATAATGTTGTTTTGAATCATCATGTACCAGTATTTATGTGGACATTGTTTTTAAAAATTTTATATGCTTATTGATGATTTATATACCTTCTTTGGAAAAATGTCTATTTAAATCCTTTGCCCATTTTTTAAAAATAGGTTATTTGGCTTTTTCTCCCATCAGTGGCTGTCTTTTCACTTTCTTGACAATGTCCTTTATAGTATAAAAGTTTATATTTTTAATAAAATTCATCTATTCACCTATGTTTTATTGTTGATTGGGCTTCAAATGTATATTTAAGAAAGCACTACCTAATCCAAGGTCACAAAGATATATGCCTATGTTTTCTTCTAACAGTTTTATAGATTTAGCTCTTGCATTTAGCCTTTGATCCATTTTGAGCCCATTTTTGTGTATGCGGTTAGGCAAGGATCCAACTTTATTCTTCTGCATGTCACTCTCTGGTTGTCACAGCACCACTTGTGAAAAGACTTCTTTCTTTCCCCATTGAGTAGTCTTGTACTATTGTTGAAAATGAATGAAATAATTATAATTATTTTTCTGGATTCTCAATTCTATGTTGTTAATTTATGTCTATATTTTTATACTGGGACCAGATGATATTGAATACTGTAGTTTTGTATTAAGTTTTGAAATTGAAAAGTAAAAGTCTTTCAACTTTGTTATTCTATTTCAAGATATTTTTATTTCCTCTGTTCATCTAATTTGTTGTTGATTCTTCCTAGTGTGTTCATTTGTGACTGGTTATTTATGGTTTCTGCTTATTTTTTATGCTTGCTATTTCTTTTTTGAAATTCTCACTGGGGGACTCCCAGCCAGAGAATCTGAATGCCATTGTCAAAAGCACACTGGTTGTCAGAGGACTAGAGGAGGCTTCCCTGCAAAAGGATCCAGGCTTGCCCAACACCGGCCCATCTCCCACAAGAAAGATGAAGAGGCAAGACTCACGGAGGTTTATTTCCAACCCGAGCCCTCTGATCACCTCCACACAAAGGGTCCAGAGGTGGGACAGAGGCTGTGGGCTCCCCTCTGCTCTCTAATGGGATGCACATTCCTGTCCTGGGAAACCCACTCCTGCTGTTTCTCCACATGCCATCTCCTGGCGAGTCTTCATCATTCGCTTTAACAGTCAGTAATGTTGCTTCATTTTAACGTTTTGCTCAGACAGCAAATTCATTTCCCTGGAGCTGAACCAACTTTCCCTGCTAAGGTATTTTTGTGCTCCAGGTACTGGGCGAAAAGGCCCCCACTTCACGGGGTGTGAGTCATAACCTGTAAACAGATGTTGGACATCTGGATGACTCTCACAGTTTGCTTTCCAGCCTGAAGGCCTCATCTTCCCCTGCACTTTTAAAAAAGATTGAATGAGTTTTAGGAGTTTATAGTTTTCAATTAACTAAGATGGAACATTGAGAATTCAATTCCATGTTTTTAAGAGTATCCTTACCCAGGCTCGTAAATTCTGGAACAAGGCAGCCACAGATTCCCTCGGAACTGATCTATGCGAGGCTCCCTATGAAACCTTCTCCCTGGTGAGCTCTGGAAAATATTTGCTGCCCACAGCCTGGGGTGACAGCAAACATTCCTGCGCGGACCCGGCGTCGGGTGCCATGGTGTGGCACAGCTGCTACCATGCTGGTTGGTCTTCGGCTTGTGGCCTGTCCCGGTGTTTGCCTGAGAATGAATCTGAGAGGCCACAGGGCCGGGCTTGTGTCTGGAGGGCAGGGGAGTGTGTGCACAGCTATTTTAAAGCCAGCGGCTGTACATCTTGTCCATGGCCTGTCACTCACAAGGACAAACAGGGCTCACCTAAGGAAGGACATTGTCCAAACAAACCTCGTTACACTTCAAGAGTTGCTTTCAGATGGAAAACAAAGGGGGGACAAAAGGGTCTCACATGTGCCTTCAGTAAGGGGGGCGCACAATTACTGAGGGAGAATTGGCACCCGAACATTCCTGTCACTGAAGGGGCAGCCTCGAGAGAGAACCAGGTGGGGATGCACAGTGCACACCGCACACATGCACACATTCACACACAGATGCACGCACATACCCGTACACATGCGTTCATCCATGCACACATATTAATCCACGCATACGCACACAACTATGCACACAAATGCCTACACTCTCACACACGGGCATGCAATCGAAACACACAGGCAGATATACAGACATGTTCATATATGTGGACATGCACAAGTGTATACATCCTCTCACACACACTAATAGAGACAACTCAACACTGGGCACACACATGCTAATGCTCAGTTCACAGACTTATGCACACTCATATAAACTACCCTGCATATGCACATTTTCACCTACACTCACTCTCACACATCTGTACACCCACATACACATTCATACATGCATTCCCTTACACACAATTAAACACTGTCATACACACACACTTTAGCACACACATTCACACGTGTACAAATCACTCAAATGAATGAGTGTAGTGTCTCCAGTCCTTCCAAACATTTTTAGAAAGTGTGGAGACATTTGTCATCTTCAGTTCTGTGGACACCTGTCCCCAAAATGCAGCTGAGCAGAACTGCCCTAGTGCACCCAGTGACACTGATAGAAGTTTGGGTCGAGAGCTTTGCTACTTTCTCTGTCCTGTGTCCTGTGTGGAAGACACTGACTTCCCTGATATTTTGGAGGCCAACTGAGGGCCTGTGGGTGGATTCTCCTTGGTTGGTTGAATCTTCATGACCAGGTTCATTGACTCTCAGAAGTTAATGAGCAGTTTGCATTTTCCTGTTTGATTACCTGTATTTTGTCAGCTGAAGTTTACCTTATGCAAACTGGCCACCTCTCTGCATCCTTTCCTCCTTTCCGGGTGTTTTCATGCCATGCCTATTTCATATGAAATAACTTTTTGAATGAGTCACCTGCTCTTCTTTATCTGAAGTTGTCTTAAAAAATGCAAGTCTAGCCCAGACAGCTCAGGTTCACCAAGCTTTGACATTGCTTTGGAGACAGAAGGTGAATCAGGGTCCTTGCTCTGTATTATCAAAAATGAATGTATTTTGGGACATTTTAATTATTGTTATTAAAATAAAAATGTATTCATACCTTTTTTCTACCAATCAAAAGGATTGTAATGTTCTCATAATTTCTTTCAGTCCTTATTCATAGGACCATGTAATAAAGGAACTAGAGTGTTATAGACAACTGCCATTAAAGTTCCCCTCTGGATCCCTGGGTCCCAACCCTCATTCTCTAGAAAAACCAGACACCCTTCTATGTAAGTGTTGATGTCACTGGAGCAGGTAGTAAAACTGAAAAAAATTAGGAAAAAGGACTGCATCAGAATCAGTTTTATTTTGTGAGTGATGCAATACACATAAAATTTACCATTTTAATCATTTTTAAGGGTCTTATAGTTCAATGACATTAAGTGTATTTACATCATTGTGCAGCCATCACCACCATCCATTTCCAGAACCTTTTTCAGGTTGAAAAACTGAAACTTTGAAACTTAATAACTTCCCATTTGTCCCTTTACCCAGCTCTTGGCAACTATGACTCTACTTACTGTCTTTATAGATTTGACTATTCTAGACACCTCTATAAGTGGAATCATACAATATTTGTGTGTGTGTGTGTGTGTGTGTGTGTGTGTGTGTGACTGGCTTATTTCACTTCACATAATGTTCTCAGGGTTCATCCATGCTGTAGCATGTGTAAAAATGTCTTTCACTTTTAAACCTGAATAATATTCCATTGTACATAGACACCATATTTTGCCTATCCATTCACCTGTAGATGGGCATGTGTTGCTTTTATCTCCTGGCTGTTGTGAATATGCTGCTGTGGACATTGGTGTTCACATAGTTAGTAAATTGGAGGGGGATTTTGAACTCTATTCTGAGTTCTTTCTGAGGTTCAGAGAGAGCAGCTCACAGCAGGACCAGGTGTGAGCTGATTTCATGAGCACGTCTTAGTGCTCAGCACATGCTCAGCTGGGCATCCTTTGGCATTCAGTGGGTTTCCCAAGTAGGCTCTCAAAAAAAGGCAGATAGATCCCAGGGACCTGGTGCCAGTAGACCATCAGGCACCAATTGGTGTGAGTTGGGTAAAAGTGGAGTTTCTCTATGTGGACATTATCCAAGGAATTTTTCTAACTGGGATCCTGCACACATACACCTCAATAACTGAGAGATAAATTCTCCCATATGGAGTAAACAAGGATGCTAAAAATAGTAGAAAGCAGCAGAGTTAGACAATGTCTCAAATCTGGCAAAACTTAAGAGCTATTGATTGCATTGCCGTGGGTGCTATTGAATGAATGAAATGTCTGGTAAATCAATATCTGTCGAAACTGAGCCCTGGCTGGGTAGCTCAGTTGGTTGGAGCATCGTCTCATACACCAGGAGTTCAACTCCTGGTCAGGGCACATACCTAGGTTGTGGGGTTTGATTCCCAGTTAGGGCATGTATAGGAGGCAACTGATCTCTCTCTCTCTCTCTCTCTCTCTCTCTCTCTCTCTCTCTCTCTCTTTCCAATAAAAACATTCCTTGGGTGATGATTAAAAAATGATCTGTCATAACTAAGAATATTGATTTCCTTTTTTGTAGTGTTGTATGTAAAATGGTTTTATTTTTAAATACAAATGTTTTATTTAGAGGAAAAAATATTGCTTATTTCTCAAAGCATAAAATTAGGGAAGAAATGCACTTAGAAAACACAAAAAAATGCATAAAATGCATGCAAAAATTAATACTTGCTTTATTCTCTTTCTCTGAAGGACTATATAAAGGGAATAAATTCATCTTTGGGGAAATGCAGAGAGCAATACTCTACAACCTTCTCTTTGTTCTTCTTGTCTGGCCACTACTCCTTTCCCAGAGGAGAGAGAAAGAGAACTTTTCACTCTCCGAGGAATTGAGTAGCCAATGTCAGGTCCCATAGCCAAAGCAATTGCAGCTGCTTTGCCAGTCTTGGGTGCCCAACACTCTTTAACACAGAATCAGCTGGGAGAGCGAACCATTGAAGTAGGTTTATAAACAGTTGATCTTCTGAAAAGGGTGCCTTTAAACTCTGTCCTAGTAAATCCTTCTACTAGAGGACCATGATTGCAATTATGAATGACTGATCTCCTTCTTAGCAATTCTGATATAATTGATTTGGGGGAAGAAGGCTGGGCACATGGGTTATTAAGAAGCTCCTTGTTTGATTATGATATGCAGCCACTATTAAGATGCATTTACTGAATGAGGTGAAACTGAAACTTCCCACTAGGGAAGGGCCCCCCACACCTCTGAGGTGGGGTGAGGAGAGGTCTTTGCTCACCTTTTGTAAGCCCAGCTCTCCTCCTACTCACAAAGGAATTGGGATTTATAGCCAAAGAGAGTCTTGGCCCCAGAAGACAAGAGCTCATGAAAGAAAACAAACCTATTTCCTGTGGAAGCAAAACCTATATATGCTGGTGATCAAGTAACCTTAAATTCTCCCAATATTTTTTTTAAAAAAATGAGTAACCATTAGTATCATGACACTCTCAGCTAGCATAAATGCATCAGCCCCAACTCCCAGGATAAATTATATCACATCCTCCTTGGTTGTTCGAAGGCCTCATTGTAAGCATCAGCACCCTGAGTCTATCTGCTATCCATTGAGTGTGTGGGTGTTAACCAGTGATCTTGGACCAATTCAATGCCAACAGGAATCTGCAGCTTGGGGTGAGTGAAGAAAGAAACTTTATTCAGTGTAAAACAGCTCAATTGTGATACAGCACAGCTGTGAAAACAGGACAGATGTGAGGCAGTCCTGGGTCCAGGCGGCCCCTCTCCAGCTAGACAGTTCTGCTCTGCTCCCCAGTGGTCTGCTCTGCTCCTTGCTGGTCTGCTTTGTGCTGCGCTGGTCTGCTCTGTTTCAGCTCATAGATATACAGTCTACAGTCTTTGATGAAACGGAAAAGTGGGGTCTCTGAGCCAGAGCTGGCTTATATGGACAGGAGTCCCCACCCCTGGTCCACGATTGGCACATCCTCATGCAGATATGGACTCTAAATCCTCGAAGTTCAAATGGTCCAAAAGACACTGTCCTGATTGGTCAGAATAGAGCCATTCTGATTGGCTGGAGCAACATAGCTCTGATTGAATGGGGAAAGCCTCAGTCCTATTGGTTGAAATAGGATTCCAGAAACTTCTTTGGAAGGGCTGGCTCAAATGGCAGGAACACAGTTCAGGCAGGCAGTTCAGCACTAATTTCTTGAAGTGCAGTTTGTGTGAGAGGCCCCATGTGCAGAAATGGCTACTAAACTCTGCTTTGTTTTTGTTTTAAGCCCAGTTATCCACCAAGAGCCCTGGTTAGTAGATATTTTCTTCTCAGTTCACAGGGGGATTTTGTGATTCTGCTCTCTCCCTGACAGATGTTACCTGGCTCAGTCCTTTGCACACAAGTAGTGTGACCTGCCCACAGATTGGGTGACAGTTCTTGAGTTGATACCCATCTCCTAGGATGAGAAATTAAAGGACTATACCTCATTCTAAAGGGTCACATTTTATACCTGTACCAGGACAGATGAAGACAATTACAAAATGAGTCAAAACCAACTCAGACAAGGGAAGATAGTGCTTGAGGGTAGTTAGAGTCATTTTTGGTTGAGTTTTCCCAGTACTTACTGACTTGGAACCATGCATGACAGTGGTAGCAAAGACTAGAAGGGATTGATTGCAATCAGAGGATGTACTGGAAAAGAGAAATGGTAATATCTTCCAGAACTTTCTAACTAGCTTTTTGGGAAGCCACTCAAGGACTAATTAGAACAAGTATAACAAGAGTGGTAATAGATGATTATGTTTTGCTAATGCCTAAGATTGCCAAGTGTGATGCTTTATTCTCAATATCTGATTTAAGATTTCAATATAGCAAGACAAGCAATATTGTCTCCACTTTACAGAGAAAGTTGAGGCTAACTCACTTGCCCAAGGTAACATAGCCAGTGAATACCAGCTGTGGACTCCCACTCAAGTCTCTTTGCAGTCTATATGACTGTAAACAACACTGCCAGTTATTATTTCTTCATTAAAATATTTCCTACGAGGAGTTCTCACTGCCACTCTCTCACCTACTCTTACCAGCTATACAGGTATCACAATGTATTTTGCACAGTGAGTTAGAGGCATTGTCTCAGAAGACACATTTAACAGTATAATCTGCTATTCAATGCTCTTCTCTGTATCTCTGGGGTAAGCTCCCAGGTTTATCACCCACTGCGCTCCACAGTAACTCTCCAATAGAAACTGGCCTAACCAGGTACACATTCCTGACACCGGACCTTTGTTTTCCTTTCTCTCTCCTGAAAAAACCTCCCTCCTTGTTACTTATTGAGCTCCTGCCTGTCTTTTAGGGGGATTATGTGGGGTAAGGACAATCATGGACTCTGGAGTCAGCCAGGCCTGGGTCATTTATTAGCTCTACAATGGGAGAACCGTAACCACTGCAAAATTAGGCTATGGGGTCATGAATGTAAGATAGCGAACAAAAGGACCCATGAGATAATTGATGTTCAATAAATCGGCTCAAGCCCTCTCATGCTTGTCTCAGTTTGTGTCCTTCCTGCGTCTCCCCTCCCCCACCTGTGCTCTGAAATTCCCAGTACCTTCTAACTGGGACCTCAGAGTATAGGATTCTTTTCTTTTCCAAATGCTCAACTTTATAGCAAATGAACCGTAAGTTCTTGAAAACAGTTTACGAATAGGCTTTATACTTTTTTGGACATTGTGATAGATACACAATGGGTTGTGTAAAAACATTCTGGCCACTGACTCATCTAAACAGTAACTTATATGCTTTGTTGGAATCAGGAGAAAAGACAACTTTGTTGTCTAAGCGCTTAAGGAAAGGCTCAGATGCTTGGTGCTAATGCAACCAACCTGGACCTGCAGAGCCCTCCATGTCAGCCAGTGAAGGCCTACTAGGCGCACGTATCATACACAGGATAGGGTACATGAAAGCAGTCGTTTCCCAGCCTGCGGGGCAGAGGATCCCTGTAGAGAATGATAATGATTTCCAAGAACCGGGAAATCGCACTGCGCTTGCGGCCAGTGGGCTGAGTCAACACTTTCTACCCAAGATGCATTCCATTGAATTTAAGATACCACAGATTGTGAAGCCACCAGTATTTATGCACTATTAGAAAATAAGGACATTGTCACTTGTCAAAAACATGCCAGACAGTAAAGTATACATTAAAAAAGTACATTTTACAGTGAATGAGATATTGAATGCACTATTTCCAAATTAAAGTAGACATGTCATTACAGCAGATTAGTAAAATTCAGATTTATTTAACAATTGTTATGGAACTTAGGATAACATGTTCCCCTTTTCAACGGTTGATAAACATACAAACTGAAAAGAGGCCTTCATTCTCCATAATGTTGAAACCACTCATGGGGGTTTCTCTCTCCCTGCCTCCTCTCTGGAGGTTCCTGTGAAAAAAGTTTTAGCTCTCAGGGAACAGATCCAGATTCTGAAGAGGGTCCCAGGGGAGCTGCTAATCAGAGACAATCAGCGAATGATCGGGCCCCTGGGGAAGTGTGGCTACATCAGCTCTGATCTTGTTATGCTCCAAAATGAATATAATGTCCACAAAATTCACAGAACGCAACAAAATATACTGAGAAATGTTACACTTAGGGAAGGGAAGACTGTACAACCTAAATTGTCAGATATCAAGATATTTCCTTAAAACCTGGGGCTCTATCAGATTTCTTTAAAGCATGTTCTCACATCCATTATTACATTTTTATCAACAATTACTTTGTTTTAAACTTTATTGTTCAAAGTATTACAAATGTCCCCCCCTCCCGTTGACCCCCTCTGCCCTACTGAGCAGATAATCCATATGGGAAACTTCTGTTTGTGACTATTCATGTGGGATGGACATTCTGAAAGTGTTTTGTGAAAAGAGCGTGGAAGTGAAAACCATCCAGAAGTCTTTGGGGCCACATGGGGGCCTGCAGAAAGCCACCCAGAATTATTACAGACCACGACTGGCATTTTTACAACATAGCTTTTGAGGTCTAAATGACTGAGTCTCAAATATTGAAATATCTGATAAACAATGAAAGATTAAAGCAGTTAGCAGTTAGCAGTTGCAAGGTCACAGGTCAGCAGTAACATAAGCATTTGAAAATATCAGTGTCAGATAATTTGAAGGGGTTTGTAGAAGACTCGGCCCCATAGATGTCATGATGTTTAGGATGGTGGCTTGTAGGTTTGCATTCTGCTTCTTTCAATGGGGGCCTCTCCCTACTTCAGGTCTACGCTCAGGCCACTGTCCTGCAGAGGCACCCCTTCTTCCTTATCTGGACAGCCTCTCCGGTGTGAACCCAGAAGAAGGCCTTTTCCACTAGATTGGGGGCTTGCAACCCAAAGGATCAGCTTTGTGGTTCATGTTATCATATTTGTCCCCTTGTGTCTGCTCTGGACTAGGAAGGACAAAGAGCAAGGCGTTGGGGGAAGCGACACTAGTCAGCCTTATCCTTTTGCTAACAATCTGTGAGCACATTTGGACAGGTCCCCTGAACCTGATCTGAAAGGGAGCTGGAAAGGGAGCAGAAACAGAGAGGAGCAGATAATTCTATCTCTGCTTTTCCTTCAGTTCTAACCAGCTCTCTCTCTCTCTCTCTCTCTCTCTCTCTCTCTCTCTCTCTCTATATATATATATATATATATATATATATATATATATATATATATATATACTAGGGGCCCGGTGCACGAAATTCGTGCACTGGGTGTGGGGTGGGGGGAGTGTCCCTCAGCCCAGCCTGCCCCCTCTCACATACTGGGAGCCCTCAGGCGTTGACCCCCATCACCCTCCAATCGCAGGATCGGCCCCTTGCCCAGGCCTGACGCCTCTGACAGAGGTGTCAGGCCTGGGCAGGGGATCCTCATTTCCCCCCATCACTGGTTCTGCCCCCAGCCCAGGCCTGATGCCTCAGCCAGAGGCGTAGACCCCCATCACCCTCTGATCACCTGATCGGCCCCTTGCCCAGGCCTGACGCCTCTGCCAGAGGTGGCAGGCTTGGACAGGGGACCCCCATCTCCCCCCGATCACTGGCTCTGGCCCCCGCCCAGGCCTGAGGCCTCTGGCCCAGGAATCATGCCTGGGCAGGGGATCCCCATCTCCCTCTGATTGCTTGCTCCACCCCCCGCCCAAGCCTAACGCCTCTGACCCAGGCTTCAGGCCTGGGCAAGGGGACCATCATATCCCCCCAATCCCGGGCTCAGCCCCCCGCCCAGGCCTGATGCCTCGGCCAGAGGAGTTGACCCTCATCACCCTCCGATCACCAATCACCGGATCGGCCCCTTGACCAGGCCTGAGGCCTCCGGCTCGGGCAGCGGGGACCCACAGCTGCAGCGGCCCCGCGACCGTGGGGACGTGGGCTCCGCTTTAGGCCCAGGCAAGGGACCCCTAGCTCCCGGGACTGCCAGCTTCGACCGTGTCCAGCTCCCATCGCTGGCTCCACCCCTACTTCCTGCTATCACTGGCCAGGGCAGCAAAGGCGCCTGATTCTCCGATCATGGCTGCCCCCCAGCTCTTAGCTCCCCACTGGGTTTCCGATCACTGTCAGTGGCAGGGGGTTTCTTCCTGCTTTCCCTTTCGCCTCCCTGCATTGTGCCTACATATGCAAATTAACCGCCATCTTGTTGGCAGTTAACTGCCAATCTTAGTTGGCAGTTAACTGTCAATCATAGTTGGCAGTTAATTTGCATATAGCCCTGATTAGCCAATGAAAAGGGTATCGTCGTACACCAATTACCATTTTTCTCTTTTATTAGTTTAGATATTTTTTGTTGATTTCAGAGAGAGGAAGGGAGAGGGAGAGAGAGATAGAAACATCAATGATGAGAGAGAATCATCAATTGGCTGCCTCCTGCTCACCCCACACTGGGGATAGAGCCTGCAACTCAGGCATGTGCCCTGACTGGGAATCACACTGTGATCTCCTGGTTCATGAGTCATCGCTCAACCACTAAGGCACACGGGCTCGGCTAACTATCCACCTCCATGGCCAAGTTCTTTGAAGGCTTTAAGGTGCTCCATAGACTACATACACCCCCTAGAGATAAGACTCAGGTGTCATGACATCCAGTGACACCAAATTTCTCCTACTTTTATGAGAAAGATGATTTTACTTAATTTTTTTTTAAAAAAAAAACTTGACAGAAAGACATGCGGCAAAATGACTTATGGTTTCCTCGCACTGAAATTCTTGAAGGCAACGTGCTGTTAAAGCTAGACTCAAATATGCTCTAGGATTCCTTTGCCTAGAAGACCAGCGACGCTCAGTCTGCACAGGGAAGCCCCCGAGAACTGTTCTTCAGCCTTCAGGTGGAGTGGACCTGCCTGAAATCAAGAGAAGGCAGAATGCAAATGTTGACTGCCTGCTGCAAACACAGCCTGTGCTACGAACCTGGTCCTGACAACTAGTCCTAACTTCACTTACAGAAGTCAGCGGTCAACCCAGTAGAGTAGCTGTTAGAACATTGCTGTGAAGGGCCCCACAACTGCCCAGGTGAGAGGAGCGGGAGAGACGAATCCCAGGAGCTATCGCCCAAGAATCAATGAAAGGTTGCTCACAGCCCTAGCCAGTTTGGCTCAGTGGATAGAGCGTTGGCCTGTGGACTGAAGGTTTGATTCCGGCCAAGGGCACATGCCCGGGGTTGCAGGCTCGATCCCCTGTAGGGGGCGTGCAGGAGGCAGCTGATCAATGATTCTCTCTCATCATTGATGTTTCTCTCTCTCCCTCTCCCTTCCTTGCTGAAATCAATAAAGAAATATATTTTTTAAAAAAATTAAGAAAAGGTTGCTCACAGAGTATAGTAGGGTTTGCATGTTTTCTTATTACTTTAGAATTTGCAGTTTATCTCTGAATAGAATATTATCATGAATTTCTTGATTTAGTAAATGGTTGCTGGGCTCCTTGTATGGATAAGCCAGTGTTACAAGCAAAATTAATGCTGTCCCTGCTTTCCAGAGTGCAGCTGTGGGCGTCTTTGAGATGCTGGCCCAGTACACATCCTGATAAAGATGCTGCACATCTGAGCTGCAGGGTCCAACAGCACCCAGGACTGTGATCTGAAGTCCCGTGAGCCACCCAGGGCCATGGTGTATGCTCTCCCACTGGCCAGTTAGTTCAGAGGGAGGGCAAGGGGAGTGCTGTGCCCTCAGCTCTGCGTGGGGACTGCCTGCCCAGCCCCTGCCTGCCTCCTTTCTGCAGCATGGCCTGTCCCTCTCTGCGAAACAGCCACGGTTACTGTGAGAAGCGTCCTCACATTGTGTCAGGCTTTAGACATGTCCTCGATTTAAAGCATAGAGAACAGCACGCCTTCACTATTTGTGAGTTTGTTTTGTTTTGCGTAACTTGGGCAAGTGTCCTAGTTTCTTCTCTGTTGTAATCATTTCCAGAATGGTTTTGAAAAGGCCAAGGTCTTCTCCCCGTCACCTCTGATTACTGTGGAATTGAGCCCTGCCCTGTGCACGGGACCTGCTGGGATAGACACACCAGAATGTCCAAGTCACACGCATCTCTTGTGCTCCCACACTCAGCACTGGGTCTCCCTGGGAAAGAAACACATTGTCTACTGTGGAAATAGATGCTGGCATAGGAACTGCCTCTGGGCTGGGCGCTCAGGGCAGATCTCTAATTTGTGCTGTTTAAGAGGAACCGGCAGGACACATCAGTTGAGTGCCCTGGCTAGCAGCAATTGCTTCCATGTGGCCAGACCACACCAGGCCATTGTCAGGCCATTGTCAAGCTGAGCTCTGCTGAAGAATCCAGAGGTACCAGGGGTCCCCACATTATCACTTCATCAGTTCCCCGGGGCCTGGGACAAACACAGCTTTCCCGGTCAAGGAAATAATGAGCCCCTTGTGATGCAAGGCCCCCTTGGAGGACCTCGAGGTGCTTCCTGGCCTCACTTGGAGCACAGCTGCCTGCAGTTCCCCAGTCCCTTCTCCGAAGCAGTGGGGGAGGGACCTGGCTGGGCTCAGGTGGGCAAACAGTCCTGTGGGAGGGAGAGACGCATGGAGGATGTGGATTCACCCCCTCGGGAAGTGCCCAGGTTCCTTGCTGCTCCGCGTGGCTTACAGATGCACATTTCCTCCCAGCTTCCTGGTTTCAAAGCCTGTCCTGGCTGGAGACTTTTAAGAGCGTCACACCTGGGACCTGCTCCTTCCAGAAGGAAGACTACCATTGACTTTTTGTGGGCTGAACTGTGGCTCTCAGTCTCTTCAAGAAAAGCATCCTTTTGGAGGGGGGGTGGGCTGGGAAGGGTGTCTGGGGGCTTTTGTGACCACATCCCAACCATGACTGCTCCTCTTGACATTCAAGATCCTTTTCCCAATTACCTTAGCGACCAGTTTGTGTTTGCAGATTCATTCCTGCCTCTGCTCCTTCTCCCCTTCACTATATGCACGTCTTAAAAACAAAACCAAATGAAAACTCTTCTACATCATGTCATTATGATTCACAAGGTCCTGCGGTAGCTCCCTCTTATCTGAGCATCAGATTGAAACTGATTTTCTCAGCAACACCTGTGCAGACTGCGGGTGCTTTAAACATCGTGTTCAAGGAAGTCTCCCCAGCCCCACCATCCGGCCCCACCTTGCCTGAGCATCCCGGGAAAGCAGAACCAGGTCGGATTTGCCGAGGCAGGATTCCAAGGCTCAACTCAGCATTGAGCATGGGTCCTTTGTATTTGAATCCTGCTCTGCCCATTACACATTTTTTTTAAGATTATTGACAGGAACTTTTTTGCTGCGAGCATCACATACATTCTGTGCCAACATCCTCCTCATCAGCCTTAATGCCCCTTGACCTCTGATTTCCACTCCAAAATAATGACATTAGGCATTCTTTGAAGTCCAGCTTGTCCTACTTTCTCCTGGCAGACTTTTCTAATAACTATAGCCAAGGATTTCTTGATTATTCTAACACACCTTTAGCATCTGAGTACTGGTTTTGTTTTCACTGGTTTGTAGAAAACAATTTTATCTCTTATATCCTGGTACTGAATATTAGAAAAATGTATAAAGATGCACACATACTATATATGACATAAGTAGACACTGCATTATTCACACTCTTTTAGTAAATATGTCATCTACTCAATTTGAATATAAGCTCCCAGTGGGGAGAAATGGGGGTTTGTCTTCTGTAAACTTAAGTTCTTTTTTTGAGATTATAATTGTTTTTTCTTTATTTATTTTTAAATTGTATTGGGGTGATATTGGTTTGCAAAATCATACTCATTTTCAATTGTACAACTTAATAAGACCTCATCTGCACACTGCATGAACCCATTGCCCCAAGCAAAGTCTCCTTCTGATCCCATTTTTCCCTCTTTGCCTAGGTCCACATAGCCTCCCACCCCTTTCCCTCTGGCTATCACCACACTATTGTCTGTGTCTGTGTTATGTAAATATTCTTTCCATAGCGTTTTGGGATTCTTAGGATATATTCCCAGAAATGAGATCACTAGGTCAAAAGACAGTTCCAATTTTAACTTTTTGAGGAAACTCCTTACTGCTTTCCACAGTGGCTGCACCAGTCTGCATTCCCACCAACAGTGTACTAGGATTCCCTTTTCTCCACATCCTTGCCAACACTTGCTGTTTGTTGATTTATTGATGATATCATATCAGGAATATAATACATTATAAACTAGTGTTTTGGAATCTGTTTGTGCTTTGGCTTTATATGAGAAGAACTTTGGCATGCAACCAGATTTCCTACCAAAATTCTATACTGGCTGCATGTCATGGTATCACCCAATCTGGATGTGAGATGATTCATCCACGTGATGCTCTTAATATGTTATTATAATTGAGGGGAGGGGGTCATACTGTTGTGCCCAGATTTCAAGGTTCCCAGGACCCCCAGGGAGCCAGCGAATCCGATGCAAAAGCAAAGAGTCCTTCATTTCGAACTAGTTCTGCTCCCCGACCACACTCACCGATGCAACGGTAGCCCAGTGGCCGAGAGAGAGCCAGGACTGATGGGATTGTGGGTTTTATAGTAAGGGCAGGGGAGGGGACTGTGGGCCCTGCCAATTGGCCAGGCGTGAGTCGCGTCTTGTTACACAGGATGTGGTCATATTGATGGCATGCACTTCCCTTGATTATCATTGGTTAGTCCAGAGAAATCCTGGGCGTGGCCAGCAGAGGCCGGGGCCTCCAGGAAGAAGCCCCCGCCGAGCACATGGCTCTGCCCAAAAATGGAGGACCCAGGGCAAGATGGAGAGCGCAGTCCTAGACCCCCCAAGGGCGAGCTGAGCCCGGGCTCCAGGGGCCAGTCCGGTTGCTGGGGGTCCAGCAGATCGACCAGTCCCAGCCCAGACAGGAAGTCCACATCCTCTGTCTCGTCCCCCGGGGGCGCTGGCGATCCCCTCCTCCTCCATCTCCTCGGGCGAGGGCACACACCCCACCCCGCCACCGCAGCTACCGCTGCCGTGTGGGTCCGGTCCGGGGGTGGCAGGCGGGTGTCCTGCGCTGGGCTCCCACAGTGGGCTGGGGAGTCGGTGCCCGAGGCCGCCAGCAGTGTGGTCAGGCTGTGCCTCATGGGGCCCGACGGCCGGCCCACGTAGGCCCCGCGATGACTCGCCCTTTCAATACCTTGGTGGCAATCTGTGTGAAACAGCACATTTTCAAACCTCCCTTACAATTAGATGTGATCATATGACTGAGTCCCACTAATGAAATGCAAAGAGAGAGGACAGCCACCTTTTTTCCAGCCTGCTGATTAAACTCTCTCACCCATAATCCTTCTCTCTTCCTCTGCCTGTTAGCTGGAGAACAACACCCATGGTGGTGGCCTTGCCATTTTCATGTTGGACATGACTGATCCACTGTGTGGAGCTGAGCGCTTACTGAATCCAAGCCCACCTCTTTCCTACCACTTACCAGGATGTTTGGACTTCATGTGAGTAAGAAAGGATTTTCTATTGCATTATGCCAATGCCACAACAGCTGGTACTTGTCTTCACTAACACACTTTGGGGACCTGAAAATACAGACACTACCAAAATTCTATCTTCCTCTTTCTAATTTAGAAAGTTCAAAATGACTTTCTGTTTTACATTCCCTTGTAGAAATATTTGCCTTTTGTTATAAACTGGTAACAAAAGGATGTCACACTACAAATAGGATTTGATATTTATCAGATTTTGCTGATCATGTAGTCCAATTTCATATTTTCAGCCTTTAGGAGAAACTCTTTTGTATACTTTGGTGGTGAAATTTTAAAATGACAGGAAATATCATTTATCTCTATGCAATTTGCCTTTACCTATCAAATAAATAAATAAATAAGAGAGAGAGAATTTTTGCTTCCCTATTTCGGCAGCTGAAAAATCCTTACCTGTAACTTGTGTGATGCTGTTTTTAACCATTTCTGCATCAATTCATTTGAGCTACCCATTCCTCAAGTTCTCTGTAGGAATTAAGGGAGGAATCAGAGGAAAGAGGATGTGTGTCTGAGAGGAAGGCTCTTCAATGCCTTGGGTCTGTACAACCCGGCAAATTGTCCTTTGTTGGCCTTATAGCTGTTGTCAACGCTTATGATCTGTTGGCTTTTTCTCAAGAAGAATTTGATGTGATAGCATTGTTTTAGGCTAGTGGTTGGGGATCTAGATTGGCCTTTAAAGAAATTCAATTACTAACTGATCCTTGAAGCCCAGTGGAAACTTTGGATAAAATTGTCAATCAACAAACATGTCCCCAACACTTGAATGAGCAAGTAAAAGTGCTAAGTCCTGAGGGAGTTTCTGAGAATGTTGGACAATGTAACTCCTGATCAGGGATGCTACAGTCAGGCTGGAACACACAAAGGAAGTGCCCAGATGCTGTATCAGTCAGCTTTTGCTGTGTAAGAAACCAAACCAAATGTAGAGGCTTAAAGAAACAAACACTACTTATTTTCCAGGTTTTCTCAGTTTTGGGGCAGGTCTAGACTGGGTTAGCTCAGTGGTAGCAGGCTAGTCTCAGGTGGTCTCAATGTCACCTGGCTTAATGTCACCTGTACAATAGCCATGTGTCCCGTTTTCTCTACTAGGCCAACCCAGTCTCATTCCCTTGGTGGCAGAACTGTTCAAGTATCCAAAGAGTCCACGCTACATAGAAGAACACAATCAACAGAATAAAAAGGCAACCTACAGAACGGGAGAAAATTTGGCAAATCATATATAATAAGGGTTTATCATCCATGATATATAAAGAAATCCTACATCTAAACAATCAAAAAACAAACAACCCAGTCAAAAATTGCTCAAAAAAACTTGAACAGACATTACTCCAAATTAAATATACAAACAGCCAATAAGTATATGAATAGATACTTAACACCACTTATCATTAGGAAAATACAAATTAAAACTCCAAGGTGATATCACCTCACATACATTAGAATGGCTACTATAAAAATTTTTTAAAAAAAAACAAACAAACCAGAAAATATCAAGTGTTGGCGAGGATGTAGAGAATTTGGAACCCAGGCATATTGCTCATAGGAATACAAAGTGGTGCAGCTGCTATAGAAAACAATATGATGATTTTTGGAAAAATTAAAAATAGAATTACTATATATAGTAATCCAGCAATGTTACTTCTGGGTATATAGCTAACATAATTGAAAGCAGAATCTCAAAGAGATATTTGTACACCCATTTTTAGAGCAGCATTATTCATCATAGCCAAAAGGCGCAAGCAACCCAAGTGTTCAACTACAGAAGAATGGCTATGCAAAATGTGGTACATACAAACAATGGAATATTATTCAGCCTTAAAGAAGAATGATATTCTGACACATGCTCCAACATGGATGACATTTAAGAACATTATGTTAAGTGAATAAACCAATCACAAACACATAATTACTGTACAATCCCACTAATAATGGTGGTTTCAAGGTCTTGGGTGGGAGGAGGAAATGGGAATTATTGTTTAATGGGCACAGAGTTTCAGCTTTGCAAGAGGAAGAAGTTCTGGAGACTGGATGCACAACAATGTGAATGTACTTAGCACTACTGAATTGGACACTTAAAAATTGTTGAGATGGTAAATTTTATGTTGCATCTATTTTATCACAATTAGAAAAAAAAGGCTGAGCCAATGCCCACACACTTTTCAAGTCTCCGCTGTGTCACATTTTCTAATGTCTCTTTGGCCAAGGCACATTGTCTAGTCCCAATTCAAGAGGCAGTCAATAGATTCACCTCTTGCTGGGATAAGAGCAATGGGGTATGGATGCTGAACTGGAAGGAGTGATGGGCCATTTTTTAAAAGATATATATTTTATTGATTTCTGACAGAGAAGAAGGGAGAGGGATAGAGAGTTAGAAACATCAATGAGAGAGAAACATTGATCAGCCGCCTCCTGCACACCCCCCACTGGGGATGTGCCTGCAACCAAGGTACATGCCCTTGACCAGAATTGAACCTGGGACCCTTCAGTCCGCAGGCTGACACTCTATCCACTGAGCCAGACCAGTTAGGGCAATGATGGGCCATTTTTGCAGACCATCTACCACAGGTGCTAGGGACTCATGGAAGGGCTGTGGGTCAGGGCAAGGCAGTGATAAACCTGATCTCTGCTTCAGAGAATGATGGGATTTCAACAGAGAGAGATAGTGTGGCGCAAAAGGCAGCCAGGCAAAGGCAGAGCTAGGGGAGTGGCCTGGAGAAGAGGGAGCCTGGAACCTGGAGAAAGGATAACTTTAGTGCTTCAGTCAAGGAGCTCATTTGCAGAGCAGAAAGATGGGAAATAGGAAAGCAACCGCCCTTAGTGGGGTTTCAACATCAGCACAGGGACGCACAAGCAATCCAAAAGACCACCACCTCCCCAACTGCTTGCTCTTTGGCATGATTCAGTGTTTAAAAAAAGGTTGTGTCCTCAATCAATTTTGGACCTGGATAGTAATTAAGGAGGTTTCTTTCCTGTAGGATTTTGCAGAGCCTGTATCAACACTAATAAAAGAGAAAAATGGTAATTGGCGTACGAGCTACCCTTTTCATTGGCTAATCAGGGCTATATGCAAATTAACTGCCAACTAAGATTGGCAGTTAACTGCCAACAAGATGGCGGTTAATTTGCATATGTAGGCACAATGCAGGGAGGCGAAAGGGAAAGCAGGAAGAAGCCCCCTGCCACTGACAGTGATTGGAAACCCAGGGGGGAGCTAAGAGCTGGGGGGCAGGGCCCTGCCCCCCAGCCATGATCGGAGAATCAGGTGCCTTTGCCGCCCTAGCCAGTGATAGCAGGAAGTAGGGGTGGAGCCAGCGATGGGAGCTGGGCACGGTCGAAGCTGGCAGTCCCAGGAGCTAGGGGTCCCTTGCCTGGGCCTAAAGCGAAGCCCAGGATCCCGGGGCCGCTGCAGCTGCGGGTCCCTGCTGCCCGGGCCGGATGCCTCAGCTAGAGGCGTCCTGCAGGGGCAGGGGCGGAGCCCGCGCGATCGTGACACCCCCCCGCTGCTACTGCAGGTCCCCGCTGCCCGGGCCGGATGCCTAGGCCAGAGGCGTCAGACCTGCGCAAGGGGCTGATCCTGCGATTGGAGGGTGATGGGGGTCAACGCCTGAGGGCTCCCAGTATGTGAGAGGGGGCAGGCTGGGCTGAGGGACACTCCCCCCCCACACACACCCAGTGCACAAATTTCGTGCACCGGGCCCCTAGTTATAAATAAAGCGCTTTGCATTTTCCTAAGGGGAGGTGATGCTGTAGGAGGCATTTCCCAAGTCCTCCCAGGCGCACTGTCGTGGGTTCCTTAGAACAGCACCTAGAGGGCCCACAGCAGACTCTGGGAGCCTGTGAGCAGCAGAATAAACGAGTGTTAAATATGATAGAAAGGCTATCTCTGTGTCATCCACCACTGTAACTGTGGGGCCAGTAATAATAGTGCCTAGCACACAGTAGGTATTGTTAAAGAATTATCTGTAAGGTTTATGTTCGTCTACTAATGTCTATCAAGCAGCTTAAGAACTATTTCAGTGTAAGGATATTATCATCCTACTGTAAAGATGTGTGTGTGTTTTTTTAATTTTTCGTTCTCAAGCTAATATTAAATGATTAGTGGCAGATTATCTAGTAAGTTTAGTGCTGAGTTAAACCTGAAGAGGGGCTTCTGCTTGGGTCTCTCTCACTAGATCCCCTTGAAATGTCAGTAAAATATCCTGCCAGGGAGAGGCGAGCAGGGAATTTCCAGTTCGGAAATTAGGAAACTTGATAGAGAAAGGTCTGAGCTCTGGGCAGCCTGGAATACATTTGAAATTATTACTAAAGGGATACTTTGTACTGGAAGAAGTCTCAAAACAAAAGTTTTGAACTCCTGAATATGAGAAGAGTTTTTTTTCAAATGCATTTGTGTGTATTCTGCTAAACCTGAGCTTGAGTATTCGATGTAAAAGGGTCTTGAGTCCTGGTCTGGTGCCTTTGACCTCACTCTCAGAGCCCCTGGGAGGATGGCTGCCTGGAAATTTCGCTTCTCACTCTGGGGCCCACAGAGTGCAAGAGAAGTGAGTACCAGCCTCTGTGCTCTCCAGGAACTTTGAGGGAAATTGCCGTTCCTTAAGGTCACTTATACTCCCCGCACACGCCAGCATCAGCATCAGCTGACAATTTTATTTCAAAGACTGGCTTCTTAAACCCACAAAGCCAGAGACCCTTTTGTGAATCTGATGGGAGCAGTGGATACTCTTTCTAGAAAAATCAACCGACAACTCTGTTGCATCCTATTTTAGAGGGTTTTTGGACCTCCACAATAACCTATCCTGAGTCTGGGACAAGAACCTCTGGTTTAGGCCTCAGATTGCTTTGTACATGGTAGAGAGAAAGTGGATTTCTCCTGAGCACCAGTAGCCAGCTGATTTCCTGCACACTTTGATTTAATTTTGCTTATTCAACATATAAAATGTTACCATGATCTCAAAACTACATAAAAAGGTACCCTCAGAGAAATGTCACTTCTTCCAGTTGAATGAGGCTTGACAGATAATGTAATTGTCACCTGAAATCAAGATATAGAATAACTTCATCACCCCAGGATGTCCCCTCAAATTCCTCTCCAGTCCACCTCTTTCCTGATCCCACAGGATCAACCTTTGACCTGATTTCTATCACCACAGGTCAGTTTTGCCGGAATTTCATATAAATGCTCTTTATCACAGTGTGGACTTGACTGTAAACCACACTGATTTTGCTGTTAGGAAGCCGCCCTCATGGTGGAAACTCAAAGTGCCCCCTGTCATTCGATGTGTTCACACTGTCAAACCAGGTGCCTTCTTCTACTTCCACTAACACGTCTACACAGCACTTTTGGCTGGTGACAAGGTGGATCCAGCTGGTGGCCTGCACCACAGGCTTCCTCACCATTTTACCAAGAACTGAGCTGCCTACTCCTTGTTCCTTTTGGGTGCACAGGATTCACAGTGGAATTAGGATTGAACACACAAGACAGACCAGTGAAAGGAGACATTGCACGTTGTGGGAAGAAGGCTGTCCGCCATGCACAGCTGCAGGGCTAGCTCCTGGGCACTTGCAGGAAAGGGCATGGAGGGGCGGTGCAGGTGTGATAGGGTCACACCTCTCTCATGCTATAACCCAGACAGATGCAGTCCCAGAAATACTAAAGGCAGAGGGTTTCTGATGAGACACACAGGCACAGCAGATGGTAGGGTGGGGCCCAGGGCTTTATAACCTGAGACTGAGTGAAGCTAGCTTGCTGTAGGGCATGATGCTGGACAGTGGGTTCTCTCTAAATCCCGCATTATCCAGGCACAGGTGGCCTGGGGTGGGTCCTGCCCCTTCCCCACTATTGACAAGAGTTTGGTGAATTCTTCTCTTGAGCTACTGAATGTTTCCTTGAGAGAAGTTCTTCTCATCTTGACATTTGCGGGGTAGGATTCCCCAGTGAAAAATATGGGTCACTGCTTTAGTGAGTTTTCTATATGCTCACTCCTCAGCTCATTCCATCCTGTATATGATTCACTGTATAAAACTAAAAGATAAGAAGTTCTCTTAAAAAATATGATCACAGTACTATTGTCATACGTAAAAATAATGAATGATAATTGCTCAATATTATCAAATATCCAGTTAGTGTTCAAATTTCCAATTGCTTCATAAATGTTATAATCTTTCATTTGCAGTTTCTTTGAGTTAGGAACCAATGTCTACATGCTGCAATGAGTTAATATGTCTTCAAGTGTCTCTCTTTCTAAAAAATCGTTATTGTTGAGAGTATTACAGATGTTTCCTCCTTTTTCCCCCCATTGTCCCCTCCACCCGGTTTCTGCCCCACCCCAGGCCTTCACACCCTATTATTGTGTCCATGGGCAATGCATGTATGCATATAAATTCTTCCTGCCCCACCTGCCCCCTTTGAGATTCCTCTGAGATTCTGTTCCATGCTTCTGAAACAGGAATTTTGGGGGGTGAAAAAGATAGGTTTTAGGAAATTTTAGAAATTAAGGGGACCATGGAGGAAGCACAGGGCTGCAGAGCAGCAGGAGGTATATTTCCATAGAATAGGGGAGCTGAAAAGCTGCAACAAGTACATTTCCATAGAATGAGGGAGCTGGGAACAGCAAAAGGTCTATATTTACAAAATAAAGAGAAGGAAGCCCTTCATCCAGAGGGAGAAGAAGAAAGCCCAAAGGGAATAGAAAAACAATAAGGAAGGAGTTACTATAGTAGCCAGTCTAAGGGAATAGTGACCAATCAGAGGGGATATCCAGGCACCAGCATCTGCAGCCTTTATAAGCCATAGGGAAAAAGAACTCAGTGGGACCCTTTCCCCACTCCCTACGTGGGAGTCCACTCTGTGGAACTCTTTCCCTCTCCCCATGTGGGAGTCTGTACTTGTTCTTCAATAAATCTCCACCTTTGTTATACCACTTTCTGTCCGTGGATTCATTCTTCGATTCAGGAGGACAAAGCATCCAGGTTCCAGTCCAAAAATTCTGTTTCACTTCCATGTCTCTGGTTCTATTTTATTCATCAGTTTATTTTGTTCATTAGATTCCACATATAAGTGAGATCATGTAATATTTGTCTGTCTCTCACTGGCTTATTTCACTTATCATAACACTCTCCAGGTCCCTCCATGCTGTCTCAAACCTTAATAATTCCTCCTTTTTTACAGCTGCATAGTAATTTCATCATGTAAATGTACCAACTGGAAACTGAAACTGTGCTCCTTTGAAGCAGAGAAGAGTGGGTCTATTTCTATGCAAATAAGGACTCTAAATCCTCACAGTTTTATTGGTCAGATTGGAGCTACTTTGATTGGTCAGTAAAGATACAAATGAGGATCTTGCATAAAGGCTTGGTAGTCTAGTCTGTGCCTTTTCCCTGAAATGTATGCATGGGGGACCTCTGCAACAACGGCTGCAAGATTCTGGTTATGAATTTGGGCCATGACAGGTCCTTTTTGGCACGTATATTTTTCTTGAGATCAACATGCTGTTGGAGTGCATATGCCACAGGAACAGTCCGTGGATCACTTATTTAGTGCTCTCTGTTGTGCTAGTTTAAACCACAATCCCAGACCTAGACAATGTTCTGAGCAATGGATTTACCATGGAAGGAGAGGGGATGCAGGATACATCTTCTCTCTGTCCCCTGTGGTATTTATAAATGATAAAGTCAGGTATAAGGATGATCACAGCTACCCTGAAAAGGAAAAAAGAGGGGAGACCATCAACAGGACAGCGTTGCCCTAACCGGTTTGGCTCAGTGGATAGAGCATCGGCCTGTGGACTGAAGGGTCTTGGGTTTGATTCTGGTCAAGGGCATGTACCTTGGTTGCAGGCACATCCCCAGTAGAAGGTGTACAGGAGGCAGCTGATCGATGTTTCTCTCTCATTGATGTTTCTGACTCTCTATCCTTCTCCCTTCCTCTCTGTAAAAAATCAATAAAATATATTTTTAAAAAAGCAAACAAAAAACAGGGCAGTGTCAACCAGTGGACAACAGGAGAAGGGTGTGGGAAGCAGCGGTGCCCGGTAGCTCAGCCTGTCTCCCTCCTGGCCTGCCTGAGAACGAGCTGCCACCCAATCACCTCCCCTAAGGTCTTGCTTGGGTGTACCAACCTCAAAGCCTCCAATGGTTACATCTGAAAAATAGTAACTCCTGAAAAATGGCAACACCTGGATTTCTTAGCTTCATCATCAAGATCCTCTGTGATCTCCACGGACTTCAGCATCTTCCTTCTCACAGTTCTCTTTCATGCAACCTTTTGTCCCAATGTTTACAGTTTCCACACCATATATTTCCCCACCACCACCACCAGCAGCCTTTTGTTCATTCAATGTCTTGTGCTCATGGAATTAAAAAGAATGACGTGTCAATGAGCTGTTGTTGCATAACTAATTTTCCTAATCTCAGTGTCCAGGCTTCAGCTGACCCAGGCTGGGTTTTGCAGGCGGTCGTGCTCCAGGCTGCCTTGGCCGAAGCGCTGTTGCTCCTCAGTGCAGGCATGTGGGTTGGCAAGAGGGGCTCTGCCCCCACATGTGCGCATTCTGGACTGAGGCTGAGGAAGAAGCAGCAAACCAGGGTGTCTTCTCTCATGCCAGTGGCAGAAGCACGAGAGCAAAAGTGGAAGCACACAAGGCTCCTTGAGCTGAAGCTCCAAACTAGAAAAATATCTCTTCTTCCTTCAGGTCAAGCCAGATTGTATGCTCAAGCCCAAAGTCAAGTGGCATCTCACCCAGGCAAGGGTGTGGATACTGGACGGGTAAAGACTTAGGGCAAATAATGCGATCTACCAGAAGTGGTGAGATGACAATAATAGCAACAAAACAGTAGCGTTAGAAGCAGTAACAGATGCTTCTAAGTACTTACCCTGTACCAGCCCCTAGCATTACTGTTCTATAAACATTGTTAATCCTCACTGCTGTTCCACAAGAGAGGAATTCCTGTTTCCCTAGCACTGTAAACGAGGAATAAGACTCCTAATCACTTCTCAACTTTCCTAAAGTCAAACAATTATTAAATGACAGAACCTGGCTCTGAGCAAAAGATTTGGAACCTGAGTTTGATTCTGAAGCCCAATCTATGTCAAATTCTATTGATCCTTCAAAATTTTCTCTCAAATGTTGACTTCCCCATAAGCCATTTCTTAATCCAGCCTTGTATGTTGCCTGCGCACTAGATTAAATGACGACATGGATGTAGATTTCCATTCTAAATTGTGCTGTGCTTTGCCACTGTTGGGTGTTTTAATGGAGCTCGGTCTAGTAGATTTTACAACAGACAAATGAGTAATAAACCCAAATCGACACACAAAAACACATACAGATAGTCCAAGAGGGCTTTAATTGCTTTTCACATCTGATGTTGTTTGTCAAATGAAGCAGTCCTTTTTGAGGAATTGGAATATATCAACTATTTTCATTGCCTCAGTGTTAGAGAGAAACTGCTTATCTAAGTTCACTGAGCAATCATCACAAGTACTAAACAGTGCTGACGTTTATTCAGCAAAGGGTGGCCCTCATGGACTCCTGGCCACCTGAAATGGAAAATATTTTCTCACCCATCAAGAGTATTACGGCCTTGTGTTTCAATGAGATCTAAGTCACACCCTTGAGAGAGAACTAGCACGGCCAAAATTTATTGGGCCCACCTGTGATCCTGAAATACTTTATTTGGACAAGTTGCATGCTTTTTGACTTATGCTCTTGAAAAATTCTTTAAGAAATGTCAAGGTGACTGGTGTATTAAAACAACGAGCCAGAGCAAACAAGGATGACATTCTTTTAATTCTTTTCCTGCTAGGTCATTTTCTCCTTAACACCCAGCTCCGTGTGCCTCCATCTTCTATAACAACCCATCGGGCTACTCAAAGGTCCACACTTTAGGGAAATTGTAAAGTAGGTGAGATTTTTTTAATCAGTTGACTCAGATGCCCCTTCACCTTTTCGCTCTGAGATGCCAGCTGATGCTCAAAGCTAAAGCTAGAAAATCGTGCTGGCAACTTACCCAAGCTATACCTTCTAAGAACAGGTTTTAACGAGAACATAATTCACTAGTGATGGCATCACACACTGGTCACTGGGGAAGAGGCTATGAGATGGAGATATCTGGCTCCCCCGATTATATCTCACCAACAACTGTCTGGTCTGCCTCTCTCCATGCCCATCAGATGGACAGATTTGTAGTTTGTTTGCTAATTTAGAAATCCCACTATTGGGTTTAGCTATGGAATCTGGTTTTTGTAAAAAAAAAAAATTTCAAAGAAACTGCCTGTGCATCGCATCAGAAAGGCTGATATCTGAATGTTTTGTATTAGGTTGAATCATATACATTTGCCACTATTTGTTTTTAGGCCTATGGTTTAATTTAAATAACCACTTGCTTCCATGACCCAAAGATTAAAAACAACAACAACAACAGCAACAATAACACACACACAAATGTACAGGTATAGTTGGCTTTTAAGGAAGTGTGTTTTCTGGAACAATCCATAAATTCCATTTTTGTATATTGAATGTTATTTCCCTCTCCTGCATAACAAAATCAGACTTGTTTCTTCAGAAAATGATTTGCTTTATAGATGTTATAAAATCCCATTTAAGAAAAAAATGAACACAAAAGAAGTTGGATAGGAAATCAGAATATGAACTAGTTAATTTTTACAAGTGGCAACATAAACATCTAAGGGAAAATAATTATTGTTCAATTAAGGAAACTTTTTGCAGGGAAAAACAATCTACCCACATATTTATAACCTAAATGGAGGTCTGTAGTATATTCTTGGGGGTCTTTGAGTGCAAATGAGAATTTCAAATATTTTCCCTTCCATTTTTCTGATAACATGGAACCCCTAAGACAGCATTGCTCCACACCTACAGAGAGAGCTTTGCTTGCCATTATGTCTCTGTCACTAAGTGTGGCCAAGAGCCAGGGAATGTGAATAGTCTATAATGAATCTATGAAAGAGAAGTGACTGGAACTCAATTACACTGGCTCATTATTGAGCCAACAGCTTTCCGAGGCTAAGGCCTTGCACCAGATCCCAGTAAGCGATCTACAGAATATGAAGGAAGCCGAAACCGGTTTGGCTCAGTGGATAGAGCGTCGGCCTGCGGACTGAAAGGTCCCAGGTTCGATTCCGGTCAAGGGCATGTACCTGGGTTGCGGGCATATCCCCAGTAGGAGATGTGCAGGAGGCAGCTGATCGATGTTTCTCTCTCATCGATGTTTCTGACTCTCTATCTCTCTCCCTTCCTCTCTGTAAAAAATCAATAAAATATATTTAAAAAAAAAAAAAAGACCATAAAAAAAAAAAGAATATGAAGGAAAACTTTTGTCATTAGATAGTTTCTTTTGTGTGTTTTTTTAAGTTCTGTATTCTGTAGTGTGCTATTAGAATTGATTGACCCATCAAAATAATGAAAGTGTAGTTTAAATGAGTTCATAACTAAAAGAAAAAATATTGAAAATAATAATAATGATGATGTAACAAAAGCCGGTCCATCACCCTTAACAGCAAAGGATATGGGAAAGCGCAAATAAAGCTTTCTACTATTGCATTAACATGGACAATTTAGTTTCACCCCTAAACCCCACCTAGCATGGTAAATTCATGTTGGTAATTTGAATTTATTAGTTTTAAAGTTCTGTTTGTAATAAATGTATACATTTGTTTGGCTGTCATTTGTTGTTCAGAAGTTATATCATTGGATGCTTATTCCTATTTTATTTTTGTGCAGGTCTAGGTAATAAAATAATTCCATGAACAATTTTTTGTTCCAAAGGATTGGTACTTTTTTCGGGTTTGGTGAGCACTGTTGTGGAATTACAACCCACAACTCACCTCTGGCTTCCACTGCTGGGTCCTAACACTGAGGCAATAGCTGGATTTGGGCAATCAGTGCAACGTGTCACATAAGAGGACAAGGTCATGGCTCCTCCTCCAGCAGTGATAGACAGGAGCCCACGCCCGGACAGGAGAAGCAGCAAAGCAGGAGCGTGGCGAGACCTCTGGGCCCTGAACTTGGCCAAAGCAGGCTTGCAGCCAACAGCTGCCTTTGCTGACTTGCACCACACATGCAGGCCAGGTTTGTGAGAACTGAGGTCATGCATTCACGTGTTTCAGGCTTCCAGAGTAGGGCAAAGAGGTGCTGTCCCCCGTGTGGGCCAATTGAAATCTGTGTGAGATGGAGCCAGAGGTCAGAGACCAGCAGCATTCTAATGTGGCTCCCAGCCTGGCTTCCTGGATGGCCCTCTTGCTCCTCTTTTTCTTAGGGACACTAACTGGTTCCTTGTGGGGAAAGATTTCTTTCTCTTGGAAAGACTTCCAATGCCAGCTGTTGCTGGCCACACAGGGGTCCCATGGTGGAGCCCCAGTCCACGTTCAGTGGGCCATGCCTTTGGCCCATAGTGGGTCAGACCAAAACCTCAAGTACAAGTTCTAGACACATGCATGCATGAGACCAGGGGTCAGCAAAAGGTAGCCTATGGGCCAAATCGAACCCACTGCCTGTTTTTGTAATAAATGTTTACTGGTACACATCTATATCCATTTGTCTTCATTTTGTCCTTGGCTGCTTTCCTGCTACAATCCATAGTTTATTAGATGCTACAGAGACCTACATATAGCTTGCAAAGCCTAAACTATTTAATCTCCAACCTTTACAGGAATGGTTTGCTGGCCCCTGCATTATAGGAATAAAACAAAACCCACTTCCAGGAGACCCTGGGAGGGTCCCCCAACAATAGCAGAACACAGGTGCATTCCATTCCTGCTCTGACTCCCAGGTTACAGAGCAGTCAGAAGCTCGTGGAGCCCCCCTTGTTAAATAACTTCAACCTCTGCAAAAGGAATAACGGCATGCGTGTGACCACTTTGCCCTAGAGGTTATGGGTGTCAACTACAGGGCTGATGGCCCAGCTCGAATGCCTCCTGCACTGGATACTAGCTGTGTGCAGTGGGCAAGCCACTGACATTCTACTCTGCACCTTGCTTCCTTCTATGTAAGATGAGGATAAGAAAAATGCACATCTCATGGAGTTTTTATGAAGATAAAATGAGCCCTGGCCAGTGTGCTCAGTGATTAGTGTGATTGATCAGTGGTTAGAGCATCAGCTCACACACCAAAGGGTGGTGGGGTAGGTGCAGAAGGCAACCAATCGATGTGTCTCTCTCACATGATATTTCTCTCTCTTTCTTTCTCCTCCCTCCCTAAAAAATAATATCAATGGAAAAAATATCTTCAGATGAGGATTAACCTGCCCTGTCTCAGACTAAGTGTTCAACAGCTCCAGGATGCCTAAGTTGAGGAACCTCCGAAGAGACCGCTAATGCTTTTGTGTGTGTGCTGTGTGCTTGGCCAGGTTTCAAGCTTTACATGTTATATCCCACTTAATGCTCACAGCTGCCCGTGAGATAAGACCTTTGCCCACTCCCACTTTACAGATAGGCTAGTGCAGTGGTTGGCAAACCGCGGCTCATGAGCCACATGTGGCTCTTTGGCCCTTTGATTGTGGCTCTTCCACAAAATATCACGTATGGGCGTGCACATACAGTACGATTGAAACTTCGTGGCCCATGTGCAGAAGTTGGTTTTCGGAAAGGAGATAGATGAAACAAGTATACACGACGAGTGTGGATGGGAGAGTTGGAAGGGGTCGACCTCAGCGAACGTATCTCAATCAGATTGAAGACGTTTTTAGCAAAGGCCAGCTTAGGAGTACCCTAATGAAGTTAAGAACAATGTACCTACCTATATAGTTTAAGTTTAAAAAATTTGGCTCTCAAAAGAAATTTCAATCGTTGTACTGTTAATATTTGTCTCTGTTGACTAATGAGTTTGCCGACCACTGGGCCGCTGGGGCAACAGAAAGATGAAACAACCTGGAGGTTCTAGAACCTAAACCTGTCCAGTGTGAGCTCACAGAAGTTCCCAGGCCACACTCTCCAATGCCACTCCACACAGTGCCACTCACGAATGCATCTGGGAGAAATGTAGCATCTGGGGATCCTGGGACAGAGGAGGTCTGGAGGAGTGAAACTGGAAAATGCCTCCAGCATAAATTCTCCAACTGGAGTAGCTGGGATTCACCTGAGCCTGCCTGGCTGCCTGCTTCCCCTGGGTTCAGCACTGCAATGGGTCCATCTAGTGTTCAAAAGCAAGAATTAGGTCTGAAAAGCAGCTAAGCCAGGACCCTCCTACTCCATGTTATATCCCATTTCGCTGACTACCACCTCGCCTGGTCAAGGATAGGCAGGCCGGCCAGATGCTGGCCGTGGGGCTACCTGTCAGTGGATGTGTCCAGAATGTATGGAAGGAGGGTGTTTTTACTGGCCAACTCCTCCTCCCTGGATAGCACTCATCCTTGCAGAGCCTCCCTGCCTCAGTTCAGAGGCAGCTTTGCCCCCAAGGGAACATTTGACAATGTCTGTAGCTGGTTGTGGTTGTCACAATTGGGAGATTTTACTGACATCCAGTGGGTAGAGGCCAGAGGTGCTGATGAGCACCCTCCACTGCACAGAACGGCCCCCACAACCAAGACGAAGTCCCAGATGTCAATAGTGTCACCCACAGCTGAGAAACCCCACTGTGCCTTCCTCATAAATGGGACTGGCCCATGGTAGGCAGAAGATGGAGCGAGTCTTGCATGCTCAGAGGCTTTGCATGTGTTATTCCTGCTTCCTGGACTGCTGCTATCCTCTCCTCTTTTACCTCAGCTCATGGGCACCTCTGCAGCGATGCTCATCTGCTCACCTCTGCCTCTCTGTCTCTGTGTCTCCCCATGGAAAGGTCTGAGACAAAGATTTCTTTGGGGAAGAAATTTATTTGGGAGGTGATCCCAAGACACACCTGCAAGGGAATGGGGCAATAGGGCAGGGAGACCAGATGTGGGTGGGAGCAATGAAGGGTTAGTGAGCAGTCATTATAGCAAGCGGCTGAGGTTTCCTCTCTGGTGGAAGGCACGAGGACCCATGTCACGTGTGCTTTGGAACTGCCCCCTATGGCAGGAGGAAACCCCAGTATTTGTCCTCCAGCTCCCACCCCTCATGGGTGAAGGGCTGCTCCTGGGCACTCCCCCGCCTCCCCACACCGCAGCCAGCCTGTGCACTGACACAGGAGAGACAGGGGCAGACCTGACATTGCCTGGTCTCCATGTTTAAAGGCACCTGAGCTTGCATATTCTCACCTGGTCCCCCGAAGCTAATGGCTCGCTTTTCTCAGCTGAAAGCCTAGAAACCAGCACCTAGGGGCTAGCTCAACCCAATCCCGAGCATCTAGGAGCTGAGACACCACCACAGAGGAAATTCTGGCCCCTCGCTCTCTGTGGCCACAGGGTTAGTGCCCTGGAAATCTGGAGGTCCCAGATAAGACCACCTTGAATATTGTTACGTCACATCCCCAGCTAGAGCAGGCTCAATTGACTCAGTACAGAAAGCAATATTTTTGTTGAATTTCACATTTTCTATGAAGTAGTTAACCTTTTTGAAATCACAAAGGAGATCACAGTAGGAAAATGAAGCCATATGCTGTCCAAGCTGGCTGCCGCGTATACAGGCTACCAGAGAGATGGAAGCAGACATCTGGATGAAGGAACAGGAGAAAGAATATAAAAGCACTTAGTATTCCCGGGTTCTAAATATGTGATAACCAGCTAGTCATGAAATGATTGGCGCATCATTTCCTCGTGGATGGATTCTGTTGAGCATGAAGTTAGTTCTGACTTCATGAGCCAGATTCTCAGGAGGCCTGAGCCAACCCTCACCCTGTTCACGGGGGGACTCCTTCAAACTTCCAGCAACACAAGACTCACTGTGAACAACATTCATATATGAGTGGCAGAGACAATGTTGTAGAGAGGGAGGTTGATAGCTCTTGATCTTCAGTGACACATGCTTCTGACACATCAGGTAAACAGAGTAAACAATGAGGCAGGCTGGCTGAGGACACAGAAAAGTATACTGATTTCAGGTGGGAGAATGCATGTCCTTGATGTCATTTGCTCAGATTTTTCTTATTTTGTGACAAGTTGACAATCCAATAACAATTTATTAAGCACCTAATGTGGCCCTGGCATCAAGGGCTGATGCCAGGGCCACATTAGGTGCTTAATAAATGGAATCAAATAAGACTAACACATATTTAGCTCATATGCTCCACCTCCCTCCCCTCATCGCCTCGGCACTGCAGGGAACTATGTTTCCCAGGCTCCTTTGCCTTCCTGGTCAGCTCAGCCAATGGGACCTGCTCTTTAACACCTGGTTATCTTCTTTCTTCCCTGCCCTGTCTCACTTCCCCTCTCCCTTATTTGTGCTTCCTGAGATGACCTCCCAAATAAACTCGCTCACCAGGAGAAAGAAGCAGGTCAATGCCGGGTCCTCTGGAGGAGTGGTTCTTCCAGCGTATGCGGGCCTGCGGCAGCAGGAGCAGGGAGAGATGGGATGCTCAGGCCCCGCCACAGGGCTGGGAATGAGGGCCTGGGGCTGGCTCAGCGTGGGTGCCCTAGCCAGCCCTCCAGGGGCTTCAGAGGTTCACTGCAGTCTGAGAATTGTTCCTGTGAAGCCAGCCCGTCTTGATTGGAGGCACCCTTCACCAGCAGCTTCTCCTACTTCTAACCACTAGGGGGAGGGCTCGGGTCTTGCTGATGCAGCAGAATTCCAGGACTTCACCAGTAAAGACAGATGCCCTTGTGCTTACAGAGGTCCCAAACCAGGCGTTGGGGAGAGCAGGGGCTTTGGAACCAGAGGCAGAGGTGACACACACGCCCCGACGGTGTGATGGCAGCCCCATCAGTGTCCTGCATGTCACTTGGTCACTTCACCGACCTGTGCACACTCTTCCCAGTGCTTCCACTCCCAAGGCCAGTGCCATGTCGGCCAGTGCCCAAGGCCGTTCACTGGCACGGGTTGCTGGACAGCCCTCATCCAGGGATGGGTGGGTGCAAGGTATCCTGAGGCCACGGCCAGGATCAATGAGTCACTAGAATAACTCAGGGGACGCAGAAGAGCCATTATATGCAGAGTCACATTTTATCATAGGGCAGTGGGATGGACTGACACCAGCTTTGGGAAAAGGCATGCACAGTGGGTCAGGGGGAGAGCTTCTAGTGTCCTGTCCCAGGGGTGCTGTGTGGACAGCCCTGAGTTCTCCCCATGACGATGGTGGTGACATGGGTGGGGCATTTGCGAAAGAGGCTCACCTGAGCCACGGGGTCCCAGTGTTGGATAGGGGTCAGTCATATAGACATGGCTGGCTAGCCACGTCTCCAGCCCCCCAGAGGCCAAGCTGATACGGGGTGGCTCAGGTGCCCCCCATAGATCACATTCTCCCCTGGCCTCCCCCTCTGTCCCAGCCCCTTTATCAATGGACTGTAGTGTGTCTCAACCTGGGAGGCAGGGGGAAGCTCAGGAAGAACACAGGTCAGGGGGAACGATGGCTGTCCTAGACGGTCCCTAGCTAGCTCTGGGCGCATGGGGTCATTTTCTCTTTGGGGCTACAGTTAAACCACCTCGTTTCCAGGCTGATAGAGGCTCTGGGCTTCCACAACAAGGTGCCATTGGAGAGCTAGTGAATGTCCGTGAACGCTCCGTGGCTGGGGCTGGGGTTCGTCTCTGCTTGGAATATTCTCTTGTTCCCAGAGCAGGGAGTGAAGCCCTAGCACAGTAGGACCACAATCCATCTTTGGGGACATGGTGAACCTCGGCGTTTGACACAAGCAGCTACATACCTGGCTGATTCGCACACACAGGCACAGAAGCTACAGCTCGGTGCCAGCGGGGTCTGCACGAGCCACCCAGTAGCTAGGTGGGGTTGGGATGGTGCAGCCAGCTCTGAAGAAAGCTCACATAGCCCTCAGGGCTCGCTATTTTGCTGTCAGAGAGGATAAGAAGCTCCAAAACTTTAAAACTTTAGCATCCCCAATGACCAGCACAGTCACCCTACCCGAGGAGCTGGAAGGCAGCGGAGAAGAGCTATGCGCAGTGCTAACACGTTTTCTTACCTTTCCACCTGGTTTCCTATCAGATAGATCTGTGACACTTACTAACATGTCAGCGAAAACTTCATAGAGTATGGTTAGCCAACCCTGCTGGGGGCTCCCCGGACTGGACACTGTCTAGGCCAGTGATGGCGAACCCATGACGCGCGTGTCAGAGGTGACACGTGAACTCATTTTTTGGTTGATTTTTCTTTGTTAAATGGCATTTAAATATATAAAATAAATATCAAAAGTATAAGTCTTTGTTTTACTATGGTTGCAAATATCAAAACATTTCTATATGTGACACGGCACCAGAGTTAAGTTAGGGTTTTTCAAAATGCTGACACGCCGAGCTCAAAAGGTGCGCCATCACTGGTCTAGGCAGTCAGTCCTGCCCCAGGTTAAAGGTAAGCCTGCCGTTTGCTTAACGTAAAGAATTGTCATTCGGGTTATCTATGCCAGTAAAGTGACATGTATAACCGCAGGTGGAAGAGAAATCCGTTTAATGCAGGATGTTCTTACAGCTCCGCTCTGAACTAGCTGCAATGAGGCAGCACAGGCAGCAGAGGGCAGCAGAGGATGGTGTTTCGTGGTTTATTGCGGACTGGCCAAGGCTTCCCCGCACCCCTTTCAGAGAAGCCTGCAGAGCTCAAGGCAGAGGGTGAACCTGCTCCTCCAACATGAACCTTGAATTGTAGAGTCTCTGGCGACCCCAGTTCAGGCTGGCGGAGAAGCTTGCTGTGTGCACAGCCTCTGACTCCCGCTCAGCGGCTCGTGGAGATAAGTGACAGCTGTTCCGCTTTCTCCGTTCACTCGTCCAGGGGGTGGGGCAGCCCAACCAGGGTAGAAAGGCTTCTCTGTCCCTCCCACACCTGGGGAGCAGCTCCGGTCCTCAGGTAGCCACTTGTTTTTGAAAATGAAGAATCACATCTTTCAATTCCCCGACCCCTAGATGCTCACCTGGAGCTCCGAGTCCTGCAACGCATGCATCTCGGGCATGGCTACCTCTCTGGGTGGCTGGGTTGAGTTATATTAACCTTGTCTCTTCCTGGCCCTCATCAGTGTTGAGATGAGCCTGTGGAAGTAGAGAAAAGGGAGGCCAGGAAAGAGGAGGGGTGCTCAGCAGCCTAGCAAGAGAGCGGGTAAGGATTTGACAACCATTTTATTTTCCCCCCTTCAGTTTCACTGAGTTATAATTGACAAGTAAAACTGCATATATTTAAAGTGTAAAGCATGAGGATTTGATAGATATATACACTGTGAAATTATTAATCGAGTTAATTCATGCATCCATTTTCTCACATCTCAGAGTTACCATTTTTTTTTAGTAGAAATACAGTATTTCTCTTAGCAAAAGTGTAGACAATAGTGTTGTTAACTATAATCCCTGTACTGTACGTTAGATCCCTAGAACTTTTAACTGAAAGTTTGTACCTTTTGACCAATATCACTCCATTTCCCCCACCTGCCATCTCCTAGGGCAGTGGTCGGCAAACTCGTTAGTCAACAGAGTCAAATATCAACAGTACAATGACTGAAATTTCTTTTGAGAGCCAAATTTTTTAAACTTAAACTATATAGGTAGGTACATTGTTATTAACTTAATTAGGGTACTCCTAAGGCTTAGGAAGAGCCACACTCAAGGGGCCAAAGAGCTGCATGAGGCTCGCGAGCTGCAGTTTGCCAACCATGGTCCTAGGGGACCACCTTTCTACTCTGTTTATATGGGGCCGGCTTCCCCAAGCCCCTTATTAGATTCCACAGGAGTGAGGCCCTACAGTGCTTGTCTTTCTCTGCCCGGCTTATTTCACTTGGTGTGATTTCTCCAGGTTCGTCCGCACTACCGCAAATGGCAGAGTTTCCTTCTTGTGTGCCTGAATGATGTTCCACCATGTCAATGTCCTACATTTTCCTTATCCAGTCATCTGGACACGGAGACTAGTTCCTTATCGTGGGTGTTGTGAATAGAGCCTTTATTGTCTTTTGTTTCTAAGGATGCCTCTGCCTTTAGCTCTGGGTATTAACATTCCTCAATGATCCCCAGAGTGACGGGAGGGCCAGCAGCGCCCTGGTTCCTTACAGCACCTCCAACTAACCCAGCATTTTCTTCTCCGTTCCAGGCTTCCTGTTTTCATCCAGGCTGTTGCCCCTTCCTGCAGTCTGTCAGCCTTCCTCTCTACCTGGAAGGAGGGTCTGCCTCATGACCCTCTTATACTGGTTGAGCCTCCCCTGAGGCTTTCCCATCCCTCCCGGCCCTCCCAGGTACCAAGGCCACCCTGTGCCCAGGCTGCGAGAAGATATGCCCGAAGCTCGTTGGCTCAGAGTAAAGTCATTTTGAGGCTGGTCTTGGTGCCCAGGAAGTGGTGGGCATATCTGGTTTCTTGGGTTGAATGCTCTGTCCTGCACCCCAGGTCCCTCCTAACCCCGCTCTTACACTGGGTACCAGCCATCACTGGCTCCTTCCACCCAGGCTATGTCTCTGCATGCCTGGACCAGGAGCTGTTCTGCTTCCCCAGGTTGTTATTTACAGAACTGAAGTGGCTGGCAGCTACTTCCTGGGGAGCTCCAAGCATTCCTTGGTTCAACGCCTGCTCAACACAGGTCAGACTTGGGGGTGGGCCACTGATCCAAGGAGAAGGGTGCCAGTGGAGCTGAGAGGGTTCTAACCCAGTCACCCTGCAGCTCTCTCCTTTTTGTGCAAAATAATTCTGAATTCTGTCTCTGGGATGCCCTGTTTTCTGTCATTGGAGCAAATTAATTCTTGAGTTAAATACTTCAGTTTAACTTTCCATCTTTGATCCCCTTATGCCACATCTTTCCCCAAGGCTTTTGCACATGAGGTCTCCCTCCTGAGATGTCACTCTGTGGGTTCTATGTCATCATTGCAGCTCCAGGACTGTCTCAGATCCTCCAATAAATCCTGAACTCACTCCCTCCTGAACAGCAGGGCCATCAATGCTGGATCCAGAGGGCACCTGAAATACAGAGCCACTGAATTGCTTACAGATATGAAGCTCCTCCTCACATCTCTCCTTACTTAGCTCAAAGCTCTTGGTCCATCACTGTAAGCATGGTCTTACTCTTCTTCTAACTTGACAAACCACAGCCCTGGTTAAATCTAACTCTCTGCCTATTCCATGCTGGTCTCTTTTGAAGATAAACATGACTGTAGAAAAACACCTGCCATGATGACAGGTCTGTCTTTAAATTCAGGACCATGAACCCCTGTGGCCTGGCAATCACATTGTATGTCTCTATTTCAATCTCTTCTAAATGGCCATATCACAGCCTCTCTGTCATCAAACCTCCAATATTCCACCCTACCTTCTGCCTTAGTTTCTAAGTTTATTGAAAAAAATTAAGCAACCAGAGAAGTTCCTGATACCTTTATTGATTCACCTCCTCCTGTACTCTCAACTTATTGCCTCATCCAGAGGTGGACACCACTCCTATCTAATGCCCATCTGTTCACCTGTGCCATGTTCTCAGGGTTGTCATTTAGGACTTTGCTGTAGTGATTCAACCTTCTCTCTCCTATATCATCATGCTTTCCATTAGATCTTTCCCGTCACTCAACAAGCATATTACTGTTTCTCTCATTTTAAACTGACTGTGACGCTGCTTCCTCCCCAGCTTCTGCGTCATTTTCTTGCTTCCCATTTGAAGCAAAACTCACTCACTGTCACTATTTCATTCCTTCCCACTTATTCCTGATCTCACACTAATAAGGATGTAGTCACCAACACCCACTTAAAACTTATCAAGGTCACTGTGACCTCCATGTTGCTAAAGCCAAAGCTCAAATCTCAGTTCTCATCCTACTTGCCCCATCAGCAACATTTGCCTTAACTGAGTAATACGTTCTCCTTGAAACACTTTCTCACAGGGCTTCTAGGAGACCACGTGTACCTGCATTTCCTTCTCAGCCACTTCCACTGGTTCTCCCTTTGTTCATGACCTTGTCATTTGGAATGCCTCAGATCAGTCCTTCATCCTCATTTTTATTGATACCCTTTCATTTGATGATCCCACCCTGTCTTGTGGTTTTAAATACAATCCATAGATTGTGACATCCCCATTGCCTCATTTATATCTTTAAAGCCAAACCTTCTTCCCCCCCAACTCCAGGCTCATATATCCAATTGCCTACCCAATATTCCCACTTAGACTTCTAAAGGACATCGCCAGGTCATTGTGGCTGAAGCAGAACTCTTGTTTTTCCCCCGTCTGAATCCACTCCATCTGCCACATTCCCCGTCCTGGTTAATAGCTCAGGCCAGACCTTATGCTCCGTTTTGCTTTTTCTCTCACATCCCACAGTTAATGTGTCATAAACCCTAGTGGCTCTATTTCAGAATACATCCAGAAGCTGGCCAGTCCTTACTATCTGTTCTGCTACTATGCTGGTCCAAACACCATCATCTAGTGCCTTCCTCATTGGTTTCCTGGCCTCTGTCTCTACTTTCTCATAATCTATTCTTGACATTATAGCCAGAGTAAATAATTATTTTCTAAAACTTAAGTCACCAGCATCGCTTCTTTGCTAACAACCTTTAATTCCTCCATATGATTTAGAATAAAAGGTAAGTCCTTGCCATAGTTGCAGGGCTACTATTCTGGGTTCTATTATACCTTGAGTGCAGCTCCTACGACTCTCGCTTGCCCATTGTGTGGTGGCTGCACTGGCCTCTGTGTTCTCTGAAACATGCAGTCATCTCCCTGCTTAAGGCCTTGGCATGAGCTGGTCCCTCTTTCCAGAACACTCCTTCCCCATTTATTAGCCTGGCTCATGCCTTCACTTTCATCAAGTCTTTGTTCAGATGTCACCTTCTCATTGAGGTGACTTCACCACTTCGTTTAATTCTGCAACTATGCTGCCCCTTCTACCCTGACCCAAATCTTCTCTGCCCTTTACCATTTTCTAGTAATTCACTTGCTCATTATATCGCTTTTGCTTGTCTCTAAACACTAAAATATTTTGTTCGCTGATGTCTCCAAGGACCTACAACAGTGTCAGCACATGTAAATACTTGATAAATATCTGTTAAATATTGATTGAATTTCTTAATTCCCTTTCCAATCTTTTGTGGATTTCCCCCCTCGTCTTTCATAGAATTTTCCACTCTTCATTTTAATCTGATTTGACCTGAACAAAAGTATTACAATGAAGAGGAAGATAATGCCATTTTAATGGCTTTGGGTCATGGACAATATTTCATCTTTTAAATCATCATGCCAGTGAGACTGGATTTAAGACCATTGATGACAAGGTTCCACCTTCCCTGAACCAAGAAGTCACCCATGCCACCTTCCCAGGGTGGCAAGAGTTTGTACTTCTGTTCCCATAAGGTGACCTGTGTACACTGATTGTCCAGCCCTCTCTCCTCCTTTTGAACAACAGAACAGGTTTGGTCAGTCTCTTCCACACCATGACTCTGTGACAGCCACATCATTGAACAGCAATCTGATTACCTCTAGGTGTTAGGTTTATTGGCTCAGTCTCCTCCCTCTCTCTATGTTCCACTTGATTATTAATGGAATGGGTTGTGTTTCTAGGTCTGGGTCATACATGACTCTGAATGTTTCCCAGCTTCATTTGTTTAGTGCAGGGGGGGCATTAAATGGCTCAGCTTGTGGCTCACAGGTGAGACCACCTCTGCTTCACCAGGACCCACTGATGCACTACGTGCACCTGTACCTGCCCCATGAGGCTCTGAGCAACCTCGAGACAGGATTCTTGGAGGCATTTTTGTGGCTCCTGCCCTAGAATTTATGTGAAGTGACACTATCACATAATGAACTTTTAGTGGTCAATTTAGCAGCTATGGTGTCACCAATGTTTTAATATAAAATATACACAATTATGAAAACAATGTCCTGCCATTGTTCTAACATGACCTCTCTGCTTATTCTTGCTGGATTTCTCTCTTTTAATCTTATAAGTTAGGGGTTCAGTCTTGTCTCATTGGTAGAAGGAATTCAGAGCCCTCCCAAACTTCAATAGCCATGTGATTTACCCATGCGCAGGACATCTCCCGGAGGCTTGAGGTCAATAGTATTTTAAGTATTTTCTCTCTGTCTTGAAGACTGAACCCCAAAGTGTCCTGACAAAGACAAAGTAAAAGCAAGCAGCTGCAGGAAGAGGCTCTCTGTGCTCTGCCCCTGTGCAGGGTGCGGTGAGAAAGTGATACCCCTGCTCCCTGCAGGCACCTCTGATAGGTACATTAGTTCATGTGTGTGTGTGACTGTGTATTTGCATGTGTGTGTGCATATGCATGTGTGTATTCAGGTATTTGAAGAGAGCAAAGGGATAATTTCACCCGTGGAGCTGTTCATGGACCCCTGCTTTTGGGGAAAGACCACTGCTTGAGACAGTGTGGTAGGGTAGGGGTGAGGAGTGCTGGCACTAGCAGCTGCTTTGAATAATGCCACTCACCTCTGATGATTAATATGTTTGTCAAAGTAAAAGAGAGATGGAAATGACCCTGCAGTGCAGGGAGTGAGATGGGATTGGCCACGGCATCTAGCCTCAGATTCATCACTAGCATTCTCATCTTCTGTGTCTGGTTCCAGATACAATGGAATGATAATGGAAGAGAAAAGTATATAGATCTGTCTGTCTTGTTCTTTCTATTCCCAGCCAGGCTCAGAGCCAGCTGTGCTCAGCTGGCATTCATTCCCAAGGGGGTTGGAGCCTGGTTTCTGTCGCAGAGAACATTCTCCAGAGGCCTCAGCAGTGTGCAGCTGAGCAGAGGAGCTTTGCTGGCTCTATGGACAAAGGCACCAGACCAAAGCAGTTTCCCACCTTGAAACCAGCCGGTGGGGACATCAGCAGCACCGTTTGGCTTTACCTTGGAACACAGCAAGGCAGCGGGTGGGGGGAGAGGCGCTGCCAGTGTGCCCCAGGTGGGCAGGACCCATCCTCCTTCCCAAGCCACACAGTCTCCTCTCTGATGGGCTCTCTGCCTAAAGCCCTTCCAGGGAACAGAGGGCCCCTCAAAGCCTCTGCTGGGTGTACTGAGCAGACTCCTCCCGCCTCCCCCCAGCACTGCCCGATGTCCCTTCCAGCAGTCAGAGACTGAAGTTCACTTCCCAGGCTGATTTTGAAACAATAGGATCATTTTTTTTCTCTTGGCTGGTGCAGTCCGAGTCTCCCAGATGGACCAAATCCCCACGGATTGCCACCACCCCATGCTCCTATGTGGACTTCCCTTCCTGTCTCTGCTGCCATAGCTTGGGGATCCCTCTGTGGGGCTGAGACCCCACACTCCCAGGGAAGGGGCTCCACCACGGCAATATCCCTCCAGCTTCCCAGCCGCCACACCTGTGCGAGGGGGCTTACCCTCTCGCATCTCCTCTGTCTTTCTCCATGCTCCTGTGTAGACTAGTAAAAGTTCAGATCAACTCACTTCAACGGGGTTTTAAAGTCGATCGCTCTGCAATTTAGCAGCAGTGGGGCTGGGGCTGGGGCTGGGAGCAAGCGGATGGAGTTTCCAGTTGTCTTGCAATCATCTGATCTGCCCTTTCTTTTCTTGTAACATCTCTGTTTGGCTTTGACATTAGGGTAACGGTGGCCTCACAGAATGAGGAAGAACTATTCCTTCCGATTTTATCTTCCAAAAAGAAAATAGTAAAATATCTTCCTCAAATGTTTGTTAGAATTCACCAGTGATCCCATCAGGCCTAATGTTCCTGCTAAAGATGCATACCCTGCATTTAATCACAAGAGAACATTAGACTAAGACAATTTAAGGAATATTCTATAGCCCCGACTCTTCAAAATGTCAGTCATAAAAGTCAAGGAGAGAGCAAGGGACTCTTCTGGCTTGTAGGCAATGAAATATACATGCTGACTAAACACAACGTGTGATTCTGAACTAAAACCCGTTTCTAGAAAAGGCATTAGTGGGATAATCGATGACGCCTAAATGGAGTGTGAGGGCTAGATGGGGTAAGGCATCCATGTTACTTTCCTGATTGTGAGGTTTTCATTGTGGTTGGGTAGGAGAATGTCCTTGTTTGTAGTCAAGACACATTTTCATATTCCGAGTGATGAGTATACATGTCAGCAACTTACTCTTAAATGCTTTTAGGGGTAAAACAAGTTCTTTAGACAGTACTTGGAATTTTGAAATGTCTTCAAAATGGAATGTTTAATGCCCCAATTACTAGTAAAATGGAAAGTTATATTAATACCCCACTTATGAATAAGGAAATTCCTCTGAGAAAACTCACTCTCTATACTTGTTAATGTAGTAAACACAAATTCATCCTCACAGTCATATATTTTCCTCTGGAGGAAAATATTCTCCAAAACATCACAGAGGACACAGTCCTGGGACCGAGCTTAGTGATGCCAAAGCTCTCCTAAGCAGAGGAAGAAGCAAAAACGAATTCCAAGTTTGGAACTTGAATGCATGTCAAGGAGAAGATGAAAAAGGTTGCATTGCCCAAGGAAGACCTCCTTTTGTTTGTCACTTCAGTCTAAACACAGAACCCCTGATTCTTTCTGAAACTTTACAAACTAAATTACTCTCATTGTATTTCCATATTTAGCCTATAAAATGGAAACCAAAAAAAAAAAAAAGCATTTTTACATAGTACCGAGCTATCTGCCAACTATCACGGCCAAAAACAACATAGGTTCTCAAGATTATGGGGACAAAAGTAGGGGGTCAGACAGCCACCAAGGGTTCATGGGGCCTCAGCTAAAGGAAAAGGGAAGGGATTCTAAAAAAAACATGGACCTTGAAATTAAGCTGCTCTAGAATAAGAGAAATACTAAAACCCAGACACAATTCAACAGGCTAAAGAATGGGAAGAATATAAAGGAATAAATAAAAATGTGCATTTCTGTGAAACAACTAGAAAACTATCCAACGCTTGTATAAATATGACTGATTTGGAAAAATAATTATAGAGAACATAAAAGATGTAAATACCTTTTGTAAGTTTTTCCAGGAGAAAGGAAGTCACCTTAAGACTGCTAGAATCTCTTGGCTTTAAGGCCATAGGGAGTTTCAGTGCTTTGAGAGGGTGTTGGGCTGCCATGCTTGCACTCATATCTGCCTCCAGGACTGCTGGCCCTCTGCTATCTTACCTCATCCAACACTCTCCCTTTCCACTGACTTTCCCATGTCCAATAGACCATTTTTAGGCTTCATGAATGAGAAGCATGAAGGTCAGATGCACATTCCTTAATTTGATATAATCAAAGACACACCCTCCCCAAATCTAAAATATTTGACACAGTCTGCAGGCTATGCTCTGTTGATTCTGGAAACTACACCAAGCACAGCTTTAAGACATTTCTTCTCTATCTAGGGTCACTATTTGGTTTCTTCATATTTTACCCTGAAGCTGTTGGACTGATTTCTGAGCTCTGTAACCTTGGCTGGGATGATTCATATCTCAAGTATTTTTTCTTTTTTATACATTTCTTAAGTTACATTCTTCAAGGAATGTGTCCATATCCTCTGACTTGTGAAATTTATTGGCATAACATTGCCCACAATATTGCCTGATGATTCTTTTGCTGTTGCAGAATCTACATCGTTGCTCCCTCTTTCGTTCCTGATGTTGGAAATGAGAGTTGCTCCTTTTCTCTTGATCGGTCCAGCTAAGGATTTATCCTGCACATTTGAAATGCATGCTTAGCTCAGATCCTCTCTAACCTTTCTTCTTGTCCTGACATGAAAGCTGGTCAGCAGCTGGTGACTTTACAGGACTGGGTGAGGTCAGAGTTAGATGAGGAGGTGAAGGTGCAGGCGAGGTCAGAGGCAGGGTCTGTGGAAGGTAGGGAGGTTGGTGGGGAGACTGATAAGGAAGGAGTTCCGTGACTCAGAGGCTGGGTGGGTGCAGAACAGAAGTGCAAAGTAGCCAGGGCTACCCACCCTTCCTCTGTTATTACAGTGATACTTCCTGGTAATGTATTGTTGAAGGGCCATTTCCCAGTACATTCTGCTGAGGCCTGAGGAACTGACCACTTGTGCTTTACATTAAACTCACAAGAACCTTAAGACGTTCAACTATATATAGTGTGTGTGTGTCCTTATAATATGGAAAGGAAGGAAGAGACACAGGACTTAAAACTCCAGAGAGGGAAGAAGGGCTCCGTTTAGAAACCTCTGTTTATGTTAGTCATAGTCACCTCTGGTATGTTTGACTAATGGGTAATTTGTAGTTTTCAATTTCCCACAGCGGCATAAATTATTAATTATTTAATAAGAACAATTTACATGTTATTACTATGTATGCTGCGGTTTGGTGAACTAGAAAGTGCTCCAAACAGCAAATTCTATTAAAATGAGTTGTCAATAATAAAAATAAATGAAATTATAAAAAATGTAAGACTAAGCTGAAGACCAATAGAAGGTAAAATGTGAAAGCCTAACCTTCTTTGTATATGGAATCGAGAACCTCCCTTTGGCCTTAGATCAGACCCTGAATAGAACCTGGTCAATTACTCTCAGGCACAAGCAGCGATTTTTAAGAGTTCACTCTTGTTTGTAATTGTCACCCACTCACTTGTTTTATGGGGTGCAGACTTTCTACAGAGATACACAGTGGGACACAGACAATTTGTTTTGCCTTCAGCAAAATCCTGAGTAGATAAAAGAGCTAATTGGAAAGTTCACCTAAAGTGATTCTCAAAACTCTCAAGCTCCTCCAGGTCAGCAGTGTGTAAGTGGAGGATGGGCCACCCTCACTAGCACCTAATGTTCTCCATTGGGCCAGTTGCTTTTTAAGAATCCTTTGCTCCTGGTCTTTGCACGGAAGCCTGGTCTGTCTCATGCTTTGTAAGGCAAGATCTTCAAAGTGGAGGCAAGCCTGAAAGAGACTTGTATTCAGATCTGATCTGACGCGTTCACACTTAACCCGCACCCAGAGCACATGACACCATCACTTGGGACATTTCACCGAGTGCGGTGGTTCTTAGTCCTTTTAAGGCTCTGGGCCCCTTTGAGCACTAATGGCGCCCTGGGTCCTTGTGTCATAAGCAGACACACCCAGACACACAACACCCAGGCTGCTCACCGATGCATCGAGCCCAAGGGTGGGTCCTGGTTCAGAGCATCTGCTTCCAGGGGCACGCTTCCGGTGGTCTCCCCAAACAGGGTCTGAGGAGGATTTGAGATGGGCAACCAGGTGCTGCTAATTCACTGCTCTGTGCTCACCTATGTTCAGGGTAAAGTCTGTTTACGACATTTTACTCCAGGCCCTTTCAGAGCCTCCCATAATATATTCACATTTATGAGGGATCTTATCTCTGTTATTTGCCAAACACCTTTCCTCTGGTCGGGGAGTACAGTCTGTGCGCATCTCCCATGAGGGCCTGTCGCTTCCTGGCTCAGAGCAGACGCCATGAAAACATCTTCATCTGGAAAAAGCATAGTGCAGAGATGCCCAGGGGAGTGGGAGCTAGCAAGCTAATAATATCCTGCTACCTTCTGTTCAAGGACAAGGGAAACCAGGGTGGAGACTCTGATGAGCCAAGGCTAATGGCTAACAATTCTGGGGCAGCCCCTGGGAGGAAGACAGCCCCAGGGCGCCGGGAGGATGCTCCTGCCAGGCTCCAGGAGCACACTGAGGCAAGGGGCGTGGCCTCTGTTTGTTCCTGGCCCTGTGGGTGATCACATGTGCTAGAGAGGGACAGGCAGTTCCCGAATTTTACATACCCACCTCACAACTCCCAGCACCATGAGGCAAAAACAGGCTTCGTTATAAAATCCAATTTCATTTAACATTTTTATTTTTTCACTTGGCACTTCCCTAAAGCCAGGTTCTTTTAAAAGTACAATTCTTAATTATGGAATTTTCTTTACAAACACAAAAGTACAGAGAACAGTACAATAAATCCCTCACACCCATTGTCATTGTGGTCCCAGCCTGTGCCCTCTGTACCAATCTCTCTTCCCAGACCCCGTTTGGTTATTTTGAAGCAAAGCCCAAAAATCATATCAGATCAACCTTCAGCATGGATTCCCACAGATAAGGGCATAAGCAATACAACCTGTGATACCATTAGCATATGTCAAATATAAGAATTACTTAACATTCAATAGTATCAAGTCACTTTGTCATTTCCTGATTGCTTCATACATGCCTTTTTACAGATATTTTATTCAAAACAGGATCTAAGTAAGTTCTGCATATTACATTCAACTAAATAGGCCCCAAGTTTCTAGTTGTTGTTGTTGTTTTTAACTGAGGCTTAAAATACATGCAGTCAAATACACAGACTCTAATGGCATGATTGAATGAATGCCTATATGCATCACCCCTGCCCAGGTCAACATGTGGAGCCCTGCCAGCTCCCCTCTCTCCTGCCTCTGCCCATCGGTCAGAAGAAACCTCTGGTCTGCCTTCTCTGAATCTTGGACTTCAGATAAACAGAATCATCCACATATTATGTGCTCTTTTGTGTCTGGCTTCTTTTGCTCGATGTCAGGTCTGTGAGATTCACCCTGCTGTTTTTGTTGTTTTGTTTTGTGTGCCTATACTATTCCATTGGTGGATGTTCAGATTTATTTTGACATCTATATTGATTTGGATTATTTCTACATGTTAGCTATTATTAATAGTGCTGCTATGAATATCCTTGTCCATGTTTTTTTTTTTTTTTTTTTTTTTTTGGGGGGGGGGGTGTTGGTGAAATGCCTCCAACTATGAAATGTCTGGATAGTAGGGTTGGTGTAATAGAACTTTTGAAAATACTCCCATACAATTTTCCAAATTGTTTGAATTCCAGTTGACCCACATCCTTATCAACACTTGGTATTTATTTAATTTTAACCCATTTTTTTTATGTGTAGCAGTATCTCATTATGGCTTTAATTTACGTTTTCCAGGTGGTTGATGATTTTGATCATCTTTACATTTACCTGGTGACCAATGATATTAAGCAACATTATTAGCTATTTAGATATATTAGTTTGTGAAGTACCTTTTCAGATCCTTTACTTATTTTTAAAAGTTAGGGTGTTTGTTTCTGAAGAATTTCGATATGTATACCATTCCCTCCAAACTGTCATGAGAAAATCAATTCATCCACATAAAGTAGAATGGAGTAGGTTAGGATCCTGGACTCTAGGATCAAATAAACTCTTTGCTGCTCCACCTGACAGTCTAAGAGTGAAAGAACAGAGATTAAACAAAGTGAAAATGCTAAAAATTTTAGAGGATTTAGTAAAGGTGGGATTAAGCAATGGGTCCCTTATTGCTTTACAAAGGAAAGGCATTGCTTGGGGAAAAAATGAACACAAAAATAATAAAACAAAATGACTTAGTGACTTACATGAATGGTAGAAAAATTGATGATTATTAGAAAGATACTAAATCAATGGAAAATAATAGACAGGTAATAAAAAGAGTAAAGATTTAAAGAGGAATGTCATGGCTTCTATGTAAAACTATTTCCTAAAAAATACCACATATTCTTTATGCCTTAATGGGGCTCTTCAATACGTGGCACAAAATAGTCTCAGTTTATCCAGGGGTTTCTATATATTTAGAGAAGTCCTTATGATTCCCTGTAATGATGGCTTTTTTGTGTATAGATTGCAAGTGATTGAATCCTTGAGTTTACTGCCTTATCAGCCCACTCCCATGCATTCTGTACTCTGCCCCTGCCTCCCTTGAGTCTGGCAGCCTGGCTGAGGGCTGGTCCTGCTGGGTGTGGAACTTCCTGTCCTGGGAGCCTTGCCTTTCCTGAAGGAAAAGTGAGGCTGTCCCCAGGGGAAGGAAGAGGCTGTCAGAGTGAGTGACTTGCCAACTCCCAGGGACATCCATGTGAGAGACCCAGCTTGGGAGCCTCCCGGAAAGCTTCTGATGGGTGGGGCCACCATGATATTACAGCCACAGCTGTCACACGTGGGTGCCAGCCACAACTCGGTCCTGTCTCCAGCAACCATTTTTCAGGTCTGGCTGAGTGGGGGTGCTTATGAACAGCTCAGGGCTGCCTGGGGGCTTGGCTATGCAGCTCAAAAGGCACCTGCCCTCACCTTGCCTAAGGTGGGCTCTTGGGAGCTGTTTGCAGAGTATGCAGGGAAGACGCGTGGTTGATAAAGGAGAAAGGGTTTAGGTCATGAAAAGAAAGTTGCTAGAATAGGGAGAGAGTCCAGAGTGGTGTGCCATAAGCACCAATCCTTGCACCAGGGCAGAACTGGCCTTGCTGGGGGGTGAGAGCACGGGGGGTGGGGGGGGGGTAGGCCCAGGGCTGCTTCAGTGAGAGTTGCTGGAATGGAATACAGGGGTGCTGGGCAGAGCCTGGCCTCTAGGATCAAATAGAATCTTTGCTGCCCCACCTGACCCTCAGCTGTTGAACCTCTCTTCAGCTCAGCCTCCTTTAGAGATATACTCCTAAGCCCAGTCAATGCAGGGTGACTGTTGGTAGCACATACACATGTGTCTGGCTCAGAGAAGGTGCTCGGTACATAGGAGACTCTGCTGATCACCCAGTCAATCAAGCAGCAGCTGGAGAAGGACCCAAGGGGCCTTTCCTATGGTGGATTTTCTATTATAGGGAAGCCGCACAGGCCTGACATCCCTGAAATATGTCGTGTCCAGCTACTGAGAGACACTCATCCACCTTTCTTTTCAGCTGGCCAGATGCAGCAGGGTGCGAGGCCAGGGCCGGTAGGTTCGTTCTGGAGCTGGGTGCTGGCCTGGCAAAGGCACTGGAAAGAAATGAACCTGTCTGGGATTTCATGTCAACAAAGGCAAGTAGATAAACAACTGCTGGGGGTCTTGTCCAGCGTCTAGAAGGCTTCAGGAATCTAGAGAAGGGCTGTGTGTAAATTATTAGAGTCCAGAGACAAAACATAATTTTGGAAGGCATTTTGGGGAGCCAGAGAAGACGTAGCTAAAGGAACCAAGTTCTCCTGTCTCTCTGGACCCCTTGTTTTTTATTAACACAAATTGTCCTAAAGCACCGTAGATATACATATCAAAGGCAAGGTTTAGTATACAGAGGTATTGTTGGATTGGAGGAACTGCCTTCGGCTGTTCAAGTGTTTAGCCAGCAAGAGGCAATAACATGTAGATTGAAATGCCCTCAGCTGTCTGGCAGCAAGCAATCATTTATGCATCCTTTTCAGGTTTGGGGAAGTGCCCTTAGCCATTTCCAACAGGCAATAATATGTGTTTTCCAGCCCTTGCCTAAGGTTCAAGGTCCACCAACCTTTTGATGAACTTCTTGCATTTATGACCTGCTGGAATTAGCTTCCTGCAAATAACTAATGGTTAAAACCAATGAGTCACTTTATCTTTTTAAAAATTCTGTCAATTCAGTAAGCAATGAAACTGCCATTGATTTAGTGATTTTTTCCTAAATGCTGTTCCTTTAGGGCTAGCCTCATGAATCTAATTTCACCTTATTCTTTACTACTCCAAAAAATATGTAAGAAAACTGTCCGGAACCTTCTATTGCTGACATGAATTTATACAGCAACCATGTGTGTAGCTCGTTGCTCATCATTGTTCTGTTTCAAAAGTCTTTGTTGAGGACCCCACGGCCAGGGCTTCCCACAGTGGAGTCAGGATGCGCAGGTCTCTGAAGATAAGGAGCCTATGTTCTTGTGAGGCAGAATATCACTGAGGAAGTCACCACTTTAGGATGCAGTGTGCTCCTGGGGTTCCCGGCAACATTTACAGTGAAAACCTGGAAATACTCAATGCTCAATGGTAGGAGAAGTGCTGAGTCAATTGTGGAGTCATTGCAGGCACTGTGAGGAAGCAGTGAAAATGAGCGGGGGCGGGGAGGGGGGGGGAGGGCGGGGGGGTTTTGATAGAGAGACATAGAAAGACCCTGAGACCCATGAGGTGACAGACTCCTCAGTAAGAGAATATGAATGCATTCTACGTGTATATAGGCACCTTGTTAAAATGCTTTCTTTTTTATACTGTATATGTTGTTCTGAAATCTAACCTTTATGTAGCTAGAGATACAGGTAGAGGTAAAGGTGAACACAGAAAAGTCTGGAAGGGAATGCTCCCTCTGGATTAGGGAGGGTGGTTTCGATTAGGTTGGTTCCAAAGAGGAATGGTCTGTGTCAAATATTTAAAGGTTTACAGAGAGAATGTGGGCATTTATTATCTGTATAAGTAAAAATTAATTAGGTATTTCCATTTTTGGAAAACAAAACCTATGGATGCCTCTGAATGAGTGAAAGTATCATGTATGGGTGGTAACGTCACAATCACAGCTACCAGAGAGGGAAAAGGAAGGGGAAAGAGAACAGATGTTCTTTTTCGCAGAGAGACTCCTGGGTGGGCAGGACCTGGTTTAATTACGTTTGTGTCACTGCTTTGTTACTCCCTTAAAGCTTACACTTTTCTAGAGACTATTTGGATTTTAGAGTTTCTGTTAACCATGTTGCTAACAGGTGCGTTCTGTAAGTAAAAACAAAACAACACACCACTCTCACAATATTGTTTTATCAGTGCAGTGGGTGAGGGCTCTACCTTTCATCAGCAACAAAATGCCAATCATCATTTTTAAAAATATATTTTTATTGATTTTTTACAGAGAGGAAGGGAGAAGGATAGAGAGTTAGAAACACTGATGAGAGAGAAACATTGATCAGCTGCCTCCTGCACACCCCCTATTGGGGATGTGCCCATAACCAAGGTACATGCCCTTGACTGGAATCGAACCTGGGACCCCTCAGTCCGCAGGCTGACGCTCTATCCACAGAGCCAAACCGGTTAGGGAAATCAATATTTTTTAAATTAAATTTATTAGGGTAACATTAGTTAATAACATTATATATATTTCAGGCATACAATTTTATAATATGACATGTGTATACTCTATTTAACCCCCTTAACCCTTTTTCGTTCTCCTCCTATCCCTGTTCTCCTCAGGTAATCGTCTGCTGTCTGCATCTATGCGTTTGCTTGCTTCATTGTTTGGGTTGTTCATTTGTTGCTTCTTGGTTTATAATCCACATATCAGTGAAATTATATGGTTCTTGTCCTTTTCCATTTGGCATTTCACCTCGCAGAATACTCTCAAGATCCATTCATATCGTCACAAATTTCATCTTTTCTATGACTAAGTATATTCCATTTATCCCATCATCTATTAAAGGACTCTTAGGTTGTCTGCATGTTTTGGCTAGTTAGAATAGTGTTATAATGAACATAGGGGTGCATATACCTTTACAAATAAAAGGTTTCAAATATTTCTGGTAGGAACCTAGAAGAAGGGTTGCTGGGTCATATGTTAGCGCTCTTCAAAATGGCTATCCTATATAATAAAGAGCTAATATGCTAACTAGACCAGATGACCTTCTGGAACAACCAGTGGGAGGGGGCGGGGCATGAGGCAGCCAAGGCTGCGAGGGCAGGGGTGGCAGCTAGGGCTACTGTGAGGGCCAAGCCCCTTGCACGAATTTCATGTATTGGCCTCTAGTTAACAATAATGCAAGAAATAAAAAGAGGATGTGAAAAATGAATCCTCATACAGTGCCAGTAGAAATGTAAATTAGTACAGTCACTATGAAAAAAAGTATGGAGAGTCCACAATCACCTTTCTAAATTTTGATAAAATATACATAATACAAAACTGATCATCCTAACCATATTAAGTGCACAGTTCCATGGCATTAAGTACATTCATATTAGTGTGCAACCATCACAACCAACCAGCTCCAGAACTTTTATCATCTTCTGAAACTGAAACTCCATATCCACTAAACAATAACTCCATTTTCCTCTACTCGCAGCCCCTTGAAACCACCATTCTATTGTCTGTCTCTATGAACTTTGTTCCTGTAAGTATCTCATATGAGTGAAATCATACAGCATTTGTTCTTACCAATTACTTTTGACTGATGTAAAATTTCAGGATTTCACACATTTTTATGTTATTTCTAAATAATAAATAATTCCTTATTTATATATGTACACACAACATATTGGCATTGAAATAAACCTAAAAAATTAGTTTCTCAAAAATAAAGATTGTGTATCAATTGGGAGACAAGAAACAAATCTATCTTTATTCACAGGTGGCATGATTGTTTATGTACTAAATCCAAAAGAAACAACAATAAAAGGTCCTAGAAATAATAACTGTTTAAAACCAAGTTGCCAGATACAATGTTAATATACCAAAGTTAATCATTTACCTATATGCCAACAATAAACAAGTGCAACTTAAAATTAAGAACACATTACCATTTACATTAGTACCTATCAAAAATGAAATACTTAGATATAATCTAATAAAATATGTAAAGTATTTATATGGGAAAATTTACAAAACTGATGAAAGAAATCAAAGAACTAAATTAATGTAGAGATGTTGCATATTTGTGGATAGGAAAAATAAATATTGCCAATATTATCTTTTCTTTCCATATGGATCGATAGATTCAAAGCAACCTCCATAAAGACCCCAGTAAGTTATTTTGTATCAACAAACTGATTCTAAAGTTTATTTAGGGAGGAAAAGTCCCAGAATATTGAAGGAGAAGAAAGAAGTCAGAAGATTGACACTACCCAACTTCAAGGCTTACTACCTAACTGCAGTAATCAAAACTGCATGGCATTTAGTGAAAGAATAGGCAAGTTGATCAATGAAACAGAGAGCTCAGAAATGGACCTGCATAAAGATAGTCAACCAGTTCTTGACAAAAGAGCAAAGGCAATACAATTAAGCAAAGATAGTCTTTCAACAAATGGATTTTCAAATACAAAAAAAAAATGTAATCTTAACACAGACATTGCATCCTTTGCAAAAAAAAAAAGTTAATTCAAAATAAATTGCAGACTTAAATGTAAAACAGAAAACTATAAATACTCCTAGAAAAGAAAATGGGGGGTTGGTGGCAAGGGAGGATCCAAGATGGCAACAGTGTAGGTGGAAGTTACACTCAACTCTTCCCAGGACCAAACTGGAATTACAACAAAATTATAGGACAGTCAACCTGAACAACCAACTGAAGACTAGCTGGACGTAAGTCTCATGACCAAGGATTTACAGAAGAAGCCATACAAGACTGATAGGAAGGGCAGAGAGGCAAAAAGGCTGACTCACACCCATGTGCAGTGGTTGAGGATATGGAGGGATATCTCAACTGCAAAGGTCCCTCCTGAGAAGCAAGGGATCTCAATCCCATACCAGGCTCCCCAGCTCAGAGCACCAGAGCTGGAAAGAAAAGCCCACATAACATCTGGCTGTGAAGATTAGTGGGGATTCTGTTTGCCAGGAAGAGACTAGACTCTTCTAGAAACCCAGACACCCTCTCAAAGGGCTCCAGCATAGAGAATGAAATCAGACAGAAAGAAATTAGGTTGTGTGGCTTCAGGGAAAGGACTAAAGGGACACCCACCAAGGCCCCTATGCTGAATCCCTCTCACACACCACCCACAGATGTCATCTTTCCTGTGTCAAGCATTTCCCTCCATACGGCATAAGCTTGGAGAAATGCATGAGTCCCATGCTCCTGATTCACTATGGCCCTGCCTGCCAAGCTCTTGCCCTGCGGAGGAGTCTGCTGGCTGTGGCCAGCGTGGGCCCATGGTGCAGACTTTCTTGCAAGGGCGTCCAGGAAGACTCAGATGATGTCAGAGCTGCACAGGGAGAGACTGAGTTGTGTGGCTTTAGGGCGAGGGCCATTTTTTCCCTTGAATATCCAACTGGCACCACCGTTTCTGTGCAATATTCTCCCTCCACACATCCAAATGCGGGTCTGTTTTTGGCTTGACGAATTCTGCTGGCCTCACCCTGATGACTCCCTGAGACCCTGCCCCACCACGAAGGTCCTCAGGACCCAGGCAGATGGTGGCTGGCTTTGGTGTACACCGGGACTTTGGCTAAGTGGCCTCGCCCCAGTACTAGTATCAAGTTTGAATCTGTATCAACCTAGTGAGCACCACTCACCCCTACCTGATGACTCACTGAGAACCTATCTCACACAACTTGTGTACAGCCAGAGGTTTTTTTCAGTGACTAATCCTTACAGAAAACAGCAGGCAGAGTCAAATCTTGGGGTGCCTTGGGCCTTTGGCTTACCTGCCCCTGGACTCAGTGCTAGTGGAAGCCAGCTTAGTAGGTAGCTTGACCCTTGCCACACACACCCAAGCCCAGCAGAGGCAGCCACGAATTGTGGGTTGCTTTGGAGCCCAGGGGTAGTCACAGTCAGTGTCTGACATTGAACTGAACCCCGCCAAGAGGCTCCAAAACCAGCACACTAAGTAACAGACTTCAGAACGCACAAAGCAAAACCCAATTAGCATGACAAGAACCACATCCGAAGGGAGACCTTTTCAGGCACCAAACACAACTGGGGCAAATTTTGCTTCATGGGGTCAGCCCCTGCACAGAGGTTTGTACACTGTAGTTGGGTCAATGCTCACAGTCAGCAAGCCTGAGGGCCTACCCCACTCTCAGACAGGCCAACAGCAACCAAGACTCAATGACAACAGGAGGGGTCACATAACCCACAGAAGGAACATTACTACATTACTGGAGCACCCAGATCAGGTGACAGGGGGAACACACCACTGATCCCCACAGGACACCTAATACAAAAGGCCACCATATCAAGACTGGGAGACATAGTAGATGTAATACACAGAAACAAATACAGAGATGCAGCCAAAATGAAGAGGCAAAGAAACATGCCCCAAATAAAAGACCAGAGAAAATCCCCAGAAAAAGAACTTAATGAAATGGAGGCAAGCAATCAACCAGACACAGAGTTCAAAACAATGGTTATAAGGGTGCTCGAGGAACTTAGGGGAAAACTGAATGAACTCAGTGAGCGCCTCAACAAAGATATAGTTAGCATAAAAAAGGGAAACCATACAAACCATTGTCAGAATCAACGAACACAATATCTGAAATAAAGAATACACTAGAAGAAATAAACAGCATGATCAATCGGGATTGATTCCTGGGATGCAAGGTTGATACAATATCCACAAATCAATTAAGGTGATACACCATGTAAACAAAATAAAAGCTAAAAGTCATATGATCATATCAATAACTGCAGAAAAAGCATTTGACAAATCCAGTACAAATTTATGATAAAAACTCTCAGAAAAGTAGAAATAGAGGAAACATATTTCAATATAATAAAAGCCTTATATGACAAACCTACAGCTTACATCATACTCAGTGGGGAAAAACTAAAAGTGTTTCTTTTAAGATCTGGAAGATTACTGCTATTTCTTTGGTACTGAGAAGACTGTCTGGAACACAGTGGGTGCTCAATAGATATTTCTGAATGACACATGGAATGGCAAAGCAAGGTGAGAGTATAGATCCCTTGACACTCTTGTCATTGCACTATCCCTAGAAGAGGAAGAATGTTAATGCCATACCCCTAAAACCTGGTGACAAGTCCAGGTTCAAGGAGAGACCTGGGTTTTGGTAGTAAAAGAAGATGCAGGTCCATTCTACACACACATCAGCACCTGATTCCTACACTTTAGAAAACAGTTGTACCTTGATTATAAGTCAGTTTATCCACAGAGAAAAATTAATTTTTACACTCTAACAGTGCCTTTCGTGCACATTTAAACAGAACGAATAGCAACTTGTTATTTTCTTCAGGAACACATTTCCCCGTGTTGCCAAATAAGCAGATTAGAGAGCTGCTCATGATTCTCAGATTGCGTGGCCAGGGAGAGCTGCCGCCACTTAGCATTCTAAGCACTCCTCGGTGCAGACTTATCAGGTTCTCCTCCCCAGAAAGGCATTTGAGATCCCGGGCAGACGCCCCATGCGATAAGCATGGCTTGCTCTTTGCTTTTCTGCTTTTGAGGCAGAAATTGATTTCCTGGCTGGATGCCATTGGTTACTTACATTAAACTTCATGAAGCACAAATTAAACTTTCATGAAAGTGTTTATAGGACATGAATGCTAAAAGCCCCACTTATATCTCATAGGTGCCAAAGAGTCTGCAGGCATGACAGTAGCGAATGCTGATTGAAACTGTGTGATCAGTTCTCACATCTTCAATCTGTAATGGAAACTGTGTAAAAGGAAACCTTCTACAGATAACTGTCCTCAGCCTCAGTTGCCTTGTATTTGTATGCTATTGGTTGTTGTTTTGTTTGTTTGTTTGTTTGTCCTTTCACAATTTGTGCAATGTCTCTTATCAAGTGCTGATTAGCTGATGGACTTGCCATTATATTATCTCACTGAATAATAATGGGAGATAAAAAATGAAAATATCCCCAAACCTTCCCCCACCTCTTTACATCCACAATGAATGCATCAGCCTTTCTGAATACTAACAAGCACAAGCTTACAATCCTAAGAGGTATTGGATTTCCCCCCCAGATGGGAAAACTTTGGTGGCTTCTGGGTGATGAAATTAAGAATGATTTTCATGGTTGTTGTTTTCCTGTCAGAAATTTCCTGAACTTAGAGAACTTTAGGGAGACGAATAATGAAAATGATAATATATTGCATCAGCATCATGCCCTTTGATTTTCCAGCTGAATGCATATCATATTTGTACTTTACCACTGAGGAAAACAATGATGAGAGCATGATTTGCACCTGGTCAATGTCATAGGAAGGGACCAGGTGGGTCTCATGTTCAGATTCATTGACTTCCAGTTGGATGTGCTTTCTATCATTGATTTAAAAGTTCACCCTGTATCTAATGGGCCAGGATGGACTTCTATATTCACTTTATCTGCTCATTAATAGATCTGACTAGTTTATGTGAGAGAACCATTCAAGGTCAAGGTCCCTGTTGACCCTCCTGCCAATCTTACCCTATCTTTCTGACTTGATATTTTAATTAGAACTTTTCTCCTTTGATTTTGGTACATTTTTCATAATGAAAGTGCTCTTGGGAGATGTTATACATATAGCCTTATCAGTCATCTGTATAGTACACAGTGTAAGTAATTCATTGGATTTCTTCCTCAAAGAAGGCTGGAAGAGGCAAGAATGGAAGAACCCTGATGCCTCTGTGTGTGTGGGTGGAGAGAGAAAGAGAGAGAGAGAGAGAGAGAGAGAGAGAGAGAGAGAGAGAAATTGTATCAAAACAAGAAAATAAAAATTTTGTCAAAAAACAATGTTTAGCCCATCACTTCCTCTGTCCTAGGAATACCATCTGGAGCTGCTCAAATAATTTTTTTTTCATTTATTGTTTAACCATCCCAGATGGATATATCTTGATATATTGGTGTAGTCCCATTAGCTGTCAGGCAAATCATATTAAGTGAAGAATGAAATATTAAATGTAGTTTAATATTAAGGTTGTAAGCCTGTGTTTCTTTCTAACTGTAGATTCCTCTGGGAATAGGTGACCTATAAGACAACCAGCTCCTTAGCAGGGACAAAATCAGAGAATAGTTGACAGTAACTAAGTATAGCAATGAGATAAAAAATTAATTTATGATGAGAAAATTATTCTGCCTAGAGGGAGGGAAAGTGGACACTTATAGGAAAGGTGAGACACAGAAAAAGGCAATTCTTTTACCATGTTATCCAGATTAATAAAAATGCAAACATTATCTGCTGAGAAATTTAGGGAAATGATCATTACTATTTCCTAGGTCAATGGCTGGCATATCACCCAGGAACTGCCCCTCATCACTGCGTCTCACCCAATCTGGATACTTGGGGCAGGCTTTCCAGATAGGATCATAAGATAAGCATTTTTCTTTCTTTTTCTCCATTATAAAGCTTTTCAGCTCCTTTTTAAAATTATGGTTTAAAGTATTACTCAAAGCATTGTGCAATGGTTTCCTAGTAATTTGTACGATTGAGGGTCCTGAGTGTTTGGATGTCGGCTCTCACAGAGCAGAGTGATTTTAACTATTGAATTTAACCAAAAGTCTCCAGTGACTCTTGCAACTCTGAATGTAAACTAATGGAGGAACCTGACCACCAAGGAGATTGTTTGCCCAGTTTCAAAGCACATTGTCTACAAATGGAGATTGAAATAATTTATAAGAATATTGGCATTACTATCTTTTTTAAAAAGTTCTTAATTTTTCACTAAAAGGAGGAAGCTATTAGTTTTATTATTAAACTAGAGGCACGATGCACGAATTTGTGCATGGGTGGGGTCCAGCTGGCCCGCCCAGATCGGGCCGATTGGGCCAGGCCAGCCACAGGGAGGGGACACGGGTGGTTGGCTGACTGGCCCCACCCCCTGGTCGAACTCCCAGTTGAGGGGACAATTTACATATTTGCCTTTTATTATATAGGATATGGTAGATACTAAAATTCCTCTTAGAAAACCAGTGATCTAATGGTCCCAGTTTGAGCTAAGTACCCTGTGAGTGAAATGAATTAGTGACAATGAGAACAAGTCTTAGTAACAGATATTCAAGAGGAAGTTACTGTTGTTGCATTGATTTTAATATTTGTACATAAAGACTGATTTTTTTGAGCACTATTTTGTATTTGTTGTACTTTAATACCTGTACAGTTCCAGAAATAAACATCTGGAAATATTTTTTTTTCAAAAAAATAAAAAAAAATAAAGTATTACATATATCTCCTTTTTCCCTAATGACCCCCTGGCCACTCCCACCCCTGACAGCAAGCCCCCACTGCCCCAGTGTCTGTGACCATTGATTATGCTAATACTAGAGGCCCAGTGCATGAATTTGTGCACCAGTGGGGTCCCTTGGCCTGGCCTGTGAGATAGGGCCAAAACTGGCTCTCCGACATTCCCCAAGGGGTCCTGGATTGCGAGAGGGTTCATGCCAGGATGAGGGACCCCACCGGTGCACAATCGGGGCTGGGAGGGACACTGGAGGTTGGCCAGCTGGGGAGGGACTGTGGGAGGGCTCTAGGGTATGTCCAGCTCGTCTCGCTCAGACCCAATCTGTCGGACCCCAGCAGCAAGCTAACCTACCAGTTGGAGCATCTGCCCCTGGTGGTCAGTGAATGTCATAGTGAGCAGTTGAGCAGCCTTAGCATATCATTAGCATATTACACTTTGATTGATTGAACAGCCAACTGGACGACCGTACATTTAGCATATTAGGCTTTTATTATATAGGATGCATGCATACAAGTCCTTTGGTTGATCTCTAAGCCCCCCCCCCCTCCCCTGCCCTTTGTCTCTGGATCTATTTTTGTTCATCAGTTTATGTTGATCATTATATCCCACATATGAGTGAGATCATGTTATATTTATCTTTCTCCGACTGGCTTATTTCGCTTAGCATAATGTTCTTCAGTTCCATCCATGCTGTTGCAAATGGTAAAAGTTCCTTCTTTTTTATAGCAGCATAGTATTCCATTGCGTAGTTGTGCCATAGGCAGCAAAATATCAGACATATGTCATAGCAATATTTTTACAGATATAGCTCCTAGAGCAATGGAAACTAAGGAGAAAATAAACAAATGGGACTACATCAAAATAAAAAACTTCTGCACAGCAAAAGAAACCATCAATAAAACAACAAGAAAGACCACTGCATGGGAGAACATATTTGCCAATACTATTTCAGATAAGGGTTTAATCTCCAAAATTTACAGAGAACTCATACAACTTAACAAAAGGGAGATAAACAATCTAATAACAAAAAATGGGCAAAGAACCTAAATAGACACTTTTCAAAAGAGGACATAAAGATAAACATTTGCATAAGGAAACCAACGTAGATGCTCAGAACCTCAACAAAATATTAGCAAATCAGATCCAGCAGTACATTAAAAAGGTCACACACCATGACCAAGTGAAATTTATCCTGTGGATGGAAGGTTGGTACAATATTTATAAATCTCTAATTATGATACATCACCTAAATAACATAAAAGATAAAAATCACATGATCATATCAATAGATGCAGAAAGTCATTCAATAAAATCCAGCACCCATGTATGATAAAAAAAACTCTCAGCAATGTCAAAATAGAGGGACTGTATCTCAACATAATAAAGGCCATATATGAAAGACCTTCAGCCAACATTATACTCAATGGGCAAACACTAAAAATGTTTCCCTTAAGTACAAGAACAAAACATAGATGTCTGGTTCACCACTCTTATTCAACATAGTATTGGAAGGTCTAACCACAGTGATCAGACAAGAAGAAGAAATATATGGCATCTAAATTGGAAAGGAGGAAGTAAAACTGTCATTATTTGCAGATGACATGATACTGTACATAGCAAACCCTAAAGACTTCACCAAAAAAACTACTACATTTAATAAATGAATTTGGGGGACCCTTTCCCCCTCCCCACCTGGGAGTCTGTACTTGTTCTTCAATGAATCTCCACCTTTGCTATACCCGTTGATTCATCTTCGATTCTGGCGGACAAAGAATCCGGGTTCCAGTCCACAAATTCCCTATCAATATGAGACTATGTGAAAAACACCCCAGCACAGACGGCCTTTCCTCTGTGGCAGCCACAGAGGCTCAGACAGGGCACATGGCAGGTCCCCTGCTCCAGCCCCTGCTGCTCCTACTGCTGTCCTTCGCCCTGGGATCTGCTGAAGAAGAAGGTCTCCATCCAGCCCAGGATACTGGGGAGAGGATCATTAATGGAAATCAATGTCCAAGTGGCGCCCAACCCTGGCAGGTGGCCCTGTACCACAACAATGTGTTCCTGTGTGCAGGCGTGCTGGTCCACGAGAAGTGGGTGCTCACCGTCGCTGACTGCTACTCGAGAGAGTACATTGTGCAAATAGGCACTAATCTTCTAGTCGATAGAAATGCCCAGAAGATCAGGGCCACAGAGTTCTTCACCCACCCCCGGTATGACGTAACCACAAATGTTCACAACATCATGCTGCTGAAGCTGAGCAGCCCGGCCAAGCTCTCGCCCACCGTGAGGATCATGAAGGTGCCCTCCAGCTGCAAACAGCCTGGCACCACTTGTACCGTCTCTGGCTGGGGCAGCACCACGATGGATGGAGCAGTGAGAAACCCAGCCGCGCTCATGTGCTCGAATGTCAGGATCATCCCCTACAACGACTGCAAGCAGGTTTACCCGACCCTGTTGAGGAAATTCACCATCTGTGCTGCCCCGCCCAGCAGATCCTCCTTCGCCTGCAAAGGTGACTCCGGGAGTCCGCTTATTTGCCAAGGTTCCCTGCAAGGCCTGGTGTCCTCGGATTATTTCCCTTGTCATCCACCCTTCGACCCCATCATCTACACGTGTGTATGCAAGTACAGAAAATGGATATATGAAACCATAATAAAAAATTGCTAATCTCTCCAGCCCTATGCCCTGAACAGGAAATTCATAGAAATAAAGACTCCCATGACTTGCAGCCTTATTGGATTTATCATTTGTCAAAGTGACATTAAAAATGCCAACAAGCCCTAACAGGTTTGGCTCAATGGATAGAGCGTTGGCCTGCGGACTCAAGGGTCCCAGGTTCAAATCCGGTCAAGGGCATGTACCTTGGTAACGGGAACATCCCCAGTAGGAGGTGTGAAGGAGGCAGCTCATCCATGTTTCTCTCTCATCGATGTTTCTCTCTATCCCTCTCCCTTCCTCTCTGTGAAAAATCAATAAAATATGTTTTTTTAAAAAATGCCAAAAATAAATAAATAAATAAATGAATTTGGCAAAGTAGCAGGCTACAAAATTAATATCCAGAAATTGGTGACATTTTTATACACCAATAATTAACTATCAGAAAGAGAAACTAAGAAAACAATCCTATTTACTAATGCAACAAAAAAATAAGGTTCTTAGGAATAAACTTAACCAAGGAGGTAAAAGACCTTCACTTGGAAAACTATAGCATATTGAAGAAAGAAATAGAGGAAGATACAAACAAGTGGCAGCATATACTGTGTTCATGGATTAGAAGCATTAACATCATTAAAATGTCCATACTAATCAAAGCAATCTATAGATTCAACACAATTCATATTAAAATACCAATAGAATATTTCACAGATCTATAGCAAATATTCCAAAAATTTATATGTAACTCAAAAAGACACTAAAGAGCTTCCGCAATCTTGAGAAAAGAGAACAAAGTTGGAGGGATCACAATACCAATATCAAACTATATTACAAAGCTATTGTAATAAAAACAGACTGGTACTCCCACAAAAGCAGACATATAGATCAATGTAATAGAACAGAGAGCCCAGAAATCAACCCATGCCTTTATGGTCAATTAATATTTAACAAAGGAGGCAAGAGCATACAATGGAGAAAAACAGCAACAGTCTCTTCAATAAATGGTGTTGGGAAAATTGAACGGGTACATGCATAAAAATGAAACGAGACCACTAATTACACCATACACAAGGATAAACTCAGAATGGATAAAAAACTTAAATGTAAGTCACAAAACCATAAAAGTCCTGATTGACCACATGAAGAGAAGTGAGTTCTGGTTTCCCTAATTGTCCACACACAAAGGATTTGAGGAAATCAGAGAATCTCTTGTTTTTCTGCTATGTATCATAGCTTAGTCATGTGGAGGCAGGCCCAGGGTCTCCTACAAATCGTGAATCTGGTTATATCAGTTAAAGCTGGCCAGCAATGAGACCCATCTCAAAAACAGTTTCACTCAGGTGTGCTGCTTGCTTTTCAGGAGAGCTCAGTAGCTAGAGAGGAGAAAGTCTGCCAATGACAGTGCTATCCTTCTTGGGTGAGTCTTTGTATGTCAAACTATATTAACCAAGGGAAATGAATGTTTTCTGCAGGCAAAGTGAAGTGCTCCCAACATCTTAAGTAAAATCCCCAGAATTTACATGATAAATGATGGAAGCAGCACCGAACAGGTACACCTGTGTATAGATACCAGATGGGCCCCGGGCCTACAGAACGTACTGTAGGCTGGTTGTAGAGGCTGGCCTTGTGAAAGAGGCTTTGCCATCAGAAGGGCCTCAGCAGATGCATTTTTTAAAAAATATATATTTTATTGATTTTTTAGAGAGAGGAAGGGAGAGGGATAGAGAGTCAGAAACATCGATCAGCTCCCTCCTGCACACCTCCCACTGGGGATGTGCCCGCAACCAAGGTACATGCCCTTGACCGGAACCGAACCCGGGACCCTTCAGTCCACAGGCCGACGCTCTATCCACTGAGCCAAACCAGCCAGGGCAGCAGATGCATATTTTATGCTGCTGCCTTGGGTGTTTAGCCCAGGCCTGGGCACAGGTAGAATTCTCAGAGAATGCCTGTTGATTGAATATGAAAGGGACATGGTGCCATGGGGCAAGAATTCAATTTCCTGGCTTTGGGAGCAGAATGTTCCCAGGTCGGGCCTGGAATCATCTAATATAAAGGAACACCAAGGCCCACAAGACCACTGGCGATTCCTGGCCTTTCTCTGAGCCTGTTAAAGGCAGGACATGAGCAGATGTCATGCCCGTTAAGCACTCGTGCCCTTAGGGATACTGCATTTCTTCCTATAAACTGAGGATTCATTGGCACACAGACTGGTACTTTTGTCTACTCTGGATGTGCCTGCCTGTCTGTCTGTCTGACTTTCCTGTGGTTGTTGTTTTGCTTAGGCTGGACCAGCATCTACAAGGGTGAACATGATGGAACCCTGAGAGAATGCGTTTCCTAGGCTGGCAAGATGAAGCCACAAGGAGAGGCCATTTGGATCAACTGAATGCTCTGGGAAGTGCCTGGAGCTATCTCCATGCCTTTATTCCAAAGCCAGTGATATCACTAGAAAAGCATAACTTTGAGAGAATTTCTAAATCGTGTTCTCTAAGTAGGAAAGTGCAACGTAAGAAAAAAATTCCACAAATGGAGAAGATTGCTGAGCCTTTGACCTCAGCTACCAGCTCCTACAACAGATGCTCAGGCCCTGCGCTGGCCCCCAGCTCCCAAGGGCACCCCTGAAGGACCTTTCATTCTGTTACACCCTGGAGGTCATGGAAGGGAGTGGTGCTGACTTTCCTGAATACACTCACCACCAACCTCCCACCTGATGCCAAAGGTGGGGGCGAGTGGGAAGCAGGAAGGGCCAGGCGGCGCTGGGTAGATAGCTGGAGAGGCCTGAGCAATGAGTGCCCTGTGCTGGGCGGCTCCAGGAAATTCCAGGACGGCCAGCCTCACTGGCCTTTCATAGCAGCTATGCTGCTATTTTAAGGGCTCTGTTGAGGGGAAACAGATCAACAAAAGCAAGATAATTGTTTCAAAGAAGGAAGGTCAGGGCAGGCTGGAGCAGCCCTTTTGCACCTTCTGGGATGCAGCCAGGAGTGCAGGGCTGGGCTGTGACTAAGACGCCCTGTTGATAACTGTCCAACAGCTTATGATTCCCCAGAGCCCGGGCCCAGCCTTCGGCTCCCTGAAATAACAACCCAACAGAGAGGGGAGGCTCTGTGCTCCTGGGGGTTACTTGAAGACACTGGTCGCCCCTTTGGCTGGTTGGTTGTGGCCCACCCCCCCTCATGTCTATACCTCGGCCCTGAGGAGCAGAAGTTCCCAAATGAGGCTCACTTTCCTGCCACATCCTATAGTACTGCTCTGATCTCAGGGTCATGGTTACCTGATGCTGTTTGCAGATGTGGATGGTGTGAGGCCTGTGTCCTCCTCTGGTGTCACCCGTATCCATTCTCCCCGATCACTCTTTCCTCAACTGCAAAATGCGGTCAGGGGTGAGTAATGTTCTGTCGCTCCCCAGTGTCATGACTGGGATCCAGTGCGAGCTCACAGCTCCCTCCCACCCCCATGTCCCTTGAATGCGAGGACAGGCTGCAGTCAGGAGGACCAGGAGTCCCAGGAGTGTGTTTCTAGGGCTCGTTTCCTCTTTGATCCTTGGGAGGTTCCATACTCCCCCTGAGACCCAGGGGCCCCAAGCCATTTTAAGACATTAAAGCCCAGAGTCTGTTAGGATGAAGGGAGCTGCTCAGAATCAGGCACCTGTGAAAGTTAGACCAACAGGGTCTAATCCAGCCCGCAGGCCGGATCTGGCCCGTTTGAAATGAATAAAACTAAAAAAAAAAAAAAGACCGTACCCTTTTATGTAATGATGTTTACTTTGAATTTATATTAGTTCACACAAACTCCATCCAGGCTTTTGTTCCGGCCCTCCGGTCCAGTTGAAGAACCCATTGTGGCCCTCGAGTCAAAAAGTTTGCCCACCCCTGGTCTAATCACTATTTTGTGCATCTGAAACTAATAGAATATTGTTTGTCAACTGTAATTGAAACAACAAATTTAAAAACTCTTTAAAAAGTTAGACCCAGAGAACACTTGACAGGCAAATCTAGAAAAGCACAGCTGCTTCCTATCTTCCTCCTACCATGGAGAAGGTGAGGAAGAGATGGTGGGAGCTCAGGATTCCCCGAGCCAGGGCTGGTGCCACACGGCCTCCTCAAGGACTCCTCAGCAGTGAGACAGTGAGATGCAGACAAAGGCGCGGACCTACCTGTGGCCACTGTAGTCATGTGTGCTTGTGTTAGATTGTACCAGGGTCTCAAGGCCTGGGCAGTTCTTACTAAATGCTATTTTTGCTAAATGTTAAAATGTGACACAGTATTCTGCAAATGCAGCTGTTAACAGGATGAGCTTAACAAGAATGCAACAGGGAGAATGTAGCCAATTGCAAAGAAGAAATTAATGTAAAATGAACCAAATAGTGTACATAAGCAATCCCAAACTAGACACCTTGAAATTGGAGGAGTGGGCACAGTCAAGAGAATTAAAAATAAAAGAGAATGAGAGGGAGCGTGGGAGATAGACAGAGACAGAGAGAGAGGTGGGGGAGAGTCCTTGGAGATGCTCTCCTACTAATGCAGAAGTCCTGACACCCCGTGTTCCGAAGGAGTGGAATGAAACCGTAGATGAGCAAAGGCAGCACTGTGATCTACCCCGTGGTTCTGCTGAGTGAAGGATCCTGACTTGTCAGTACGGTATTTAGGAACCTAGCACTAGGTGCCAGGTTCTGCTATGCTGGAAGCCCTATTCCAAACATCTCCTCATTTAATTCCAGTTCATCTTCACAACAGATTGCAAACATGGCACTATCCCTGTTTTAAAAACGAAGAGTGTGAAGGTCAGAGAAGTTAAATAAGTTGTTCTAGGTCACACAGACCTCGAGCTTCCATCTATGTGATCCAAACCTCCCCGTTCCACCATACCAGGTTCATTCCTCCCTGAGGACAGGACCCTTCCTCTACAGTCCCTACGCGCCTCCTCCAGTAACTTGCCTGGCCAGCTGGGATTGGCTTTGGCAATCTTAGAAGGTTGAAGTCAGGCCACCTGGTTTTAAGATGGCACACATTCTGAGACATCCCTCCATTGAGAGGTGGGGTGTGTCCCTTTCCCGGAATCTGGTGGAGTAAGTGATGCTGTGTGACCTCCAAGGTCAGGTGGAGCCAGCCCACCATGCTGTGACATGATGGGCCCTGTGGAGAGGCGCATATGGATGGTCTGGTCAGCAGCCCTGGCTGAGCTCCCAGCCAGCAGTCAGCATCACCCACCAGCCAAGTGAATCACTTGGAGCATCCAGTCTGGGTGCGGACAGAAGCCCAGCAGATATCTGATAATAGCCACTGTTGAGATTCCAAATAAGGACTTCCCAATGGAGCCCATCCCTAATCTCTGAGCCTCAACTGTTGGCCAAATAAAATGGCTATTTCAATTGCTGAGTTCGAGGGCGATTGACTGCTAGCAGTCAGCAACCACAATAGTGCCTTTATGAATATCTGGGTCCAGATGAGTTGCATGTAGGTTGTGGGGTGTTATGTGGTGAGGAAGCATCAGAGGGAGTCGGATTTGCCTGCTCTGCTCAGATAGACTAAGGGGTTTCTCTTGACCATGCAACCCAGGGTGCCATCTCAAACTCAGAACCAGAAAACTTTCAAGAAGAAAGTCTGATAGCAAACTTTTAATTGGTAAGTGGTAAACTTATCTCTGCGAGAACAAAGAAAGGCAGCAGGATCCAGGAGCAGAGATGAGTTCAGAAGCTGTCCAGATGGATTTCTGAAACATACAAAACAAACCACCCAGGCATGGCAGGAGGAGAAAATAGAGGGCAGAAAAGCAAATACCACGCGGAACAGCATGAATGGCAGGGTGACATTTTGCTGTTATTGTCGAATCTGAATCTCATTTTGCCAGCCAGCTTGTTTCATGATCTGAGCTCCCCTGGGACAAAGTTTGTGTCAGTCATTGTCCCTGAGGTGAAGAAATGGGTACCTCTTTTCTGAAAATAATCTCACCATTTATTGAGCTGCATGAAGCTGGAGTTTCTGGGTCCAGCCACTATAAATATCTATGGACTGGGACATGCACTTGAATATGTCATGTCTTGTCCCCCAACATGGTTTAACACAAATCTGATTTAAGACCCAGCACAAGCTGTGTTTTGAAAATCACACATGTAAATTCCCAAAACCGTGTAATTCCTCCGACTTTATCTTAATGTCTTGAAATGGAACTTTCCTGTCCTCCAGCAGCTGAAAGCTGTCTGTGGCATCCTATCTGTACAACTGCAACCTGAGTCGATTTTTGTTCTTTGGCTCCAAGTTTTGTAAGAATCCGAACTTTGAAAACAAAGTCAGACGCCCAGGTTTGTTTGTTTTTGTGTTTGGAGAAGATGATAGCTTGACAAGATCAAACATAAAGAATTGTGACATTTGTAGATAAACAGCTAAATTAAGGAATGGGAAAGATGATGATTCTATATGTTGAGGAAAAGCCAGACATTGATTATATCTGAAATAATATTTTAAGATTATAAAATCCATCTGTATGTAAAGAAGCATAAAAAAATGTAAGCATGAGCTTGCATATGTCCAGACCGTAGGCCCCCTTAGGATGCTGGGGGGACCAGAATGGAGCCTTCTTTTCAGAAATTAGAGGTAAGGGGTTCAGACCTGGAAGGACAGGGTCTGTACTGGGGGGCAGTGCGGGGATTAAGGACAAACTGAACATATGGTTCATAATCTAAATCACGGCCAGCAAATCCATGTGACAAATCAGGGCACACTCATTGGTTGGCACATTGTCTGTGGCTGCTTTCCTGCTACAAAGGCAGAGGTGAGAGGTTACAGCAGGGGTCCTGCGGCCTGTGAAACCTACACGTATTTACTATCTGGCTCTTTAGAGAAAACACTTGCCAAGCCTTGGTATAGACCAGTGATGGCGAACCTTTTGAGCTCGCGTGTCAGCATATTGAAAAACCCTAACTTAACCCTGGTTCCGTGTCACATATAGAAATTTTTTGATATTTGCAACCATAGTAAAACAAAGATTTATATTTTTGATATTTATTTTATATATTTAAATGCCATTTAACAAAGAAAAATCAACCAAAAAAATGAGTTCGCGTGTCACCTCTGACACGTGTGCCATAGGTTCGCCATCACTGGTATAGACAGTCACAGGACACTCACTCACCTGGCCATTGTCCAAAAATTTTGTTAGGTTAATAACTGCATAATGGCTAGTATGGTGAAAGGTATATAAATACTACATATCTATAGAAATACCTATACTGGTAGACAGCCATGCATACATACATACACATCTACATACATGCATGCACACATACATGTATATATGCATACACAAATACAATGAAAGAAAGGAGAAAACCTGCATCATGGGAATACAGAGAGCAAGAGTGGATTAGGGTTCCCAGAACCCAAACTGACAGCAATATTTTTGCTGTTGGAGGGTTTTGCATTCATTTGTGAGACATACAAACTACAAACATCTGTGAAGCACAATAAAAGTGAAGCACCATAAAATGAGATGTGTCGATCAGCAGGTAGAAATATCAGTTTCCAATGACAGTGAGGTAGTTGTGGACATAGGCAGCCAGCTGCAAGCAATCAGCATGGTATCAGAGGGCCCTTATCCCTACAGCAAACACATTCCACATACAATTCTGCATATGGGGCAGTGTGTGTATGTGTAAATGTGTGTGTGTGTGTGTGTGTGTGTGTGTGTGTGTGTTCAGTTTGACACAGGAGTAATGAGGAAATGAAAAAGAAATGAGAAAGAAGTTTCTAAAATGAAAGCTACAGAGATAACCCCAGATTTGGATGGGTGGTGAGCATGTTTAAAATTCTTTGCCCTCTGATCAAAGAAAAAGGCCATGTTTCAGAGAGGGAGGGTGTGTGGGCTGTGCTCTGGCCAGCATTGGAGATGGACACTCCTTTGCATACAAGAAGGACCTGAGCCATTGGAAGGAGAGCAGAGGGAAAAGAAGCTAACCTGGTGGAGTTGGCAAGTCCTTCTTGCAGACAGCCAGACCCCATTGGTGCCTGGCACAGTGGGTAGGGCTCCAACAGTATCAGGAACCATCATCCCACTTCTCCTTGTGTTCTCGCATGCAGTTCTGGAGGCATTCACAGTGCGCATGGCTCTTCCACCACCACCCCTGCAATGAAAGGCAGCTACTCTTACCTTCAGTGTGTGCATGCTGGGTCTGTGGGACATGAGAAAAGAGATAGCCAATAGGTGAGAGACACACACATAATTTTACTTATAAAATATTTATTTACTAGAGGTCCGGTCACAAAAATTTGTGCACTTGGGGTGGAGGGGGTCCCTCAGCCCAGCCTGTGCCTTTTCGCAGTCTGGGACCCCTTGGGGGATGACCACCTGCTGGCTTAGGCCTGCTCCCCGGGGGATTGGGCCTAAGGTGGCAATCAGACATCCCTCTGGCAGCCCAGCAGCCCTCAGGGGATGCCCACTTGCCAGCGGGGAGCAGACCTAGGCTGCAGTCGGACATCCTTAGTGCTGCTGAGGAGGCAGGAGAGGCTCCCACCACCACCACTGTACTGGCAGCCATCAGCCTGGCTTGTGGCTGAGCAGAGCTCCCCCATGTGGGAGTGCACTGACCACCAGAGGGCAGCTCCTGCATTAAGCATCTGTCCCCTGGTGGTCAGTGTGTGTCATAGTGACAAGTCATTCCCAGTCTTTCTGCTGTTAGGGTCAGTTTGCATATTACCCTTTTACTATATAGGATAGAGGCCTTGTGCATGGGTGGGGGCTGGCTGGTTTGCCCTGAAGGGTGTCCCGGATCAGGGTGGGAGTCCCGCTGGGGTGCTTGGCCAGCCTGGGTGAGGGGCTGATGGCTATTTGCAGCTGGTCACACCCCCTTCAGGGTGGAGGTCCCCACTGGGGTGACTGGCCAGTCTGGGTGAGGGGCTGAGGGCCGTTTTCAGGCTGGCCGGTGACTGAAGCTCCCAGCCTCTCCTTTTTTTCTTTTTTCTTTTTTTTTTATTCTGGGATTTATTTACCTTCTATAATTGAAACTTTGTTGCTGTCACTGGAGCTGAGAGCTGGCTCCTGCTCACTGCAGCTCTGAGGCCACGGCCTGCTGAAAGCAGGTATCTGGGGTTTGTTTAGCTTCTATAATTGAAATTTTGTTGCTTTCAGAGCTCAGAGCCGGGCCGCGGCAGGCAGGGAACCTTGGCTTCCTCCATCACTGGAGCAAGCAAGCCTCCTGCTAGCTTCAGCTGCATGGCTGCCGACCGCTATCTTGGTTGGCGGTTAATTTGCATATCTCGCTGATTAGGCAATGGGAAGCGTAGCGAAGGTATGGTCAATTACCCTTTTTGTCTTTTATTAGATAGGATAAGTAAATAAAATAGATTTCATTTATTCAAAATTTTATTGACAACTTTATATTCACTGATTATTTGTGTTTTTAATTTTTAATTTTAAAAGTTTAACATTACTTCACATTTTGGTCATTAAAATTGTAATTCAATTTAATTTTATTTGTGATTCTTTAAACATTTAATCCTGTAAACCACTGACAGAGCACTCAGATGCTTCTTCTAGATTTTCTTATAAAAGTCGACAGCATCCTGATACCATTGATTTTGTCTTTATGGAGGTATATTAGTTGATGTAGATGATAGAACATATTTAACGATGCAATGCCTAGTTACTGGTTTACAGCTTTGAGAAGGTAGGCATATACTGGTAGTCCGTGGTCTGCATGTGAGTCATCTGTCACTAGGCCCTTTGCAGGTTAGAGCTGGGCTTGCCCCAGGGCACACAGCTTTGGTTGGGACCCCAGTCTCTGCTTTCTCTCTTTACTTTTTATTAGAAGCCCTAAAATGGGGTTCTCTCAACTTATAGAAATGATATTCTCTTTTCATGGGAGGTTCCCTCATGCTCAGATGGCTTCCCAGTCCAGGGTGGAGCCTTGCACACCCAGCTGGGAGCCCTGTACCTGCCGTTTACTTGTTTACTTCTTACCTACCTTGCCAACCTCTTCGAGAACATCTGAACTGCTAGTGCGCAGGGGAAGGGCTGGTTGTGTCATTCCCTGGATTTCCCTGCTCCTTCAGAGTGTTGTCTGATGTAGTTTCTCTGGGCATTTTGTTTTGCTACTTGTGACTGTTTGATTCTTTGTGCTTTCCTTCTCTCCCATCCTCCCAATTGGGAAGAAGCAAGAATGTGTATTTCAGAGGATTTTCAACAAACTTGTTGGGTGGTAATTCTGTTTTAGGGATGGTTTCCATGCACTTTTCCTTGTCAAGAGTATTTTGTCAATAATTTTCCCCCACCAATAGGCTTCTCTGAAGGGTAATATCAGAGGCAGTGTGAACCATGGGCAGACACACCTGTTGAGCGTGCAGATTCTCGCAATCTTTTGTTCTTTCACTGGCTCCTATTTTGTAAATATAATGGCTCCAAGCAAAGGGCCTTTTGTTTTGTAATTTGAGGGGTGCTGGTGCTTTGGGATGGTTTTCATCCATTTAATGAGGACATTAAGTTTTAGAGGGAGGACGATTTTAAAATCTGGTCTCACCCCCATCTTAACGCAGAAGTTTCTGAAAAAAAAAAAAAAATTAGTAAAATGTTAGAGGTATCAAAGTGGATTTTTAATCAGTGATTTTTTAAAAAAGTTTTCATTTCAAAATATCTAATTTTTCCAATCAAGTTTTCCCAAATCTAAGGTTTAATTGTAGATGATTAATTAGATAATTTGTGATACATTGTTATGGAATACTGTGCTGCCAATAAAAACATCATCTTATAGGAGAATACTTATTGACATGATAAATTTGTAGAGAAAGAAATCAGCTACAAAATAGCAACAATAATATGGCGATGTGTTTGTAGTGTTATATCTACAGGTATATGAAAGGCCTACATTAAAATGTTAACCCAAGTCATCTCTGAGCAATGAGATTTTGAAGGAGTTTTGTTATTTTTAAAAAATTTGAACCGTTCTGTTTCTCAAGTTTAATGTATTGAGCATGAACCAGTCTTAAAATTAGAAAAATGTCATTTGTAAAACAAACACACGCCACAGAACCTAGCTCATGAGTGAATTTCAAAGCACCACACTAACAGCCTCCACTGGTGGAGGTCTGGAACCAGCTCCTTGTTCCTGGTCCCACGGCCACCGTGGAGAGGACAAGCTCGCGCTCAGCGCTTTTCCAGCCCTGTCCTTTGATATTTCTGCATATCGTCAGTGATACGGGATCCTTTTCTCTCTGTATGGGCTAGTGGTGCTGATGCACTTCCCATCCTCATTGACCGGGAGCCAATGGAAACACACAGCATTGTTTCCAGGTGGGCCTCTCACTTCCCAGGCAGAAGAATTCAGACGAAGCAAGGGTTTCCAGTGCTACTTGAATTACCCAGAGTGGTATTTATTTGTTCAGCATGTATACCTCCGGTCTCCACATCTCCTTCCCTGTAGAGAATTACCCACTGATGCAGATGTGCAGGCTTCTGCCCAGAGGTCAGAAGCTTTGGTCCCACTGTTGGGAAACATGTGTTTCTCATCCTTGGAAAGGATTGTTCTTGGCTTTAAACTCCAGTACTTCGCACTTGCAAAATTGAGATAAAACACATTGGCAGCTCCGTGACTTCTGCGAGCCAACAGTTAAGACTGAACTTTGGTGAGACTAAACTGTTTCATCCATTTCCTTGCCTTCACCCACAGTGAACAAGATTGAAGGTGTGGTGTGGTGGCTTTATTGAGTGCATGTAGGGCTGTATTATACCTGAATTCTCACTGTATCATGTCATAGTAGTAGATGCTGATGGAGATAAGGTGACCATACACTGTCTTGAAGGCATATCCTGGAATTAAATTTTCCCAAAATACACAGTATTGATTGGCTTTGCCTGTTATAAAAAAAATAATAAATGCTGATAACTTTTGACCTAGTAATAATAAGTCTACTTCTATAAGCTGCCAAGGACATAAAATAAAAGTGTGGAAAACCCCTAGCCGGTGTTGCTCAATTGATTGGAGTATTGTCCTGTGCACAGGAAGGTCACAGATTTGATTCCCAGTCAGGGCACATGTCTAGGTTGCAGGCTTGATTCCGGTGGAGGCAAGTGCAGGAGGCAACCAATCAACGTGTCTCTCTCACATGTATGTTTCTCTCTCTCTCTCCCTCCCTCCCTCTCTAAGTTGAATTTTAAAAAATTGTGGAAGATTTATGTAGAAGGATGTCAACATTTTTTATAATAGCAAAATAAATATCAAATTCAATTATTATAAATTCACATGATGGATTATCATGCAATTATAAAAATGTTTACAAAAAGTTAAATTTTAAAGTATGGTAAAAAATACTTTTATCTCAAAAAGAGAAACTAAGAAAACAATCTAATTTACAATTTCAATAACAACAACCAAAATAAGGTACCTAGGAATAAATTTAACCAAGGAGGTAAAAGATCTGTCCTTGAAAAATTATAAGACACTGAAGAAAGAAATTGAGGAAGATACAAATAAGTAAAAGCATCTACCATGTTTATGAATAGGAAGAATCAGCATCATCAAAATATACACGCTCTCCAAAACAATCTACAGATTCAGTGCAATTCCTACCAAAATATGAATGGCATATTTCACAGAATTAGAACAAGTATTCCAAAAATTTATGTAAAACCAGGAAAGACTCCAAATGGTCTCAACAATCTTGAGACAGGAGAGCAAAGTCGGAGCTATCATGCTACCTGATATTTAACTACACTACAAAGCCATAGTTATCAAAACAGCATGGTACTGGTATAAAAACAGACATATAGCCCTGAACACATGACTCAGCTGGCTGGAGTATTGTTCTGTACATGGAAAGGTTTTGAATTTGATTCCCAGTCAGGGCATATGCCTAGGTTGCGGGTTCAGTCCCTAGTCAGGGCACTTGTGGGAAGCAACTGATCGATATTTCTCTCTTAATATTTCTTTCTCTTCCTTTCTCCCTTCTTCTTTCTCCAAAATCAATAGAAACATATCCTCAGGTAAGCCAAAAAGCAAACAAACAACATGGAACAAAATAGAAAACCCAGAAATAAACCCACGCCTTCATATTGAATTAATATTTGACAAAGGATGCAAGAACATACAATAGGTAAAGACAGTCTGCTCAATAAATGATGCTGGGAAAATTGGACAGACACATGAAAAAAAATGGAACTAGATCACTTTATTACACCATGCACAAGAATAAACTAAAAATAGATTAAAGACGTAAATGTTAGACTCAAAACCATAAAAATCATAGAAGAAAACAGGCAGTCAAACCTGGGACATCTCTCATAGCAGTACTTTTTTCTGCTATACTCTTTGGGCAAAGAAAACAAAAGGAAAAATAAATAAATGGGACTACATCAAATTAAAAAGTCTTTGCACAGCAAAGGAAACCATCAACAAAACAAAAAGACAACCTGTTGAATGACCAATGACACATCTGATAAGAGGTTAATATCCAAAATTTATAAAGAACTTATACAACTGAACACCAAAACCACAAGCAATCCAATTTAAAAAAAATGGGCAAAGGACCTGAATAGACAATTCTCCAAAGAGGACATACAGATGGCCAATAGACATATGAAAAGATGGTCAAGGTCATTAATCATCAAAAAGATGCAAATCAAAACCACAATGAGCTATCTCCTCACACTTTAGCCTTGGGGAGTTGACTTCCTAGAGAGAGTGTCATTGAGTCATAGGAAGTATCAAGGGAATAGGATTGGGGATTGGGAAGGAGTGGAGTGGGGATGGGGGAGTTGGGGGAAGGGAGGAAACTCCATGAGCAAAAGTGCCAGGAGAACCAGGAACATGCCTACAACTGTACAGAGTGTCAGTGTGGCTCCTTTGGGGTCTGATTGAGGATATAAGAATGGGAGGCTGGGGAGTGGGCAGGGATATATCCTGGGATCCTGCATGCCAGGTGAAAGAGGCTGAACTTTACCCTGAGAAAACAGAGAAGATTAAGTCAGGATGTGGTCACCATAGTTGAGGTAAGAGCTGGAGAACTTAACCTAGTTTTTCTGTTGGCATAAAAGAGGATGGAGAAAAGTGGCTGATTTGAGAGATAGAGAACATAATTACCAGGGTTTGGGGATGGATTGGTCCAGTTCATGCCTTGAGTACCAGGGTCCAGGAAGGGGGCAATTTTAAGGTCCAAAATGTTGAGTTCTCCCATGATCATTTTGAGTTTGATATACTTGTGGTGGTAACACTGACTTAGTAAGCGAGAAAAGGGATGGTGTTTATTTTCTACCAATTCCCCATCCTGCCCTAGCAAGCAGACATCCCCAGATTATTAGATGAATGAGCAAGTGAGTAAATGAATGGATACAAATCCAGGTGAATACGGTCAGCTGACAGTTTATAAAACTTAAACACAGAGAGAGGCCTAGACTGCCACACCTATTCGGGGAAGCCTCTGAAGTGAACATCACTTCGAGAAGAAAAGGCAACTGTGGCAGGACCCTAGGGAGACTGACATTGAAGAGGCCAGCAGAGAAAGAGGACCTGGCAAGACAGGAGCAAGCATGGAGGAGAGCCCCAAATGCTGCAGAAAGGCAGTGAAGGTAAGAACTGGAAGGGGCCATTAGTAATCCGGAGGTTCTGATGATCTTTATGAAAATGGTTAGGGCAGGGCAATGGAGTCTTGTCCTTCAACTCTGCCCTTCCATCCGTGATAGGAAGTAGTAATCTGTTATAGAACCAAAGTGAAAGGAGTAGCTCAACTCATCCCTTTGTCACAACACCTTTGAGGGGGAAGAGCAAGAGAGAGAACATGTATTTGTCTCTTGTGTCTCTTTGTCTGGTTCAGGGTAATGCCATCGCCCCTGACTTCCCAGAGGAAAGCAGCAGCTCCCACGTCCCTAAGCAAAGGCAAAGCCATATACAAGGGCAAAGGCCACTGCTGGGAATGTTTTTGTTGTTAATTTTTTGGTAGTTGAATCATATTGGCAAAATTGTTTCCAAGTTGGTCAAAGATAAATTGAGAAGCTGAGTGCTTTGCTGGAGCTTAGCATTCTTCCGTGATGACATCATGTGGCTTATGTGACCAGTTAAAGAATCATCAATAGAGAAAACAGTTAACTCTATGCATATTGGAAAGTAGGCTTCTCAGAAGATAAGAATGAAGTATGGAGAAACAACATCGGTTCCAATCTGGAGGCTTTGGCAAATTAGACAAACTAGTTAGTTGCTGTCGGGGCATGTCCCAAATAAAGTGAAAATCTATGTTCTGAACTAGCATTTATTTTGTAGCCTAAATGCGTCTTGGTATGCTGAAAGGTATTAGCTCTGGAAAACTGAAATGCAAATGTAGGAGGAAAACAATGCCAAGGTTTTGGAATGATACCATATGTCTGAACCAGAATTAGTTCCAAAACATACTCTCCTGGGACTTCCTATATTTCTTTTGTTTCTGGGCTGCATAAAATATTTTTAAGAGCAAACATGTAAAATGAGACAGGAATGACTGACTATTGAATACCCAAGAATGTTTCTTTCAACAAGTGCACGCGCTGGGACTTGAGACTTCTTTAATAAAACCTGCATGCTACATAACATCATGGAGCAGTGTGATAATTATGCCAAATCTCATTTCTCCAGAGATACAGGGTGAAATACAGTGGAGGAAATAAGCAAATATTGACGTAGAATCAGTGGCTCTGTGGTGCAAAGCAGAAAACCAGAACAGTACTGGTGGGTACAGAACCACGGGATCTGCGACATTGACAAGATGGCCCCAGGGGGATTGGCCACAGCGACTTCTCCTGTTCAGTCTGCTCGATGCTGTACCACCACATCTCCTCATCAAAGTAGCAGTGGTCACTAGCAAACACGTTTTTCCTGGATTTTACTTTCCCAAATAAATCATTCTTGAAATACTTTATTTTTGGCTTCCTTGATTTATGATCCCATTTTCCTTCAACCTCATTGGCCCCTCCTTCTTGTCTCCTTTGCTGTCTGCCGTATGCAGAATGCCCCCTTCCTTTTTCTTATAAACACTCTCCTTGGCTTGTCTATTGGTTTAAATATCATGTAAAGGTTGATGAATCTTCAAACTAGCTCCCTGACTTTACATGTTCCATGGCCTCCCATAGTTTATATGCCAAGGTGTGAATGTTATTCTTGATGCCAGCACATCCTATTTACCTTACCTCAAATAGGTGTGATGCTGGGCACCAGGGATCCAAGGCGTCATCATCTCTCACTTGAGTGACTAAGTGGATTCAAACTTCTGCTTCTTCACCCTCCACAATGTCATCTCCCCTGTAGCATTCAGAGTAAACTTTTGAAAACAGAAATCATCTCAAAATTCACCAATGATTTCTCCTAGAATATACAATAAGCACTATTCCCCTCCCCTCTTCAGAATATGGTCCGTCTATGAGCTCCCTCCTTATCTCACACCACTCTCCCCACCTCTGATTCTATGCACTGGCAACACTTAACCTGCTCTCAGGTTTGGAATGTGCCATGCTGGTTACAGCCTCAAGGCCATTTCATAAATAGTTCCTTCTACTTGTCATGCATTCCCTCAGTCTGTGCCATTCTAGCTCATTCTATGTCATCCAGAATCAGCTTGCAGATGATCTTCTCAGGGACACCATCTAAAGTGGTATCTTCCATTATCTCCCTCTGTTTCCTTCTCTGCCTGACACTGATTTTCCCCTTGTTGAGTTATGTATTGCTTTGCTCTTATCTACCTGTGGATGCATGAGATGCCTTGTCTGTCTGTGACAGGGTGTAGGGCAGACCTTTGTGCATAGAGGAAACCCTATAAATATTTATTGAGTAATTATTTATTGACTCAGAGAACAATTCATGCATATCCTTTAAGGAACTTCCTTCCTTGGGCTTGCCCAGATAAGATATTGAAGATGTGGCCTTAATTTGATATGGCTTAATATTCCAAGAAGTGGAGTGAAGATCAGTTATGATTGAAGGAGTTTTCTCTAATTTAATGGATGTGCTGCAGATTTGTGTTTCTGAAAATTTCACAGCAGAGGTCATTCCGAATTTTAAATCCATTCCACTTTTATTTGCCCTCCCATCCCACCTCTCACCTCACTGTATCTAAGAGTCAGGAGAAAACCCACCAATTCTGAAACTGACTTTCTCTTTCAGTTTATCAGTCACAGAAGTGACAAATACAACTTATTTTGATTTAAAAAAAATGACAGAACATAAAGCAATTCTTTTTGAAACACTGTTATTTACCTATTTGACTAAATTCAACCTGTTGATCATGTCTTTAAATCAAAGTTCACTGAACTATAGTGATAGAGAGCTGGTCAATGCTCCCCTGAGGTGAAAGGGGTGAGGTGAAAGTAGACTGTCAATGGTAAAAGGACTTTCTGGGGTTATGGACACGTTAGCTTTATTGGGGAGGTGTTTGCATGACTGCATGCATTTGTCCAAACTTATTAAACTATATACTTAAAATGCATGCATTTATTGTATGGAAATTATACTTTAATAAATATTATTTTTAAAATTCACAAGAATTACTTTATGTCAAAGACTCTGTTCAATATGTTATATTGATTATTCTAATATTCCAGAACTAGTATATTATAGAGCATAAATTTGAATAGATTTGCTATGTTAAAGATAATGATCTTAATCCTATATAAAACCATTACCTACAAAGTTGTGTGTGTTTTTTTAATTTGAGGAGAAAAAAATACTTCTTTGTCTTAATCCAGATGTATAGTGGTCACCTGATTATTTTCACTGAATAAATTATCTGCCTTAGTTTGCGCCCCCCCACCCCCCAAAAAAGCAGAACCTGAGACAAGAACTTGAGTATAAGTTGTTAATTTTGGAAGTGGTGCCAGCATACTTCACTCCAGTGGTGGATGGGGAATGTGAGACAGGGCAGGGAAGAAAGCCAGGAGCAGCTGCGTTAGTGATCAGGTAACCATATTTTGACTTACCTGTCAAAATAACCCTTGGCTAAGGATGAGAATGTGTACCCCACTTTACAATTGGAGAAGCCATGGCTTTGAAAAGTTAAGTAATTGTCCACGTTCTGAAATTGGCAAATGTGGCCAGAGTCCAAAGCCAGGCTGCCCCACTTCACCACTAGTTTCATGCTTACTCTGAATGTTCAACCAGCACAATGCTCATTCCCCAGTGGACATCTCCATCTCAAAATTAGAGAGTCTGAGAGATACATAAATGGTCTAAAAGGATATAGGTGGGCATGGAATCAGAACAAAGATACAGACAGAGTGCTTAAGACAGGAAGTGTGTGAAACTAACTGACATAAAGCCCACTCCCCAAATGTTTACAAAGAAAAATCCATTTTCTTCCCTGATTTATGATAAAGAAGGAATTAGCCCAATTAACGACTCATTCCAACAAGGATTGCTTTTAGCACACAGAATTTATTTAAATATTGTCTTGTCCAGGGGTCGGGATAATAGGGTCTAAGGAATAGGACCCTGACACTGAGCTCATGTGGTACAGACAGCTGAGTATCCCAGCCGGTGAATACTCACAGAACTTAGTCTCTTTGACCATATTCCCATACCCAAAACTCATGACCAACTCATTTGTCTTCACCTTTTCAGCTCAATGGTCCTCTGGCACCATAGCGTGTTTGCTTTCTCTCCTATCTCTGTACTCATGAGTATTATTACTAACTAGAGACCTGGTGCACCAAAATTCATGCACTGGGGGCGGGGGGGAGTCCCAAAGCCCACCTGCGCTGCCCAGCCTGCGCCCTCTCGCAGTCCCCTCTTGTAGTCTGGGAGCCCTCGGGGGATGTCCAATTGCGGCTTAGGCCCGCTCACCAGCGTGCCTAAGCCATCAGTTGGACATCCTTAGTGCTGCTCTGGAGGCAGGAGAGGCTCCTGCCACCTCCGCTGCACTCACCAGACTTCAGCCCGGCTTGTGGCTGAGTGGAGCTCCTCCTGTGGGAGTGCACTGACCACCAGGGGGCAGCTCCGGACCCACCCCCCATTGCCCCACAACTGCCGCAGAGGGAGGCCATGGCAGGCTGATCAGGGGATGGCGCCGGCCAGCAAATGGCCTGCCCCTCCCCCCATCGCCTCTCTACCACCACCGGTCACCACTGCCCCCAGATCGCCGTTCCCTGCCTCTGCCTGCTGGCACCCTCCTTGGCTGGCCTGGTGCCGCCTGCTCACCAGCTCTGCCCCCCTGCTGACTGATCATTCCACCATTCGGTCTATTTGCATATTAGGCTTTTATTATATAGGATAGTAGAACTGGGTGACTGATTGTATAATAAAGAAGTCTTGGGGGATAGTAATCCTCTCCTGTTATGACCTTCTTTCTTTCTTTTCTGCCTATGACACTTTTTAGTGACTCCCCTTTCCATCCTGGAATGCAGGATTAATTGGCCCTGACTCACTTCCCCCTCCTCTACTTGTATTCTCAGGGGTCATCCAAATAACCATTTACACTTCTCAAAGAACCCAACCTAGAAAAACATTAAGGCTATAATATTGAGTAAGTATACCTTGTCCTGGATCCACACACAAATTTCTAAGTTCCTGAGGGCAGGCACCAGGTTTGATATGCTTGTACCAATTGTGCTTCACCTAGAGCACCATACAGTAGTCCCACCAGTACCTTGTAATTTTATTAAAAGTTTCATAGCATCAATATTACTTTTTTTCATAGCACATTAGATTAAAACAGCAGAACTCACCAGTCATAGGAACCTAGACTGCCACGGCCATGGCAGTGACCTCTCCCATCTGCCCCTACCCTGCATCCAGGTGGATAGGTGGAAATTACCCAGGGCCAGGAAGGCAGCCTTAGAGTGGAACTTGTAACAGAACACAGGATAGCTACAGGATACTATTCACCTTTTATTGCTTTTTTCTTTGCATGGGCTGCTGGGAAACTCAAATCCAAATTTTGGCTCACTTCTAGCCTGTATTCCATGTGGTCCTCTACATAAGCCTCATGTCCAGCTGTTACTTTACTCCCCTTCCATACCTTCTTTCCTGTCCATTCTTTTGTTTATTTTTATCCTGTACACAATAAAATAAATGGGATCCTACTCCTACCTGTTAATGAATATACTCAATCCCCATATGGGAAGAATGAGGGTCAGGTCCCAGAGTTGGTGAGTGGAAGTGATGAGATTTGGTTCTAGATCATTGTCCTGCAAAATGGGATTGGTGACTGCCATGTCCAAGGGCCTATTTTCGGCCTGCTTGGAAATTCCATCTCATACGGACAGGGAGCTTAGCCTGAGAACATGTGCAAAGAATGATTTTTTTAGATGCAACTGACTAAGTCAATGTTAGAAAAATCTTAGAACAATAGGATGGCCTGTGATTTCACAATCAGCTCTATTTTGAGAATGTAATGACTTCCCGCTCTGGTCCCTGAATGCCTGGCATCTGGGAAACCACAAAATGATGGGACCTGGACCTTGAGATCTGCAGCATGAGGCACTGAATTCTCAAAGGAGGGATGCTTGGGATCACTGCCCTTGCAAATGGGGACTAGTGTTTGGGGACAGTTGAAACAATGAGTGTAGCCTGTAACTCATAATCAGGATCAAAACCAACCCTCAGCCTAACCAGGTTGAATTCTCCTCTCGGTCTTTTCATTTTTATTTCCTCAAAGCCAATTGTACTAACACCAGCTGTGCCATTTAATGAGTCTGTTCTAAAATTCTTTTTCTATCCTAGAAAAGTACTTTCTTATTTTCATCTTTTGTAACCGGCTCTCCAAGAGTTCTGACATTTCATCTGACTTTAAATAATCCCTAGTATTCATCATTTTTAAAATATGTTCTTCTTCATTGGTTTGACCAAATGCCATCATCAAATGGTATATTGGTTTTCATATTGATAGATTAAACTTGAAAGGAATGCTTACCTCATTGGTCTTGACTGTCTTCAACTGTGAGATTGGAAGGAGGCAGGAGTCAGGTTGCAAGCAGAGGGAGGAGTTTGGGTTTATTCAGGGGAGAGAGTCAGCCTTCAGTTTGGGCAAGGGAAAGAAGGGATCTAATCAACCTGCAACTCAGCAAGTCAAGTTGACTCCAGTGGGTAAACATGACTGATGCAGACCAGAGTGGAAGCCAGCAACTAAGGCGGGAAGTCAGTGCATAGAAAAAAGGATGGTGGCCGGGAGGGGTGACAGCCAAGAGATAGAGAGAAGCATGCAGTTTGGGGCATGCCTTCATGGCACACCTGGCAGACCCTACTAGCACGGAGACACTTCCTAATGGAAGTCATAGAATATTCGGACTTGATGGGAGTCTAGACAGCAACCTGCATGATCTCATTTCACAGGGCTGGGCACAAGTGAAGGGGCAGGAGAGAAAAGGAGGAAGCAGAGAGGGAGGGAATGGGGGGATGAGGAGGGAGAGAGGAAGAGAAAAAGAGATGGAGGGGGAGTTGAGGGAGAGAGGGAAAGATGAAAGGAAGAAGAAGAACAAACAACAGGAGAAAGGAAAGAGGGAGGAGAGAGGAGAGACCATTCCAGAATCCTGGCTTAGAAGGACTTTGCAGACTGCCAACCCTCTCATGGAAGGCTGAGGGATTTTGTGGTTTGCTGAAGCTCATGCAGCTGCTCAGAAGCACACTTGCAAACCAGTATTTTCTTATTTGAACTTCACTGCAGGCAACAATTCACGTTCCCAGCGGTCTATTTTGTCCCAGTACTAGAATCATTTGTGTTTCCCAGGACATACACTAGCTGACGAAGAAGGGGAGCCTGCAAGGGTGTCAGGTGGCAGAGGGAAGGGGGCTTGAGGTGAGAGCAGACCTGATGAGTGGACAATGCCAAGAAAAAAACCAAGCCAGTAATAAGAATACACTCCTTATCCTCTTTATTCTACAAGAAAAGAGAACACTGTAAATGGAGGGCCCACTTTCTGCAAACCATCAGAGATTCACACACACACTGTCTTCTTCCCATTGAATATAAAGGAAAAAAAGAAAAGTGAGGACCTGTAACTTTTTCCCTGTTACATGGTTAGTGAGTAAATTTGAAACCCAAATCTTTAAGAGAGGTGAGGGGAGGGGGGAGGGGGGACTGAAAGGAAGGACCTGACTCAGAGACTAGAGAAAAGTTGCCCACAGAATGAGAAGGGACAGCTCACAGCTGAATGACCTGCCTGTATGGTAGGGCAATTGCCTGCCCTTCTTTAATCTCGAGTGAGGCAGGTGGGCATTTCTAAGCCAGTTCAAATGAGAGTAGTTGAATGAGAGGATTCCAATGGCTTGTGACGTGCAAAGGCACCATGTTTTGAATCCTATTGCATCTCTGATGACCTTCAGGAGAGAGTAAATATTAAAAAAAATAAAACTAGGACATTCTTGTGATGAAAAGAGTGGGATCAGTGTGATGCATACCACAGACCTCCCTTCTGTGATATCATAAACATCCCCCCCCAACTTCCGGACCAAGATGCAGGATTTTTGCCAATGTTCAAATCTGTTAGGAGGGAAGGATGAAGTTGCCTCTAACTTCTCAGAACCCCTGTAGTGGAAAGTGCTGTGTGTCCTGCTCTAATTTGATATGTGGAGGGATTTTAACTGGACAAGTCACTCTCGCCTCTAATCTCAATCAAGTCAAGAATAATCCCCATCCCACCCTCAGACAGAAACCATTATGTGGGACCCTCCTGTCCGGTGTGGCAAATCTACCTCAGAATTTCCCAACATTTCTGCCCAGGTGCTGTGGTGAAGGGGTCTCCCTAGGGCTGACCTGCCTCTGCCAATCCCTCTCCTGTGTGACCTGCACGGGGCCTGCCCCTCCCACCCCAACTCGTCCTCCTCACACACAGATGGGCACACGAATTGCCCCTGTCTCATAGCGGTGGTGTGCAGTTCAGGCGATTTGAATATGTGAACCTCCCAGAACAGTGCCTGCCTTTGTGTATCAGAATGGGGTTTGCACAAATGGAATCAGAAGCCAGGGCTGCTAAAGTCACATTTACTTTCTTCTTAGAATAAGTTTGTTTTCTCTCCGTTCTATGTGTGTTTGGTGTCTGCTAGCTTTATTTCATGGAGGCCCACCAGAAAGCAGTTAGACCCTAGAGCAGCGGTTCTCAACCTGTGGGCCGCGACCCCTTTGGCGGTCGAACGACCCTTTCACAGGGGTCGTCTAAGACCATCCTGCATATCAGATATTTACATTATGATTTGTAACAGTAGCAACATTACAGTTATGAAGTAGCAATGAAAATAATTTTATGGTTGGGTCACAACATGAGGAACTGTATTGAAAGGGCCAGAAGGTTGAGAACCACTGAACTAGAGCCTGAATCCACATTCTTTCAAAGCTTCCAGGTTCCCTAGAATGTAAGTTTCTTTGGCTTCAGAAACAAAAAAAGCTATACATTATGTACAGCTGCGACTGCTCCTGCAGGAGGGATCAAGGACTGAATGAATACTTTTTAAGTGAAACAAACTCATGCCAGTTCTCTGCCAGCCTCAGCGGCACTGGAGACTCGCAGGGAAGAGTGATGTTCACACGGGTCTGCAGGAGTTAACAGAGAATGCATTTCCCAAGTTGCTGCCTAGCTCCATATTAGAATGCCACCCACACAAAACCTCACCCAATCCTGCTTAGAGTGGGGCAGGGGGGCATGGGGCACAGGGCAGGGCCGGATGACATCAGGCTTGACTGTTTTTGTGTGACTTGGGACAAAACAGTGAGACAGTCAGACAGAACTCTGACTTGAGTGCCTGGCTAATTGTATGTTCTGCCTGGATGGAGCTGTGGGCACCCATTCACACTGGAATTTTGTAAACAAGGGGCCTCATCTTTTGTGGGTGACAAGCAGGTGTCACTCACATGAGGCTGACACACCAGGCAGCCAACATAACTGGGGCAAATGCAGAATTTTAATGAGAGGCATGTCAGGCTGAGATGGGGTTGTGCAACTCAGATGAAGGGCTCAGAACCAGGTGGTGTTAAGAAAGGATCTGTTGAAGGCACCCAGAAGGGACTGGGCCAAGGCAGATTCCAGCCTTGAGAATGGCTGCAGCTTGGCAAGCAACTCCAGTGTGTGAGCAGAATGGGGAGGCTATGAGATCAGGGGCTGGCATGGCATCATGGACAGCGCCTCTTCAGCTGCTTGAAGCACCATGTTAAGAAGGATTCTGAGGCTGTAAGTGGGCCAGATTGGAAGGACTGTTATGACTGATTAATGATGCCCACGGTGAACATCTGGGGGGTGTAGTGACTATTTGCCACAGGTTTGCCTTTCCTAATGCACGTCTGGTTTTGTTCTATCAGAAGGCCTTTGCATCTCAGCCAGTTTGCACGTGGGAGATTGAGTCTGTGAACTAGACAGGGGCATCCTTCTGTGTGCAGGTGACTCTTTCCATCAGCCTCTTCCCTCCAAGGCCTGCTCACTCAATGATGCCTCCCTGGAGTCAGGGAAGATTCCTGAGAGCTGGGCTTTCAGCTTGAGTCTTGATCCCCCATTCACCTAGTGAATGATCTGCTGCCTGTGCCTAAGTAACCAAAACACCTTCTCTAGCTCCAGAGTTCAACTGCAGAGACCTGGACTATAAGTCTGGACAGCCCTGTGCCTTCTATTTACCCTAGGCTAGAGAGCACAGTCGCACATGGATCACCATGTAGAAATGTCACCGCTCCAAGACCCACTTGGACAAATGTCCTTCCCTCTGTTTAAGGTTTTCTAGGACCCTGCATGGGTGCCACAGCAATGAACATGCAGGCTGGGGACGTGTGTTGCATGTGAAAGCATGTGGCTCTGGCGCACATTGCATGAAGACTTCCAGGTGGCTGAAATGTAATGCAAGCATGCTAAGAACAGTCTGTGGCTGGGGAATATTATCTCCTTGGCTGAGAGGCTCCTGAGGTTTCTCAGCCTCTAAAAGCATTTACAAGCAGAAAGCAGAACGCTTTCCCCCCTTATCCTGCCTGCCACCCATGTCCGTCCAGTTAGGGAGGCTTCCAGCTTGGGCCAGGGCCCTCACTTCTCTTTTCTGCTATCACCTTGACTCTTAGCCCATGACATTCAAACACATTTAACTTTCTTGGCCACCACAGGCAAACAAAGTGATAAGAAAACTGGATTTCTCCTTGAGGAACTGTCTACTCGACACCCTTATCTACAGCATTATATTCCAGAGACCCTAACCCAGCCGTAACCACCAGCATCCAGTGACACTGCACAGGCAGTGTTTGCCTTCAATCTGTCTCTGCCCTTCCACCCTGTCTTCATCATTCATTGTGTGGCTCATCCAAAGTGCCTGGTGGATTTGGGTTGCTGGTTGGGAGGGCAGCTCCTACATTTTCACTCTTAGGAGCTAATGGCAGAAAGCGTAACATCTCCCAGGACTTTGGATCTCTAAAAGGAACTTGAAGAAGAAATAAATTACGAATGGTTGAGTGTTCCAGTTCAATGGCACTTGAGTGTGGGAAGGTTTCCTTGTCCTTCTCCAATTACACATGTGGAGACTTCAGTCATCCCCTGTGGGTTTGGTAGTCACACCCCAATGTGCTCTGAGCACCGACCCCATGTCAGGACCTAATTATTATTATTTCACTCAAGAATCTTAATCTCTGTGACTTAGTTGTTACAATACTTATTTGACAGGTGAAATAAGTGCACTTTCATGGAAGTAAATGACTTAACCCAAGTCACACAGTATTGGGCAGCAGAATGAGGTTTCACGCCCAGATTTCTAATGCAGACACCAGCGATGATTCTGTCTCAGCGCAGTGGTGTCAATGAAAACTCAGCTTGGGCCCCTTCTCTGCAGGTCTGTTCTCTTTCCCCCACCCAGACCTCTGCCTCACTCCAGGCAGCTTGACTCATTTCTGATCCCTTGTTCCTGGAACATACCAAACCCTTTGGAAGTGTTTGCTGAATAAAAGGGTATTAGAGTTCAGTTAGCACATGTGTATTAGTTTTCTGTGCCTGCTGTAACAAATTGCCACAAATCTTGTGGCTTAAAACAGCAGAAATGCACTCAATCATAGTTCTGGAGACCAGCAATTCAAAATCAGTTTTACTGGGCCAAAATCAAGGTTTTGGCAGCACTGTGTTTCCTCCAGAGGCTCTCAGGGAGGACCTGTTCCTTGCTTCTTCCAGCTTCTGGTCACTACTGGTGTTCCTTGGCTTGTGGCCACATCACTCCAATGTCTGTAGACATCTGGTCTCTGCTGTGTGTGTGTGTTTCAAATCTCCCTTGGCTTCCCTCCTATAAGAATACTTGTGATAACATTGGGGACCCCTCCAGATAATCCTGGATCATCTCCTTATGGCAATACCCCTAATTACACCTGCAAAGACTGCTATGTAAGGTGTCACTCACCAGTGAACGTCTTGGAGAGTCTTTCTTTAGCATGCCATGCACATTGCCCCAGCCTTTAGAAGCCTCTGGAAGATGCTGGACCGAGGATCTCACCCCTTTCAGAGGGATGTACATGCCCACAGGTCAGCCGCCCTAACCTTGAAGTAGAAGCAGCTTTTCTGCCTCCATTAGAAAAAGCTTTATTTGGAGGCTTTTTGCCACTTCCCAGTGAGATGACATGGGGCAATGATCCCAGGCCTCAACTCCCTCATAAAATAGGAATAATAAAAATACCTACCACTTAGCCTTTTCTTGAGGTCTACATGGCAGGGACCATATGCCTGGAACACGCTTCCTAACTCATTCCTAATGACTCAGGAGGATCCTTGACAGGTCAATGGCCCAGGAGTGAATAAAAATGCAAAGTCAAGAAAACTGTCTTCTATGGTCACATTTATCTTTTGATAACTTTGGATTTACTCTGACAAAGCCATTTGTTTATACAAGCTGCTTTTCTCTGGAAGCCAGGCAGGTGGCAAAATAGGGAAGGAGGTCTGCTTTTTGAAGGAGGTCTTCAATTCTCTAAAGCAGTGGTTCTCAACCTTCCTAATGCCACGACCCTTTAATACAGTTCCTCATGTTATGGTGACCCCCAACCATAAAATTATTTTTGTTGCTACTTCATAACTGTAATTTTGCTACTGTTATGAATCGCAATGTAAATATCTGATATGCAGGATGTATTTTCATTGTTACGAATTGAACATGATTAAAGCATAATGATTAATCACAAAAACAATATGTAATTATATATGTGTTTTCGGATGGTCTTAGGGGACCCCTGAAAGGGTCGTTTGACCCCCAAAGGGGTCGCGACCCACAGGTTGAGAACCGCTGCTCTAAAGTCACCTGTGAAGTACTGAACACTGGCATGTTCAAGAAAAGTGGCCAGAAATGGAAAGAAAAGAAAGCTGGGGTAGCAATACTTATATCGGACAAAATAGACCTCAAAGTGAAGGCCTTAACAAGAGATAAGGAAGGCCACTTCATAATACTAAAGGGATCAATACAACAAGAAGATATAACCCTGGTAAACATATATGCACCCAATGTAGGAGCACCCAAATTCATAAAAAAACTCTTGGAAGATATCAAAGGAGAGATCGACAACAATACAATCATAGTAGGGGACTTTAATACACCATTGACAGCACTGGATAAGTCCTATAGACAAATAATCAGCAAAGATACAGCAATCCTAAATGACTCACTAGATCAGATGGACTTAATAGACATCTTCAGAACACTTCACCCCAAAGCCAGGGAATATACGTTCTTCTCAGGTGCTCATGGTACATCTTCAAAAATAGACCACATATTGGGTCACAAGCAAAGTATCCCCAAATTCAAGAAGATTGAAATCATAAAAAGCATCTTCGCAGACCACGATGGCATAATACTAGAAATAAACTACAATAAAAACAACCCAAAATACTCAAACACCTGGAAGCTGAATAGCATGTTATTAAATATTGATTGGGTTACCAATGAGATCAAAGAAGAAATTAAAAACATCCTGGAAACTAATGACAATGAAAACACAACAATCCAAAACCTATGGGACACAATGAAAGCAGTCCTGAGAGGGAAGTTTATAGCTCTACAGGCCTATCTCAAAAAACAAGAAAAAATGGTAGTAAATCATCTAACTCTACAACTCAAAGAATTAGAAAGAGAGCAACAAGAAAACCCCAGAGTGAGCAGAAGGAAGGAGATAATAAAGATTAGAGCAGAAATAAATGACATAGAGACCAAAAAAACAATACAGAAAATCAATGAAACCAAGAGCTGGTTCTTTGAAAGGATAAACAAGATTGACAAACCTCTAGCCAGACTCACCAAGAAGCAGAGAGAGAGGACCCAAATAAATAAAATCAGAAACGATAGAGGTGAAATAACAACAGACCCCACAGAAATACAAATGATTGTTAAAAAATACTATGGACAGCTCTACTCCAACAAACTAGACAACATGGAGGAAATGGACAAATTCCTAGAAAAATACAACATTCCAAAACTCAATCAGGAAGAATCTAAAAATCTCAACAGGCCAATAACTATGGAAGAAATTGAAGCAGTCATCAAAAAGCTTCCATCAAACAAAAGCCCAGGACCAGACGGCTTCACAGGGGAGTTTTACCAAACATTCAAGGAAGAACTAAAACCTATCCTCCTCAGACTACTACAAAAAATTCAAGAGGAAGGAACACTTCCAAGCTCATTCTATGAAGCCAGCATCACCCTAATACCAAAACCAGGTAAAGACAACACAATGAAAGAGAATTACAGGCCAATATCCCTCATGAACATAGATGCCAAAATCCTCAACAAAATCTTAGCAAATCGGATCCAGCAGTACATCAGAAAGATCATAAACCATGACCAAGTAGGATTTATCCCAGGGATGCAAGGATGGTACAATATCTGCAAATCAATAAACGTGATACATCACATAAACAAATTGAAAGAAAAAAACCACATGGTCATATCAATTGATGCAGAAAAAGCATTTGACAAAATTCAACACCCATTTTTGATAAAAACTCTCAGCAAGGTGGGAGTAGAAGGATCATACCTCAACATAATAAAAGCCATATATGGCCCACAGCCAACATCATACTCAATGGACAAAAACTAACACCATTTCCCCTAAGAACAGGAACAAGACAGGGATGCCCCCTCTCACCACTCCTGTTCAACATAGTACTGGAAGTGTTAGCCATTGCAATTCGGCAAGAAGAAGAAATAAAAGGCATCCAAATTGGAAAAGAGGAAGTAAAACTGTCCTTATTTGCAGACGACATGATATTATACATACAAAACCCTAGAGATTCCATCAAAAAGCTACTAGACTTAATACATGAATTTGGCAATGTAGCAGGATACAAAATTAACCCCAAGAAATCTGAGGCATTTCTATACACCAATAGTGAACTTTCAGAAAGAGAGATTATAAAAACAATCCCGTTTACCATTGCACCAAAAAAATTAAGCTACCTAGGAATAAACTTAACTAAAGAGGTAAAAGACCTCTACTCAGAAAACTACAGGACGTTGAAAAAAGATATAGAGGAAGACATAAACAGATGGAAGAACATACCGTGTTCATGGATTGGTAGAATCAACATCATTAAAATGTCCATACTACCCAAAGCAATCTATAAATTCAATGCACTTCCCATTAAAATACCAACGGCATACTTCAGAGACCTAGAACGAACTCTCCAAAAATTCATCTGGAATGAAAAAAGACCCCGAATAGCTGCAGCAATCCTGAAAAAGAACAAAGTAGGTGGGATCTCAATACCAGATATCAAGTTGTATTACAAAGCCACTGTTCTCAAAACTGCCTGGTACTGGCACAAGAATAGGCATATAGATCAATGGAATAGAATAGAGAGCCCAGAAATCGGCCCGAACCAATATGCTCAATTAATATTTGACAAAGGAGGCAAGAACATACAATGGAGCCAAGATAGTCTCTTCAATAAATGGTGCTGGGAAAATTGGACAGATATATGCAAGAAAATGAAACTAGACCACCAACTTACACCATACACAAAAATAAACTCAAAATGGATAAAGGACTTAAATGTACGACGGGAAACCATAAAAATTCTAGAAGAATCCAAAGGCAACAAAATCTCAGACATATGCCGAAGCAATTTCTTCACTGATACAGCTCCTAGGGCACTTGAAACTAAAGAAAAAATGAACAAACGGGACTACATCAAAATAAAAAGCTTCTGCACAACAAAAGAAACCATCAACAAAACAACGAGAAAACCCACTGTGTGGGAAAACATATTTGCCAATGACATATCTGATAAGGGCCTAATCTCCAAAATTTATAGGGAACTCATACAACTTAACAAAAGAAAGATAAACAATCCAATCAAAAAATGGGCAAAGGACCTAAATAGACACCTTTCAAAAGAGGACATCCAGAAAGCCAAGAGACATATGAAAACATGCTCAAAGTCACTAATCATCCGAGAGATGCAAATCAAAACAGCAATGAGGTACCATCTCACACCTGTCAGACTGGCTATCATCAACAAATCAACAAACGACAAGTGCTGGAGAGGATGTGGAGAAAAAGGAACACTTGTGCACTGCTGGTGGGAATGCAGACTGGTGCAGCCACTATGGAAGACAGTATGGAGTTTCCTTAAAAAACTGAAAATGGAACTCCCATTTGACCCTGTGATCCCACTTCTAGGAATATATCCCAAGAAACCAGAAACACCAATCAGAAAGGATATATGCACCCCTATGTTCATAGCAGCACAATTCACCATAGCTAAAATCTGGAAACAGTCTAAGTGCCCATCAGTAGATGAATGGATTAGAAAACTGTGGTACATCTACACGATGGAATACTATGCTGCTGTAAAAAGGAAGGAACTCTTACCATTTGCAACGTCATGGATGGAACTGGAGAGCATTATGCTAAGTGAAATAAGCCAGTCAATAAAGGAAAAATACCACATGATCTCACTCATTCATGGACAATAGAGACCATTATAAACTTTTGAACAATAATAGATACAGAGGCAGAGCTGCCTCAAACAGATTGTCAAACTGCAGCGGGAAGGCCGGGGAGGGTCGGGGGGCAGGAAGTAGGGGGGTAAGAGATCAACTAAAGGACTTGTATGCATGCATATAAGCATAACCAATGGACATAAGACACTGGGTGATAGGGGAGGCTAGGGGACTGTCTAGGGCGGGGGGATAAAATGGGTACATATGTAATACCCTTTGTAATACTTTAAGCAATAAAAAAAAAAGAAAAAAAAAAGAAAAGTGGCCAGAATACACTTGAATTCTCTTGTGCACCCGAGTTGTGCAGCACCAGTTGTTTGCCCTCGTTGGGCCAGTCGGAATTCCCTTCTTTAGGAAAAGAGAATCTGATGGATCAGACTTAGTTAAAACTTAATAAGTAGAATGTGATGAAAGCCTTCACTGTTGGCATTTACAATTCTTCCTTAGCTACAACCAGCCCTTCCCTTGCTCTGTGCCATCAGAATGGCGAGGGAGGGTACCTTCAGATGTCAATGATGAAACACAGCGGAGAAGGTCTCCTGTGCAGCCCTGCCCCTGGCCTTTGTCATGGACTCATATCAGGCCTCACTTTCAACCACATCATGTTGGCCACATGGAACAGCCTCTGATCCCCCCACACTGAGGTCTTAGGGACTTGTGTCTTCATTGACCACCACTTGACGCTGCAGGTATCTGTGTGTTTGTGGTAGGCGGGCATGCTATTCCCGATGCTTTGCCATGGGGCCATGCAGCACCTCCCACCAGAGCAGGTGGAGTAGCTTTCTAGTTCTTGGGAAGTTGGGTTTGGCCAATGGGGACCCAAGCCCAGCTTGTGGCCTGCAGGTGAGCTGAGCTAAACCCAACCAAACCCAAACCACAAGGATCAAACCCCAGCCAACCTCCAGGTCTGTAAATAAGAAAAATAAATGTGTGCTGTTCTAGTCACTGAGATTTTGGGTTCTTGGTTATGCAGAAAACTACGACTAACACCAAGTCTTTCTCTCATTAGCCTATGGTTACCTTGAAGACAGGCACTGTACAAATTCACCACGTGCCAGGACGGGAGCAGATGCTTAAATAGTCTGTAACTACAGCAAGGAATGGCTTTTATTTTTATTCAGACTCTCCTTTCCTTTAACGAATGCTATGAGCCTGTGACCGGTGGTCCCCACAAAGCTAGTAAAATGAGAGCTGGATCCGAATTGATGATGGCACGGTGTCAGGTGTAGCTCCTTATATAACCTCATATTGCTCCAGACACAGGGCCAGAACTCCCATCTAATCCCAAACCAGACCTGTGATGCCCTTGTCCTTTTCCAGGTTTATGTGTGAAGTGTACTCACAGGTTGGTCATCACCTGGTGGCTGGAGCTGTAAGGTATGCTGAGATTCATGTGAGCTTCAGGACGAGGGGACCAAGGACAGGAAGAGCCACCTCAGAGCAAAGGGGATGGGCTGCTGTTGGCAGACATTCCAAATTGGGTTAAATAGGGGTGACCATAATGGCAGGCATGAGAGTCAGAAGAAGCTTTTTGCAGGGACAGTGTTTCCAGACAGGTGGATATGGGATCACCTGCCAGGAAGTGCAGGAAGGTGCAGGTAGCTGGGTTGCAGTTGTCTACACTGGAGCAGGCCCCCAGGTGCACACTGGGCAGGATTGGATGAATAAAGAGAGATACTTCTGTTTTTGGAAATGGGAATTTGAAAGCTGATGAGGAGTAATGAAACAGGCAGAGTCCCAGCTCAAAGGCCAGCAGCCCAGCTGGAAGTGAGAGTTGCCAATAGAAGCAAAGGAAGTGGTCTGGGTAAATCCTGAGGAGCTACTATCTCTCTCTCCCTCTCCCTTCTGCTCTGAAATCAATAAAATATATATATATATTTTTAAAAATCCTGAGGGGCTAAGAGGAGGACATAGTTCAGGGAACACTGCCCAGCCATAACAATTCCACAAGCTCAAGCCTGTTGTTTCTCACTGGCCAGAGAGGGCATAGGACAGCACATCTGAAAATTACGGCTGGGCACGTTAGGCCTAGGGTAGGAGGACCCATCTAGGCCCACACTGCTTCGGGGAATCCAGTGTCTATAGAGCTCCCAGAGCTGGTGCCTGTGCTGGTCATTCCATCCCAACCAGGTCTTTCCCCAGCCTCTGCTCTCATCTCCTTCAGAGCATACTTAGTAACTCTACACGTACCCATCATCTCACCCCCAGGCACTAAGCTCTGTGAGGCCAACTATAAAATAGATCACTATTGTAGGGCCTGACACATGGCCTGAATCAGGGTGAACTCTTAAATATATTGATAAAGTGGATAAAATGAATTAAGAAGAAAGAAAAACTCAAGGCAAATCTATAAAAGAACAGGATACCATCTCGGTTTCTAGAGTTAGTGATATTTGGTAAACAACTTCTTTGTTCATGCCCTCCCCCAGCCGCACCCAAAAGACACAATGATGGACTGACAATGCATCATTCTGACCCAGGACCCAGGCCACACTCCACTGTTACTTCTCCTGGCAGAACTTATGATTGTTCTAATCCAGCAGAGCTTTGGTTTTCACAATTTAAATATTCTATTTTATTGATTTTAGAGAGTGAGGAAGGGAGAGGGATATAGAGATGAGAGAGAAACATTGATTGGCTGCCTCCTGCATGCCCCCTATTGGGGGTAGTGCCTCCAACCTGGGCAAATGCCCAGACTGGGAATTGAACTGGTGACCTCTTGTTTCATGGGTCAATGCTCAACCACTGATCTCACACCAGTTGGGCAATTTTCACAGTTTAAAAGTGGGAATAATAACAATGACTTCATGGAGCAGTAGATAAAATGATGGATGGAAACTGCAGTACCTGTCACACAGCAGTAGATAAATAAATGCTATAAGTCAACTTTAAGCAGAGTTCAATGGCAGGGGAAATTTGTAGGCAGGGTCCTGGAGCATCTCACAGAGTCCTGGGAGCCATTGGGTAGCCTTACTCGAGAGGGGCAGTACTGGGGCCAGAGCCGAGGGGCCCTGAGTCTTTTCCAGAATGTTGCTTTTAGCCCCTGCTTAGTCCATCGTGACCAAGGAAGCAGGGTTTTGCAGAATGAACATGGAGGCCAAGAGCCCACAGCCCAGGGGAGGAGATGGTCATGGTCAAGGGACAAGAGCAGGACCTGGACAGATGGATGGCCCAAAGTTTCAGTTATACTCTTCCATGTCACTTCTTCCCCGAGGTGGGTCCCTGGCTTTCCAGTTGGTGCTTCGTTTCCTTCCCTGGCACTACCTTATCCTTCACTTTGGGCGCTGATAATTTTGGTATCATGTATATAGCTGGTGTGACCCCCATTCCTTCAGTCCAGAGGCCTTGTCAGATTATCCCCTCACATCTATATAACAAGCCAGTAGCCAGCACACTATAAGCATACATCTGTGTGTACTGGGTTTAGTTAGTTGTATGCAAACAGGAAGAGGAGAATGAATGCTTCAGTATGTACAAAAGGAAGCCCTGCCCCTTGGTGAGTTACTGCCCTGGCTGCTGCAACCCTCAGAATTGAAGAAGACCAATGTGTTCATTCATCCAGGGTGGTCTCGCATATGGCAGACACCATGGTAGGCCAGAATCCGGTTTCCTTGATTCACAAACTAGGGTATAGGCACAAAAGGGCCATTTTTCAGGAGACAGATCCACTTCCAACCCATGTGACCTGGCGACCTGGCTGTTGAATATAACTTTTATTTTCATTTCCCCCAGTAATTTAATAAGTATTTCTTACTTCAGTACAGTGCCAGTAATAGAAGAACTAGCGTTGGTCCAGCTCATAAAAGACAGTTCATTCCCTGTGTTTTACTCTGGCCTTTAGATCAATCATACTGTCTCATTTCAAATTGTATAATTTTTCCAAGAGTTTAGCCAGATATTCAAAAAATAGCTGGTTTGATAATTGAATGCCAGAAACTGAGAAGTCCTAGAAATCTTGGATGGCAGATTTTCCTGAGGGGCTATCATTTGACAATAAATGAATGTTTCATTGGACTTGTTGCAAATGTTTTTCTTTGAAAGTTAATGCATGGGTCTAGGCTCCTTCTGGCTTCCCTCCATTTCAGAGTCCAGGGGTCATGCTGAATTCAGCTTTTCCACCCCAGGAAGAACTCTCTAAATTTTAAAACCAAGGCAAAATTTCTTTTTCTTAATAATAAACAAAAAATACAACATAGTTATACACATCTTTGCTACAAGTGAGAATTAATAGAAATGAACCAAATGCTGACAAACTGATAGTATAGGGGTTGACAAAAGTAGTTTTACAGTTGTGAATATATGAAACACAGTTTATTCTTTAAAAAAATTGATTTTTAGAGAGAGAGGAAGGGAGAAGAATAGAGATATAGAAACATTGATGAGAGAGAAACATTGATCGGCTGCCTCCTGTGCAACCCCTACTGGAGATCAAGCCAGCAACCTGGACATGAGTTTTGACTGGGAATCCAACCAATGACCTCTTGGTTCATGGATGGATACTCAACCACTGACCCATACTGGCTCGGCCACAGTTTATTCTTGTATTATTATTTATTGTATTAGAGGCCCAGTGCATGAAATTCGTGCACGGGGGTGGGGGAGGGGCTCGAGGGATGTCTGACTGCCAGTTTAGGCCCAATCCCTGCTCTCACAATCCAGGAACACTGTCTCCTAACTGCTTGCCTGCCTGCCTGCCTGATTGCCCCTAACTGCCCCCACTGCTGGCCAGGTCGCCCCCAACTGCCCCCCCCCCCCCCGTGCACCAGCTGGTCACCACTAACTGCCCCCCTGCCAGCCTGATTGCCCCACACAGCCTGCTGCTCAGTCATTTGGTTGGCCCTCACTAACCACCCTGCCAGCCTGGTTGCCCCATGCAGCCTGTTTGGTCATCCGTTTGGTTGTTTTGGTTGCGATGGTCACTTAGGCTTTTATATATATAGATTATTTTCCATATGAACAACTGTAAACCTATTTTTGCCCACCCCTTTGTGCTCTGTGTTAAAGTTATTCTTTCCCTATTAAAGCAACTGAGCTCTCACAGAACATGAAGCGTGCAAGCCTGCTTATTTCCATCATGTAAGTTGTGGACAGTGATTTTTTTGTATGTGGTTTGTAAGCCCATGGCCTTTGGACTAGACACTCGAGTAGAGAATGTGTTCAAGAATCATACAACCTTCTCCCACCATGTCCCAGTGAGGAAGTGCATAGTACAATCACACGTGCAGTGTAAGTTTCTGCTTTGCATGTGGGATAGATAGAAGGCTTGGGGTTGAGCACCAAGCACCCAAAATATTATACCATCAGCAATGGGGTAAATCAAAATTGCCCACCACCTGACAGAGTACAGTAAGAATCAGCATCACTTTTGGGATAATCCTACCAATGACCCATAGTCTGAATCCATTCTCAAGGAAACATCAAACAAACCCAAACTGGGGTACAACCTACAATATAACTGGCCTGTTTTCTTCAAAAGTGTTGAGGTCATGCAAATCAAGATGGACCAAGGAGATGTCGCAGATTGCAGATGGCTAACAGTCCATGGCAACTAAACACCACCTGTGATTCAGAGCTGAATCCTTTTGTTACAAAACACATGACTAAGGCAACTGGAGGCATTTGCATGGAGTCTAAGGACAAAGGGGTGTAACCTATCAATGTGGATTTCCTGATTTTGATGGTTGTATGGCGGTTATGAGGGTGGTGGGGATGGTAAGGCATGAGGTCTGCAAATTACTCTCAAATGGTTCAGGGGGGAAAGGTGTTAATTGTGTGCTTGCAACTTCTCTGGATAGTTAAGATCATTTTCCAATTTATAAAAAAGGGTTCAGGACTTATCAAACCACCATCCCTCCTTGTATCCCCTCCAGCCCCATTCTTCTGTCTCGTTAGTTAGACTAAATAATTAACCTTTACCTGTTGCTACTAATTAATAGTAAAATGCCCTTCCCTAACAACCCAGAGATATTTTTCAATTGCAGAGTTGACACTTTGGAGTACAGAAGCAGCTTCAGCCGGGCAACGATGCACAGACGGTATCACCCATCCCGGGGTCACTGCGTCCCAACCTCTGCTTTACAGGTGAGGAAACAGGGGCAACACAGAGCAACAGTCAGCAGCCTGAACCCAGCCCCGGGGCCAGCACATTTGCCAACATGCTTTCCCTGTATTTTTCCTGCAAAACAAATGCTTGGCACGAATCTCTGGCCTGGCTTTCTTCTCCAAAGCTTTGGGGACTACATTCTTGAGCTAGGCACTAAGGGGGTGCCAGACAACATTCTCCAGGCTTTACATAAACCAGAAAGTCACTAATGGAAATGAGAGGCAGGAGCGAGAGAGCAAAAGAGCAACGAGGACTGGCATATATTTTATTTACTTGTACTGGGAGTTTGTGCTGTGAGAGGCCCAGAGAGAGCGCTTTCCAGAAAGGGTGATTCCTTGGTTCCTTTGGATTTAGGTTTCAGGTCAGTGCAGATCCAGTAAATAACAAGCACCCTGCACCCAGCCAGGTGGACCTCATCAGTGAACCACGGAGACTTTGTACCCAGTCCTGTACCCATAGATGCTAGGAAGTGTGCCTGGAAATACTGTTGTAATGAATTCTCCAAAATATGATGAGACAATGTCAACGTGCATGTAAAACAAAAGGCGTGTGTTCACCTGTTCTGCCCTAACAAAGAATACATTTTAAAATGAATGTAGAAATAAAAACAGGGCAGACAAAAAATCCCTTCTCAAACACAATGTTTTCCCAAGTGGGTGCACTGCCTCAAGGCAAACCTCAAGCCAACCCTTTGCTTAAAAACAAGAAGCCCCAGTGGTCTGAGACCTAGGACAGTGGGGCAGAGGGAGAAAGCTTGCAGCCATGTCATCTTGGTGAGAAGCAAGCACTTTCAGGGCCAAGCCAGGAAAGACTGTGGTTGGAGAGGACCCTTCATGCTGCTGGTGTTGGTCGGTGGAAAAGAAGAGGACAAAGCACCACACAAAAACCCATCAGCTACCTATGGGTCTTCAGAGTGAGCCTGGGAATCTTAGCCTGCCTAAAGCAGAGCTGGCGAAGGAGCAAGTTCAGAGCAAGAAACTAAAACCAAGTCTCCCCCTCCACACTAGTGACTGGAGGTTGCCAGGCAGTGGTACTGCCAGCAGGTGGGAGCACAAGTCCTCAGTCCCAAAGGAGGGTCTGGGAGGCACAGCCCAGCTTCCACCAAGATGGGCAACATGAAAGAAGCAAGTCCACTTGACAACAATGAAGCGAAGGCTTTTAATTTTGTATGCAGAGACAATCTTCATAGATTTATCTGAAGGAGGAAGTTGCTGTTCCAACAGTGTCTGCACACAAAGAAACCAAAAAGCTGGAGGGCTGACACAAACTGCTGGGGTGCAGATGGGTCACCTGGAAACTCCTTATTTGTGTCTGGATGAGAAGCTCACTGGGCGCAGGGGGACATTTTCACCAGGTAACTTACAGGTGATGGTCCGGTAGGGTGCACTGTGACCATCTGAACCACTAAAGAGAACAAGGGAAGAAATAGTTCTGGGATTGAAATTAGAGTCTTTGGTCTTCTGCTTATAAAGAAGGTCTCCACTGAGTTGGAAATTATGCCCTTGTCTCTAGACACCATTGAATCTCACCGAGAATTGTGGATATACAATCCTGACCCCAAAATGCTTCCAGCTACAAAATGGTATGCAATGCCTCGCAAACTGTACTCTTTAAAGAAGAGTAACAGAACTGCTTCTTGTTTGAAAGACACTAGAAGCCAGGCAATCAATTAGGATGAAAACTGGCTTTTGGTAAACAGGGTATGTAAAGAAAGAATAAAATAAAAAGGCAAGGCAATTTATGAGGTCTCTGTCCAGCAGCTGTAGTCACGAAAGTAACTCAAGGAATATGAACCAGTCATTAGAGGAAAACACTGCATCAGGTTTAGTTAGCAAGAATGAAAAGTTGGCCAAAACACAGAGGAAGAAAAATTCAAATGGACCCTCATTAGTACTTGGCTCAGGTTTGTAACCTTTAAAGCTCCTTTGCGACTTGAAGAAAAAACTCAAAACACAAAGAGGAAGGGAAAAGTGCATGATGCAACTGAGGTCATGATTACAGAGATAATTTTACGATGATTTAAGTGCACATTCCATACAAACGAGGCCATCCAAAGGGGGCCTGAGTAATATTTTTAAAAATATATGTTTGGTGCATCTGAAGGGTGGTGGGTTTGATTCCCAGTCAAGGGTGCATGTTCCTGTACCTGGGTTGTGAGTTCACTCCCTGCCCTTGGTTGAGGCATGTGCAGGAGCCAACCAGTCAATATGTCTCTCTCACATTGATGTTTCTCTCACTGTCTTTCTCCCTCCCTCCCTTCCACTCTCTGAAAAGCAAAGGAAAAAAAATGTCCTCAGGTGAGGATATTACTATATCCATAAACCAGAGACTCAGATGATACAGATAAGACAACATAAAAATAATGCTAACATGTGTGAAGGGATAAGGGAAGGTGTATTAGTTAAGATATAGGTCTGGTAGCTTTCAAAGAGAGCAAATTAAATCAGCTTAAATAAAAGAAAAGTTTATTTCTGTCTCACACGTAAGCCCACATGGGTAAGTGGTCTAGCAAATAAAATGACATAGGTCCTCAAATGGTCCGGGAACCAGACACTGTGTGGCCTTGTTCCACCATGCCCTGAGCCGCCACTGCCATGTCTGACTTCCAGGCCACGGGAAAGAGAGGGAGGAAGTGGGCCACATGGAGCTTCCTTTTACATGCACAACCAGAAAGCGGCACTTATTACTTCTGCTCACAGCCCATTGAAGGCAATTTAGTTGCAGGGCCACATATCTATACCAAAGTCTAGAAAATGAAGTCTTGGGCTGAGAAACCATATTCAAGGACTGGGATAGAAGGGCAAATGGATAGTGGAAGATAAATTAACAGTCTGGGAGCCCAGGTTCCTTCCCATGTTTTGCTCCTTTAGCCCCTAAGATAGTGCCTTGATCATATGCTCAAAGCCAGGCTGGCACTGGGATGGAGGAGGAGAACATGCCAGCAGCTCCTTTGAAGCATGAGACTTGGAAGTAGCCCATGCTATTTCTAGTCAAATCCATTTTACAGAACATAATCTCATGGTCACATGTAGCTGCAAATGAGGCTAGTAAATGTCTTGGAGGTGTGGGTGTGCAGGGGAAGAGGTGGGGGCGGGGGGAGAGAATGGATGTTCGGAGACAAGTTGCAGCCTTAAACATAAGTAGTATAAATGTAGTTGCTGAGGGCAAGTTCAATCTATGTAAATTACTCTTAGGTCCAAACAGATCAACAGGGTTTCTAATTACAAAGGACCTTTATTGATCAAAGGAGCCCATCTGGCTTTCCAACTGGAAAACACTTTGCTCTTAAAAAATAACGATGATTTCTTTTAGAAACAATTGGTCATTCAAATGGCATTTTGAGCAGTTTTGTTTGAATAGAGAGGCTTCACTGTGAAAGGGCGATGCAGTTCCAGAACAGTTCCCCAAAGTGTGTTCCTGCATGCCCTGTGAGGTGGGTTTGGGAAACAGATGCATGATCCCCTCGCCTTGAGTGTGTCGCACAGGAATGTCTGACAAGTCCTGCAGGGCGCACCTGCTTCACTCCTCAGCCCAGCGTCGGCCAAACCTGTGTGGTCACTGAGCTCCTCCTTACACTCACCATTTTACCCTCCTGTGCAACCAGCGCTCCATATGGTACATTTTGAGAAACATTTTCTAACATGGCAGACATAAGCGATAATAAGCAATAAGCAATAGCATAATAAATAAGCACTATGCACAGTGTGTAAGTCATAGCCTGTCACAAAGAGAAATGAATAGTCAGGGATGAGAACGGGCTATCTAACCATGAGACCCTGAGCATGTCGCCCAGACTTCTGAGGTCTCAGCTTTCTCACTGGGGTAAGAGAATTTGCCAGAACACATTGATTACTCAGGATAAGAGATCATATACCCCTTCTTTGCCTATCACTGTGCACTGAGTAGACCAGAAGGATCATGCTTTTAGCAAAAAGGGTTTCTTGGAGGCAAGGACTAAATCCTCCCCTGTAACCAGGGTCTTCCCTGCGACAGGCCACCAGCTTCATGAATGTATTCTGAGTGTGTGAGCGAGGGAACAAATGAATGGAGCGGATCCTAGAAGAACAGGTGACCTAGCCACTTGTAGGAGATGATTTGACCCCATACAGAGGACTGAGGTAAGAAAGGCCAGGTGACTGGGTCACTGAGCTCAGAAGTGACAGGAAAGGGAAAAACTCTGGAACCTGCCCTGTGCCCTGGCCTCCTCTTCACACCACAGCTGCTCACAGAGCCTCAGAGTCTGGCCATAGCCTGGGTGTGGAGCAGGTCCAGGAAACAGAGTCTATATGTCAGGATATCTTCCAAAAGCCCAACTTTTTCTCCACGGCTATTTAAATCAGAATTCAGCTCTGATAGGCAATCTTTATTTTGTCATGGGAGAACACTCATTAGAATGTTAAGAGGAAAAAGCAAGATTCGAGTCTGTGGATGGTGCCTATCGTTTCAAGCCTGTAGAAACAAAACGGAACAAAACATTTGTGTAGATATAGTCATGAGAAAAGCTGGAAGGAAGTGTACTGATAAACTAATAATTCTTATCACTGGGAGTAGGGTTATGAGTGACATCATTATTATTGCTGTGGTTATCATTATTACTATTGCTGCGTTCTTTCAACAAGTAACCTGGCCTTAGCAAACCATGCTTACTGACAATGTCAGATGTCACATTCACACTTACATCGCACCTCAAATTCACTGGGTCAGGAGCCCCAGTAGGAGGGTCTGCCTGGCTGTCACTGGCTATACAGGCTGCCTCAGGCCAGGCGGCTCTTTGCTGCCAAGCCAGAAGGAAGGAGCTGACAGCTAAGAGGCCCTGCTGTTCACACTCCCATCATCTGTCCTGGAGGGAGGTCTGGAGGCACATCTTTGTATCAGTCACCGTGGCTGAGCTGAGGACCGTCACCCCCACCCACATGCAGCCCGCCAGCCACTAGTTTGACATGCTTGCTAAAGTCTCCAGCCCCCCTCCCAGGGTAACAGAAAAGATGCAAGTCTGGAGGCTGCCATGCAGGCACATTCTGTTGAAAGTCACGCCTTGCCTGAGAGCGTGCCTTGCCTCCCCGAGAAACATTGCTGTGCTTGGGTTTCCAGGCTGCAGCGAGCCCGTGCTGGGATGTACAGTGATTTTAATGGTGTCTTTTCTCATGCTGGAAGGAGAGAATATTTGCCTGGGGCCATCTGCACGTTCCTGCACTTAAAAATGCCTTGGTCTTTTGGCTTCACATCAGGCAGGGAATCGCAGGAACATCCATTCTCCCCCGAGAGTGTCTTACCTAAAGCAACAAGGCAGCCAGAGGAACAGTTGCTATCACGTTGTGCTTCAGGGAGGACTTAGAACACCCTGGAGGTAACAAGGGCAGCTGTGCGCATGGGCGTGTGGGCATGTGCTGCTTGTGCTCACACACGTGTGGGTGTTTCAGAGCCTCTCAGAGGATCGTCAGGGTTTGGCTGCATCTACTCCATGAGGCTCCAAATGCAGTGAAGAATGAACAAAAGCCAAAGTAAGGCCATAAAATGTGGACCATATGTTAAATGTTTCTTCTGAACAACACTTTAAATACATGTCAGCTTTTTACAGTCACTTTGAATAACCTCATCTGGAGATCATGTGAGAAGTGCCACCGGGGCCCTGAGCCTGCAGAGCCTCCCTCGGGCCCTCAGGACCCCAGGAGAGGCCTGAGAGCCTGTGAAGGAAGAGGCTGGGTGAGCCTCCAGTTGCTGGGACCAGGGGGCAGGGGGCAGGGGGAGGTGGCCGTTGTTGAGGGAGAGGTCTTAGACAGTCTCAGTTCAGGCATGTTTGTGGGTGTTTCCCCCTTAGACCGACCCACCTCTGGTAGAGGGAAGGGAGATGAGATCGCATGATGTGGACAATGTGGTTTGACCTCACTGATCCCTCGAGGCTGGATTTTACCTTGGCCTGGGTAGATCCAAATGCTAAGGCTCTCACTGTGCTGGGGTCGTGCTGGGGTCGGTGCCTGCTGCTTGCAGACAGTCCTGAGTCCTGGCCTGGAAGAAGGTTCCTCGAAACCCCAAGCCTGAGGCTCAAGGAGCCTCAAGCCAAGTTAAGGGTTGAGGTTCTGATATAGAAAGACATCCCATGGTTTTAAGCAGGGGCTTCTCTAAATCAGATCTGTGTTTTTGAAAAATTGAGTTCCCAAAGAGCAGACTGGGATAGGGTGACGATGTATAGAAAGTTTAGTAGGATCCTAGGTCTAGGATACTAGGATTTTGGGGTCAACACCCATGAAAAGAAGGGGGAGGGGAGACAGTAGAATTAGGCCAAGGGCCTGTGGTGCAGTCTTGGGGAAGCCTTGGGCCACCCATAGGGAGTTCTGGATCTGGAATGGCCCTTCTAAGTTGTCCAGGTTGGGACAAGGGAGCTTAACTTTCACATGCCAACCAGTCAGTGCTTGGAGGTGGGCGAGGTGCTCTCAGCAGGTGCATGGAAGGGGCTGACATTCGGGCTGGGTGCAGCACACTTCCAGCAGCAGTGGTAAGAAGTCCTTTACTTTCAATGGGGAATCTACACAGTGCATCCCAGCATCCCTGCAGATGTGACATCATCAATTTACCACCCTTGTCTTTCTCTGACCCTTTGCTTATCTGTGGTCACTAAAGTCTCACATCACATTTAATTATTGGTTGCCCTTCCTTCTCCCCTTGCCCCTACCATTTACACTTATTTCTTCTTAATTAGGCTATGGACCAGCTCTTCGGATCAGCTGTAGAATCCAGTCTGTGGACCCTCCATATCTTCTTGGTGATCGTTCTGATTTTTTAAAAATCCAGGTTACAGTCTGTAACCAGGGATAACAGACTACAGAAGTAGCTACTTGCAATTACTTATTGAATGATGGATACACAATAAAATGTTAGTAATTTTAAAATAAACAGCAGTTTTTACAGTGTGCTCTCCCCATAAGCTGTAGAAAAAGCACTTGCTGAGTTACCAGGTGCTACCGTTCTATTTTCTCAGGTCTTTCTCCTCTAGCTCCCTGGCCCAGGCCCCCTGCCCACCTCTTTTACATGATGTCATGCTGAGCAACAGGAGAGCCATAAATGCAATGTCAGAAAAATAGAAAGCTTAGAATTTCTGTGTATAGTCAGTGGATACAAAGATATATCCTGACCCAAGAGCACAGAACATTCTGCAGATAACACCTTCCATGAAACACCTTCCTTTTAGGAGCTGATGGAGACCTCTCCCACATTTGCTTCAAGGTTCACGAATTGGAGATTTACAGTTCTTCGTACATGCCTTGACAACAACACATTTCCATGTTGGCATCCTATAGTCCAGCGGTTCTCAACCTGTGGGTCGCGACCTCTTTGGGGTCAAATGACCCTTTCACAGGGGTCGCCTAAGACCATCAGAAAACACATACATAATTACATACTGTTTTTGTGATTAATCACTATGCTTTAATCATGTTCAATTTGTAACAATGAAAATACATCCTGCATATCAGATATTTACATTATGATTCATAACAGTAGCAAAGTTACAGTTATGAAGAAGCAACAAAAATAATTTTATGGTTGGGGGTCACCACAACATGAGGAACTGTATTAAAGGGTCGCGGCATTAGGAAGGTTGAGAACCACTGTTATAGTCACTTATTTTTGTCTCTCTTAGGCTGAGAGCTTCCTGTTCTGTGGGCCAATTCTGGGGCCCAGGACATGACCAGCAATATCCTCAACACAGCAAGGCCCAGAAGGCTCCCAAAGAGGATAATGTTTGCCTGCAAGGGAGTGGTGTTTCATGGCCAATTTGAGGCCCCCTGACTCTGAGGGGTGGTGGTATGAGGGCATTTGGGATGGGAAACTGCACTAGAGGCATGCAGGTTCTGCCCACATTTTCACGGCTGCCATTCTTTCCATACATGTAGACAGCTTCTTATTGGAGGAACCACAGTCAACCTGATAGCTTCCTCGGGCTGCAGGTGGGCCGAGCCACTTGCATGAGGGGCAGGGAAGGTCCAGGAGTTAATGCGCCTCCCCCGGGACAGTCCTCAGTCAATTGTGGGTAGGAATCATGGTGAAATACCCAGGTTCTCTGCCCCTTGAATGGAACAGCTTTGTAGCATATTTGAACCACCCCCAGGAGGGTTAAACTCCAGTTGTTCACAGTGGAAACTCACTTGCGCCCCCCTCCCCCCACCATTGCCTTCCTCTGCTGGCCTTTCTTGGATCCACTCCTCCCAAAAAACAGGACCTGCCTCTGTGCGGTGCAGCACAAGACAGAGGCTGCCTGCACACCTCTAGCACTTTTGCAAGGCCTGCAAATAATGCCCTGACCCTTTCTATGCAGGAAACCTGCATCTCACTCACCTTTCAGCTTCAAACTATTATTCTTACTTCCTTCAAGAAAACATACTAAAGCATAGTAACCTCTATTTTGTAAAAACTGCTGTTTGAATTTTCTACTAAGCATACATAGTCCTTTGTTCTGTGAATTAACCCTGCTATTCTTGGCTTCTGTAAACACACTTGCTTGAATAATAGGGAAAATAAGCTCAGCTCTCTGACCTTGCAAGCTGCTCCGCTGCTGTCCCTGGCTACTCCCATGCCAGGCCCCCTCCAGTTATCTGAAGTGTACTATGCTCAAGGCTACTGAGTAGTGCTGTGCCCAGGTTACAAGCTTCCTGCAAAATATCTACATAGGGCTCTTTGTAAAGCCTACAAAAGGTCCAGAAACCCCATATTTGGAGGACAAAGAGACCAATGGGGTATAAAGGGAAAGCTTCCTCCATATTGCTTTGCTCAGACTTTGAGAGACAACTCCTCTGAGACCGCTAATGTAATAAAGGCTCCAAAATTCGGCTTACTGATTAATTGATTAAGGCATCCTCTGTTTAGCTCACTGATTTCCAATATAACAATACAAAATATACCCTTTGCCTTGACACCTATTGGGACTACATTATTTCCTAAGGTGTAAATTGCAGGAGGTGGGTGGACATCATCCCTGCCTAAACTCTTTACAAAACGCACTTGTGGGCTACTGAGTACATGTGAATATATTCTGGTGCATATTAAAATGTGCTAGGATATGCTATTTCATCACCAGAAACAGCTTAGTTATTTACTGAATGCCAGAGTTCCAAACTTTTACAATGTGTCTAAAAAAAAAAAATGAATAAGGAACAAACTTTGAAGAACTGGGATTTTTGGCAAGAGCACCTGTAAGCAGCTCAAGATGAGGGATTAATAGGAGGAAATGTGTTCGGGAAGAATTTATGAGAAAGCCAGCACTTTCATTCCAGGTTCTAAACCTGAGACACTTGATGAATGCTGGGTGGCTGCCTGAATGATCGCTCTGCCTGGGGCCACTGGAGAGACATGTAGTCTCAAGGCACTGGACATTTTTGTGGTCCCGCTGCTAGCCCAGTTCACAGACAGGACTGAGGGAGGGTTGGAGGTCAGCTCCTATATTCTGCGGACATCGGGATTTACTTGCTCTGTAAATTGAATGTAGAGCTTTACATGGTTTGAAAATTGGACCCTAGTGGGAGGTCAAAGGCGCCAGGGTCATTAAGCCTTGAGAAAAGAAGGCTGACAGGTGATCCAATGACATTTTCCAGTAGGAAAAAGTCTTATTGTACAGATGGTGACCAGCTGTTCCTTTCATGGAGGCAGGATAGACATGGGGATTAGGTTTAAACAAAGACTGTTCAGATCACAGGCTCTGTTGGCTCTGGAAAGAGAACCCGAGGGGAATTGCAATCTCCTCTCTGAGTGATGTGGGCTGATGAATAAGACTATTACTTGTGTATCTTTTAGCCTTTCTTAATAGACTGGTCTTGGAGATAAACCCTCACATTTTATGAAATCTCATTGCAGTATGTTGGGAAATATTTTTTAAACAGAGGGCTTTAGGGTATGTATGCGTGTGTCAGTTCAGGAAATGTGCATATTGTCATTTTTTGTGAAGATATAATTGAAGAATTTCCTTTTTCCTCTTCTTTCCCTGAACCAGACCACTTTTTCTTCCTTACGGGCCCCTTCACGCTAATGACGTCTGCCTATGTGTTTTAGTATCTTCAAATCCCTCTTTTCTCCTTATGACTTTTTAAACAACCGAAGGAAAAGCCTTAAACAAAACCAGGCCCTGCCTGGGGAATCCTTTGACCCTTGGTGCCAGATAAGTGCTCACAGCTGCTAGATACTTATTAGCAAATTTTCATTTTATAATAGCCTCTGGGGAGAACTTCACCACAATTTTAACAAAAGCACATTTATAATGCTTTAGTTGCATCTATACTTAAACCTAAAGCTGCAACACAACAAGTAACTGACATTAGGTTGCATAATGTTAGGCATGTTTTGTGATCTCTGAGCTCAGTTTTATAATCTCTGAGCTCAGTAACTAATTTGTACAACAGAGACAATGACACCTTATCACATTATGAAATGTAAATGAGATAATGAGCATGAAACCACTCTATCTGGCAAACAGGGACATTTTCAACTTTACCCTGGTAAAATAAGTTAAAATGGGATATGATATTTATCAAATGAAGTTTATTCTACAGAACACATCTGACAACATGGACAGGTGTGTTTGGATACAATGTCCCGGGTCATCTCTCCTAGTTCATCTGCTAGAATTGTCAGCGCCAGGCGTGGCTAATCACAGACAGGTACTTTCTGTTGCATTTTGTTAGTATGGTTTTTTTCAGCATCTGTTGAAGATACTGACCTGCTGTTATGTTGGTTTCTCATAGTTATCTTTCTACTACTGGATTGTTTCAAGATTCCCGCAGCTGGTAAGAGAACACAGTACAATGACCCTTTCCATGCTCACTTATAATCAGAATTGTGAGCAGTTTGTCAGTTTTATTTGCTGTAAATGTCAAGAGAAACTTTAAACTCATATATTTTCTTTGTAGCTTTTTTTCTAAAGCCAAGTTATACTTTTGTTTTAAGCAGTAAAAAATCATTTTCTTTAGCGCTCCTTTAGTTTATTTCTGTTTTGTTGAAAAACTAACATAACAGCAGGTCAATATCTTCAACAGCTGCTGAAAAACCATACTAACACAATTGCAACAAAGTACCTGTTTTCTTAGCTCTCTGAACTACCATTTACCTTTCCTAGGACTTAGATTTTCAAGTATCTGGCTTATAGAATCAACACAAGTAAGATAGTGTCTTTTACTGAAAAGCAGAAGCAGCAAAAATGCCAATGAATACCTTGTCAGTTATGTTTACATTGTGTAGCCTTGGGTTGGTTGTTTGCCAGAGTTTGTTAGCATAGCTAAATGAGAGACGCTTTTCACCCGGAAGGCAGCACAGAGTGGGGCCTTGCATTGGTGAAATGGCCACAGCAGTCTGCGTGAGGTTTTCAGAGAAGGGCTACACCCTCTTTTCCCATGTGCTGAGCCCTGGCACCTCATCATCAGCTAACACTCTAGCTTCATGGGCCTATAAACCTTAAGCTTTATTCTGTGAGAACTGAGTGCTGAAAACATACTGCCAATTTGCAAAGAAATGCCAGGCATGGACCTATAACTTGGACTCCCTAAGAAATAAAAACACATTCCTTGACCACCACAAACTCTACAGGGTTGGAAGCACTGGCAAAGGCTACATTTTCTTTTATGAATATGAAGATTGAGATAGAGGTAGCTCCAAATTTTACTCTATGTGATCTGTGTCTTTATTGATAAGAAGGATTCTTAAGGCCCCACACAAGGCTTTGATGTTGGTGAGAAGCCTCGGGATTTTGTTTAAACACAACACCTCACCCACCGTCCGAATGTAAACAAGGGGCTGTTTTCTCTCCTCTTTGTCCAGAGACTGAAGTTGGTTCTGGGGTTCTGTTCGGCTTGTGTTTGAGAAGCCGCACACTTACTTGGTCTCATTCTCTTGTAGGACTGAACTGCGAACACAAAGCACGTGGATACATTGGGAGATCACCTTCTTTTGAGAATCCTCAACTAAAGCTCCAAGTCTCCTGGCAGGAACAACCTTTAAAGCCAGGCAATTTATAAACGTCAGAAATCACACGCAGAAGGGCCAGAGCTTTATTTTTCAAAGAAAATGCTGGGCGCCAGCAGCCTTAGCCTTCAAAAGAGCTCCCATTCTCCAGAAGGATAATACGTATTGTTCTTATGGCAACATGATCACTCGCTTTTCTAAACCTTCATGGAATAATGGAAAGTGGACTTTCTAAAATAAACCCCCGCATGTTCTTTATTTACCAGATCACCAATAGACCCTTACAGGGGATTTTGAACAAAGAGACTTTTCCTGTTACGAATTCCCCTGAAATAGAAAATACTGCCTTTTAAATACAAGATGCGGTCTGGTTTGTGAGGCTACCTTTTACAAAAATTTTTCCAGTCCAGGTCAGAGTTCACATATGGAGCAGAGAAGACTGTCCACCTGCATGACAGTGCATGATGGAGCTATGGACCCTGCACCTGGCACTTTATATGTAGCACCCCTTGAATAACGACACCCTTGCATTTAAAAAATAACTCCCCTAGCCGAAACCGGTTTGGCTCAGTGGATAGAGCATTGGCCTGCGGAGTGAAAGGTCCCAGGTTCGATTCCGGCCAAGGGCATGTACCTGGGTTGCGGGCACATCCCCAGTAGGAGATGTGCAGGAGGCAGCTGATCGATGTTTCTCTCATCATCGATGTTTCTAACTCTCTATCTCTCTCCCTTCCTCTCTGTAAAAAAAATCAATAAAATATATTAAAAAAAAAATAACTCCCCTGGAAGTTCAACGACAGGCAGTCTTGCTGTTGGAAATTGTGCTCTGTCCTGGAGTTGCAAGAAAAGCATTCCAGGGACCCACATACGGGAGGCTGTGGCTGGTAAGATTTATTTGGATGGAAATAGAAGGACGCCCCCAGGTTCCCAATGTTCCATCATGACAAAGTTCAGAATTGTCTTCATCAAGCTCTGAAATAGGGCCGGTGTCCAGACATTTTGAGCCATTGGTTTGGCCCATCTCTCTGTCCTGATCTGGCTTAGTCTGTTTTCCCAGCTGTGCTCTGGCTGGCACTGTGCCCAGGCTGCACTGCAGTCAGCACAGCTGCTGGACTCCAGGTGGTTCTTAGGGCCACGTGGTTGCTATGGAGCGAGAAGGCGAACCGGCAAACATGAGCCACAGGCCTCACCAAGCCACAGAGAGAGAGAAAGCTCACTGTTAGGCTGATTATATTATTGCAGGTTTGGGACAGACCAGGTGCTTCTTCAAACTAGCCAATCAACTTCTCAATCTTCTGCAGGCTTCTGATGGGTCCTTTTCATAATCAATCCATTTCCTATCCAATCCGATTCTTTCCCCAGGCTAGACTCCTCCCCTTTATTGTTGCCTTCTCAGGTCCCACTGCCAATGCCTCAAAGAGGACGCAGGTCCCCCTGTGCGATCCTGGCTTCCACTGAGCATGTGCCAGCAGAGGGATTTCTCCTGCAGTTTTCATTCCTCCCCCAGTAATGATCCTTCCTGCTCATGGCCCTTCCTGATGCTTTGTGGGGGGATTTGGTCCTGAAGGCAGAGGATGCTCTGGGGAATGTGTGACACTGTAACTCTTAGGAAAGCAAGCCCAATATTGGATTTAGCTTCCCTGTTTGTGGGGCTTCATAATATCTAATTCCCGTTGCTCCCTTACTTTATTAACATAAGGCTACCTATGCCAACAGCAGCACTGACTGGACTTCTGACAGCTAAGATATGCAGGCAATATAAAGGTACTTTCCTTGCTCCAGCACACCCAGGCTTCTCCCAGTCTTCTCTTCCCATATGGGAACCTTTTTATTTTCCAGTTCTTTCTTTCTTTAGTTTCCTCCTGCCCTTCCTGCGGTCCTTCTCCTCCTGGTTCTCTCTTTCTTCCATTCTACCCTCACCTGGAAGGTGGAGCCGCATTGACCTAATTCTGGGAGGACACAGATGATGCATGGGGCCCAGTGATCTCTCCTAACACATACCTACAGGTCTGGAAGATGACATCAATCCCAGTACCACCAGGAGCTTCTGGTAGATTTCATTTTGAATCTGAGCTGGGGCTCTGAGACCTGAACAGAACTAGATGCCAGAGGAGCCCTAACTTAAGATGTTAGAAGGCTGGTGAGATCATATAATTTCAAATGGTGCTCTTAATAATTCAACTAGAAAAACAGTTTCATAAACCCGGGCAAGCCTGGGCAAAGCAGCACAGAGAGAGGTTCTTGGGTGGGAAGGGGCACAGGGTGTAAGAACCCAGGTATGGGAGTTAGACAGCAGATCTGCCTCTAACTCCCTCTCTGAGGACATTGTTGACGAGAAGGGAATGATGTAGGAATCATTAGAGAGAATTGTAGATAAATAAAAATGTAATGAAAACACAAGTCTGCCTCCAGAATTATTGCTGCAGCCAAGGCCCTGGACACTGGGCTGAGGACCAGGGGAGAAAGTTTTGGCCTTACAGGCATTACAGACATCAGTCACAATGTGACCAAGGGTGTGGTCACATAGGCCTGACCTGGGCTGAGCCTCTCAGCACAGGGCACTGTGATGAGTAGGTGCTTAATGTGACAGTGGATCACACAAGGGTCCATACATCCATGGTGGCAGCCTGCATCTCATGTGCACCATACACATACATAGGCTTCATCAAAGGAGGAAAGCATAAATTTGCACTGAGTTTGTTGATTAAAAGAAATCTGAGGAAGGGAAATCAGTCTTCTCTTCCCATATGGGAACCTTTTCATTTTTCCAGTTCTTTCTTTCTTTAGTTTCCTCCTGCCCCTTCTTGCTGTCCCAGGAGCATCTGGAAATCAGGCCCATTACATCCTCATCACCATTGAACAAGAGCTGACTTTTATCAAACACTTACGATGTGCCACATGTGTGCCATCTCATGTAACTTGGCAGAGCGGAGTCATAAAATCCAGGGATATGGTTGATCATAACTAGAGGTTATGATCAGATATGAGGCTTGTCTCCACCTTCAGTTAGGCAGTGGGATCCATGGTAGGACACCTGTGAGGAAATGGCAAGAACAGCTGCTCAGGAGGAAGCCAGGAGGGCAGAGTCTGTGAGGCATCAAGGAAACCAAAGTAGTGTAGGGAAAGGAGGGTTGCAGGTTACTAATTTTGTCTCTGCCTCAACTACCTTTTGGGACCTTGGGAAATGGTTTCACAGTGATTCATCTGGAATCAACCACTCGCTTCCTGAATTTTACAGACGAGGAGGTCATGAATGAGACAGAATGGGTATCCCTTAGAACTTCCTGTGAAGGGTTTCCACGTGGTGTGGACAGAGGGGCAACGAGCACCTGGCTAATGACGCTGTGGGTTGGGAGCTGCCTCGCTTGGTGATCACTGCCAATTTCACTCACCTTTTGTGTTTTGTGAATCAAGGACTCCCTTCCTCACTTGGTGTTTCAGGTGCCCAGGTGAAGCTGAAGAGACTGACCAAACAGTGAGTAGGGATGAGCCTGGTACTCCTCAATCTGTCCCCTGCAGTGGCCAAAATGAAGCAGCCCTGGAGTTCTGTCCAAGAATATTCCTGAGCGTGTGATCCTAGAGAGGACAGTGATGTGGGTTGAATTTTGTCCCCCATAAGGTATGTTAGAATCCTCATCTCCAGTATCTCACTTTAGTTGGAAATAAGGACTTTACAGGGAAAATGAGATCCTTAGAGAGGGTCCAATTTGATGTGACTAGTTCCTGTATAAAGGCGGAAATTCGGACACAGACAGATATATACACAGAAGACAAGATGAAGACAAGGGGAGAAGGTGGCCAAGTGATTGGCTTGATGCATCTATAAGCCAGGTGTAGTTCATGGTCAGTGCATAATGGTGTGGCTTTCCAGCTCCACTCTAGCTTCACAACAATGTTGTGACACCCCATCTTTAAGTTACTGATAACCTAGAGTTCATTTGGACTCCTGGTATATTCTCATTTCTCTGGACAGGTACTATCCTCTATGAGAAAATTATGTAAATGGCTATGATCCCTGCTAGATGCATAAAATTTAATTAATAGGCAAATAATGCAGAAGGATAGATGAAAAGGCTAGTTTTTCTATACTTGTAATAAAAGAAGAAAGAACAAAAAAAGAAAACAAACAAACAAGGAAACCTTACATAAGGCTCTCTTATTATCCTTCACTTCCCCACATTACAGATTCCCCAGAAGCAAAACAAATGTTTTTTAACTACATTGTGCCTTGTTTTTATTACATGGGGATTACTTAAGACACGAAGAATAGCTTCCATATGAGTATCAGTAATGAAAAAAGCATGGTGATGATGTCATTGTTACTTATTTTTGAGCCTCAGTAGAATATTTAGCATTTGTCAGAATACCAGACAATGCAACTTCTTACCACAGGGACTTCCAGAGAAATGAGAATATACCAGGAGTCCAAATGAACTCTAGGTTATCAGTAACTTAAAGAAGGGTGTCATGACATTGTTGTGAAGCTAGAGTGGAGCTGGAAAGCTGCACCATTGCGCACTGACCATGAACTACACCTGTCCACTCAGGACTCATTTATTCCAACAACAACCCATCCAGGTTGGTTTTAAACTAAGTTCTGGTGCAGCATAACCGCTGAGCCATGTGATGCAAGATATCACAACATGTGCATTTTGTTTGGCCCTGGCATAAGAATAGACACACAGACCAATGGAAAAGAATTGAAATCCCAGAAATAAACCCTCACATCTATGGTCAACTAATATTTAACAAAGGAGCCAAGAAAATTCAATGGGGGAAAATATAGTCTCTTTAATAAATGGTGCAGGGAAAACTGAGTAAGCACACGTAGAGAATAAAAGTGGATCCCTATCACAGACCACTCATAAAACTTAAAATGGATCAAACACTTAAACATAAGATCTAAAACCATAAAACTCCTAGAAGAAAACATAAGGGAAAAAGCTCCAAGGCAATGGTTTTTGGAAATGACACCAAAAGCACAAGCAAATAAGCAACTAAATCAACCTAAAGAGCTTCTGCACAATGAAAGAAACAATCAACAGGACAAAGAGGCAGCCTATGGCATGGGAGAAAATACTTGCAGGTCAAAGACCTAATAATGGATTAAAATCCAAAAAATATAAAAACTAACATAATTCAATAATAAAAACCCAATCTGATTTAAAAATATGGGCAGAGGAATGGCGTAGACATTTTTCCAAGGAAGACATAACCAATAGGTACTTGGGACAATTTTTCTAGCAATAGTGTGGGGTGTGGATTCAACGACATACACATTGGAGTCAGAATGTTTATCTTCTATGGAATAACAATAATAAAAATGGACTTAACCCTTTCAACAAACAGAAGAACAGGCACGTTTTGTTTATTTGCAGGATCCGAGGGCTTCTGGCGAGATCCCCCGAAAACCTGGGAGCAGCCCTGAAGCCTGGGATGGGCAGGAAGGGGCCAGGCGTGTGTTCATGGCTGTGGAATTGTATCCTGAGCTTCATTAAGGAGGAGCCGCGTTTCCTAAAACAGCCCGTCCCATTATGACCTGAAGGAAGAGGATATGATCAATATCCTCTTTGAAAAGGATGGGAAAATGGCACCCTCCCCTGCACTCACCCACTTTTTCTAGCTCAGCAAGGGGGAGTGGGATCCTCCCAGCCTCTGCTCGCTGTCTGTGTCCACGAAGGTATACATCAGCCAGTTTCTCTTTTTTTTGTTCAGTCGATACTAGTATCCTTGTTATAATATCCAGGACAGAAAAAAAAATTGAAACAATAAAACTTTTAATAGGCGCCTCACTGTGCCTGCACTATGAAAACTGTTATATTTTCTCAAGACCAGTATCACATGATCCCACTCATATGTGGAATCTACTGAGTAAAATAAACTGATGAACAAAATAGATCCAGAGACATAGAAGCATGGAACAGACTGTGGAATCTCAGAGGGAAGGTGGGGTGGGAAGGGATTAACCGAAGAACCATATAAGCAAAAGCCATGGGCACAGGACTGATAGAAGAGGGGTGCAGGAGGACATAGAGTGGACACCCCACTAGGTAAGACGCTGTGGTCAGGACTCAGAGGCAATGGGAGACTTCATCAAGACCAGATCACAACCTTGAAGTCATGTTTAGTTTGGAGCTGGATGGATTTTGTATGAAGTAACCTATGCTAGTGACCCTCAGGTAAGGCCGTTGAAGGAAGGCAGAGTATACCACCAGAAAATATGTCGCTTTGGCATAAAGGTTATTTTGAATTTAAGGCATTTAAAACCCAGCAGATGCTAGAAGGACATTCCTCTTCTTGAAAACAGGAGATTAAAAACTCCCATGTAAAAGATGCCCTTCCTGTAACACAGCGGTTCTCAACCTGTGGGTCGCGACCCCTTTGGGAGTCGAACGAGCCTTTCACAGGGGTCGCCTAGGACGACTGGAAAACACATATATAAGTACATATTGTTTACAGTAGCAAAATTACAGTTATGAAGTAGCAACGAAAGTAATTTTATGGTTGAGGTCACCACAACATGAGGAACTGTATTAAGGGTCGCAGCATTAGGAAGGTTGAGAACCACTGCTGTAACAGAAGGAAAGTAACATTTTTATCAAGAACGAGGAATCAAGACCAAGAGAATTCTATACAAACAGACCTTGTTAAGATAATTATTTTCTTCTTTTATCCTCCCCATACGATTTAGTTACTTTACTGCATTCCCTTTCTTTTCTCAATCTACTTGTAAAAGCGTGCAGGTTTGCCATTTTGGTGGTGGTTGTGGGGTGGTGGGGGGGTGTCTTTATTCTTTGTAAAGGTTCCTGTGTCATGTAACACTTGTATGTGTTTGTATGCTTTTCTCCTATCAACCTACTTATCAGTTTAATTCTCAGGTGCAACCAAAGCACTCTAAAGGGGAAAGGTAAAATTTTGCCTCCTCTTACCCTGAAATGAAAAGTGTGTGTGGGTGGAAAGGGTTTGAAATGTTAACTTTAAATGTTATCCGTGATCCCTCATCACACCCATTTCCTGATAGAGCCCTTTGACAAAAAAAATGGCTCCATTCCCAGAGGAGCAACTCAATCATAGCTGACCTAACACATTCCGAAAAGAACCCCATTCAGAAGTAGGGCTCTTTCCAATGAGCCCGGAGACTGGACTTCATCACTAGGTTGTGCTGTTATTACAGAACCAGGGGAAAGACATGTATTGAGGATAGGACTTATGTGTCCAGGTTGGTGGAATATCTGATAGTTCCACAGACTTGGATATCAGGACACTTCAAGCAAGTGGTTTTGGGGAATTAGGAAATCTTTTCTCACCCGAAGCGTGGGAAAAGGGGGTATTTAGCCAATGTAGGTACACTGAGGCTGAAGACCTTTGCAAAAAAAGCATCAGCCAAAGGATAGTTTAATTCAGGAAATGCATCCAGTGCTGCTTGGACCAGGTAGAATCTAGAGCTGTTCTAAATTGTAACCCTTAGTTCCACGTGGAGGGGCTGTAGCTATCAGCATCTGACCAAACTATTTCCACTTTTTCCTGTTTTTAAAAGTGTTTAAATAAGTGGGCAGAGAAAGAAACCAAGTATACACAGAAAGAGCAAAGAAGAGCAGATCTTAGAAGGACATAGAGTGGCGATGCTAGCCACGTCCTAGCGGCCAGCACCAATGTGAAGCCAGCAAGTCAGAAAGGAGCTGCAATGGACACTTCCGAGCTTTAAGATAGCCGCCAGGGAAAAGCCCTTAACACGCCTGTATTCCTTGGCTATGGCTACTGCAACAAATTACCACAGACTGCATGTCTAACACAACACAGATTGCAGGTTTGCAGTTCGGAAGTGAGAAGTGGGTTTCACGGGGCTAAAGTCAAGGTGTCAGGAGGACTGCATTCCTTTCTGAAAACTCGGAGGGAAAAGCCTTTTCCACAGCCTTTACAGCCTCAGGCTTCCCACATGTCTTAGCTCCTGGTGGCTCTCCTTCTCCCTCTTCAAAGCCAGCAACAAAGGGTTGAGTTTTCACATTGCATCACTCTGACCTCCTTTTTTCCACATTTAAGGACTCTTGTGATGACACTAGGATCACCTGGATGATCCTAGATAATCTCCATATATTTAGTAACCTCAATTCCATCTGTTACCTTCGTTCCCTTTTGCCATATACCATAACATGTTTACAAGATCTGGGTATTAGTATGCGTACATATTTTGGGGGCCAGAGGGAGTAGGGGATCATTATTCAATTAGCACAAAGCCCTTTAAGAATCTACAGTTGAACTAATAGAATCTAAGTAACCCCCAAACAGGGATTCACCTAGTCTAGTCTCATGAAGAAAAGAATGTATCTTTTTTAAAATTTTTTTTCAATTTTAGTTTATATTCCATAATATTTTTGTAATAAATAGTTGTAGATATACACCATAGTGGTAAGACAATAGTATACTATACAAAATGATCCCCAATATATCAGGTACCCACCTGGTACCATACATGGTTATCACAATATTATTGACTATATTCCCTATTCTGTACTTTCCATCCCTGTGAATATTTTGTAACCTACTAATTTGTGTTTCTTAATCCCCTCACCTTGTCCACCAAAAAAAAAAAAAAAAAAAAAAAACAACGCAAATATCTTAAAAGCCTGCCTTCCTAAAAGAAAATGGGAAACTAGAAGGAAACTGAGTTTTCTCTGAGCCCCACCACCATAGGTTTCTGACAAGCAGCCCACCAGCATTTTATTCTTACCATAGGGTCAGATGGATAGAGTAGCTGTGAAAATAGAGAGAGCTGGAACTCAAGGTACTAGACAGTGTGTCACAAGTGACCAGTGTGTTCCTGGGAATTGATGATAGAGCTGAGCCACTGTCCAAGGTGGAGGTAAGACAGGATGGGCCAACTTGGCTTAAGGACCAAAACCCACCCAAACTGTGTCTGTGTGGTTGTTTCTAAGGGAGAGTGCCGATGATAAGGAGGGAGATAGCACATGGAGTAGACACAGACACAGGAGCCAGGGGATGTCAAATCTGAGTGAGACAGCTTTCATTTTCTCAGTTGCTGTCTCAGGTTGAGACCTCTGAAAAAAGAACCTGAAACAAACATTTGAGTATGAGGAGGTTTTTTGTTTGTTTGTTTGTTTTTGAGATAATGCCAGTAAACACTGCTAGGGAAGGGGTGAGTGTGATATCAAAGGGAAGGCAGCCAATATAGTGTGTACAGTGGAGCCTTGACTTACGAGTTTAATTCGTTCTGAGACCAAGCTCGTTAAGGAGCTCGTTAAGGAGCTCGTTAAATCAAATTACTCTATCAACTCAATGCAAAAAATCAGCCGAGAGACAGCTGGTATCTCAAAAAACTCGTTAGTCGGGACACTCGTAAGTCAAGGCCCCAATGTATCAGTAAGCCGGTCAACCTATGGAGAAATAGGACTTTATTCAGTGGAGACATCTGGAAGCTGGGTAGATCATGGCTCAGAGTTATCTCATCTGAGGGTAGGGACGCTTGGACATTTACCCACCAACTTCCACTTATGAGTGATTGAAGTTTTCGGCCAGGCGCATTAACTTTCATCGCTTTTGACCTTCCCTGCATATGGGCTGAGCGTGCTTCCCTGGCCGGGAGGAGCAGGAGCTTAGAGCATAGAGCAATGTGCATGACTGGCAAGTGTTAAAGCAACAATAGCCTCTGCTCCAAGGCTAGAAAGAAGGAAGGCACAATGAGAAGTTCCTAGGCTAGAGAGGGTTATAAGTGAGAAGACTCAGAGGTTTCTAGATGGGTTTGTCTCTAGGGACCTTTCTAAAGTGCTTGTTAGTGTAGGATGGTGAGCAGAAACAGACATGAATACCTAAGGGGTCTTTTTATTTGCCTTCCATGTACACATACTATATAAAGACAAAGATTGCACAAAGGCACACTGTCACTTTTGTCTTAGGATATATGTATAAAACCCTCCCTTGCAAACAGAATCTGAAAGATTTATTTTAAGAACATCTCAGTGAACACTGGAAAGAAAAATGGAGGACATTCCAGAGATAACATGTAAGTTGTCTTCAGACAGTGCGATGCAAGACAAAAAAGAATGATACTAACCTTTCTCAGAGAAGTCCAAGAGGAGCCCATTGTCTGAAATCAAGAATTTGCAAGAGCGCACTGAAGGGCTGACTAAGAGCATACTATCTAAATCCTATGGAACTTAATAATACCTGACCTTTCATTTTCATGGTCCAGAAGGAATCTTAAAAAGTAAAGACGTCCTACTCTGAAATGTGCTAAAGTCAATTAGCATGTTTTAGATTTAATTCAGGAGACCCTGAACTATTACTAAGGGTTCAGTTAAGTGGAATGGTGGCTAAGGAGTTAAAAGACAGTAGTAAGTAGAGGATTTGAGGAGTGCCCTTGGCTGATGAGAACAAAGACATAAATTACTTTCATTTCCCTGCTGGGTTTTAACAATTTACAAGGAGGCCTTAAGGCAAAGAAGGTTAATGAGGATGTAAAATATAGAGCAGCATTTATTTATTTAGATAAGGCAATTATTTTCAGTGGTACCAGAAGAATAGAAGGAAGGTTCTCTTCATGTCTGGCCCCCCAGTGATAAGAGTTTAAATTTGTCCTTGGACATCTGTCATTTTTCCTATATTTGTTAATACAGTGGACACAGAGGGTCTACAGCCTGGAGAGAGGGTTGACCCTGACATTATACCCACTATTAACAATGACCTCAAGCCACCAATTGCAGGAAACTCAAAATGCCTTAGAGGTTTCTACAGATTTCAGAAGAGTATTCTTAGATTACTAATCTCATAACACCTTCATGCAGGGTTTCATCTGGAACCCTGAGTACTTCCAATAAGAGAAGGACCACAGGACAAGTGATACCCATTTGCATGAACTCATCAGTTATAAAGGATTTTAAAATATCTTAGAGAATTTTATAAGATTGTTGCAGACAAATATTTTCAGGTGGATAAACCACACAACTATTTATAGCAGGATTTCTTATAAAGGCTTTTAATAAGGTGGAGAAATCCCAAAGACAGCAAGTTTCCAGGGCCTCAGGGAGTGTGGGATGAGGCTTATGAGCAGATGTTCCTGGCCTTGGAAGACTGTCCAGTGTAGGCCTGTCTGAGTATTTGATAAACTTGCTGAATCTTTATCACCCATGTGGAAATAGCTCCATAGGTCTAGAAAGAGATAATGGGGATTGAAGCAAATATCAACAAGGATTGATCTGAGTATGAGGCTGAGTGTCATATTCAGAAGTTAGAAGTTCCAATTCTGGCCTGAGTGGCTAAGTTGGTTAGAGGATCACCCATCCACCAAAAAGTGGCAGGTTAGATTCCCAGTCAGGGCAAATACCCAGGTTGCGGGTTCGATCCCCAGTCAAGACACATGTGAGAGACAACTGATAGATGTTTCTCTCTCTCCCTTCTTCTCTCTAAAATCAGTTAAAAAAAACCTTAGAGGTTCTGAGCATCAATGACCAGTTTCAAGAGAAAGTGTTTGAAGTGACTCTTGGGTTACATACTAACCACAATATGTGTGCTCCAGGGCTGAGCATGCTGCTATGAGTCACTGCTAATGACTGCATTGGCCTATCTGCATTCAGTGGTCACTAGACATCAATTGTCAACAACAACAATTTGAGTCACCCTTTGAAGATTGTTGAAACTACACTCCAAGATGGGGTCTAGGCAATTTGGGAGTGGGCAAGCTTCTAAATAATATATGACTAAGCATAAGAAGGATCTCTACATTTTCCTCCCCCTAAGGCAGTGCCTCAAAGGGCTCCCACATACTACTGAGAGAATCTTATAGTTTCCTCAAACTTGGACTGACTCTGAGTTAGGGGAGGGGATGAAAATGAAGATGGTAGCAAGGTAGATGGATGTTACACTCACCTCCTCCTAGATCCAAACTGGAATTACAATTAAAATACAGAGCAATCAATCTGAATGACCAAATAAAAACTAGCTGAAAAGAAGTTTTATAACCAAGGATCTATGAAAGGCACATAGAGACAGGTAGGAAGGATGGAGACGTGGAAAAGGTAGGCTCTGTTCCCCTTAGGAGCATGGAGTTTCAAGCCCACGCTGAGATCCCAGCCTAAAGTACCAGGGCCTGGAAGAGGTGCCCACATAACATGTGGCTGTAAAAATCAGGGGGGGGGGGGATTCTGTCTGCCAGACAGAGACAGGGGTCTGCTAGAGAGATAGGCATTCTCTTAAAGGGCCAACATACAAAATCTCATTTGCAGCCACTCACACTGGGTTCCTGTGGAGTGAAGGCCTAGCAGACTAGAATCAAGGAGAGACTATGGTTTGTGAACTCTGGTGAGAGAGCTGAGGGACACTGAGACCCTGTGCTTAGTCATTCTCCACACCATAATGCCATCTTTCTTGAGTGGAGCACACCCCTCCATATGGCATCAGCTTGGGGGAATGCAGTAGCCCCACCCTCTGATTTCCCTGTTGACCCAACCTGCAAAGCTTGTACTCTGCTCAATTGGCTGCCTGTGCTAGGGTGTAGAGGTCTGGGCAGGCTTAGGGGGTGTCATTGCCTGAGTTGTGTGGCTTTGGGGCAGGGGCCATTCCCCCCACACTCCTGTGAACTGGACTGGGGCCTCTGCCTCACAAGAGAATCATTAGCCTAACTCTCTGGGCTCCTGGAGACCCCACTGCCCAGACTCCTGATGGCTCTGCTGAGGTCTGGGCAGAATTGGGGACAGACTGAATTGTGAGGCTGTGGGATGGCAGCTGTACCCCAAGCATAACTAGTACCTCAACCTCACGGGAGATCCACTAGCCCCATCCTCATGACACCTGGAAGCTCTGCCCTGCTCTGTCTCCTCCTGGCAGAAGCTTGGACAGACTGAGCTGTGTAGCTCTACAAATCCACAGCCAGCATCACAGTCAATGGGAAAATCTACAAGTGTTTTCTTTAAGATCTGAAAACAATCCCATTTACAATAGCATCAAAACAAATAAAATACTTAGGAATAAATTTAATCAAAGATGTTAAAGACCTGTACTCAGAAAATTATAAGACACTGAAGAAAGAAATTGAAGAAGATACAAATAAGTGGAAGCATATACCCTGTTCATGGATAAGAAGAATTAACATCATTAAAATGTCTATACCACACAGAACAATCTATAGATTCAATGAAATTTCTAACAAGAAACCAATGGTGTATTTTACAGAACTAGAAAACATATTCCAAAAGTTTATATGGAACCACAAAAGACCTATAGTAGCAACAGCAATCTTGAGAAAGAAGAACAAAGGCCACAGTAGTCAAAACAGCATGGTGCTGGCATAAAAAACAGACATATAGATCAATGGAACAGAATAGAGAGCCCAGAAATAAAACCATGCCTTCCTGTTCAAATAATATTTGATTAAGAAGGTAAGAAGAGACAATGGGGTAAAGATAGTCTACCAGGTATTCAATAAATGGTGTTGGGAAAGTTGGACAGGCACATGCCAACAAAATGAAGCTAGATTACCTTCTTGCACCATACACAAGGATAATCTCAAAATGGATTAAAGACTTAAAGGTAATATTCAAAACAATAAAAATTCTAGGAGAAATCATAAGCAATAAAATATTGGACATTTCATAAAGTAATATTTTTCTGATAGATCTCCTTGGGCAAGAAAAACAAAATAAAAATAAACAAATAAATACATCAAAATAAAAATCTCTGCACAACAAAGGAAACCATCAACAAAATTAAAAGACAACACACTGAATGGGGGAACATATTTGCCAATGACTCACCATATAAAGGGTTAATATCCAAAACGTATAAAGACCTTATAAAAAACAAACAATCCAATTAAAAAATGGACAATAGACTTGAATAGACATTTCTCCAAAGAGGATATACAAATGGCTCAATGTCACTAATCATTAGAGAAATGTTAATTTAAAGCACAATAAGCTGCCCAGCCGGTGTGTCTCAGTGGTTGAGCATAAACCTATGAACCAGGAGGTCATGGTTCAATTCCTGGTCAGGGCACATGCCCGGGTTGCAGGCTCAGTCCCCAGTAGGGGGTGTGCAGGAGACAGCAGATCAATGATTCTCTCTCATCATTGATGTTTCTATCTCTCTCCCTCTCCTTCATCTCTAAAATCAATAAAAATATATTTTTTAAAAAAGCACAATAAGCTATCATCTCTCACCTTTCAGAATGGCTATCAACAATAAATTGACAAACAACATGTGCTGGTGGGGATGTGAAGAAAAGGGAGCTTGTGCACTGTAGGTGGGAATGCAGATTGGTGCAGCCTCTGTGGAAAGCAGTATGGAGTTACCTCAAAAAATTAAAAATGGAACTACCTTATGTCCAGCAATTCCACTTCTGGGAATATATATGAAGAAACCCAAATCACTAATTCTAAACAATATATGCACCCCTGTGTTCATAGCAGCATTATTGCATTATTTACAATAGCCAAGATTTGGAAGTATCCCAAGTGTCTATAAGTAGAGGAGTTAATAAAAAATCTGTGGTACATTTACACAATGGATTATTATGTACCCATAAAAAAGAAGGGAATCTTAACATTTGTGAGTGCATACATGGATGTGGAGAATATTATGTTAAGTGAAATAAGCCAATGATGTATTGTCAGAGAAAGACAAGTCCCATATAATCTCACTGGTATGTATAATCTGATGAACAAAATAAACTAACAAAATTTAAAAAATGATTTCATATAAATGGAATGAATTTTATAATGAGTATGCTTGATTCTCTGGCTTGAAAGAAGATTTTTTAGATTTATCCTTTTTTTTTTTTTTGCATGGATCAGTAGTCTGTTCCATTTTTCACACCAAGCAGGACTCTGTTAAAGGATGTAGCACAGTTTATCTGCTCACCAGTTAATAGATATTGGGATTATTGCCAGTTTTTAGCAATTATAAATAAGATTGTTATAAATATTTACATAAACACACACAAGAAAAGAAAAAAAAATCTCTCTAATGTTGAAGAGTACAGAGTAATATGCTTAACTGTATTCAAAATTATCAGTGGTACCAGAGACTGTGCTGAGTTCAAGTTAACTTAAGTAAGAGTAGGAAGAGAAATCTCTGCAGACTGAAAATGGAGAATCTGGGATTCTGGGAGAAGCCTGTAGGGAAGAAGTGCACATACACCAGATGAGAGTGGAGTGATCCAGACTGTCATGTGGACCCAAAAAGGTTCATTATTGTAGACCTTCTGAGTGCAATCCCAAATCGCTCACTGCCTTTCTGCCCTCTTGACCTCACCTCTGCTTTGCTCTCTGTTTCAATTTTTGTCCTCTGATGCTGCTACACCTCTGACCTCCACCACTAATTTGAATTATGAGATCTGCATAGGTATCCAAATTATACTAACCAGCATGCTTGTATTTGGCCTTTCCCTTACTGTGCCTTCCTCTTAGCAACCCTCATTACCCCACAAACTCAGAGAATAATTCTCTAAATATGTTTGACCCTCTTTCCGGGTTGATCTGTAAGGATTAAACTCAATTGTTAATTTTTTGTACTTATCAACACCATAAACAATTGCTATTGTATCTTGTTAGAATGGTCACTGCTGTTTTAATTAAAATCATTATGAAAACAATTGGGCCCATGCAAGTAATGCCAAGGGGAGCAGATAAAGATGAGTGGAGTCAAAGGGGAGTGTGTCTTAAGAATGACCATTGTCCAACTGTTTCTTTTCCACTTATTAAATCAATAGGAACTATTTCCAAAGTCAACTCATGTCACAGAGAAATGTAATTTAGTTGCCTTTTACCCTGTTTCTTGGTCTCCTACTTGTGTCCTCCTATTTCCTGACAGAGTCACACAGGTTACCTTGGTTGTGTTTGTACAGTACACTGCTTGAAAAATAACTGTCGAAAATATGTCTTTCAGCAATTTGTGGAGCTATTATACATTTATATATCTGAGATCAGGATATGCTCAGCACTGTATGATGCAAATATATTTCTATGAAACTGCCTTTGTAGGGGGCAAAAAAAAGAGAGAATAATATGCACCCAGCCAGTGTGGCTCAGTGGCTGATCTTTAACCCATGAACCAGGAGGTCACTGGTTCAATTCCCTGTTAGAGCACATGCCTGGTAGGGGGCAGTAGATCAGAGTTTCTATCTCTCTATTCCTCTCCCTTCCTCTTTCTCTAAATTCAATAAAAACATATTTAAAAATGAATATGCTTAGCAGGATTTACTTACTCAAAATTACTTTTCATGTCAGACATTGTGTTCAGTATGGGGAGAGGAAAAACAGATAAATGTGAAAACATCTCTCAGTGTCCTTAAAGAACTCATTCACTGGCAGGGGGGAGGAATTTATTTAAAAATTCACAATACAGTACAATTTGTGCTACACTGGAGCTTCACGTAAACACTTTTGGGGGAAGATGATAAAGTGTTATCTATTATTACCAATGAAGAGTGTAATTTTAAATAAGAAATCATCAGAAATTATAAGCAACAAATTTTAGTATATAACCAATTGTTCTTTCAAATGTTCTTTTATTTTTTATTACTGTTGAGTACATCCATTTTAGTGTAAAACAAGTTATGGGATTCTGTGGAATAAAAACATTAAGGAGCAAATAGTAAATAACAGGTTGAAATAAAAATAAAATCAATTTTAAGTTTATTCTACAACTAGAGGCTCAGTGCACGATATCTGTGCACGGGTAGGGTCCCCAATGGCTGCCGGCTGCTGGCCTGGGCCTTGCTTCATTCCACGCCACCCCCTGGTGGTCAGCACGTGTCACAGTGAGTGATCAAACTCCCGGTTGGTCGAACTCCCAAGGGGACACTTTGCATATTAGGCTTTTATATATATAGATAATTGCTTTCAGAATCAAAGGAATATGAAAACTCTTATATGTTGTCTGATTCTGGGGTCACATTACATTTGGCAATTAACGAACCTTTTAATTTTGGAATAATTTTAGATTTACAGACATTATAAAGGTGGTACAGTGAGTTCTGGTACACCCTTCACCCAGCTTTCCCTAATAGTTACATCTTACATTACTATGGTACATTTTTTCAGAACTAAAACGTTAACTTTGGTATATTACTACTAACAAAATTATTTATTTGAATTTCACCAGTTTTTCCACTAATGTTTTTCCCCCTACTTTTGGATTCAAACTAAGATCTCCCATTGGATTTAGTGTTCCATCTCCTTAGTCTGTGACTGTTTTTCAGCCTTTCCTTGTTTTTTGTTTTTTGTTTTTTATGGCCTTGACAATTTTGAAGAATACTGTGTAGGTATTTTATAGACTACAACATAGTATGGATTTTATAATGTTTTGCTCATCATTAGACTTGGAGTATTGATTTTGATGAAGAATGTTACAGATCATTTGGTTATAGTGGTGTCTGCCTGTTTCTTTCACACTGAAGTTACTATTTTCCCCTTTTGACACCCTACTCTTTGGAGGGGAGTCTCTACATTCAGTCCACATTTGAATGAGAGAGAGAGGATTCAGTTCCACCTCCTGAAAGAAAATAGATCTTCATATATTATTTGGAATTCTTCTGTAAGGAATGTTTGTTTCCTTTCCATTTATTCTATAATTTATTTATATCAGTATGGACTCATCAGTAAAGTAAATACATAAAGTGCATTTACTTTATGCATAGGATGATAATCCAACACTATATTATTTATAAAGTTTTATGAGAACATAGATGGAGAGCTATTTATCTGGCCTGCAGGCAGTTGGGAAGGTCTACGTCTTATGGACAGTGGCATAAGATCTATCAAAGAGGAAGAACAGCAGCACCAACGAAGAGAAAACTGGCCTAATTACTTCAGGCCACTTTTCAGTTTGTTTTTGTTTTTTTGAGAAACTTGGGCTTCCTTCTCCATGTTGTTAAAGAGCTTACAATGTGCGACTATGTCTGAATCTACACTTAGTGGTGATTTTCACAAGATAGAATTAAGAAAAGTGAGAAAAGTTGTCCTCCAGGAAGTTTAGATGCTTTGCCTGTGGTCTAAAACTAATTAGGGACAGAACTGCAGGAACAATCAGATGATGTGTTTCTTTTTCTAGTGATATAAGCTACAGCCATCCCACCAGCAGTGTAATGCACTCCACTCTGTGCTTTAGGCGGGCATCCTGAATTCATCTTTGAATCTGCTGTTTTTAGTCCTCATACTCACACTCTCCATTGTTTTGTCTTTTAAAGAGGCCATCCGAATCACTTTGTGTGTCTCATGCCCTCAGTCCCACATGGTCATGCATGTGTGTGTACATGTCTAGGTGTTACTCAGGATCCAGTAACTGAGTCCACTGTCTTCCCGTAAGCTTGCCATTGGTCACCTAGTATACTCTATCTTGGTCAATGATGCACTTATCCACTCAAGCTCCCAAGCAATAAATATATTTTTGTTTATTCCTTTCTATACTTTTTCCTGAATCCTGTATCAAGAAGTCCTATTGATTCTATTTCCTAAACATTATGTAAATCTGTCCCTAATTCTCCATCACCACAGTGGTACCCCAAGAACCTCACACCCACTCATGTCTGGGAAACCTGGCCCACTAATTCCTCCAGTAACAATAGGGGCAGAGTCAGTGTGTTCTCACAGTCAGAACAAGTGCACTGTAGGGAGCCTTTACATGTAGCACTGAGTGCCTGAGACGGTATGAACAGGACACTGATAATATCTGCCATAGGGAGAGGTGGATACAAGGACATGCTTGTCAATAAAGATCTCAGCTACTGCAAAGCAGAAACAGTTGATTTTGCAATATTTATTTTAAGGAAAGACAGCAAATATTCTATAATCAGCAAAATATTGTAAATAGCATGATTTTAAATTAGATGTTGCCATGACAACTCTAGCTGTTTCTATTATTTCGCTCTTTGGAATGGCCTCACTTGTAGCCAAGGCCACCCAAGTAGTGGTAGTCAGAAAATCTAGAGTGAGAAGAACCCCCTCCATATCCTTTCTTCCCCTGGGGGTGCTTCATGCTGTCACTGGAGGCTGCCCACCTCCCAGCCACCTCAGGTATCCAAGGAATGCTGCTCCCAGAAGACTGAGGCATCTTGGAATAATGGAATCCCTACTTTAAGATCCATCTGCACCATCTCATAGTCCTAGACCTGAGAGAGTTTCCTACACTCTCAGAGTGTCCCAGCTTTCTCTGAAGATAAGGATGCTATTTGAGCACAAAGCTCAAGAGAGAAGCAAAATCTTCTACTCATTTCCATTCAGAAATACAGAAACCTTCGGGAATGCAAAGTCCCTTAAGAAGGTGGTAGCAGGAGGGTCCCTAAACTTAGGGTAATGGCTGACCAGGGAGGATGTCTCTGTTACCTATGGGTTTAGTCTGTTAGGTGTAAGCCCATTTGGATGTCTCCATTAGGCAGATAGCTTACTGGTTGCTCCAAAAATTCAAGTAGGGACCCCCATTTTTAAACACGGGGGACTGGGAGAATGGAGTACAGCAGCAAAAAGAGAGGAAAGTTCTAGCTGGTTAATTATGAGTGGGAGAGTAATGGTATGGTGAGAGAATTAGGAAAATTGTGATTTTAACTGTGAGAAGTTAAACTGAATTAAATTTAAATTTTTAAGAAGAAAAAAATCTATAAATGTTAGATGGCTATATAAGGAATTATTTAATTCTGGGTTGTTTTAAGACACATTTTTAACCCAGGACCTTGTAACAAACCTTGAAAAATATGCTGACATTCCTTAGTTGAAACCAGTGAAATTTTTCCAGTGAGCACAATCATGAATCACTCTTTTCTCTAAGGGCTTAATTAAAGTTAGTATAAGAACCTCTAATCCCCTCCACCTCCCATATTTATCCCTTGGAAATAAAAACTGTTTACTTGCCATGCATGCCAAAAAATAAAGATTAAATTGTTATAGAAAATTATAAGATTAATAAGTAGAATTTGCTTGTCATTGGAGGTGTTTCATCATTTTACTGAGTCCTTCTTTCTACAGGGAAGCTGTGTGTTGGTACTTCGCAACCGAGACCGGGCTAGGCTGGTAGAAAGTCAATGTTTGGGGCTGGTTATGTTTTTAAAAATTACCTGAAGTTTTGATGAAATTTCATTCTTTAAACATTCACTTAAATAAAAGCTCTTCAATGATGCTATCAGGGTTTTTGTTTACTTGCATTGTAAAATAATTTCATATTTACAGAAAATGTGCAAAAATAGTACAGAGTCTTTGTACTATTCTGCTAGCTTCTTCTAATGCTAACAACCTTACATAACTATGGTACAAGTACCAAAGTCAAAACATTCACATTGGTTCAATAACCTTAAATGAACTAAGACCTAATTTGAATGTTACTAGTTTCTCCCCAAATTCCGTTTTTTCCTATTCTGGGATTCAATCCAGGATCCTACTTTACATGTCATTACTGTGTTTCTTTAATCTCTGCAAACTGTGCTGGTTGCTCCATCTTTCCCTCACGCCCTTCACATCTGTGATGAGTACTTATCAGTCATTTTGTTACTTTGTTTGGGTTCGTCTAAGGTTTTGTGAGGCTATTTGTGATCCCCCAACATTTGACATAATTATTTCTTCTCTGTGCTCCTATTCTTCACAAATAGACTGACCACTTGTCTACTACAGTACCCATGAAAAGGACTGTGTTTACTCATTGGGCCTCTGTAATATCTATCACCTTGATAGTCAATATATTACAGCCAAACCATTGTATGAATAAATTGTGAACAAAAATCATCATCATCATCATCATCATCATCAAAACTTTAGGTAATTTTTAAAAACATAACCATTTTGACAGGAAACTGAAGGAGATCATTCAAAAAGGGGAGTGGTCCCCCAGAAGACCAAAATAGGGGTTGTCTTTATCAACCTCACTCATAAAAATTAAATATGAGGTGGGGTGGGCTTTAATGAATAAACATAAATGGATTCCCAATGGCTTAAACTGCTCTTCTCTAAGTGCCAGCCTACATTATTGAGTCAGATGTTTTAGTGCCCTTAATTCTATCACTTGAGCATCTCCAAACATGCTTCCTCAGGGTAAAGCTGAGGCAGTATCCTATTAAACTAATGTTTCTCAAGAGCAGCAGGCCTTTGAGCAGGAATCTCAATTGACTCGGAACTGTGCATGTGACATTCAAAGGACTGGCAATATACAGACACTAAGAGCAGAAAGCTGGACTTCTTCACCTCAACTCCAAATAGAAAAATGCCATGCAGAAAGAACCTCTCTCACTCAATGGTGTTGCCCTTATTTTTTTTTTTTTTTTTGCAGACAAGAATTTTTGTAGGAAATTGATGAGAGAAAACAGGTCATTCTTAGAATGACCTATCGATAGAATGTAAGATATCTATTCAATAAATATTGAGTGCCTACATGTGCAAGATGTTTGCGAAGAGGACAAAGAGTCACTAGGGAATTGAGGACATGATGTATTTCTGGAATCTGTGTTTATTTAGGGAAATGTGATTTGCAATTCCCAGAATGTGTTCATCCTCAGTGATTACTGCTCAGTCCCAAGCTGCTCATGTTTTACACGGCTAGTCTAACACAAACTGCCCCCTCCTTTACTTCAGATCCTCTATCCCATGTCCTGACAGCTCAAGAGACAATTCCACCCAGAGCTCCATTGTTTTTCTAGTAGGCCTTTCCAGGAGCATGCCCATGGAAGTGGAACATGGAAGTACTCTTCTCTTAAACTGAACTTGGCTTTAGAAATGGCTATTAACCATATTCTCCATTATGTCATCCATGTCTTTTAAAAACTAAAGGGAATGATATTTCTAAGAGCTTAAATGCTAGAGGAGGTGCTTAATAAATTCGTGGCCCTAAAAATTTCTCCTAATAAAATATTATCTCCTAATAAAATATACTAATTTATTTTATTATAAGGAAAACTGTGCAATCCATTTTTCCTTTTCTACTTTGGATCTTATGATATTTAGAGCTACATTTCACACTTGAGTTAGAATAACTGGCTGGAAACATTTGTTTATTTTGGTACAATTTGTCTTTACCAGTGTCCCCTACTCTGATCACCATCACAAAACAAATAAACAAACAAAAAACTTTAAAAGAATGTTATTTTACTAGTATTATTGTATAGAACATTTTCTTGTCTTTATGTTGCTTCTAGTCTTTTCTAGAAGTAGTTATGCATACATAGATAAATGATGGAGAGAGAGATAAGTGGCTACTTCTAATTAGTCATAAATATCTACTTCCAATTAGAAAGAAAATAAGAATCATCCACACAGTTGGCTTTTGTTGGGAGAGTACAAAGAGTATTTTGAAAATCCATTTCCAAAGAATGTTATCAAGCCAGCATGCTCTGAACTCAAATGACAATTACTCTGTAAACTTTCATTTACTATAAAAATTTAAGCTTCCAAATTACGAATGGGGTTTGCGAACCAAGAAATTTTTCTCTGAAGGACTGTGGAAAGATTTAGCTATGGAAACATCCTAACAGTTTGTTGACAATCAAGTGTAAATTATACAGCAGGAGTAGGAGTAATTTATTCAGGACTAACAAATGCTATACACACTCACACATACGCATACTCATGCACGTGAGTGCATGTGCACGCATGTACACACACACACACACACACACACACAGAGGCAAAAACCAACAACACTTGGTCAGGTGGTTCTATATCACCAAGAAACCTCCAGGAACAGTAGTCATAACAGCAGAGGGATAGAAGAAATTTTTAGGGCCACAAATTGAACAGCCTCCTCCTAATGGTGTGTATTGGGGAAGGGGTAAGATAAGGGAAAGCAATGACATGAAATTTCCTACCATTACCGGTGTGGCTTTTTCTTGGTGAGGCATTTGTTTGGTTGCTGCCACTTCTTTGACATATATATATATAATTGATTTCATATACATATTTCATATACATATACATATACATATACATATATATATATATATATAATTGATTTCAGAGAGGAAGGGAGATGGGAAAGAGAGATAGAAATATCAATGATGAGAGAGAATCATTGATCAGCTGCCTCCTGCATAACCCCTATTGGGGATCAAACCCACAACCCAGGCACGTGCCCTTGACTGGAATTGAACCCAGTACCCTTCAGTCCGCAGGTTGACACTCTATCCACTGAGCCAAAACAGCTAGGGCTGGTTGCTGCCACTTCTTAACTGGCTTCCAGAATTTTCATAAAGTACTTTTGTCTCTATGTTGTTTAGTCAGTGTTTCCAGGGGAAAACAGAGGCCTGGAGCTTTCTAATCTGTTATTCTGTTAATGTCACTCTGAGGTAATGATTATATACATATGCAAAAATCTACATTTCATAAATCACTCAATTATTCTTATCAGATATACTCGAGGCCTACAAAAAGTTTCCAAATATTGCGGCAGGAAATTTCTATGCTGGACCAAACCCTACCTCCTACAACAGTCAAGACACACTCCCTTCTAATTTCTCATTGAAAATGTGTGAAAAACTACAGAAAATGGAGAGTTAGGAAGCCCTTAGTTAGCAGAGGGCGAAATCAGTCACTTTTAGACAATCTGACTAGAAAATGACTGATTTTGTTGTGTGTGATCTAATAAACTGGACTCATAAAACACTGGTTGAGACATTAGCACTAACAGAGAATTTGTTCACTATTTTAAGTGAGTTCCTCAAGAAGTTATCTGTGAGACAAGGGCTTAAGAGCAAGCAAGAGGTTACCTTAGTAAATACTGGTGGGCAGTTGAAAATTGAAGCAGGGAAGGGGAGGAGGCCAACGAAAGGTGTCTTACTGAGCAGGTTTTACTGCTGTGGGCAACTGGAGCTCAGTCCCCTGGGGCACATGGGAGAGCAGGTGGAACACATCTCATAGCCCTGTTATCCAGGGTCCAAGGAGGTTGAGGCATTTATCCATCAACTTCTCTCAGTCACCGACTGAGGGCTTCTCTTGAGGGATATCAACTCCACAGCATTTCTGGCCCCTCCATGGGAGTGGCAGACTTAGGCAACTAGAAATTGTCCATTGGCCTAGAGCAGGGGTCCTCAAACTTTTAAACAGGGGGCCAGTTCACTGTCCCTCAGACTGTTGGAGGGCCGGACTATAGTTTAAAAAAACAAACAAACTATGAACAAATTCCTATGCACACTGCACATATCTTATTTTGAAGTAAAAAAACAAAACGGGAACAAATACAATATTTGTATTTGCATGTGGCCCATGGGCCGTAGTTTGAGGACCCCTGGCCTAGAGTTTCAAGTACCTTCAGCTGATATTGTTAGTATCTGGTCTGCACAATGTAATTTTTTTACAGCTGCGTAGTATTTCATTGTGTAGATGTACCAAAGGTTTTTAATCCACTCATCTGATGATGGGCACTTAGGCTGTTAACAAATCTTAGCTATTGTAAATTGTGCTCCTATGAACATAGGGGTGCATATATTCCTTCTGATGCGTGTTTCTGATTTCTTGGGATATATTCCTAGAAGTAGGATCACTGGGTCAAATGCGAGTTCCATTTTTTATTTTTTGATGAAACACCAAACTGTTTTCCACAGTGGCTGCACCAGTCTGCATTCCCACCAGCAATGCACGAAAGTTCCTTTTTCTCCACGTCTTCGCCAGCATTTGTCGTTTGTTGATTTGTTTATGATAGCCATTCTGACAGGTGTGAGGTGGTACCTCATTGTCTTTTTGATTGACATCTCTCAGATGATTAGTAACTTTGAGCATTTTCTCATATGCCTTTTGACCTTCTGTATGTCCACATTGAAGAACTGTTTATTTAGGTCCTTCGCCCATTTTTTGATTGGATTATTCATCTGCCTTTTGTTAAGTTATATGAGTTTCCTATAATTTTGGAGGTTAACCCCTTATCGGATGTATCATTGAAAATATGTTCTCCCAACATAAATTGATGAACAAAAATAGATCCAGAGACACAGAAACATTGAACAGACTGTCAAACCTCAGAGGGAAGGCAGGGGAGGGTAGTGGAGGTGGGGAGACAGAGATCAACCAATTTATTCATATACATATATGCATAATCCATAGACACAGACAATAGAGTGGTTAGAGCCTGCGGGGGGCGGGGGTGGGGGGCTGGTGGAGTGAGGTGGGAGAGGTCAATGGGGGAAAAAGAGGACACATGTAATACTTTCAACAATATTTTTTAAAATGTAAATTATGTATTAAAAATATCAATCCATAACTTTTAATTTTTGTTTTATAACAGTCACTTTATTTTTTATTAAAGAATTCTGACTGGCAAAATTACATATACAAAGTTCAATCCTGTGTGCTGTCTTTTTCTTGCATGGCTTAGTGGTTGAGTGTTGACCTATGAACCAGGAGGTCACGTTTCAATTCTGGGTCAGGGCACATGCCCAGGTTTCAGGCTCCATCCCCGGTGGGGGGCATGTAGGAAGCAGCCGATCAATGATTCTCTCTCATCATTGATGTTTCTATCTCTCTTTCCCTCTCCCTTCCTCTCTGAAATCAATAAAAATATTTTACAAAAATATTTGAGTTGGTGATCATTGCTGTCAGCCCAGGCATTTCTAAGAGGATAGATTGTTATTCACAGAGAAAGGCCCGTTTTTTCCTGACCTAAAGGTGTGGATCTGTATACAAATGCACTAATGCATTCTGAATGAAAAAAAAGAACTCTCAGATCGTTAGTGCCCTGATGATGTGATCTGCACAAACTGCTTTAAGCATGCTGATATCATTGAAACAGCAGCAACCAGAGGAGGGATCCTTCTATTTAAAAAAGCAATTCATTTTCTGCCAACTACTGTATTTATCACTCTGTATGGAAAATTCTGAATTCATATGTATATAAAGGTATTTGTACCATCAATTAACATCCCAGAGAGCATATTTCATTTGAAGGTTTTTGTAATTCTGATGACTCTGCTTCTTTCTCAACTCTTCTTCCTACCCCCAGAAACAGTTCTGATGCTGAATGTGCTTCCTTTAGCTAGAAATCTGTCTACTTTTAACTTATTTGTAGGGGAAGAAGAATGAGGAGAAGTGTAAGTAGCAGGAAGGTTGGCATGATGTATTCTTTTTTTTTTTCTCTCAACACAATGGCAGCCTATCACTGGCATCTGATATTGTGCAGCAAAACAACGTGTCTGTTCTGAGCAGTGAGGTTGGGAAGATATGTACACTTAAGAAACTCTTGTAATTTACAGATATTTTGAAAACATGTTATTAAATTGCACATTTGCTTTTTAATAAAGAAGTATTTTCTTATTGCCCCTTGGTAGATTCTGGCATCTTAGAGCCAAACCAAGTTTTAGCTTCCTTCCAATTCTCTACTTCTGGCAATGTAATAACCCCTCTTTCTTTCTCTTGGGGCCTCTGCTCAAGGCAGGCCTGGAGGTCTTTGATTCTAACTTGGTTGAAGCAACAAATGCCAGTGCTGCTTGCCTGCAATTCTTTGCAGATTAAGCAGGAAGATGAGAACAAACACACCCCTCCTAGAGAGGACTGCCCTCTTCCCAGGCCCACAGCAGACATCACTAGTTATTCTTGTCTCTCCTTCTCCCTAAGCCTCAGCGCTGGCTCAGGGTTCTCCTTACAGAGTGACGCAGATCCTCAGAATGAGACCTCGCTGGCTTCCCATGTCCTGGATCAACAAGTAAAAGTGCAGAACCCAAAGTACTAATCCCCATGCCAGTTAAAATGGCCCTGTCTTCCAGAAACAAGAATACATCTGGCTTGCCCTTGAGATGAACTCTGCTGACTGCCTTTAGTACATGAGCCTTGAGAAAAAGGTTTTTACCTAACACAGCTATATCAACACAGGAAACATTTATTGGGGGCCTAATGTGTGCCAGGCATTGCGCCTGGTACAGGAGATAAGTGATGACCATCTACAAGCCTTGCCCCCAAGGACACCACAGTCTAGAAAGAAAGATCAAGGCATGAAGGGGAGGCAGATTAGCAGAGAAAGATGGTCCTGAGTTTTGACCCTGGAGCCAGACTGTCTCAGCTCCAATCCTGCCTCTGATGCTTGCTAACTGTTTGGCCTTGAAATATTACTTAGCCTCTCTCATCTTCAGTTTTTCTCATTCAGTTGAGACCTAAAGACTAAACTAATATAGCAAAATGCCAGTCGCTCAGTGCATAGTACATGCTAGTTGTTTTACAACAAATGCCTGTCTAAAGTCTGCTCAGAGGAGTTGAGATCAATTAGTAAGGATATAAAGGAAACCTTACTCTTGGAATGGCTGCTAAACTGAGACTGCAAATGTAAGAATTTTTCAGGAAGATCAAGACCAAAGGGCATTCAATGTAGAGGAGCATCCTGTTTAAAGGCCGGCAGTGGCAAAATCACTGTTTTAGTCCTGGGTGCTACGTGGTATTATGAAGAAGGGGCCATGGAAGGGCCCAATAGTTCACCAAAAGACCTTCTGTCTTCCCTCTTGTTCTGCTCTCCACTCCTCTCCCCTTGCTCTGCTCTATCCCCTGGGTGCATGACCTTCAGGGGCTGTACAATCAGACTCCCTTTTCCCCTGACTCCAAGTGAGTTCAAACAATGGTGAACATCCCAGGAGACAAAGGGACAGAAGGAGAGAGAGGTTGAGATGTTTATGCTCTCTAGAAACCTATGGGTTTTCCTTGTCCAGGTGGAATCCTTGACCCACAGCTGTGTATCCAGATTCCATGACTACACTCTCCTTGCATCTTCAGACCTAAGGATGGAGGTGATGACAGCTTTCTTTGTTTCTAGATCCAGAGCGCAGTTTTTGTGTGTATTTTATTTTTTGTTTTTTTGTGGGGTTTTTTGTTTTTGTTTTTGTTTTTTTACCTATTGCCCACAATTTTGCAAATGGTTCCTTTATTAAACTGTCTTTAAATTACCCAGTTTGAGTGTGACTTCAATTTTCTGCTAGGGTTGGCGTTTATATGAAACTTCAGTGAATATTGTGGTGGTCTTGATGAGGGGTGCTGAAGCCCATAATTAGGAAGGGAACAGAAAGGAGATGGTGGAGGACAAGTGTGCATGGAGTATTATCCCAAGGACCTAGGGTTTGTTGATGAGGAAAGATCATTTGAATGACTTCTTGGTCTGTTTTGGTAATCAGAAAATGGTTCCGACAATAATACAGGTGGAAAGTTCAGATGAAGAGTGGGATTAAAACAATAATTGATGGAGATTGGGAGCAGACAAGCAGAACCTGAGGGATGGGGTGAAGGAGAATGAAGTCTAGAGAATGTCCTGAACTAAAGGCACAGAAGTGAGAGGGATTGGTTAAAGTTTGTCTTTAAATGTATGGGAGAGGAAGGGGCTGTCTAAAGAGAAGATCTGGAATGAAAGGAGCCAGACATTTAGAAATAGTTTAGAGGAAATGAAGACCTAATCTATATATATAAAAGCCCAGAGACAGGAATGGCTGAATGACCAGAATGACCAGAACGACCAGTGGCTATGATGTGCACTGTGGCACCCAACCAGCCTGATCTGGGCCCAACCCAGCCGGCCTGGCCCCCAACATCCTGATTGGGGGTGGGATCAGCTGGCCAACCACCTGCGGCCCCCCCCTGTCTGGCCCCACCCCCAATTGGCCCCCAACACCTCAATCAGGGGCAGGGCCAGTCAGCCAAACACCCACAACCCCTCCCCCATGCCAGCCCTGCCTGATGGGCCCCCATTGGGGTGGGCCGGCCAGACCCCACCTGTGCACAAATTCATGCACTGGGCCTCTAGTAGATTTACTGTATAAGAATGCCTTACTATTTTATCAATGCAAAATCATTTGTATAATATAAAATTTTCCTCCTTTTTTTTTTATTTTATTTATCCCACAAATGTTCTTTTGAGCAGCTTCTATGTAACAGGCATTGTTCTTGGCCAGTTAGTGGTTATACAAGGCACCAGCTTTTGCCTCATGGAGCTTGCATTCTTGCAGTGGGAAGTGAAAAATAAAAACCTTAATAAGTTAATGTCACAGTAGTTTAGAAGGTGATAATGACATAAAGAAAAAAGGTAGGCCTCATAAAGAAGGTGGCATTTAATAAAGTTTTGAGGGAGGCAAGGGGGTAGTATTCCAGGCAGAGAAAAAAGCAAAGTCTTTAAAAGAGAAGCAAGTCTGGCATGGCCAATGACTAGCAAGGCTAACAAGAATGAAGTGGAGAAAGTAAGGTGAACAGAAGGAAAGATGATGTGAGAGACATAACAGCAGACAGGTTATTTAGGCATTAGAAGACATTATGAAGAGAGGGAGTCATTGGGAGGAGGGGAGCCACTGAGAAAAGGAGGAGTAACTTGGAAGAGGGTGAGACAATGTGAAGATGGACAGCCATTGTGAAGCCTGATGAACCACTAATGGTTTTTTTTTAAATATATTTTATTGATTTTTTACAGAGAGGAAGGGAGAGAGATAGTCAGAAACATCGATGAGAGAGCAACATCGATCAGCTGCCTCCTGCACATCTCCTACTGGGGATGTGCCCGCAACCAAGGTACATGCCTTTGACCGGAATCGAACCTGGGACCTTTCAGTCCACAGGCCGACGCTCTATCCACTGAGCCAAACCGGTTTTGGCTAATGGTTTTAACAAAGGTACAACTTAAGCTGTCTTGCATTTTTACAGGATCAGTTTGCTCCTGGTAGGAAGAGAGGATAGAAGTGGGGAGATTACACAGAGGCACTTCAGAAGAAAAATAATGACCCGTCACTGTGACAGTGTGTAGTAATTGGATTCCATGCACGTTTTGAAGATAAAGCCAACATGGGAAAAACTATTTCCTATCATAGTACGCACTGATTAAGATGAGGATCATCAATGGATTCTATAACCATCAGATGAAATTTTATGAGAAGCAGGATATTCACAACATCTTCAGGCATTTACCAAGAAGATATTATTTATTATAAAAATAGGCAAAACCTGGCAGTTACCACATTCACCAAGTTAAAGTCATAGGACAAATCAACATTGTGTGTCTCAATGACATAAAGCACTAAGTACAATAGGTATTTCAGTCATCCCCTTGCCCATAATGCATAACCTGAATCTAAACATGAGGAAACAGATTCAAGGGCATTCTACAAAATATCTGGCCTACACTCAAAAAGGAAAGAAAGAATGATTAAAAGAGACCAAAGTGTCTTGATAAGATTGTGAATCATTCTTTTTTTCTTGTGCCATAAAAAAACATTTTTTGATTAATTGACAAAAATCTAAATTAGGTCTTAAATTAGAAATAACATCATATGAATATTAATTTCTGGATTTTGATAATATTACTGGGTTAAATAAAAGAAAAATCCTTGTTTTTAGTAAATAGGCTCAGAAGTATCTATAACAATAAAAGGGTAATATGCTAATTAGACTGGACATCTTCCGGACATCATTCCAGATGTCCTTTCTGATGAAGCTGGGGCCGGAGAGAAGCCAGCCCGGGCCCTGGCTGCCTGCAGGTGGCCAGAGGGAAGCCAGCTGGGGTCCCAGGTGCCTGTGGGCAGCCCGAGGGAAACCAGCCCTGGTACTGGGTGCCTGCGAGTGGCCGAAGGGAAGCCTGGGTCCGGGGTGCTGGAGCAAAGCCAGTTCTGGTAGCCAGGGGAAGGAAGGCCTACTCTTGCATGAATTTTTGTACATCGGGCCTCTAGTCCCATATAATAAAAGGCTAATATGCAAATTGACCCAACAGCAGAATAACTGGTTGCTATGATGCTCATTGACCACCAGGGGGCAGATGCTCAATGCAGGAGCTACCCCTTGGTGGTCAATGCTCTCCCATAGGGAGAGCGCTGCTCAGCCAGAAGCCAGGCTCACAGCTGGCAAGTGCAGAGGCAATGGTGGGAGCTTCTCCTACCTCCACAACAGCTCTAAGGATGTCCAACTGCCGGCTCTCAAGCCATCTGTCAGACACCCCCGAGGGTTCCCAGACTGCAAGAGGGTGCAGGCCAGGCTGAGGGACCCCTATGAATGCATGAATTTTGTGCACTGGGCCTCTAGTTTAAGAATAAAATGAAAGAAAATTAGATGCCATTCTGTAACTTACTCCCAAATGATTCAGAATAAATACTAAAAATACTTAGATACAGGTTAGAATGATAATGCAAATGTGGAAAAATGTTAACTTTTGGGAAGTCTGGGTAAAAGACATATAGGAAGTCCTTATGGCAACTTTTCTGTAAGTCTAAGATTACATCAAAATTTTAAAAAGCATTTTTTATTCATAAATCTATTTCCAGAAATTTTAGGAATTTCCAGATTTCTTCAATTTTCTAATCAATTCTAGCTTATGACTCAATGGCAATAGAAGTTTTATTAAGGACATATTTTAATTCCTAAAATAAAATAACCAGAAGTGGACGTTCATTACTTAATGTTTTCCTGAGATTTTATAAATCTTTTCATTCATATTAAGTTCATTAGGCAGTAGTGTGTGTTTTTCTTGTTTTGTCATTTGCAAAGAAACTTTCTTGCAAATGACATTTTATGCAGCTTGCCTTCATATAAAACTAACCCGAACCTGAAGCCCAATAGTTTTTAGTTCCTCTCCTCTTATTCCCAAGGGAGCCTCTGACATCTTGCTGGATTCTCTATGCTCTTGAGACCACAGTTTGAACAGTTCTCCACTATAGAACCCAGGAGGAAAATGCTTTTAAGGCAATATGCAGTTTACACACAGATTTTGCTTCACTCAAACTATATAGCACATTATTATTTTGAATAGAGAACTATTGTGAACCAGGATCCTCACCTGTGTGGCACCCTCTAAACCGTTCTTCATTTTTGATGCCCAACACATTGTTTAAGAGGAATTGTTCTTAAAGATACACACAGAAAAAAGAAAATGGGTATCTTACAGACCATGTGGAAACAATAAAAAGCTATGTTAACAGCTCTAGAAAGATGCCATCAAATTGCGAAATATGAAGGGAAGGAAATGGCTTATCTGAGCCTGGAGATGCAGGTTGGTGCTTGGGAGTTTGGCAAGCTCACTTGCCTGAGTGCACAGTAGTTCCTTCCCTCTTGACTTTGGGAGATCACAGTGGGAAAAAGTAATGATCTAGGATTCAGACATCCCCGCCCAGTGAATAGCACCTATGGGTCCCTGTTCAAATCACAGTCTCCTTGGACATCATTTTTCTCAGCTTCCTGGTGTGGTGATTAGATCCAATACTTTTATTTCATCTAAGGCATCTTTTAAGTCCATGCATCGGGGAACCAACCAAACTGACTTGAACAAGGGAGATTCTGGGAAGATGGCAATGATGGTGACATAGTCTTTGAGTCTCTCCATTTCCCCACAATATTCAAATGCACTTACAAAATAAAATTAACAACTGTGATATAATAACCATATTCTTTAACAAACTGAAAAATAAAGATCTCACCATGGATCCCATACTGACCATAATTTCAAAATGTTGATGTAAGTGAAAGAAGAGTTGTACATTTTGCTTCCCACCAAATTCATGGATTCCCCATTGAAGAGCTCTGCCCTTGATAGGATCTCACAGCAGTAGTATTCTTTGTGGAAAAGTGGTATAAACTGGATTTATAAGGAAACTTTTTAAAATCCTCAACTGAGGATATATTTTTATTGAATTTTAAAGAGAGAGGAAGGGAGACAGAGAGAGAGAGAGAGAGAAACATCCATTGGTTGTCTCCTATATGTGCCCTAAATGGTGATTGAACCCGTAACCTACATATGTGTTCTGACAAAGAATTGAACCCACAACCTTTTGGTGTACAGGAAAATCCTCCAATCAGCTGAGCTACCCTGCCAGGGCTAAGGAAACTTTTTTATGTAAAGTTTATAAAAAGAGATACAGCACATCAAAGAAGAACCCATGTCATTTCTTCAGTTTTAATTTTAAAGGATATCATACTTGCTTCCTCCCCAAGAAAGAAGGAGGATCACAACACACTTGTTTGTATTTTCTTCAGTTGACCCTAAAGAGTGACTGCCTGCATGGAATCCCTGAGAGGAGAAGGATAATATTGTTGGTTTAATCGGGGGATAGAAATTGAATAGGAGTTTTTCCCCATTCAGACCACACTAAAAAAGTGTCCAAAAATATTCTTTGAGAATCTTATGTTCATATGTATACATGTAACAAAAGGAAATAGTCTTTTCCAAAGAAGACATTTTTCTAACTCTAGCCTGCATTTTAAGGTAAAATGAGCATTTTTGATGTCACCTACTTTTTTTTTTGTAGAAGAAACACTTAAACTTCTCTATAAAATTGGAACTGGGAACTGTCCAGCCTGGCTGGGTCCTGGTGACATTTTCTGATCTGGAATAAGATAGCCAATTATTTTATTACATTATACTCAGATTCTCTCAGCAAGGATAAGTGGAGGCTGGAGCAATACAATTTATGAGTCAGGGCTAGGCTGGAGAAAGGTATGTGTCTTCCCCCCTTTACAATGTTTCCCTCTTGCTACGAGGGAAAGCAATGCTGTGACTACAGAAATCCTGGGTAGAGAATCTGCAGGCTTTGTTCCTACGCCTGATCCAGTCCAGATCATCAAGCCAAAGGGCACCTCAGCCACCCAAAAATTTGGACATGGGAAAGGAAGCCGAGGCCACTGTCTTCACTGTATGTACCATAGACTGGTGGCTTAAACAACAAACATCTATTTCTCCAAGTTCTGGAAGCTGGAAGTCAGGAGGCCGGCATGTTGGGATATTGGTGAGTGCTCTCTTCCTGGTTTATAGATAGACACTTTTTGTTGTGTCCTCACATGGAGGAGAGAGAGAGAGAACTCTGGTTTCTTCCTTTTCTTATAAGGGCACTAATCCCTCATGGGGGCTCCACCCTCATGATCTTATCAAAACACTAGGGGCCCGGTGCACGAAATTCGTGCACTGGGTGTGTGTGGGGGGGAGTGTCCCTCAGCCCAGCCTGCCCCCTCTCACATACTGGGAGCCCTCAGGCGTTGACCCCCATCACCCTCCAATCGCAGGATCGGCCCCTTGCCCAGGCCTGACGCCTCTGACAGAGGCGTCAGGCCTGGGCAGGGGACCCTCATTTCCCCCATCACTGGTTCTGCCCCCAGCCCAGGTCTGATGCCTCTGACCCAGGCTTCAGGCCTGGGCAAGGGGACCATCATATCCCCCCAATCCCCGGCTCAGCCCCCCACCCAGGCCTGATGCCTCGGCCAGAGGAGTTGACCCTCATCACCCTCCAATCACCAATCACCGGATCGGCCCCTTGACCAGGCCTGAGGCCTCCGGCAGAGGTGTCAGGCCTGGGCAGGGGACCCCCAGCTCCCCGCGGTTGCAGGCTCCGCCCCTGCCCAGACCTAACGCCTCTGGCTGAGGCGTCCGGCTCGGGCAGCGGGGACCCGCAGCTGCAGCGGCCCCACGATCGTGGGCTCCACTTTAGGCCCAGGCAAGGGACCCCTAGCTCCCGGGACTGCCAGCTTCGACCATGCCCAGCTCCCATCGCTGGCTCCACCCCTACTTCCTGCTATCACTGGCCAGAGCGGCAAAGGCGCCTGATTCTTCGATCATGGCTGGGGGGCAGGGCAAAGGCGGCCCCAGGGCCGCCTTTGCCCTGCCCCCCAGCTCTTAGCTCCCCCCTGGGTTTCCGATCACTGTCAGTGGCAGGGGGCTTCTTCCTGCTTTCCCTTTCGCCTCCCTGCATTGTGCCTACATATGCAAATTAACCACCATCTTGTTGGCAGTTAACTGCCAATCTTAGTTGGCAGTTAACTGCCAATCTTAGTTGGCAGTTAACTGCCAATCTTAGTTGGCAGTTAACTGCCAATCTTAGTTGGCAGTTAACTGCCAATCATAGTTGGCAGTTAACTGCCAATCATAGTTGGCAGTTAACTGCCAATCATAGTTGGCAGTTAACTGCCAATCATAGTTGGCAGTTAATTTGCATATAGCCCTGATTAGCCAATGAAAATGGTATCGTCGTACGCCAATTACCATTTTTCTCTTTTATTAGTGAAGATTATCTCCCAAGGGCCTCACTTCCAAATACTACCACATTGGGCATTAGCACTTCAACATATGGGTTTTAGGGCCACAGACATTCAGTCCATAGCAACCACATATTTTCAAAAATCTTCAAAGAAGATGTATTAAGTCCATATCCTTCATTAATATACACTGTGAAACAATCTTTGTGAGGAAGCTATTCTTTGGTCTACTTCATGCTATAAACCACCAATTATGTTTTGTTTGTTTGTTTTTAAATGAAAGAAGCTTAATTCCTCTTATGAAAGAATACAAATTAATGAAAATAAATTCATAAAGGAGAAAGTAAAAGTCACTTGAAAGCCCTGGTCCAAAGGTAAACATCATTATGCTTTGGTGACTAGACATCTTTCTAGACATTACTGTGCTGGTGCCCTTGGGTGTCTACAGACAATGATTTTACATAAATGGAATGCAGAAAACATTCATTTTACTCTATTATATTTTTCAACTCAAATATTCCTCATCACTAAATATATATATATATATATGTGTGTGTGTGTGTGTGTGTGTATATATATATATATATATATATATATATATATATATATATATCCATCATCATGAGTGTGATGGTAATTCTCAACATACCTATAAAATAATTTATCTGAATACCTGCCTCTCCATGGGCAAGTGCTTATATTCTCTCCTGCTTTGAGCGGCAGCCTTCACAGGCAACTTGTGTCTTGTCTGATGCTCTCTTGAGAAGAAGTGTTGAAATCAGATAAGTACATGAGCACATTTCACATTTTGCCCTCCATAGAGTTGATAGTCTTTCTCACTCCCACCAACCTCAATGAGGCGCACACATTTCCCCACACCTATGTCAGCGATAGATTTGTTTATCTTTGTGACCTTTACCAATCTGCTCATTCAAACCCCTTATTGATTTGGTTTACATCTATTTAATGCAAATATGTTGAACACCTTTTCCATAGATTTATTGGCTCACCAGACTTAATTAGCAAACAAACAAACAAAGACACTGATTATTCTTGTCAAGAAGATGCTTCATAGGCACTAGGTAATTGTCAACTGAAAAATCTTGAAAAATAAGCTTCAAACTCAAACAAATCTTAAATATTCCCGAGGTATCAAATTATTTCAAGTCAGGTAAAGTATTATTTAGCACCCCTACATGCTCAATATTGTCTTTCTATTTTAAATGAAAAAAAAAGCAGATATTGGAAAGTGTTGCAGTGATTTTGGATTTTAGCATTGGCCACATCTGGATTAGAAACCTGATTCCATGCCACACAAACTGGCATAAAGTTTGTTATCTTTCCTTTTCTCCTAAAGATATTACTTATGTTCTAAAAATAGGTATTTAGGAATGAGTAAATAATATAGTTCTCACTTTACACATAGAAAGGAAAAGACATTATTAAAGATAAAACTGTATATATATATATATATATATATATATATATATATATATATATATATATATATATATGTAGTATTTGCACGCCTACCATATCCATTTCCCCCATGTTTTTTCTCCTAGATAGGAATAGAGAGGGTTTGGTGCCTTTCCACATGGCAAAATCGTAACTGGCTAGGGTTTGACATCTAAATGGTAGATCTGGGTTGGAACACAGTTGTCCTAACTCCTGGTCCAACACTCTCCCCTCTGCTCTATGCTATAAGAAAAACAAAGTGTAACTATAACAGCTCTTTTATCAACTGCAACTTAAAGGCAAGGTGACTCGTGGCATAATCATTACAAACCTCACAGACAGTGCGCCTGCAAACCTCAGTCCGGGAACAGACTGCAGACATCCACTTGTGGCCCAGGGATTCTCCAAATCCTTCATTCCACAAAAGGATTCTGTGAAATCTAACCACATTTTATTCCTGATAAACCAGGATTAAAGACTTTTCAGGCAGGAAGTTTATTCTTTCCACCAGCAGAAATGAAACTATATTTCTCCCTCTCCCACAATGCCATGTCGTTGTGCAATAAATGTAAATTAAATATTGGTTGAATAAATTGTCTCCCAGTGGTGCTTAGACTATTAGCCAGCCTTCTACTCAATTAAGAGACAGTTGATGACACAAATTAACTATGCAATCATCTGCCTATCTGTAAATATTTGTCTACAGGCAATGGTCTAAGTATATGAATCCCATGAAAGCATGTGAGATGCGCCCTTTCTTAAAGGGCTCATAACCCAGACAGAAAGAAAAATCATGCTATTAAAAAGCTGCTACTTCATGGGGCATGAACATCTGTACTTTTAGAGTAAGAAAAAAAAATAGTTTTTTTTTCTAATAATCAATTCAGAGCTCAACTCTGTGCTAAGAACACTGCAAATGTCCTTAGTTCATGGATTTTCACAGCTACCTAGTGAGTGAATGTTACTACTGTGTTTACCATATAGGAAATTACTGTTCTGTGAATAAAAGAGACTTGGATTGGGACCCAAACTGTTAATGAAAATTTTCTACAATTTACTGATCCAGTAGGCTTTCATTCAGTGATTCATGAACCACGCAACATCCAACCTAGCAGATAGAAAGGAACTCTGAAGAGTAGCATAAGTTGAGAGTTTTGGGTATTTTTTAGACCAAAGTAAGCAGGAACAAGCAAGTTATACTAGACATTTGTTGAGTGGTTAAAGCAGGGTTACTTTTCTTATAAGGAGCAAAGGGAAGCTTCGGGTCAGGTAACATGCTGGGCAGGCAAGTATTGACTGGCTGACTTAGGCCTTCCTTTTCTGAGAGAACAGGGCATAGAAACTTAGTTAAGTTTTGTTTGCTGATGTGGGGCTTAGTATGAGATACTGCATGTTAGGTATAATCTGATTATTTTAAGAGAGTAATAAATAACACTTATTTTCACATTAGAGAGCGTGGAGAGGCATAGATGTGACTTCCAATGGTGTTCTGCTTGTATTTGCTTTCACGCCAGAAACTCAAGCACTGGATTAACCTCTCAGCATTATCTTGAATCTGGGAAACAGAGCATTCTTTGCAATCAAGGAGGCACCTAGCATTGGTAGAAGTGCTTAAGAGAGCATTTCCCCAGCCACATATGCACACAGGCTTTAACATACCATCTCAAAGGCTCCGCAGTGAACAGCACAAGATGCTCTGTCAAGAGGGGTGGGAGTTCATGAGAAACTGATACCACTAGCTTCTCCATGTCATGCAGGAAGGGAACCCTCCTCTCTCACTATCTCAGCTGAATAACAAGTGTGGGCTAGAGACCATTACTTCTCTGCTCTAGTCAGTGGGTTAAATTTAGGAACTATGCCAGAAAGCTGAAAAAGACAAGTCAAAAATTCCAAGAATAATCCAATATTGATTGGCATATAGGTGGGAAGAAGAGAAGTTAAAATAACAGATGCATGAAACTGGGCTCAATAAAACAGACAAATATATCAAAGCCTATGAAGACATAAAGTTTGAAATACTTAGTGTTCATGGTTGTTTAAAAGAACTTTCTGTGATAATGGGAATCCTCCATATCAACACTGCCCAATATAGTAGCTACCAGGTCTAGGCAGCTACTGAGCACTTGACCAATGCACTGGGAAACTGATTTTAAATGTTATTTATTATACATTTATAAATTTAAATAGTCACATGTGGCAAATGGATACTGTACCAGACAGTCATATAATCTAGAACTTTTCTGCCATGAGGAAAAGCACACAGGTTATCCAGTTAAAGTAGCAGTCTAGGAAGTCACACTTGGAAAGTGGAGGCTTTAAAAAGCCTTAAGAGGATGATGGGGAAAGTAGTGAATGGCATGAAGACAAGGGCTGGTGGATGAAATCAGAGTGCATATAATGTGCTGGAGCAAAGGAAGAGATGGAAGGCAGTCCTAGTTCTACATGATAGAGAATAGGACCCGAACTTATTTTCATCAGTTCCTCTCATTTTAATCAGTTCCGGAGTTCTTTGTCTAGTCAGAGGTTGATCTGGGCCTACAAGGTTTATTTCCTGAGTTTGAATTCAAATGGTTCACAATCGTCCTTTACTACCTTGGGGGAGAATAAAGACAATTTAGATTGTTAATCAAAAAGAAGAATCAGACAAGGGGGAAGCCTTGCTAATTGCAGATGCTCCAGGACTGCTCACTGGCTTGTCCCAGTGCCCAGGGTAGTTACAGGAATATCAGGTAGACATCACCTGGCAGAAGACCCCAGGGGAGGTAACTATTCCTTGTAAACCTCTTTGGATCTCTGCAGAAATGAAATAGGGCAAACCTGCCACAATGGACAGTCCAATCAAGACTCTCTAGAATAGTGGGTCTCAACTGGGATGACTTTTCCTCCTCCACCCCTCCCTAGGGGACATTTTGCAAAGTTTGGAAATAGTTTTGTATTTCACAGCCAGATGGGGGAGTGGTGGGTAAAGGCCAGGGATGCTGTTGGACATACTATAAGGCACAGGACAAGTCTCTTCCTCAAAGAATTATCAAGTCCAAAATGTCAATAATATGGAGGTTGAGAAATCCTGCTCCAGAGCAATATGGGTGAAGAAAATGTAAATTTCTATGTTTGCATTCTCTGCTATGCATAATCCAGCAAGAATTCTTACTCTGCCAATAACATGAGTGGCTTAAAGAACCCTCCACCTTCCTCCACCATCCCCTGTACCCTCTCTCATCATCTGAAGGGGCTCCAAGAAGCAAGATATAGAGGATAATATATTGTTATTGATTATAACAAGTCATGATATCATCCCACTACTCAGACATGCAAGAAATATACTTGATTTCCCCTCTTTACATCAATCCAAATGGATATGAAGACCATTCGTACAGACAACTCCTTTAGAAAAAGGAACTGTAGCCATAGGGGAATATGGGTTTAAAAATATTAAGGACTAGCCCAGCTGCTGTGGCTCCGTAGATTGAGTGTCCTCCCATGTACTAGGAGGTCACTGGTTTGATTCCCAGACAGGGCACATGCCCAGGTTGCGGGCATGATCACCATTAAGGGGCATGCAGGAAGAAGCTGATAGATGTTTCTCTCTTATCAATGATTTCTCTCTTCCTCTCCCTTCCTCTTTCTCTGAAAATCAATAAAAACATATTATATGTGTATAATTCATATACACAAATATGAATACTAATTTTAAAGATTTAAAGTCAACTCAAATATCTATAAAATGAATGTGTCAATTATTTTATTTTATTCATTAACTGGTGGTCTGATGCACAAAATTCGTGCAAGAGTAGGCCTTCCTTCCCCTGGCTGCCAGCACCAGCTTCCCTCTAGCACCCAGAACCCGAGCTTCCCTCACAGCCCCGGCTTCATCTGGAAGGTTTTCTGGAAGGAGGTCTGGTCTAATGCGCATATTACACTTTTATTATTATAGATTATTAACTAGTAAGATGTCACCATGATTTCAAGGAGAATTCAAATACTGCACTTACTAGTAAAGCGCTAAACCAGGAATCCCAAAATGAATTTACAAATAGATGCAAAACTAGCTTTTTCCACAGAAGAGAAAGAAAATTAAATGTCTTTCCACAAGAAAGATTTTACACATTTACGGATAAAAATCATTTCATTGCTATCAGTTATCTACAACTCACAGAGTTAAAAAACAACTCAAAGGCACAAAAAGTACATAGATCCTGAGAACTGAATAACTGGGAAGGCTGTACTTGGAAAATGCCTTATTTCCCATAGAAGAGACTCAGTAAACTTTTTTTATTTCACAATTTTTGTGTGGTTGTCATTTATGAAGAGAGATTATGACATAGTCTATGCTGATGGGAATGATTGGGAACATTTGGTGGTTCAGGGGGGAGAGGGAAGAATTAAAAGAACAAACTCCTGAGTACATGAGCAGAACATGAAGCTGCAAGGCTGCCTTAGACAAGAGCAGGGAAGCGTCCCAAGAGCATAGGAGAGAAGAGACCGCACACATGCAGGTGGTCTGTAGACATGCTGGTGGGAGGCCAGGTAATTCCCTCCTATAGTCTATTTTCACAGGAAAATAAGAAGTGAGGGAATAGAGGTTGAAGTGGGTGGAGGGGGTGGATGGAAATTTAGCAACAGCAAGAGATGTTAAATGGGAAACTGAGAACAAATAGGGGGATATGGTGGGCATTGGTAAAGGCCAACTGAGATTTATGCAAATTACTTTCTAACATGACCAGAGTGATTGGCAGAGGGATAGATACATACCTCAATGGTGCAAAATAGAGACTCCAGAAACAGACCCGCACAAATATGCCTAATTGATATTTTACAAAGAAACAGCAATTCAATATAGGGAAGATAGCCCTTTCAAGATAGTGTGGGAGCTGCTGAATATACATAGGCTGAAATGTGAACATCAACCTAAGTCTCAGACCTTATACAAAAAGTGTATAAAAATGGGTCATGGATATAAATGTAGAATTATAAAACTTTTAAGGGGAAAATCATAGAATTCTTCATGACTGAATACCAGGCAAAGAATTCTTAGACTTGACAGCAAGAATGAGCCTTAACAGGAAAATTTGATAAGTTAGACTTCATCAACACTAAAAAAATAATTGCTCTCTGAAAGACTGTATTAAGAGGATGAAAAGACAAGCTACAGATAAGGAGAAAATATTTGAAAACAACACAGCAGACAATATAAAGAACTCTTAAATTTGAGAGTAAAACAATGAAACCCAAATAATCCAGTTAGAAAATGGGCAGAAGACATGAACAAATATTTCACCAAACAGATGGCAAATTAGCACATGAAAAGATGTGCAGCATCACCTTCCATTAAGATAATGCAAATTAAAACCTCAGAGAAAGACACACTTATCAGAATGACTAAAATAAAAAATAGTGACAACACTATGTGGTGGTGATGATGCAGGAAAACGAAGTAACCTATGTACTGCTGGCAGAAATGTAAAATGGTGGGATCCCTCCAGAAAACTGTTTAGCAGTTTCTTAAAAGTCTAAACCTGCAACTACCATAGGACTCAATAATTACACACCTGGAATTTATCCCAGAGAAATAAAGGCATTTTTGCACAAAAATCTGTACATGAATGTTTATGGCAGCTTTATTCATAATAACCCAAAACAGGAAACAACCCAGATTCCCTTCAGTGGGTAAGTGGTTAAGTAAACTGTGGTACAGTCATACTATGGAATACTATTCAGCCAGGCAAAGGAATAGACCATTAATTTACACAGGTCCTAGAAGGGGTACAGAGAAATTGTCCAAGATATTTCTAAGGAAATTCCAGGTTTCAAGTGAAGAGATTAGGAGCTGGCTTCCCAACGATATACTACTTTGGTGTTTAGAATATTTTGAGCTGAGGCACTGAGACTCTGTAGGCTCATGAGAAACTTCTGCTTCTTCCTTAACTACCTAGAAGAATTTAAATTGGAGCCTTGCCCATAATAAGACTTGTTATTAGAAGTAACTTTTTATGTTCTATCTATAAGGCAGGGCAAACTGAACATCTGCTCTTCTTATCACCCTGAGAATTCCCCTCCTCCTCTCTGAACCCCCAAAGCATCTTATCTCATCCCTAGCTCATAATGTCATATATACCCCATTTTACCTTTCTGTCTCTGAACTGTTCATGTATCTGGGGTCACTGACTCTCTCATGTATGTGGGTTTCCCATCATACGTATGCAATTAAATTTGGTGATTTGTTTCTTGTTAATCTGCCTCATGTCAATATAGTTATGAGACCAGCCAAAAGAAACTAGAAGAGCGGTTCTCAACCTGTGGATCACGACCCCTTTGGCGGTCGAACGACCCTTTCACAGGGGTCGCCTAAGACCAACCTTCATATCAGATATTTACATTACGATTCACAACAGTAGCAACATTACAGTTATGAAGTAGCAATGAAAATAATTTTATGGTTGGGTCACAGCATGAGGAACTGTATTTAAAGGGCCAGAGGGTTGAGAACCACTAAACTAGAAGGACAAATAAAAATTTCTTCCTCCCCCATACAGTTCGGGCTCTTTAGGCTAAAGATGGGGCAGCCAGGCAGGCCCGGGAGCCCAGATGGCTGAACCATCAGAAACACATTAGGAACACACCTGTGGAAGCATCCTCTATGTCTCAGAGAGAGAGGCTCAAAGTAAGGGAGAGGGGAAGACGGTCCAGATATGGGTTGCAGAATGTGCTGGACCTTGACCCATGCCCTGTCATTATTATGGCTCCAATCCTCAGAGTCTCAAAAAGTGATGCATAAAGTCAGGAGGTTCTCAAGCTGTGTACCTGGGCCCAAAGTTTCTGCAAAGGGGTTGGCAACTGGATGCTTCTGCAGAATCCCCTCTGACCTCAATCAGAGCCATTCTGAGTTAGCTGCTTTGTTCGGGACTCCAACTAAAGAGCTCACCTGGGTTAGGCAGAAGAACACAAGAATGAGAGAAGCCCTGCTGAGCCAAACTCTCCCAAAGGCGTGGGGATTGGAATTTACAGACCCCTCGTTACTAAAACCTGTATCTTGCTTTGAATTTTCACATGCGCTTTTATAAGAAATGTGTATGTTTGGTTGGGTAGGGTAGGAATTACGTACCTTTCCATTTTCTTCCCTGTTGGCTTCTCTATTTCTCATTTCCGCTAAGCACAGACAAAACTTCCTCTCCATCACTCCTCCAGGCCTAACAAGGGGCCTTTGTGGTGAGTGCAGGAAGAGAGGATCACGGGTAAAAATGAAGAGACTTAAACCTGAGCAAAGGCCTTTGGTCCTCCCGGCCTTGGTTACCCCTCCCACGGCCCTGCAGGGGTCCTAGGTCCTTCCCCGTGTCCAAATCCCTCTCACACAGGTTCTCCTTTGACTCTCCTTCCCTGTCCCAAATCTCCAGGTACTTTTGAATCCAGGCTTCCTGAAGTAAATAGAAGTCCAGCTCAGTTTACTATGCAAATCAGCAGCTCCCCAGTGTTGTACTGCATAACCAGGGCCTCTGCACACCTAAGGCCCACCTGCCAAATCAAAGAGCAGCTCTGAGAAGTAGAGTTCTTTACCCTGGGATTCCTGGATAGATTCAGGACAGGACTCTGGGTGGGAAAAAATTTCATCTTTGTTTATACTAATCTGCAACTAAAAACTGGCAGTTCTAACAGAGGAACCATCATAAAGTTGTATACATACAGGAATGTCAAATTGTACAATGTTCAACTAGTTTGTGGGAAAACATGGGGGCTGCTTTTTTGTTGATCAAAGCTGTGTAACGAGTAGAGGCTTACCAGGAAACCTCATTCTGCCCCTAAAATACTGGCTCCTGGGCCTGGGAGGAAGCATGCATTCTTGGCTGTCTGTTCCTTTTCTGGGAATGGCACAGAGCAGACCTAGCTCACTCTTGGATTTCAGGACTGCATATTTCAGACATGTTGGTTACTATTGGCTTGATCACTATTGTTTTCTTTCAGGCTCCAGGGAGTTCTTCCAGTTGCTTTTTATGCCTTGCCCCACTGACTTTTTAAATTACAGAATTAAGAAATACAACACAACAAACAAATAAAGGGTTGGGTTGCAAAAGTTTGTTTGCACATTGCTTTAAGAACTCAAAACACATTTCCCTAGAAACAAAGGGGATAAGGCACACAGGCAGATGGCTCCCTTGTTACCACCCAGAAAAAAAGAAAAAAAAAAAAGGAAAAACAAAAGACTTAGCCTATGATGTTCTGAAGTATAGTATTATTTCACCAGTCTTGAAATAATGCATTTTGAGTTGAAACTCAGATGCCAATACCTTCCTATAATGATGTGGTGGTTGCAAAGTATGGTCCCAAAATTTCCTACTCTCCTCCCATTGAAAAATGAGTCTATGGGCTGTGACTACTTGGCCAAAAGAATACAGCAGAAAGGATGTTGTGCTAGTTTCATTTTATGAAGATAGTATTATTCTGGCAACAAAACCAGGCAAAGATAGTACGAAAAAAAGATAGCCAAAGGCCAGTCTCCCTCAGATATAGAGAGGCAATGATCCCTAACAAAATATCTATAATAATAAAAAAGGTAATATGCTAATTAGACCAGATGTCCTTCGAGATGAAGCAGGGCCAGAGGGAAGCCAGCCCAGGTCCCGGGTGCCAGAGGGAAGCCGGTGCCAGCAGCTGGGGGAAGGAAGGCCTACTTTTGCATGAATTTCATGCATCGGGCCTCTAGTTAGAAAAAAAAAAATCAACAAAATATAAAAATAATGAGACATCATGACCAGGTAGATGTTACTTCAGGAATAGAAGGCTGGTTCAATGTTTGAAAATGAATCAATATAATCTACCACATTAACAGGCTAGGGAAGAAAAATCATATGATCATATCAAATGATGAGGGGGGAAAGCACTTGCCAAAATTCAAGACTCATTCATGATAAAAACTCTCACAAACATAGAAATAGAGGAAAGCTTTCTCAACTTTATGAAGCGCATCTACAACAGTCCAGTTTTACTGCATGGTCTCTCTTCACAGCATGGGATGGGAACTGTTTATTGGCTGGTGGAGATAAGTCTTGGCTCCTGGAATTCTTTGACCTTCTGACTTTCTTCAGGCCTTCCCATTATGGAGGTTGGGGAATCCCTGCTGCAGCCCAGTGATGGTGGAAGTCCAGGCTCCCCTCCCCATTCCATGGTCTTGGCTCTAAGGGTGGGACAATATTTTTTTTTCTGTGGGTTTGGCTGAAGTATACTAGTTTTGGTCCAAAAGTTTTCTGTAATTTCTAGGCTGCCACTTTCCTAGTCCTCTAGCTAGAGAGAAGAGGTTTTTGTTGAGCTCTTTCTTATCTGTACCTCCTGGCATTTCTGGGCTGATGGCTTCTTCAGCTCCAATTCTGGGATATGTGAGGTGAGAAGAAAACTCCAGAACTCTCCACTGTTTTTTCTTGGGTCCTGAGTTTCCTAGCCAATTAGCCTTCTTCCCTGCACTGTCCAGAGTCTTCTTAGGTTTGCTTTACATATAATGTCCTTGAATTTAGCAGGAGAAATAGGGAAAGTACATATATGTCATCTTCCTAGAATATCAAGCTGAAGTCCTTATATTGTTGAAATATCTTTATTTTCCCTCACACTTTATTATTTGTATGGATATAGAATTCTAGGCCATATCTCAGAATTTGAAGGTTTTGTTGACCTTTTACTCTTCCAGTGTTGCCTTCTGATTTTATTTTCTTCAAATAAGATCTCTCTCTCTCTCTCTCTCTCTCTCTCTCTCTCTCTCTCTCTCTCTTATTCTAAAACCACATGAACTAGTCAATGAACACATCTCCTTTATCTTTTTTTTTTACTTTTTCTGAGTTTCTGAAGAATCAGATATTGTGTTTTCAAGATCGCTTTTCTAAGTTTCTTATCTTGCCCAATTTTTTTATTCTTTTTGTTTGTTTTGTTTTCTGAGAGAATTCATCAATCTTTTCATCTTCCTGTTTACTCTTATCACTATCATATTTTTAATTTCTGAGACTTTATTCACATTATCTGATTTTTTTATTTTTCATAACATCACATTTTTGAGAATATAAAGACTTGTTTTGGAATCTTGGAATGAATATATATGTATAATATTGTTATCAATATTTATGTTATATTATATTGTATTCCATTGATTATATATTCTTATTTGCTACCTTGTTTCTTCTGGGTTCCTTTAAAAAACATATTCTGTTTACTGCATTGTCCATTTCTTCAGTTTTCTTTTGTTTGTAGGCTTGTGTGCCTATTCGTTTTGGTCTCTCATGTTGAAGGACTTTACCTATCAGATGATCCTTGGAGCTTTTTCATATTTAACAGAGTAACTAAAAAGCTGATTGGAAAATGAGCTGTATATTTTGTACTTGCCTCTCCAGATTTCATCCTCTTCCACCCTGCTCTGTGCCCTGGAGGCTACCCTATCAGGCCTGCATCACCTGGGATCATTAATACTTTGGATTCTGGTGGAATTCAGCCAGTGAGAGGCACTGGCAGGACCACAATGTCGCAGGAGAGAGAATGAATGCCTGAGGAATTGGTATCCCTAAACCCCCTCCTCTTATGCTGTGTTTTGACAGGGGTTGCATTCCTCTCTTGAAGGTGACAGACATCTGTTAGTTGGCCCCTTCTCACAGCCACAGCCCTCCTGAGCTTCTAGTAACCACTCCCACCCTGAGCTTCAGAGCCAGGGGTAATGACAGCTGCCTCTGCTGCTCACCCCAAGACTTCACCACTTCTTGTTGGTTTGTCTTAACCACACCCTCACCTTTGTAAATAGCCCCATTTATTAAACTCTTCTCTCCCCCTTTTGAGTGTGTCATTGGTATTTCTTTCCAGGGTCCTGATCAATATAGTAGTTTTGTACATGTGGACAAGACCTGTCAAATAAAGTGTCGTAATTGGCCTTTTCATTGGAGAACATCCAAACATCCATGTGTTAGTTTGCTAGGGCTGCCAAAGTTTTACAGACTGGGTGTCTTAATAAGACAACAGACATGTGTTTTCTCAGAGTTCTGAAGGTCAGACATCAAAGATCAAGGTACCAGCAATGTTAGTTTTTTTATAGGCCTCTTTTATTGGCTTTCAGGCAGCAGTTTCTTGCTGTGCTCTCATACGGGGCTTTCCTCCGTGTATGCACATCCTTGGTGTCTCTTGGTATGAACTAATTCCATCTTATAAGGATACCTGATTGGATTAGGGTCCACTCTTAACCTCTTGGTTTTCACATAATCACTTTTTTGAAAGCTCTATTTCCAAATATTATCACATTCTGAGGAACTAGAGCTTAGAACTTCACATATAAATTTTGGCAGGCCAAAATTCAGGCCATAACAAACCATGTCTGTAGTGTCTTTCTAAATAAATGAATTGATTACATTGGGGTCTGTTTCCTCAGAAGAATTCTCTAATTCACAGTTGTAGGTCATGAGTTAAGCTATAGGCTTTTGGGGATAGGTCTTGGAAAATGGTCCCCTGTTCCTGGTGAAGGCTTTCGATGACTCTCAGGCAGTCAGTCTCAGGACTGAGCCTTCCCTTCCACTGTGTGTACAGAATCTCAATCTATCCTGGTTTAATGTCTCCAATGAATTGATCTCCTCCTGCCTTGGATGGGGGAGAGTAGCTCCAAGCAACCGGGGATCCTAGAGGCACCCTCACCTCCCCTCTCTGCCCTGCTTCTTAACCCTGCCCTTTGGATGCCTCTGACCCATTGGTTGTTCTGGTTTCCATAGTATGGATTGACTTACTTATGGCTGATACTCCTTTCCATAGCCACTTGGATTTTATGTTTCTTTGTTTTTCTCTGCTTTTCAGAGTGTTACCACCATGAATTATCATATGGAAATAATTCATGTTCAATCAATGTGAACTGTTTCTCTCATCCAAAACATCATTCCATGGATGCTTTCTTCTTTGTTTTCTTATTGGTTTATCATACCTTTCCCCCCACCTTTTTCACCACCATTGTGGCAATTTTGGGAGGGAGGGAGACAAAAACTATGGTCACTCCACCACGTTTAATCAGAAGTTCACACTGACCTCTTGGTAGCCCTCTGCACAGTCCCGCAGTCCCTTCTCCAAGTATTAGAAGTGTCCAGCTTTGTTAGCACATAAGCCTCTGTAATATTATAAACAAGATGCTGGACTTGACCTTCTTTCAGTATTAGACATTTCTGTTGTATTTATTAGCATAATATGACTGCTTTTTGCCCTGACAGATTTTAGCGCCAGCTTCCTTCAAAACTCTCTTGATAACACTAACCTAGAAAGAACTCAACAGCTTTGATTTTTTATATGAAACTAGAGGCTCAGTGCATAGATTCGTGGGGTCCCTCCACCTGGTCTGCACCTTATCGCAATATGGGACCCCTCAGGGGATATTGGAGAGCTGGTTTTGGCCCGATCCCCACAGGCTAGGATGAGGGACCCCACCGGTGCACAAATCCATGCACTGGACCGCTAGTATGCATACAAGATCTTTGGTTAATCTCTTCCCACCCTCCCCTCTTCCCCCTTTCCTCTGAGATTCATCAGTCCAGTCCATGTTTCCATGCCTGTGGTTTCTGCTCCTGTGTTGAGCATCTGCCCCCTGGTGGTCAGTGTGCATCATAGCTACCGGCTGGTCAGCCAGTTGGCTGGTCACTTAGGTTTTTATATAGAGAGATTCTTAAAAACCACCTTGCAAACACTGATCTGAATATTGCCTATGCCAGGACCATCTTCTTATAAATACCGCGCGCTAACCAATTGCGCCACTGGAGCTCCCGGACCATCTTCTATTATTGTTTTTATTTAAATGACCTTTTTATTTTAGAATAGTTTTGGATTTATGGAAAAGTTGCAAAATAGTATGGAAAGATCCTGTGTGCTCCTCATCAAGTTTTTCTGATTGTTACTATATTACATTACTGGTATATCTGCCACAACTTAGGAACCAATATGAGTATACAATTATTAACTAAAGCCATACTTTATTCAGATTTTACTAGGGTTTCCCCCCCTACCCCCTAATGTTCTTCTTCTGTTCCAGGATCTCATCCAGGAGACCAAATTACATTTTGTTATCATGTCTCTTCAGCCTCCTTTGATCTATGACCACTCCTCTGACTTTCCTTGTTGTTGATGACCTTAAAGAGTACTAGGCAGGCATTTTGTGGAAGGTCCCTCAACTCTGGTTTGTCTGGTGTTTTCTCACGGTTAGCTTGGGATTGTGGGAAGGACTTGGGGAGGAAGACCACAGAGGCAGAGTGCCCTTTTCAACACATCAATCAAGGGGACATGCCAGCAACAGGGCCAGTGGTGATAACATTTGTCAGCTGGCTGCTGCAAAGCTACTCCCACCCCTTCCCACTCTTTGGAAGCAAGTCACTAAGTACAGTCCCTGTGACACCTCCTTAAGGCCTCGCCCAGCTTTTTTTCTGATTTTTACAAAATCACAACTGATTTAAAGGACTCCAATTTGCTCTGCATGTTTGATTGAATGAAGCTGTATATTCTCACATGAAAAGCCTGAGTAGGGCAAATTGAAAACCCGGAACCATATGCCTGAGGGTGAAGACACCAGTGTCTTCTCTCACTTCTCAGTTTCCTTTGTGCCCCAGGCAGATCAGACCTCTGTTTTCCATTGTTGGGGACAAGGACCACAATTCTTGGCACTGCTCTACCTCACGATGTTCTTCTCGGAGCTACTGAAATAAATGCTTAGAAAGTTCTTCACGCTCCCTGGAGAAAAAGAAAAGCTCGGTGCTGAATGGATGGTCCTCCTCTAGTGGCAGTTGCTTTGCTGTGAGCCATATCTGCAGATCTTCAATTTCGCCAAATTGATGGAAGTGCTGAGGTCTGACCAGAGGAGTTGATATTCCTGTAGCACTAACCAGTGTGAGTGTAAAAAATTCCTAGAAAAGCCATAATTGTGTGTTTAATCCACTCAACAATCCCAAGGAGTGATTCTACACCTTGCTTGGGGTCACTGTCCTCTGACCACCTTCTGCGTTCACATGCTGTGCTCCCTTTCCTTGTATTCCCTGAAAGACATTGAAGCGAGCGGTTGCATGCAAATATTTAGAGATGGGGTTCTTTGGCTGCTTGGCTTAGTTCACTACTATACCACATACCGACAGAGAAAGGGCAAGTGGGGTCTCCCTAAAATTATTCTTGGAATTATACACAAAATTAAGATATTTAAAACACCCTAAACATGATGGACCCAGTTATTTAGAATGAAATGGTTTCTGACTCCAGGGAGTGCTGCTGCCCCATGGGCAGAGTTACAAGCCACAAATAGATCAAAAGAAGCTGGATTCCAATCTCCTGCTCCTTCACTCACTCACTCACTCACTCACTCACTCACTCACTCACTCCCTCCCTCACTCATCAAAAATAAAGGAAGCCTTTCCACTTGCCAGCACTCCTGAAGGCCTGGGGACAAAGGAGAGAGGGGCTGGCCAGCACTGGGGAGCCCTGCTTTAAAGAAGGCCAAACTGGGTCAGTGCATACCAACAGTTAACCTGCCCAGCTCCAGGCTCTGTTTCTATGAAGACACCCAGGAAAAGGTGCGGCCTGATAGTCCAGCCCAGCTACATAACATGAGGTTATTTTTATAAAGAAAAGAGGCAATCCCTTCCAAACAAATCCCAGATGGGCTGAGACCCCTTTCTTTAAAATAAACACGCCCAGAGTTTAGGAAGTGCAAGGGGAAATGTTTACACCGTGATCTGAGAGCTGCCTGGGAGGGGCCAAGGGCCCTCGCCCTGGGCTATCTGAGCGGCCTGCTTTGTGAAAATGACCTCACTGCCAGAAACTAGAACTCAGCTTGGATGCCAGAATCTGCCACACACTGGGATCAATGTCTAACACTCCAAGATAGGCATCTGTGAGACATGAGATTCGTTTGCCATTTTAATAAGCCAATTATTTTAAAGTATTATTAAGCTACTGCCATGTAACTTTATTTTTATTTGAGGATTTCTGATTAAATGTCTTATTCTATCATAACAAGCAAGTCAAGGGAACATGCAAGGTAAGGAAAAAGTGGTATGTGGTGTACGTGTGTAGGAGGGGATGTGGCACGTGTGAGTGGATGTGTGTGTGATTGTGTGAATGTTAGAGTTGTCAGGCTTAGCCAATAAAAATATTGGACACAGGTTAAATTTAAATTTCTGATAAACCTTGAATAACTTTTAGATTATGTCCTAAATATTGTATGGAACATACTTATACTAAAAATTAGTCATTGATTATCTGAAATTCAGTTTAAACTGGGCATTCTATATTTTATCTGTCAATCCTAATAAATGTGTATGAAGTTGTGTCATCAGTGTATTGTGTGTGTGTGTGTGCGTGTGTGTGTGTGTGCAAGCACACATGCTTGCACACCCATTAGCATGCTGAAGATGGCTGTGGGGAGAGAGGTCTACGTGAGGAACTTGGGTAGAAGTGCCACCACCAATCTGAAAGAAGCCACTCAATGTCAATCTTTACTTTATCCTACCCTCAAAAGGAAACAGTACTAGAAATCATACCATAAAACAAACTATACGTCATAAATTGCAAGTTTTATTAATTTCCAAAAGGCTTTATACAAATTGAGAATGTAAATCTTGAGAACTTTTGTGGCTTAGATCAGAGACATCAACAGCAGTGAACATCTGGCCTGGTGAATTTCCAACTTGGGGACTGACTCTGAAGGACTTTCGCCCAAGACCCAGGATCCTTGGCACATAATTTCTTCTCTTACTACACATGTGAATCACTCTTAAATCATACCTTCACTTCATTAATTCCACATCTAAGGAAATAATCCTAAGAAAAGAATCTGAGATGCATTATGTAATTGTATTTTTTAAATGAAATAGATTGCCACTTTTATGAAGTAGCAAAATGTCACAATAAAAGATTCCAAGTTGGTTATGGTTTATTTACACAATAAAATAACATGTGGCTAGTAAAGCAATGTTTATGAAAGTTTTGTATCCTTCAGACTAAAGGTAATCTGAAATCTGAAAAACAGGAGATAAAAGTGTCAGTATAGGTAGCTAGTCTACAATAATAAAAGCATAATATGCAAATCGATGGAATGGCTGAACAGCAGGGTGACAGTGTGGATGACATTCCAGATGACCTTCTGGACGAAGCCAAGGCTGTGAGGCCCAAGGCAGCAGCCAGGGCTGCGAAGGCCTACTCTTGCACGAATTTGTGCATTGGGCCTCTAGTTATTAATAAAGGAGGGAAGCAAAGGGAATCAGACATTAAGAAGCCTCATAAACTGGGAAGCTGAATCAGACACTGAGCCTGCTTGCTCCACTAGGAAGTTAGAGCTTCACACACTCTCCAGGACATCCTCCACCCTCAGGACCTAATAATGGTTCCCACCCCCACCCCAAGCATCATGAGCAGGAAGGATCATTACTGGGGGAGGAATAAAAACAGCAGGAGAAATACCTACGCTGGGCACTGGGCGCATGCCCAGTGGAAGCCAGGATCGCAAAGGGGGAGGTGCTTCCACTTTGAGGCATGTGCAGTGGGAACTAAGATGGACCACCATAAGGGGAGGAGCCTATCCTGGGGAAAGGATTGGATTGTCTAAGGGACAAAGAACCCCAGAAGATCCAGATTAGTTAGCATAAAAGTTTGGGAAGTAGATTGGTTAGTGAAGAACCACCTGCTCTGTCCCAAGCCAGAGATAATAGAATCAGCTTAACATCTATCTATCTATCTATCTATCTATCTATCTATCTATCTATCTATCTATCAATCATCTATCTATCATCTATCTATCATATATCTATCATCTATCTATCTATCTATCTATCTATCTATCTATCTATCTATCATATATCTATCATCTATCTATCATCTATCTATCTATCTATCTATCTATCTATCTATCTATCTATCTATCTATCTCTATCTCTCTCTGGCTCAGTAACACTGCTTCTTTAGGGGCTAGCTTGTTAGTGTGTTCTCTCTCCATAGCAACCATGTGGTCCTAGCAGCTGGGGACCAAGGGCCAGGCAGAAACAGTCTAAGCTGGCCCAATGGGGACAGGATGAACTGGACTGAACCAATGGCACAGAACTTTTGGACTTCGGCCTTTGTACTGGTCTTGATGAAGACAAGATTGTACTTTTCCATGGCGGGACAGACAGAGGTGGGACGCTGAGAACCCAGGGGCAGTCCTTTGATTTTGCTTCTACAGTGAATCTTATCACAGAACCTCAACCTCCCAAGTGTGAGTCTCCCAGAATGGTTCCTTGCTACTCCATGAAGAAGCATGATTTCCACTGGCAAGAAAATTACACTTATATAATGATTGGTCTGTGAATATAATGCATGAAATACATAGTGTATTTACCAGACTGGCAGGAAAGGAAGAAACTGCATGAATTTTTACCAAAGTGGAGAAATATAAAAGAGATGAAATGTACCAAATCATAGATAGAACTTTTATCTTCGTGATGGGTTATTAAGATATATTTTTGTATTTTTTATGTTTTTCAAAATGAATACCTGGTACTGTCAAATTTGGAAATAAAATTTAATTGGAAGCAGAATACTCAAACACAGAAGTGCTTTCAATGGCTGTGATGCAGATGAGTCACACAGTGTCCCTAAGACACGTAGAGCTGTGAACTCCTTGAGAAGCCCGGGAGCCCTTGTGAAGGTATAATGCGGGATGGTCAGGACAGCACACAGCTGACCTGGAGAATGTTGAATGGATGCCTGCTGCCGTGACTCAGGTGCCCTGGGGATCCACCAACCAGCCAGAGGACACTGAAGAGCAATAGGGTTGTAGTCATGATCAGGCAGGGGGTTTCAGTGAAGGAAAATAAGTCATGCTTTATTGCCAAGGGACAGCTCAATGGTGGCTGGCACCCTGGGCATGTAACTGGCCTTGGGCTATGGAGCTACAATAAACATGCAAGCCCACACATTCGGAAGAAAGAGCTGGAAGTTATCTCAGCACCCAAGAATCATTTGAGAAAAGTGTTTGTTTGTCATTAACTCCCTGACCTATTGTCTTCCTGTCCTTATACATTCAAGGTTCCCTTCTGATCTTTATGGTTTATTTCGATTCTAGCTCTTACTTGTGTGTCTCACATTCTTTATTATTCTCATACCTTGATGCATGAAAATGGCACTTGTAGATGATGTATTTGCTCTGAGAAAGCCCATAAGATCTCTGAGCCTGGGGAAAATGAAGGCATGGAGTGGAGGTCAGGGACTTGGTGAGTGTGGGGGCCATGGGAGGTTTATGCAGAGCCAATTTGTGACTACCCTTTCTGAATTGGTGAGTTCTTAAAAATCAAAAAGAGATTACTGCATTGTATTAAACTCTCCTGTAGGGCATTACACCACAGGCATAGATCTGGATACAGCCCATGGAGAAGTCACTTTCACCCTGGACTGCAGTATCCATTCCACACTCCTCTGTTGGTGAACAGCTGTGGGGTTGCAGCCTAACTGTCCCAATCAATGGGGGCAGCCATCTACCCTCCTCTGCTATGATGACCCCTGTAAGTCCCACTTCATGAATGAGCATGTAACCCAGTCTGGAACAATGAGACATGAGGGCAAATTCCCAGCAAAGTCCTCTTCTTTCAAACAGCAAGGTGTGTGAGTGTGATGCTCAAAACTGTTGCAGTCACACTCTGAAGGAAGCGATGGCCCTGGGATAAAGCTGGAAGAACAGACAGCATTGTTAAGCCAGTCTGGTGGTCCCTGGACTTTCTAGGTGTGGGAGCCAATAAATGCCTTTTACTGTTCAAGCTGCTTGCATGAGATTTTCTGTCATTTACACAGAAAATTCCTAAACTTGTTTCTACAGTTGTTATATTTTAATACACAACAATGAGGACAATGAATGTGCTAGCGAAATAATGAGAAAGAATTGGGGACTTCCCAGATAATCCTGAATGTATAATTGTCATAGTTAAGCCGCAAATACAATCATTTTCCCCAAATGATATCACTTGGAGGCTCAATTAAAATCACAACTTCCAAAAAGGTCTGGCATGAGATGATTGAGTGGTAAGGCCACAGCTGGCCCTTAAAGCACACCAACCTGTGTGTTTGGCAGCTCCCACCAAGCCCTCCTATCTCTCCCTTCCTATATCCCCACCTCCACAGTGAAGTTCGACAGTCAGACTGCCCTGGACAGATCTTGGCTTCTCCATCAGTTGGATGACTTTGGGCAATTTCAGAGGAGACCCCAGAAAACTTCCCTTCATATCCTACTGGCTCCAAGTGGGACTGTCCAGTCCTTGAGCTATCCTCATGGGAGGGAAAAGGCTGATTGACAGGTACACACTGACTCGATCACTGGGACAAAGAGGGTGTGTCTGTTGTCCCAATGGGCTAGACCTTGAATAGAGATCCCAGAATGCACTCAACACTTGAGAGTTGTCATCGTCATTTTTGCTTCATGCTTACCCAATGCAGCCTCTGTTTCATTCTTATCCTGCCTGAGGTTGATTCATTAGTTATCATTTAACATCACTGATAAATATTCATGGGAATGTTATTAAGACTGTGGCCTCCCCAACTGATTCCTTTGGTAGTAAGGACTAGAATATTGGTGGCAGTGGGTGGGGAGTGTCTCACTTTACTCTTTGAAAGGAGGAAACGGAAGTGGAGAAAAAGAATGATCAGAACCCACCCACCCCAAGCCATCCACTTTAGGAAGTACAATCCTGAACACTTCTGGCATGCCTACCCTAAGAAGGAATTAACACTGGCATATTATGATGGACGTCATTGACATGATCAAGTTTAGATATGAGACAGGGTGAGGCCCTTCCCCAATGCTGCCATGGCCATAGTTTCTAAGCAGGTACCGTGTGGTGTGAGGACCACCAGATGGCGCTGCAATCGGGCTGGAGCAGAGCTATCCTCTGCAGGACCATGGAGCTGTGGACAGTTTACCTAAGACCGGGATATTCCGGTCCTATGCTCATCCTGCCATTAGAAGTTTCACAGAAGAATGGGATTCGGGCATACAGGGAGATGCCGGGGAAGGTCACTTATTTTTCACATTGGCTGTGCCTGCACACTGCATCCACCCCCTGCCCCCTGCCCATTAGTTCCTGGGTAAAGGGTCAGCAGTGTTCTACCCCAACACAGAGGAAGGAGCTAGAATGATTCTGAGTTCAGGGTCTGTACCTCTCCACCTGTATAAACTGATGGGAGTGGTTATGCAAAAATATGCTCCAACAGTTCAGCTTTATAAAATCTCATTGCTTCAGAAGCTTCCTAATGCCAGCCCAGAACAGAGAGGCAAAGTATTAAGCTACTAAAAGGCCCTGGAGTTCGGTAAGTGGGTTTAAACCCTAGCTCTGTAGCTCACACCTGCTGTGCAGGCCTGAGGCAAGTTACTGATTTGTAAGAATGGCTATTGCAACACATCCCAGCTCCTTCACTAAACAAGTGAGAATTGTGGGTGGGATAATGCTTGTGGGCATTTATAACAAGTCATAGAACCAGTGGATCTATTTTTGCCTGTTTATCTCCCGAAGTTTTCCTAGGATATTATCAATAATTAAGGGAAAATCCTACCTATCCAGTAGCAGAAACCCAAAGCAGAAGCAGCCCTCCCTTGGGTGTGCAGTAGTCCTGGAAACGAGTGTCTGCCTACTGAGCATTTATTTGCTGGGAGTATTGAAATTGTAAAAGGCAACTTGGGAGTCTTCTGGCCTTATTTTAACTTATTGAACTAGCAACAATACGAGTGCCTAGTTAGTAACTATTCCTCTCAGTAGAGTTGTTCTGTTCTTTCACCCTTTCCTTTCACTAGTGTTCTGCAAGTGTTTGGGGTCTAGTAGGGGTGGTGAGAAGTAAGCAGGTTAGGTGTTTTCTGCACGCAATCCTTTCCCTGTCTGCTTGGAAGTCTGTCCCACTAGCCACAAAGAAGATGGTCATCTTAAACGTGCCTACCATGTGCCAGACACCCAGTGCTAGAAATTTATTCAGCCGGATCTTGATGTTTTCTCTTCAGTCTCTCACTCACATGTGCGCACCTTTGGGCAGGGTGCCACTAGGCCGCATTTAGCGCTGCAGGTACCAGGCGATTCATTAATGGGATGCTCTGATAGGCTGGGCAGAGACAAGGCCACCAGACAGGGAGCAGCCATTGAGAACCATTTTGCTACATGAATAACTTCATGTGTTTTTCAAAAAACCTTAAAGTACATCCGTCGGAAGCTCCTGCTGCCTCCTTCTCTCTGCTAATGCCAACTCATGCCCATCTGACAGTGGAAAGACCCACATTAAACAACAAGGCAGCCCAACAGCCAATCAGGCATTTACTTGGCATAAATCAGGTGCCAGGTAGTGTCTGGTTGCCAATGATCACCGGATAGTTTTGGCCCAGTTTCTTCTTCCAGGCCAAATGGGCAGGTCCTGTCTCACCCTGACCTGGTGGCCAATCTGTGAAATGGGTACAAAGTAACTCATCCTTGTCCACTGTGAGGACAGAGAGCGTGGTGTCTGAAGTGCTCAGCAAACCATACACTGATGCGCACCTGGAAGAAATGATTGACCTTTTCCGTGAAGGCGAATGGAGAGCCACAGAGCTGCACAGCACATCCTGGATATTTCATGTTCCCTTTCCTCTCCCCAGGCCCACGATCACCAGAGAGCTGTCCTGACCAGGCATGTACCAGTGCCAGTTAAACGTGATCAACTGAGCCAACTTCTCTTGCCATTCATTCCACAAACCAAATCCAGGCAATTTTATTTTTAAGTGACACCTAGTAATTCCTCAGAATTAAAAACAGGTTGACAAACACACTGAAGCTGGCAATTGGGACGCTCCATAAAGACACCTCTCTGAAACAGACTGCATCTCTGTAGATATGAAGTCTCAGCGCTGCTCTCCAACGTTTTCTCCCCCACACATGTGTTTTCAATCAACCACGCGTAGGAAACTGGACCCTTTGAAATGAGAGAATGTATGCAGAGCTGCTCCTGACAGGCCCTCATTCTGAGAAACCATTCAGGGTTTCTGAATCCCGCCTTTGTTCTTGACGGCGATACATCCTGGAATTTTGGCATTTAGTTTTCCAGGCCACTGTGTCTTACCTGGCGTCCCTTTGATAAGGCTCCAAGAGAGGAAACCTTTTAGAAGATAGAAGGCGAGAACCAATGCTGCTGGCTCTCTGCCCACATCCCCCCAGCCCTCACCACTCAGGCAGTGCTGTAGTCCTGGATACCCTAGCGGGGACCCCACCTTCTTCAGCCCTGGGAGGGAAGCGGGGCACTCTGCTATGTGCTCCACATTAGCTCCTAGAGCTCCCCATGGGACTCAGCCCCAGGTCTCCATAGTGGAAGCCTGCTCATCAGCACCTGTGTTGCCTCTTTCCTCTCCCACCTCATTTCCCTCCTCCCCTAAAGCTGTGCCCTGGTCTCTCCTTCCAGACAAACCACTTCCCCTCAATTCCAGGTCTATCCTGGAGAGCTCACTCTGAGATAGAACCTAAGCTGCAGGGTCTTTCTTGGGAAAGTCCTCTCCACGAGGCAGAAACAAAGTTTTGGGGAAAGATGTGAAACACGTGCTGAAGCAATTTCTCCTCCAAAAGTCATCAGTGCAATGGTATCTTGCTTTAGGTGTTCACTGTCCTTAAACCAGTGACCTCCCGCCGGGAGCCTAGAGCAGAGGAGATGTGATCAGAGCCCAGATGGAGGGAGGCTGCAAGGGTCACCCCTGATGAGCACCCCAGAGTTCTTTCTGAAAACTAGCCCCGAGGCTTTCACCAGCTGCCTGCTAATCCCAGAGCGCAGCCTCCAGGCACATGGGGCAAGATGACAAGCGGACATTGGCCTGAGGATCCCTACACTAAAGGCAAATTGAAAGACACCCGAGAGCACAAAAAGTGCCAGTGGTGTCTTTCCTCATCAGAGGTGTGTCACTGTGGACCACCCCATGAGGCTATCATCACTGCCAGCGTGAAAGACCACAGTCCCCTGGGAGCAGAGACCACAACCACCTTTTTCATCATGGGAGCACCACACACAGAGAAGTGCCCCAAACACATCTGTGTTAGGCATCCAGGAAGAGGCAAGGCCACAGCCAAGTTGGACTAAGAAGTCCAGTGAAGATCTGGGAGCTGCTTTAGCTTCAGACAGTTCGGGGAACTCGCATGGACAGGACGAAGGAGCATCCAAAGGCACCAGCTCCCAGGACCTAAACCTAACGAAAGACTACACCACACAGGATGACATCAAAGTGAAGTGGGGGAGGACTGCTGTGGGAGTTGTGGGGTCAAAGGCACGCCACTCCAAAGGCAGGCACCTCAGCCTCACCAAGACCTGGAGGACAAGAAACCATCTCCTGACAGCCTCCGGGCTGGGAAGACAAGGGGAGATGACTTTGTGTCCCCGGAGGACCAAGGCATCTGCCAAGACTCAGCATTCATGCCTTTGCCTGTGTGGCCTGGGTGGGCACCTGCAAGTTTGCCAGGGTGCCATCGCAAGGCTGACCCCCACAGCCTGGTGAGCTAATACATGGGTTACTTATGAACATAGATCAGAACATTCTAAATTTCCTTGTTCTCCACCTACATTTGAGCACCTACTCATGTTGGGTGTTATAGCAAACAAACACTTTGTGGGTCCACTGTCTTATTTAAAGGAATCTTGACCAACCCTGTGAAATAGGAGTTATCTGACTTTATAGCTAAGAGAGCAAATCCCAGTGGTTATGGAATGGGTCCAAGGTTAAGCATCTGGGGTCTCAGGCAGCGATTGTCAAAGGACCTGATTCTGGGATCCTTTTTGCCACTTTCCAACTTGCACTTTTAAGAAAACCTCCATTAAATACTTTTATATTATACATCGTTTTAAAAAGTGGTCAATAATATTATATCTAATTCTATTTAAAAGAAAGAAAGAAAGAAAGAAAGAAAGAAAGAAAGAAAGAAAGAAAGAAAGAAAGAAAATCAATATGTTCTTGAGCCAAGTCAGTGGGTTTTACCTCGATCAGAAGGTCTTTCTAAAGTAAGCAGAATGAGGTGGTGGTCTTTTGGGAAACAGATGAGAGCTGCAAATCCCAGCTGCTTCTGATCACCAAATACCATGCAGTCCTGCAATGTTTCCAATTCCATGGAAACAACAGCTCCAGGACATTCAAATCTACAGATGAGATTGCCTTTCCTTGCCTCCTAGCTATACCTTTAATCTCTCCTCCCCAATGTCATATACATGCACAAAAGGAAGGAATCCCACACTTAGCTCTGCTTCAGGGTACAGGCAGACTGGACTGGCCCCGCTCCCTTTCAGCATCAGGAGGAGGCAGGGGGATGAGTGAGGGCTCTGCACTTGGCTTCTGTGGGAGGAATATAAACAATGGAACAGAGCCTCCTATTAGGTACACATGAAAAGGAACTTGCTCATAACTTCCTATTTTAATTTTGTTTATTCTAATGGATTGTTTTTAGGTTACATTTTTTTAACCTCTTAAATCAGCTGTTTCCTAGTTCTGCTTTATAAAGCCATAATTGAAAAGATTTCAGCGTCTTGCAGGAGCCACACTTACTGAAACTCCCCTGAAGGCAGGCAGCTCAGAGGCACTGCTCCTCCTCTGAGCAGCACCTCCAGCTGTGAGCTCTGTGCTGGGGGAGCAAATAGAAGCTGAGAGCCAGTCTTTCCACAGCAAAGCTGCTAAGGGATGGGGATGCCCCAGACTCCATGCTCCTCTACCCCAGAAGTGAGGGGTAAACGCTGTGCTCCCTAGCGACAATCCAACTCACATGGACTCTGAGGAGCCAGAGCACATGACAGGTGATTTTGACTGGATCATTAGCAAGATTACAAATACAGTGAGGCCTTGACTTACAAGTGTCCCGACTAACGAGTTTTTTGAGATACGAGCCTTCTCTCGGCCGATTTTTTGCTTTGAGTTGCGAGCTAAAATTCTGGTTACGAGCCAGCTTCAGATACCCCACCGCTAGTTGGCACAGCGAACATCACAGTGAACGCCACAACATCAGCCCAGCATCACGTGTCTCACTTGTTCACTTTTTGATTTGACATACGAGTAATTTGAGTTATGAGCTCCTTCACGGAACTAATTAAACTTGTAAGTCAAGGCCCCACTGTATACAGGGTTAGCAAGGGGATAAGAAACATTCACCCATATCATACTAGAGGCCTGGTGCATGGGTTCATGCACCAGTAGGGTTCCTCAGCCTGACCTGTGCCATCTCACAATCTGGGACCCCTCGGGGGATGTCAGACTGCCAGTTTCAGCCTGATCCCCAGAGGCCAGGCCAAGGGACCTCAATGGTGCACGAATCTGAGCACCAGGCCTCTAGTCTAATCTAATAAAAGAGAAATATGCAAATTGACAGCACTTCCACTACGCCCAAAGCAACGCCCACCAGGCAATCAGAATAACTATTTGCAAATTAACACAACCAAGATGGCGGCCGGCAGCCACGGAGCTGGAGCAAGCAGGAGGTTTGGTTGCCCCAGTGATGGAGGAAGCCAAACTTCCTACCTGCCCTGGCTGGCTGAGGCCTCCACTCAAGGCAACAAAGTTTCAATTATAAAAGATAAATAAATCCCAGATACCTGCTTCCAGCCAGCTTCCACTGGGAGCTTGGGTGGCTGGGGGCCGTGGCCAGCCTGCAAACAGCCATCAGCCCCTCACCCAGGCTGGCCAGACACCCCAGCAGGACCCCCACCCTGATCTGGGACACCCTTCAGGGCAAACCAGCCATCCCCCACCCATGCAGCAGGCCTCTATCCTATATAGTAAAAGGGTAATATGCAAACTGACCCTAACAGCAGAATGACTGGGAATGACTGGTCACTATGACACACACTGACCACCAGGAGGCAGACACTTAATGTAGGAACTGCCCCCTGTTGGTCAGTGTGCTCCCACAGGGGGAGCTCTGCTCAGCCACGAGCCAGGCTCATGGCTGCCAGTATAGCGGTGGTGGTGGGAACCTCTCCCACCTCCTCAGCAGCACTAAGGATGTCTGACTGCAGCTTTGACCTGCTCCCTGATGGCAAGTGGACATTCCCCAAGGGTTCCCGGGCTGCCAGAGGGATGTCTGACTGCCAGCTTAGGCCCAATCCCCCAGGGAGTGGGCCTAAGCCAGCAGGCGGCCATCCCCTGAGGAGTCCCAGACTGTGAGAGGGCACAGGTTGGGCTGAGGGACCCCCTCGAGTGCACAAATTTTTGTGCACCCGGCCTCTAGTATGCATATAAGATCTTTGGTTAATCTCTTCCTGCCCTCTTCCCTCCCCCTTTCCCTCTGAGATTCATCAGTCTATTCCATGTTTCCATGCCTGTGAGTTGAGAATCTGCCCCCTGGTGGTCAGTGCGCATCATAGGTACTAGTGAAATGGTCAAATGGTTGAAAGGTCACTTAGGCTTTTATATATGTAGATTGGTAGAAATGTTAACTGTTAAAGGCATTTGGGAGAACAATTTGGGGAAATCTATTAAGACTTCAAATGCACAAACCTTTGGATCCCAGATATTTCACTTGAGATGTCTGTACTCCATAAATACTTAAAGATTTATAAGGGGGTAGTAAATGTGACTCTATAAATAATATGAAAAATTGGAAATACCCATCAACAGGGGAATAGTTAAATAGACTATGGAATAGATTCCATGGAATACTATGCAGTTATTAAATAAGAATGATGTCATCCCATATGTGCCGCAATGGAAGAAACTAAGATTAAGTCAGTAAAAATATAAGTGTAGAACAATACATTCAGTATGTTAGTCCCTCAAGCCAAATCAATCAACCAATAGGTCAACACACAAACCACTGAAAGCTTTGTGTGGTGGTCCCAGTGTGTACATGTCTCACCTGGGATTCTAGAGCTGGGTGTTGTGGGGTGACAGGATACAGCCAGATGAAAATTTAATTGCAGGTCGGGGAGCTGTCTTATTCCTGCCTGCTCACTAGCAGAAAATTGAATCTTTTGAGAATAAAAAAGCAAACAGAAACAGAGAGGAGGAGACCCAAGAGATAGAGATACTGTGGGTTCCAACAACTTTTCATCTTCTGGCTTCTAGGCCTTCCCAGTGTGCGGTGGCATTCCCACCCTTGAGAGTCACTGCCCCTAATCACCCTAAACCCGTGAGATAAATTCCTTTCTATGTGTGGAGAGATGCTTACTTCAAGTCCAGTTATTTCTATTACATGCAGCCATATTAGCATTTTAGTATATGCATCAACTTCATTGATTATGGAGCTATTCTATTAATAAGCCAGATTTATAGACTCATTGGTTATTTTGCAGAATATGTCCTTCTCTTGACCCTGACTTTTGGTTGTGTTTTGTTTGTTTTTTATGTTTTCTATCTGTGGTGCTTAATAGAATGCTTGCTACTTGGTTGGCAATTAATGCTTTCTGTGGATGAACAAGTAGATTTGTAGTAGAGTGAAGTAATGATAGACAAGAACAGCCAGTGGACTTGCTATACTCTAACATGATCTTATTAAATAGGGCAATCCTTAAATACTGAAATCAATAATTTTTACCACAAAATGGAAATTTCTTGTGCTAGTATACTTTAAAGTTCTTAAGACATTGACATGTGCTTTGCTCACCTGTTTGGTCAGCACCAGCTCTGAAGGAAGAGGGATTCTTCCCAACACACAGAGTAGGGGCAGATTCAGGATTCGAATCCAACTCCATGGTATCTGTGTTGCTGTTCTCCTTTGTTTCAAGAGAAGAAATAAAGAGTAGCTTGTGCTATGTTACAATTCAGCCCTATTTTGGCTCAGCATATAGAGGACATGATGCAGAATCAACATCCCCATGAGCCACGCCCACCATGTCCATTCTAACTTGATAGACACTGGAGTGTGGAAGTTGGCTCAGCTTGCCAAATCCCAGAAAGTTCAGTGCTGCCCAAGTCCTTGGGGACTCATATTCAAAACTGAAAAGGAAGAGGGAGGACTCTCTCCACCTGTAATGAGAGAGAACCCATTTCTCAGGGGCATAAGATTCTGTTTCAAGATCTTGCCAGAGATTTGGTTTATGTAAACCAAGAGTCTTTTGATCAAAGTCAAGTTTTCCTGTTAAAGTTACTAAGTATGTCTCATCACAATAATAGGCACACTTTAGCTCTGAACTGAGATGCATTGAGAAATACTTTAAAGAGCTCTTTTTAAAGTTTGGATTCCCCACTGACTAATAAACCCGAGAACTCCCACGTCTTTCCTTTCTGCCTACTCCATATTTACAACTTGCGTTCACTGGCCATTGCATGCTCCGCATGTAACCACACAATTGCCATTCCAAACTTAAATGAAATCATTTGCTATCCCTGATATTTTGATAAAAGATTGTAAGTATCTTTAGTAAATGGTTACCATGACAATACTAAAATTGAAAACATAACTTTTCTTGCCCATCCAGGATGTTTACAGTGAATGTTGCACCTGAGTTATAGTTCCTAAAGTTTTTGTTAAGATTGGGAGTCGACTGTTAACTATTTGCTCCCTTTGCTCCCTTGACTTTCATCCATTTTCCCACTTTTCTTTGGCTTGTTGTCTCCTATTCATTCCAGGACAGCTACACTTTTTTTTTTTTATGTTTTGAACATATGATTTCTGCATATAACAATCAGTGTGCATTCCTGTTGGACTTTTTTCCAACTTATAACAGAAATAAGACCTACCATCAGAGGCAGCACCATCCCATCCATGTGCTCTTCCCTTTCTAAGCCACACTTATTACCTTTGCCTTCATCACAGCTTTTGTTTCCATTTCTGTAATTATGTAGCTCCTGAACTTTTAAAATTCCTGGACATTTGCCCCTCTGACTGGTCACATAGGCAGAAAAGCAAAAAAAAAAAACAAAAACAAAAAAAACTTAAGTAAAGATCAATAAGTAAGTAATAAGTAAATACATACATACAAAATGCAATATTCTGCTGTCTCAGAATGTCTCTCCCTTTCTTATTTGTTTCTATTCATGCATTGTGCTACAAGGCCTTAAATGAAGGTCCAATACTGAGTGTTGCTTTGACATCTGGTAAGACTGGGAGGACCTCAAATGGCCTAACCCAGCGGTTCTCAACCTGTGGGTCGCGACCCCTTTGGGGGTCGAATGACCCTTTCACAGGGGTCGCCTAAAACCATAGGAAAACACATATATAATTACATATTGTTTTTGTGATTAATCACTATGCTTTAATGATGTTCAATTTGTAACAATGAAATTAGGGGTCACCACGACATGAGGAACTGTATTAAAGGGTCGCAGCATTAGGAAGGTTGAGAACCACTGGCCTAACCACAAGTTTCCCTGCCCACTCTTCCCCCAAGAATAGGGTCCTCTAGCCAAACAAACCTCCTTACCAAGGAGACCAGGTACATTTGATGCTTATCCATTAGTAGTAGGTGTCAGTTCCTTATCAGCTCATGGAAGTATTTCAGTAAGCCAATCACATTCTCCCATGAGAACCAAGGGTCCCTCCCCTTTTGATACTATGCAGGCTGCCTCTCACAGCCACTGCTTGTTCACGCTGTTCCAAAACACTTGTGTGGCCCTGCATTGAGTATAAGGTCTTCCCTCCCCAGGCTGTGACATACGTGATTAATAAACTGATGTTAATTTTATCTATGCAGTGTTGGATGACATGTGTTTGGTCATCCCCATAACTGTGTGTGTGTGTGTGTGTGTGTGTGTGTCTTTTACTATTTTTCATTTTATTTTAATTTTTTCAATTAAATTTACTGGGGTGACATTAGTCAACATGATCATATAGGTTTCAGGTGTGGGTTTCTACGTTACAAGATCTATATATTGCACCGTATGCCCATCACCCAAATATTCTCCTGTCATCTTATGTTAAGACCCCCTACTTCCTCAACCCCTTCCCTCTGGCAACCAGCACACTGCTGTTTGTATTCACAAGTTTCAGTTTTATATCCTACATATGAGTGCAATAATATGGTTCTTAGCTTTTTCTGGCTGACATATTTCACTTAGCACAATATCCTCATGGTCCATCCATATTGTTGCCAATGGCAGTATTTCATCCTTTCTTATGGCTGAGTAGTATTTCATTGTGTATATGTACCACATCTTCTTTATCCAGTCCTGTATCTCAGGACACTTTGGTTGTTTCCATGTCTTGGCTGCCGTGAATAATGCTGCAGTGAACATAGGGGTGCGTATATCTTTGTGAATACATGTTTTCCAGTTTTTCGGGTATACTTCCAGGAGAAGGATTCCTGGGTCGTACAGTAGTTCTATTGTTAATTTTTTGAGAATCGCCAGACTGTTTTTCAGAGTGGTTGTACAGCCTACATTCCCACCAGTAGTGCATGAGGGTTCTCTTTTTTCCACAACCTCTCCAACACTTGTTATTGCTTGTCTTGTTGATAATGGTCATTCTAACAGATGTGAGTGGTATCTCATTGTGGCTTTTATTTGCATTTCCCTGATTGCTGGTGAGGTTAGACATCTCTTCATGTATCTATTGGTTGTTTGTATGTCTTTTTGGAGAGGTGTAGTTTTAGGTCTTCTGCCCACTTTTTGATTGGTTTGTTTGTTTGTTTGTTTGTTTGGTATTGAGTTTGATGAGTTCTTTATATATTTTGGAAATTAAACCTTTGTCAGAGCAACTGTTTGCAAATATCATCTCCCATCTGGTTGGCTGCATCTTTGTTTTGTTGTCAGTTTCTTTTGCTGTTCAGGTTTTTAGTTTGATATAGTCCCATTCATTTATGTTTGCCTGTTCTTCCCTTGCCTTTGGAGTCAAGCTCATAAAAATGCTCTTTATGACTAAAGTCCATAAGTTTGGTACTTATATTTTCTTCTATGTATTTCTTGTTTCAGGTCATATATTTATATTTTTAATCCATTTTGAATGAATTTTTGTACATGGGGACAAACTATAATCCAGTTTCATTCTTTAGAATGTGGCTTTCCAGTTTTTCCAACAGCATTTATTGAAGAGACTATCTTTATTTCATTGTGTGTTTCTGGCTCCTTTGTTGAAAACTATCTGTCCATATATGTGTGGTTTTATAGCTGGGCTCTCTATTCTATTCCATTGATCTGTGTGTCTGTTCCTCTGCCAATACCATGTTGTTTTGATTATCATAGCTCTGTATAATATGAAGTCAGGTAGTGTGATACCTTCAGCTTTGTTCTTTTTTTCTCAGTATTGCTTTGGCTATTAGGGGTCTTTTGTGGTTCCATACAAATCAGATGATTTCTCATTATATTTCTTTTTAAAACTGGCGTGGAGATTTCATTAAATCTCTATATTGCTTTGGGTAATATGGTCATTGTAATTACATTGGTTCTTACATGAACATGGGATATTTTTCCATTTTGTTGTGACCTTTTCAATCTCTTTTAATAATGCTTTGTGATTTTCAGATTCTTTGTTAAGTTTATTCCTAGGTATTTTATTCTTTTGGTTGTAATTGCAAAAAAAATTGTTTGGCATTTCTCTTTCTGAAGTTTTGTTGTTAGTATACAGAAAGGTAATGAATTTTTGCACATTGATTTTGCATCCTGCAACTTTACTGTATTTGTTTATTGTTTCTAATAGTTTTTGATGGAGTCTTTAGGATTTTCGATGTACAGAATCATGTTGTCTGCAAAAAGTGACAGTTTGACTATTTCCTTCCCTATTTAGATGCCTTTTATTTCTTTCTCTTGCCTTGTTGTTCTGGCTAGGACTTCCAGGACTAGGTTGAATAAAAGTGGTGAGAAGGGTCCTGATCTCAGAGGAAAAGCTGTCAGTTTTTCACCAGTGAGTATGATATTAGCTGTGGTTTTATCATACATGGCCTTTATTATGTGGAGGTATTTTTTTTTGAGTGTTTTAATCATAAATTGATTTTGTATCTTATCAAGTGCTTTTTCGGCATTTATTGAAAAGATCATATTATTTTTATCCTTTCTTTTGTTAATGTGGTGTATTACACTGATTGATTGCTTATGTTGAACCATCCTTGTGCCCCTGGAATGAACCCCACTTGATCCTGATGTATTTTTTTATGTACCATTGTATTCACTTTGCTAGTATTTTGTTTAGGATTTTTGCATCTGTATTCATCAAGATATCAATCTATAGTTTTCTTTTGTGTGTTATATTTGCCAGGTTTGGGTATCAGGATTATATTGACCTCATAAAATGCATTAGGAAGTATTGCCTCTTCTTCAATTTTTTGGAAGAGTTTGAGAAGTATAGGTTTTAAATCTTCCTTGAACGCTTGGTAGAATTCACTGGTGAAGCCATCTGGTCCTGAACTTTTATTTTGGGGGATGTTTTTATAGTTGTTTCAATTTCCTCATTGCTGATTGGCCTATTCAGATTTTACAATTCTTTCTGATTTAGTGTAGGAAGGTTATATATTTCCAGGAATTTATCTATTTCTTCTAGGTTATTTAATTTCGTGGCATATAGTCTTTCATAATATTCTAGTATGGTCCTTTATATATCTGTGATGTCTGTGGTGACTTCTCTCTCATTCCTGATTTTGTTTTTATGGATCTTTTCCCTTTATTCCTTAGTGAGTCTAGCCAAGGATTAATTAAAGATTAATTTTATTAATCTTTTCAGAGAAGCAGCTCTTTGTTGTATTAATTTTTTGTATAGTCTTTTTGTTCTCTATTGCATTCAATTCTGCTCTAATTTTTATAATTTCCTTTCTTCTGCTGACTTTGGGTTGCTTTTGTTCTTCTTTTTCTAATTATTTAAGATATGATGTTAGGTTGTTTACTTGGGATTTCTCTTGTTGTTGTTTTTTTTACATAGGCCTGTGATGATATAAACTTGCCTCTTATTATTGCTTTTGCTGCATCCCAGAAGTTTTGATATGTTGTATTGTCATTCTCATTTTTCTCTATATACCTTTTGATTTCACCTTTTGTTTCTTCTTTGACCCAGTCATTTTTTAATAGTATCTCCCGTGTATGCAGGTTTCTTTACTTCCTTTTTACAACTGATTTCTAATCATGGTCAGAGATGCTTTGAATAATTTCAATCTTCTTGAATTTGTTGATGATAGTTTTGTGATCCAATGTATGGCCTATCCTTGAGAATGTTCCATGTGTACTGACTAGAGGCCCGGTGCACAAAAATTTGTGCACTTGGGTGGGTCCCTCAGCCCGGCCTCTGCCCTCTCGTAGTCTGGGGCCCCTCAGGGGCCCCTTCTCCTGGCTTCTGGCACCAGTTTTCCTCCAGCGCCTGGAAACCAGGCCTTTGTTTTTCGCCAGGAGATGCGGGCGTGGCGGGCAAAGGGCTTAGTTTTTTGTGTGTTTTTTTTGCCGAGGAGAGCATGGGATCCTTTTATTGCGGGGTCAGTCAAAGGGGGGGCTGGCTAGGGTGGGGTAGGGCAGCAGCTTGTTTGGCCCCCAAGAAACCCAACTTGAGTCCAGGGCCTCGTCCGCTTCGAAGCCAAAGTCTTCCTCCACCTTTATCTGCACGGGGGCCAGCTCCAGAGTCAGCGGCCTCTTCCACCCACTGGGCCCCTCACCAGGGCCAGGGCTGCTGGCTTCTGTGGGCGCTGGCATCCTCCTGGGAAGGGAGAACCCCTCTTTCTCCAGAGGCTCATTCTCAGCATTGCCTGGGGTGGGGGCGTCTGTGCCCTGACTGCCCTTGTCCTCCAGTAAGATGGTGAACTGGCTGGCCTGGTAGTCGTCACTGTAGGGGTCCAGCACCCTCATGAGGAACCTCCGCTCCTGCTGGAGTCTCCGTGTTATCCTCTGTACTGATGGAGCCTGTTCAGGACTCACTCGTTCACCTGCTCGATCTCCCTGCAGCTCCGACCCAGCGCCTGGTACTTCTTGCGATTGAGTTCCCCTTGGCACCGCGGCCGCTGGCCTCAGGCTGCCTCCTCCTCTTCATCTCGCTCCTGGAGGCTGGAGCTGCCCAGACCCCCAGACACAAACTCCACTTCAGCTCACTCTCCAGGATGTGACCACTGAACAGCTGAGGCAGCACCAGCTCTGAGCCAGGAGGTGCTGAGAACTCCTCAAAGCCCACGGCTGCAATGGTCCACTCACTCTGCTCCAGCTCCATTTCTCCCTGGCTCCCGGTGCAGAACTTCCAACCTTGCAAACCTCTAGGTTAAAATGGCTCCAAAAATGACAGGCCCCATCCGACCACAGCCAGGCACCTGGGTCCTAGCCGCTAAGCCTCCTGGGAGTTGTAGTTCTCTATTTCTAGATCGCCTCCCTCGTCCCACCCCCACCCTGCGTCCCAGCTGAAAGGCCCTGCTCGCTGGTCTAACGCTGCCGACAGGCATTTGAGTTGCTTCCGTCTTTATTCTGGTCCCAACACCGCCCCGTCTGACCACGGAGACTCTCCACTTGGGAGGCCCAGTCCTCTCCCCGGGATGTGGCGGAGGCCGGCACGCTTGCTGCGCGTGGGCTCCAGGAGCATGGTGAAGGCCAGCATGGCGGGCTTCCCTCTTTGCTCTTTGCTCGCCATGCTGGCCTTCGCTCACTGCTCCTGCGCCTACATATGCAAATTAACTGCCATCTTTCTTGGCAGTTAATTTGCATATCGCCCTGATTAGCCAATGGGAAGCGTAGCGAAGGTATGGTCAATTACCCTTTCTGTCTTTTATTAGATAGGATGTTCTGAGATGAAAGGTTCAAGTGTTTCATTTAAGGCCAATATGTCTTCATTGATTTCCTGTTTGGATGATTTTTCTAGAGCTGTCAATGGAGTATTAAAGTCGCCGAAAGATGCAAAAACTCATGCATCTCCCTTTTGATCAGTTCTGTGTACCCCATACATTTCAAGATAATTTGGGGGTATCACTTTCTCTATTTTCTATGACATTTCTCCTTTTATTTTCCGACTTACACGGGTAGACAAGCCCAAGGCTTTCTTACATTGGAGGAGGTTTGTGGCAGTGGGATAGAATTTGTCTACAAGAGACTTCAGTTGCCTGATTTTGCTTTCCCATGGCCTAAGCACTGAAGATTTACCCTGTGTCCCGGAGACAGGCAGAGGAGCTGGGGAGACTGTGACCCTGGCTGGCCCTGAGGCAATGAAAAGATGGCAGTGCTCGGCCATTGGACAGTCAGAAAGGTAGCAGGATCAGAGGGCAGTGTGTGAGAAGTTTAGGAGCCAAACACTGAGCCAGAGGTCAGATGCCCTGCCCCTCCCCCAGCTGTTCCCACCAGGAGGACTTCTCTGTGAGGCCCTGAGGGGCCTCCAGTGAGGCTAAGATAGCAGTTCTCATGGTGGGGGGGGGGGGGGGGAGGTGGTCTGGGTCAGAATGGCAATGATTTGAAAAAATAGAAGTAAATTTATTTCTTGCATACCTGAGTATGTGGGCAGCAAATACTGCCAGCCGATCATAACTTCCCAAGAACTGTTCCAGGACAAGTCTGATAACCTCTTGTACATTGACTCTGACTAACAGAATTAAGAGGTGGAGAAAAAAAGAGAGATTTTGAAAGGTAGTTCTCTTTTGCCTCTTGGCGTGTTTTCACAAAGAAAAGGCATAAAGGGGGCAAGTCCACATTCTTTCCGAAGCCGCCTTCTTCCTGTTACCAGGAATTGACTCCACTGTTGCTGTAGCTTTTTAACAAATTATTCTTTTATAGCCTTTGGTTTATTGTTGTTGTTTTAGATAGGGAAGGCTCTAAGGCAGGGTGAGGAAAGGCTCCCGTGAGAGAGCTTGAGGGCCTGAAGGACAGGGTCCCTAACTCACTGTCCTGTGTTCCATTCTTGGCTGGATCTGAGGATGAAGCAGGCACCGCAGTTGTGGTTGGTTTGGAGTAGGGAGGAGTGCGTGCTTCTGGCTTCCTGCCAGTGCAGTTTATCTGCTGGGGCTGCATCGACCTCACGGAAGAAAGTGTGGGCCTTCCAGAAGAATCCAACTGCAAGAAAGCTGAAGACACATTTGGGGGTGCTTGGGTAGTACATGTATAGGAAGAGGAAAACCTCAAGTGGCCTAGTGATGAACAGCCATAGATAAACAGATGGGTCTCACTGCCACTGAGGAAGGAGGCAGGTAAGGTCACAGAGAGAGACACTCAGGGACCAGAGTGGTCCCACGAGTCTGGGCTGTTCTCAAGAGAAATGAGTCTAGATACTAAATAGACTGCTCCAGCATGACAGCTGCAGATAAGATAAAGGCTTCTCATTGTCATTCATCTTTACAAAAATAACATGACAAAAAGCAGACTATGTCCGTCCATTGTGGCTCAATGGTTGAGCATTGCCTATGGACCAGGAGGTCATGGTTCAATTCTCGGTCAAGGGCACATGCCTAGGGTATGGGCTCGATCCCTGGGATGAAGGGGCATGCAGGAGGCTGTTAATCAATGATTATCTCTCATCATTGATGTTTCTACCTCTCTCTCTTTCTTCCTTCCTCTCTGAAATCAATAAAAAAAATTTTTTTTAAGAAGACTGGTTTATAAGAGCAGACGTTTGATATTAGCTTCATCCCTTGCTAAGAAAATAGACATTTTGCCATAAACTCCAAAAATGACTTTACAGAAGTAAATGCCATATGCAGGATTCTGGTAGAGCTGGGTTGGGGGAGGGAAGTGAACATGGGGAAAAGTGAGTGTACCTCTCTGCCTTCCAGTCTAAGAGGTTAACAGTCACCGTTTTTTATATTCCCTTCAAAGAAACGGTGGCTGAGGAGCTCACATGTACAAGCATGGACAGGCTAACACTGAAAATGCAGAGCAGGGATCATCACCAACTGCCCCTCACCTGCCTTGGCCACTTCCTACCCTGCATTCAACCTCTTTCTACCAAGGCATAGGATGGACAAATAATCACATTTTGGGGCTGAATACTACCTAAAATATGTTTTGTTTTATCTGAACAAGGTTGTTTCTTAAAAAGCAATTGTCAAATCATTTCTTGTGAAACATGAATTTTGGTAAATTTGGAAAATCTAGCAAAACAGGGCCCCTGGCATCACATGCTCACAATCAGATGGGGCAAAAGAGCAGCTCCTTTTATAGATAGGTGATAGCTCCTCAGTTGGCTGTAGCTCCCAGCACTCCTTAGTGCACCACTAGCTTGGTTCACTTCATTCACTTACATTATTTCCTGGTCCCTGTTGTTCTACGGGGCTGTGGCCTCTGGGAGAATGGATTCAGAAGACCTTTCAAGACCAGGCTTGGTTGTGACCTGGCTGGATGCCTCTTCTAGCACACACTTAACTGCTCTGAACTATGGATTCCTTTTCTCTAAAACCAGTCATGATCTCTCCTATGGTACCTCATAGGACAGTGGCGAGACTAACAAGGTAGTGCTTGAAATTGTTTGGAAGACTGCAAATAAAATATAGTTCTAGAGTAGTGCCTTTCCCCACCTCTATTAGGTGTTCCTTTAGATGAGCTGTTCTGGTGTCTTTTCTTTTAATAAGTGCTATCTGATTCATGTCTGTACACTAAATGGCCTCGAACACATCCAGGTGGACAAGCCTGCAGTCTTCTGGGTGACAATACGATGGAAAGAAAGAAGAAGAAAACACTTCGCTTGATATTTCTGATACATTTGAAGTCTGCTGAATGTCAAATCTATGACTGCCTCTGCTCTTTGGGTTCATAAACTATGACCCTCTTTTGTCAAACTCTTTGAAGGCTGGCCTAGCACATACCAGGATTCTGAAGACTCTTTCCAAATTTGTTTTCTCAAAGGCAAACGCTGAAGCTTCCATGGGGAGGGCAGAGACACTTCCACAGTGATTGGGGCTGGAGAGCCTCCCCACCCACGCCAGCTGTCTGCCTCTCACACGCAGGTCACATAAACAAAGTTTTATCTAACCCCGCCATTAGCTCACCGCAAGATAAACACTTTGAGAAATAAATGTATAGCAGCTTTTCCACCAACGTCCACCCAGGCCAGAGAAAACGTCAGCAGAAGTTGGAGGGAGACTAGAGCTGATTGTGTTGGTTTAGCTGAGGCTGTCAGAGAAGGTACTAGGACCCAGTAGTTAGTGAGAGAGGCAGGTGACCCCTTAGTCCTGTGTGCTTCATGCTCCCTGGGATGGGGACATGGTTACTCACTTGTAAACCTACCCCATGAGTTTTTTCTAGCAAAGTAACTCTTTCAACATGCACTCAAGTGTTGAGTCAGGCATTTGGCTGTATTCCTAGGCCAGACTTCAAGTCTTGCTGCCCCTTGACATCCAGAAGGAGTTCATTCAATCTTCCCATGATCTCTGGGAAATCTATGTCCCAAGCACTTTGACTTTGGGGGCAATTATTTCCCAATTCTTACTCTTTTTCATGTTTGGTTGATCCTTGGAGAGAACTCAAACCTGCACTTTAATCAACATACACAAGTGTGTGCACATAGATACAAACACATACAATCATTTATGTCAGGGGGATATTTTAATAAATGGTTGAAAGGATAAAAGGATTTGCATGAATAAATGCAAACAACTTAAAGTCAACATTAGATAGTCCAACTCTTCAAAGTCCTTCAATCACGTGCACAAACTGCTGGTGGAGCGGCTGGTATTCTCTCTCCTTCTGGTCCATTTTCTCTCAGTTTCTCCAGATTCCCTTTCCTTTCTAAGGCAGAGCAGATTAAGCCAACCCCCAGCACCATGGTCCAGGCTAGCCCATTCCCTCCTCTTCATCCCTGGCACTCGTCAAGGAATTTTCTTCTGAACAAAAGTAATTCCCTCCCCATGAGAAATCAGATCAGGAACAAGGAGTATGGTTCTTCCCCTTTAGTTACAACTGGAAGCAAAACAAAGATTCATTGCTGGGGCTGAAATAAGCTGAATTGGCAGCAGGAAAAGACAACCTCTGATGTTCAGAAGACTCACAGAGAACATTGCACAGCAAGCATGTCAAACTCGCAGCCCGCGGGCTGCATGCTGTCCACACTGAATGTTTTTGTGGCCCAGCCAATATAACAGTATGTAAGAAACATTTTAATAAAAATTTTGTAACTCAATTTTTACAATATCCTGTTATACATAATTATGAATAATGAACAACAATGTTTGCTAATGACTGATCACTATAATCGTGTTGTACTCATTTCCCTTATGCACAGGCGCACCATTTCTCTCCACTAAGACTAGCAGCGAATATTTTAGCAGCCAATTGCCACATCATTAGTCGTGGACTGACTTGTTTGGTGTGCCAAAAAGAAATACTTCGCTCTCAGAGGACAAGAAAAATAGGTTTATTTGTGTTACATTTATTATTTTGTGCAGTTATTCTGTGTCTGGTAAGTTCAAGTTCAAGATTGTTATATTTAAAGACTTGCATTAAAAGAAACAACAGCACTAGGCTTGAAAGCTTTGCACCCCATTTGCCAATTAGATAATCGGGTGCTTGGAAACTGGTCCCGAAAAACTACAGTCCCATCTGTGGCATCCAGCCTGCGAGTGCCCTCCAGAGGAGGTTTTCATGTCAGGACTGGTCTGAGGGAGGCTCCTGTGTTCTCACTGTGGGCCACTGCCCCCCACCTTTCCAGGTCTGGAACCCATTGTCCTTCCCCTACCTCTCAGCACCTCTTTCCCAGACTGGCTCACTCTCCTTGGGTTCCCATAAGTGCAACCGCGTCACATAAACACTATTATTACTGCCGCAGTAACAACAACTAGTCATGGGACTATTCTGTCCCAAGCACAATATTGGAAGCCGTGCATGTATTATCTCCTTTAATAGTCACCACATTTGATAATGATATAATTTGTTAGTCATAGAAACCATTGCTACAAATAGCTCACTTTTCAAATGAGGAAACTGAGGCAGAGGGGCTGAGGGGCTGAGTGGCAGCAGAGGGAAGATGGGGAGCAAGGACCACTGAGCAGGTCCTGCCCTGCCTCGGCCTGGCCCCATTTGGCTTCTTTACCAGGAAGCCACAGGGCACGGGCGAGGTTTGCCAGGCCTGGGGATTCATTACACAGCAGTAGTAATTGGGACCCGCAGGCCGCCACTCACACACCCATACACATAATCTAATGATCTGAAAAGATCAGGTGGTGCTTGGATCAGAATATAATTCTTCATTTTATGCATTTTATGCAAAATGGAGGATATAAAGTAGAGACAGCAGGGCATGGGTTTGAAAGCAGCCAGATTTCTTTGCTGCTCTTCCCTCAGTCCTTATGTGCGTGCTGCTGAACTTCCCCAGCCACCCATCACTTTCCTAACCTGCAAGGTGGGTTCGGTAGCCCAGTGCCAGAGGTGATGAGAGGAAAGGAGATACATATACGCATGTACATGCACATATGCACATATATGTATATGCATAGCTGCATGTGTACACACGCATACACACATGTGTACACATGTATTCTGCCTAGCATAGTGCTTAGCACAGATTCAAACCTCATTAAGTATACATCCTCCTCCATCCTCCAGAAAAGATTTACTTCAAATAACACCATCTCAAACATATTTCAAACGGACATTATTTTAAAATGTCTTTTGGGGGAGCATTTGCCTCTCCCGGGGCAGCCTGCCCTTCACCCAGCCTTTCCGTAAGCCCTGCCTCCTCCTCTCCTAGCAAAGGTGGGGTTGACAGGCACACCTGCCCTTCAGGCTGAATCTTTTCATGAACCAGCTCAGATCCCCTGGGGACCTTGACAAAGTGCAGGTTCTGAGTCAGAGATTTGGGGGAGGAGGGGGAGGGTCAGCATTTCGGACAAGCTTCCAGCTGAAGGCCAGGCTGCTGCTCCCTGGACCCCATCTGTTGACCAGGAAGGCCAGGGGCCTCTACTCCTCGGATAACCCGTGAACGCCAGCTCTGCAAAAGGAAGTGAGGCCCTGCGCTCCTAGTGTTTGATTACACACACATTCAATCATTTACTTATTCAGCAGGTATTTTGAACAGATGTGCTATGGGCCAAGCATATCTAAAACCAGCTCCTTTATGATAAAAGATCTCATTTTATGAGCAGTCTATTATGTAGAATGTGTTTTACAGCAAGCCCTACTTACCAGAATTCTGGAAAGTTAGCACAAACAGGTATTCCTACGAAACTGTTATTTCTAACAATTGGTACAGTAGGAATAAACATATCTCCAAAACAAACAAAACACACACACACACACACACACACACACACACACACACAGAGAGAGAGAAATATACATAAAAGAAGACAAAACTATGTGGACCCGGCCAACCTCGCTGATATTAACACAAGGGCAGGGTGTTCTAAGCCAGCAACAGCTTTGCTTGGGTATTTCCTTCAGGTTCACCACCCATTGTCTGCAAGGCAAACCCAAGTGTATTTGCCAGCACTGGCAGAGATCTCTGGTTCTGCCTTCACCCCACAGCCCTGCAGGCCAATCCAGAGACTTCCCTACTACGCTGTTTATATGTTCAGAAACCAAGCTCACTGTAGTGCAGCAATCTGTGCTCTGTACCTGATATCTTTGTAACTGTGTCAGAAGAGAAGGGAGATTCTTAAAATAACAGTTATTATCGCAGGTATTTGGCACCTGCCAGGTATTATCTAGATCTCCACATGGTGACAATGCTAAAATTACCAGAAAAGATGATTGTCTCCAGAAAAGATGATTGTCTCCATTATACCACTAGGATGCTTAGCAAGGCAGGAAAAGCAAATGCAAGGTACTTTAGTGCCTCTTCAAAGACCTGGGGACTGCAGCCAGGACAGGAATAGGAGAAAGGACACCCTCTGATAGTAAAAATCTACTGGAAACATGCTAATATGCATGTAGAATAGACACAGCCATAGAGTCTGGAGAAATGAGAGCTTCCAATAACAAGTTTGGGGGGGTGTGTGTCAAAGGAACAAACAGTTTCATTATTGGTGGAATGAGTTAAATTCTCTCCCCCACCCACTTGTGTGTATGGTTTGGGCCCTATTTAGTTGTTTTGCTTTTTGTTTTTTGTTTTTTTTTATGTTTCTGACTCCAGCTTATCTCAAATCTTTTAGAGAAGTAGACATGGATACTTTTAGCCAGCAGAAAGAAAACGACCATTGGGATGTGTATGAAAAGTATCATTTCTATCACTTCAATTGTTCTGTTCTGATAAGCAAGTATAGTACATACTTATTACAGAATATTTGGGAAAAAAATATTTTTTAAAAGAAATACCACCCATAATCTTAGTACTTAAAACTTGAATAGTCTCTCTATATACCTGTACACACCTTTTAAAATTAAATTACCACAGAAAAGTTGTAAGCATAGTTTCAAGAACCTTCATATACCCTTTATCCAGATTCATCAATTGCTTCCATTTTGCCCCATTATCATGCACTCGGATTCTTTGTTTCTCTGTCTAAACCATTGAGAGTGAGTTAGAGATATCTGCATACTAAATATTCCCGTTGAGTTTCCTTAAGAACAAAGATGTTCTCTTATATGACCACAGTACAATAATCAAAATTAGAAAGTTTAACATTAAGCAATACTATATTCAAATCCATAGGTGACACTTTAACAATGTCAATTGTCCCAATAATGCCCTTGATAGCTCTTTCTCCCCTTCCCAGCATCCTCTCCAGAACCACACATGCATTCAGTTGCCAGTTCTCTTGAACATCCCCTCAACTCCACATAGTGTTCTTGATCTTGATGTTTTAGAAAGCGTAGGTCAGTTATTTTGTAGAACGTCCTTCAGTTTGTGTTTACCTGATGTTCCCTAATGAATTGACTCAGGTTATGCACTCTGGGCAGTAATGCCACAGATGTACTTGTTGTTCTTGTCAGGGCATCATCTCAGGTGTTATGTGATGTTGGTTTTGCCCAATGTTGCTGATTCGAGCTTCCATCCCTTGGTTTAAGGTAGTGTTCACTAGGTCTCTCCACTGTACAGGTACTATTTTCCCCTTTCACGGACCACTTTTTTAAAGAAAAAAAAATCTGTCTTTTTTTATCTTACATCAACATTATTACCAGTGTTACCAGGACTTTAGACAGCATCCTCATTCCACAAACAAGGACCTTTGTTTAAATCCTCCAAAGATGATGGGCAGTGGCCATAAAGGAAGTGTGAGCCCTGAGACCGAAAGGTGTGCTGCACGTCTCTGCAGAGCAACAGATGGAGAGAAGATCTTGATTTTCCATCTTCCTCTGATTAGGCAGCTGTGAGGGGGAACACACCTGAGGACAGGGGGCATGCTCACTAGACATTCTCAAATTATCCACCAAAGTAAAGAACTGGTTCTCAAACTTGAACATAATCAGAATGCTCTGGCGGCCTCATGAAAACATGGATTCCGCCCTAGCTGGTTTGGCTCAGTGGATAGAGTGTAGTCCTGCAGCCTGAAGGGTTCCAGCTTTGATTCCAGTCAGGGCACATGCCCAGGTTTCAGGCTCCATCCCCAGTAGGAGGCGTGCAAGAGGCAGCTGATCAATGATTCTCCCTCATCATTGATGTTTCTATCTCCCTCTCCCTTCCTCTCTGAAATTAATAAAAATATTTAAAAAAAAAAAAAACATGGATTCCTAGGCCATGAGTTTATGATTCAGAGCAAGTCGGGTGAGGCCGAGAGTTTGCATTTCTAGCGAGGCCAGGGTGATACTGTCGTTGCTGTTCTAGGGATCCCATTTTGAGAACCACTGATCCAGACTTCTTTAGAATAACAACTACTAGCAGTGTCCAGCTCAGGCAGGAAATCCATTTCCTGTTCTTCAGCCTCATCTGAGAAGTCCTTTGGCCACCATCTCAAAGTCTATTGACCTTCACCTTCTCACATCACTTGTTTGCTATAAAAATTACCTCATTGGAATCACAGAGATCAGACTTAAAAAAAACATGATGTTAAGAAAATTGAAAATCTATTCCAGATGCTTGCTCCAAAATCATTCTTTCTATATTCATAAATAACTAAAGCATTTATAAAATATGCAGACCCTAGAGCTCCAATTCCAGAGATTCTGGCTATTAAACAAAAGCCTTAACTTCCAAGCCGAAAGTCTTCTTAAAAAAAAAGGTTTATTGGGCCATTGTTAGTAAGAAAGGGATCAGATGCTGGGCCATGAAGTCCAAGCCAGCAGCAGCACCTGGTGGAAAAGGTGACATGACACGTCCACTGGCCCCCTGTCCTGGAGTTGATGAATGCTTCTATACATCCCGTTCCAGGGGCCGGGTGGGGGGTTGGGGGGGGGGTTGTGTAAGATGTAAGTTGTTTAAGTTGTTTTGAAAGAATTTACGTTGGTTACAGATCAGGGGGCGGGAAAGGGCAAAGTGGAGGCAGTTCTATGATAGAAACACAGTCAGTGAGGAAGAAATATTGACTACATTTGATTGGTTACAGGCAACAGCCTGAAAGTCCATTCATGTGATGGATGTCATGGCTTCTCTGGTCAGTTGATTGACGCCTAGAGATTGATTCAAAGCTCCAACATACGTTCAGGAATGTGAGCAGTCTTTTGTCAGCTGGTTCACAGCTCCTAACTGGATAATTATTCTTTCTCCCACTCTCTGGCCACTGGAATTTAACTTAGAACACCTCAGAGCATTTTGCTTGCCATGGCTCTAGAACAGCCGTGGGCAAACTACGGCCCGCGGGCCGGATCCGGCCCGTTTGAAATGAATAAAACTAAAAAAAAAAAAAAAAAAATACCGTACCCTTTTATGTAATGATGTTTACTTTGAATTTATATTAGTTCACAAAAACACTCCATCCATGCTTTTGTTCTGGCCCTCCGGTCCAGTTTAAGAACCCATTGTGGCCCTCGAGTCAAAAAGTTTGCCCACCCCTGCTCTAGGAGCTAGGGGCCAAGAATGTATAGTTTAACCAGAAAATCTTAAAGGGACATTCGATTTTGAGATACCTGTTATGTACCCTTCCTGCAGCCTCCACACAGATGAACTGTGGACAATTCTTAGTCTCCTTTGCAAGATCCTTTTACTCATTTTTCAGAGTAAGGCTCTCAAATTTCAGTGTTCATTAGAATCATCTGGTTAGTGTGTTAAAAATGTAGACCCCAGACCGCAACTTCCCATCCACCCGACAGGGTCTCAAGTCAGTGGTGACCCCAAGGCCTGCATTTGACCACACCCCCTAAATGATACTGAGAAGCGCTGTTCTGGAGGAAAGTGATAGCTCCAGTCTCAGGGCTCTCTGCATGACGAGGGTCGAGTCATCACTCAGCAAATATTGATTTTTAGCATACATCGTGTTAGTAAAACAGAAGAGTTGGAACGGGCTAGTGTAAGTGCTCCTAATGCTATGAAAACACGTCTCCCACAGCTGTTCCAGATGCTGCCTTTGAAGATGACCCCGCCCAGCTTCTAGAGGGCTGGCAGAAAAGAGCACACATATCAATCTTGAACACACCTCCTTTCACTCTGGCCACAGGCCCACTTTTTAGTCATATCAAACTGTTCAGACAGTGTCAACATTCAAATGTCCTTCAGTACAGGCATCACCCAGAATCTAACTCTAGCTTCCAAAGTGATGAGGAGAAATGTTCTCAATGAGTTGAAACCCACCAAAGTGCCATCAGGGACTAGAACAGTCAGGAGACAGGAGCCCTCCACTTTACCCTTGAGGTGCTTGAATTGCCCACCCACCCACAAGTCTCCTGACTCCATCTCTGTCCCTCCTTCTCTGATGTAGAGAAGAAGTCTGAGAAAATATTCAAGTTCTCTATCATTGTAAAGTCTTCCCAGGGTCTCCAAGCTGAAGGAAATCCCTTCCCCATGGTCCCTGAACCTTAATCCAGTCTCCCATCTGGTTCTAGTATATTGGAAGAATTCTTTATTTACCTGCCTCTCTCCTACCTACAGTGGATTGTGAGCTCTCAAGAAAAGACACCAGCTTTGTTTTTGTCCCTTAATCCAATGTCTGGAGCTGGCAAAAGCCTAGATGAATGAATGAATGAATGAATGAATGAATGAATGAATGAACGAATGAATGAATGAATGAATGAATGAATGAATAACTTCCCAAGGATCCAACCCTGGAAAGACAATGGCAATACAGGTAGAAAGCCATGTCTGAGCAGCCACACTATTGTAAGGGCGAGGGCAACATGATAGGGAAGAGAGAAAAGCCACAGACAGACAGTGAGATGGGGTCTGGAATACCAAGGTGAGGTAAGCATCCATCCCTGTGTATGTTTGGAGGAAGGCAGACTCAGTGCTCAGTGCCTGAGGCAGAACTGCTTGAGGATAACTAGTCCCAAAGCCTGGGAAGTAGCTAAGAAGTTGGCAGGCTTCTCCAGTTATGGGATGCATGGCAAGATGCCAGATGGGTCCAAGTACTCTTAAGGGCAGAAGAAATTGGCCCCACTCCCCTCATCCCAAAACGTCCCTATTCAATGTTGGTTGTTGACAATTTCTAATCTAGAGTCTAGTGTTGACCCAGGCTGCACAACTGGCCCTTTCTTACCTTCTGCTTTATCTTCCACAAACTTTAATTGGGCTTCTCTCTTTTGATGGTTCTTTCATTTCATTATGAGAGAATAAATCCATAAAATATCATGCATGATGAACATTCCTTCTAAGCTGAAGTACACATTCACAACTCTAGAGCCTCTTGATTTTTGAGAGGCCAACAATTAGAAAACTGGGAGGATTCCACTGGTGAAGAGAAGAAGAAAGGCTGTGAAGAGGACCCAACTTGCCCATTCTGACCCCTCCATTTACATTCAGCAAAGCAAGAATGGGAACGGTCTTGAAGGACAGCTTCTGGTCAGCGGGTTCCGTTGAGACAGACCTTGTTTTTCAGAACTCGCTGCTTTCTCCTGTTAATCCCTCTTATGGGGCTGCCTTTTTCCTGGCTGCTGGGTTGGTTTTTCAATTGCTTTTCTGAGTAGGATTTAGATAAACAGCACATTTCAATTACAATACAAATGATTCTGGCACCTTCCAAAGAGCATAAACCCAGCAAGCCAAGAGCAATAAAAGGTGTTGTCAAGCACGGCTCAGCAAGATGGTGCAATCCAGCAATCCAATTTTTTTTTAATATTCAGAAAACACAAACCATATAATTAAATGAATTTTTTAGTCTGTTTTCTGCTGAAGTTACTTGAGTCATATTTGTTGACTCTTTTTAATATAAGTGATTTATAAGATTCCTAAAGAGACTACTGCTGCTAAAGATGATGACACCAGCTATGTAATTTGTTCGTTGGCTAAGTCTTCATTAAAGCTGTCTCCCTGCTCTTCCCCTAAGAGAATTTGCCCCTCCTGCTTATCCAGAGGGTGGGACTGTGTTTGTGTCATCTGACCCTGACCCTGGCCACAGCTACTTGATCCAGGACAGAATACCGGACCCAAGCTGGGCCAGTCAAATTCCATCTCCTGGTAATCTGAATATGGACCCCTGAGAATCATTTATTTAGAGAGTGGTGGTTCACCAAAATGTAAAACTTAAGCTTGGGGGCAGCTTGGAGCCAAATGCAAATAGTAGACGGCCCTGATAGATACATGTAGGATGTACATGAAGGTGTTATCAGTGGAGAGTTCTCCTCATCCCCTCCTTTTGACTGAGAATGTGGCTTTCTTGCAATATCACAAGAAAAAGAATTTTCCGAGACTCGCATGAGAGAATGAGTGGCATTTATTTGCATGGAGTTAAATCCCTGCATTTTCAAGGTTCCATTTCCCTCCGTCTCATCATAGAAGTGTAGCTGTGGTTTCAGCAGAGCTAGGATTAATGCCACTGCCCAGAGTCTCCATTCTAAATCTGCACAGTCTAATCCAGCATCAGACTAGCTCAGCTATGTACCCCACTGCAGAATATCATTCTATTGTGTGTGTATCCGCAGGGCCACATGGCTATGGAGGGAACATGGGTGAATGCAAGAGAAACACAAGAGCCCAGATCCCAGAGGGCCAAGGGCAACAAGAGAGTGAGAATTCCTGTCTGGGATATGTATTCCAAAATTTTCACGTGGGCTTGCAAAGGCTCTGCTCCTCTGGCCAATTATCTCTGTTCCCAGGTTTGACTGACAGGCACCTTCCCTATGTCACCCCAATTCACTGTGCAAGCTCCCATCTTCCCCTTTGTCCAGTCCCTTCTCCAGTCATCTTCAGGGAATGGGCTGGTGATTCCCTGGGGAGTGTGAAATTGCAGCTTCTTGGTGAATCTATCCAAATGACCATGCTTATAATGTCTTGCCTCCCTTTTGCTCCTTTCCTATTATTAATAACTAGCTAATTACAACAATATCAAAAGGAGAGGGAGAGGTGAAAGACTGGGGTTTCCACTCTGCCTTACGAATGAGGAGAGGTTTGAGAGACAATTCTCCATGCCTCTCCCATTAATTTCAGCTTTTGCTCTGAACTACCTTCTCAAGGATCTTTGTACAGTAATAGCCTTAGGAGAGTAAGATTAAGGTTTCTTAAAGTCAACGTTTCTCAACTCTGGTGTAAACTCACTGTGTGCAGCATCCACTTGGGCCCATCTGCCTCTGTCACGCAGAGACTGGATTTAGGGTTATTGTAAACATGAAGTTCATGCTACCTGAGTGATAAAGTCCTTACCTCTGACCCAGGAGTCTCCTGTGGGTTTTGTGGGTTTTTTTCCAGCTTCCGTGAGATGTGTGAAGCTAACTAGTTGGCTTTCATAGGTGAATCTTCAACCTTCCTTAGTTCTTGATAGAGCATTAAGAAGTAGACTATTTTATAAAGCTGCTCACTCTGTGCATAAGACAATGACAGGTAGAGTGTGGTTACTAAGAAAGCCAAAACCTTCTTTCTAAACTCCAGAAGTTTAACATCCACCTAGAACCACTCTTACAATGAGCTCTTTTAGCTTCCAACTAGATTTGTAGGAACTTTTAGTATGAGCTCATTTTTAAATACATACATTATAACCTAAACATCAGGAGGGCACTTGTCTATGTCTTGGTTCCTATGTCATTCATTGTGACAGAATTTGAATTTCCAAAGCTAACATAGGAGCAAAAACATTTTTCAAATGCTCCTGTAATCTTTCTCATGGGGTAATAGGAGGAGGGCCAGAAAGTCTACTTCCTCTTGCTGTAAGTAAATTGTCTAGGGACAGAATGTCTGAATTAATAGCTTACTTCCTGTAACAATGATCATAATGATAAGTGCTAAGAACATGTAAGTTTCAGGATCCTACCCTGAGCATTCTGTGTACGTCACATGAGTCAACTGTTTAAATAGAGTCTGGTCCCTAGCAAGTGTGACATGAGTGTTTGCTTGCATTATTATCATATTACCTACTTCAATTAGATAAGAACTCTTGTGTTCATGTCTGAGAGATGAGAAAAGTAAGGCTTAAAAAGGTCAGTGACTGGATCAAGGATAATGAGTTGGAGTGTTTTGGCTACAAGTCCAGAACACACATCTGAAAGCACTAAAGCAACAAGAATGTGGATCACCTCAGAAAAATAAGTTCAGTAGAAGCAGTGCCAAAACTGGCTACCTCATCAGCTCTCTGTATTACCAAGCACCCTAGTTCTTTCCTACTTCTTCCCTATTATCTTTAACGTATTGGCTTTCATATCGGACAAGCTTTCCCCCTCATAGTCACAAAGTGGCTGTAGCCCCTCCAAGCATTATAATCCCATGGGACAATAGCCAAAGCTTTCCCAGAAGTTGCACCTACAACTTCCATAATCTATTTCCATGTCTCTTTGACCAGAATTGGGCCACATGCCCATCCCTAAAGCAATCACAGATTCTGGGGAGGGAACCAATTTCAGCACTTAAGTACATTTAAAACTAAATCCTAAACAAAATCAGAAATCTGACCCCAAGATAGGAGAGGTAGTGGAGTTTGGGAGGCTTGAAACATTGGCTAAAATGTTTGGCCCAAGGTTGCATATTTCTGCAGTGATTTTGGGAGTATGATCAGAGGAGGGTCAAAGCTGCCTGCTGCTGGTGTTGCTGCCAGAGGAACCCCTTTTGTCATAGTAAGCATAATAATGTCTTTCGTCTTTGGGTGGATCTACACTGGCTTCAGCTGTGTTCTCCTGTTCCTCGAATTGTACAAGAAATCTAGAAAACTTGTCTACTTTGGTCTGGACAATGCAGGCAAAACCACTGTTCTACACAAGCTCAAACACGACAGACATGCTCCAACATTACATCTGATATCCAAGAGCTGACAATTGCTGAATTGAGTTTTACAACTTTTGATCTTGGTGGGCATGAGCAAGCAAGATGAGTTTGGAAAAATGATCTCCCAGTAGTTAGTGGGATTGTCTTTCTGGTCGACAGTGCAGATCATCCTCACCTCATGGAATCCATAGTTGAACTTAACGTTTCAATGATTGTCAAAACAATATCCAATGTGCCAATCCTTATCTTGGGTTACAAACTGACAGAACAGAAGCAATCAGTATAGAAAAACTCTGAGAGATATTTGGGTTTTATGGACAGACCACAGGAAAGGGGACTGTGACCCTGAAGGAGCGGAATGCCCGCCCCATGGAAGTGTTCATGTGCAGTGTGTTCAAGAGGAAAGGCTATGGTGAGGCTTCCGCTGGCTCTCCCAGTACATTGACCGATGTTTGGACAGAAAAGAGGAGTTTTACTTCTGGGGACTGATCCTATTTATAGCTTCCTCATGAACTTTTCTAATAGAACAAGAAAAGCTCTCCAACCACCTCTGGTATTGAGAAGCCAAGATTCTCTGTCAGCTCTCACTTCACCCAGTGGCAACATGTGCTCTTCTCCACATGGTTGGAGGTCATGCTGCCCATGTACTGGAGTAAGCCGGCATCCCGGGCCTCGGAAGCTGGCAGGATTTGGCAGGTGAAGCTGTGTGCCATCAGCACGCAACTGAAAAGGAAAACATGTCTCACCACTGTGGTTGATTTCAAAAGAAATGATTCCATTTTTCAAAGGAAGTGCTACTGTAATTGGTTTATCTTCTAACATTTTGAGTTTACAGTCTACTTGGTTCAGGATTTTCTGTTCTTTTTGTTTTAAATCTAGTGAGTGGCATTTAGATACCTCATACAATTATGCAGAGGTACATGTTGGAGACCAGAGCTCGGTCAGGTGAACCTACTCCTGTTGGGTTAGCAGGTTAGTGGGAGAAGCTCCCCTGTTTGTCTAACTGCCTGTATTAGGTGGCATCACCTTGTGCACAGAGAACTTGGAAAGGGCAGAACCTGGCCTCACAGGTGCAGCAGGTATCCACTGTGGCAAGCGAGGGTTATTCCCCGTCACGGAGTCTATAGCAGATTGCTCACTGAGGAGGAGTTCGTTAGAGAGTGGGTTATTGTTGTTATTATTACTTATAAAGTTAACAAATTTCAGCAAGTCTTTCCTTTTAACTGTTGAGAAGTTTCACTTCTCTCTCTTTTCTGAATAGAAAACTTTCCTGAATAGAAAAGTCACACAGGACAAAGTTAACAGCAGAAGGGCTCTTAATTCTGTGGTTTAAGAACTTAAAAATCTAGTGTTGTGGCATTTTGTCAAAGCTTGGAAAGATTCACTCAGCAGGCTTTAAGTTTTCCACTTGCAGAATTTGCTTGGGGCAAAACCAGATGCATCAGGAGCTTTGAGATACCAAGCACCAGAGACACTGGTTGGGGTGTTAATCAGAATCAACACATATAGTACTTACTGGTGCCAAACATTGTGTGTTTCACATGTCAACTTGTTTAGCCCTGGTTCAATTCCCATTCAGGACACATGCCTTGACTCTGGGGAAAAACCTCTCTATCAGCCCTGAATCTTTCAATCTTTTGTTCTTCCGGTGCATATGAGTTTGTCATTATGATGATGTGTTGAGGGCAGTGACTCTTGGTATCCACTCAATTCTGCTTTCCTCATTTTAGTAATCTTTAAAAGCTAAGATCCTTTTACCAATCCCTGCACCCCACTCCTGACCCAGGCCTGAAGCCTGAGGCATGGTGGCACTGGAGAGCTAAGTAGGGAAATGGGACAGATAAAAGAGTGTCCTCAGGAAGAGCCAAATGTTACCCAAAGGCACATATCCCCCTCCACCTCCATCTCAGGAGAGAGTCAAGCAACCCCACTGCCCACTCGCTGGAGAACCCACTGTTGCTTGAGTGGTCTGCATCTCAAATGCTTCTCTGATTCCTCCCTAAACATAAAAGACTTAAGAGAGTATTTTTGAAAACAGTATGATTCTCTACTCTGGGCCTTGGACACAGGACATTTCACTTGAATCTCTAGCAGTTCCTGGTCTCGTCAGTGAAGTGCACACCTCAACTTGTCCTCTACAAAACCCCTTCTGGAGGGTGTTCTGGGGAGAGCAGTGACAGCCTAGTTGATCCAGTGCCTAACAGACTCATGTTTTCCTGCCACTTACTGTGGTAATGCATCAAATTAAATTGAAGAGTCTTCCCTTATTAGAGTATCCATTTATCCTGATTTGCCTGGACAGCATAATTACTAATAGAGTTTCTTTCACTCCCAAAAGAATCTGGTTTGAGTATAATCCATTTTCAAGTTGTGAGTCAAGGCAGAAAAGGTTTGCTCTGTTTTGGTCATTTTTACAAAGTTGGGATAATAATAATAATGTTTTTCCCATGCATCTCAGGATTGTTTTAAATACAAGTTAGATATGAAAAGACTTTCACAAACCTATATCAACTAATAACAAAATCATTTATAATAATGCAGGGTGGGTTATCAATGGCCTCCATCATCCCCTGTAAACTTTGCCCTCTGAAGGCAGCCAACCAGTGGAACATCAGACAGCATGGGGCCATGTAGGGGCAGGCAGATCTTCTCTTTAGTCTCATTTCCAAGACTGCCCCTTTAAGGGCACCAAAGAAGGGTAGAAAAAGAAACAACCAGGAGCTGACAGTCACTGCCCACAACCACAGCACTCAACCATGTAATTACTATCATCAGGCCCACTTTCCAGAGGTGGAAACTTAGACATAAAGACACTGTAGAACTTGTCCAAGGTTGGGATCTGATAAGAGGTGGAGCTAGATTTGAACCAGGCAGTCTAGTGTCAAGGTCACAACACTGCTGCGTCCTGCCCTATCTGCCCATGTCTTCCCTGGTACAAGCACACAGCTCTTGCAACAGCCCTGAGGCTCCTTGTGCAGACCTCACAGACCTGAACCCTCAGGCCATTCTCTGTCAGCAACAGGAGAGCCACACAGTTCTGACCCTGACCCCAGATCTGACCCTGACCCCTGGCTTATATAGGTTTTCTACTTTTTCACAAAGTGAGTAGAAGAGGTTTGGAGACACCCTACATGGGGTTGGTTACCAGGTCAATAATTAAAAACAGAGATTATAAATTCATTCAGCTCCTGTGGTGTGATTTTTTCCCCCTGACCCTTTGCTGTGAGAACATGACACCTGTGGGGGTGAGTGGGAAGGGGGTGAGTGGGAAGGGAGCCAGGGGAAGAGAAACTGAACTTTAAAACTGAACTATTTCTTTGTTTCCCAGGGCCAGGCAAAGCCTGGCAGGGTAGGCATTTGACACATGTGGTTGAACTGAGCTTGCAATGCATATGCTGGGCCAGGCCTACCAAAACCAGAAGTTTCATTTGCTGTACAGTTGGATGGCCCACATCTGTCTTGGAAAGAACATGTGTAGCCAGAGAGTGCAAACATGCTATTGAATGTGCATGCAATGCTATGTGGGAGACCCCAGCTGGCTTAGCACAGCAAATGAGACTTCTGGGTTTGGTAGGCCTGGTTCTGATGATGAGAGGAGGATATGGGGGAGGGAAGGAGAATGGTGGCTGAAAAGAGCACCCTCTGCTCTTCCTAGTCATCAGCTTCTAGAACTTACTCTTCCTGGCAGGAGGGCTTCAAGAGAAAACATCCTGGACCTGTGGGCCCAGCAGAGGCTGCCTGTCCTGGGCCTTCTCCCGCAGCCAGTAGGCGGTCCATGTTGGGCACAAGGAGGCTGCTGGGAGGCTGAAGATCATCTAGGGGGGCTGCGAGGACAGCCTTAGGGGACGCCCTGATTACAGTGGGGCAGCACTCCTCTGTGAGTGAGGGAGAGGCAGAACAAGACCCTCCCTGAAGTATTCGGCCAAAGTCAGGCTTTTGCCAGATGTGAGCCTGGTATATGGGAAACTGCCAAGAGACCTGAATTCTGGTCCTAGATGCAGGTGTCATATGACCCAGCAAGTGAATGAGCCCTGGGGTCCTCTCAGTTCTGCCTGTGAAATCAGGAGCCCCTCCCAGCACTAGCATGTGGTGACTCTCAGAGTCTAACTCGTCTATTCCACACTGACTATTTCTGTTCCACACTACTTCTTTTCTCATTTTTAGTTTAACAGACATTTGTTCCTTTAGTTGAACAACCTCTACACATAAAATAGATGGCCTAAGATTTTTGAATGGAAGGGAATTTAGGCCTTAAGAGGTTTTATGAGTCTCCTCCATGTTTTCTGGAAACCATTTAACTGAGCCTTTTAGACCCCTGATGGCTGCGGTCTAATGGAAAAAAGCTCCACACTGTGTATTTCAACTTCTCCCTCACAGAATGAAAAAAAGAAGGGCCTTGGCCTAGACTGTCTTTGGGCATAAAACCATTAGATCCTGACCTCTCCAGTGGCCAGCCAGCAGGGTGATGGGTCAGATGTGATCAGTGGTGATCTAGTGGGTCTCACTGGGCTGATTGGCCAGGTGAGAGGGGTACACTTGGATGGCTCACATCTGTCTTAGAAAGAAAATGCTTAGCCAAGTCTGTACTACATACTGGAGACATGCCTCTGGATTGGTCGCTCCTAACTCAGGTGAAGAACCAGGACATGAACCTTCCCTAACTTATCGGTCCCCATTAGAGTTACCTGGGGAATCTGAAGTCAGTCAGGGCTGCTGTCCGTGGGCCTTGTGTGACTGTAACATCTTTGCAGTCTTTAAAACTGAACCATTTCTTTGTTTTCCAGTGCCAGGCAGGGTGGGCGCTTGATTAATGTGGTTGAACTGAGCTGCAAGGACACCTTGGGCTGGTGGCAGTGAGGGAAGGGGCTCTGGCACTGGCGATGGTCGGAAATGGGCGTGGGCTGCAGGGCTGTTCCCCAGCCTGGGTGGGGGCCTGGTGCTTCTCTTGAGTCTGGCGCAGTGACTCTCACTGGGCAAACTCTCGTGAACAAGATGGGGCACTGGTCTTGGCAACACTCACGTTATTGAGTATTTTAAAATGCAACCTTTTTAACACAGTTGAGGATGGTTGAAGGAGAAACGGCCTTAGGTGATGGAAGGAAAAGTCTTTGAGAGGCAGGGGCTTCAGCAGGAGCCAGGCGCTGTGAGCAGTGACTTCACCTCTCTAAGCTTCCCACTTCAGCTATGCACAACGCGAGTGGGTGAGTGCTGAGTTCTTCCCAGCCTTCTCTAAGACATGGGCAAGGCTTGCTAACCGAGAGAATGGAAGGGTGAAGACAGCATTTCTTTGTTGTTGTTTTTTTTAAAAATTATTTATTATTGATTATTTTTTAATATTTATTGTTGAAACTATCACATATGTCCCTTTTTTTCTCCCATTGACCCGTTACAGCCCACCCCCCACCCCAGGCCTCCACACCCTATTGTCTGTGTCCATGGGTTAGGCATGTATGCGTACAAGTGTTTTGGTTGACAGCATTTCTTTATGCTAGTGCTCTCTCCATCACCTGTTAAACATGAGCACCACCCCTGCCCTTGGCCCCACAGTAAGAAATTGTGCACGGGAGGGGCCAGGGTGTGGTCCCATTCACCACTCTCTTCCTCAGCTGCAGAGCCTTCTCACTCCTGGGGCGGAATGACTCAGCAGCAGCAAAGCATGCCCAGGAGACCTTCCCTGTGGTTCCTGTGCTGCAAGACTGCAGGGAGCTGAGGTCAGTGACGGGGTCCTGAGGGCTCTGACGTGTTTCCTCTGTCTGGGCAACGGCCGGGAAGGCGCTTTGACCTTGGTGTTCTGCCTATTGGTACCAGGGCAACAGCGTTTGGTTGCAACATGAGTGAAAGCACTTTTTAAAATCACAGGTAAAAACAGCCTTCAGGCACCTCTCAATCAGTGAACTTGATTTGCCTTTTAAAATGATCTTTACTTACTTGACTGCTCAGTGACAAGCCAGGTGTTTAATGTTTTCAGGTGGTCGGGAAGGTGATATGAGCACGTGGCAAGCAGTCACTCAATGGACTTCTTGCCGTATTTGTCAGCAATATGTCTTTGAGCAAAGATGAACACTATCTTCATAGTAACCTTTAAATTCTGGCTTTACGTTCATTAAAAACCTCGTACCTTGCACTACTTATGTGTTAAAAGCTGATATGAAAAGCAAAACCAAGCACATACGGCAGGTGTTGGCTGTGCTATCTCAGATGTCAGACAAGCAGGCAAGAGCAGTGACTGGGCAGATCCCCAAGAATCTGGGTGTGGAAGCTCTCATCCTCATCCCTCACGCACCCTCACCCTAAGCCAGGGGTAGGGGACCTTTCCTCTGCCAAGGGCCATCTGGATATTTATAATATCATTTGAAGGCCATACTAAATTATCAACTTAAACATTAGCCTGCTACATTTGGTTATTTAATTAACTCGCCCCTAATGCCTTGGCAGGGCCAGGCCAAATGATTTCATAGGCCGTCTACGGCCTGAGGGCTGGACATTCCCCACCCCTGCCCTAAGTAGATGACAGAACGGCCTCAAATTCCTTACGCACAAATGTCAAAATCCTAAGCCTCTGTGTTCTGCCACAGCTCCATAGCGTTGCCCACCGCCAGCCTGCATCATGCTCACCGGAAGCTCTGTTTTATGGAAGTGTGTGCAGATGGGCGTGTAGGTGGTGGGCGTGCAGGCGGGCGTGCTTGTGGACAGCACTCTGAGTGCTGCTTCTTTCTGGCAATGCAGCAGCTCTGAGGTGCAGGAGGAGCCTCTGCAAAAAACACCTTGCCCTCATGAAGCTTGGAGATTGGTTAGTATCAAGAGATGGACATTAATCTGATAAGCACAGAGCTAAGAGTACAATTCTAAACTGAAATAAAATATATACAAGAGATAAATCTAGTTTTAATGAGATGATATCCTAAGAGAACTTGACCTTGTCTTAGGGCAGCCTCCCCAGGATTGGCTGTATGGGAATAAACAGAAGAAGGGGGTGAGGCAGGTGTGCAGGGCTCTCAGCAGAGGGGACAGCAGGTGCAAAGGGCCTGTGGAGGAAAGCATTAGAGGTGCCCAAAGTAACCAGAACAGAGGCCAATGGGGGTGGATGCTGCCCAGCCAGCCGAAAGCGCTGGCAGACACAGACTAGCAGCTCCTCACAGCCCCCTTGAGGGTGAAAGACCTGCCATGGGACTGCAGTGACAAGCTCTAATGACAGGCTGGGGTCTACCTGGCAAAGAAGCTCATCAACTCAGAGTTTGTGGAAAGTGGGACCCTGTTCTCAAGGAAATGAAACTGCATTGAGGCAAGAGGCAGAGGAAAGCAGGGAGGACAGGGGAGACTATGGAAAGCCCCTCTCTTTCTCGTTGGGTGGTTGAACAATGGTTTCCTTGAGTCCTCCAGCCTTGAGCAAGCAGTTAGTGCCAGCCTCAGGGTGAAGCCGGAGAAGATGCCAGGACTGTGATGGAGAGCAGCTGCCATTCATCGAATATGCAGAAAAGGGCAGGTCTCATCTGAGGATAATATTGGTCATGAATGTCCTATCTTAAAAGGTGTGTATTTCAGGCAGGAATCCGGGAACTGTGTGGCCAGTAGTGCTTCAGGGGGAAGTCATTGTCCTCATGGGCCCCAGGTTAGAATCTTGGTGTTTGTCACTGGATGCCTGCAACTCTTCTGCTGTTTGTTCCCCATTTCCAGGGGCCTGACTTGGAGCAAGGCACCCTCGGGTTCTTTTGTCTTTCACAATCACCCTTTCAAAACACTCCTAAAAGAATTTCGATTCTGTTAGAATAATATTTCCTTTCTCCTGTGAGAGGAAACCAGTTGTTTGCCTATGTCTGAACCTGCTGACTAAAAAGGAGAGAAAGGTCCCTCTGAAAATGAAAAGAGATAGCGCTGAACCCAGGCACATGGAGAGAGAGAGAGAGAGAGAGAGAGAGAGAAGGCAGAGCATTGCCTGTATTATTTTATGAAGAAATGCCTGAAAATGTCAGGGTTATATTTTCTTTTTCTTTTTAATATATTTTTATTGATTTCAGAGAGGAAAGGAGAGGGAAAAAGAGATGATGAGAGAGAATCATTGATCAGCTGCCTCCTGCACATCCCCTACTGGGGATGAAGTCCGAAACCTGGGGACGTGCTGTTGACTGGAATCAAACCCGGGACCCTTCAGTCTGCAGGCTGACACTCTATCCACTGAGCCAAACTGGCAAGGGTAAGGATTATATTTTCAAAGAAGCCTGGGGACCCGCCCCCCTACACCCAGCCATGACCACACTGAAAATGTGCTTTTATGTATTCTTTGTAACCTCAGTTTTTCTTGAAGAGATGACATAATAATTAACCCGAGTTTGACACAAGAGCAACAGAAGTCCCCAAAAGTTAGAACTTGGGAATCCCCTGTCACCTGTCCCCGCCACATCCAGAACATCACCTGGAGCCTGAGGAAGTAGCACATGGTTTGCCATGTGATATGCAGTGGGCAATCTCATTTCCTTTGCACATACCTTACTTACTTCCTGATTGCACTCTCAGGTCCCCTCTCTTCTGACATTGCGTGATGCGGTGGCTTGCTGTCTTATTTTTGCTTATTTACACACTTCTGGTGGACTGCCAGGATTTGGGGCAGATCAAGGCCAGAACTCAGGGTGAATGAGTAGGGCACTGGGAGACATATGAGCTGGGTTTCACTAAAACCTATTTGTTCAAAGTAAAAGAAGTCAGGCTTTCTGGATTGCTTAGAAAAGCTTATTTTTGTGATTCAAACATGAAAACGGGATTCTTAGTGTGAGGAGATACTGAAAGAGGATCTAGCATGTGGGATGTGGCAAGCCTCAGGGAGGAATAGGGCCTCATCCTGTGTGTAGACACTCCAAGGGCAGCAAAGCCGGAGGGGCTCAGGGAACCTTCTAGTGTGAAGGAAATGTCCTGTATATTGATGATGGCAATGGTTTCAGGGAACTATTTACTAAAAGGAGCGAATTTTACTGTATATCGATGATATCATAATTTTTAAAAAGAAATAAAGTCCAGCAGCCAGTGTTGGGCCTAGCCAGATCTTTCAGGGGCCTGTAGATTGCAGATCTTAATGCTTCTAGTTCCTAATCAGTGAGCTGTCTGCTCTTGAATCTTAGATTCCTTCCTCTTTTCCCCACCTAGAGAGAGAAAGAAGAGCAGATATGCATACATTACCTTGACAGAGAGTTTTAAAGACCCTGAACTGTAGTTGAGATGCCACTTTCCTGAGAAAATGAAGATTGCAATAGTGCCAAAACCGGTTTGGCTCAGTGGATAGAGCGTTGGCCTGAGGACTGAAGGGTCCCAGGTTCGATTCCGGTCAAGGGCATGTACCTGGGTTGCGGGCACATCCCCAGTAGGAGATGTGCAGGAGGCAGCTGATCGATGTTTCTCTCTCATTGATGTTTCTGACTCTCTTTCTCTCTCCCTTCCTCTCTGTAAAAAATCATTAAATATATTTAAAAAAAAAAAAAGATTGCAATAGTCACTTCTTCTGAGTGTGCAGGCTCTGATGTGCCGTAGGGGAAATCCGCTCACGGGAATGAGTCACGGAAGTGTCTGTGACTTCCCTGGTTGGCATGGGGGGTGGGGGATTGGTGTCCAAACCTACCACCGGCTTGCAATGCCCCAGTTGGCAGACAGTTGAAAAAGGTTAGGATTTGCCTCAAATTCCCACTGCGAGAGTCCATGCACAATGGGGCCTGTGTGTTATTTTGAACTGATGCTTCCTTTCTCCTTTGCAGGTTCTGTTAGGGGCAGAAGTAGAATAGTGGGGACCAGCTATAGTTATAAGAAACATTCATCATGCTCTGTTAATCATAATTATTCTGTTCTGATTAGAGAAAGCACCTTCTAACCTGACTGAGCATTGTACGCCCTGGGACATGGGAGCTAACATCGGAATGCAGTCCATCCTCCTTTTCCGAGAACTGCCTATAATTATGGAAAGATTTACAACTTGTTGCAAAGCAATCTGGTCCCAAGGTGCCAGCCCTTTGCAACCCGACCCCCAGCCCCCATTGCCTGTAACCTGTAGCCATCATACCATGCCTACTTCCCCATGCCTGTAATTCCTACTGTCCCACGTAATCTTTGTCCTTCTGCCCAATATAAGCAGCTGTCTTATGGGAAGGGGTAGAGCAGATTTTTGTGGGTGACCTGCTGTTCTCCTGTACTGCCAGCAGTATTGCAATAAACGCTCATATATGATTCAACCCTGTCTCTGCTTAATTGCTCAAGTAGTGACAGGCTGCCCAAACCCATTGTGGTCTGGTTTCAATTCCTCTTTGGTGTTGCTAAACTTGAGGGCCCCATGTGGCAGCTGAAGGTGAAGGTGAGAGTGCAAGGGTGCCCCTTCCCCAGCAGCCCTGGGTTCTGCCTGGGCTGGAGCCAATTTTCTCTGTCTCCTTTGGGTCCCAAGTAAACAAGCAGGGGCTCTTTTTAAAAATATTTTTTTTTATGAATTTCAGAGAGGAAGGGAAAAGGAGAAAGATAGAAACATCAATAATGAAAGAGAATCGTCAATTGGCTGCCTCCTGCATGCCCCCCCACTGGGGACCAAGCCCACAAACCAGGCACGTGCCTTTGACTGGAATCGAACCTGGGACCCTTCAGTCTGCAAGCTGACGCTCTATCCACTGAGCAAACCAGCCAGGTTAAGCAGGGGCTCTTTAGGGTGTGTTCTCCCCTTCTCTGTGGCCTCCCTGGGAACACAATGGAAGCTAACTCTGTACCCCATCCTTTAACGGGCTTTGTGAGTAGGGTCAATGGACCTTGGAAGCAGGATTTTAAAGCTCTGGGGCCACTTCTCTCTCTGCACCAACACAGCCCTTTCTAAGCTTTGCTTGATGCCCCCAAACCTATCATGACACTTCCTCTAGGACTGACAGCATTCATTCTAAGAGACTGCACCTTGCCTTGAAATAATACTTTCCATTTTCCCAAAGACCTTGAACCTGCCCTCAAGACCCTCATGATCTCAACATAACCTTTTTTTTTTATTCACTTATACATCCACTAATTTAGTAACACATAAGCTAGCCTTTATTGGGCACCTGCTGTGTGCCAGAACCTGTGCCAGCTCACCTCGTATAATCTTCATGGAAACCCTGTGAGGTGGTACTGCTAGCACCTGTTTTTATAGCCTTAGAGGGGTTTCATGATGCTCATGGTCATGTGACTACCGGGTGTCAAATCCAGGTTATATGACACCCATATTTCATGCTTACAAGGAAAACTGTGCAGCTATCTGCCCATGGTGACACATAGATAAGTCTAGAATTATTACCTTTCCAAACAATTTCACTTTACAAATCAAACAGCAGCACACTCTTATTAACTCCTTGAATGACCCACTTGCACCTACAAGTCAACATCCCTGCACTGGCCTACAGTCCCTATTCCCCCTTCACTTGTACGTCTCCATTTCCACCTCTTCAGCCTCATCGTGGCCACTCTCCCCCTTGCTCACTATGTCCATGCCCTCTGCCAAGACTCTTGTGAGTGCAGGGTATTTGCACAGGCTGTTCCTTCTACCTGGATTGCTCTCCCTTCCACCCTGCTTTTGACTAAGCCTTGATCCTCTTTAAGTCTCGTGTTAAGGTGAGCTCATCATAGATGTTTTCCAGTCCTCAGTTTCCTGCTGTGCTGTGCATCTCTTCCCCCGCACATGTCACGTGTTTCTGTTGACGGTGGCAGGAACAGAACCATGTGGGGTGAGACCACACCTGGGTTCAGCAACCTCGGTACTTGGGCTCTGGCTAGAAGAGAATTCAGACCCAAGACCCAAAGTATAAGAGAACATTTATTTGGTAAATCACAGAGGTAGAAAAGGTAATTCCTAGAAGAAATGAGCTTAGGAAACAAGTTATAGAGGAAAAGGAAGGGCCCTTGGAGCTTGGGAGTGAGGAAGCTAATGGTTACATGCCTGGGGCAGGAAGGGGAAGAGAAAGGCACTGGTGTGCTCCTGGGAGGGAGAGCGCACTGGGTCCGCAGTCCTAAGGGTTTAAAGGTGAAACTTTTAGGGGAGGTGCCAGGAGAAGGTCTTAGTAGAAGATCCAGCAGCTTTCCAGGTGTGACTTTTCAGGGTCTAGGTCTCCACTGATTGATTGGTTGGCACCAGGGCAGGGGGTCATAATTCAATGCAGCTGGTCCTGAGGTCAGTCATGGCTACTTTTCTGGGCCTGGAGCTGAAATATAACTGAGGCCTTGATATTATCTCTAGAGATGAAAGGTCAGGGGGTCCAAATCTTATGACTAGCAATATGCTAGGGAAGGAAAGGCCACCCTGAGGGTGAAGTCCCACCCTACAGTTGTCCCTTGCTAGGCACCTGGGGCTTTCTACCACATTTCTAAGTTAAATGCCAATTGGGGGTGATCATTTATTTCATGTCTCTCTCCCCCACCAGAGTGTAAGCTTCTCAAGGCAGGAACTTATCACCATGCCTATCATCGTGCCAGGAACAGACTACCTGCTCAATAAATATTTGCTGAACAAATCCAAGGAAAGAGATTAGGTCCAAAGGGAAGAATAGAAAGCCATTTGATTGGTAAAATCAAATTCTGAGTGGTGCAGAAGTACCACCTCGGGCTTCTCCCCCCAGGCCCTGCCCACTGTGGCACATCATGGGCAAGCTGGTAGCACTTGCTGAGGTTTGAGATTCCCCTTCGATCCTAGATCTAACAATGTGATCAAAAGCAGAGATTATACAGGTTGACTCTCGGGCCCTCTTCCATAAGAACCACCCTAGTTTTGTAGCTAACTGCTTGTTTATATGGCCCTGGTGTCTTGCTCAGAGAGGTGTCTTGTTTTGAGAATCTTAAGTTCAGATGAGGCCTGTAAACATACATGCTACTCCCAGGGAACAGGAAGTGAGGATGATAGGGAGGGCCTGGCCCCTCCCCCCACCCATGTTCTGTAGTCCAAGATGGCCCGGTAAGAGTTCTTGCTCCTGGGTCTTCAAAGTGTGTTTTGATCTTCTTATGTTAAGAAAATGCCCCTCCTCTGGAGGAAGAAAACCTGAAGGAATGGGTCCTTGAAAGGCAATATGATAGCTACTTGGGAACAGATCCTTTTGAAAAATAGAAGGTCGGGGAGTGGGGACAAATTTGCAAGTTACCCTCTCTCCTCTAGATCTCTGGCACAATTTATCTGTCCTTGCTTTGCCCCCTTCAGCGAGTTCATCCTTCATAGTACCTACTACTGAATTTGCTGTTCTGCTAGTCTGCCAGACTCCTAAGGACAACGCTGCTGGGCCACTTACCTTGCTAGGGCACTGCTCATAGTAGCAGCCACCTCTCACTCCCACACACCAAAGCTGCCAACTTCATCCAAGATGGATGTTGAAATCTCCAACTGCGCCTTCACAACAATAACTACTCAATTTAAAACTGAAGAATTCAGCATTATCTAGCTGTATAAAAATATTTGAATATTTGATGAATTCAATTTTCTCCTAACTTCTGCTTTATTAAAACTTTCAGAGCACTGTATATAAAATTCAGCCAGTTCCACCAACCCAGAAAAAAGGGGCTCAAAAATTTTGTATATTAAAGATGTTTCTAATAACCAATAGAAATGAGAATGATTTAATACTCCATGGGACCTTGTTATGTGGAAATGATTGTTTGACTATGATCCATAGACTGAGAGACTCCCTCATGACTGCTGTTTGCATATCTCAGGGAGCAAATAATACCAAACCTTGTGCAGAAGGACACACAACTGGGATTCTAGAGATGCCCCAAGGATTGTTTCTTTAATACATCCCAACAAATAATCTAAATAATCCTTTAAAATGCATTGACACAAGTCCTTTGTATGAAGTTGTTATGGTTGCAGAAGGAAAAGTAAATAAACATTTGTGCACACAGATAGAACATGACATCCTACAGTGAAAACAATCTCCTCTGAAAAAAATCTTTCAAAGTCAGAGATGATGGCATGAGCTAGTGATGGGTGTGGAGCGAACTTTAAATTCAATTCATGGAATTTGCATTGTTTAATGATGGAAAATGGGGGTGGAGAGAGGGGAGGTGGACAGACATGCAACCCAAGGTACACCGTTATTTGTTTATTTTCTATAAGTGATATCATAAGCAAGGGTTTTGCCCGTGTTCTAGTTTATCTCCAATAAATAAATATGTACAAATATGCTGAGTTTACAAAATAGTAGGAAAAAAATCGTTGTCACAAAAGATACACATTTTTCCCATTCATAATTTCATTCCTAGCTTAGTTGAACCAAAAACCCTGTTTAATGATGTTTTAAGGGGTGTACCTAGTTTTTTCCACTGGAAATTAAGATTCCTCAGTTTCTTGAAAATAAAGACCTTGACTTGGCCTGCTACTCATTATTGATCCCCGTATACTCAATTCCAAAAGTTGGAAGCTGTCTGAAACCATTCTCCTCAAACCATACTGGCAGATAACCCCCTGCAGATCTTGCTAAAATACAGATTCTCATGCGGTCAGTGGCATGGAGCCCAAGTTTCTGCATTTCTAACCAGCTGCTGGGGGAGGGCAAAGGCAACCCCCATTTCTTGTGGGGAGCAAGTTCCAAGTGAATGAGGTGAGAAGGCCCCTCTGAAGTGGGAGACATTCTCAAGGGCTTGATCAAGGTGAGGGCCTGGCCTGGGCATCCGCCAGGTACCATCCCCAAACTCCCAAAGCCCCCAAAACAGTGAAGCTGGTTTTATTTTAGCCTGCAAATGACAAAAACAGTGAGTCAAAATGGTAATTGGCATGAATCAGGCAACTCATAACTTTCTTAAACTATCTCCTGGGAGATGATTCCTTTTTCTTTCAATCTAGAGCAATCATGTGAACATTCCAACACTGTTAAAAATAACAATAACAACAACAATAATAAAAATGAAAAAGGAAACTGCATAAAAGCTTAACAACAATGACCACCTTTCAGTCCAAATCAAAACAACACCAATAATAAAACCCAGGCTCACTGTTTAAAAAATAAAAATAAAAACTCCTTGGGTTGACTTTCTAAGACAGTCCAGCAACATTAATTTAACAAATGCCTCTCACATCTTAACCTTTGTTAAAATGATATTGGCCCTGGAAGCATGAAACTTCAGGATAAATTCACAAATCTGGTGAAAGAACAAATGCCCAGCCATTCTTATTTTTAGTGTTTTTGCTGTTTCACATAAGAGCTCTGCCTAGGCCCTAGGCAGACAGCTAAAAGTAGAAGTAGAGTCAGATTCAGGTAAGGTGACTCAGAGGGGTTGGCCCAGTTCCTGGGAAGGGAAAATTGGGAGGAATGAGAGGGGAAAATGAGGCTTGGCTTCATAAATGTGAGAGGCTGGAAAAAAAAATTCACCAACATAGTTTAACTACCACTTGACAAGTGGGAGTATATAAATACATAGATAGGGGAGGTTAGAAAGAGAGCAGGAAGGTAGGGAGGGACGCAATGTGGGGATGAAGACATACAGGTAGGGAAATAGAAAAAAAGTCCTAAATACTTAAAAAAATAAATATCTTAGTCATCAACATGACACAATCGCACTCACTAGTCCATCGGATCACAGTCTGCCCAATAGTGCTCACCCCTCCTGCTGTACAGAAGGCACGGAGCACTTTGCAATCTTCATATGCATTTTAAAATTGCCGTCTCTGCCCAGTAAGTAGTCTGGTGACATCATGGAAGTAACTGGGGTGCATCCTCCTTCCAGTCCCTCCTCCCCAGCCATTCCTGGAGTCAGCAAAAGAAGGGATGGGGGTCTCCTCCAGTTCTGATGCCAGCTAAGGTGCTTTGGGGACAGCCCGGGAGGAGGCCAGGTAAGGGCCAAGCCCACACCTGGGGCCAGGGAGGGAGACCCCTCAGAGTTTCTGAGGCATCTGCTCTGTCCGCACGTGCTGCAGCACCACCTCCTTGGAGGGGACCCCGCACTTGTACTCCAGCTCAGCCTGCATGGCGCCTTGCTTCTTGCGCAGGTGGCAGAGGAGCGCCAAAAGCGCCACCACCAGACACAAGCTGGCGATGGAGATGCCAATGAGTACGCCAGAGTGCACGGAGCCTGCAGGCCTGGGGCTGGAGGTGACGCCAGGTGTTGGGGTGACCGGAGACTCCCCAGAGCCCCTGTCGTCGCCGCCGCCTTCAATCACGGGGATGGGGTCACAGTCGTTGCCAGTCTTGACCATCCCGGGCCCGCAGATGCACTCATAGGTGCCAGGGAGGTTTTTGCAGGAAAGGGCGTTGATGCAATTGCCATTGGCGCACTCATCGATGTCGGTGCACACTGAGCCCTCGTCCAGAATGTAACCGTCGGGGCACCGGCAGGTGTCCGGGTAGTTGGGATCGCAGTCGGCTGGGCATTCGGTCTGGTTGCAGAACATCTGGCACTTGTGCTGGGCGTGGGGCACCGGAGCGAAGCCCTCCGCGCAGATGCAGCGGTACGGCGGGGAGTCCGTCTCCTTCAGGGGCTGGCACTGGTACTCGCAGTTATTTCCCAGGCACAGGTCCGCAGACTCGACGCACTCACCGTTCACCAGCTCGTAGCCAGGATGGCAGCGGCACTCGAAGCTGCCCTGCGTGTTGACACAGAGCTGAGGGCACGGGCTGGGCACCTGCATGCAGTCGTCCACGTCCTCGCACCCGTGCTGGTCCGCAGCCAGCTGGTAACCCACATCGCACATGCACGAGTAGCCGCGGGGCACGTCGGGGTTGCGGTGGCATAAGTGCTGGCAGCGTTTGTCGCACTCCTCGGCGGCGGTGCAGGAGCGCCCGTCGGCCTGCGGAGCGGTGTCCGCGGGGCAGAGGCAGCGGGACTCCCCGGCGCTCCGGTTGCACACGTGCTCGCAGCCGCCGTTCTCCACGCCGCAGTCCCAGGCGCCTGGCCTGGCCCGGCCCCAGCGGCCGTCGGTCTCCCCTGGCCTCAGCTCGCACGCCAGCTCCATCCCAAAGGGCGCCACCTCGGCGGAGCTGCCCAGCGGCAGCGCCTGGAAGTCCGCCCCTCGGGCCCCGAACGGGGTGCTGTAGTTGACTGAGATGCTGGCGGTCGCCGGGGCACCCGACCGCACCGCGAGAGGCTTGCAGTAGGCTGCGAAGTGGAACTCGCAGAGGAAGCCATCGGCCTCGGTGGCGCACTGCTGCTCCTCCCAGGACGGCTCACCTGTTGCGGGGACCCCAGCCTCCGAGACGGCCACGCACAGCGGGCCGCAGAGAGGCGCGGGGGCCTCGCGGAGCCGCGCCCACCTGCTGTAGCTGGTTTGGTTGTCGCCCGTCACCCACTGGAAGCCCCGCAGGGGATCTAGGTGACCTGGATCGCTGCAGCCTGGCGGGAGCTTCAGGCCAATCCAGAGGCGCGGGCTCTCGCCCCCGCCGCCGCCGCTCAATAGAAGGGAGATGACATCAGCGGCCACCGAGGAGCGCACGGTCATCAGGTGGCCCCGCAGGCGCTCGCAGACCTGGCTGGCGGCGAGGAAGGTGGCAGGGCCCCGGAAGAGCGCAAAACAGTCTTGTTCGATGCACTGGCTTCCTTGGGGCTGGGGCTGGGGGAGAGCCGGGAGACCCAGGGCTGCAGAGCCCAGCACGCCGAGGAGCAGGACCCGCAGCATGCTGGCCCGCACACCGCGTGCAGGCGCCGGGGACCGCGCAAGCGCCACCGCCGGTCCGATCCCGGCCGGTTCTGAGAGGCGCGGGGCGCTGGTGGCGACAGCTGTTCGCGGCTGTACCGGAGCAGGAGTGTCGGGCTGCGTGGTGCAGCCAGGGCGAAGCAGCCTTTGATATGCCGGCGAGCCAGGGCGAGTTTATAAGAGCGCAGCCCTCCCTCCTGGACGTTCGGGAAAAGGAAGGAAGTGCTGGTGGGAAGGGCTGATGTTGCATTCTCGGATTACTGGGTTCTGCCGACTCGTAGAGCCCGCCCTCGCGCCCGGGATCTCCTGGCCGGGATGCGTAAACGCGCCCAGGCTCTGGGCGGTCCTGGGCGGGGCTGCCAGGCGCAGACACCACCCCTGTCCGCAGGGCGACGCTCCGGCTCCCTCCACTCGGGCTCCAGGCTCGCCGCCCATCCTAATCTCTTGGTCCCCTTTCTTTTTCTTCATGAATATGCTACTAGCATCCATTTCAAGGACAGCCTGTATTGTAGAACCCTGGGAGAAGGCGGTGGGGAGAGGGGGGCTCTGAATGAAGGATGAGGGGAAGTAGTGCCCAGCACCTGCGGGACTCTGGGAGAAGGTATTCAACAAGAGGATTTGGGAGGGGCTGCCTAGGGCGTGGACTTGCCCGAAGATGCAATCGAAAGGAAAGAGAGCTGGACCCGCCCTCGCTCTGAAAACTGGGGTGCGCTCAGTCCCACACACAGAGGGTATGGCTAGACGACGACAATGAGTGAAGGGCGAACTAGTCTAACTACCGCGACTCCGCCACCCTCCCCCCCCCCCCCCCCACATACACACACAGCTAGGGACACAGGAGTCCCATCAGCCAAGGTCAGACCTCATCAGTCTCAGGGATACTGTCAGGGCTCCGAGGTCCCGTCACGCTGCAGAAGCGGTGACAGGCAAAGGAGCCCTGTGGGGACGGGTGTGTTGGGAGCGCATTTGCCAGTTTGGTCCGTTTTTGTCCAGCTTCACAGAGGGATAGTCCATAGTCCGTCCATCTTGAACCCCAAAGGGGTGCACGGAAGCCCTCTCTGGCAGGCGCTGTGGGCTCCAAGCAGATCCTACTCGGATCTGGTAAGGATTTTTTTTTTTTTTTCCCATTTGGCTGAAAGATCAGAATGAAACAGATGCATATAAATGTCACTTGTGTGGCAAAGGGCATTGGAGAGGGGCGACCCTGTGGCGTGGCGGGGCGCGGAGAGCTGGGAGGAGGCGATGGGAATCTGTCACTCTGGCGACCTTTTCCGCTTATTCACTTACCAAGAATGCGGAGGGGTGGGTCCAAAATACAACGGAGAGTAGTAAAAAAAAATAACACCCTCTGCTATCTCTTGGCTGTGGTCACCCACAACGAAGCACCAGTAGGCGGCGCTGTTGAACTCTAAACAAAGCTGAAGATATTGGAAATCTCCACACTTGTGCTGAAAGGGTGAATGAAGAGTGTTGGGAATACAGTGGCCTTGGTGTGAGTCAGGCAAGGGCACCCCAGGAAGCCCTTCCGGTCCCTAGACCTACCTATGGAGGGCTTGCCTCCCTGGTAAGACCAGGAGAGTGTGGTGGGGTCTTCATGAGAGAAAGATAAGCACCTGTTAGCTGGACTGGACTGACTATAGCGACCAAGGGGGCTGGGCTGGACACTGTGAAAGTGAAAGGGAACAGGTACATTGGTCCCTGTCCTCTGACGCCTGGAGTTGAGAGCTGGGACCAGCAGAGCCTCCTGAATATCCCACTGAGCAGCACTGCTAAGTCCTGGGAAAGCTGCCCCAGCTCCCTCACAGAAACTGGAGGTGCAAGTCTGAGCTCCCCAGAACAGGGAGACTGCTCCTCTGGAAAAAGGAAGGGGAGATCAGCAGATTGGAGAGTCCAGCTGTTCCCAGTGGGAGCAGGGCAGGCACTGGCCTGACATCCCCTGGCTGCCTGGGCTGTCGGGGGTGATGACTCCTCAGGTGCAGCCAGCCCCGGCGCATGGCCTGCAGACGTGGGGGACATTGTCTGGGTGCATGAGACAAGAGAGGGGACAGGACACCCTGGTTCCAGATTAACTAAGAATTTCAAAAGGGTGACAGCAAAGCATTAAACAAAGCCTGGGGCCCTCCTGAGCCCGCCAGCCCTAAAAGAAGCTGTGAGACAACCAAGCATCCGGGCTTGTCCCACACCATTCCTGTTCACTTCTTGGATAGATTCTAGCTGATTCACCACTACCAGCTTTGGTGGGACATCCTAGTCAAGTCTCATGAAACCCATTACTGACTCTTGAAAGAAAAAGGAGGGGGAAAAAAGATTAGAAGTCTGAGAACAGCCTAGTAGCTCAACAATGTCTCTGAGACTCAGGCTCACCCTATATGAGGAAGTGTTGGATATTTCCATATAGAAAGAAACCATGGCAACAGCTAAGTGGAGTGGAGCATTGACCCTGGGTGGGTTACCCTGTAAAAGGATGGATGGGCACACCTACTTGGCCTTTCTGGTCCCTCAGACTTTACCTCTAACCCTCAGTAGACATCGCACCTGCCTTCTGGGACAATCCTTGCCAATCCTTGTCCCTCTCCAGCCATCACTTTGAGGTTTTATTTTACCTGCTTTAAACTACCCTCATTGCCTCTGTGCCTCCTGCACAGGATGGGTCACACCCTCTGGCTCTATGTGGATGACACTCAGCTCCCTCTCCTCGGCCAGCCCTTGAGTCTGCCACCCTCACCAGGGTTCACCAGCCCAGGTCTGTTTTACTGGAACAGCCCCTTAAAGAACACTGGTTGTCTCCTAGATACTAAAGCCAATAACTTCTTTCCATCTTTCTAGACACTGCTGTTCGTGCTGTTTGTACTCGTGAGTCCTCACCATTCTCAAGTCCCTTCCTCCCAGATCTTCTGACATCTGTCCGCCTGCCCCTCCTCTCCTCTTCCTGCCCAGGGTGGCCCCTTTTCCCCTTCTGCCCAATGAGGGTGACCAGTCTTCAGGGTTTTGCCCATGCTCTCTGCCTGTCTCTTTATATCCCACTCTTTTTCAAATTAACCCATTCTCCTTTTTGTCATGGTATCCATGTCAAAGCAGACTGGGAATGGGGTGCCCAGCAGGGATTTTTAAACCAGTATTTCCCTGTATGAATTATTAAGCCACCCCATTTGAAATCATTGCCTTCAGACTTCATCAGTTTCTCTGGTTTGTCCTTGTCCTTATCACTGCTCTTCTAAGACAACTCTTTTCCTGGCTTCTTTTCTTCCTGGCTCTTCACCCCTACTAACAGCCCCTGGATCCTCACACCCCCAGAGTGCCCATGCCCTGCTCCCACTTTCTCCCCACCCAGACTCGCCATGCTGAAAGTGCTCAGACGCTCTGCCTCTGCTCTGTGGCCACAAAATAGGAAATTTGCATGCAAGGGTCTGGGCTGGGGTTTGGGCTGGTATCCCTCCCCACTCACAAGTGGTAAAGCCTGGTGTCCTACTGGTCTCCACAGATGCTGAGAGTCTTAGCAAGGGGGGGGGGGGGGGCCTGCTGACTGTGGGAGAAAGGCCTCATCCTGTCTCACCTTCATTCCAGAGCTCCTGTCTTTTCCTCTGCCAGGAACATTCTTGCTTTTGCCTCTCCTCCATCTACTGAACCCTGACCCTTCTTTCAGGCACAGGAGGTAGGCTGCACCATTAGGAAGGGTTTCTCAGTAACCACACCAGAACTGATCTCTCTGTGAAGTTCATAGGACTTTCTATCAGCGCTTTAACACTTACCACACCTTCCCTGCCTTATGTCATCACATACTTATGCTCTTTGCTGGACTTACAATCTAATTTTCCTGGGGGTGGAGCGTTGTTCGTATACATCTTTGTGCTCCCACACAGCATGTTGTAGGCATAGATGGTGCTCAGGAGTTACCTGAGCCCCTGTTGTATATGATGCTTTTCGCCCACCCCCACCCTCGCTTCAATCTGACTTTCTCAGGTTAACCTGCAAACACAGGATGGGGGACCTCAGTGCTTCTGAGGTAAGAGTGTGGGCTTTGGAGCCAACTCGGCTGGATTTGAGTCCCAGCTCCATCGTTTACAAGGTGTGTCATATTTGGCAAGTAACCCAGCCTCTCTGTGCCTCGGTTTCCTCTGCTGTGTGATGGGACTTACAAGTCACTCCTTCAATGTGTTATTAGGAGGATTTAATGAGTTACACATGTAAAGCATTTAGAATGGTTGAGCCATAGTAAATGCTCAGCAAATTTTATCTAAAAAAGGATACAGTTGGATCCATTGAAATAAGCTATTGATTGTGTTCAATACCCAGCATAATTCCTGTCCCTAGTGGAGATTCAGTAAATGTCTGTTGGTCAAATTTAGGTGAGCTGAGCATTTTTAACCAATAATAAAACAAGGAACTGTTGGAGCGGGGGGAGGATGCAAAGAGAAGAAGTTGAAGGACCGAAGAGGAGCAGAATAGGAATTGAAGACAGCCAGGGAAGCAGCCCTGGGCCCTGGGCCCAAGGAGTCCCCCTTTCCATCTGCCCTAAAGGCATCCATTGTCAATTCCTCACTTTCCAGTGGAAACTGAAGGTCAGAGAGAATAAGTGATTTCCCAAGGCCACACAGCTAGTAAATGGTGAAACAAAGATTCTTCAGCCCATGTTAGGATATAAAAACCAGTATATAAAATGTGTTTGAGCCCTTCTGATTCTACCTGTTGCTAGAACGTTGTTAAGCAACTCTGGTTTTCTCCCCCCAAAACAGGAGATATAGTATCTATTTTACAGAATTCTCATGGAAATTAGAAAATATACACACAGTGATTATTACCTTTCTTGGAACACAGCAGCTGTTCAAGAAACAGTTGTTAGTTCTGGTGAAAAGCTTTATGAAGAGCTCTGGGGTCGCTTGGATCTGGCAGGGAGGTCTGCTTTTCAGGTGGGAGTTTCTGTTTGCTGTCTGTGACAGAGGCCGGCCCAGCTACCTGGCCATTTGTACTGAAGGAAAACATGTGTGAATGTTGCTAAAACAGATAAAGAGGAGTCCAGATGCAGAAGGGGACCCAAGGGCAACATGTGGAAGGCAGCTTTTCGCTTAAGAGATATAAGAACTTTCTAGTTCCAGCATGAACACCTGCTCTTAGGCTTGTTAACTCCTAGGTCCCCTGACGCAGACCACCGCTTCGCACTGTGTGTGGGCCGGTCTCCTGCACTGAAGCACAGGCTGGCTCAGAACATTAGTCTCTCCCAGGGAGCAAGAGAAAACCCACCATTATTGGTGCTAAGGTCATCAGTGCTGTTGCGATATCAGACTGCCTACCAATCACTGCTGGTGATAAATGTTCCAGACCCCAGGATGGAAGTTGCTGTCACTGACATCTGGGGATAAGTCAGGTAAAAAGGGGAAACACTGTTCACTCAACACCTATGGTTATTTCAACTTAAACTTATTGAAATTCAAGTTAAAAATCAGTTCCTCTGTTGGACAGGTACATGCAAAACAATGAAACTAGATCACCAACTTACACCATACACAAGAATAAACTCAAAATGGATAAAAGACTTACAGATAAGTTGCAAAACCATAAAAATCACAGAAGAAAACATAGGCAGTAAAATCTCAGACATCTCAAGTAGCAGAATTTTCACTGCTACAACTCCTAGGGCAAGAGAAACAAAAGAAAAAATAAACAAATGGAATTATATCAAACTAAAAATCTCTGCACAGCAAAAGAAACCATCTTCAAAATTATAAGGGAACCAACTTTATGGGAGAACATAATCACCAGTGATACATCTGATAAGTGGTTAATTTCCAACATATGCAAAGAACTCATACAACTCAACAAAAGAAGAAAAACAATCTAATTTTAAAATGAGCAAAGGGCCTCAATAGACAATTCTCCAAATAGGACACACAGATGGCTAATAAACATATGAAAAGATGCTCAATGTTTCTAATCATCAGAGACATGCAAATTAAAATTACACCTGCTAGAATGGCTACCATCAATAAGTCAACAAACAAGTGCTGGTGAGATGAGAAAAGGGAATCCTAGTACACTGCTGGTGGGAATGCAGACTGGTGCAGCCACTGTAGAAAACACTATGGAGTTTCCTCAAAAAATTACAAATGGAACTACCATTTGACCTAGTGATCCCACTTCTGGAAATATATCCTAAGAATCCTAAAACACTAATCAGAAAGAATATATGCATCCCTATGCTCATAGCAGCATTGTTTACAATAGCTAAGATCTGGAAACAGTAGATAAGTGGATAAAAAGCTGAGGTACATTTACATAGTGGAATGCTATGGAATACTATGCATCAGTAAAAATAGAAGGATCTCTTACCCTTTGAGGCAACATGAAGGGACCTGGAGAGTATTATGCTAAGTGAAATTGGCCAGTTAGAGAAAGAGGAATATAACTTGATCTCACTGATCTGTGTTATGTAATGAACAAAATAAACTGTTGAACAAAATAGGTCCAGAGGCATGGACGCATGGAACAGAATGACAGATCTCAGTGGGGACGAAGGTGGAGGGGATGGGAAGAGATTAACCAAAGAACATATATGCATATAAACATACTCATGGATACAGACAATAGTGTGGGGAAGGCCTGGGGTGGGGTGGAAGCAGGGTGGAGGGGGGCAAAGAGGGAAAAATGGGGGACATCTGTAATACTGTCAACAATTAAAAAAATCAGAGCCACATGTCAAATGCCCAAAGGCTGGCAACTACTAAACTGGACAATACAGAGAGAGAACATGTGATCATCACAGACGATGCTGGTATACACATAGAGCCAGACAATGTCACCTCAAGGAAGCTATTGGTGGAGGCATGTGAATGTCTCCTTCTTAGATTCAAAGAACACTGTTCTACAATAATTGTTGTTTTCAAAATAATGGTTGTCAAAACTGCAATCAGAATCTATAAAGAAAACATTAAAAGGAGTGTCAAAGTTATATATTGTTACCATTGTTAGTACTTGACTAATCAACTCATCAATATTATTTTAACCTTGATGTTAATTATAATAATTTAGATATTAGAAAAAGGAAATTAAAAATATTATATTTATAAGCTACAACTATACTAAAATTCAAACATAAAAATTTAATACATACAGCTATGCAGCAATATATGAGTCCAAGGATGGAAAAATAAAATGCCTGGTGAGCAAATGTTATTCATTATATAACAGCATGTCAGTATAGCACAGCTAATATTTTACTAAATTTTGGATCTCATGCAGGCTTTCTTCAAGAAGCAAGGTAAAAATTGACAATCCTTTATTGACCTACTCTTTGTAAAAGAAAATACATTGCATTTGCTAAAAATCCATAATTGATAACATATTTTATGGTAAAAGACTGACAGCTTTTCTCCAGAGATAAAAAACAAGACAAAGATGTCTGTTCTCACCACTTTTTAAAAATAGTATTCTGAAATTCTAGCAAGGGCAGTTAAGTAAGCATGGAAATCAAATCAAAGGCATCCAGATTGGAAAGAATAAATAACCTCTGTTCATTGATGGTATTATCTTGTTTGTATATAGAAAATCTTAAGGAAACTATTAAAAACTGTAAAAACTAATAAGCAAGTTTAGCAGTAATAAGATATAAAATTAACATACAAAAATCAATTGTATTTTCATACTTACAACAGCATCAAAAAATAAAATGCTAAGGAATACATTTAACAAAAGAAATACAAAATGTATACCTACAAAACTGCAAAACAATGTTGAAAGAAATTTTAAAAGACCTAAATAAATGCAAAGACATCCTATCTTTATGGTTGGAAGACTTAATATGGTTAAGTCCCAGATTTGATCTCCAGCTTCATTGTGATCCCTATCAAAATCTCTGCTGATATCTTGGTAGAAATTTTCATGTTGATCCTAAAATTTACATAGAAATTCAAGGGACTTCAAATAACCAAAATAATCTTGGAAAAGATCAACAAAACCATAAGGCTTACACTGGTTGATTTCACAATTTACTACAAAGTTACAGAAATGAAAACAGTCTGGTACCGCCATTAGGGTGGACATAAATCAATGGCATAGAATTGAGAATTCAAAAAATAAACCCTCACATTTATGGGCAATTAATTTCCACAAAGGAGTCAAAACAATTAGATGGGGGGAAAGAATATTCTCTCCAGGGAACTGTTGGGATAACTGGATATCCACATGAGGTAGGGTTGGACTCCTACTTTGTCTCACATACAAAAATTAACTCAAAATGGGTAAAAGGTCTAAAATTAGAAAAGTCTTAAAAGAAAACAAGGGTGTAATTCCTCATGGCCTTGGATACTCAATTATTTCTTAGATATGGCACAAAAATCACAAGTAGCAAAAGAAAACAAATAGATTATCAAAGTTAAAAAAAAAAGTTGTTCTTAAAAAATGAAAGATAGCTTGGCCTATGTGACTCAGTGGGTGAGTATCGACCTATGAACCCGAAGGTCATGGTTCAATTCCTGGTCAGGGCACATTCCCAGGTTGCAGGCTTAATCTCCAGTGTGGGTTGTGCAGGAGGCAGCCGGTCAATGATTCTCTCTCATCATTGATGTTTCTACCTCCCTCTCCCTTCCTCTCTGAAATCAATAAAAATATATTTTTTAAAAAATTGAAAAGACAACCCATAGAATGGGAGAATAGGAGGAAATATTTGTAAATCATGTATATAAAGAGTCTCCAGAATATACAAAGAAATATACAACTCAATAATAAAAAAGACAACTAATTTAATTAAAATACAGGTAAAGTATCTGAATAGACATTTGTCTAAAGAAGATATACAAATGGCCAATAGGCACAAGAAAAAATGCTCAACATCAGGGAAATATTAGTCATTAGGGAAATGCAAATCAAAATATACTAATATACTAATAAAAATGTTCAACATCATATATTAGTCATCATGGGAATACAAATCAAAACCACAATGAAATATCATGTCATCCCACCATGATGGCTAGAATAAAAAAGACAGATAATAACAAGTGTTGGCAAGGACATGGAGAAATTGGAACTCTCTCATATGCCTCTGGTGGAGATATATAATGGTATAGCTGCTTTGGAAATTAGTTTGGCAATTCCTCAGAATTTTAAACTTACAGTTACCATAGAATACAATAGTTCTTCTAGGTACATACCCAAAATAAATCCAGGCATATGTCACACAAAAACCCGTACACAATGTTCATAATGGCATTATTCTTAATAGCCAAACAGAGGAAAGAACCTAGATGTCCATCACCTGATGAATGTATAAGTAAAATGTGATATATACCCATTAAGTGGATTGTTATTTGACAATGGAAAGACATGATGTCTTGATTTGTACCACAATCTGGGTAAACTTTGAAGATATTATGCAAAATGAAATAAACCAGCAACAAAAGACCACATATTGTATAATACCATTTTCAGAATAGACAAATCTGAAGAGACAGAATGTCCATGACTGATTGCCTAGAGATTCGGAGTATGGGGTATGGAGAGGATGACTGCTGATGGGTATGGGTTCCTTTGGGGATAATGAAAATGTTCTAAAATTGTTTGCAGTGATGGTTGTACAACTCTATAAATATGCTGAAAGCATTTGAATTGTACACTTTAAATGAGGGAACTGTTATGTTATGCAGATTATATCTCAGTCAAGCGATTAAGAAAAGAAGAAATTATATTCCCCCATTTTATAATCAACTGTGGGGGTCACCAAATGCATCTCTGAGCCCTCCTTTCCCCCCTGCTGGAGGTTTTATATGAGGCAGCAAATGATATCAGCAGCTGCCACCCTGTAAACAGAGTTTTGTATCTATCATCTCAGTGGATCTTTCATAATCCAGAGGTGGCTCACGGCTGCCCAGTGTGTCCCGCTTTGAAACTAGAGAGAAATTGTGCCTTGTAGATCCATGGGCTATCACCTTGGTCTTCTCACTAAGGTTTCCTCTTGTGGCCCTTCTATCAAGAAGTGTTTTCTGAGAAAAGAGAAGCACAGGAAAGAAGCAATGCAACTCCAGAGGGTGGACAGTGTCCCTTTCTGGCTGCATATAGTGGTCTCAGCTTAGGTCACAGATGGTGAGTGGACACTTATGCAAAATAGAATCTATTTTAAGTCACTCTTAGCTCACTGCTTTTGAAGTTTTTAATAAACGTATTTTGATCGGCTTCATGAAAGAGCAGCCCTTATGAACTTAGGAAGGGCTGTGTTTCTCTCCCCTGAGCCCAGTGGATGTGTTTCTCCAAAAACAAATTTCACAAGTGAACAGATGTTTTATCACATGGATCTAACCAGGCCATGTAGTCAAAACCTGTCCCAACTCAACCCCCAAATAATGGCCAATTGACTATTTAGTTGCTAAATCTGTGGCTTCTTGATTTGAGTTGCAGAAGGCAAGACGATAAGAGCACACTTAAGACCCAGATACCAGAGGAATTTCATGGGTGCAAGAGGTTGACATGTTTTCTTAGGTAAGAGCTAGAGAGTAGATGTCTTGGGCTATGCAGGCCCTTTGGCCTCTGCTATAATGTGAGTGAGTGTGTCAGTGTTCAGTACAATTGCTTACCTACTACTATGTAACAAGTACCCCCCAATTTAGTGATGGAAACAATTAATATTTACAAACCACCATTACCTGGACAGGTCATTACTGAACAATAATGACCTGAGTTCTTTCTGCAATTCTCAGGTGCCAGACCAGGCAAATGGATTATTTTCATCAATATCTGGCTCCATGAGGGTTACAGACCTTTGGTGGCTGAGAACAGGATGTTTTGACAATTAGGGGTGAACTGACTGAGGACATCTTGAACTTGGGCAGACGGGCTTTCTGGGAAGTGAAGGAGTTATAGAGGGCAACTATAGGGAGGGAGCCTGACTCTGGCATGAAGGAATGCCAATATTTGAGTCCATCACTCAGAAATCCCACTCCTACCTACAGGCTTGTGGGTGCCAGAGACTTCAGCAAGCTCAGTGGGAAGAGGGAAGGGGGTGGCTACTCATTTGAGGAGCTTCAGGCCTCACTCACCTGCATCCAGAGCCAGCCCACCCACTGAGGGATAGAGAAGCATTCAGTCCACACCCAAATCTTTGGGAATAATTTTCATACTGGGAAAAACTCAAAAGCTGGATCCCAGAGCAGTGCTGGCAAAGGCTCTTCTTTAGAGTTTATTTGCCTTTGGAAGGAACTTTTGGGATATTTAACGAGACCCTTGTTTCCAGCGTCCCTTAAAGAGCGCTCCTAAAAAAGGTCATTAGGACACTACTTATCTCTTATGCCACAGGCACAGGGGTCATGGTCATCACTTTTATGTTTCTGATGACTAGCTGGCCACTGAAGAACCTTGGAGCCAACAGACGCAAGGGAGCATTCTGGCATCGTTACCCATCGTCCACATTAAAACTCCAGCTGGTTCTACTGCAAGGAAGATAAACTCACACAGCTGATAATAAGTTAATTCAAAACTTGTCACAGAGACACTTTTCAACTCTGTTTTCTCACAGAATGTGCTTTTCCTGCTATTTTCCTGTGTTTTTGAGCTTTTTATATTGTGTCTTGCAATCCAAAGGTTGTATTTCATTGGGAAGTAAGCAGTCTCTGAATCTGGGAAAAATAGATTGAAAAAAATATATTTGGCTTTCTGTTTTCCAGATCGTGTTTGCTGTTGTTTCCATTTCTGGCCCAGCATCCTCCCAAAGCATTGAGAATGTAATTCAAATGAATCATTTCTCCAGCTCAGGAGAAGTGACCAAGATGAGGACACTATGCCCCGGAAGGTTCAAGCATCGCTGCCTCTGGTAGAGTCGGAGGCAGCTGGGTCTGGAAACAGGGTGTCCCTACTGTGATAAGCTGAAGAGAAGGGAATCTGCCAACCAAGGCAGCCCCTGCAGCTTTTCCCCTCTGCATGTGGTCCCCAGATCAGCTCGGCCACCTAGAAGCTTGTTAGAATGCAACATCTCTAACCTCACCCCACACCTTCAGAATCACAATCTGCCTTTGCCGAGATCTGAGCGGGTAGGTGAGCTAATGTGACTGCCTGAGAAGCCAGCGGCATCTGAGTGGACTCACTGACAGCATTCCACAGAGGAACTGGCCCCTGCCCTTGCCCTCCTCTACAGCCCCAGCGGTCCTCTCCAGTTGTGTGGAAGGAGTTCCCTAGACCATCAGCATCAGCATGTCTTCTCTCTGTCAACACTATTTTATCAACTTGGAAAGTGTCAGAAAAGCAGATTCCTGGGCACAGCCCAGACCTCCTGAATTGGACACTCCATGAATTGGGCTCAGCCCTCTGGTTTGAGTGAGAACTCCTGGGGATTCTGATGCACAAGCATGAGAACCACTAGCACATGGGATGTGAGACATGAATGGAGTGGCTTCCATGGCTCTGATCGTATCCTAACCACCCCATCTCTTTTTCCTCCTGGGCCTTCCACTTTAAGTCCTGGCTCGGCCGCTGCTTCCATGGACCCTGGAACCCACAGGGGCACAGCTCTTCCTAACCTGGTATTCTGATGAGGCAGTGAAAATATACTTTTGAGCCTAGCTAAGTGGAATTTGTAGAAATCTGCAAGGACGGAAAGTGCAGCATGATCATGAACATGAAGCTGAAATCATGCATTGAGGTAAAAGCAGGAAGACTGAACGAATTCAAGATGCTTAAAGTGTTATCAGAGACATGTGTGATGGTCTTTCTCTCTAGCTAGTGGGGGTGGGTTTCTTAGAGTCCTGCTGGAATAAGCATTTCCAGAGGCCCACACAGGAGGATGAGATGTGGTAGACAGCTTTATTTTTGTGGAATTATATCCTTCAGTTTCTGAAGTTCCATTTCCTTTCATCTAGTCCTGGAAGATGTGCAGCTGGGGATCCAGCAGAGCTAGAAGAAAAGCCAGCATCCAGAATTTCCATTCCATGGTGGAGTCGGGTCCAGTTCAGTAATAGGCTAGTTGCCGCCCATTAGTCCATGTGTGTGGGGCCCACATAACTGTGGGCCATGTGGGCGAATGCAGGAGCATGAGGGCCCTGTAGCCAGGAGCATAAGAGGCAAGAGAGAACACTCCTTTGTTTAGGACAGGGGTCCTCAACCTTTTAAACTGGGGGCCAGTTCACTGTCCCTCAGACCGTTGAAGGGCCGGACTATAGTTTAAAAAAAAAAACTATGAACAAATGAGAAATGGGAGCCAAAGTCACGGTCCTACAGACATTGCACTATGCACACTGCACATATCTTATTTTGAAGTAAAAAACCAAAATGGGAACAAATACAATATTTGTATTTGCATGTGGCCCGCGGGCCATAGTTTGAGGACCCCTGGTTTAGGAGATTAATTATCTTGAATCTTTCCATGCTTGCAGTGGCCACGCCTACTCTGGCCAATGACCTGTTCCCAGGTGTGACTGACAGTCAAATACCTTTCCTATTTCACCCACTTTGCTGGTCATGTGTCTAAACTGAAGCTTCCTGGCAAAGCTGCACAAATGGCATGTACTATTTGGCCTTCCCTTTGCTCGTTTCCAGTTATTCATAAGTAGGTTAAGTTACAACGGTATCAAGGCATTAAGAATTCATAGCCCCAGCCATGTCTATCATCCTGCGAACTTCTAGTTAGGGGAGATAAATAAATCCCCCTTTGGTTCTGCCACTGTAGTCAGGTTTCTGTTACATGCAGCCCACCCAGTTGGTACAAACTTCAATAAATTCAAGTATGGCTTCCTGAATTGCCATTTGTCTAATCTAATTTATTTACATTTCAAAGCCTGGCCCCTATTTTTAGTCAAATATCATCATTAAATTGTATCTTCTATATGTTCATTAGGTCATATTCCTTATCCAGAGGTCAACAGAAGGGAAACAGAGTCAGTATTTTACGCTCTACAGGCCATTTGGTCTCTGACTATAGATAAAAACAGGCATAGTCCGCTGTAAAAACAGGACAGACCGCTGTAAGTGCTGTGTATCAATAAAACTTTATTTGTGGATTGTGAGTTCTTTATAATGTTCACATGTCATGAAATATTTTTTCTGATTATTAAAAAATGTGAAAATCATATTTACCTCATGAACTATACAAAAACAGATAGTAGGCCAGATTGGACCTACCTCTGTCATATATACGTTAAGAAAGAAGAATCTCAGAAGATTCAGACCTTGCCTTTAAAAGCTTTCTCTAGTTCAAAGAACATATGGGACAGGAGGATAAAATTCCAACAACTAATAAGCATTTTATTCAAGTGTAAAGGACAAATTTTGGTCCATTATGGATTTACTTATTACTGTGGTGCAGTTCTGGTGGGTGAAGGGAAGGTTGTAGAATCAGAAGGAAGAAAGGAGAAAGCAAAAGCAAAATACACTGAGTTTTTAGAAAGTTGTAGAGTAATAAGAGGAATTAAAGTGACAAGTATTGAATTGCAAAGGAGGAGAGAAATACTCTCAGTTAAAGTATCCCTATTGGATACTTGGAATTCTTCATCATGTGACTTCCAGTAAGTTGTAAGCCTGTGACTGACATTCCCTCAAGCCCTGAACTCACCAACTCTTAAGGTAGGGACAACCCTACTTCATCTTTGGTTACTTAACCAGATACATCTTTTCTACTGCAGATGGTGTTTCTGTTCCATGAATCAGTTGACACAAAGTTGAGAAATGGGAGCCAAAGTCACGGTCCTACAGACATTGCACTAGTTCAGACATCATTTTTCATATTTTCTCTAATTGATCTTCAGTGAGCATGCCATTATTTCCATATTAAAGACCAAAGTTTTATATATATTGATAATATCAATATATTGATAATATCTATCATTGGTAGTGAGTAGCTTAGTTTTTTTTATGCTGGAACATATTAGTTCCTATGGCTGCTGTCCATAGCCAATTACCAGATCAGTGATTTAAAACAGCACACATCAATGTCTTACAGTTCTGGAGGTGAGAAGTCCAAAGTTGAGGGGTCAGCAGGGCTGAGCTCCTTCCGGGCAATCAAGGGGAGAATCCTTTTCCTTGCCTTTTCCAGCTTCTAGGGGTCTCCTGAACTTCTTGGCAGTGGCTCCTTCTTCCACCATCAAAGCCAACAGCACAGAATCTGCCCCTCTGTCTCACTCTCTGACCTCTGCTTTGGTTGTCACATCTCTTTCTCTGACTCTTCTGCTTCCTTCTTCCATCCTTTAAGGGCCTGAGATTACATTGGGCCCATAAGACTAAGGCCCTAGAGCCAAAAACAATAAAAGATTAATAATAAAACCAAGGCAGCCCTGGCTGGGTGGCTCAGCTGGTTGGAGCATTTCTTGTACACCAAAAGGTTGCGTGTTTGATTCCTAGTCCGGGTACATACCTAGTTTGCAGGTTCAATCCCCAGTCAGGATTGTATGGAAGGTCAATGTTTCTCTCTCACATTACTGTTTCTCACCCCTGCTTCCTCTCTCTCTAAAAATCAATAAAATATATCCTTGTACCCAGACAGCATGGCTCAGTGGTTGAGAGTCGACCTATGAACCAGGAGGTCACTGTTCAATTCCCAGTCAGGTCATATGCCCAGGTTGCAGACTCAATTTCCCAGGAGAAGGCATGCAGGAGGCAGCTGATCAATGATTCTCTCTCAGCATTGATGTTTCTCTCCCCTTTTCCCTTCGTCTCTGAAATCAATAAAAATATATTTAAAAAAAAACACATATTCTCAAGTAAGGATAATAATAATAATAATAATAATAGCACCAAGGCAAATAATCCTTTTGCCCAAATCACATAATTGCACTAATATTTGAGGTGTAGCCCATGGGCAAATATAATACTTAGGTTGCATTTTATGACTTATAAAGGACATAAGTCAAAAACATCTATCTCTTTCTAAATTAAGCATACTATTTTCACTTAAAAGTTCCATTTTAAAAAAAATCCATTTCTGAATTTTGTTAATTTCTTAAAGATCCCTATCTACTGATTCCTGGGGCAGATACCATGCATGATGCAATAAACACTTTTCATCAAAGAGGATTTCTTGGCCAGTTGTAATTTTGGTACCCTGAAATCCACATCCAACCATCTCTTCTCTGACCTCTAAACAAAACTTACCTGGACTTGGCAGGAATAACTGGAAGATTTGAGTCCCTTGAACTGAGGTTGGGCTGCCAAACTTGAGTTAGAAAGGACCAGTTTACACATAATATCTCATACTCTTTTCTTTCTTTCTTTTTTAAAGATGAGCAGTAGAATTTGAGGTAAGAGAATTGGAAAATGGAAATAAAAAGCTTGCATACACTGTTCCCTTTATGGACTTGGTTTGCCCTGTGTCTTCTCCAGAAACCAGAGATAGATTTGAGATCTAAGCTTGGATGACTAGCTTTTCAAACACATCAGCATGTCTGTGGTCCCCACAGTGACCAGAGCATACTTTATTGGTCACTTTTAATTCATGCTTCAACAATTAATTTGATTTGTAAGAGAGCCAGCTCTTCTACCCAAAAAACTCTTGAAAAGATGAAAACATCCGCATTCACAAAAGCATACATATTAGAGCCTATGAAACCCTGAAACAGAGAATGTAAAAGTTTCTCCTTCAGAGTGGGTGCAGAGCAGTACTGTCAACTTAAACAATTTTTTAAGGTGAAAAGAAATGGTCAAAAGCAGGAAAGCACTGTGAAGAAGAAGAATCTTTTATTTATAGGCAGATTTTTTTTTTTTACTTTAGTAATCTGATGAAAGGGAAAATTTTTCTGTTATCAGAAACATCATCCAACAGGGTACCTGTCAGCATCAACAAAGTTATTAAAAGAAAACACGTTTTCTAGATTTTTATACCCACATATTAAAAGGAAGTACAGTGTATGCTACATTGTCTTCACAGACAATGTTTCTGTTTGCTTCAATGTCTCCTATCAATTTAATGGGCACCTAAGGTCTGAAAATTTTTTTTTATTGATTTGAGAGAGAGAGAGAGAGAGAGAGAGAGTGCACAACATTGACTTGTTGATCCACTTATTTCTTATTTTCGCATTCATTTCTTTGGTTGAATCTTGTATGTTCCCTGACTTGGGATTGAACCCACAATCTTGGCATATGAGATGATACTCTAACCAACTGAGCTACCCAGCCAGGGCAGAATCTTCTGATAAAATAGTATGTGTACATAGATCTTATTGTCAGTGGCCTTGTGACTCATTCTTTCCAGTTCCTCTCATTTGGCAAGGTCTGCAGTGGCATTTCTTTCTCCAGGAATGCTGATATTCCGGCTAGCCAGACTCCCACTGGCAGGCCATTTCACCCCAAGGCAAAAAGAAAAGTTCTCTTTGAAGACTATAAACAGTCCATGAGCTGGATAACTGGATGTGTTCTGGAAAGCTCTCTTTATTTTCAGCAAGGTCTGGGAACATGTTTGTTTTGGTTTTGTTTTCTTGAATGAATTTTAAAGCATGTCCTGTAGATTCTGGCATGGAATGTCCTAGAATCTCCCCATATTTCCGGCACTTAAATATTTTTTGACTAATATATACTTTGCTGTATAGCCCTTTTTATTCATTCATTCCATTTTATGACCACTTACTCTATGCCAGATGCCATATTAAGTACCTTACATAGACCATCTACATGAATCCTCATGGCAAAAAGGTGTTGAAATTACTCATATCTTCATTTTACAGATGCTGAAACAAACTTTTGGGGAAGTGGACTCGCCAACGTCTTAGAGCAGCAGTGAAGCCAGGATCCAATGGCTTCACCACGTCACTCTGACATCGCGCACATAACCAGGTGTCTATCCCTGAAATAACTTAAGCAAAAGGAAATAGAGGAAATGTGATTTACAGCCGTGTAGCCTTATGAGCAGGCTGTATTTACCTCTGAGATGTGCTAAGTCTTCCTTGAGTCCTGAAATGTGGCTTCAGGTGGACATGGAGACACAGCTGTTTTATTCACAATAGTTCCCAACCGGAAACAGATGTTCCCCGGCAGCTAAAGTCATACCTAAATTGTAGTGTAGCTGCACAAGGGATTTCTACTCACCCCCAAAGAGGAGAATCTCAGAAACATTGCATCGAGTGAAAGCAGCTTAACACACAAGTTTGTGAAGTTTCAAAACCACTTGAATTAATCCATGAAGGGGGAAAACATCAGAACAACCGTTACCTCTAGTGAGGCCCGGAGTGGGGGGGGGGGGGGGGGCGGGGGCGCCATAATTGACCGAGACAGATGAGAAACTCTCTAGGGTGATGGTCATGTTTTTTATCTTGATCAGGGTTTGAGTTACACAGGTGACAATATAAAATATTAGAAAAATGACATTTCTAGAGTAGTTTATATCTTTCTATTATATATTTTCCCCTAATTTGGGGAGACTCATATTGCTCTAGTAAAGATGATTGGTGCCCTAGTCAGTTTGGCTCAGTGGATAGAGCATTGGCCTGTGGACTGAAGGGTCCCAGGTTTGATTCTGGTCCAGAGGCACATGCCCTGGTTGCAGGCTCGATCCCCAGTAGGGGGCATGCAGGAGGCAGCCAATCAATGATTCTCTCTCATCATTGATGTTTCTATCTCTCCTTCTTCCTTTCTCTCTAAAATCAATAAAGAAATGTATTTTTTTAAATCGGCAAAAAATATATTTTTTAAAAAAGAAGAATGTTGATCTGGATCTGAGTAGCATTTGTTGCAGGCACTGTGAATGCCCACTTGACATCCACAACAGCAAACACAGAGGGTTTCTGTACGAACCGGTGATTTCATCCTTGTCAAAGGCAGAGAACAATAAAAAGACAGACATGGAAATAGTCACCTGAGAGACCATCACCTGTCTGTCCACCAGGTTAATGCCCAGTTCTGTCACCCTTCTGGGTGCCCATCTAAGGAGTTACACCAGCTTTAAAGTTCCTTTAAATCAGCCCCAATGTACTGTTTAGCTCTGCCCTTCATGAGCCCTTCTCTCAGCCCAACTGCATACTCACTCTTCCCTGAACATTCCTGAGTGCTGCCCTCAGGCCCTCCCCATGCACCTTTCACCACTGCAATCCAGCCACTTCCCTCTGCTCAGCTCCCATGTCCTCTGACTCCCCATTCAAACTCTGCCCCACCCTGGGCTGCTGCACTCGCTGTTCCTTCTCCTAGGAACACTTTTCCAGCTCACAATTTGCATGTCTTCTTCCTTCTCATGCCTCTCAGCACCATGCCCAAACCACCCACCCCCTTCATCCTCTTCATTTCCACCACCCCTATCACTTTCCTATATCACAGCCATCCCATGAATGTATTTTATTACTTATTTATTATTTGAAATCATACAAATATGTATATAGACACATGTACACATATTGTGGATAAACACAAACCTGTATGTAGTAATCATGTATTTCTTTTGTTTACTTATCACCACTCTTTCTGCCCCAGAGAGAACGCATCATGTCTATTTTATTCACTTATTGTTAGTCTTATAGTAAAATGACCTGCACATATTGGGCTTACAATAAATATCACTGCCTAACTGAATAAATAATTGCATCTGTTTATATCAGCTTGTTTTGGGCCTTACTTATTCAAATATTTGAGCTTAAAAGCCTATCGAAAGTTCCAGCATTAAAAAAAAATAATTCTATTATTTTACTTTTATTACTAGAGGCCCAGTGCATGACATTCATGCACTGAGGGGAGGGAGGTGTCCCTCAGCCTGGCTTGTGCCCTCTCACAGTCCAGGACTTCTTGGGGGATGTCTGCTTGCTGGCTGGCAGTCAGACATCCCTGAGGGGTCCTTAATGCTGCTGCAGAGGCTGGAGAGGCTCCCACCACTGCCGCTGTACTCACCAGCCATGAACCCGGCTTGTGGCTGAGTGGTGCTGCCCCTGTGGGAGCGCACTGACCAGCAGGGGGCAGCTCCTGTGTTGAGCATCTGCCCCCTAGTGGTCAGTGCATGTCATGGTGATTGGTGGTTCAGCAGTTTGGTCGATTTGCATATTACCCTTTTATTATATAGGATTGGTATATCTGCATTGTCTTCTCAACTGATTTGTAAGCTCTATGAAGGCTACAGTTAGTTATGTCTTCTACCCCTATTACAATATTTTATGTGCAGTGGGAAACCTTGAGCATCTATTAAGTGATTAATTTCTAAGAGAATATTCTTAATGGTTTGTCAGCTATGCTGTCCAAACTATCTATTAACTGCTTACCCTTTCCCTTTCATCCTTTGGTAGCAAGAACTAATTTTCCCAGGACCCTCCCAGTAATGAGTAGAGGTGTGAGGCCTTGGATACCTACCAGTGGGCACTGAGAGAATCTCATGGGTCCCATATTGTGGGTAAACAGTGCTGGCAATGCCAAAACTGGGGAATGGGCTGTGCAAGGAAGAGTAGGGCAGCATGAAATCTCGTACTTTCCTCCTAGCAATATTTTTTCTGCTATATCATCTTGGGCAAGGGAAACAAAAGAAAAATAAGCAAATGGGACTACATCAAATGAAAAACATTTTGCACAGTAAAGGAAACCATCAACAAAACAAAAAGACAAGCCACTGAATGGGAGAACATATTCGCAATAATACATTTGATGAGGGGTTAATATCCAAAATGAATAAGGAACTCTTAAGACTCAGTACACACACACACACACACACACACACACAGACACATGCACACACACGCACACACGTACACACAACAATACAATTTAAAAAATGGGCAAAGGACCTGAAGAGACACTTCTCCAAAGAGGATATGCAGATGACCAAGAGACATATGAAAATATGTTCAACATCACTAATTGTCAAAGAGATGCAAATTAAAACCACTATGAGATATCACCTCACACTTATCAGAATGGCTATTATCAACAAATCAAGAAACAAAAAGTATTGATGAGGATGTGGAGAAAAGGGAAACTCTTGTGCACTGTTGGTGGGGATGCAGACTGGTGCAGCCACTGTGGAAAGCAGTAAGGAGTTACCTCAAAAATTTAAAAGTAGAACTGCCTTATGACCCAGCAATCCAACTTCTGGGAATATATCTGAAGAAACCTGAAGCACTAATTCAAAAGAATATATGCAGCCCTATCTTCATTGCAGCATTATTTACAATAGCCAAGATTTGGAAGTAGACCAAGTGCCCATCAGTAGATGAGTGGATAAAAAAGCTGTGGTATATTTGCACAATGGGATTATACTCAGACATAAAAGAGAAGGAAATCTTATCTTTTTTTGATCTGGAAAGTAGTACTCTGAGTGAAATAAGCCAGTCAGATAAAGACAAATGCCATATTATTTTACTTATATGTAGAATCTAATTAACAAAATAAACTAACAAACAGGGTGGAGACAGACTCATCGATATAGAGTATAGACTGACAGCTGCCAGAAGGAAGGAGGTTGGGGGCTAAATAAGAAGGTTAAAAGGATTAAGACCAAAAAAAGAAAAACTCATGGACACAGGCAACAGTACGGTGATTGCCAGAGGGAAAGGGGTGGTGGGGGAAGGTAGAAGAAGGTAAAGGAGGGGATAAATGTGACAGAAGGAGACTTAACTTGGGTTGATAAACACACAATACAATATACAGATGATATATTGTGGAATTGTATACCTGAAACCTGTGTAATTTTATTAACCAATGTTACCCCAATAAACTTAACTTTTAAAAAGAGTAGGGTAGCATGGAAAGTCCCATTCAACCAAAAACAGATAGCCATGCTGGCAGAGGCAGGCCAGTTATCTTCTTACTAAGTTCTCATCAGCTGCCTGGACACGGGGTTTCATTCCATTTAGCAACTGGCATGAATTAAAAACTCCATTGACTGGTATGTTTTAATCAGTAAGACAGCTATTATTATGTTACACACACACACACACACACACACACACACACACACACACACCCATCCACCCCAGTCTCTTTCCACCTAGTGATATCTACTAGTCTGTCTTAAACTAGCTCTTAATGTGTGTCACTCTGAGTAAAATGAAACTCTTAAAAAATCAAACTTTCTCTGCCTTCAATTTTTATGATTTGGGGTGAAGAAAGTGCTGGGGTCCAACCCCAGGGGGTCCAGGGGTCCCCAAAGGTGTGGACGGAGTCAGCGAAGAAGAAATGACACGGAGACAGCGTTCAGTTGATCAGCAGCCTAGCCAGGATCTCTAGCCAGGATCTCCAGCCAAGTTCTGGTCTGGATCTCCAGAGAGGTTCTGCTTAGGATCTCCAGCCAGGTTCTGTGTCCATGTTCTCTTGCTAGGTTCTCCAGGTTCTCCAGCCAGGTTCTGTAGCCATGTTCCCTCGCTAGGTTCTCCAGCCAGGTTCTGTCCAGGTTCTCCAGCCAGGTTCAGTCACCAGGTTCTAGTTAGGCTCTCTTGCCAACCTCTGCAGTCAGGTTCAGTCCAGGATCCCTTGCCATGTTCTCTCCAGTGAAGCTCCTCCATCTCCAGGTTCCGCGTAGGTTCTGTCTTCTGAATTCTGTGTTCTAAGTTCTGTATTCTAAGTTCTGTGTTGTTACATCTGTATTTATACCAGTTGATTCAATCCTATCAATCTCTATTACAAAGGTTAGGGCGTTTCTTATCTCCATTCCAGGGAGAAAAGATTATGTAGCTTAAGCATGATTGTTCGTAGTTAAAGTGATTAATTACCCACCTGGCACTTAGTTAAGAGGTTTTATTCCCTCCCTAACTTCAGGGGAAAATCCCTACCTGGGGAAACAACCTTTCTCAGAGACCTTGGTTAAAACACACAGTGCCAAGAAGGTGAGCAAACATATTAAGAACAGTATGCCATATATGCCAGGTCCCTTGAAACAGCAAGCATGGACCGGCTCCCGGCAAGAAAGGTCATCTCTTTGAATGACACAATTTACACTATACCTAGTTAAAAAAAAAAAAAAAAAAAAAAAAAAAAAAAAAAAAAAAACCCTTCACCCAAATTGTGTCTCCTTATGTAATTGTTTTCAACATTTGGGGAATGGCATGTTTGGAATAAGAGCAAGATTCTGAAGAGTCAGATGGGCTTCAGTTTAGATCTTGTTTCTGATGTTTGCTGTGTGACACTGGACAAATTGCTCACATGCCTTTTCTTAAAAAAAGTATTGTCAGACCGAAATAGACAAAGAACATATGATTTTACTCATATTTGGAATATAAAGAAAAAGTAACAAGCGAACTAACAAAACAAACAAAAACAAAGTGATAGATACAGACAACAGACTGGTGGTTACCCAAGGGAAATGGGAGTAGAGGGAGAGTGAAGTGGATAAAGAGGATCGAATATCTGTTTACATATCTTTAACCTTCAATTTCTCCAGCTATAAACCAAACATTATACTTAGTACCTAGTGCATAATGAAATAAGGCACTTAGCACAATGCTAGGCACATTAGATAAATCCAAGCAAGTATTTCTACTCTTAGCTGTGTTTCTGCGATAGCTAAGATCCCTGAGTCCCAGCTTCTCTTCTCAAAATGAGGATAAAGCCTACATCCTAGGTTTGGATGACAAAGTCTATGTCCCAGAGTTACTCTGAATCTCTGGTTCTGGGTTCACAGACACCCAGTATGGGCAGTAGAACTAGCCAGGTGCATGGGGCAAGTGCCAAATATTAGTTACAGGGGGAAAATGCTACTAGTTATACTGCTGTCAGCAATTGTACTGCTGTTTACCCTTCTGTCTAGGCCAGTGGTCGGCAAACTCATTAGTCAACAGAGCCAAATATCAACAGTGCAATGGTTGAAATTTCTTCTGAGAGCCAAATTTTTTAAACTTAAACTATATAGGTAGGTACATTGTTATTAACTTAATTAGGGTGCTCCTAAGGCTTAGGAAGGGCCACACTCAAGGGGCTAAAGAGCCGCATGTGTCTCGCGAGCCGCAGTTTGCCGACCACGGGTCTAGGCCTTCTTGGCCAGAGAATTATTACGAGGATCAATGACCTTCAAAACAAAGCTCTTAGGGTATATGATCATCTTGAAAAATCTATCTACCGAAGTTATACAAAACTAATGAACTAATATTCAACTTTAAAATTACTGTGTGAAACCTCATTCATTAAGATGGCATATAGGAGCATGTATTTATCTTGTTGGGAGAAGAAGGAAGGTGGGTCTGAAAATGTGAAAAGTCTGAATTAGAGAATGTTTTAAATGGCAACATGGGGATACTCTTGGTTGGCTGACCTTCATCCCCCTCTACAATCCTTCCAGTGTTTTGTCTAGAGATTGTCATGTTGTCAGTTTCTAGCCAATTGGATATAAACACACTACTTGCTGGGATACATGTAAAGTCTTCCCAAAAAGACAAACTTAAGATCTGGTTCTGATTTTTAAAAAAAATAATAATTATGGGTAAAAATGGGGAAACAACTATTTGAAGGCACCAGGGAGTGGCTAAAATCAGATAGAAACCGGAGGGACTTAATCCTTCAAAGGAGGAAACCACTTTGGATGAGATCCATGTGTATTCAAATTTTCCCCCAAGCAAATGTGAGGTGATTAAAACACTAGCAGACAACTCCAGCATTATAGGCTAGTGGTGTCAAAGGATGGAGTTCAGGATTTACGCAGCTGGAAATAAAGGTGAGAATTGTGGAAAATAGGAAGCCACATGGAGGAGCCCCCAAATCATCTATATAGAAACTCAACTAAAATCTTTAACTGACCCCTGAACCATACACATATGATGAAGACTTTAAGATGACCAGTGGAAATCATCACACAGAGAAATGAAAGAGTTGAGCATACATGTTAGCCACTGACCACCATAGGAGTTTAGAGTTTAAGTCTGACCAAGTTAGGCATGGTAGACATCTTAAACTTTTCATTAAAATCCCCCTCCCCCGAAAGACCATACTTTAGAAGTAAAGGTTATGTCCCAAAACTAAAGAATTCACTCTGAGATTAAGGGAAAAACCAAAATATATGTGCCCTAATCAACACTAATAAAAGAGAAAAATGGTAATTGGCGTACGAGCTACCCTTTTCATTGGCTAATCAGGGCTATATGCAAATTAACTGCCAACTAAGATTGGCAGTTAACTGCCAACTAAGATTGGCAGTTAACTGCCAACAAGATGGCGGTTAATTTGCATATGTAGGCACAATGCAGGGAGGCGAAAGGGAAAGCAGGAAGAAGCCCCCTGCCACTGACAGTGATCGGAAACCCAGGGGGGAGCTAAGAGCTGGGGCTGCCTTTGCCCTGCCCCCCAGCCATGATCAGAGAATCAGGTGCCTTTTCCGCCCTGGCCAGTGATAGCAGGAAGTAGGGGTGGAGCCAGCGATGGGAGCTGGGCACGGTCGAAGCTGGCAGTCCCAGGAGCTAGGGGTCCCTTGCCTGGGCCTAAAGCGAAGCCCACGATCGTGGGGCCGCTGCAGCTGTGGGTCCCCGTTGCCTGGGCCGGAGGAGTCTGGGGGTCCCCTGCCCAGGCCTGATGCCTGGGCCAGAGGCATCAGGCCTGGGCTAGGGGCAGAACCAGTGATGGGGGGAAATGAGGGTCCCCTGTCAGAGGTGTCAGGCCTGGGCAAGGGGCCGATCCTGCGATTGGAGGGTGATGGGGGTCAACGCCTGAGGGCTCCCAGTATGTGAGAGGGGGCAGGCTGGGCTGAGGGACACCCCCCCCCCCACACACACACCCAGTGCACGAATTTCGTGCACCGGGCCCCTAGTAAAGTATAAAACTAAGTCTTCAGAATTCTATGTAATCAACCAATAATTTAACAAAAATTAATACTCACAGAAGGGGAGAGGAAGATAATACAAACTAGATCCTCCACAAAGTATCAAAGTCCCTCATACAATTAAAAATACTAGACATAGAAATAGAAAAAAAACTAACCCCAATTTAAAGGAAAAAAAGTCAATAGACACAGGTGCTGAAATGATCCAAATGGTGTAACTAACAGATAAATACTTTAAAGAAATTATTATAAACACATTCAAGGAGTTAAAGAAAAAAATAGTCATAGAAGTAGAAATATATATATATATATATATATATATATATATATATATATATATATACCTCCAAATTCAAATTATAGAACAGAAAAATACACCATCTGAATTAAAAAATTTACTTTATAATCTTAAAAGCATACAGAAAATGGTAGATAAAATAGATCAGTGAACTGATGAACTTAAATATGGGTCAATAGAAATTAATCAGTCTGAAATTAATTTAAAAGAATAGGTTTAGAAAGAATCAACAAAGCTTCAATTAGAGTTTTAGATGGAGAGGAGAGAATGTAACAATAAAGTAGCTGATAAAATATTTCCAAATTTTGCTAAAAACATAAATTTATAGGCCCAAGAATTTTAGTAAACTCAAAGCAGATAAGTACATAGAAAAGCATAATTAGGTTCTTTATAGTCAAATTGATGAAAAGCAAAAATAAGAAGAATATCTTGAAAGCAGCTAGAGTAAAAACAAACTGATATCTCATCAAAAACAATGAACACCAGAAGACAATGGAGAAATCTCTTTAAAGTTCTGAAACAATCAAGAAAAAAATACACCAAAGAATATTATGTCTGTCTGAAATATTCTTTACAAATAAAGGAGAAATAAATACATTTTCAGATAAAAGCAGCCAAGATAACTCAGTGCCAGCAGACGCACACAGCAGTAATACCAAAGAAAGCTCTTTAGGTGACAGGAAATAACACCAGATGGAAACCTGGATCTCCAAAAAGAAACAAAAATCACCAGAAATGGTAAATATTTGAATAAGTATAAAGGATGATATTTACTCAATTTCCTGAAAAATAACTGACTCTTTAAAGCAAAAATTGTGACACTTTGTGGGATCTGTAAAATCTGTAATTATAAAACATATGACCAAAAAATGGTACAAAAGACAGTGGTAATACAATTATATTCTTTCAGACTCCTTATATTTTACATGAAGTGGTGCAGTATTAATTCTAAGCAGACTGTGTGTGATAAAATATAACTTATAGAGAAACTAGTAAATCTATATATTTAAAAGCCAAGTGACTGGAACGACCAAAAAGACTAGTTGTTTTGACGTGCATTGCGGCCCCGATCACCCCCTGCACCCCGATTGTGGGTGGGACCGGCTGGCGGCTGACCTCCCATGGCCCTTCCCCCCAGCCAGCCTGGTCCCAATTGGCCCCAATCAGGGAGGGCTGGGGGGACCCCACCTGTGCACAAATTTATGCACTGGGCCTCCAGTAGTAATATAAAGGAAGATCAGGAAACCCAAATGAGGAATCTAGCTCCTGGACATGATCTTGTTGTGATTTTTCAGGCCTGACTACAGGTAATTGCAGATACTTTACCTAACAGCTGTCATGAAGGAACTGCCTCCCCCACACCATGCTTGGAGCACAGCTGGTGAACTATGGTTTCTGAAGAGGGGTGAAGTTGAGCACCCAGGACTGATGCTTGCCAGAGCATGCTCTTTGCATATTTGAACTCCTAGCCCTGGGCATCTTCATGTCTAGGTCCCTTTGCTGAGGCCATGGACAGAAGTCTTCCTTAGGCACCTCTGCTGAGGTCTCCTTCTGAAAGAAGAGAAACCTTGAAAACAATTTTCCCTACCCTGACTCAGTCCATTCCTAGCCCTCTTCCCTCTACCTCTCCTCATTCAGGTCAAAAGAACTGCTGGAATCCTTTGTTCAGGACTCCCTCCACAGTAAGACCACCTCTGTGTCTGGGCAGATCCAGCTCACCCTCTCCCAGTGCACCTCTCAAGAGGAAATGAAACAGGGAGCTGGTGCTCTCTGCTTTGGAGGTTTTGCTTATACCATCTCAGTAAGTGATTAAGGGTTTCACTCTTTCTTTCATTTTGGCTCATTGTTGCTTTATTTGGTGACTCCAACATCTGGCAGCTTAGCTTTCTCTCTCTCTCTCCAGCTCAGCTAAGCTCCTGACACCCACTAGAGGAATTAAAAAGCCATAGTAAAATATAGTTATAATTAAAAACTTCTGTTAAGAGTATGAAAAGACAAGCCATAAACTGGGAGGAAATATTTGTTAAACAAATATCTAAACAAAGGATTGGTATCCAAAATAGACAAAGGAATTCATAAAACTCAACAATAAGACAATAAACAGTACAATTAAAAATCGGTGGAAAATCTGAGCACATACCTCACCAGAAAAGGAATAGAAAAATATGGCAAGTAAGCATATGAAAGAGCTCCACATCATATGTTACTAGGGAAATATAAATTAAAATAATGAGATACCATGATACACCCATGGAATAGTTTAAATCCCAAACACTGACAGCACCAAATGCTAGAACAACAGGAACTGTCATTGTTGGTGGGAATGCAAAATGGTATAGCCACTTTGAAAGTTTGACAGTTTCTTACAAAAAACATAATTCTACCATACTATCTATTTCTTGCTATTTAGTTAAAAACCTATGTCCACATGGACATCTGCACATGGATGTTTATATAAGTTTTATTCATACTTACAAAAAGTTGGAAGCAGCCAAGATGTTCTTCACAATTGATAAGCAAACTGTGGTACATCCACACTAAAAAGAAATGCTCTATCCAGCCATGAAAATACCTGGAAGAACTGTAAAGCTATGCTGCTAAGTGAAAGAAGCCAAAGTGAAAAGGCAACACATTGTATGATTTCAACTAAATGACTTTCTAGAACAGGAAAAACTATGGAATTAGTAAAAAGATCAGTGGTTGCCAAGAGTTCAGGGGAGAGAGAAGGAAGGATAGTGAATAGGTATAGCACAGGGCATCTTTAGGGCAGTAGAAAGTAGTCCGTATGACAAGGTAAAAGTGGATATATTTCATTATACATGTGTCAAAACTCTTAGTATATACAACAAAAAAGATGGAGCCCTAATGTAAACTATGGACTTCTGTAGAAATATTGGCCCAAGATGTTAATAATTGGAGAAATTGTGCAATAGGGAGGAAAGGAGGCATATGGGCCCTGTCTATACTTTCAGCTCAATTCATCTGTAAAACTTAAAAATGCTCAAAAGAAAGAAAACTTGATTAAAGCCCCCCCCCCCCAAAAAAAAAAAACACAGGAGAAGAGAATCAGAAGGAAAAAGTAAGTCCTAAAAGCCAAAATCTAGTAAACAAAAGGGCAGGTTTAAGCCAAATAAACTCTGACGCCATTAGTGTGAATGTCTAGAACAGGTAAAACTAAGCCATAGTGACAGAGCAGAACAGTATTTGTCTATGGAGATGGGGATTGACTGGGGGCAGGGAGCACAGGAAACTTGCTGAGTGAAGGAATGTTCTGTGTATTGATTAAACAATGTTTAGGGAGGTGCATATATTTGTCAAAACTTACCAAGTTGTATAGTTAGAATTAGTTCTTTTCTCTGCATATCAATCTTACTTCAATTTTTCAAAAAAATAATTAAATAAAATTTTTTAAAAAGGCTGCCTTGCAAAGCCATGTTGTAAGTATGTGAGGGTGTTAGTGGCACACTGATGATGGAGGACAGCCAGGCTTGGTTGCAGCAACACTGGGGTCCCATCTCTGAACTCTGTCATGTGACAAAATAAGCGTTCTATTAACCAGGCTTTATGATGTTCAGGCACATTCACAGCCAAATATTACAAGTTTATTTAACAAACAAGTGGAACCAGAATAAAATTCCTAGAACAGATAATGAACAGTATTGATTCCTTTGCATTCATGTAAGAATATTTATAATTCACATCTATTCTATACAAATAGGTGTAAACAGTGAGGTAAGTGCCCCCAAAGATGAATTTTAATAAGCTAAACAGCTTACCTAAAAATCTTTAAAGAACCTTATTTCTCCAACAAACCTTTATTTTGTTTTATTTCAATTTTGGTTTGTTTTCTTGTTTGTTAAGCTAATGCATGCCTTCATGCCAGACCACATGACTCCAAACTTTGAAATAAGAAGGCCCAAATGAATCATCTTTTCCTATACTCAGAAAAAGATAAATGCCTCATGCCGAAGGCCAGTCAACATGTAACTGAAGTTAATAAGCAGCATTCAGTTGTACCCACAGATTGTTAAGCATCAAATTCAATCTCTGAGCATCAAAGAAGTTGTTCTAGGCATCTGGTCTGCTCTGTGCAATGGAAAAAGCCTTTTAATGAAAGGCCATGACTTTATTGTTGACACTGATTTCACTTCAAACGTGGCATCTGCAGTGCCCAAGAGCTTTTCCAAGGTTGTTTTTGCTTATAAATTTTCATAACATGAAAGGTTGTTTCCTTAGTAAAAGATGATCCCTTAAAAGTGCTGGGCCTAAAGCCAAAGGATAGAGGTTTGCCTGTGGCCACCTCTAAGAAGGAAGTGTAGTTAGATGACATGGAAAAGGGAGGATAAAAGAAAGAACCCAGCACTGTGAACTGGAAAAGTTAATACTCGGCATGGGGGAGAGGAAAGTGGGCTTGGAGCAGACAGAGGCGGCCTTTTCTTCATGATGTATTTGAATGTTTCGATGGAGGCCAGTAAGTGAAGGGAATAGATTCTGGTGCTGGCTTGGAGGGAGGTAGAGAGAAGATGGGTCATGGAAAGCGGTGTTTCCGATCATTAAAGCTTAGCAGAGGATTTACACAGACATCCAGCAACAGAGAAAATACAGATAGTGAAAGGCTTGCTCCAGCCCGCAAGAGTCATTCATTTGGTATTACCTCTGAAAAAAATGAAGTCCAAAGCAATTATGTCTTATTGTTTCATAAAAATTCAGACCACAACTTTTAAATATTTATTTTATTTACAACACTGATAAGCAGAAGTTTAATATAAACTTTATTGAGCTATAATTTGCATACCCATTTTACATGTATGGTTTGACGAGTTTTGACAAATGAGAACACCCACATGTGGATGGTGATCACCACCCAATCAAGACACAGAATATTTCCATCCATGTCAGGGTCCTTTGTGGTCAACTCTCACTCCCACTCTCATGTAACCACCAATCTACTTTCTACTTTCTATCACTAATAATTACCATTACCGATTCTTGAATTTCATAGAGATGGAATCATACAGGGTGTATTTATGTGTATATATATCTTATTGTTGACAGTATTACAGATATTCTCCATTTTCTATCTACCCCCTGCCCTACCCCAGGCCTTCACCACACTATTATCTGTGTCCATGGGCTATATATATATATATATATATATATATATATATATATATATATACTTAATTGACTGAATGAACAAACGACCAGTCATTAGGTCGCTATGAAGCGCACTGACCACTGGGGGACAGGTGCTCAATGCAGGAACTGCCCCCAGGTGGTCAGTGCACTCCCACAGCGAGAGCGCCACTCAACTGAAAGCCAGGCTCATGGCTGGCGAGAGAGGCCAGGATGAGCAGGAGTGGCCCGGGCTCCTCCCTTGCTGCCTGCACTTTGTGCACTGCTACATCCCTCGGGGGATGTCAGATTGTGAGATGGTGCAGGCGAGGCTGAGGGACTCCACCAGTGCACAAATCTGTGCACCAGGTCTCTAGTATGTATATAAGCTCTTTGATTAATCTAAACACCCTACCCTCAGAGCACTGTCAGTTTGTTCCATGCATCCATGCCTCTGGACCCATTTTGCTTATCAGTTAATTTTATTCATTAAATTCCACATATAAATGAGATTATGTGATATTTGTCTTTCTCTGACTGGCTTCAGGTATAGGCTTATATGTCTGGCTTATTTTGTTCATCATAATGCTTTTGAAATTCATCCATGTCATTGTGTTTATCAAAAGTCTATTTCCCTTTCTTTCTTTTAATGAGGAGTAGCCCACTGTATAGATAAACCACAATCTTTATCCATGTACCTGCTAATGAATATCTATGTTGTTCCAGTTTGAGGATCTAAATAAATCTCCTGTGAATATTTGTGGCCAAGGCTTTGTATGGGTAAGAGATTCATTTCCCGTGAATCAACATCTCAGAATGGAATTGCTGGGACCTATGCGCATGTTTAACTCTTTAAGAAATTTGCCAACTGTTTTTGAAGAGGTTGCACCATTTCCGTTTCCATCAGTGTCTGTGAGAGTTCCAGTGGAGAAGTAGCCTTTGGTGGCAGGGCATAACTAAAAGGTGATTTATGCTGAGGCATAGAGAAGTTAGGCATACTTCACCCCCTCCTCCTCCTCTACTACTACACATGATCATCATTTTGACCAAGACAGAATGGAGATGGCCTCTATGGAGGTCACTGAGAAAGTAGTCTTGGGATCTGCCCTCAGATGATGTGTCTCAGGTTGCTCAATCTCTCTGGAGTAGCAGAGAGCTTTTGAGTAGTTTAGCTAGTGTGTGAGGTGTGTGTGTGTGTGTGTGTGTGTGTGTGTGTGTGTGTGTGTGTGTGTGTGTTTGGGGAGTTCACAAGTGTAAGTATATTTGATTGGATATAAGACATTTAAAATACCCATAATTGCTTAATGCTCCACCTTTTCTATTTGAAATAGGTTGATTGGCCAGGTTGTCACTAGTTGATACTTTTGAAATTGCAGGTCCAGTTCCCATTCACATTAAGTGGGAGGCAATGAGACCTCATGATTAAGAGTGAGACTGGAAGATTCCACACCCCTACTTCATCACCTGTGAGCTGTGTGACTATGGGCAAGTTTTCTGACTTCTCTATGCCTTAGTTTCCTTATCTGTCAAGTGGGGACGGTAATGCTGTCTGTTTCTCAATAAATAAATACCACTTTCACATCTGATAAGAAGTAAAATTTCAACGAATTTCTCCCCTATGTTGCTTTAACAACATATTGCATGAGATAATACACTCAGTTTGTCTTTGGTTTAAAAAATATTTGAACTCAGCTATGCGAAGCACTGTGTGATCCACAGTAAAGATACATCTCTGCCCTCAAGTGCCTTAGAGTCTCTTAGAAAGGCGTGACATGTAGCCACTGAGCCTTCATGTGAGGACAGTAGAAGATCCCTGAAAAAGAAGCCCTATTTCAAGTACCCAGCTTCTTCCTAAGGAAATCAAGCCATTGCTTCAAAGGAATGAAGGAGTGTTTATTGAGCATCACTAAGTGCTAAGCCCTTGCCTAGATGCCTTGACCAAAAGACAAAAACTGCTGCTGTGGGAGAGTTTACATATGTATAAATATAGACAATAAATAATAAATGATAATGTCTGAAAGGAAATGATCTACTATGCTAGAAGGTGGCCAGAGCTTTGGAAAAAGCAGGGCAAGCAAGGGTCATTGGACAAGCAAGGGTCACTGGGGAGATGATACCATTTCATAACCTACTATGAGAGAAAAGGGAGATGGAAAATGTCAAAGAAAGTCAGTAAACATGGGACATAGACCAATTTAAAAATTGTTTCCAGAATAAGAGTGAAGAGAATGGAGAGGAGGGTATACTCACAAGAATAAGAGAAGAAAATTACCCCAAACTGAATAAAACAGTTCTCCAGGAGGAGCCCCTAATGCGCAGCAGCTTGATCCAGAAACCTGTCAGAAAGGGGAAATCTTGGGCTCCCTCCCAGACCTGCTGTCTCTAAAATTCTGGGCTGAGACCCAGCTGTCTGGGTGTTAACAAGCCCTGCAGGGGGCTCCAGGGGACCCAGGGAACCCCAGCAAGTGCTCAGAAACGACCCGAATAAAGCATCCTCCTTTGATGGAAAGTGCTCACCTCATGCAGGCAGGCCAGGGGAAGGACCACACCTCAGAACAGAAGAGAACAAGAAGATACTAAAAGCATCCAGGGGAGGGACAGGGGAAAAAAGAAATCACTTAGGAAAGAAAACGAGTCATCTGACACTAGCCATCTCATCTTAACAATGGCTGCGAAAAAGCAAGGACACTGTCCATTTCTGCAGAGCTCTGAGGAGCAGCAAGTAGTTTACATCACAAACATTGCTGTTTAGGTGCGCCATCGTTGAATGGGGAGAAAGGGCATTTCAGTCATGCAAGGATGCTGAAAACCTACCCTTTCGTGGACTTCTCAGAAAAAGGCAAAAACAAACAAACAACGTTCAGTTTTGCTTCCATTCCTATGAAAATAAAGTCCAAGGCAATCAGGGGAAGATGAGAATCATGTAAAATTCATGGCTTCTAAATAGGTGTTGACTGTGAAACCGCACAACTATTGACAAATAAAATTTAGATGCATCAAGATGGGTGATGGTGACGGGGGTTTGGGTAGTGTGAGAGGAAGAGAGAAAGAAATAGCAGAGTTTGGCAATTTTTGTCTTTCTTTTTCAGGGAGAAGGATATCACTAATGATGAACATTAGACATTCAGAGAAAGGCATAGGTTTATGGAAGTGAGGTAAAAAATTAAGATAAGCATTTGAAGAATACAAATAGTCCTTATAAATTTCAGAATATTAGAGGGAAAAAGTAGAACAAAGAAACCTCAGTGAAACCAATAATAGACAAGAAAGAACAGAAATGCCAAGAACGTGATACAAATAAAATAGACAAAATTAGCCACCACATATTACTAGTAATCTTATTAGTAATATAAATAGGCTAACTTTTCCCATTAAAAAAAAATTATCTCCTTTTTTTGCCCTGGCCAGTGTGTTCAATGGTTAGAGCACCAGCACACACACCAACGGGTCTCAGGTTCAATTTCTGATCAAGGGCACATACCTGCGTTGCAGGTTCAACCCCTGACCCTGGTCAAGGCACATGCAGAAGGCAACCAACCGATGTGTCTTTCTCACATGGATGTTTCTCTCTCTCTCTCTCTCTCTCTCTCTCTCTCTCTCTCTCTCTCTCTTTCTCTCTCTCTCTCTCTCTCTCTCCTCCCCCTTCTCCCTCACTCCCTTCCACTCTCTCTAAAAAAAAAAAAAATCAATGGAAAAAATATCCTCCGGTGAGGATTAACAACAACCAATAAAAAGACGAAGGCTTTTTTGATTGGGTAAAAGAAAAAGAAAAACAGTGAAATTCAGCATTGTTTACAAGAGAGAAACATAAAAAGACATAAGAAGGCTAAAAATAAAATGTAGAAAAAAGTAAAAACTAAAAAATGTTAGTGTTCACCACATGCAACATTAATTAGGCATGTCAGTATGTTTGTGGTGCGTGCATGTGTGGTGTGTATGTTGAGGGCCAGCCATAGTTGTTCATATTAAGATACAATTTCTACCTGTATTTTGTTAGTGACAAGATTGCTAAAAGGATCAGCTTTAATTAGCTCTGAGTGACGAGTGTTTATAGCAAGTGTCCTGTCTATTGGCATCACCGCGGAGCACTTGATCCCACCTGAGCCCTGTTCCTGCCCGGACACAATCTGAAAGGCAGGTGGATTGGGAACTGACCACCATCTGCCGCCCAACTTCCACTCACAGTGAGATCCCTGCAGCCAAACAACAGCCAACCTAGTCAGCCTGTCTACTTAGTTAAATAAATCCAAAATGCTTTGCCAACAGTGTGATGATAACGCTCCTGTGATCATTAGAGAACAGTATTTTTGCATCACTCCAATTGGACGTTTATTCCTGCACCAGACGTCACCAGGGCAATTAAAAAGATGCGGAGAATTAAACGGTGACGATGGAGGCCCGAGGAGTGGACTCTGATTCCAAAGGCAGCATTTGGAAGCATTCAATCCGCCTGGTTTCAGCAGCTGGGACACTGGTCCCACTGCAGCCGTGTATGTCCATGTCCCTGAGGGCAGAGTGCTGAGGCACAGTGTGGGCAGCAGGGCACTGCCTTGCACCCACCCAGTGTGCTGGGCTATTACTGCCTCCAGTGGGTGAAGACATGGAAATGGGGCAGTCAGGTTACCTTCTTTTAGCAACGGCTTGAAAAAGAAAACGGATACAATTAATGATCGTACATGCACGTCGGCCACACATTTTGAGTTGTTATGAAATATATATATTTTTTAATATTTTTATTGATTTCAGAGGGAAGGAGAGGGAAAGAGAGAAAGAAACATCAATGGTGAGAATCACTGATTGGCTGCCTCTTGCACACCCCCTACTGGGGATCAAGCCCGCAATCAGGCATATGCCCTGACCAGGGATCAAGCCGTGACCTCCTGATTCATAGATCAACCATTGAGCCACACCAGCTGGGCATGTTATGAAATATATTAAAGCAAGTTGACAACAAACATATTTCAGGCTTTATTAGAATAGTTGTGTAATACAAAGTGCAAAAGACAACAAACCTGCCATTTGAGGCTGACCCACGATGCCGCTCAGTTTCTCAGAGTTCTGAGGATCAGTGCCCCATTCAAGCGTGCCCTCCCTGCAACCTGTGAAGCACTCATGCCTGGGATGAAAATAAACCCCGCATTGAAAGCCCATGATTCCAGAATTAGTGGAACACAGTTTAAATACACGTATTTAAAACTACTTACATTCTCACTTAACATTCATGAAGTGATTTACAATCACACCTACCATAGCAGAACCAGACCTAGCATACAATCCAGTTCAAGCTTAAGCCAAATATGCAAAAAGAACTTCAGCCCAGGGGAGCATAGGACAAAATCTATTATGGGGAGGGGAGGAAACCCTTGCCACTTTGCAGATATAAGAAACTATTCAAGAAAGAAATTCTAGAGTTTCTTCTTAAGATAAATGGGCATTAATGCTAAGAACAGACCAAAGCACAATTTTTTTAAAGCACGTCAGTTAATATTAGTTCCCAAAATCAGGTGGTGGGGAAATTTGATTATTGTCTTTTTGGGTTTTTTGTTGTTGTTCATTCCATGAACCACACAGATATAAGCAGTGGGTTTTGCAGCCTGACAGAAACAGATGTGCTCGGGGCTCATATCTCAGATTCCCACACTGGACCTATTGTTTAAGGTGATGGAAATATGTAGAGCCATTACATGATTTGCAGCTGCTAGAAAGCATTGCTTTCCTGTTTTCCTGTTCCAGACAATGGCAAAGTCCAGGAGAAAAATAACACAAAAGGCTTTCCTATGTTTGCCTTTAAAAACTGCATTATTTTGAAGTTTGTACTATTTTTGTCAGATCTCATCTCTTTTCTTTTAATTTTCACATGTTTATGGACAAGAAAGTTGGAGTAAAAGTAACCAATGCTGAAATGCGTATTCTTCAAAGATCTCTCGTGAGGAGGCCAGGTGCCAGCACAGCAGGCTCAGACAGGTGCTCATGCTTAGAACATAAAGGAGAACAGCGATGCGCACATGTGCGTTTAAGAAAAAAGAGATCCATTCCCTCCTCAGGTCCGCCTTCATGATGTACATGAGCAGGTATTGCACGCGTAACTTTTGATTCCGCTTGTCTGCCTGATCATGGAAAGATGGGAGGAGGAGCCTTTGCCAAGGTTGCTAGGCTACCACCGAATAACACTTAGGGCTAGAGTTGGCCTTGCAAAGCCTGACAGGGACCGCACCCCAGAGTCCTCCTGCTCTCAACTCAGAAACCGCTTAATTCACCCACTTACTGCTGCTGGGCAAACGCCATGTGGATGTGAAACATCACAGTGTCCACTCCGATGGTCAAGCTGCCCTCAACAGCTGCGTGTGCCTCGAGGTCGCACTGCTGAGCAGTGGTGGGTCCTGCTCACCAAGCCCACCACCCCCTAGGCCTTGTTGGATAGTTGCCCCACCCTCGGTTTCCTCCACGCCTCAGATTCCCGAGGGGGAAACGTCCTCTTGCATCAGGCTCTACAAACAGTAAAGAAGAAAAAGCAATGACTGTCCCTAAAAGAAAGACATGGGCCTAGTGAGCTGCATAATTAAAGGTGTCCTCCCCCTTTTCAATTATCTGCCTTGGAAGGCGAAAGGTAAGAGGAAGTAAGTTTGTCCCAGATCTAGGTTTTCCTAGAGTTTCCTAAAATGATTGAACTATGGGAAATACTATTTGGACAAAAGTCTCCATCGCCTTTGAGCCTTTGCTAAGGAGACCCTTCTCCCTCTCCCCATCGTCACACTTGTCCTGCTGCTCAGCAGGTCAGAAACAGCAGCACCTGGTCCGTCCCCACCCAAGGACGTGGTTGGAGGGGTGTGCACATGGCAGGGCCACCTCTCCCCATGCTCAGCCCCATCCACTTCTCTGGCTGTGTCATGGCCGAGCCACCTGGGCCCCTGTGAACAAATGGGAAGTTCACCAAGGGCCACACAGCCCACAAACACTTGTGTATGCACTGTCGTGGCCCGGAGCTCTCCAGTACAAGGATTCAAATACTCAGGCAGAATTATAGCAGTGTTAAAGGGGAGAATAAAGCATCTGGTTGAGGGAGGCCAGTAGTTTCATCAGTTTCTCTGCCTGAGGTCATGCAGGTCGAGGATCTTGGCCACTAGTGGGCAGTGGCGTGAGAGCAAGAGACCTCACTGGCATTTAGGGGGCCAACTCAACCAGGGCAGATTCTGAGGAACTGCAATTTGTCAGCCCTTTTAGCCCCTTGAGGGCCCTAGAAGAACCAAACATGGAACTGAGAGTGCGTGTTAGTGGCCTCAGCCAGTTCAAGGCCCACAGGATCACAGAGGACTTGGGCAACGCCCAGAGTAAGATCGTCTCCTTCATCCCAAATGAAAAGAAAAACTGTACAAACCTAGGGGGAAGCTGTTGAGTTTGCATTTATTTCGTGTCCATGCTGATACTGGTCAGCATCAGCCTTTCTATCACCAGTTGGTTCCCATACAAGAGACTGTCAGGGTCCTGTGATGAAGGGGCACAGGTTGGTCTCCTAAAATGTCAGACACCACTTACTACAAGTGAAAACTGACTAAAATGCAGAACTTCCAAGCGCCTGCTAGGCTCCACGGGGCCTTCCTGTTTCCTTTTACACCGCCTGCAGTTTCCCATGGTCTTTAAAAAAATAATAAACTATAGCACCTACATTTCAAATTTAGCAAAAAAAAAATAAAAAAAAAATGCGTACTGGACTCTGAGGGCCAGGTGTTAACCTCTGGGACGGTTGCATTTCTAAGGCAAAACCAGAAACAATGGGATGCCCTCCTCCTGCGAGGCAGAGTTTGGAATCTCTGGAAGGAAGCCCATTCCCTCTGGACGTCTGCTTGGAGGCAGCAGACAGCCCCCAGGGGCCAGAGGCCTTCCAGGGCTCCTCAGTCAGCATGCACAGCCTTGACCCCCCCCCCCCCCCCCCCCCGCCCTCCAGGGACCGGAGGCCTCAGGACTCCTTAGGAAGCAGGAACAGCCTTGACCATCCCAGCGGCTTTCTGGCTGCACAGGCAGAACCTCGCAGTACTGACCACATCACAAGGGGAAATCTTGGCGAGTGAGCCTTTGCACATGAGGATATAAATTTACATTTCTTTGAGCAGTTTTTATAGTTGCAAGAGATTTTAATTATTCTCTCTTTTTTCCCTCCCCCAGACCTCCTCTTTAAGAAAAAGAGAAAAAGGGGATACAAGTTCCTGAAGCAGCATGGGGACTGTCATGGTGTGTGACTGGCCCCCGGCCCTTCTGTGTGCTGCAGCCACACATCAGGATCAAGTTGTCAGGACTGTGAACTGTGCTAATGTCGACTGTGAACCGGGCTAAAAAGCTTTATAATGCCAGCAGGGCATCTCCCTCACGTGTCCTTTGGAAACAATCAGAGTGAATGACTCCCTAGGGTGCCCTCTATCTACAGTCAAAGCACCGAAATGCAGAGCTGCCTGAGGTGAAGGCAGGGACTCGGGGCAGGGCGGGTGTTTCGGGATGGGCAGGCTTAGAGACAGGTTGCCGCTGGCGTCTTCCCTGTGAGTGTTCAACGCCTCCACAGTCAAGTCTGCGTTCACATCAGAACATTTAGATGAAATTAGATTCAAGTGTTTGTGGAACAAACCCTGGCCTCCCTCTTCAGCACTTTTGATTATTTTCAAAACCGTTGTAACTTGCTTCATACAACTTTATCCACATTTTTCAAATTTCACTAGTAAATAAGGCCAAGACTCTCAGAAAGTTAAGAATGAGACGTGATTTCTAAACTCCCTGCCTCCTTGCCAACTAAGTGGATTTCTGGTCAATATGGAGGATTTCAACAACATCAAGGTCGGCAGGACTTGTGATGGGAAAAATGCATGAATGTAAATGCAAAGACATGTTTTCAGTCCTAAATACGTTTCCTTTGACAAAAAAAATAACTTCTTACATAATTTAACAATAATTTACTTAGTCCCCATTATACTAGTTAGCATTATCAGACCCCTTTTCTTCTTCAATGACTCCAGTGAGCAGAGAAGCCCATTAGCACCTGACATAATCCAGAACCAGTGCAGAAAAAGTAAATCAATCGTATTCGTATTTGAAAAGGGAGACTGAGTGACAATTGTTAATATTCACAAAATTCCCCGCCATGACACCACAACCCATGGCTTCCACTCTGGGAATAACACACGCAATTAGGATACACCTGACCGTCCCAAGTGGCCAGGCTTTTAAGGAGAAAGTTGACAATTGTTTGCTAAGATTCCAGTCCAGTCTTTCAGAAGGATGTGGGTCCCTCCATCTGAGCTCTGAGGATGGTGGCAGCTGACTGGCAGTGTCTCTGGGGCCACCTTCAGCAGTCTGTCCCAGGTGTTGGACTATGGAAAACAGAAGGTGACAGCGTTGGAAGCTGGTGAGCCCTGTCGTGTGTGTCTAGACCCTGGGGGCGGCCCATGTACACCTGAGCTGCAAGCAGATCAACTGTCCTAAGGGAGCTCAGCATGCCTCCGGGTTCACAGCAGGATTGAGCTTACTGTCCAGCTTGGACGGTGCCTGCCCCCGCCCTCTACCTGTTTGTGGAGTTGTTGCCCACCCCCCTCCCTGTGTCTGCCCCCTCCTGCCCTGGGCAACCTCGGCCCTCTTTACCTGTACTGGTTCTCCATGGCCCTGCTCTCAGCTCTCTCCGGAACCCAGGAGTAGCTGTCTGCCGCGCTCTGGGGCTTCTTCTCCTTCTCCTCCCTCTTGGCTCTCCGCTTGCGGTAGACCAGCAGCCCCAGGGCCAGAGCCAGCAGGAGTAAGATGGCCGCCACAGTGCCAAGGATATAGAACAAAAGCAGCTTTTGCCAGTCGGGGCTGTCATTCTTTTGTTGGGCAATGAGATCCCCATCCGTAGACTCCTCGTGACCAGTGGTGGCTGTGGGGTGATGGCTGCTGTACTCCATCCAGATTCCAGGGGACCCAGTGGTGGCCAGAGACTGGGGTGATGTAGGGGTGATAGAGGCATTGGATTCAAGGAAGAGTCTCCAGCTGGTGGATGCCACCTTGGAAGTGCCCTCAGGGCCCCCAGTTGGACTTGAGGTTGTGGTAGAAGGCCCGAGGCTCCTTTCTCTATCTCCTGTGTTCTGCCCCTCGGGGGTCTCAGCCGATGGTCCCAGGGGCGTGGGGCCTGTGATACAGGAGACCCCGTCAGGGGCCAGCTCCCTGCCTGGCAAGCAGGTGCAGCGGAAGGACCCCTGCATGTTGAGGCAGTAACCTTCACAGAGGCCGCCCTCGGGGCTCATACACTCATCCACATCCTGACAGGCCGGCCCTCCGGGGCTGCTGGGCTCGTAGCCCACCCAGCACTGGCAGTGGAAGCTCCCAGGGGTGTTGACACACTCCTGTTCACAGGGGGAGGCCTGGCACTCGTCCACATCTACACAGTCCTGCTGAGTCGCATTCAGCTGGTAGCCTTCGGGGCACTGGCACGTGTAGTTTTTCCAGAGGGACTCGGGGACGCATGTGGCCACTCCTCTGCACGGGCTGGAGCTACAAGGGTCCCGGGAGATACAGGTCACCAGGTCATCCAGCAGCCTGAACCCTGGGCGGCAGCCGCAGCGGAAGGAGCCACCCTCCCCCTCCAAGCATTCCTGCTGGCAGCCCCCGTTACCGAAGCTGCATCCGTACTCAGCACTGGCACAGAGGGGTCCCGAGATGCCCCAGTCGAACACATCAGTGGCCTTCTCCTTGCACAGGAAGAAATGCTGCCTACTTTCACCCCCATCCCTACAGGCCACGTTGGCCACCGAGGCGAAGGGCACAGCCTCCAAGGAGGAGCTGGTGGCCTGGAAAGGAGTGGTGTAGTTCACCTGGCCTGGGCCCCCCAGGGCCAGGGGCCGGCACATGCCTTTGAAGCTGAACTTGCACACGAAGCCCTCGATGTTGCTTACAGGGGAGCCCGGGTTCCCACAGGGGCCCTCAGACCACTTGGGGAGGTGGCTGGAGAGGGAAGAGACGGACGGGTCCAGCATCAGGGACACACAGCGCTTGGAGATGCAAGTGTGCCTGGCCTCCTTGTACCAGTTGGAATACAGCGTGTCCTCCCCACCGCCCACCCAGCTGAAGCCCTTCAGGGGCAGCCTGGGGTCCAAGCACTTGCCCTTTTCTCGCTGGAGTCCTATCCAGAACTTGCCTGTCCAGGGCGCCCCAGGCTGTAGGAGCTGGGCCAGTGCTCGCTGGATGTGCCGGGCCTCCTCCTCGGTCCTCACTGTGGCCAGGTTGCCCCCGTCCTTGCTGCAGAGAAGCTGGGCCTCGGCGGCAGAAAGCTTGCCCCAGTGGGCCGAGTAGCAAGCAGTGCCCGCGCACACCACAGCCTGTGTGTCAGCACCAGCCCCCAGCCAGGGCTGGCTCAGCAGCGGCAGCAGCAGCGGCAGCAGGCTGGCGGAGGTGGCCATCGCGGTCTCCGTGTCGCCCTCGGCGGGGGCTGGGAGCCTGACAGTGACCGTGCCCGCCCCAGCCAAGCTCAGAGGGGAGCCGAGGGCTCAGACGCTGACACTCTGGCACAGAGAAGAACACAAAGGCTGCGGGCTTTGCACGTCCCCCTGACCCAAGGCGCATCCTGTGCTGTTGTATTTCTTATTTCTCACCGGATACTGGGACTTCCTGCAGTGAATAGTTTTCTGACTCCTGTTGCCTTCATCACGGTTTTGTTGTTCATAAAAGGAGCCAGGCGGCTTTGCTGGCTCCCTGGCTGAGCTCTGGGGAAATGTGGCCACATCGGGGAAGGCAGCCCGGGACACGGGCTGCTTTATTTTGGATCCATTCTCTCCCATCCATACGAGGAGCTTAAATGGCATGCTACAGAGTGAGGAGGGAGTTTCAGGGGCCAAGAACTTGAACATCTCACTGAGCAGCCCATAACAAAATTCCACTCTGGTTTGCAAACACCCAGAAAGAGGAAAGAATCCTCAGACTTGACACACGAGACCACGGATGGTTATCATTTACAGCCTTTTTTAGAAGCAAAGTGGATTTTTCTTTTCCTATCTCACGTTCCCTTCAGTTTTGGGAGCCTTTTCCCTTTTATTCCCCCCATCACGAACTTTAAATAGAGAGGCAGTTTTTAAATAGGCACTGGGCCGTGGGAATGTCTGAGTGTCTCATACAGCGCCAAGCGCCTCGAGAACATCAAACCAAATTGGGCGAAATTTCACAGTTTTCAGGGTGTCACGGCGCAAACACTGTGCAGGGAGGAGACAGTGCACCCGAAGCATCAGAAAGAAAAAAATGGAAATGTTTCTGGCCTCCTGGCCCTCGGCTTGAACCCTGCCCCACTCAGGGTTCCCGGGAAGGGTCGGACGTCTGGCCCAGGAGGAGGGTCCAGGCCTGGCTCCCGTTGCCTTCATCACAATTCTGTTGTTCCTAACAAGAGCCAGGCATCCTGGCTGACCACCCCCCACACAGCAACTCACCAAAGGCCCTAGACTACCAGGGCTGTTGTTTTTCCCAGTGTCACAGGCCCGTTGTGCTTATTGGGGCTGTCTTTGATTGGGGTCCCCCAGAAGCAGACCCTGAGATAAGGGTTCAGGGCAATTAGTTTATTTGGGAGGAACAGTGAGACAAAAAAAAGGAGGAGCCAACACAGGGTGACTGAAAGGGCAGGCGACACTGGGACCCCTGGATCTCAGTTCCCTGGGACATTCTGAGAGACAATGTGGGTCATGTGGCAGAGTCTCCCAGCTGAGGGGTGGGGCTTGGCACAGGTCTCCTCCAGCCCCCTCCTCACTGGCGGCAGCAGCCCCTTGGTGCTCAGGGCTGACTGTGAGGACCCAGTACACCAGAAGGAACACGCAGGTGGAGAATCACAGGAGACCACCAGGGGCTGTAGGTGCAGTACCAGCGTCTGCCATATAGAGATTTGAGTGAGTTTAGGGTTTAATGGGGTTTAGGAACTCACTGGCTTCCAGCTTCCCCAAAGCATAAATCAGGTGCCCATCTCAGATTTCAGCTGGATACCTTTCAGAGGTGTTCCTTATGTTCTACTTATTTTCATGAGGTATTTGAGATAGTCCAGGGACCCTCTCTCAGAAACTACAGGATCTTCCCTGTGATCCTTTTTGCTTATGGAGATCCATCCATCATCTATCCATCTACTATCCATCCATCTGCCCACTATATGCATCTGCTCATGCACCCAAAGTTAATTAAGCCCCTACTATGTGCTGGACTCGGCACTGAGAATCTGCGAGGGGAATCTTGCCTTTGTGACCCTTAAAGTCTGAGTGGGCAGAGTTGAACAAGTTGAACAGTTGAAACTGTGACAGGTACCGCAGGAAGAAGTTGAGGGTGTCAGAGATGTCCTGACCTGGTGAGGGGTGGGCCAGGCACCTCTGGGGAAGAATAGCAATGAATCCAGAGTCTAAGGGAGGAATATCTAAGAGGGAAAATGATACCCATGGAGGAGGCCAACACATACCAACACCCTGCTGTGGGAGGGCTGTGAGCTTCTCAGGGAGTAAAGGAAGGGCAGTGAGATTATAGCCTGAGGAATAAAAAGGAAGGATGGGGAAGGTAGAGTCCTGTGAGCCCAAACCATGAAGATGTAGGGCTACTTCAATCCATGGGGAAACACGGAGGGGCTGGCATGCTGAGATGTGTATGAGAAAGCGTCCCCCCTTCTGTGGCGTGGTGAGGGCTAAGGGACCCTGAGCAGCCGATTTCCCAGGCAGAGAGGAGGGTGACTTGGACTGAGCTAGGCCCCTGGAGGAAGGACAGCAGATTCAGGAGATGATCAGGCCATTCTTGGTGCTGCATGGAGTGGGGTGGGAGGGCACACAGGAGGGCTTCCTGGTTTCCCGCTTATACCACCACGTTCCGGGGTTCTTAAAGGCTGTGCCCACTGGAGATGAGGAAACGGTGCTGGGCTGAAGAGCAATCGGAGGGGCTGGTTGTGGGGTCTGAGTCTCCCAGACCCCCTCTCCTCATGACTTGCCAACCTCAGGATTCTGAATGTGCTCCCAGACTTGGGGAAGTAGCCAGGTTCAAGGGGACCTGGGAAGGCTGGTGTCCTTAGTTTCGGGCCAGCGTTGCTGGGCACACATTGAGGCTTAGTGAGTGTTGGTGCAGATCTCCGCCTGGAAGAAGCTGCATTTCTAGAGGTTTGTTTATGGGCAGGTGACTTCTTCACATTCTCTAAAAGCAATCTGAGGGTGTTCGCCTTGAGCTGCGCCGTAGCCTGACATCGGCTCACAGCAGGGAACGTCTCTTCTGCTTTGGACTCCTGCCTGCAGCCCACAGCTGGTCCCTCAGTTAACTATCATGATCCTGCTGGAGCTGCCAGCGGGCTGTTGGTTGGTGCGTAAGGACACGGGCTGAGTGAGTGGCTTACTTCTTGTTAGCCACCCTGCCACCAAGGTCTTTTTCAGGATTTCTTCTTTTGCTGGCAATTCTTCATCTCCCACATGGGAACTTGTAAATCGACTACTCTTCACTTAGCCGAGTGTTGACATCTTAAAGGAGAAAGCAAACTATCAAAGACATGTGTGCAGGTAATTCATTAAGCCAGGAAGTACTGTGAAGCACTTACTGTGAGAAAGGCCACGTAAATGGCCGCAACTGCTCTGTCCTGGGAGTTGGGGGTTCCACTTCATCATTTCTAGTAACCCCGTTAACTCAGCCTTGCTCCAGTCCCCTGATCTGTAAACAAGGAGATGGGACCAGGACCCTGAATGCCTTTCTTGCTCTAGCACCAGCAACAGTGAGCTCCTGTTTCCTTCATCCTCTGGATTTATGTAGGAAGCAAACTGGGGAGGTAGTGGGAACGGAGTCCACTGCCAAGCCCTCACCAGATGGCCTAAGGCAGTGAACCACCTATCTGCACAGCACAGGTGCCATGTTCCTCTTGCTGACCCACTGAGCTTCGAGATACGGTGCAGTTGCTTTACTGGCTTTCCCCTCTCTCCTTGGCTCCCTCTGACTTTCTCTCTGTCCCTTAAGGAGGGACCATGATGTCCACAAGGTCGGAAGAAAATGTAAACAGTAGTTAAATGTTGGTCTTTTAAATTATCTGTTTATTTTCACCAAGCCCCACTAACAAGGTCAATGATAAAATTCTCCTCCCCGAAAAAAAAAAAAAAAAAAAAAAGTAAGTTTGTTCATTGTTGGTCTAAATTCTAAACAATTGTGGTGGTCGTGGTTATTTTAATAATATATATGCAAACTTCAGGTTAGCACCTTTTAATTACATATACTTTAATAAGCATTGTATTCCACGTGGACGTTTGGGGAATTCCCACTTACAATGCAGGTCCCCAGCCCTCAGGCCTTCCCACCCACGTGCCTTCCGGAGCAAGTTCCTGTTGGGTGGGATCCTGCTGGGTGGGAGTCACTCAGCTGGATGGGCCACACATATCCGTGCAGACACAGTTGATTTGCAATGAACAATGATAGTAGAGACTGTGAAGACAAAGAAAACCTGACTCACTTCAATTTCATCATCCTCTGTGATCACTTGGAGTTTCTGGGTTGAAAGTTTAAAACAAGGGAAAAGAGTGGGAATAGTGAGGCATAATATCTTTAGTTAAGTGCAAATATTAGTTGGCCTGCACCTGAATAACATGTTTACAAATTGAAATGTCATCCTTTTTAATAGTTTGTGTTGAAATTGATGAACAAGCCTGTCCAGCGTGGCTCAGTGGTTGAGCATTGACCTATGAATCAGGAGGTCATGGTTTGATTCCCAGTAAAAGGCACATGCCTGGGGTGTGGGCTCAATCCCCAGTGTGGGGCATGCAGGAGGCAGCCGATCAATGATTCTCTCTCATCGTCGATGTTTCCTTCTCTCTCTCCCTCTTCCTTCCTCTCTGAAATCAATCAATCAATCAATCAATAAAACCACTAAAGAACAAAATTAAAAATTATAAATGTTGATTACGACATGATTATTTCTGAAACTAATTCTGTTATACCAAGGTCTGAACTGCTGCTCCAACCCACCTGGGGAACAAGTATGCCAGGTGTGCAAAACCACACTAGGACACCCTTCTCCCAGTGGGGCAGCTTGTCAATTTCCCAACTGTTCTTCGTTGAAGGGATAGGACACATCTACCCTGGGTTCAAAGCCCACTCTGACACTCACTAGCTGTGCGACCTTAGACAAGCTACCGCACCACTCTGTTCATGTTGTGTGGCACAACCATCTGTGACTGGTTCTTCAACTGGAACAGGAGGGACAGAGCAACTTCGCATCTCATGAGGCTTTGTGAGGGTCACATACATCAGTACCTGGAACACTCTCGGAACAGTGCCTGGCAGGAGGCCTGAGCAGCCATCACACCCGGAGGCCCAGGAGCTGCGAACTCCCGAGACTCTGCCTCCAGGAACTGAAACGGAAGCCTCACCTTGACCACTTGCTGGCTTTGGGATTAGACCCCACCTCCTCACCTGCAGAGATCTTGTCTTCCTCATTTGTCAAATGGGAAGAATAAGGTCGTGCCCCGAGGATTACATTAAAGAAGACAAGAGCTGTGAACACTTCCTATGGGGGCTGGTGCACAGACCAGAGTCCTGTCCCTGTGATCATAATGAAACAGACAAAGGCAAAAATGACAAGGAGAAACCCCCTGTTACATTTGCTGGAGACTCGGAGCTTTTCTCTTTTCAGAGACTTCTCCACCTTCTGTCTGGCTCCTTGGCTGGGTAAGCATCCTCACAGAACATTATTGATCTTTCCCCTTCTCCCAAATAGTCTCCTAATGGAATTTGTCATGCACAACACTTGTAGAAAATGTGCCTGGGTGAATGCTGGTTTGTTGTTGTTGTTTGTTTGTTTGTTTGTTTGTTTGTTTGTTTTTAAATATATTTTATTGATTTTTTACAGAGAGGAAGGGAGAGGGATAGAGAGTTAGAAACATCGATGAGAGAGAAACATCGATCAGCTGCCTCCTGCTCACCTCCTACTGGGGATGTGCCCGCAACCGAGGTACATGCCTTTGACTGGAATCGAACCTGGGACCTTTCAGTCTGCAGGCCGACACTCTATCCACTGAGCCAAACTGGTTAGGGCTGTTGTTGTTGTTTTTAATGTTATTGTTACTTTTTAAAAATTCTTTATTATTAAAAGTATTACATATGTCCCCTTCCCTCCTACCTCTACCACCACCTCCCCCACCCCCATTGTCCTCTCCCAGCCTGCCCCTACCCCACCTTCAACCACACACCCCCTCTGCCCGCATTGTCTGTGTCCATTGGTTATGCTTATATGCATACAAGTTCTTTGGTTGATCTCTTCACCCCAAGCCCCTCGCCCCCACCCATCACCACCACCCACCCTCCCCTGCCTTCCCTCTGAATGTTGTTTTTAAGGTTAACTTCTGCTCGCCTCCTGGCAACGGGCTTTGATAAGCAAAGGCTGCTTATCAGCATCTGGAAAGAGATAAATCACACAGAGGAACTACCCTTTCCGCAGGGCAGGATCTCTTCACACATCGCATCTCCAGCCACATCTCCAGGGGTGAAACGCAAGGTTGTAAATCCTGATACGGGGCTGGCCCATGTGGTGTTCAGGATCCCTTTGGCATTTACAGCATTCTCAGAGGTTCCAATCACTTCTCATACAATTTAGCCCTGTTTGGATGATATAATTTTATAGAAATAAAAATGATCCACTTGACCTCACATACCCAGATTCAATTCTCCATGAAATGAGAACAATGACACAGCAGTCATTTGAAAGAAGGTCATGTAGGTTGACTAGAGATTTATTTTCTTTTCATTGAAAGCTAACTCAGGACTCTTGAAGAATCTGAGGACCAGATCTAGAGAAGCCAACATCTCAAGCATCCATTATCCACTGCGCCTACCAGTGCCAGGTGTGCCCAGGTCCACACCCAGGACCCCCTGGCTGGAGGCCGTGCATCTACTCCAGGAGCACTCAGAAAAGCTGGACCCCGTCTTCCCAGGTCAGAACTGCTGCCATTGCCTGGCCTGGCTTCGGTTGGCACCGCCAAACTCAAATGACTGAGAGCAGCAAGGTCCAACCTTTTTCATCATGGCAGGCATCAACTAATTACTAAAATTCTGCACCACACCCAAAAATATATTTTGCCAATCTGACCAAAAAATTGCTTTAATTTTTATCCATTCACACCACATTGTTATTGTTGCGTTGGCCGTTGCCTATTTTTTATTTGACAATCTAAGGGAAAAGAAGTCACTGCCCTTGACTAAGTAGTCAGGTATTGCATGTTTTAAAAATTCTTGTGCCACGCTGATTGAAAATAGCTGACTTAGAGCAAACGGAAATGATACTGCCCCCCTTCTGTAGGTGTGATCATTTGTCAAAATGTGACACTTACTAGCCCTGTGACTTTGGACCAGTATTTCTCCACTCCGGGCCTCTGTTTCCTAATGTGTAAATGGTGTCCCATGCACAGGGACATATGAGTTACATGAAATGACCTAGTAAAGTGCTGGACACAGTCCATGCTTCATCGCCTCTGCCATCACTGGCACGTGAATACAGTCTTACTTACTACCTAACAGTTCTGACATTTATGGTTATCCTTTGCCCTCATTGATTCTCAGGGGAGCCACCAAGAACACCCCAGACAGATGAAGTGTCGGCACCACAGCACCTTCTCTAAGATCCCAGGTAGACTCGTGTCTGATAGCATCACACTGTCACCTGAAGAGGCCTGACTGCCTGCCACAGTGACCTGGGGGGCACACGGAGAGGGGCTGCTCAGAGCAGAGAGATGGTGGTGGGCATGGCCATAGGTGTCCCTAACCCAAGAACCAAGGCCGATGTAGGTAGAGCAGAGGGTGATACGTGTCTGTTCTCCAAGCCAGCACTGTGACCTAGGATCTCAATACGTGCCCAGTGAGCTTTCCCACCTGCCCTGGGACAGCAGAGTCCATGCCCAGCTCAAAGGTTCCAACACCTCATGGTCCATCGGTGAGGCATCTTCATGCCAATCCATCTCCCTGCTCCGTGGGTCACAAGTTGTTGTGGGCATATAGGACCAGCCAGTTCCATATGGGCGCCCAGGGCTTTAGCTTTGCAAGGGCACTGACACCTCCAAAAGCCCAGGACCCGCTCACTGAGGCAGGGAGAGTGGAGGCGGCAGGTACATTCCATCTTAACCCTCACCCAAAGGCGCCATCAGGATGCTCACATGCCCATGGCTTTGGAGCACAGACATGCCAGGTGCAGGCCCTGGGAGGTGAGCTGGGCTGGTCTCTGGCTGTGCAGCATTCAGATGCATCCATCAAGAACTGGGTTTCCCACTCTATGGAGGGTCATGCAGCGCCCTGAGCACCTCGGGGCTCTAGAATCTGACTCAACTAGGGCATTCCTCAGAAACATGGAGCCCTCCCTGTTGTCCTGAAGTTCAAGGCTAGAGGGCAGAGCCCCTGGTTCTAGCTGAAGGTACCTTGTGAGTTCTGCTGTCATGCCTGGTCCAAGCTTTGACTTCAGGGAATGATGCAGCTCTTCTGTGCCCCTGACTTCCCACCTATAAAAGGCCCAGTGTGACAGTCTAACCCTCTTCACGCAGTGGGAGGAAGTGAGAGCAGGAAAGCCAGACCACAGAGGAGCAAAGCAAGACAAGTCCAGTGTGGACCGCACCCATTGCCTTGATCTGGGTACTTAGTGGGAAAACAGGTGAAGAGGGCTCCTGTTCTGACATCCCATGAAAAATGGACTGTCTGGGCCTAGCCGGTGTGGCTTACTGGTTGAGCATTCACCTGTGAACCAGGAGGTCACATCAGGGCACAGGCCCAGGTTGTGGGTTCAATCCCCAGTGTGGGGCATGCAGGAGGCAGCCGATCAATGATCCTCTCTCATCATTGATGTTTCTATCTCTCTCTCCCTCTCCCTTCTTCTCTCTGAAAAAATTTAAAGAAAAAGAATGGGCTGACTGAATTTAGTCCAATCCAGTCATTCTGAAAATAAACCAGTATGGACAAAAAAAAAAAAGGGGCACATGCTAACCTGACTAACTCAGGGAAGACCTGCATGGCAGTTTTATAAACTCAGAGACCTAAAGTAACCGCAAAAGGTGGTCTGAAATTAAAACTTTAACTAAAAGCCGTTTATGGTGGGTAGTCACGTACTAGGCCAGTATCTTCCCTGACAAAGGTCAATCTTTACCTTAACTGAGCCTATTGTCTTTTTGCATCTACAATAGCATGTCATTGGGATGTCAAAGTAATTTCCCTTTTTTCTGGACCCTTCAAAACACAAGCACCACTCTGTGGAGACCACAAATCCCCTCATTGTTATTGAGTTAATTGTTGACTGTTAGCTATCCTGCACCCACCTAAGTAAAAGAAGTGTGTGTCTATCATTTTACATTTTATCAAATCCCAGAGGTTTCCCTGCTTTGCCTTCTCCCACCTCTCTACTCTATCACTAATGATTTTATGTAACCCACTTACATCTCCTTCCTTGATTGTAATGTATAAAACAGGGTAAAAAACTGCCATTCTCTGGAGCATTATCCCAATCGGTTGAGATTCTGCTTCCTGGCAATTGTCGACAATTTGGCTCAAATAAACTCACAAAAATTCTTTACAGGTTTGAATGTTGTTTATGTTAACACCAGGTTGCATTTTTATGCCCATTTTCTTGAAATAACAAAAATTTGCCTTTTTACAAGCTTCTTTGTTTTGCTCAGCTTCCCCGTCTCCACCTGCTGGTGGGAAGGGCTTAAGGAGAAGAAGGCGGGGCAAACAGGATGAGGTGGGAACCCCAGTCCCCAGAGAGCCCCAGGGGACACAGGCAGGTGCTGGCAGCAGCAGCTGAGGCGACCAGGTGAGGGTGGGGGTGGGGTGGGCACATGAGAATTTGTCCCCGGGCACAATGACAGAGCAGAGTCCTTATCAGTTAGGCACCACAGCCATGACTGGATTCTCCAAAACAAAAAAGCACAAGTGACACTCCAGTGCCAGCACCGAATCCTGTTGAAACTGACGAGAGTCCAAACGCTGAGGCCCGTAGCGTGCAGGGGCTCCACCTCGGCATCTCTGGAGGCATCTGCTAACAGACGTGCCTGCTTAAGCTTGGGCTCATTAGTCCAATTCTACCGTACTGGTAGGTGAGTGTCATCATCCAATGAAACTGGAGTCTCATTTCCCATAAATGCCCGGGATTACGTGAGGTTTCCCTCTGAAACTCTGAATCACACTGTCCACACCCTACCTTTCCCATGAGAGAAACACTCCTCTTCGAAGGAAACATTTCTATTTCCTGAGAGCCCTGGTTATCTCGTCTACCTTTTCCAGTTCTTTCTAGAAGATAAGAGTTGGACAGTGACCGGACCCTCAGGTCTGGGAGAGAATAACCGTGCTCTGGGGCCTCTGGTAGAGTATTTGATCTCTCTCAGCTGGAGGCGCCACTCCTAGTCAGTGAACACAAGTAGCAGTAAAGCCACGTAACGACATCTAGACATTGGCCTCTCTGTCTGAATGAGAAGAACCATGGGTCCCAGGCTGGGTCCAGCTCTGGGACATTTTCTGTTAGACCCACACAATGTTCTTAAAATTTTGAATTAATTATCACTATTTCAGAAGCATAAGGCTTTACATGAAGATCTGATTTCTGGCTTCTTTTAAAAAATCAAAGTGCCTGGCAACATTCGCCCCTCTCTGACTGGGCAATCAGTGGCCACACCAGCACCCTCGGGGGTGCTGCCTTGCTGGCTTCTGTAGCCCAGGGGGCCTCCACTTCACTAAATATCAACCCAGTAGCCCACCCGCCATTCATCTAAAGCCACGAGAGTAAGTTCTTCGGCTGGAATTGATCTGGGGTCTATCTGGGATTCTGGGTGCATTTCTCTCTATATAAAGTGAGGGGTGTGGAGAGTCCTATTTATAATGTCTTATGAGTCTTTCATGCCTCCCCCGTATGGGTCCTCTCTCTTATTCTTCCCAAAAGAAGCTCGCTGTGTCTCTGTGGGCAATAAGCATTAGGAGATGCCAGCAGACTCCTCTGTCCTGGGAATCAACCTGGATGGGTCTGAGCCAGCACCTGGAGCAGCTCAGACATGGGACTCTACCTATGTGGTGTGAGGGGAAGTACTGGGTGCTTCTGGGAAATTCTCCTCTGCCCTGCAATAGAGAGGCGACAAGCAGTCCTCCAGGCTTCTGAATGGTCTTCTGAGTGCTGGTTGGCAGTCAGGACAAGCTGGCCTGCTCAGACAGATGGAGCCTAAACAGAAAAGGAGCCTGGGTCCTCAAAGCCTCCTTGAACTGCTGACTGAGCCACACCAATCACCCACCTGAGGTTGCTTGTAAGAAATTATTAGCATTTTTAATGCTTTGAGCAACTTATACTTTGCCTGTTCCTTGCAGCTGAAAGCACGCGCTCCAGATTTTGGAGTCCAAGGGTCTTCTGCTCCAGGGCCAGCTCTGACCCGAAGGCCACTCAAGTCCTTCCTGGGCCTCCAGACCTTTGGGCCGTTTGCTGAATCAAAGTTACACACAGTTTAAGGGTCAGACTCTGCTCCTCTCACACGGACTGAAGACAGAATAGTCTTCTAGTTGTAGTATTTCTGGTGGAAGCGTGGGCCTCCCTCTTCAGGGGCTGACGATGAGGAAGGCAGCTTCGTGGAGCAGGAAAGGGCTGCTTTTACACGCAGATATTCCAGGTGAGATGGGGGCTTGGAAAGGTTGACAATGAAACACTCAGAGAGAGTGGCTGTTGCCTGCTTGTCTAAGCTCCCACGGCCTGCCTTACACTTCAGGGCCCAGGGAAAGCAGGAGCCATAGAGGGCACAGGAGGGCCAGGAGCAGGCAGGGCTGAGCTGCATTCACACCCACATCCCTGCCGTCACTTTTCTCTTTCCCACGGGAATAAAGCAGGTGGCAGAAAGCAGGATGAGGCATCAAGGTGCAGCAGGCTCCGACACGCAGAAGCCATCTCAGACCCTGCGTCTGTCCTCTGCTGTTCAGGATAAAACATGCCGGCGCCACATCCTGCAGAGCAATGGTTGCACAGGGCTCCCTACGGCGGAGCCAGACCACCCAGGGCTGCCCGCGTTGCCCCCAATAGTCCAGTGAGTGCGCGTTGTCTCCTTAGCTCTTGTGTTTTAAAGGTAGGGCTGAGCTGCATTCACACCCACATCCAATTTTCAGCTTTGGTGTGCTGAAAATTCATCTCTGAGTCTACAGAAAACAACTGGAATATAAAATAGTGACTAATCTTTAAGAGTTGGGTTGCCACTTGCAAAACCAGCAGGTTCTACAGAATTCAATAAAACATACAGCCCCGCCGGCACGGCTCAGTAGTTGAGCATCGACCTATGAATCAGGAGGTCACAGTTCGATTCCCGGTCAGGGCACATGGCCCGGTTGCAGGCTCGATCCCCAGTGTGGGGCATGCAGGAGGCAGCCAATCAATGATTATCTCTCATCATTGATGTTTCTACCTCTTTCTCCCTTCCTCTCTGAAATCAATAAAAATGTGTTTTTAAAATAACTAACTAAATAAGTAAATAAACAAACATTTATATTTCCATTCAACTCAAAGTTGCAAGTTATAGGCAGTGAAGGGTGCAGAAAAACAGTAGTTCTTTTTACTAGGAAATGCCATAACTGAATATGTCAATATAGCACATAAAGGATGGGAGTGACCTGCTCTAAGGTTTATGCTTGATTTCTTCTTCCTGTAATGCAGCAACCTGATTAAAGACACAGAGGAATAGAGGATTAGCTGCCCTCCTCAGGCCTGGGAAAACTGTCAGCCAGGTGGCAGGTGCAGCCAGCCTCGCCATGTCCTGGCACCCACCTGGAAGCTGCCGTGGCCCCAGCCAAAGCCAGCCTCTCCTCCTGCCATAGCCACACTCTTACACTTGGGCCCTGTCACCTCTGCTTTCCCACCTTTCTCACTTCTCTCTTGACTGCAACTTGGATGTCCTGAAGCTGCTTTCACAAAGGCCCCCTGATCACAAGAGATCACATGGCCCCTATCAGTCCTCAGTTACTGGACCCTCAGACGTTCCTTCCGGAATCCTCCCTCAGGGACCGCGGTAATCAGCATCCTCAAGGATCCCTCCCGCCTCTCTGGTGGCTAAACCCTTGGGGAGTCCACCCCTGGGTCCCGTCTCCCTCATGTCCTGTGCGTCCTGCACAATGTCATTCACAGCAAATCCCCATCACCGTGTCCCACAGACCCACATTAGACCTGTCCTTTTAGCTCCAAAACCAAATAGCAGCTGCTTCCTCCTCACCTGACGTCTCAAAGTCACCAAGACCAAACTCTCACTCACTTTCTGCCCCACCCGACCCCACTTCACCCCACCCCACCCCACTCCACCCCACCTCCACCTCTAAAACCAGTCACACAGAAGCACAGGGGCCTCCTAACCTCCAATCTCCCAAAGCTTCTTACAGAAAATCTATCCATGAGCCCTACGGAGTCCTCTTTCTACCTTCCCGGCCACTTCCCCTTGCCTCCCCTCCACCCCCTCCCTTGGACCTCTGCACAGTCAGGGGAGATTGTCCTGAACTTTAAACCTGGTCCTTTATTCCCCCACAAACACACATCACAGTGAAACAGGGCTGGGCCTTTCCACTGCTGCTCTCCAGATAAAAACCAAAATTCTAACATGGCCTAGTCCGTGCTTTTCTCCTTTTTATTTTCATTTCCACGTTCTCTAGCCACAGTTCTGTGGGCTATCTGGTCCCCGCCATGGGGTCTTTGCAATGCTATGTACACTAGCCTACACATACATGCCAACACAGGTGTGTACACCCACGCACGCATAAACATGTCCACACACACGTGCATACAAACACACACACAGACCAACTAGTTCACTCTTTTAACTCCTTACATCTTGGTGAAGCTTTGCCCGTTATCCCATAATAGACCCACGCTCCCTGTCATTTGCTCTCACAATATACCTCTCTACCTTTTGTTCCTGGAACTCAGCATATTTGCAATGTCACATATGTGTATTTGATAAAGCCTCCCTCCAGTGACTATATACCTCATCAGAGATGGAAACTTGTGTCTTTTGCCCTTGCTGGCTCCCCAGTGCCTGCTATAGGGAATAGGTGCTGAGTAACTGAGTGAATTCACAAATCCCCAGGATAGGGTAGGGGAGAAAAAGGATCAAGCAGGGAGGAAGGCCGGTCAATCCAATAGGTATTGACAAAGTGCATTGCCAATTGGTTTGAGGTATTTCCATTTCAGGAAGAGCTGTGTTCAAATTAAGAAACCATGGAGGAAGGTTTGTGGCTCCTGGACCCCCAGCACCAGGTTTGCTGCTGACAAGTCTTTCAGAATGAAAGTGAATGAAAGAAAACCCATGGCTGCTGAGGGCTGGCCTTCCCGGAGCTCACCAGACCCTTCTGTCTCCATCCAGTTCCCTTTCTTCATCTGTCAGGATGGGCATGTGCATCCTCAAGGACACACCAAGGAGCGCTGTCCTTCCACGTCATGGTTTCCTCGCTTTGTTAACATCAGGGTGTTTAGATTTCCCAAGCACCACTGACCTGGCGATATGATTCTCAAGGCCACCACTCAGTGTTCCTTCCTGACTTCCCTCCGTGTCATGGTCTTTTGACAAAGCATGAAAAGCCCCTTTCTGAAATGCACCAGGAAATTCTTCTAAAGGAATAATAGCAACACAAATGTGGTGATCTGAACAGTACTGCTGGGACAGCAAGCATGTGACCTGGCCACTTTCTGGCTGTGTTGCCTTTAGACAGCCCCCTATGCTGGGAAGTGTGCCGCTGTGATCTCACCTCTAAAAGCAGAATAGGCAGCAGAAATAAAGTGCTTTCTCAAGGCTGCCCGTGAGTCTGCAGGTATGACACCCAGGGACTGCAATCCCACAAACACCACCTTTCCTGGTTCCCAGGCGACGCTGGGCTGTATCTCCTTCCATCACACGTGAGACTCACCCTGGGAATGTGACAAACCACGGTGACAAGCACCAGCCTGGACCAGACCAGGCAAATCAAACTCACTGGGAGAGAGGCCTGGGATGGATGTTCACACACACACACACACACACACACACACACACACACTCACACACATACACACACACACATACACACACACATACACACACTCACACACATACACACACATACACACATACACACACACTCACACACACTCACACACACACTCACATACACACACTCTCACACACACACTCACACACACTCACACACACACACTCACACACACTCACACACACACTCACACACACACTCACACACACTCACACACACTCACACTCACACACACACTCATACACACTCACACACAGAATTAAGAAGTGCAGGGGTCTGGGACCTTCTGAGTAGTCAGCACACTCTCTGAACCGAGCTGCAGCCTCCCCCTCAGAGAGGAACACAGCTGCATCTCTCTTGGAAGCTCCTTTCCAACCAGCTGGCATTTGCCGGGATGTGTGGGCACTGTGGTGCGGAGGGCCCTTAGGCTGCGCCCTAGGACATCCTGCGCAGAGTGCACAGTGTAGTAACTGGGGCTTCAAACTGCTTTCCCTCACCTTGTCTCATTACCCCTCTTGCTAACCTGCAGGTCAGGTCCTTCTACAATCACATGCTGAGATAAGTGACAGCAATACTCTTTCGGATGGACTACTCTGCCCAAGACAGCACCAGGAAGACTATTGGAGGAGCCAGGAGTGATGAAAGAGCGAGGAGTGATGGAGGAGACAGAAGTGATGGAGGAGACAGGAGTGATGGAAAAACAAGGAATGATGTAGCCAAGAGTGATGATGGAGGAGCCAAGAGTGAGGAAGAAGTCAGGAGAGGAGTGATGGAAAAACAGGGGATGATGGGATCAGAAGTGACGGAGGAGATAAGAGTGATGCAAGAGGCAGGATTCCAACCTAGACCTGGGGTTGGGTGAGTGGGAACACATAGATGAACATTTTCCAAGGGTTCTTTGTAATTCATTTCTACCTGATGATTCACAGGTTAATGGAGACTATCAGGAAAGGGCATCCTTGCCAGAGTCCTTCATACTCTCTGGGTCAGACACCTACTGAGACTCTGCTGTATTAATTCCATGTTCATACAATGACTTGTACACAAATGTCTATAGCATATTTATTCATAATAGCAAAAAAAAGACTGTAACAACTCAGATATTTTCAACTGCTGAATGATTAAATAAGCTGTGGTCTATCAGTAGCATCAATTCTACTCAGTGCCAAGGGAAGATACATCATCTCCAAAACATTGTGCGGAGTGGGGAAGAAAGAAAGAAAGAAAGAAAGAAAGAAAGAAAGAAAGAAAGAAAGAAAGAAAGAAAGAAAGAAAGAAAGAAAGAAAGGAAGGAAGGAAGGAAGGAAGGAAGGAAGGAAGGAAGGAAGAAAGAAAGAAAGAAAGAAAGAAAGAAAGAAAGAAAGAAAGAAAGAAAGAAAGAAAGCCAGTCCCAGTCCTGACCTGTGTTGTTCAGTGATTAGAATATTGGCTCTTGCACCAAAGGTCTGTGGGAAGATCCCTGGCCTGGTGGGGGTGCATGTGGAAGGCAAGGTTGGGGCGTGTGTAGGAGGCAACCAATTGATGTCTCTCTCACATTAATATTTTTCTCCCTCTCTCTCCACATCCCTTCCACTCTGTAAAAATAAATAAATAAAACAGTGGAAAAAATACCCTCAGGTGAGGATTAACATCAATAACGAAAAAGCCAGTTCCAAAGATTACATGCTGCATGTTTTCATGGATAGAGTTATAGCAATGAGAAACAGGTTGCTAGTTGCCAGGGGTTGAGGAGTGGGTGGGGGCAGGAGGCAAGTGGGTGTGGTTGAAAAGGACCACAGGAAGTGTCTTTATGGGAATGGAAGTGCTCTGCGTTTTGACTGATCAGTGTCAGCATGCTGGTTGCAATACTGCATTACAGGTCTGCAGGATGTTATCAGTGGAGAAACTGAAAAGGGGTTACATGGGAAATCACTGTTTTATTTCTTGCAAAATGAATAATCTCAAAATAAAAAGGTCAATTAAAAAAAAGAGGAGAGGTCTTGGGCATAAGTCTATTCCCATATTGTGTGAGGCCTGGATGGAAGCTGCAGGGAAGCCAAAACCATCCACCAAGACCTGTCAGCATCCGCCCACATCTCAAGAACAGCATTAGTCCCATGGTTCCCAGGTGTCTTTGGAAGGACCAGAGCTACTGACCCTGGGAAGGGTGGGGACCAGCCTATGCAGAGAAGTGCAGGGAGCCATCAAATGGGGCTGTCAGGGCCACTGAAAGCAACAGTGGCACCATCACCTGTACTACTTTGAGATGTGCCACTATCAGCACAACAGCCACTCCTCTACGGGCCTTGCCTCCAGAAGTTCCTGTGAAAATAGTAACACATTACAGAGACAAAATAACTCAACTACTATTACAACATCAGGGCTTACAAGAGTTTCCAGTGAAGGACCAGAGAGTAAATGTTTTCAACTTTGTGGGTCATACGGACACTGTTGCAATGACTTAACTCTGTCTTTGTAGCTCAAAATTAGCCACAGGCAATATGTAAGTAAATGGGTCTGTGTTCTAATAAAACTTTATTTACAAAAATAGGCAGAGGGGTGGATTTGGCCTCCAGGTCATGGTTTGCCAAACTCCTGCTTATATTTAAACTAGAGGCCCGGTGCACAAAATTCATGCACTTGGAGGGGGTGGGGGGTTCCCCAGCTTGGTCTGCGCCCTCTCACAGTGTGGGAGCCCTGCGATCAATCTCCTCAAAGAGGTAGGCCCCACCCACCCATCTGGGGGTCCTCGATGGATTGCTTCAAAGAGGTAGGCTAGAGCCTCGAGGCCCGCTGCTGTGCCGCACACGCAGCGTCAAATCCCCTCCCACCAGTGTGCTCCTCGCCATGCATGCAGCTCTGCCCACCCACGCGCGCCCACTGCATACACAGCCTCCTGGTGATGGATTGTTACGGCGTGAGGGCATCACAGTGTGAGGGCGTGGTGACCACATAGGCTTTTATTAGTATAGATAATGTTTTGGCAGTTTGCACAGCATGTCCACCCAGCCACCACCTATGGGCATGGGTAACTCTTATGAGCTCAGAGGTGGACCTTTCTTACAGGAAGGAAGTCTAGGAGGCTCAAGGGTCCTGGGAATGCAGGAAGGGAACTGGAAAGCCAACCTGGATGCCCCACATTGTCGGGAATCCTTAGAGCCAGCTGGGAAAGAGCCAGGGCGGGGTGTCGTGTTTTATCTACCAGCAAACAGTGACAAAGGAGGCCCATCTCTTTCTCTCCATCATGTCAGCTAAGGGTGAGTGTATTCATATTGATTCCAACCCAGGCTGATTCTTGGGATCATGGATCAGGGAATAAAGACACATCACCGGGGCAAGAACCCATGTGTCTCCATCTCGGGTCTTCACCGGCTCTGTGAGCTTGGAGCTCCACTTTCCATTTGGTGTTGCTGGGAAATGAGGGCAGATTAAAAGTACTTTCCCTGAGTCACACGATACTTCATTCCATGAAAAAGGAGCTTTCATCACTACACAACACAATTCTTTGTCCACACCAAGAAGTTTAGTAAAGACTCATGCATGGAGTCTTGTGTTAGTTCAAACTCCAGTCACTGTTTTCATGCCTGATTTTCTCCAAAACTCTGTCAAGCTCAGGCTTATATCTGGACAGAAGGCCCCTGGAGAAACAAAGAGTCGATCTTACAAACCATCTTGGGTACTAAGTTCCTTAGCTCAAGCAGACAACGATTTCAGGAAATGACTCAAAAGTCAGGAAGGAAGTTTTAAAAAAAGTGGGGGTTGAGGGGGGTTCATTTAAAGCAAGAACAAAAATAGCAGTCTTATTTCATGTGACTTTCCAATTTTCCCAGCACCCTTTATTGAAGAGTCTTGCTTCTCTCTATGGTATGTTTTTGGCTCCTTTGTCAAAAATCATTCACCCATATACATGTGGGTTTCCTTCTGGGCCCTCAATTCTGTTCCATTGGTCACCATACATAAAAATTAACTCAAAATGGATCAAAGGCCTAAGTATAAGACCTGAAACAATAAAATACACAAAAGAAAACATAAGTACTAAACTATGAACCTTGGTCTTAGAGACGATTTTATGAATTTGACCTCAAACCAAGGGAAATAAAAGCAAAAATAAATGAATGGAACTATATCAAACTAAAAAGCTCCTGCATAGCAAAAGAAACCATCAACAAAACAAAAGGGGAACCAACTAAATGGAAGGTAATATTCCCAAAGAACAAATTTGATAAGCGGTTAATAACATATATACATATACATACATGTATATTCCATACAACTCAACAGCAAAAAACAATCAATCCAATTAAAAAATGGACAGAGAACCTGAAAAAATAATTCTCCCAAGAAGACATACAAATGGCCAACAGATATATGAAAAGGTGCTCAACTTCACTAACTGTTAGGGAAATGCAAACCAAAACTACAATGAGATACCCCTTCACACCTGTTAGGATGGCTATTATCAACAAAACAAGAAATAACAAATGTAAGAGAGATTGTGGAGATAATGGAACCCTCATACATTGCTGGTAAACATGTAAATTGGTAAACCCACTATGAAACAGTGTAGAGGTACATAGAAAAATTAAGAATAGAGTTACCATATGACCCAGAACTCCCTTTACTAGGTTTCTACCTAAAAATTTTGTAAACATTTATTTATAAAGATATACGTATCCTTATGTTTATTGCAGCATTATTCATGGTGGCCAAGACATGGAAACAGCCAAAGTGTCCTTCGGTAGAGGATTGGATAAAGAAGATGTGGTACATATATACAATGGAGCACTACTCGGCCATAAGAAAAGAGAAAATGTTGACATTTATAACAACATGAATAGAACTTGAGAATATCATGCTGAGAAAAATAGGTCAGAAGGAAAAAGTCAAGATCCATTTGATTTAACTCATACATGGGATACAGAACTGAAAGCAACGAACAAATAAACAAGACAGACAAACAAAAACACATAGATACAGATAATAGTATGGTGGTAACCAGAGGGAAGGAAGGTGGGGTGAGGTAGTATATGTAGTAAAGGGTAATATATGGTGATGGAAGGAGATTTGACTTTGTGTGGTGAACACACAATGCAATATACAGATGATGTGCCATAGAATTGTACATGTAGAACCTATATAATTTTATTAACCAATGTCGCTCTAATAAATTTAATAAAATTTTAAATGAACAATAAATAGTGAAAGGCAAACTAAAACAACAAGGCGAGCCTATGACCAACACCGTTTTTTCCTATAAGTGCTGCCAGCATCCACTCCGAGGGGCATGGTTGTCTTCTGTGGTGGTAAGTGGAGGGCAGAATGGTGGGAACGCCTTCTGGAAACATGGAATAGGGGATGTCTTTTGTGCACTGTATCCCTAACTTGTTAATGAAGTGCAGCTCACCTGTAGGAAGGAACACACAGCATGCCTGGCAGTCAATCAGGTTTTACCTTCCAAACTCTAGGAAAATAAGCTCCCAAAACAAGAAACAGAACATCCCTGTGCCCCGGAAGCTCTGGCATCCCTTCAGACACAGAAAGGGGACATCTCTTCACTGGGATGGCGTGATGATCAGTTGGGATGATTTCATCAAGGGCATCACTGTGGTGTGCACTTGTGGGTGTGGCTTCTCGCACTCCACGTTGTGTCTGTGAGATCCAGCCATGTTGTGTGTAGCTGTAGATAGTTGTGTGAATGCATTACAGTTTAGAAAACCATTCTGCTGTTGAGATTTGGGTGATTCCAGGTTTTGTTGTGTGTGACTTAGGGAGGTGAAGACTGAATCCTCTGCCTGAATTGTCTGAAATGCATTGCCCTGGAGTCAAATCCTTCGGTCTGCATCTCTCTCACTGCGCCCTCCTTAGTAAGAGCGAATCCCTGTGGAGGGCCACGTGAGTGATCCGCTCCTGGCTGCTCTGAGTTCCAGGGGTCTCTCCTTGCAGCAGAAGGCAAAGGGAGTGGCAACTGGTGCTGGTTTGGGCCCCTTCCTCATCTCACTGGACCAGCTCTGCACCCATTTATGTCTGAGCCATGATGCCTTGGACCCTCGCCTCAGTCCCATTCAAGACAGTCTGAAGACCTCACTAGCCATGGGGTTTGAGAGAAAATAGACAGTGTTGCCTTCAAGGAGCTAGCTCACAGACAGGTTTGTCAAATCAAAACAGAGTTTGAGAGATATAATAAGAAAAAAATGTGACTAAATTCTGGGGGGAGGGCGGAAAGAGGCATGTCAGGAAGAGCCTTAAGGCCTTAGATCTGAGCTGAGTTTTGAAGGACATTGTGGGTCTGGACCAGAAACAAGGTGAGCTAAGACACCTGTCTTATTCAGGATGAAGAAAAACATGACAGATTTGGAACCCAGGCCCCATCTTGGAGTAGACATGGGGTGGAACCCGATAGACTCAATTATGTTCCTCTCAGATGCCAACTCGCCCCAACGCCCCAGGGTTCTGTGGGTGCATGGTCCCACGTACGGAGCAAAGCCAGGCCCCAGGCATGGGCATGGGACCGTGGTCCTGAGAGGTGGGCTTGCACTCTGAGAGCCGGCTGCCTGCGCTCTGCTTTCAGCTCCAGAAACAGGTCACTGGCCGACCTGCATGCCCAGCCAGAGTCTCTATTTGCTGAAAGACTGCTCCTGCCATTTCTCTTCTTGGAAGCTGCCCACCTACCCTGGAATCCAAGAAGCCTGTGTCTCCCCAATAGGAATGCTGATGTGAAGGGCACGGTTTCCAGAAGTGGTCCCCATCCCCAGGTTTGAGAACAGGAACCAATGATTCCGTTTCCTGTGAGCTGCCTTTAGCATGGCTCACAGGACAGAGCTCTGAAGGGGCTTTCCAGGGCCGCAGGCAGCGGTGGCGTCTGTCTACTAGTAATTGGAGGACCTCCACTGTCGGCAGCTCACGCAGAGCTCCTGCAGGGGCCGCCTCCAACGGCGAGAGGTCCTGTTGGCAACGTCTTGTGATGGCTGCTGGTGGCCATGTGTTTCTTCCATATGTTCTGAAAAATCCCCAAGTTTTTAAAAGTTGGATGGGAACATGTGTATGGGATTTGAAATCCCAGCGTGCATTAGGAGGATGCAATGCAATCAGGCCCCTTCCTCCTCCAGAGCTCCAGGCTTCCTCTCCGAGGCTCCCCACGGAGCGTGCCCGGCACATCCTTCCACACTTCTTGCTTCAATATAAACATATCCATATATGTGCAGTCCTGCAGAGCCCACACTTTGTCACTTAGAAATATGTCCTGGAGAATGTTCCTTATCAGCCCCCATAGCTCGGGCACTTTCTTCCCTCTGCGTTCAGTGATCAAGCCCAGCCCATTCTTTTACCCAGACCCTGCGAACTGGGTTTTTCTTGGAGGGGAAGGGGATGAGAGTGTCCCTTTTTCTGTTGAGATTTTTGGTGTTTTCCTTAGTGAAATGTGAAGCATATCTTTAAAAGGTAGCCTTTCATGCGGGGGGAGAGAGAGAGAGAGAGAGAGAGAGAGAGAGAGAGAGAGAGAGAGAGTGTGTGTGGTGAGTGTATGTACTTGCTCACATTCTTTTTTCTCAGTTTGTCATTTGCTTTTGACCTAATTTATGGTAATTTTATTTCCAGAAAATTCTAATCTTATCTAACTTAATTTGTTACTCATGTCCTCTATGGCTTCCGAATTTGTATTTTGCTTAGTTGGGGTTTTTCTTATCCAATAACAAAAAAAAAAAAAAAAAAAAAATGCTTCTATATTTTTAGTAGTTTTATAGCTAAAATCCTGTTTCTGTCTGGATTGATAATGTTATTCCAAATGGTTATCTTGTTGCCTGACTTTTCTTAATGGCCAAATCTCGTGCTCTAATGATTTTAAACACCATCTCTGTCACAGACTAACCTCTGATGTTATCTGATATACCCTGGTCTAGGTTCTCTTCCCCAGCCTGTGTATTTATTCATACCCCAAACTCTGCACTGTTTACACCTCTGTGGTTTACAATGTTTTACTTTGTTGGAATCTTATGTATTTAAATCTATTCTTGATCTGAATTTTTCTGGCCATCCATTTACTCATCCTTCCTTTTATGTAAGAAATTCCCATAGATAAAAATCAGCTTATCTAGTTGAAACCAAACTATCTTGCTGTTTTATTTAGACAACCATAAACATATAGATTAATTGGAGAAGAGTTTCAAGTTCACAATGTAGAGCTTTTCAATCCCAGAAATAATTGTATCTTCCTATGTAGTCATAGCATTAATTTTTTTATCTTTATTGGTGTTTTAAATTTTTGTCACAGGAACATGTACTTTGTTTATTCTTTGGTGTTTTTAAGATCTTTTTTATTGCTGTCATAAATGGAATTTTTTTCATTTTCTTTTCTGACTGGTTTTGCTTTTTATAAAGTTGTTGATTTTTGCAAATTCAACTTGTAACCAGGCACCTGACTGAACTGCTCATTGTTTCGAATAATTTTTCAATCAGTTCTCTCTGTCTCCCATGTATAATACATTCCATCTGCAAAACATAATTACACCTCCTCTCTTACACTTATGAACTTGATATTTCTCTTCTGATTAGTTGCACCAAATAGCACTTCAAGAATATGTTACGTGTTGTGGCATTAATTGGTGTCCAAGTTTGAGACTTTTCTGGGAATGTTTCTAGCCTTTCACCATTAAGTATGAATTTTATCATAAATAATTTCATTATGTTATGGGAGCAAATGTCTATTCCTATTCTACTTAGTTATTTTAAAAATCAGAAAAATACTGAATTTTATCCAACCCCTCGCTGACCTCTATGGAAATGCTTGGTCTCCCCCCCACCCCCCACCCCCCCACACACACACCCTGTGACCTGCTGGGAGAAGCTGGTGGAGCCACAGTTGATGGGCTGTAACAGTTACAAAAAGCTAGTTTCCTGGACTCTAGGCGGAGCAGACAGCCGGATGCAGTTCCTGCTCCAGACAGACCCCTGTGGATCAGGCAAGGCTGGACTCCAAGGGAACCTCCTATCCACAGCATGAATGCTTGCAGGGATGGCCATTGACTTCCTAACCTGGACCAGGCTTGCGTTGGGAGGGGAAACCCTGTTTGGTGAGGGGTTATTATGTCTTTAATATGTTCCTGGGTTTTTATTGCTAGTATTTTATTTATATTTCCACCAATTTTATAATGAAAATTCATTTATTGTTTTTGTGTTTTCCTGAGATTCAATCTCTTTTGTACTGAATAAAACTATTGTGAAGCTTTCTCTTTTATTGATCCAGATGAAATGGCCCTAGGTTTACTTGTTACTTGAATTAGAAAGTTTCATCAAGTTTTGTAGAAATTATCTGAACCTGATGCAGAGGGTTCAGATCTTTAGTGGCATTCTCAATTGTTCCATGGTTACCTGTCTGTTTAGATATTCTAATTCTTCTAAAGTCAGAAGTATTTTTTAAATTTTTCTAGATAAGAAAATACAGAGAACCTGATGGAATACTATGCTGCTGTAAAAAAGAAGGAATTCTTACCATTTGCAACAGCATGGATGGAACTGGAGAGCATTATGCTAAGTGAAATAAGCCAGTCAATGAAAGAAAAATATCACATGATCTCACTCATTTATGTATAATTAAGACCATTATAAACTGATGAACAAAAATAGATACAGAGGCAGAGCAGCATCGAACAGACTGTCAAACTACAGCGGGAAGGCAGGGGAGGGTTGTGGGGAGGGGTAAGAGATCAACTGAAGGGCTTGTATGCATGCATATAAACATAACCAATGGACACAAGACACTGGGGGGTATGGGACGCTAGGGTAAGGTCGAGGGGAGAAAAAAAAAGGAGGCATATATAATACTCTTTGTAATACTTTAAGCAATAAAACAATTTTAAAAATCAAAAGAAAAAGAAGAGAGAGAGAGAGAGCAGCCATTATTTTTCTTACATGGAATTAAATATTCTCTCAAATTATATTACTTTCATTTATTCCTATGTTAGTTTAATTTTAGTTACCACCTTTTTTAAATGAAGTATTTTTGTTTTTCTTACCTCTTCTCTCTCACTCCCATCCTCATACATATGAGCATACACACACACACACACACACACACACACACACACAAATTCACAGTTTTTCACTGAATTCAATAGCTAGTGATTTAGTCTCCAACACTGCGGTTTGTGGTTCTGTGTGCTTTAGTTTCTTCAAAGAAGGAGTTTTCTGATATTCATTTTCTTAGATGTTTTCAGGTGGCTTTAACGAGAGTAGCTGGGCACAGCGGCTATTATTCTGACGTCACTTCTGGGAAGGCCCTTGCATTAGTTCCCTATGGCTGCTGTAACAAATGAGCATCAACTTAATGGTCTAAAAACAACACAGATATGTTATCTTACCGTTTTGGATATCAAAAGCCTGAAATGGGTCTTTTGGAGCTAAAATCAAGATGTCGGAGAGCCATGTTTCCTCTAAAGAATCCGGAAAATGGTTTCCTGCCCTTCCCAGCCTCTATGGTGCCTGCAGTGCTGGCTTACAGCTCCTTCCATCGTCAAAGCCAACACTGCAGGGTTGAGCGTTTCCCATGCTGCATCATTCTGAATCTGACCCTCCTACCCCCCTCTCTCAGTCACCCTTGTGATGGCATTGGGCCCTCTAGATAATCCAAAATATTCTCCCCATCTCAAGATCAATGGGTCAGCAACCTCAATTCCTTCTGCAAAATTAGTCTCCTCTTGTCATATTACACAAGATATCCACAGGTTGTGGGGTTTGGGGTGGGGCTACCTTTTGAGGGGAGCATTATTTTGCCTTTCACAACTCCCAAATATTATATCCCAAATGCCACTCCCACATCCCCTGGGATTCAGGCCCACTACATTTGTTGAGCTGAATGTGGCCAAAGGTATAAGCAGGGGCACCCTTGGAGACGTGGGTTAAGGAGAGGGACGGAGTAAAGAGGGAGTGACCTTCCTGGGTCTGAGCTTTGTGTAATAGGAGGCCTTCCCCTCCCTCCCTCCCCCCCCGCCCCCTCCCGCCCCCCCCCCCCCCCCCCCCGTCATCCTCCACCTGTGGAAGGCTCTCTTGTACTCATGTTTCCTTGAACCTGCTCAACAACCACATTAAGTAGTTATTTCCTTCATACTCATGATTAAGAAACTGAGGCCCAGGGAGCTTGAGGGCTACAGAGACCAGGCCCATAAAAGAGATGGGAATTGTAGCTCACGTGTGCTGTGTTTCCCCAGAACACTGGAAATACCCCAGCACTTAACCCAAGAGAACAGTGCTCATCTCGCTCCTTATCAAGTCGCTCAGCTCGTCTCTAAATATCCCACGAGGATAGGGGGTTCTTTCACTAACAGGCCAATGGGCTTCCTGAGAGTTAAGCGAATTTCCTGTTACAGAGGGGATGTTTCTTCTCAGATTGCTAGATCTCGGTTATAATACAGTGGAATAGCAGAGGCTGCCAGTGTCCCTCATGTACTCTCTCACTTTCCCTCGCCACATGCCATTCTGACATCCCACCAACTACACATACAGGCCCCTCTGGTTCAGAGCAGGCTGGACATGCCTGGGCATCAGCCAGTGAGAACCCCAGCTTGCTTAGCTCTCCAGTGGGAAAGCTCTGGGGTCTGCGCACCACCCCACTCCCAGGTTCTCCCGTGGGAACAGGAGTCTCCGGCAACCTGATGATAACAGCAACTTTGCTATTCATTTTCCTCAACAAATGAAGACACGCAGGACTTTTCAGGGACATGACCGCACATGTGGCCCCATGCCCGGGGAGAGAGAAGCCCAGCAGATGCACCAACCTTGGGATCAGTCCCTGTAGCCCTGTACTCCCTGTCCACCAGGGACAGACACTTCCAGAACATTCCCTGGCATCCTCATTACCCCTCTTCACCCATGGAGACACCATCTTCTACGCTTTTGAAGCTAACAATTTTTGGTAGCTTAAATGCCAGGTATCAGGGTAAAAATGTCACAGATCCTATTATAGCCTTTAATCTGAATAATGAAGAGGGCATTATTTTTCCCATTTAGAGATAAGAAAAGAGACTTAAAGAACCTGGGCACTGGACACTGTGGGAAGCCCCCACACAATTACAGAAATGACGGTGCACACAGCTTGCAGGTGCGCCGCCTGGGTGAAGGGTTCTGTGCTTATTCACAAGGTTCACATCCTTGGCAGAGTTTGGCGATGACCAGTTGAATAGAAGTCTGTTCTCCAACTCATGTAAGAGAATGAAGGCTGATAAGGGTCATGGGTTTGATTCTCCATCAAGGTCACATACTTGGGCTGCAGGTTCGATCCCTGGCGCCAGTCCGGAGCACGTGTAAGAGGTAACCAATTGATGTGTCTCTCTCACATCTCTCTCTCTCTCTCTCTCTCTCTCTCTCTCTCTCTCTCTCCTGGCCCCACAAATGAGAGGGCACTACTTTGGCTTCCTGCCTCCCCAAAGGGCAAGGAGTCCATGGAAAAGGGAATTCCACCCAGAGCCTGTGCCCTGCCTCTCGGCTACACTCTGAGCATGTGGCATGTCCAGGGCTGATGTGCTCTTTCCAGCCAGCCATTCCTCCTGTGGGGAAGCAGCCCTGGGAGTGTGCGCTCTGACACCAAAAGGTGGCTACAGCTTTTTGTGGGATGTCTGCGGGCAGGTCTGCACATGGGGGCAGGCTGGGTTGTCACTCATGTGCACACAAGACCTTGAGGTGCAGAACGGCTGGGTGGGAAGAGCAGGGAGGTAGCCACAGGCTGAGGACCAGGAGCAACCCTTCCCACACCATCTTATTCCTTCAGGAATGAGGAAAAGTCTAGGACTCAGGCTTCCGGGCCAGTAAGAAGGTATGTTTATCAAGATAGTAAACTAAGCCATGTTCAACAGTTTGTTAGCTCAACTTAGGAATTTAAAATATTTAAACCTACAGTAAGTGGGCCTCTTTGTGTTCTTGCTTCAGATGGCCCCAGACATCTTAGGGGCAGACTGGAAAAGGGGGCAGCGGGGGCACCAACAGCAGGTAAGGGGCACACAGAGGAGAGTCCAGGAAGCCTGGTGCCCCACCAGCCAACCTCGGCCCAGGTGCCTCGGCACTTCTTTGCTTTGCAGATATCACTTCGAGTAAGAAGACCGCTGCCTTGAGAGGTGAGGGGGAAAGTGGCCTGTGCCAGTCAGCTGAGCTACTTTATGACATGAGGCCCAGAAGGTCTATCACCCAGGATTGCACCATCGGCACTAAATGATGAGACTTCACGGGCTGCTTTCAGGGGAGTGGCTATGCAAGTCTATCTGCCCGGCAGAGGCTCCCAGAATGAATTAATCTTCACTTTGGCCCATCTGTACTGCAATAGTGGTCCCCTCTTTGGGGGGCTCCTTCTGTCTTTGTTGTTTTCTTTTTTTTTAAACAACTACACTTCACTAGAAATTCTTCTCTCATGGTGGAATTCAGCCCAGTCTTTTTGTTGTTGTTGTTAATCCTCACCTGAGAATTTTTTTCCTTTGATTTTTTAGAGACAGTGGAAAGGAGGGAGGAGAGAGAGAGAAAGGGGGGGTGGAGAGAAACATGGGTGTGAGAGAGACACATTGATTGGTTGCCCCCACATGTGCCCCCACCAGGGCTGGGGATTGAACATGCAGCCCAAGTACGTGCCCTTGACTGGGAATTAAAGCTGAGACCCTTCAGTGCTTGACACTCTAACCACTTAGCTACACCAGCCAGGGCCCAGCCCAGTGTCTTAACAGAGAACAATGCACCTCTTTTTGCTTACAGCAGGTTTGTTCTTACACGGGCCAGAAATCCTGCAGGTAGCAGTTGACACGTTTCTCCACAAGATGTTTCATAGTAAACTAGTCCGCCTCACAAAACTTAACTCCCCAAAGGAGATCGTGATGCAATAATGGTTCTAATCAGGCTGGCTGAGGTCATGTCTTCTCTGTTGAACTAAAGTTAAACAATCAACACAACCCGTCACATTCATTCCATGCCTCCCATTTTAGATGTTCACTCTGGGGAATAGTACGTCAGAGGTTCTCAACTATTAATGTGACTCAGAATGACAAAGGGTTTCTTCTAGAAGCAGATGCCTGGCCTCCAACTCACACCTGAAAGAGCCAACGCCGGGCGCTGGAGCAGGGGCACCTGCCCATCTAGTTAGTGCCACGGGTGATCCTGATTGAAGCTGATGTGAACTGTGCCGGGGAAACGCACTGAGTCAGTGGTGCTCACAGGGCTTATGTTGCATCCAGAGGGAGGTGGTGGAGGCACGTTTGGGGACAAATATGTATGTTTTTGAAATAAGGTAAAAGGAAGAAGGTTGCATTGAGTGAAGACTTCTTTAGTTAAAAAGTAAGCATGAGCCCCGCCGGAGTGGCTGTTGGCTGAACGTTGTCCTATGCACTGAAGAGTTGTGTGTTCAATCCCCAGTCGGGGCACATACAGAAGGCAATTGATCAATGTCTCTCTCTCTCTCTCTCTCTCTCTCTTTCTTTTCCTCTCTCTAAGCTTGCCCGTGGGTGAGGATTTTAAAAAAAAGTAAGCATGAAATGAAAAACATCAAAAATGTTTAAGTCTAAGTGTCTAAGTACATAACCATAGTAAAAACAAACTGGAAAATAAAATAAAATTGTTAGTCTCTGCCTTTTGGAGCCAGGCCCTCCGTCTTCTAACCACAGAAAATGAATTTTGCCAGCAGTCTGAGCGAGCTTGGGAGCAGGGCCTTCCACAGCTGAACCCCTTTCAAGATGGGGCTGCAGTCCCAGCGACACCTTCACCACATCTTGTGAGACTCTGAGCCCACAGAAACGGAGATAACATATGTGTGTTGCCACAAGCTGCTAAGTCTGTGGTCATGTGTTACCCAGCAGTAGATAGCTGACGTTCCAATTTCTAGAGAAATGCCTCCTTTTAAAAAAAAAAAAAAGTAAATAAAAGGATAGACCAAAGCATTTATCCTGCTTTTCCTACAGGAGCTGAGCCTTAAGGCAACAGAGTATGTGATGAAGCCAATTTTCTCTGTATGAAAGCATCCCAGCTAAGGAACAAGAGTAATAATAGATTGGAAATGTCACTATTTTGATGCTCCCTAAACAAGTGATGACAATGACCACCAATGGCTGCCAACAAAGCAAAGAGAGAGACAGGTGGACGTGCTGGGCCACCTGAGAGAAACGCCCAGGCCTCCTATGAAGCGGCATTGCAAGGAAATAACCAACCAAACAAGCTCATTCCTGAAGTGAATCCAGTGTCCAGAGCCAAACTGCAGACAACACATGGGCTAGGAGAACATAGTAAAAAACACTATGAGTAAACAATCAGCAACATCCAGACTGTAGAAAACTCTACAGGACAAATAACCATTTCTTTAACCAGGATGGGAAAGGGGAGAGAGAGAGGAATGGGGAACCTACACATGTCAACCTAATCAAACAAGTTGAAAAACCTGATCATAGAAAAATTAGGGTAATAGGAATCTAATTGGATATTTGATGCTGATTACAATTTGTAGTTATGTAAGTCTATTGGACTACATATTTTTAAGGATTTGTTGTCTGTGAGAAGTATTTTCTGAAATATTTGCAGATGAATTATTATCCTGTATAGGATTTGATTGCAGAGAATGGGCTAGGGCGATGGATGGGGTGCAGATGAAATGGGATTGGCTGTGCAGTGAACTTATTGAGGCTGGTGATGAGTACACGGAGGTCATTATATTATGAATTATTATTATCTGGTTCCCTTGACTTCTATATGTGATTGAAATTGCCCATAATAAGTTAAAATTGCAAGGAAAATTGGCGAAGACACTGTCCTATAGGACTAGAGTTAGACTAATTATTTCTTCCCAGGAAAATGTTCTCCTCCAAGTAAACATAAAAATAAGTGGAGAAATTAGATTTTCTCTGAAAAAACAAATCTGTGTGGCCAACCGCAGTGGGCCACATTTATTACATGAAATGAGGAGTGACTGAATAATGGCTTTAGTGTGGAATTAGGAATTACTTGTGAAAAAGCTTCTTTCTCTTCCCAGACTGCTTGCAAGTCTTCAGTTTTCTCTTCATTTAATTGTTCTTAATTTTTGTAACAGCTGTTGTATAACAGAATATCTCTGCAGAATCTTACTTTAGAACAAGGGAGCTTTTTTAAAAAATAAAAGGTGTTTTGGAAATGTGATGTCTGTTTTGGTGTAGAAGCTGAGTGCTGATTCAAGTGCCCATCACCTGTCAGCTTCCAGTGGACAGAAACTATCAGAAACAGGGTGGTCCAAGGAGGAAAGTGACTGTGAGATGAGGTCAGGGCCGGGGGCAGAGGGTGGAGGGCAGAGGTCAGGGGGTAGAGGGCAGAGGTCAGGGAGTGGAGGGAGAATGCAGAGTGAGGGTATCCGTGTCGATGTGGCTCCAGAGTCATGGCCTGTGGCCAGCATCATCAGTGTCTATGGGGTCATCTGATTGACACTTACCCCTCCAGTTTTTCAATCAACTAACTTCTGCTCTATATGACCCAGGCTTGCTGAAGTCCACTTTGTTTTTTTTTGTTTGTTTTTTTTTGTTTGTTTGTTTGTTTTTTGTTTTTTTTATTGCTTAAAGTATTACAAAGGGTATTACATATGTATCCATTTTATCCCCCCGCCCTAGACAGTCCCCTAGCCTCCCCTATCATCCAGTGTCTTATGTCCATTGGTTATGCTTATATGCATGCATACAAGTCCTTTAGTTGATCTCTTACCCCCCTACCTCCTGCCCCCCAACCCTCCCCAGCCTTCCCGCTGCAGTTTGACAATCTGTTTGAGGCAGCTCTGCCTCTGTATCTATTATTGTTCAAAAGTTTATAATGGTCTCTATTGTCCATGAATGAGTGAGATCATGTGGTATTTTTCCTTTATTGACTGGCTTATTTCACTTAGCATAATGCTCTCCAGTTCCATCCATGATGTTGCAAATGGTAAGAGTTCCTTCCTTTTTACAGCAGCATAGTATTCCATCATGTAGATGTACCACAGTTTTCTAATCCATTCATCTACTGATGGGCACTTAGGCTGTTTCCAGATCTTAGCTATGGTGAATTGTGCTGCTATGAACATAGGGGTGCATATATCCTTTCTGATTGGTGTTTCTGGTTTCTTGGGATATATTCCTAGAAGTGGGATCACAGGGTCAAATGGGAGTTCCATTTTCAGTTTTTTAAGGAAACTCCATACTGTCTTCCATAGTGGCTGCACCAGTCTGCATTCCCACCAGCAGTGCACAAGTGTTCCTTTTTCTCCACATCCTCTCCAGCACTTGTCGTTTGTTGATTTGTTGATGATAGCCAGTCTGACAGGTGTGAGATGGTACCTCATTGCTGTTTTGATTTGCATCTCTCGGATGATTAGTGTGAAGTCCACTTTGGGCCAAACTCAGGGAGCCATCTCTGTCCTCTAGTTTACTCCTGTCCACTTTTCCACTAAGTGACAAACCTGTAGTGTACCTTACCTGGTTGGACCCCCAGGCTCACTCAGCTCCAGCACCACCCATCACACCCCTGGAAGCCAGGGGCGGTGTCCTCAGGTTAAGGCAGCCCTGGTGAGGGGAGCCAGGGCCTCAGGAAGACCGATCATGACCACTTTAATCATTTCCTTTTCATGCTTTTTATCTTCATACCAACCTTGGGAAGGGAATCCTGAGATCATCCCATTTACAGATGAGAAGACTGAGAAGATAACTGGGAACCGGGTTCCTGGGCCAAGGAGGGCTTTGAACTCCAGGCCCTTCACCTTTCCTACACCACCTGGTCTATGACCCCTGAAGCAGGAGGTCCAGAAACATGGGATAGTCAGACAGGGCCAGGGATAAGCCAAAGTGGCCTCCACGCCGGTAGATATGGCTTTGCAAGTAATCAGCCCACCACTTCCCTCAGAGAGGCACCAGCAAGTTCTACCACAGTAAGAAAGTTCTGAGAGAGCTCAGAGGAACTTCCCTGGAGTGGGTGTGGGGGGATGCCTGGCCTTCAAGTGCTAGGTATTGTAAGGCACAGCCATGATCTGTGAGCAGACTCACAGAGGGATCCTGGTAAATTACTACCTACCTGCTCTCCAGGAAGAAAAACCCCTATGCAGTGGTTCTCAACCTTCTGGCCCTTTAAATGTAGTTCCTCATGTTGTGACCCAACCATAAAATTATTTTCATTGCTACTTCATAACTGTAATGTTGCTACTGTTAGGAATCGTAATGTAAATATCTGATATGCAGGATGGTCTTAGGCGACCCCTGTGAAAGGGCCGTTCGACCTCCAAAGGGGTCGTGACCCACAGGTTGAGAACCGCTGCCCTACTGGTAGCATGTGCATCTCTCCGTGGTGGGAACGCCCCGATGGTGGACACGTCACAGGGCCAGGAGACAGCACTGAGCCTGGAGGAGGAAGAGAGGCAAGCAGCCACATCATGGAGTGTTCCGCCGTTCAGACTCTGTAGGCATAAAATAACCTCAAGAACACAGGTTGCTGTAAAAATAGTCAGGAGGTCATAAGTTTTGAATATTTATTACCTTTGTTTTGATAATTTATGTTTACATAATTTTTTTCATGTTTTCGTTTATTTTAGAGAAGAACGGAGAGGGAGAGAGAGATAGAAACATCAATGATGAGAGAGACTCATTGATTGGTTGCCTCCTCCCCACCCCCCACAGGGATGGAGCCTCTACAACCCAGGCATGTGCCCTGACCGGGAATCGAATCGTGACCTACTGGTTCATGGGTTGACACTCAGCCACTGAGCCACGCTGGTCAGGCTACAGAGTTCTTTTTAATTATGGTTGTGTTTAATAACCAGCTAGTTCAACTTCCTGAAATTCTGCAATCAGCTCTCACATGCAAACAGGAGCCGGTGCAGGCTCCAGCACCTTGTGAAGGGGCCACATGCCTCTGAGAACCTAGTTGGCAGAGCAGGCAGCATGTACAACAGAGAACCATTATGGTTAAACGTGTTTGGTGCTGGGTGACAGAGGGATAGCATGCATGTGAGCAGAGCGGCTGAGTCGTAGTGTGAGGCATTCATTCCAGCCCTGCAGATGGGAGTGGACAAGAACAACATCAGCCCAGCTAATGAGCTGCTTATGGGTCACGCCTCCTAGAGATATCCAAGATTTCCTTTGCAGGAAGTTTGTCCAATTGTTCATTCAATAAGAACAAGGGTCCGGAAATGTTGTCAGCCTTGCCCATCAGCTGTTGTTTATGGCACACAATACCTGTCTCTCAGCTTGTCTGCCAGGCCTGTGGACCCTGCTGAGCCCCCAAGAACTGAGCAGAGGTGGGAAGTGGCAACAAGGGCTCCTGAAGCCAACTGGAGACAGCACGTGTCTGAAGCAGAGTAGGGAGGAGGGAGGGGCTCAGTGAGTGCTTTGGTCCACACCAGGCCTCTGAGGCCGGCCCCACCCTAACTTCGGGCTGCATTCACTCTGCCTAATTGTCCTCTCATCAAACATCACTTGTTCGGCTTTCCGCCCGGCCGGCGTAGGGAATGAGCATTGACCTATGAACCAGGAGGTCAGGGTTTGATTCCCGATGAGGGCACAGGCCCGGGTTTCAGGTTCAATCCCCACTGTGGGGCGTGCAGGAGGCAGCCGATCAATGGTCCTTTCTCATCATTGATGTTTCTCTCTCTTGCTCCCTCTCCTGTCCTCTCTGAAATCAATAAAAATATATTTTTTATCTACTTCAGAAAGACAACTATATTAGGAAACAGGGAAGCCAGCTAATCACCCAGCTGCTGGCGATTTTAAAACTCTGGAAGAGGCTTGCTTCTACTCTGAGCCTCACTTTGCGATGACACCCAATTAAGGTCTTGATAAGATCCAACTCCCTGATCTAGGAGCGTAAAATAGCAAGAAGTGGACAGGTTTGGGGTTCAGTTGTGTTAAGATCCATTAGTTATTCTAAGCCTTGCTACTGCCCACACCTGCTTCATCTGCTTTTGACCCAGAGCAAGTTCATTGAATATCCTGGAACCCCAGTTCTGGCACCTGACCTACTGATACCTTAGCATCACGTGGAACAGCATTTGTGGGCTCCATCAATTTCCAGCAGCACTCCAGTATGAGGGGACTCAACACTGTGGCCCCCTCTCTGCCTCTGTGTACCCAGGAGCGTCTATGGGCTGATGAGAAGTTGGACATAAGCGTGTTGCCCAAACTGCTCCTGGTCAGCAATGCTAATCCCCAGTTACAAATTCTCATTTCATTTCCAGGCTAAAAAAGTACTATGTGTATTACAGAAAGTTGGAAAGAACAGAGAAGCATTTGGGACAAAGTCATCCTTACACCACCACCCAGAGAGGGTCACTGAAGGCAGGTCAGTGGATTTCTGTGCAGTTTCAGACCTGATTGAGGTTCGTCTGCAGAGTTCTGAACCTTAAATGTTAAAAAAATAAACATTTCTGCCTATGTGTATAAAACTCTCTGTGAACAGAATTGAATTTGTGCACAATACATCATTGTGTGTTTGCATGAGAGTTTATTTAACTATTCTATTATTGTTGGATTGTTACAATACCTTATTTTTTTTACTTCAAAAATGGTTCCATGGTATCATTCAGCTATTGTCTTAAGATAGATTCCCTTAAAAGCAATTATGTGTAAAAGAGCATACATATTATAAGCATGTACACATGTGAACACATATGAACATGCTCTCACAGACACACACTTGCACTGGCACATTCTCACAGATACATATACACACACATGCACACACACACAGACATACACACATCTTGGGTTCTAGTTTGACTTCTGTTGCTAACTGGATTTTCATCTTAGTCAAGTCACTTAATCTTTCTAAATCTGATTCTTTGCATTTGTGAAATGAGAGGTCAGAGCAAATGATCCCTGGGTTCCCTTAGCTGGCCTGGGAAATGATTGTTCACAAAGGGTTCACATAACTCTCTCCAAGGTAGACTTTCACAAGGCACCGGTGCTCGTTGAGAGTTCCTGAGTAAGCTCCTCTATCTGAAACATTTCCCTCTATATACTCACAGTATGCTGGGGCTGACCGGCAGACCCTGAACAACGACAGATAAATCATTTCTCTGACACATGTTTCTGTGAAAGAGAGGCTAAGGGACTACTTGGCTATCGCCACCAAGTAGCCCTGTTCGCCTGCCTCCTTTCGCTTTTATTGTAACAACAGCTTGAACTAAAATTAACTCTTAGATACTATCAGCAGGGTAAGCATCCTTGAGAAAATACATGCATCCTTTAAGCAAGGATGCTTTGAAGTCTAAACATAAAGATTCTAGTGAAACACCCGGGGTCAGACTGGTTTGGAAAAGTCAAGGCAGGGGCTGCTGCCTTTGGCAAGTTCCCCCTGAGGCCTCTGACCTTTCAGAGATCCCTCCTTACAGACATTCCAACCAAGTCCTATGCTTCCCTACAACAGTAGATGTGTATTTGTTAATAACTTACCACCATGTACTCCTGTCTATCCACACGTTAACATTTAGTAATGTGAAGTTTGTGCCTGATTTTTTTACTTAGAAAATAACACAGCCACCAGCTTGCACTCCTTGCCATGTGTCCTCAGCCCTGTTGCCTTCTTCTGGGCTTCCCGGAGCAGTGCCCCTTCCTCAAGGGCAATGGTGAGGTCCATGGGTATGGGAAAGACAGTGGCTTTAAAATCACAACTGCCCAACCGACGTGACTCAGTGGTTGAGCGTTGACCTATGAACCAGCAGGTCACAGTTCAATTCCAGGTCAGCACACATGCCTGGACTACGGGCTCAATCCCCAGTGTGGGGTATGCAGGAGGCAGCCAATCAATGATTCTCTCTCAGACCCAGGCCTGGTGGGTCTGGGCCTTTCTTGGAAAGCTCAAAGTTTTTATCCTGAATCTAACATGTGTTTACATGTAAAGGATGAAAGCCCTGTTTTTCCTGAGATTGAAAATCCCATTTTCCTAACTTCCTCTGGCGAGCTCTCCTGGCCACACCTCCAGGACCATGCGTGGTGGCCTCAGGCAAACATCTACCCAGGCCTCCAGAGAGACATTGGACATGAATCCCGCTTTGTTTATTTCCATCTTGATAATTTGCAAGCTTCATGCTTTTGCTGTGACCTCTAAAGCACAGTGCCCTGGAAAAAGGCGTAGAAAGCAGGGCTGACTCAGTGGTCTCCACCCTGGCCCCAGGCATTCAGGGAAAACAGCTTTCTCCCCTCTCTTCCTTTATTGCATGTAAGTTTGGCGCCTGATAGAAAGTCCTAAGTTTCACTCTGTGGTCACCTGCTGAGTAAAAGTTTGGTCCTTTCCTGAGGTCTGGGTAGACCATGGGAAAGTTGATTTTGTTAGTTAACAACTGCAGTCTCTGCGCTTCATTTTCATGACTTGGAGAGACTTGCTCTGGGCAGGCAACGGGCCCAAGTGCTTTATTAGTCATCACGGCGTGTTCCCTGGTGGGCTCAGGCACTTGCTGGAAGGCAAGCCGAAAGCCCCTTCTCCACACACCCACGTACTGCCCAGGACGCAAGGACTCCAGAATAATTAACAAACCCTCCTACTTTAGACCAATGGTGGGGGGGGGGCGCAGAAAGGGAGCTATTTTTAAATGTCAGGAAAGTTATTTGAAACAACTTTGACCTGAACTGCTCAGGGGAAATGTGTGCACCATGGATTGTGGTAGCAATGAACAGCTGGACACAGATTTTTATTGCTCTCTTACTGCTTCCAGAAACACTGACGAGTTTGCAGGATGTTCCAGATGCTCTGCCGTGTACATGTGCACCAGTGAGTCTCCAGGTAGAAGGAGAGGCAGATGTGTGGAGAGTGTGGCAGATGTGGCAAGGACAGCGCTCAGCAGGTTCCTGGCAGCACAGACCATGAGCTCTATGGGGAGAGGGGATGCAGGCAGGCTGTTTCAGGGGGTGAAACCTGAGCTGGATTTGAAAGTCCAGTTGGAGCATCTCAGACTAGGGAGGGAGGGTTTGCAGGCACAGGAGAGAGTGTGTGCATAAGCATGGAGGGTGGGCCACCAAGGTCCCAAGGGGAAGAAGGGTCTGGTGGAGATGAAGCCAGTTGCAGGCTTAGAGTTGAAGGCCTGGATGGAAATTCTCTCCTCATGCAGGTGTGCAGTGAGCAGGGCTGGCCCTCTCACCACCACCACCACCCCACCTGGGTCAGTGCGCCTCAGTGAGGTCTGACCAGCAGCATCAAGCTCCCCTAAGACTGTGATGGAAATGCGAATTAGAACTCCTTCTGCATGGGATTCCTGGGACGGCCATAACCAAGCACCACAAACTGGGTGGCTCAAAGGAACAGACATGCGTTCCCTCATAGTTCTGGAGTCTAGAAGCATGAAATCAAGGAGTTGGCAGAACTGTACACCTTCCAAGCTCCAACAGGAGGGAACTTCCTCTCCTCTCCCAGCTCTGGCAGCCTTGGGGTCCCTTGGGTCTCTGTCTCCCCATGGCCTCCTTCCCCCTGCGTCCTGTCTTCACACTGTGTATACAGGACGCCAGTCACATTGATTTGGCTTCACCCTAAGGATCGCATCCTAATCTGATTCCATCTGCAGAGACTCTGTTTCCAAGTACGGTCACATTTACGGGCCCTGGACGCTAGGACTTTATAGAGACTAAAGAAAGAAAGAAAGAAAGAAAGAAAGAAAGAAAGAAAGAAAGAAAGAAAGAAAGAAAGAAAGAAAGAAAGAAAGAAAGAAAGAAAGAAAGAAAGAAAGAAAGAAAGAAAGAAAGAAAGAATACTTTTCCTCCTACCTTCTAAGTTCTTCCAGCTGGGCTAACAATCACATTATCAGAGGCAGATTAACAGGAGAAAAATCAAATTTTAATACATTCACATGGGGAATTCACACAAGCCTGAGAAGTCCCAAGGCAGTGAGGCAATTTTGGGAATATATGACATTCTTGGACAGGGGAGAAAGGGGAGACAGGGGTACTAGATTTCAGAACTGAGAATAGGCCGTTTACAGGTAGTTGAGGTGGAGCAGAGCATAAAAGGTAAGCAAATTCTTGCTAGGCAACTCAGAAACCATGGGACCCGGGGGCATCTAGCTAACAGGCTTTGAGTCTTTATGAGTAATGTGAGGGCGTAAATCCTTAAGGATTAAGCCAAGGATCTCTTCCTAAAGCAGGTTTCTCTGTCTGAATCTCTTGGGCAGGAAAGGAGGTGAGGTCAAAGGTTCTTCCTGAGTCTTTTGTTTCTTAGCAAACAGCTTAAAATCGATATTCCAAAAAGCAGTTTTAGGGTGGAAAATTTTGGTTCCCTTCAACTTCAATCCTTTCAGGAGACACAATTCAATTCTTAACACCTTCCACCCACAGAATCAGAACATCGGGCTTTAGCAAGCCCTCCAGTTTGAGAAGTGCTGGTATCTTCCCAACAAATGCCCTGAGCTCGAGGCAATCAAAGAGCATGTCTGTGGTTTGCATCAGAGAAGGTTCCACAGAGTCAGGCTTGGGACCAGCAAGAGTTGGGTACAGTAACGTATTGTGTTTGATCAATAATAATATTCATAACCTTCACTCTGCCATATCCAGTTCACAAAGTGCTTGCACTCCATTACTTGTTATGGCCTGGGTTCCCCGCAAAGCAGACCCTGAGATGAAAGATAAAACACCCTGGATAAAGCTGTTTTATCTGGGAACACGGTCTGGGAAGTGAGGCAGGAGGGGAGGAACCAGGGCAGGGTCATCCCTGAGACTATAAGCTCTAGGCAAAGGGAGCAACTTCCCTACACCCCTTTGTCCTGATTAAATCAGATACCGGACACGAAGAGGCAGCCTTGAAGAGGAAATGGTGGTCCCAGGCTCACTGTAGGGTTTCTGGCTTTGTGCAGAAGCCAGGCATTGTCCTGTGGACCCAGATCACCTAATCCATGCCAGGGGCACACACTATTCACATCTGTGATGGCATTGCACTCTTACAACCAGCTGAGCAGTGAATTATTATTATTATTATTATTATTATTATTATTATTACTAGAGGCCCAGTGCATGAAATTTGTGCACAGGTGGGGTCCCTAGGCCTGGCTGGTGATCAGGGCCGATCTGTGGGGCAACCAGCAGGGTGATCAGGGCGTCCCCACTGGCACCTGCCTTGGCTGGCCTGGAGCCACCCGCTCACCGGCCCCGCCCCCTGTCACTTCCACCAGTCGCCTCCTTCTGTGGGGTGACCAGCAGGGTGGTAGGGGGGTCCCCACCGGCACCCACCTTGGCTGGCCTGGGGCTGCAGGCTGGGGGCAGCTCCTGGGTTGAGCATCTGCCCCCCTGGTGGTCAGTATGAGTCATAGCGACCGGTCATTCCACTGGTGGTTCTGCCATTCCATCAATTTGCATATTAGGCTTTTACTGTATAGGATTATTCTGCTCCCCATGTTACAGGTGAAGAAACTAAGGCTTGGACAGTGAAAGGGACTTTTCTGTACACAGTCTCACAGCTGGTATGTAGCAGAGCTAACATATAAGCTGGCTTCTTCCAGCTCCAAACCAGGGCCCTTCCTCTCCTCTGCTGTTTAGGAGCCATTCTGGAAGCTCTCCTGAAGCTGCTTACCACCTCTTATGCTCAAACAGAGTCTCTGTGAGCCACACGCTTTCTCCAGTTTCTGGACTTAAGATAGGACCGTGTCTCCTAGTCAGAGTGTGCAGGGACCAAGGGAAGGGAGCTGAACACTCCCATTTGGAAAACTGCTCCCCACCCATTCCCATTGGGTTCTTTGGGACATGAGGGTGCGGGAAAGGAGCCAGGGAGGAGAGAGGAGCCAGTGCCGGCTGCAGTGGCCCCCCCAAGGAGGACCCACTCCCAGGTGCTGGCCCATTGCTCTAAGGGGGACCACTGACCCAAACTGAACTATTTAGTCCTTGAACAAAGAAACTTTTTTTTTTTTCTTTTTCTGAATCTGAGAGGACAGACTCTTTTTGAGCCACTGCAATGTACCCAGTAACATTTGGGCTTTGGAGGCCATATTTCCCTCCCCAATACTTAAGTAGAAAAGTACCATAGTACTTCTCAAAAAGCAGGCATTGCCCCACCGGCATGGCTCAGTGGTTGAGCGTTGACCTATGAACCAGGAGGTCCCGGTCAGCATCTGCCCCCTCAGTAGGGGGCAGGCTCAGTAAGGAGGTTGCAGGCTCAATCCTCAGGAGGGGACGTGCAAGAGGCAGCCGATCAATGATTCTCTCTCATCATTGATATTTTTATCTCTCTCTCCCTCTCCCTTCCTCTCTGAAATAATTTTTTTAAAAAACTTTAAATTAAATTAAAAAGCAGGCATCATCCTGTACACGTTAACGCTCATATAACTATTAAATGAAAACATTTACAAATAAATGTACAAGCAAGACTCAAAAATCAAAATGGTCCCATTTAACAACATTGACTTAATGTGACAACAGAAAAGTTGTCATTACTTAAACTAAATCTCAACTGGCAAAAGGCCTGTGGAAATTTCCCACGAATTTGGGGTTTGGTGTGCCTTCCCATTTAAAAGATTGGAAACCCTCATTTATCACCTAGTAGCTATGGCCCCACATGCCCCTCACCTGAAGAGGAAGTAGCTTATAACCCAAAGAACTACTTCTGAGATGTCTGCCCCAGAGAAAGCAGCCCCGTGTGGCCCCTGCAAAGAAAACACGCTGCCCTCGCACAGGCTGCCGCAGTTCCGAGCTGCACTGCAGACTCAGAACAAACAGAAGCTACTCTTATTATTGCTCTGTGTTATCACCAAAAATAAATAAAAATTTAAAAAATAGCCCATGGCTAAAACGTTTCTGCAGAAAATGAATCATCCCTGAATCTGAGGTTGAGGTCTGTGAGACCCTGATCTAGACTTAGATTTCTTACTATTCTTTTAAGTTTTAAGCTCTAGCTTTTCCTCAAATAATTATTATGTCATTTGGGGAACATTATATTTAATACAAGAAAAAATAATCAAGTCAAAACCATCAACTTATCTCTACTAATGTTTCAAATGCAAGTAAAAGTCTATTCAAATTGACGAATTCTCTCCAGGAAGTTGTTTAATTACTTATATTAATCTTCTTAATTTGACTAGAACACCATTTTCTTTGAAAAATGGCTATGTCTTTTCTGTTGTGTGAGAGTGATTGACTACAGTCATTTCTCCAAAAGTTTTTCCCAGAATAAACATCAAAAGCCCAAACTAAGTGAAGGTTCTGCTTTTGAGTCCCCCGTAGTGGTTATCTTGGCTGTGAGTGATTTATAGTTGGGGCATGGCATTTCTGGGCACCCACACGAATGCTGCAGCTCTAACCATCAGGCAGCAGCCCTGTTTTCCTGACCCCTGTTTACACTGTGTAGTTCACAAAAAATCCAAGGCCCAAGGTCACATGGCAACCTTATTGCTAGGTCAGGACGCCAGTCTCCTGATTTCCAGTGTCGTGCTTTTGCCTGTGCTAATTTAGAGTCTGGAGTTAACAAAAATAAAAATAAAAAAAGAAGAAGTGTATTGCACAAGCAGCTGCCATCACTCCCAAAATCATGCTGTGCTGGGTCATCTGGGTGTGCCTAGGAGAGGTTGGCTGACTCAGTGCACACCCTGCTCCCCACGGCCAGCTCCACACCCTGGTCATGGTCATGCCTGTTTTCTATAGTGTCATGGGTCTTCAGCAACTTTCTCTACTCGTGTGCATGTGCATTCAGGGAAACGTTTCCCCTAGAATGACAAACAGTGTGGACTCCACGACCCAATGATTCAAATCCTGTCTCTGTCTCTTGAGAGCAGTGTGATGCTGGGCAAGTGGCTCAGAGTGAAGACCAGGAAAGCTTTGGGGGCCGCGCTGATTCCAGCCGTGTGGCCCTCGGCCTTGCTTCAGAAGGCTCCCATCCATCCTCTAAGCCAGGGGCGGGGGATACCCGGCCCTGGGACCATATAAGGCCTGCAAAATCATTTGGTCTGGCCCTGTCAAGGCATGAGGGGTGAGTGAATTAAGTGTTTGACCAAATATAGCAGGGTAATTTTTAAATTGATACTTTTGTGTGGCCCTCGAATGGTTTATAAATATCCAAATGGCCCTTGGCAGAAAAAAGGTTCCCCACCCCTGCTCTAATGGCAGTGGCTTGGGTTCAGTTCCTCCAGTTGCAGATTCACGTACCTGTAGGTTAATTGGAGGGGATTCCAGAGGCATCGTTAGGGGCCTGGGGAAGTGAGGCAGGGAAGGGAGGAGCCAACACAGATGGGCTGGTGAGCTGCTGCGGTGGGCAAAGGGCTCAGTCCTGCTGGGAGCCTCTGGGCATGACGTGAGGCAGGCCTCAGGTGTGCGGTACACCCAACGGCTCCAAGTAGGCTGCTGTGTTGGCATTACCTCACTCACTGGCCCCAGGCCTCCTGATCTGGGTGTTTGCCTCTGGAGCTTCGTCTCTCCCGCCTGGCCATGCACCGGTCCCTCAGACAGGGGGTGCTGGGCTTGGGGGAAACTGGGGACTGTGAGCTGGGGATTTCACCCGTCTGGGCCAACTCTCCCCAGAAATAAAGGAGTTGGCCCGCATGATCCTCTGACTCTAAGCACAGCAAAGCCCACTTTTCATTCACATTTTAAGCTCTTCTCCTGTGCTTTTCTAGCCCTCCTCTCTCCGCAGCGAGGGTCGCTGCTGACCGTAAACCCTGCTCGCATGGGGTGCGTCAGACTTGCTCGCACTCTGTGATCACGTCATCTCCAGCCAGTTGGTGGATGTGTCACTCCGTGGAGATGCTGCCCCAGGGTGTGCAGTTGGATTTAGTGGGGCACAGATCACAGACATGCCTGCCTCTCATGCTCTCTCATCATTTCATTCCAGGCGTTTCCTTTTAAAGTTTGGCCTCCTAAAGGCCCTAGGAGGTGAGCGGCCATAGTCGCAGGATGTGTCAGTGCTTGAAGGAAAGAGCCTGATTTTAGTAATGGTCCCGAGGAGGGTTTCTGAGACCACAGCGAAGGCTTAGGCTGTGGGCCTCAAGTCCCAGGGCATTTCCATGGGAAAGGTGGTATTTTGCAGGTATGGCCTTGTGATATGCAAGGGTTACATGAAAATACCCCACGTTAAGGCTTCGAGTACAGGCTGCAGCAAGTATCTGAGCCCTGGCCCAGGACAGAGAGCTCTGGGGTCAGGGTCCCAGGGGAGAGCATGAGGCTTGGGTGGGGAGCCCACACTGGAGACTTGGAACAGCAGCTGTGAGCGCACCAGCATGGCAGCAGTGGCGCTTGCTAGGGCACCTTACCTGGCTTTCACCACCAGCTGCAGTCCATAACTTCCAAATGGAATATTCTTTTTTAAAACAACGTATTTTACTGATTTCAGAGAGGAAGGGGGAGGAAGAAAGAGATAGAAACATCAGTGATGAGAGAGAATCATTGATTGGCTGCCTCCTGCATAACCCACACTGGGGATCAAGCTTACATCCTGGGCATGTGCTCTGATGGGGAATCAAACTGTGACCTCCTGGTTCATAGGTCGGTGCTCAAACACTGAGCCACAATGGACGGGTCTAAATAGAATATTCTAACCTTGTCTGGGGGTCTGTTAAGCTGCCATTTAAAAATGTTCCCTACCAGTGGCTGCATCTCATGGGATGGCAACCCGACTGGCGTGGTGGAGAAGCGATGGGCTTGCCCTGGCCCAGGGCTTATCCGCGTTGGGCAGACTCTCACCTTTTGGTGGGGCCCTGGGATGGAGAGACCTGCATAGGGCACCCTGGGCTACGTTTGGTGGGAAGGTTGGTGAGTAGGTGAGAGCCAGGTATGATGTGAGCGGCAGCTTATTCCTAACCTCCAAAGCAGGAAATTTGCAACAAATACACCGTCTTTCTAAAGGGAACATCAAAGAGGAGAACGCACCTGGGGGCAGGCTCAGCGAGCCCGGAGGCTCAGGAAGGGTGGGCCCTGAGCCTGGAGGGTGTGAAGTGTTCTCAGAAAAACTGTGGCTTGGACCTGAGTAGGAAGGAGCTCCCCACAGTGCTAAGCGGGTATGAAAAGTTGCTGGTGCTGAGAGCTTGGAGCAGCTTTGCCATCAAAGGGGGCCCTGGCTTAGACCAAAGCAGGGAGACTTCCCAGGTCAGCCTCGGAAACGTCGGGAAGGGTAATCACAATGTCTTTGTGTCCTTGAGAGCCCTTAGCACTGCACAAACCATGGGCTTCTCATTCTCTCTCCCGCCACCCAGGACCCCCGCTTTGAAAAGAACACTCCACTCGGTTATACTAAAATGTAAATGACTGGCTATAGCTTTCGGGAACTGGGACTGGGATAACAGTGAACACCATTCTACAAGTGACAGTGAACACATCAACAAAGGCCAGTGAGGATATATATTGACATCAGAGAAACCCCTTCATTTTCCAAATTATCCACCTCACGTAGGTGTAAAGTTGGCTTTGGGAAGAAACATTCCATGTTGGTATATTAGAAAGTCCCTCATGATCATGCCTCTAACTGAGGTTCCTTTGTTCCGGTCAGGCATTGCTGATCAGCAAACCTCCCCAAGTCTCAGATACAGAAACAGCAGCACTGATTTTGCTCAAATATGAGATCTGGGCAGGCTCAATGGGGACATCTCATGTCTGCTCCACTCAGTGATCGCTGGAGCTGGGCTGGAGTCATCAGAAGGCTCCTGGCTCCCTGGTCTGGTATGTGTGTGTGTTTTGCGGGTGAGTTCAGCGGGGAGCTCTCCATGTGGTCTCTCCACATAGCTTCTGAAGCATAGTAGCTCTGAGGAGGCTGGACTTCCTGCTGTCACCTAGGACTGTCACCCAAGGCACATGACCTGAGAGGTCCCCTAGCCTGGGAGGTCACACAGCATCACTTACTTCTACAGCATTTTGTTCGATGAGGCAGCACTTGGGGTGCGAGGGGAGGGGACAAAAGCTCTGATGAAATGTGGGAAGAGCATAGAACCAGAAATCTGCTGGGGCCAGTTCTAGAAAATACCGTTAGCCTCGCTCCGTGTTGCCAAAGGAGAATGCTGGCGCTGCAGCCTAACTGTGTCTCCCCACGTTTCACCCGCTGAAACCTAAGGCCCAGTGTGACCATGCTTGGGGGTGGGGCCTTCGAGGAGCGATGAGGTTCCACCCTCAGGAATGGGATTGATTCTCTTATAAAAGCGACACCAGAGAGATTCCTAGTCCTTCCACCATGGGAGTACACAGCAAAGAGTCAGCTGCCTGCAACCCTGACCACTCCAGAACCCTGATCTGGGGCTTTCAGCCTGTAGCATTGTGAGGCCTTCCTGCTGTTTGTAAGCCCCCAAGCTGTGGTGTGTTTCTATGGCTGCCCTAGCAGACTGGGGCCGTCAGTCAGACCTTCTCTGGCTTTTCCACATGCTGGGCCTCTCCTTTTTGTGAGAAAAGGGATAGTCCTTTTCCTAGAGCTTCTTTATCACGTGACCACCATGTGCAAGCACCTAGCCAGTCAGCATCTGCATACATCACCCTGATTCTGCAATAACTCTGCAAGGACATTATTGCTGCACCCATTTCAAAGCTGAGCACACTTCACCCTAGAAAAGAGTGGGAGCCTGTTGAGGGCCCCACAACCAGTGAAGACGTGACTTCCGGCTGATGCAACACCAAAGCCACAGTCTTTCCATCACACCCTTTTAAATTTTGTTCTGCATGAAGGAAAGGTCCGGGTGACCCAGGAGACTGGGTGCACGGGAGGCCCACCCGCCTTCGGCCGGAAAGATGCAACACAGTCCATGCCTGTCACCCGAATATTGCATCTACTGAGAATTTTGTGGGGACACAATTTAACTCATCGCAGTGTCCATCCCGTCTTGGCGTCCGTTTTTTACAGAAACAGACCTGACTCAGATGCTAGAGTGAAACAACATCTGCCGTTTCTGCTAACCCATCCCGCCGAAGCCGGAGTAAAGCACCGAGCCCCCGGCGTCTCTGGGGCTTCTTGCCGTGGAGCCGTAGGGTAATGGTCCCGTAGGGTAATGGCGGCATGGGATGAAAGCACCAGAGACCGGGGTTTAGGAGGACTGGCACAAGGCACCAGCAACTTTAATTTTTACACACACTGTTTTATAGCTAAGCTGTGGCTGGTCATGCTTCACAGATCACTGCTAGGGCTTGGCCTATCATGGGGGAGTAGCAGATCATTATAGACGGGGCAAGCTTTGTCTAGTTCCATCTATGTTTGACAGTTGCTATGGCAGACAGTTGCTATGACAAAATGTCTGCTTGCCTAGATCACAAAAACTGGGGGACAAGCCAAGTTCACGTTCTTTACATGACTTGGAGTGGGGTCAGGCCTTTCCTGTAGCCCCACGGCCTCTTACATCTTGCCAGGGAGCAGGGGGTAGATCCAGACTGGGAAGCAGGGGTGTGGAGCCAAAGTCAGTTACTCAGTGGGCTCCCGGGGGAGGCGCCTCAGGCTGGAGCATGGGAGAGGAGAGGAGATTGAAGAGGGCCAAGGCCGATGAGGGGCACGAGAAGGAAGCTGCCTGGGTTGAGCCCAGTCATCAGGCCAAACCAGGTGCCTGTTATGCTGGGGTCCTCACGGGGCAGAGCCCAGCCGGCAGGCCCCACTGAGAGGCAGGGCCTCCGCGGGCCCATATTATCTGTAAATGAAGCACCACCAGCTTCACTTCTGGCTGAGATTAACATGGGCATGAGCTCCCAGGCTGGCGGGGGGAGCGGGACCTGTGGCTGCTCACTCTCAGGGCAGGACCAGCGCTACAGAGGAGGAGGCATTGCTGTCCTGGCCACTGTCGCTCGGCTCTCCTGGCTCCCTCGCCTGGACTGTCCTGCTGCCAGGCACGGCAGGGCTTCATTTAGTCAAGGGGTGGGGAACTTCCGGCACACGAAATCCTTTGGTCTGGCCCTGCCAAGGCATTAGGGGTGCTAATTAAATGTTTGACCAAACATAGAGGCAAATTTTTAAGTTGATAATTTTGTATGGCCCACAAATGACGTGATAAATATCTAAATGGCCCAGAAAAAAAGCTTCCCCACCCCCTATTATGTCCATAAATGCCTGTGGACTCCCCACTGGTCACTGGCTTCACTCAGAAAGGAGGCAGATGTAAGATATACCCGCCCTGCCCTTCTCTCCCAAGCCCTTGGAATCAGTCTGGTCCACGTGACCATCTTAGGAGGAGGGCAGAGGAGAAACAGCCAGACAGCCGGCCAGTGCCCCCGGGCCCCAGAAGGAGAGCACTGGGGCAAGAGGAGGGGACAAAGTGGGTAGACGCCACGGGCAGCTCCTCTACACAGCAACACCCTTCCTTCCTGTGCCTGGAACAATGAAGCCATCCTGTGCTGAATACACAGCCCGAGAAAGCCCCCTTGTCCCCGCACTGCGTTAGGCAAACTGAGCACTTGTCGGGAGTCAGATCTGCCGCCGGGCACCATGGCACCACAGCGTCTGCCCCTCGTGCCGTGTCCTGCAACAGAGGCTGATGCCTCCCTCTCACACACCCCTGCCCACCTTAGCCCCGGGCACCCCGCGCGGCCGGCCCAGCTGTCCATGCCCCTCCCAGAGACAAGAAGCTGTACAGCAGAAAGAAGCGCTCAGTCCGACCCCCAGCCGTGACCTCCCACAGCTCCCTGTCGACTTCCTGCCCGGTGGCTCTCCCATCTCTGCACAGCCTGGCCCCGGAGCCTCTGTTCTCCTGCAGCCACCCCATTAGTAAGTCCAGTGCCTCGGCCCCCAGAGGTCCACCTGGCACCACCACCACTGCTTCCCCTCTACCTGGCCCAGACTGTGGCCTAAGTGTCCCACCTCCCCCTGCCCATAGCTCCTTTCCCCAGGAGAAGGGAGAGTGACCCCTTCCAAGTGCATTTCAGATCATGACACCTGGAACCAAACCTCCCTGCCTAGCTCATACTTAGGATGCAATCCCATATCCTCCCATGGGCCATCTGGGTCCCTTCTCTGCCCTCTGCCTCCCTCTGCCCTGCCAGAAGCCGGTCCATCCTTGCTGCTTGACACAGTTGCTGCAGGGAAGAAATATCTGCACAGCATGTGTCTCGGGGGACCTGGTGCATATGGCATCGGTTCTTAATATGTTTGCTCCCCTTCTTGGTGCTACGTGTTTTAACCAAGGTCACCTCCCCGAGAAAGGTTGTTTCCCAGGTAGGGATTTTTCCCTGAAGTTAGGGAGGGAATAAAAACCCTTAACTAAGTGCCAGGCGGGTAGTTAATCACTTTAACTATGAATAATCACACTTAAGGTACATAATCTTTACTCCCTGGAATGGAGATAAGAAATGCCCTAAGCTTTGGAATAGAAATTGACAGGATTAAAATCAACTGGTATAAATACAGATGTAACAAGACAATAAAACACAGAACCTGGCGACTGAACCTGGCTGGAGAACCTAGCTAGAGAACGTGGCCACAGAACCTGGCTGAAGAACCTAGACACAGAACTTGGCAACCGAACCTGGCTGGAGAACCTGGAGAACCTGGCTGGAGAACCTAGTGAGAGAACCTGGACAGAAATTGGCTGGAGATCCTGGCTAGGCTGCTGATCAACTGAATGCTGTCTCCATGTCATTCCTTCTTCGCTGACTCCATCCACACCTTTGGGGACCCCTGGACCTGCAGGGGCTGGATCCCAGCACTGCTCCAACTGCACACAGTCTCCTCACTGTTCTAGAACCAGCAAGGCCTTGACCTGCCAGCTCCTCTTCTCCCAGACACATCAGCTCAGCACCTGCTCAGAAGCCCCTCCACCCCCTTCTCCACAGGAGCCTGTTACCCGCAGTGTCCTCTGCCTTTATTTCTGTGCATCATTTCTCTGGTTACTGTCTGAACTGTCCTGGAGTGAAGACCCCTCCCCAGCGGGAGTCCTGTGCCTCCTGTGGTGTCCGCAGCAGGGTAGGTGCTCCGTCACTGCTGTCAGATGACGCTGAGTCCAGGAATGAACTACCCAGGTTGAAATTCTGCAGAGATTTGGCCCCTCCAGCCTTTGCTCCCAATGCCCCACCAATGGCGACGTAGCAGGCACAGCCCTCTCTCTGTCCCTGGAGCCACTGGCCTGCTTGGATGCCCATGTTTTCAGAGCAGTTGCCACAGGGGCTGGTCTTGAGGCCTTCCTTCCCCAGGGAGTCGGCCTGTGCTGCGGTGGAGGCAGAGCTGGCCTCCCTGGGACCCTCAGTCTTGCTTCCCAGTGAGGCCCTGTCCAGCCTTGGGCAGGGCAGGCAGAAGGCGCTTAGCCTCCAAAGACAACTCTCAAACAAGGGCTGAGTTCACCGGAGACTTCACATAGAGGAGAGACTCTCTGACACAGTCCACGTAGCTCCCCAGAGGGACCCATGGCACCCAGCCTAGGGCCCAGGAGCAACCCACATAGTAACACACCATTGTCCACTCCCCCCTGACCAGCATCACTTCTCACTGCACCCTCACTGTGCATCTGGGACCGCCTCACACATATATATACCACCTGCATCCTTGTCTCAAGGTCTGGGAAGGTGGGTGGGGGAGGGTACTAACTAAGAGGGGTCCCCAACATCGGGCCCCTGGCCACTCCAACCTGAGCCTTCTCCTGTCTTAGGAGGCTGGCTGCCAAGCTGGCATGCTTCAGGACTTCCTGTTGAAAGAAAAGGTTTCCGAAGGCTTTCCCACCCCTTCCCGCGTAGCAGCCAGAAGTAGCATTGAGGGTGGCCAAGCCCAACCGCACGTGTCCAGCACTGCACCTCAGCTCGGGGCTCAGACTTGGGTTTGGGCTTGTCCTCTGCACTGCACTGGGCAGCAGGTGGCATAGGGACTGGCACAGATGTGGCTCCCAGGATCTGCTCCTGGTTTTCATCCCACTTCCTAAATCCCCTTCTCCTTCCTTCAAGCTGCTCCTCATCGTGTAGAATGAGGGGGTGACCTGAGGGATCAACTTATGGAGAAAGAGACACATGAGAAACTTCCCTTTCGGAAGCATTGTGCAGGGCGTGGCCACCTCAGCATGGGTTGAGGTCGTGATGTTGGTCTGAGTGGCCTGGATGCTACCCTGCAGACAGGGCTTGGAAGGGCTGCACTCAAAGACAATGAGAGGTAAAAACCCACAGTTCCACCTGGCCCTGCGCACATCACAATGGACACACACACACACACACACACACACACACACACACACACCAACAGTCATCTGGTCATGTCCTTTCTTCCTGGGCTGAACACACAGGCCCCGAGCCATGCACCTGCAGAACCATTGCCCTCCCCACCCCCACTCCACCCCTCTGTCCTCTCCCACATGCTTTCAAGGGCAACTCCAAAGATCCTTCCTCCATGATTTCTGAATTCAATGATAAATCTGTTCCTCCATAAACACATAACTATTCATTTTCTCCCCCATAATACAGTCGCATATGACAATGTCTTATACCCATGGTATATCAGCCCGCAGTTGCTGTGTAACAAACCACCCCCAAATCCCAATAGCACTCATTTATTATTATGGCCCATGTGTCTGAGGGGCAGGTAGGCCTTGGCCAATATCAGCTGGGCTCACTTCTGCTTCTACGGGGTCAAGGGCTTTGCTCCAGGCTCGCTTGGCTGAGACTAAACCCAGTGCACATATCCACTCTGTGCCTCAGTCACATCATGCTCACTAATGTAGCAGTATTGCTGGCAGAGCCAGCCTGATGGCCTGACGCCGGGTGGGGAATTGGACAGTCACTCTGCCCACAATGAGAGGGCACAGCAAAGTCACCTGGCAGAGGGCAAGAGCCCAGGGAGGAGTGTAGAATTGGGCCAGTAATGCAACCATCCTGTTGATGACCACAGTTGAGGGGTGCAGACACCCACAGCTGATGGATGCAGAGTTTTGGCACTTCACACTGGGCATCCACAACACCGCTGGCAAGGTACGGTTTTTTGTGTTACTTCCTTATGGTCTGGTTTGCATTTGGCTTCTTGTTTTGTTTTACCATTTTATAGATGAAGCCACTGAGACCTAGAGAGGAAAGGTGGCCTGATCAAGGTCTGCAGCAGGGAGTAAAGGGGCCCTGAGTCAGGACAGGGACCCAACCTCCCCCTTGCCCCCCAGATCATCAGAACATGCTGATGTACCCAACATGCTTTGGGAACTTGCCAAACATCGCAGTGTGGCCCTTAGGCCAGTGACCCACAGCTGCCTCAGTGTTGGGGTTCATTGCCAATTATAAATTATAAAAGTGAGCCTTTTTGACATTATATGCTACAGTGAGGGAAAACCATCTGTGTTTTTATGACGTAGTCCAAAGATTTAAATAGTTTGTCTAATTTGATTTTTGTTAATTTTACCTTCAAAATTGGTCTCCAGGAATAAAGCTGTGAAAACTGCATTATGGGAGAACTGAAATATGTATACATGGCTGATAGCCTTGATTTCAGTTTACATATGGGACTATTGTGTAACTTAGTTCCCTTGCTAAGCTCTGGTGCCTGGCACACGTGGGCTAGAGGCCACTGCTGTCCACCACCCACACAGCGCCCTGTTGGACAAGTCACCAAAGTGTGTTGAAGATCGGGCAAGGGCTATGCTGTGGCAAGGGCTGCGTACAGTGTTTGAGATGCCTAAGGCCAGTTTCAAGGAGAAAAGCTAAACAGTTGTGCGTGTCATAAAGACATGCACTCATTTGTCTCCCAACCATCGGGGTAGCCTCCGGTGGGATGGAAGGTGTATGTGTAAGCTGTAAAGAAATTGCAAATGGTTTTCCAAAGTGGTTGCACATATGTACAGCCCCACAGTCTTGGAGGCCTGCTCCACAGTCCGGAAACACTTGGTATGGGCAGTCTCCTGACTCTAGGCGTGCCGGTGGCTATGTGGGGTAACTCACTGGGAATTTCAATGTGCGTGCAGGAATAAAAAGAACAAACCCCTGTCTTCAGCAAACTTCAGTTCATTCAGCTGCAGAAGCAAAATGCCATAGGCTGGGTGGCTTCTAAACAGCAGAAATGTAATCCTCACCGTCCAGAGACTGGGAGTCTGAGACCAGGATGCCAGCATGTTTGGGTGAAGGCCCCCTTCCAAGTTGCAGGCTTTTCCTCGTGTCCCATGTGGTGGAATGGGGGAGGGATCTCTCCGGAATCTCTATTGTGAGGCACTAATAAGCTCCTATGATAGAGCAGAATCCTCATGACCTATGTACCCCCCAAAAGACCCCACCTCCTGACACCTCCAACACATTGGGAGTTAGGATTTGTACATATGAATTTGGGGGACATGCACATTCAGTAGTAACACTGAATCAGTAGTAACACTGATGCATACAACAATTAGAATCTCAGAATCATTACATTGAGTAAAATAGATCAGACACAAGAGTCCATGTGTGATCCCATTCACAGAGTGAAAGCAAATCTCTAATGAATACCGCTGGCCAGTGATTGTCTGGGTCGAGGAATGAGAAGGCATGATCAGGAGACAGGAATGTTTTGGAGATAATGGAAATGTTCAGCATCCTGACTGTGATATTGGTTGCACAGGTATGTAAAATCATCAGAATTCCCTGAATTGTACATTTTCAATAAACACTTTAAATGGATGCAACTTACTGCCCATAAGTTATTCCCCAATAAAGTCTATAAGAGGCCTAAAATTAGTAATAATAATAATGGTAATACTGATGGCTAAAAGCTAAGCAGCACTTACTCTGCACCAGACACCGTCTTCCATTATCATTCCCTTCATTCAAGTGGAGTAAGTGATGCACAGCGCCTGAGTGACTTAGCAAGACTACACAGCTAATCAGGACCAAAGCCAGGATTCAAACCACAGGAGCCGAACTCTGAACCCTACAGCTGCTGGTGGTCTGTGCCCCGGGAGCCTTCTGAGTCCAGGGCACCAAGTTCCCCAGGCTATCTGGTTAAACATGGGAAATCATGCCTCCCATACTGAAAACTCCCAGACCCCAGCCCTCATTAATGCCCCTGCAGGTAAATAGAGAGCCTTTACGTGCAAGTACTTACAGAAATGGGAAGGTTTATATTAAACCAACTGGAAAATAATGACTTTAAAAGAACCTCCATGATTCCTTGGCCAGGTGGCTCAATTGGTTGGAACATCATCCCATACACCAAAAGTTTTCTAGTTTGATTCCCAATCAGAGTATATACCTAGGCTGCGGGTTTGTCAGGGTATGTACAGGAAGCAACCAATCAATGTTTCTCTCTCACGTGGAAGTTCCTCTCTCTCTCTCTCTCTCTCTCTCTCTCTCTCTCTCTCTCTCTCTCTTTCCCTTCCTCATTGGTTAATTGTTTTTCACAACTCCTACACCCTCTCATACACAGAGGTTCCCAGCAATTTATGATCTTCCTAGAGAAGACTGACAGGATTTTCCCCCAGGGCCCAGGGTGCTGTCTCTGGCCAGCCCAGCTAACATACATAGGTCACCAGGAAAAAGGTCCATCCTTCATAAAAGCCCCAGGGATGGCTTAACAGGGACACTCCCTGCCCTCCTAAGGGAGGCTATCCCCTCCCTACTTCACACCTTAAAGGACCAGGACTGGAAATAGGCAGGGCAACAGGTTACTAGCCTAACTACTGAAGGCCAGAGACATAGGACACACCTTTCCACCCAAGGCAGCAAAGATACCAGGCACCCCTCGCACAGACAGACATGAGGGGGTGGGAACCTCTGGTAAGGCCAGCTATGGCCAGAGGCCATCAGGAAATCATTGAAGAAATGAGCCATACTAATTGCCTGTGTGAAATTAAGGCCAACTAACTAAGCGCAGTGAATCCAACTGAGCAGTGGCTGATCACCATTGTGACTGTTGGTAAGGCTGCCCTCCGAAGATGGGGAACACTCCACACCTGGACATAAACTATATTGCAATCTTCGGGAAGCCCTTCATCCCCATTGGGGAGGGGCAAGGCATGGGTCGTGGGATGCCAAGGCTGGCATCAAGCTTGTACACTATCCCGGGTTTTGGTTTTACAACATGGGTCTGGGAAGAGCGGAGGAGGCTCCTGTCTCCCTTAGCTACCCAATTAAATATCTCTCTCCAAAGACAATAGACAATACCACCTACATCCACAGAGCCCTGAGAGACCCCTTACCAACTAGAAGAAATTTAACCCTAAGTCCTCAAGGAATATACATCATTGGCTTTATGAAACCAAAGTCCTTCTAGAAACTTGCATTTCTTCCCAGGTACCTTTAAGATGCAAATACCTCGTCTTCAAAAACTCTTATCTGGGCTATCTTTTAAAATGCAAATTTATAGGAAGTAATTCTTATCAAAAGAGAAAAACCTTAGCCATCTGAACAGATCCATTTATCTTATGTCAGCTGTTTCTTTCTAAATTAGTGAGTTTTGCTTGATAATACTTGTCCAATAGAAGTATGTCTTTTAAAAGTATGAGTATGTTTGCCAACCAAGGAGCCTATGTTTTTAGAAGTTATGAAATGCATTTGCCAATCTAAAGAATGCTAACTGCTTAATTTTAGCTGTTTAACGCAAAGTTGGAGTTTAGCCCTTTTCCACTTTGTTAAAAAAACAAGGAACTTTCCTTTCTTTATATTTTTCTCCCTACCTTATCCCTCCAGAATATGAGTGAGCCATGGCAATATATGTATGAATTCAATACGAATCTTGTTCCAATTGTAGTTCTCTTAACCAAGACTTTCATAGAATGTCATGTCTGAAAGAGACATGCCTGAACTCTGGATGTCACCAGAAAGCTTTAAGGAATTGAGATTGACTTTTAAAGCTGATAAAAGCCCATTGGAGAAATAGCCTGCTACTTGCTTATTTACATGGTTCATGGCAGCCTTTCTAGGTAAGGAACTGTTATGCCCAGATTTCAGGATCCCCAAGAGACCACACCAGGGAGCCAGCTGAGTCTGATGCAAAAGCAGAGAGTCTTTTATTCAAACCCGGGCTTGGCTCCCCTACCCTCCTTACTGACGCAGCAGAAAGTGGCAGAGAGAGAGCTAGCCCGGTGGGAAGAGGAGTTTTATAGAGGGGTGGAGTAAGGGGAGGAGGGGGGACTGTGAGCCCTGCCGATTGGCCAGGCGCAAGTCAGTGTCTCTTTACATGGGATGTGATCATATCTATGGCGTGCACATCCCTTGATTGTCATTGGTTAGTTTAAAGAAGTCCTGGGTGTGGCTAGCAGAGGCTTAGACTTCCGGGAAGAAGCTCCTTGCCGAGCACATGGCTCTGCCCAAAAATGGAGGATCTAGGGTAAGATGGGGGGCGTAGCCCTCGCCCTTTCAGAACAAAAGTTGCTTTCCTGGGAGATGGCAAGGAATGAATCTCAAGACATTTTAGGGGACCTCAAGAACCTGAGCAATTTACATAAACCTATAGGTATTGCAGGCAAAGATGAAAATTAAAGTGACAGTGAGGTATTACCTCACACTTGTCAGAATGGCTACCATCAACAAATCAACAAATGACAGTGTTGGCGAGGATGGATGTGGAGAAAAGGGAACCCTAGTACAGTGCTGGTGGGAATGCAGACTGGTGAAGCCTCTGTGGAAAACAGTATGGATTTCCCCCTCAAAATTAAATATGGAACTGCCATTTGACCCAGTGATCCCACCTCTAGGAAACCCAAAGCACCAATCAGAAAGAATGTATGCACCACTATGTTCTTATCAGTGCAATTTACAATAGCTATGATCTGGAAACACATCAAGTGCCCATCAGTAGATGAGTGGATAAAAAAGCTGTGGTACATTTACACCATGAATACTATGCAGCAGGAAAATAAGAAGGATCTCTTACCCTTTGAGACAGCATGTACAGACCTGGAGCGTATCATGCTAAGCAAAATAAGCCAGTCAGAGAGAAAAAAGGATCACATGATCCCACTCATATGTGGAATCTAATGAACAAAATAAACTGATGAACAAAATAGATCCAGAGACATAGAAGCATGGAACAGACTGATGAATCTCAGAGGGAAGGTGTGGGTGGGTGTGTAGGTAGGAAGAGATCAACCAAAGAACTTGTATGCATATATACGTAACCCATGGACACAGACCATAGGGTGGTGAAGGCCTGGAGCCTGAGGCTGAGTTGAGCTAAAAGGAGTCAATGGGAGAATAAGGAGAACACATGTAATACTTTCAACAGTAAAGATTTTTTTAATAAAAAATAATGTATATAAAGTTTGTAGAATAATGCATGGCACATAATGAATACTCAATAAATATTATTCTTGTTGAAAGAAAGAAAGAAAGAAAGAAAGAAAGAAAGAAAGAAAGAAAGAAAGAAAGAAAGAAAGAGGAAATGGAATCAGACATCTAATTAAACCAGATTAACTAGAAAGGGGCCACCTCACAGACACTGCAAGGGATAACTGCATTACCCCACCAGGGGGATTATCATCCCTCTGTCTCCCAAGTAGGGAGCAAGGACTGGCTTTCCAATTGCCCCAGGGAACAGCAGGCCCCTTCCCACAGATTACTGGGCGGAGGGATAAATAGTAAGGGGAAAACTCTCTGCTGAGGCATGTGCAGTAGGAGACAAAAGGGTGATATAAGAGGGGGAAATCTGAGGAAATCTGGGGAAAGGATTGGATAGGACAAGGACGAAAAAACTGGGAAGATCCAGAAAAGGGGTTGGATAAGAGGAGGGCCCAGCACAAGACCCCAAAGAACTGGGAAGAAGACTGGTTAGTTTGAAAGAAAGCTTACTCCTTCCCAAATCCAAGGAAATATAATCAAAGCTTAACAAAGGCCAGGGGTTCATTCACGTGAACTCTCTCTGTAGCAGCCACGAGGACCTGGTTGTGGCAGCCGTGTGGGCTGAGGGGAACAGAGGTTAAGTAGCCAGAGAGGGATAGAGACTAAGCGAGACCACAGAAGTTTCAGACGCCAGTGCCAGGGAAATGGCACTGTTGTGCCCAGATTTCAAGATCCCCAAAAGCCCACCAGGGAGCCAGCTGAGTACGATGCAAAAGCAAAGAGTCTTTATTAGAGTTAGCTCGGCTCCCCGACCATACTCACTGACGTAACGGCAAGCCAAGTGGCAGAGAGAGAGAACTCTGTGTGGAGAGAGGTTTTATAGGGGGGTTGGAGTAAGGGGAGGAGAAAGGACTGTGGGCCCTGCCGATTGGCCAGGCGCAAGTCGGTGTCTTGTTGCACAGGATGTGGTCATATCTATGGCGTGCACTTCCCTTGATTGTCATTGGTTAGTTTAAAGAAGTCCTGGGTGTGGCTAGCAGAGGCTTAGGCTTCCGGGAAGAAGCTCCTTGCCGAGCACATGGCTGCCCCAAAATGGAGGATCCAGGGTAAGATGGAGGGCATAGCCCTTACCCTGGGGCAAGATGGAGGGCATAGCCCTCCCCTTTCAGGCACAGCATCTCTGGGCCTGGCCCTTCCCTGGGAGGACTGGTGAGGACAAGCAGGGGCCCGCAGTTCCAGAGGCTGAACTTTGTTCACAGTGAGACGGAGCTGAGCCGTCTGGTCATGGATGAAACATCAGGCACCTGGGGGCAGTGCTTTGTTTTTGCTCCAATAAATTTCAACAAAATCGCTCCAAACCTTCTATGAATGAGTCCCTGAAATGCTTTTCTCATGACTCTGTGGCAGAATCCTATTTCCACTGGCAACACCTACACACCCTGTCCGAGCTCGTTTTACACCGTCTCACTGTCCCACTTCCCAACTGATACTTTTGGGGTTCCTCTCCCAAACATGCTTATCTCAGGGGCAGCTGATGGGGTCCCCACCTGAGATACAGGTCCTGTAAGAGCTCACCCTGAGCCTACGCATGGAAGTAGGTGCCTGTATAGGGTTCATGGACCGAGGCCCTCCAGCTCACAGGCATGTTTGTATCAGCCTCAGTAAAAAGCACTAGGAAGGCAAAATTGTATGCCAAAACTTACATCAGGCTTACAAAGCCCCATGGTCCCTCTTGTTTATCCAGCATTTTTGGCTTCCTGTGATTCCCTTTCCCAGAAGCCCCAGAATAGCAGAAGAACTGAGAGCAAAATCCAGAGGCCCCATCCTCAGGTGGCCCAGCATCCCGCTACACAGGCTTGGGGAAAAAAACGTGGACAGGGCTTGAATTTTCTGAACAGGATACAAAGACATTAAAAAATCAAGGGACATAAATTTTAACAAAACTTCCCTTGACTCCATTTCCTTGACAAGGATTTAAATGCAACAGAATAAATCAGACCTACAAACAGTACAACTAAGTGTGAAATCACTTCTTTACCTTTTCCTAGCAGTAAACTGTTGTCCTTGAGTCCTTTATGTTTCACCCTAAGTCAATAGATATTCCATAAAAAAAAGTTGGGGTATTTTGTCAAATGAGTTTGAGTGCAGCTGTATACTCGCCTCTCTGGGTGATTACACACATATTAGCATGTTAAAGGCAACAACAACTCCTAATTAAGAAACCTGTTTTACTTTAGTGTTTTCCCAACTCCATGAACCTTGAAAACTGTTTTCTTTAACACATTAAGATCCTATATGACACTGGTGTCCCAAGAAGTGCAGTTTGGGGAAACACTGAGCTTCACAGGTCATACTATGGATTTGATGGACAAATGCTGCCTGTGTGATTGGCATGTGGCTCGCTCTGTGTAACTGAAGCAATCGAGAGTAACTGACCCAATCTGCATCCAGATGTCTGGCATCTGGAGAAGCACAGAGACGCCAGCTCCTGGTGTTTGTGCTGGGAGAGGGTGCCAGGTGTCAGCCGCATCCTTCAGGAGTTCCTAAAGTGCACTAGAGGACAACCCAATCTTACATTTCCCCACAAATTGGTATTTATTTCTGCAGTAACTCAAGGATTCAGCCACATGAGCATAGCCTGTGTTTCCTGCAGTGGGCAGTGGGCATGTTTGTCAGACTGGCGTGGCATCCACAAGCTGAAATTGGCCTTAAACCCAAGAACCTTCTGATAAGCTGACTTCAAGTTGGAAACATGGTCAACAATCTATTTAGCACATGAAATAACTAGTCAAGCGTTCTGAGAATCACAAAGAACTTCGAGTGACCCACTGCCCGCTTAGGCTAGCAGCAGATAATGTTACCGGGGCCCTATCCCTTATTCCGGTAAGTCCTGTTTCTTGTTATCATATCGTCAGCACAATTACTGTTTGTTTTCTGGTTGTGTGGATTATGCACTAAGTAATTTTCTGGTCCTTATCTTTTTTTCTCAAGGCCAAGAAAAATAACCCATGCATCAAGTCAGCATGGATTTATTAGGCCTGGAAGGCGGGTCCCAGTGAACTTGCCCAGAGCTCACAAAATGACGTGTGTCCTGCATTTGGGCCATGAAACTGAGACTAGTCTGAGATGTAATCTTCCCATTTGGTCCTCAAGGAGCTGCTAAAATCCCCGGCTTATTTTTCAGGGGAGGGACAGTGACAGGAGAAGGTTCGAGAACTCATCTTGCAGCAACAGTAGAACCAGAGCTTGGACCCAGGGCGTGGCCACACGGCTCACCCTTCCTGCCCACAGGGACAGCATTTATTAAGCACTTACCACAAGCCCGGGAGAGAAAAGACTAGTCCTTAATGGCCAGCAAAAGTGCCTCCTGCTCCATGTTTCAAGAGGATCGGAAAACTATTTTTTCAGAGCGAGAGCAACCAGCAGCTCTTGGACAGTGGAAAGCTGGGCCCGTGCTTTGCATCTGGAACTAGTCTGTACCCCTGTGGGCCCCGTTCCATGGTGGGAAAGAGATCAACTCTGAGCAGGGCAGGTGAGACCTGCTCCCTGTCCTCCAACAGGGACACTCGGGCCCTACAGGCTGAGCCACGGGAGGCAGGAGAGTTCCCGCACCAACAACAGCTCCGCGCTGCCATCGGCCTCACTCAGAGAATATTTGTGGAATGAATAAAGGATTGCAAGACCCTCCCCACCACACACACACACACACACACACACACACACGGAACCAGTGCAAAAGAGAAGGGGATAATACCCATTTGTAATGAAACTTGCCACATAACAATGTGGTTATGATCTAACCACGTTGCACAGGCCTCATGCATAGGCTGCCTTCTCCACTCCCCAAGGCAAGCCTGGGGCAGGGATGGCCAGGCACCCGGCCTGTGCAGTCACTGTTCATGCGCAGAGGGGCTGCACTGGGTTTAATGCCCTGCTGTAGCGTCTTGAAATGACTAATGATTTGTGAACAAGGACCTTGAAGTGTATGAGGCTGGTCCTGGACGCGCAGCTGCCTTGCACCTTCGTCGCTCATTGGTAAAATGGGGGTAATAGCAATGTAGTCTCCCGGGTTACTTTCATCATAAAGTGAGGACACAGAAGGTCAAGCCCTTTGCACAGTGTCAGGGGCATAATGAGAGCTGGAAAAGTGCTGGCTTTTAATGATTCTTTTAGCCTCCCTTTCTGTTTTCTCCATTTCTGAGTTTCATATTGAAAAGTGGGTAGCTTTCTAATGAGGTATATAGTATTCCAACCCTAAAGCTTTGAAAAAGGGTTGGGGTCCAAGAACATAACAGTCTAGAGCTGTAGGGCCTGGGCTGCTTCCACATTCCAGGCACCAAGACCCGCAGAAGGAGAGGGAATCTAAGCCTCCTCTGACCCCGGAAGTGGTGGGCTCCAGGGTCACAAGACCTCACAATCAGGCCGACCTCCCCGTTTCTCGGTGCCGGAGCAGCAGCGCCAAGGGACCCAGCCATCCTCAGATTTCCAATGTGTTTTCCTAACAATTCCAGGAACTGAGAAGTCAGCGGGGAAGGTCATGGCTGGTGAGGTCACTGACCTGGCTCCAGAAGTGTGGCTGCAGATAAGGACCCTCCCTCACCAGCATCAACGCCCACAGCCTCCTTGGGGGCTTCCGTTTGGGGCTGCAGAGTTTAGAGACTCAGGAGATGACAGGACTGACAATAGAGGGTGGGTCTCCATCCCCAGAAATGACCGCCTTTGCCCTGGAGATAAGACCTCTGAGTACACAGGCCATGTGAGGAGCCCGCTTTCAGTGACAGCAAAGGCATTCCCTCATTGCCCAGGACGAGTGTCACATGTGGCTGCTGGGTCAGTGACCGTCATCTTCTTTGTGGATGGAAATGGTGTGGCTTTTTTCTAAGGGGCCACACTGGGATTTCAGCTAAGGTTTTTCCTAACTTGTGTTTATCTACCAATTCAATGTATTCCAACTAAAGCCTGAAAGAGATTGGCCAAGAATTAGGGGCCATTAGAATCAGTGCATTGTATTTGCCTTACACAGGCATCACTGACACAGGGTAGACTCACTTTGGACATCAGTAGCCATTATCAGGTGTGGATATTGAGTTTTCAGCACCTTTTATTGGAAGGCATAGGCATGGGGCTGGGTGGGGGAGTTCTGGAGCCTGATCTTGCTCTTTGGCACGGGTCAGTCTACAGACACTGCGGACAGTGGACTTCTCTGGACTTGAGTCCTTTTCTCTGGAAAAATCTGAGCTCTGACCAAGGCTGCCTGGTCTCTTCCAGTTGTACAAAGTCAGGGTTCTAAGTCATGCCCACCTCCCTGCCCATCTACATAGAACATGCTAACCATGAACAATCTGAAAAGAAATTATGGAAACAATTTCATTTACAATAGCATCAAAGAGAAAGAAAAACTCAGGAATACAATTAACCAAGGAGGTGAAAGACTTATACACTAAAAGCTATAGGACACTACTGAAAAGTTAAAAAAGACACAAATTGGGGGGGAGGGGGAGGGGAACATCCTATGTTCATGGATTGTAAACTAATATTTTTAATATGTTAATACTACCCAAAGAGTCGATGTAATACCTATCAAAATCTTAATGGCATTTTTTGCAGAAATTGAAAAATCCATCCTAAATTTCATATAAAATAAGGGACTCTAAGTAAAAAAACAATCTTGAAATAGAACAAAGTTGAAAGATGGACACTTCCTGATTTCAAAACTTACCACAAAGCTACAGTAATCATAACAGTGTGATACTGAAACATAACTGAGAGCCCAGAAACAAACCCTCACATATATGGTCAAATGATTTTCAACAAGAATGCTAACATCATTCAACAGGGAAAGGACGGTATTCTCAACAAATGATTTTGGAAAAATGAATCTCCACATGCAGAAGAATAAAGTTGAGCCCTTCTTTTTTACCATATATAAAAATCGTTTCAAAATAGATCAAATGTTTCAAATGCTTATAAAATGCTTAAAAGAAAACATAGGGGAAAAGCTTCATGACATGATTTCTTACATATACACCAAAAGCAAAGGCAACAAAAGAAAAAACAGATAAACTGGACTATGTCAATAATAAAAACTATTGTGTATCAAAGGATGCAATCGGTAGAGTGAAAAGACACTACAGAATGGGAGAAAATATTTGCAAATCTTATATCTGATAAAGATTAATATTTAGACGGTATAAAAAATTCCTACAACTCAACAACAATAAAACAATTAAAAATGGGCAAAAAAAACACACCCTTGTATAGCCATTTCTCCAAAGAAGATACACAAATAGTCAAGTACATGAAAAGATGCCCAGAATCACTAATCATTAAGGAAATGCATCAAAACCACAATGAGATGCCACCTCACACCCATTAGGGTGGCTACTAGCCAAGATAACAAACAAAACCAAATTTTAAACAATAGAATATAACAAGTGTTCGAGAAGATGTGGAGAAAGTGGAAACTTGTTAATTGCTGATGGGAATATAACATGATGTGGCTGCTATACAAAACAGCTCCTCAAAAAATTAAAAATTAAAATTACCATATCTTTCAGCAACTCCACTTCTGGGTATAAGCCCAAAAGAATGGAAAGCAGGGTCTCAAAGAGATATTTGTACATTCATGTTTATAGCGGCATCATTCACAATAGCTACAGGGTGGAATCAACCCAGGTGTCCATCAACAGATGAATGGATAAACACAGTATGACATACACATACAATGGAATATCATTCGGTCTTTCAAAAGGAAGGAAATTTTGACAGGTGCTACAACACTGATGAACCTTGAGGACATTATACTAAGTAAAATAAGTTAGTCACAAAATGACAAATACTGCTTGACTTGGCTTATATGAGGTACCTACAATAGTCCAATTCATAGAGACAGAAAGGAAAATGATGGTCGCCAGGGCTGGGGGAACGGTGAGTGGGGAGTTATTGTGCAATGGGGACAAGAGAGTCAGTTTTGCAAGAGGAAATGATTTCTGGAGATTGATTTCACAACAATGTAAAATGAACACTACCAAACCGCACACTGTTTGGTTTGTGATGTATGTTTTCTTTATTTCGGGTGCATATGTCCCTTCAAAGTTTTGAGTTGTATTTCTAGTTAATCGTGCTATGACTTTCATGACGATGCCCTTTCTTAAGGTAAGGCAGCTTCCGTTTAGATGGAATCTCTCACTCCACCCGCAGCACTGCCACTTTTCTGATTCTTACATTACCCAATCGTGGGTTAGTATGTCATTTTAAAAAGTTCAGATGTTTACTTCTGCCCTTAAGTAGTACTTGATTTTCTCTACTTTAATGATTTCTTTGTAACTCCAGGGTCAGTGTAGTGACCTCTAAGGTATTCAGTGTGGAAGCAGAGCTCACAAGATTATTTCAAAAGAAAATCCAAAAATGTACTTTAAAAATAGTTAAATCGGGAGGCATGAGCCATTATAAACCCCATGACCTAATGTTATTAGCTAAAGCTGGGAGGTGTCCACAGGGTCAGCTTTTCCAGGAAACAGCACAGGGCTGGCCTCCCCTCCTCACAGGGCGACTCAGGGGGCTGAGTGTCGCGAGATGTGGACACCCTGGGCCTGCCCCCCCCACTGAACTCAATGACCTCTCAGCACCCAGCCCAGGGCTCCGGGCCAGCTGAGGCAGCTTCATCACGGAGCGGTCTTGTCGCCCTTGCGGCCACACGGGGGGAGGAATGTGGAAACATTGCATGCAACCAAGACCCTGCCTTTGAGCAGGCTGCGTTTCAGTAGATGAGGCCCAGGCTGGAAAGTCCGCAGGAGAAACCGTCCTGGGAAGAGCCCTTCCCTTGCCTCCATCCGCCTGCAGGCATTGGCCCAGCTCTTGTTCAGGGACATGTGAGCCTATAGACACTCATGGAGCATCTGTGTCCAGGGCTCGGGTTACAAACACATACCTGCTCCTGCCCTCACAGTATGTTGAGGGCAGACACTAAGTAAGTGACCTAAAGGCAGCGATCCAAAGGGCAGCCTTAGGTGCAGGACAGGACACTTGCATTTGCTTTCAGGGGACACCGAAGGGAGGAGCTGAATGCTGAGCTGAGGCTTGAGGGCCCAGCAGGCAGATGACCAGGCATTTGGGGGGAAAGTGGGACTCCTCTGCCTCTTACCCCCACTTCCCAGTACCTCCTGCTGAGACCCTTTGAGACAGGACACTAGACAAAAGCACTCAGGTGACCAGCTCAGCCAACCTGTGAGAACTTGGACCCTCCTTTCCTCAAAGTCAGCAGACCTGGCACTGCAGCTCAGAAGCGCTGGGAGAAAAATGAGGGACCCCGTCTGGAATGATGGATTTATTCATACCCCTCCTCATGGGAAAGGCAATAAACAAACTAGGTCACTCCCCTTGCTCAGGGATCACCTTCTAGTGGGCACCTTGACATGGGGATGGGGTCCCCATGTAGGTAAATGCAAGAAACAAAAGTGAAAAGGGTAGGGGGTTCCCCAGGGGTAGGCCATGATGTTGTGGCAGGGTGGTCAGGGAAGGCCTGAGGAGTAGGGTTTGAGCCCTAGGTATGCAGAGGTGACAGAGCAGATTTGATGGTCAGCCTCAAAGGGGGCCCCTGACATGACTTCTTAGCCTAGCAAACCTTGCCAAAGGGACTGCTTGCCAGGCTCTTCAACCAGGTCTCATCATTGTGGCTTCCTAAGGTGGAAAGTGGCCTGGCCGGTGTGGCTCAGTGGTTGAGCATCAACCTATGAACCAGGAGGTCACAGTTCAATTCCCATTGAGGGCACGTGCCCGGGTTGCAGGCTTGATCCCCAGTAGGGGACATGCAGGAGGCAGCAGATCAATTATTCTCTCTCATCATTAATGTTTCTATCTCCCTCTCTCCCTCTCCCTTCCTCTCTGAAATCAAATATATCTATATATATCTATATATATCTATATATATCTATATATATCTATATATATCTATATATCTATATATATCTATATATATCTATATATATCTATATATATCTATATATATATTTAGATCAACAGATGCCAGTGCAGGGAACATGCTAGAACAGCGATTTCCAACCTTTTTCATCTCATGGCACACATAAACTAATTACTAAAATTCTGCAGTGCACCAAAAAATATGTATTTTGCCAATCTGACAAAAAACACATAGGTACAATTTTGGTTCATTCACACCAGACGGCTACTGTTGTGTTGGCTGTTGTCACACTTTAATTTGACAATCCAAGAAAAAGAGGTTGGTGCCCCCGGCTACGTAGTCAGGTATTGCATGTGTGAAAAGTTCTTGCCACACACTGATGTGCCTCATATGGTTCGAAAATCACTGTGCTAGAGCCATGCTGCTGGTCAGGCTCCGCACAGGGCAGTGTCCACCTGACCAGGGCAGCCCACCAGCCGCAGGTGAAGGATGTCCAGCCGGTGGCTTTCCCAAGGACGTCGCAACAAGAGGGCCAGAGGCTCTGTGACATCACTGCTCCCACAGCCGACTGACAAGGCATAGATGGGCCCAGGACATATTTGCTGGACAAGTCAGTAATAAGGTTTTTTCTGTCTCTCCTACTAACATTTATCCCCTACATTGTGGCTCACACGTTAATGAGAATCAAAGTCCACATCAGCAGAACATTGTGCACCACGGTTAAGTTTTGATGGTTTGTGGTAGCAAATTGGGCCAAGAAAATGTGACCTCTCTGAAGGCAATAGGGGCCTTTCGCTCCTTGGCGGTAGCATTACAAGCCCGAATTTCTGTCAACCTGTTTGTTGATAATGCCTCTGGATGACTGGACATCTAAGGTCTCACTTTCTTGTGTGTGCTCCCCCACTGCTTGAATTTTTATTTCAACCTGCAGCATTTAAAAGGGATGCTCTCTTGCTAAATGCTAGCACTCCTGATTTTCATAAAGTAAATTCCAAAACGATCAGGAAAACCTCAGATGACTGGGCACAACTGAAGTGGGCGGTGCTGTGTCCAGCAGGTTGAGCAGCCTGCTTACACTCTTGCGTGTGGTGATCAAGGCTGTCAGCTAGTGTTAGGAGCGGTGCGGCTGCTTGTTTTCCCAGGAAGGGCACAGGCGTCTCGATGAAAGGCCTTTAGAAGGAGGAAACACCAGGGACTCCCGGCTTTTTGTGGGAAATATGAAAATGGTTACTTTGAAATAAAACTGTTTTGAATCATCAGAAAATCAATTGTCCTCCAATGGGGGGAAAAAGGGAGACATATGTACTACTATCTGTAATACTTTAAACAATAAAATTTACAAAAAAGAAAATCAATTGTCCTTGAGATTCTGTTACCTAATAAAAGAAAAAAGGAATATGTATGCATAATATCTTTTCTTTCATGAGTTGCAAAGCCAAGTTTTGATGTTGTGCCAAAGGTAAGTGTTTATAGAAAGTACACGATTTATGGAAACAGGAATGATTGATTCTATCCAAACTGGAGGCCAAGTAGACAATAACGATCTAAGAGCCTTTGAGTTCTTGGAAGCTAGTGATACTGGGTAAACTCCATTTTTGAAAAAAAAAGACTGAAGGAAGGAGGAAAGAAACAAAGAAAGAGAAAGAGAGATAGAAAGAAAGAAAGAAAGAAAGAAAGAAAGAAAGAAAGAAAGAAAGAAAGAAAGAAAGAAAGAAAGGAAGGAAGGAAGGAAGGAAGGAAGGAAGGAAGGAAGGAAGGAAGGAAGGAAGGAAGGAAGGAAGGAAGGAAGAAAGAAAATGCATGTGCATGTATGTATATGTCCATGTCCAAGCATGTGTATATGTGTGTGCATCTTTGAGATGCTATCCTAACCCAGTGGCAACCCCACTCTTGTCTGAGTCACACCCACCACCGTCTTCCCAGGTGGGGAGCTGGCCCTGGCCGCAGGGCTGGTGGGAAAATGAAGTGAAATTTGACTTGGCAGCTTCTGTCAGACTTCTGACAAAATCAGTTCTCATGTTTTCTCACATGATGTCCACTGACTAGCCAGCCTCCTGGCCCTGAGGAAGTCCTGTGTGTCCCTGTGAAATGTAGGAACTTAAGAGACCTGACACTTGAGCCCTGAGCAAGTGTCACGCCTGGGCCAGCCACCACCTTGCACGGGGGCTTGCCGCAGATGAGCCGTTTTGAAGACTGGCCTCCCCCCATGACTGTCAGCCTCTATTTCTCAGACTTTGGGGCTGCAGAGGTCAGGGCTGCTAACTCTGGAAATAGGCCACCTAGCGGGGCTACAGGTGGGAGGTGGAACTGCTGTCTTCCCAAATCCTAGGCATCGATCCTGGTTACCCAAGGCTGAGAGCCCAGCTCCAGAGCACAGGGTGGTGGCCAGACCACCCCGGGTATCATGGCCTCAGGCCCAAACACCAGGTGTGCTCAGAGCATGCCACGCAGTCACCCTATCATTTCCTTTCTTTAAAGCTGGCTTTTCCAAAATGTGTGCCACAGAACAAAGGTCCTTTGCAGGGCTCTGGGGGATGGATCCATAAAATTACTTGGGCCAAGAAGTTTTGGAAATATATTCTCTCTGGGCTTGGAGGTCCAGCATCCCCCACCCTGCTGAGGTTCCTAGGAGATCCCAGTGCCCTAAAATCACTTTGCTTCGAACTGCTGCTGCACACCCCTCCCCTGTCACCATGAGATAGATGCTGCTCTGTGATAGGGTTCCCAAATGTTCTCCAGAGGGGGCCAGGAAGCAGGCCAGCACCAGGTAGGAGGAGGCCAGCTTTCCGCAGGCAGGTGTGGGCCAATCTCCTAGGGCTGCCCTGCGGGCAGATCAGAAAATGTTAAGCCTTTGGACAGAAAAGTGTTGCTCAAAAACCCAAATCTCTCCCAACCTCCCGGGAGGCTCACATCCATGACTCCCTCTTCCTCGGTGGACACTCCACAGGCTAGGCCAGGGAGGGACACAGGTAGAGGGTGCTGGAGGCCTGGAGGGCTCTTAGAAAGCTCTTGCAGTAGAACAAGTGGGGCATGACAGTGATGGGGCCAAGGGTGGGGGCAAGATGGAGTGGCTGGGAGGAAGTGGCATGGGGAGGTGCAGGGGGGAGAGCTAGCAGGGAGAGTGCATGTGCTATGTATGCTCAAGGGCTAGGTGACCGCCTAGAGATGGGCATGAATGAAGCACTGAGTCAGTACAAGGGCAAGGACAGTGGCCTAATCCTGGCTGGGCAGGGACAATGTGGGGGGAGGTAACGATATGATTCATTTGACCCAACACAGCACAGTATAAAACAAGTAAAATAAAATGTTAAAGCCCAAGCAAGAACACCTTGTTTAAGCGGGCAGGAATGTGCCATTCATTTTCAAAAGTGTTCCATGGAAATAGCTTTTATAGAGAAGGGAGAGTTTGATTGAAATGGAAAATTGAGGGAAAACAGATCTTGAGGGAGTAAAGAATAATCACTGTTTTATCTATTTCGTTATGTATTAACACAACAGATGTAAATTGATTGCATCTCATTTGAATGGTGCTGGATCATATCTCTAATCCTCTGAAGAATGATGAAGGTCATCTGCAATGAGCCTTTACTCGTTCCAATACGGGACCACCTACTGCAATGTCTGGCTTCTATCAAGCGTTTAACAGACGCTTAGTAAATGAATGTTACTGGATGAGTAAAGGTACTATTTTGAGATCTCAAGGAAATAACAGAGCCACATAAGAAGTGGCCCTTCTCTTGGAGGATCAGATCAACAATGCCTCCACTTCTCAGAAGCCAGAACCACTCAGCTAGAGGTCTCTTATCAGAGCCAAATCGCCTGGGCAAAGCCAAGATAAACCCAAAGTAATCTACATAGACTTGTCTGTTCAGACCACACAAATTTGCAAAATCTTCCTCGTAGGACTGTAACATCTGCTCCAATTAATCAAGCGATCGATTTAAGGGCACCCCACACAAGGATCGCCATTTATTTATTTTTTGTCATGTCTCATCCTTGGGAAGCAGCAGGTCTCAGGAGACAGTTTCTGAGGGTCAGGTCCTGGGGTTAGTCTGGGCCGGGGCAGGGCAGGTTTTAGAATCTGTGAGTATATGGGTAGGAAAGGGCATTCTGTAAAGAAAAGCAAGGAGACATATTTATTGTGCAGAACTGCAAGGCCAAAGAGAAACATAAGAGAAGAATGCTGTGTGGGACATTGGGAGAAAAATATCATCATCTATCATCTTCTCCCTCCTGTTTGCCCTCTTTACTCCAGGTCAAGCAGCCGGCAAGCAGTCAACAACTAAGGTGCTTTCTAGTACAAAGACTTCGTTAGGAAAAATAACATTCCAGGGGTGAACAGTGGCCTAACACCCTGCATTCCCTCCGGCAAACTGTAAGGGTGCTGGTTACAGCATGTGAACAGGGCTCCACCCACACAGGTTCCAATGCACAGAATGTACCTGGGAGGCGGATGCAATGCCTGGGGTGCAATTCTGAGACTGTGTTAGCTCCCCTTCCATTGGTTCATCTCCAAAGGAGAACTGCTGCTTGGGCCAGTCCTGCAGGGGGTCTGAGTGACCGGGACTGTCCTGCCTGAGATCATCCTGAAGGTACTGCTCATCACCGGCTGGGGCAGGTCTCCTGGGGCTCATTTATGATGGGGACCTAGAGTCCCTTTCATCACCCAGGCTTGCTTTAGACAAAATCCTTTCTGTCTCCCAGAATCAGAAACCGAGATGAGGACTGGCCGAGACTGGGAGCACAATGGTTGCCTACGCCCTCTGTTTGTGGGGAGGAGAAAGAAGACCCTTGAGGGCAGCTGCAGGCCTGTCCCAGGCAGGAAGCAATGAGACACAACTGGGAAGCCTGCCTCTTAATAAAAATAAGGAAAACAGCCCAGCTGGTGTGGCTCAGTGATCAAGCATCAACCCACGAATCAAGAGGTCACCGGTTCGATTCCCTGTCAGGGCACATGCCCAGGTTGCTGGCTCCATCCTCAGTAGGGGTATGCAATCCATGTTTCTCCCTCATAGATGTTTCTATCTCTCTCCCTCTCTCCCTTCCTCTCTCTAAAATCAATAAAGACATATTAAAAATGTAAAACTAGACTTAAAAAAAATGAGGAAAACAAGGCCCAGAGTGGTTAGCTACGTGCCCAAGGGCCAGAGCTCATTGTGGCTGGACCAGAGCCCCTCCTGAGTCCCCTCTGGGGTCTCTTCTAACAAACACGCCTTATTGAAACTCCGTGTGGGGCTGAATAACAATGGAACCGAAGGCTGAGTAATGGTGAACCCCAGCCTCCCCAGAGAGAAACTGATGTCCCGTTCTCCCTCTGATTAGGGGAGAGGAAGGGAAGCAGGCAGGAGACTGTGTGGGGTGACAGTTTTGAAGGATTTAGTTCAAAGTAGTTGCAGTTTTAGGAAAACCTCCATCCATGCCAGTGGAGTGTTGGGCAGCTTTAAAACTGCTGACGTAAATTTATTGACACAGAAAGACAGTCACAGCATATTTTATATGGAGAAGCAGGCTATAGTTGCACTGACACGCATGCTCACGCATGCACTCACATAAACACCTAGAAAAATCACCATGTCGCCATGGTGATAGCAAATTGTTTCCGGTGGTGAAGTTTAGAGAAGTGTAACTCGTCTGTCTTGGTTTTGTTCATCCCTATTGCTAACCTTCCTCTGACAAATGTGCATCACTTGTGCAATAACTCATTTTTTAAACGGAAGTAAATATAGGCTTTGTTATCTGGTTGGTTTCAGTTGTCTAGGACATTCATCTGTATGAGAGATCGTCTGCCCAGGACTATCTCCATGATGATATGTTCAGCCTCATCCTGTCCCCCCCCCCCCCTTTCTCTCCGCCCACCAAGCAAGGAGTCCTTTGCTGGATCCCGAGCCCCAGTGAATGACTAACGTGACAAGGGTGACAAGGAGTGACTCATAAGGACCAAGAGAGTAGCGTCATCAGATGCAAGACGGGAAGTTGCCACAGTCCGCTCACTCGGGCTTTCGTGTGTGGTGTGCATAGTCAGGGCCCCGTAGCTTCATCCTCCGTCCTGTGTGAGGTCCATGGGGAACTGTCAGGACAGGAGTCATGGGAGGTGATTCAGTGTTTGGCTGTCAAAACAGACAGCAGTGACCAGAAAGACAGCAGGAAGAGCAGGCTGTGGGGACTTCACAGGGTCAAGGGTGCGTATCAGTGGGGACAGGGAGCCCACATTACACTTCCATGCCTGTCACAGGTCACCTTGCAAACGACGAGATCCCACCATTCGATACGTTTGCTGAGTGAGTGAGTGGCCAAATAAGTGATTTCAGGGGAACTCCTACATGAGGTGGTCACTTCCTTTGCAACATGCCTGATGCTTATTCAACCTTCTCTACAATGTTCTGGAGACATGGCACGCACTCCGTGTGTGGAAAGGTAGGGCAGCTTCTATTGTCGTATTCTTAGAAAGACATTTTCCTTGTATTTGGAAGAGTGGTTCTCACACGCGAGCATGAATCAGAATCGCCTCACGGCTTGTTGAAACGCACATAGTGGGTCCCACCCCCAGAGTTTCTGAGCCAGCAGGTTTGGGGGGCAGCCAAGGATTTGCATGTCTAGCAAGTTCCCAGAAGATGCAGACACAGCTGGTTCCAGCGCCACACGTTGGAAAACACTGGTTTTCAGACTGATGTTTTCCTTTATCTCTACCTCGTTCTCAGAGCCTAAGGGGAAAAGGCAGAGTCCCCCAAACCAAAACCACACCCTCATTCACACACTCACACAGTCACACTCACACTCACACATATCACACATGTCACACATGTACCATACTGCCTTGCACTCTCACTACACACCCTCACACATACATTCACACACACACTCACACACACTCTCACATACATACACATAACACACAAACTTATCACACCTACACACATGTACCATATTGCCATGCACTCTCACTACACACCCTCACACATACACCCACACACACTCTCTCACATACACAAACTTATCACACCTACACACATGTCACACATGTACCATACTGCCATGCACTCTCACTCACACACCATCACACATACACTCACACACACACACACACAAACTTAACACACCTACACACATATCACACATGTACCATACTGCCATGCACTCACACACCCTCACACTCACACTCTTTTACTTTAACACACTTGCACACACACTCTCACACTCACCTTCTCTTTCAGGGGGAAATGTTAGGACTGGAGTTATGAGAGGTTTCTCAGTGGCTGGCAAAACAGACGCCTGGGTGTGCACCCCGCTGTGTCGCTAGCTTTGTCCTCGGCCAGCACAGCAGGAGCCTCTCCTGTGCGGAACGCTGAAAGGTGGACATGGCTCTCACATCTTCTTAGAGCTGCCCTGACAGGCCTCTTACACCACAAACAACGCAGCTGGGAAACCAGGGCGGAAGAGGATGCGTGCTCTGCTTGAGGCCGAGAGCCACCGTGAGGTGTGGGCAGAGCCTGGACACTGGGCAGTGGTCCTGCTGCCGGCCCAGGGTCCTCCTTCCCGGGTCAGAGCGAGGCGGTGCGTGCCTCTGCCTTGTGACCTCTGCCAGCTTCCTGCCAGCGGCTCCACATCCACATGCTGTGTCCTCCAGAGGCTCAGGTCAGGGTGAAAGTGAGGGGCTGAGGGGTGACCTTACAGCCACAGGGACCTGAGATGGAGACTGCAGTCACACCGGCTGTGGTGGGCTCCCCTCTGCTCCTTGATTTCCCCCTTTCTCAGCACACGCCTACTTAGTCCACTGCAGGTGCTATCCTGGGGGGCATGTTGGGGTGGGGCCCCTCAGTTAGGAGCTAGTGAATGCAGGCATGTCCTTGGGAGGGACATTGGGAGGTCCCTGAAAACAACCCTTGTGCTGTGCTCCCTGCCTGCCCCGCCCTGCCCCGCTCCTGTTCCCTAGGACCACCTTCCAGATAAACTTCTCACAAGTCCGGCCTCCAGGGAGCAGGGCCTTCGCAGGAAACCTCAGCACAGCCACGCCCCCTGGGCTGCAGCTTCTCAGCACAGGACTCGCCGCCTGCAGGAGCTCAACCTGCTCACGCCCAGGACCACACTCTGCCCGGGATGTGTGTCCCCCGCAGCGGGCAGGGAGAGGCACATCTGACCTTTATGGCTAGGAGTTTATTTGTCCTCACTTGTAATTTACTCACTGTCGCCCTAGCTGGTTTGGCACAATGGATAGAGCATCAGCCTGCTAACCAAAGGGTCCCAGGTTCGATTCCGGTCAAGGGCACGTACCTCCGTTGCAGGCTCCTCCCTGGCCCAGGCCTTGGTCAGGGCTGGTGCAGGAGGCAACCAATCAATGTGTTTCTCTCACATGATAGTTCTCTCTGTCCTTGCCTCTCTCTTCCACTCTCTCTAAAAATCAATGGGGAAAAAATATCCTCATTTTTTTATGAGGATTAAAAATAATAATAAATAAAGATGAGGATTAAAAATAATAATAAATAAACAAATAAATGAACTCGCTGTTGTTATTCATGGTGCAATCTCTGTTTCTAACCTTCATGTCACCCTCGTGGGCACTGCCAAGTTACAGGAACCCTGACAGTAAATGTGTTTCCAGGACAGGCCTGATTCTCACAGAAGATTGGCACCTCAGAGGGCTGGCCTGACTACATCCCATTATTCTGTCTAAGCTCCTCCTTTTATGTTACCTGTCCTAGAAAGAGCTGGCCACTTTGGACAGTTTATGATACGTCTCTTAATCCACAGCAGTCTTGTCATGTCAAAGACTAGAAGTCTTGAGGGGAGAAGTGGAAAGAGGAGGCCTGAGCATCTGGCTTGGGCCTAGACAGGATAGGCTGGAGCAGAGATGTACAATGCCTGAGCCCTGCTCACGCCCCTCACGCCCCAGCAGGCAGTGCTAACTCTGCCCTTCAGAATCCTCCTCAACACCAGAGCCCAGCCCTCCTCTGTCTCCTAGAGCTGGCTTCTGAGAGGAGCCACATGCATTTCACTGGACCTTTGAAAATCCAGCTGAATGTGCTATGCCAGGGGCTGTGTGGGACGGGGACCCCGCCCTCCAGAAACTTGGAAGATATACAAACACAGAGGCCTCGCGGGGCAGAGAGAGGATCCATCTGTAGGGAAAAGCTGGGACAGGAGGTGGCCTTGCCCTGTGTCTTGAAGAAAAGGTGGGATGTGGGCTGGCACAAGGGCAAGGGTAGGGTTTAGCCCGGAGAGCACAGTTGAGAAACAGGCGACTGAATAACCGAGAAGTCAGGTGAATGAGGGCCCCAGGGAGCTCAGGCAGAAGGGACGGGTCCCGTCAGGCTCAGGGGTGGAGGGTTTCTGTGTTGTCTTTTTATCCCAGAGCCACATTTGAAAGTAGTGAGCCACAGGGACACCTGCTGCCCCACCAGACTGACCACCCAGGGGAGGCGAGACTCCACCCTGTCCCCGAGGTAGAGATCTGTATTCTCGGGGACTAGCATGGGTTGCCTTGCCCGTAACTAGCAGTCACCTGCAGGCTTCCCAGAGGGAAGCTGCACGGGGTCCATGATGCCTCTGAGGGAGAGATGGAAATGGTGCTTGCTATTCTCCTGCACTGAGGTGTGGCCTCCAGGGCTCAGTCCGCCAGTGGGCAGCACCATCATGGCCCTCTCCCCACAGGAGGTCCAGGCAGAAGCAGGCCCCATGCTTCTGAGAGAAGCACCCAAAGTCACTGCCCTGTCAGCAGACACAAGGGACTCCCTCACAGGGGTACCAGGAAGCTGTCTCTTTTCCTACGCCAGGGCCGGGGGGACAGGGGCAGCCTTGCCTCAGCTCTCCTCTGAAAGGCCTGCTCAATCAGGGAGAGGGGTCTGCTCTTGGCTGCACTCTTGGAACTCAAAAGTTGGTCTTCAGTCAGAGAGGTGTTGACCAAGGGAAGAATTCCTCCTCCAGCACACACACCCTCCTGTGGTGGCCATGGGAAACTGTTAAGAGAATTGGCCCCTGTTTTTTAAGAGCTGAGCCTGGGATCCTCCCAGGATGGTAGGCTTGGTTGGGGATGCTGGGCCCCTGGAGGACACTACTGGAAGCATCTTGACCCGATAAACCCAACACCTGGGTCTCTATGTCTGTCACAGTCCTGCTGTCATTGAGCCTGAAATGGGGACACAGCCACTGTGAAGTTTGCATCCATCCGTGACATCATGAGAGCTGCCGGCCCAGACCCCTGCTGGCCTGACCTCACCTGGTCCCTGGGAGGGAGCCTCTCATCTGTGCCGGTGTGGACAGGCCACGGAGTGGGGTTTATTGTTCCACTGCATGGGCTGCGGTTGAATTTTGTCCTAAGACTTGCCTGCTTGATCTCGGTCTCAGTGATCTCATGATGCAAGGTAAACCACACCAACACTCAGTGGCTTAAATCAGCACTCATTCATCATTTCTCACAAGTGGGGGTCGACCGACCACATGCTCGGTGGTGGCTGTGTTAGGAGGGCCTCATCTGGGGGCGGGGAGGGGGTGCGGGGGGGACATTCAAGGCAGCTCAGTCACAGCCCGACACCTCAGGAGACAGCGGGGGCCGCCTCAGCCAGGACTCTCCCTCTCCACCGACCTACTTCATGCTGCTCAGCCTCGCAAAGCACAAATGAGGGGACTGCCAGACCGCTAAAGGCTCCTCAAGGTTCAAGCCCTGCCTGAGAGGCTAACTTCCGCTGAAGCCAACTGCTCACCAGCCCAGCCCAGATTCACTGTGGAGGGGAGACATAAGAGCATCCACACTGGGAAGCTGTCTTTGAATAATTTTCTTCTCACTCTCAAATCTCAACACAAACCCAGCTTCCACTGAAGGAGATAAGACCGTGCAGGCAACATCATCAAAGGTCTGCTTATCCTGAGGAATTACAAGAGTACTAAGGCCCTGGTGAGTCAGTGGTTCTCAACCTTCTGGCCCTTTAAATACAGTTCCTCATGTTGTGACCCAACCATAAAATTATTTTCGTTGCTACTTCATAACTGTAATGTTGCTACTGTTATGAATCGTAATGTAAATATCCGATATGCAGGATGGTCTTAGGGAACCCCTGTGAAAGGGTCGTTGGACCACCAAAGGGGTCGCGACCCACAGGTTGAGAACCGCTGCGCCTAACTGGTTTGGCTCAATGGATAGAATGTCGGCCTTCGGACTAAAGGATCCCAGTTTCAATTCTGGTCAAGGGCACATGCCCGGGTTGCAGGCTCCATCCCCAAGTAGGGGTGTGCAGGAGGCAGCCAATCAATGATTCTAGGAAAGTACTAGGAAAAGACCATTTCTCACCTTAGCTACTTAACAATTCTATTATAGTTTCATTGCATTTTTGAAGACCCTGTCGGGGTTTTATCTCACTATGTGTCAAATGCCACCGAGTCAGCGCCTCCCTTTACTGGAAGCCCTTGCATGGGGGACATGCCATTCTCTGCCACTGTCACCTTGTGTCATCCTCTGACGGAGTTCTCCCATCTGAACAGGGCGGAGGGAACCGGATGTGGCCAACTGGGTCACTGTCCAGCCTGTACAGGCTCTGAGGTCACTTGGCTACAACTGGCTAAAAAACAGCAACTTTTAGGCAAAAACCACAGGTTCTTGTGTCACAAACGTCACCATGACATCCATGCCTCCCTGGGGACAGAGCCTTCCTGTGGAGTAGCAGCTGCAGCTGCCCTCCTCAAGCACACAGACATGTGAGGTGTGAATGACTAAGGGCTTCAGGGTATCCTAAGCACCAAGCATGTCCCTAAGTAAAATGATTGAGTCCATTTTTGTCTTTAGTTAGAAATAAAATGTAAGCATTTGGGATATCTATAAGCAGTATTCAGTGAATGCTAAATTAGTGTTTCAGAAAGAAAGACAAAGGAGCCTGTAACTTAGAACTTGACTCAGGACCTGGCGACAGTGTCTGGGATTCCTCTTTGGAAGTCAGCATAGAAAGAGGTTATATCGCCCAGCTTGCATGGCATAGTGGTTGAGCATTGACCTATGAGCCAGGAGGTCATGATTCGATTCCCAGTCAGGGCACATGCCCTGGTTGTGGGCTTATGCAGTATGGGACATGCAGGAGGCAGCCGATCCATGATTTTCTGTCATCATGGATGTTTCTATTCTCTCTCCCTCTCCCTTCCTCTCTGAAATCAATAAAAATGTATTTTTTTTTTTAAAGAAAGAGGACATATCCTGGAGCTCTCGGCTCTGAGGAGTGGAGGCCACACAGTGGGAAGAGAGTCGCCAGACCCAGCATACCTACCAGAACCCCACTGAGGATGTCCCTAGAGATAGCGTCCCAACCTCAAGCTAAATGAAGAAAAATCATGGGTTACAGCTGCATTATTTTTCTTAAGTTGTATTATAATTTCCATTTGCCCATAAGTAGAAAATGCCTTTTTGTGGTAAACTGAAGGTCATAACAGAATTAGAAATATTAGAATTAGAACCTTATTGAAATGTTCATGAATGACCCAAAAAACACAACGGTAAATATAACTACCTCCTAAGTAGCGTGTGTCTTCTCTGCAGCAGTGGTATGTAAGTAAGTAACATGGTATCTAAGTAAGTAACATGGGAATTTTCCCTGCCACTTGCCCATGCACTGTTAGACTCCAACATGAAACATGCAGATGGTTTTCCATGTGAGGGGAGTTCAAATGGCCCTTTTCCTACAGGAGCAGTTAGGACATGAGGAAAACACCTCCCTTATTCCATCAGGGCATTGAATAGAAGGCAACCAAGCTCCCATGCCTACTCCACCCCTCCCCCCCCTCCCCCCAGGCCTGCATTCCATCTTGATGATTGAGTCAGGCTGAAATCTGCAAGACCCCTGGGTATATAAAATCAGTTGTAGTTTGACCCCTCCTTTCCTTTCTCCCCCCAGGGCCTGGGCAAATCCTCCCAAAGCAAGTCAGACAGTGCCTCCTGCTTTAGGTCAGGAGAGGGGTCCTCCCTTCCCAGGAAAGGGAAAGCCTTGCCCCTGACAAGCGGCTTCCCTGTCTACTGCAGCTCCGGGCCAGCCTGTGCGGAGAGGCAGAGCCCCAGCCAGACACAGTTCACCCAGGTAACGAACCACTCTTCTTGTTAGAGTTGGTCCCATCAACCCAACAAACTAATAAGAGGATCGTCCGCAGATGTGGTGGATGGGGGTGGGGCACCCTATGAAAAGTGCACCCTTGTGGACTTTAAAAGAGAAGAAATACCACTATCACCATCACCACCCTTGTATCTGGTGCCAGCCTCATTCCCACTGAATGAGGCTCTGACTGGGCCCTTGCAAATCCTAGATGCTGAGACAATGAACTTTAAAACCAGGGCCATTTGAGGCTCCTAGAAAAAGGGTTCAACTCAGAGACCCGGTCCCCTTTGCTTTTCACCACCCAACAGAGAAAAGAGTGAGAAGCTTTCTCAGTCCCTTTCACCTACAATTCCACAGCAGCAGGTGGGGATATGTTTCCTTATAAGGGAGTCTTAATACATTAATTGTTTTGTCCTCGTCACTGGAGCTTTCAGCTGGACGGAAGTGGGGACTGAGCCAGGGCAGAGTCCTTTACTGTGTGTTCTCACACCAGCCAGGACACCACAAAGCACCAGCCCCATCTCTGCAAACAGCCCCTGCAGAGTGGGCTGCCTGCGAAAGCTGTTGTCTTTAAGGGCATGAACGTGGTTTCTGATCACTCATTCTCACGATAAAGTTTTCATCAAACAGCATGGAGAAAGCTCACTGGGGTAAGGAGCTAACTGGAGTAATTCATCTGACTGTGTGTTGTTTCAGCCTGGCTGAGTCTGAGAGAAGTCACACCAAGTCTATTCTGAGGGCATTGAACAATCTGTAGGGACCCAGCTGTTGGGCACAGCTGTGCCGTGTCCTTCTGTCATCACCATTTTCAAATAAACATTAGCAACACTGTGATTAAAATACGAAAGCCCAGCCCCACCATTGGGCCATAACCGAAGCCAGAGCAGGGGACTAGTCCAATGGAAGAACTTTCATAGGAGTAGTTCTCATATGTCAGCAGCCACGGAGCTTAGCGGGGGCCTTCCCTTAGGGACTAGAACCTATTATCGAAGGAAAGGCAGACAATTTGAGCTGAAAGGAAACTGTTATCACAACCTCTCCATTTCTGCAGAGATGCTGGACTTTGTCTCAGGCCACCCAACTGGGGAACAACAGACGTGAATCTGGTGAATGGTGTCAGGAATGTGGAGGTGGATCTAGCGCTCGAGCAACCTGGCTTGTGCCACGGGTGGCTGATATGAGGACACATGGCAGAGTGGACGGTGTGGGTTAGACAGGGCATTCCAGAACGTTGCCCACAAATGGAATCTACCTAGACACACAAAGCCAAGTCACCCTGACCACTGTCCCTAAAACCAGTTCCTCAATATTCAGGTATTCTCACTGCCAGCAGGGCCTATCAGCCAGCACTTCAGCATACTCAGACATCATGAACACTCAAAGGCTGCTAAGAATAAGGCTAGGCTTCATAACTGACCACATGGGCAATATTTCTAGTTGAATGAAAAGCAGTTGAAGGTCCCCATCTGTGTTCATTATGTTTTCCAGGGAGTGTTGGGGAAGAACTCCCTCTGGAATCCTGTACAATGGAAGTCTGTCTCTATAGCTGCCTGACGTGCTTTCTCTAGTCCCCTGTCTACCAGGAGCTCGGCTGCCACCTATATACACAAATCAGCAGTCACTCTTAGAACAGATTTCATTTATGGCTTTGTCTCCCTTCCTTTTCAGTGCAGGATGCTTATTTTTTATTCATATTTTTCACTCATCTTATTCTCTCTACTTCTTTTATTATACAGTTCTCTTGAATCCTTTTTTTTTAAATAAGAGTACAAATTGCGTTTAAAGGATATTTTAACGCTTCCTTAAAAATCTCTTTCATGTACGTTATTTAATTTTTCCCCCAAAACCCTGCAAAATCCCTAAGTGCCTTCCGAATCTTCCAAGGATTAAGTAATGTTTCCCCCAATGGAGCTAAACATATTTCACCATGTCTTGGTTCTCTGCAGACTCCTAGCTCACAGGCAGCACCCAGCCATGTGCGGATCACAGCACCCACCTGGCTGGTGATGAAAGCCATGCCCTAGCTCCAATGTGCATCTCAATGAGGCAGCGAAGCTCTAACGGGCAGCTTTGTTTATTTGGAAGGTGACATGCCGAGAAGTGTTATTTTCTGCTCCCAGTTCCATTCTGTGCTTAATTTGTCACATCCTCCCATTCTCAGGAAGCCCCAGGTGCGGGAGGACAGGGGACGCCCCTGCTTTTATCCCCATATGCCCACAGCTACAGCCTCTGGTCCCCAGAAAATGGTCCATAAATATTTGCTGAATGGATGTGTTAATTTGGGCAAATCCTTTTATTTCTCTGAGCCCCAGTGTCAACAAAATAGGGAGAGCAGCTTAAATGATATTCAAGGACATGGAAATGCCCGCAATGTATGCAGCCCTAGAAAGAGCACATGACCCTGAGTTTTAGTTACTCGAAGTCAAGAAATAAACAGCCACCAGAGGCGTCCCGTGAGGCCCCTCACCCTGCCGCCGCGCGTCTCCACTGATCCAAGAACATCTTCTGTTTCACTCATGCACCTAAATATTTACTCAGTGGAAATGCATCCGTGCTGATCTGAAGAGATTGGGAAAGGAGAAATCCTGGATGGCCTCCTGCCTCCTCTGATGTTTCTTCTAGCCCGTGTCTCTGAAGGTCAAGAGGACAGTGGGGGAAAGGCCAGATACCACCATGGGCCATCTGAACATGTCAAAAGCAGCCCTTGAGGGATGTACCTGCTTCTAGGTATCACACCCATGGAGAACCATCCCATAACCCTCCTCGATGGAGAACAAACTTCTGGGCCAGACCCCTCCACGGCCCCCACCCCCAGCTGTGTCTCTGGGTGAGAGACTAGCTATTATAATTCTCTACCAGGCATGGAAGCGATTCTGGAAAACAGACACCACACTGGTGCCAACATAGCAGCGCTGCCCAAAAACGGGGGGCAAGTTCACCGCATGAGTGCCCAATGTTTGCCTGAGGCAGTATTTTGTGTTTTAAAGGCAGAACATAACCTAAAAAATAGAAACCTCATTTTGTTTATTATTTTCTCGCAATGTTTCATTTTAACGTCTGAGTCTGAAGGCCATTAAACTGTCCACTGCTTAAACATGGCTGAAGCTTGTACTATGGGGATTGCCTGCTACCTTGTCCTGGGCATGGCTGCTGCTGAACCTGCGCAGGCCACGTGGGTCAGAAGGCTAGGGTCCCAGTGAATCCTGTGATCTTCAGAAGACAATTCCTAGCCCTAACTGGTCTTGCTCAGTGGATAGAGCATCTGCCTGCAGACTCAAGGGTCTCAGGTTCAATTCCGGTCATGTACCTTGGTTGCGGGCACGTCCCCAGGGGGGAGTGTGCAGGAGGCAGCTGATCGATGTTTCTCTCTCATCGATGTTTCTAACTCTCTATCCTTCTCCCTTCCTCTCTGTAAAAAATCAATAAAATACATTTAAAAAAAAAAAAAAGAAGAAGACAAGTCCTGGATGCACTGCACCCCGCCTTTTTTTTTTCCTTTTTTTTTTTTTTTTTTTTTTTCTTTTTTTTTTTTTTAGCAGAGAGGAAAGGGGAAGGAGAGAGAGAGGAACATCAATGATGAGAGAGAATCATTGACCAGCTGCCTCCTGCATGCCCCCTACTGGGGATCAAGCCTGAAACCCAAGCATGAGCCCTGACTGGGAATCGAATTGGTAACCTCATGGTTCATAGGTCGACACTCAACCACAGAGCCATACTGGCTGGGCTGCACCCCATCTTTTAAACACAGAGACAGTTCTTCCTCTCATGGATGGGAGCTAGTGCTAAGGCATATAGCGTGAGTGGAAACAAAGAAAAGGGTTTAGGTTAACATTTCCCTTCCCTGGGCTGGAGGCCTGAGTGACCAGGAAAACAGGAAGGGGGTGAGGCCTCATTTAAAGAAGGGAAATACCGAGGAAGTGTGGGCAGCATGTTGGGAGGGGCGGCTTAGAAGGAGGCCACTCCCGGCCTGGGGAGCCACCAGGGCCAGGAGAGCAGCAGGCCCGGGTAGGGTGGGAGGCCTGGCCTGGGGAGCCACCAGGGCCGGGAGAGCAGCCGGCAGGGGTAGGGTGGGAGGCCTGGCCTGGGGACAGGGGAGGGGACAGCCACTTTTATGATTATTTCCCAAGGACAATTTACAGTCCCCATTGTTGGCCTTTCCTCTGGCTAATGAGGCACCCGCGGGGAGCCAGGGAGGCTCATCCATCTTGTCACTAGCGTTTGTTTCCTGGCACGTCGGCTCTCAGCTGCACAGAGGGCTGTTCTGTCCTAAGTGCCCGGGAGCCTGGCAATGCTGGTGCCCATTCCTCCCACCCAGAGCCAGCAGGGGCCCCGGAAAGCTGCTGGAAATCGACAGGGCTGCATATACGCTGGGGCTGTCTGCGGCAAACATGGAAAGACTATCTCTTTTTATAATTTATTTCCACAGCAGGTTCACTGGAATTTAAAGCAGAGAGGAGACACCTCCTTGGCCCAGACAGCATGCCTTTTTAAAAAAAAAAAAAAAATCTATTTTTTTATTGATATCAAAGAGGAAGGGAGAGGGAGAGAGGGAAACATCAATGATGAGAGAGAATCATTGGTCAGTTGCCTAATATACACCCCCTACTTGGGATCGATCCCGAAACCCGGGCATGTGACCTGACTGGGAATTGAACCGTGACCACCTGGTTCATAGGTTGATGCTCTACCACTGAGCTACACTGACTGGGCTATTTTTTTTTAAAATTAATCTTAGAGAGAGGAAGAGAGAGGGAGAGATAGAAACATCAATGATGAAAGGGAATCATCCATCAGCTGCCTCATGCATGCCCCCTATTGGAGGTTAAGCCCAAAACCCAGCCGTGCCCTGACCAGGAATCAAACCGTGACCTCTTGGTTCATAGGTCGATGCTCAACCATTGAGCCACACTGGCCAGGCTGTAGCTTGTCACTTTAAATGGCAAAATTCTGGCCGAAACCGGTTTGGCTCAGTGGATAGAACGTCGGCCTGCGGACTGAAGGGTCCCAGGTTTGATTCCGGTCAAGGGCATGTACCTTGGTTGCGGGCACGTCCCTAGTGGGAGATGTGCAGGAGGCAGCTGATCGATGTTTCTCTCTCATCGATGTTTCTGGCTCTCTATCTCTCTTCCTTCCCCTCTGTAAAAAATCAATAAAATATATATTTTAAAAAAATGGCAAAATTCTGATTACTCTCCTGTTTTAATCCCCCGTCTGCCTCTATCTGCATTTTGCAGTGGCTCAGAAGTTGTCTCTCCTCTTTATCCAGTGCCTACATTTTGCAAAACAGAGGCAGGCTCAGAGGCTGATCCAAGAAGCCAGTGTCTCCTCCCCTTTCTGCTCATCCAGGCTCGTCTTTCTCTGTCCTCTCCACAGTCTCTGCATCCCGAACCTGACCGCCCAGCATAGCCCTCCTGGGGGCAGGCACGAGATGCAGCTGAGACGTAACCAGCAGAGCTCTCCTTCTCAGGCAACGCCGCGGGGAGAGAGGCGCACGAGGATGCGATTTGGAAATGTCATTTTTCACGTGAACGAAGCTTGTTGCCATAGCGCTTCCTTGGCAAGCTCTGCGGATTTCTGCAAAGAGAAGCCAGGGCTCACGCGTGCCAACCCGGGGTGTCTTCCACTCGCAGGCCCACCCTTCCGAACAGTCTCCTATCCTGGGGGTCACCTCTAGGACCTCCCTGAGACACAGAGCTGACCAGCCCTGACCCTTCACCTGTGTTCTCTCAGGGCTCCGGGTTGGGGGATGGGATGCCCCAGTGTCTTTGCCTGAGGAAATTCATGGAGGAGACTGTGCCACCAAACAAGTGTTTTAGGTCGCCTTTGCACCACCCCTGCCTGTAGCCATCTCAGATGGCACCTGGGCAGGTGTGGGAGGAGAGATGAATGCGGGAAGATGAATGAGGCAAGTAAAGCACCGTCTCCAGTCCCTGATGCCCTGGCTGGGGCTGGGGGCCTCCACAGCCCCTGGTGTCTGAGAGGGCAGGGATTACACCGTTTTCAGGTTGCAGGGCTTCCAACAGAGGGTGAGCGCGCTGTGACTGAGCTGGAGGTTCTTGAGCAACGCTGGCATGTGAGCACGAGCACAGGAAATGTCTGTGCAAACATGCGACATTCGGGCAGATGTTTGCCTTTGGCGGGCCCCACCTCCCTTAACCCCCGGCTGGCTGCGAGGCGATGATGAAACCCAGCTGTCCGGGCTCCCCCCACATTTTCCCTCACACAGGCGGTTCCCTTAGTAAAAGCTGTGCAGCTTTAACCCCATCTTGGCTCACCCGTGTCTCCTGGGGGCCCCCCCGCGCTGGGCTGGGTAATACTGAGCCATCCAGACCCCCTCCAACCTGGAATACCCGCCCTCAAGGAGTTCACACCCAGCATGTCCTACAGCGTGACATGCGTGACGTCGCCAGAAAACAGTGCTGGTGACGGTGGACATTGAGGGAAAGGGTCCTGCCTGGGCCTGGAGTGGTGGCGGGTGTGGGCAGGGAAAGGGTCTTAACCAGGGCTTGGAAGGTGGGCGCAGTTGCACTGCAGGGAGAGTGGAGCCAGGACGTTTGCCGAAGGCACAGCTGGCACGGAGGTGGCAATCTTGGCACGAGTGAGGTCGAGCCCTGGCACTTGTCCTCCAAAAGGAGGCAGGTTTCCTTGAGCAGCCTCCCCACCCCTGAGCAGGTAGAACCCCAAGTCATCCTCTCACTCACCTTGTTGTCTATTGTGCTCATCATATTTGTAATTTAGAGTAATTCAGGCAAATGTATGTTGACTGCCAGGGCTTCCCACACAGCACGTACACAGCACAGTACATGGTACACATGTTGATTCTCTTGGTGCCTGGCTCTGTGACTGGCATGTTGTAGGTGCTCAGCAGCACTTGTCAGCTAACATGCAATCACCTGGCTGCTGCCCGTCCTACCCCCATGCCACGGCAAGCAGGGAGGCTGGATCGGGGTCCCTCCTGGAGCCTCGTAGCGCTCCTGGCCTCTGCCACCCACAGACAGATGTGGAATCAGATGGGCCTTGGTCTGCCCCTGGGACAGAGGGGCCTGGACGAGGGGCCAGGGCTCACAGCAGAAGCAGTGGCAGAGCGGCATCTGGGCACCCAGCTCGAGGAACCCTACTTGCGGGAGCCCCTCTCCGGGAGAGAGTCACTGCTGGGAATTCCCCTGGGGACACTGTCCCTCTGCAAGCTCCTGACAGGCCCCTCCGTCCCTGTGCTAGGGCAGCCTGGCAAGTGTGAGGCTAGGGACAACCAAGGCCCTGAGAGGTGCTGCCCTTGCTCCTGGCTCCCAGAGGCAAGGCACTGCGCCCTCTGCTGGCCAGGCTTCCGGAGCCCTGGGAAGGCGCTTGCTGTGAATCTAAAGCAGGGGTGGGCAAACTTTTTGACTCAAGGGCCACAATGGGTTCTTAAACTGGACCGGAGGGCCGGAACAAAAGCATGGATGGAGTGTTTGTGTGAAATAATATAAATTCAAAGTAAACATCATTACATAAAAGGGTACGGTCCTTTTTTTTCAATAGTTGTATTCATTTCAAACGGGCCGGATCCAGCCCGCGGGCTGTAGTTTGCCCACGGCTGCAAAGCATTCTGTAGCAACAAGGCAAGGAGGGAGGCCCTTCTTTCCCCAGGAGGTGAGGAAGGCCTTGTCTGAGGAGGAGAGGAGAGGAGGGACAGCATTGGCTGATCACAGAGAACCCACTGGGTCTTGGGCAGGTGTCCCCTGAGAGGGGAAGAGAGTGGGCATCAGCATGGCCACCAAGTGTCCTGCAGGCGGTGGCTGCCCAGCCAGGTGTGGCTTGTTCCTCTGCAGCGAGGCTGTGGGACCACATACGGAATCACAGTGCACATGCTTTATCTTTTTTCTTCGGAATCACCCCTGCGCCCGTTTAACAGTGTCAGGTCCTTTACAGCCAAACAGTGTACCCACCCACCATCCACCACCTCCCCCCACACACACTATTTGACATGCAATTACATATTTGACCGTTTTCGAAAAGCAGATCGAACATTCAAGGATAAAGTCTGAGCCCAGGGAGGACATCCCAAAGAAGGAGCCACAGATCTGACGTCTGGCCCCATGGGAGCTCCAGAAGCATCCTGAGGGCAGGGTCCCATGGGAAAGCACATGCCCCAGCCCCAGCCCCAGGCTGACAGCTGGGAAGACTTAGCAGTAGCCGTGGTGCCTCACCAGGCGCCAGGCCAGCAGTCCAAAGTAGGCTCTATAAAGACGTGTGAGCTCTATGGGCATAGGAGGTATCCACGACGGACCCTCAGGGGGGTTAGAGATGGGGAGGCAAACAGTGAGGATCTTCTCACCAGATCAGAGAGAAGAATCCCTTCTTCAGTCAACAAAGATTTATTGAGCATCTCCCATGAGCCGGGCTCTATGCAATGTGCTGTGGGTACAGTGGCAGACAGATACCATGTTGCCAGTATGGGCTCTCACAGAGCTGGCATATCCACCAGGCGGATGATGCTGGTCACAAAGCCAGATGTGTGTGTGTGTGTGTGTGTGTGTGTGCAAGCATGCATACACACACACATACATGTACATGCACCCACACCCGCACACAGTGAGAAAGGCTGCGAGGCCCCAGTGGGCAGTGTGTCTCCTGTGAGTGGCTGCAGGGATGGTGGTCAGGGAATGCTTCTTGGAGGAGGTGGTGCTGCACTGAAATCTGCAGGTGAAATGGCTTGGAGGGTGGAATGGAGTGTTAAGAAGGGGGATCAGCATGTGCAAACCCCTGAGTCAGATGAGGCTGGCACAGTTGAGGAACTGAAAGATGAGGTCCCTGTGGCTGCAGAAGGAAGAAAGTGGACCAGGGAGATGCTGGGAGGGAGGCCAGAGCCCGGAGGCCAGTCTCACCGGTTTTGTCTTCGTCCTAAAAGCAAGGGGAGATTGTTGACATTTATTAAGCTTGGGGCAGGGGGTTGCACAAATGATGGTGACATTGTTGGGCGTGAGGAGCAAGGCAGGAAATCCAAAGAGGAAGGCCCTGCCCCAGCCCTGGGACAACAGCAGCCCTGGGCGACAATGAGACCGGCAGTTGAGAAACACTAGGGAGGTGACATGAACACGGTCCGGGCATACGTTCGTAACCCAGAAAAGCCATCTCTGTTCTTCCTCCCTGCAAAGCCAGGAGTCACAGCCTGTCTGCCCACCAACCTTCTCTGCATTCCAACATCACCCGGAACACTCCCCAAAATGCTGCTACTAGCCCCCACTCCACCACCACCCGCCCCACTGCCCCGAAACTCTGATTTCTCAGGACTGGGGTGGAGCTTGGACCTCTGGATTTAATCCAGATGATTCTGATGAGCAACAAGGTTTGACGGCACTGCCCTGGAGAATCCTCAAGTTTCCTCTAACCTGCACAGGGCCACCTGCAGGCTGAGTGGTGGCAGCCAGGGGACACACAGGCCACAGGAGCAGGGACTCAAGCAAATCACAGTCCCATGGCCCCCAGAAACCACCAGGTCCAGCCATCCACCCCTGCACTCAACAGGACCGAGCCTCCTTGTCTCTCCCTCCTGCTCCCTGCAGCCTGTCTGGTGGCAGAACAGTAAGACAGGGAGGTCAGGAAAACCCAAACCAGTCCCATGGTTCCTGCCCGAGCCGTCCTGGCTCTCAGCGCCCAACACAGCGAGCTGCTACCTAGGAGTGGGCGCTGATGCCCCAGCGCTGGGCCTTCCAGACATGTCTTCCTTGTAGATTGTCCACCCCCTCCCAGGCGGCAGTAAAAGGCTGCCCAGGGTGGACCCTGGCTGCGCCGAGTGTTTCCTAACCCCGAAAGTTCTGTCTATTTGGGACGTTCTCTAGGGGAAAGCTGTCAGCTGTGAGAATGAGAGCCCACATTCCTGAAATATCTGCTACACAAATATTATTCCTTTCTCCATCCCAATTGGCCAAACGTCTGGTGGGTGTGCCTCATGATTCTTCCCTTTGCTCTGGGAGAGAAGAGTGGCCCACCCCAGCCCCCATCTCTCTCTCCTTCCCTCTTCCTCCCTCCTCGCCTCTCTCCCTTCTTCCTCCTCTGTTTTCCCCAGTTTTATTCCCTGTGCCACCTCTGTCCCTGCCCTTTCCTTCGTGCCCCTCCCCACCGTAATGCTTAGCCTCAAAGAGTAGCTTTTTTAAAAATATGTTTTCATTGATTTTGAGAGAGAGAGGAAGGGGGAGAGATGGAGAGAGAAAGAGAAACATCGATGTTTATCAATCAGCTGCCTCCTGCACGCCACCTCCTGGGAACTGAGCCCACACCCCGGGCATGTGCCCTGACCGGGAATTGAACCCATGACCTCTTGGTTCCTGGGTTGACACTCAACTGCTGAGCCACACCTGCTGGGCTCAAAGAGTAGCTTTTAAATTTGTTTTTAATTGTGTTTGTAACAGTCTGTGTCCTTGAGGAGAAAGAGGCACGAAATTTCTCATCAGAACAAACCTGATGTGACCCTTCCCACTGAGAAGAAATGGCTTTGAAGGTGGGGGGAAGGGGGGCTGGGAGCTGGTCCCCTGTGGAGTGTTGGGGGCTGGAGTCATGGTGCTAGGGGCAGAGGGAGCAGCTTGGCATCGCTGGGGTGTGCCCCCACCCTCATACATTGTTCCAGCAGCTCCCATCACGGCGGGGACAGGCGCTGTGGCCAGAGCTTGCCCAGGGACCTCTGCCCACTGGCAGCCACACTGAATGTGCCGGACCAGGCAGTAACTGGCCTCCTCTCACCCACGACAACAAAGCCCAAGCTGTGGGCCTGACGCTGATCCCTCAGGAAGACTGGCATCTGTGCAGCGCACTTATTTCCTAAAGATGAAGACGTCTGTCTTTAATCTCTTTTAGAACGATGTCTGTACTGCACCTGGCTTGTTCAAATGTACTTGAATTCCTAAACTTGAACAGTGTGGAACCTTTTGTTCATCGCCTAAGGGTGCCAGACAATGAGGCCTGAGTGTCGGCCTCGGGTCCATGTGGTTGTGTTTGATCTCTGGCTGCACAGATGCTTTGAGAATTGGCCACTAACACGCATCCAGGCGCTAATGTCCCCCATGTGCTGGACCTGCACTGTGGCGGGTGCTGAGAATGGACACAGAGATGACAAGAAAAGGCTCCGTGCTCGTGGGCCATACGTTCTAGTCTACAGATGACAAGCCAGCAGACAGCTGAACAAGGAGGCATTGGGCTCTAGCACTTACGTCCCACAGAGGTGTGTGACTGAGGCTGAGGTGGGCACCTTCTGGCCGGGATGGCCAGGGAAAGAGTAGGACATAAGGCCCATGAGCTCCTCTCTTTCTAAAAACTTATTTTTTAAAAAATGTTATCAAGCCGAAACCGGTTTGGCTCAGTGGATAGAGCGTCGGCCTGCGGACTGAAGGGTCCCGGGTTCGATTCCGGTCAAGGGCATGTGCCTGGGTTGCGAGCACTTCCCCAGTGGGAGATGTGCAGGAGGCGGCTGATCGATGTTTCTCTCCCATCGGTGTTTCTGGCTCTCTATCTCTCTCCCTTCCTCTCTGTAAAAAATCAATAAAATATATTTTAAAAAAAAATGTTATCAAGAGTCACCCTTTGCCCTGGCTGGGTGGCTCATTTGGTTGGAACATTGTCCCATACACCAAAAAGTTTGATTCCAAGTTAGGGCCAGTACCAGAGACAACAGATCAATCTCTCTCTCTCTCTCTCATCATTCCTCCCTCTCTCTAAAATCAATAAAAACATCTGGAATGAGAATTTTTAAAAAATTTTAAAAAAGAGTCAGCCCCTTTAGTTACCCCCAGAGGTATATGAGGAATAAGACCATTCCCAGTGGACAAGGAAAGGACAGTCCAGTCACCGGGCATTGGTGAAGGGTCTTGCTGTGAGCCCAGGAATACACCACCACATGAACACATGCCATATGTAGCCACCGAGAGTTCTGGAAGCACTGAGGAGCCAACAGGAACTTTGGGGAATCAGAGGAGGCCACAAAAGGAGATGGATGGGCCTTGAGTTGGGTCCACTAGAACAAGAGCCCTCATTCTTGTTGACAAGGAGAGTGTGTGGAGTGCAGAGGCAGGCAGGAGCAGGAGAGGGTCAAGGGGCACCTGGAATGCCACAGGGTACGGGGCATGAGGCGAGGTTGGTAGGGAAGCATGGGGACGAATAAGGAAAGGTCCTTGCACCAAGCAAAGGGCTTTGTTCTTTTCCTAGAAGTGGTGGGACAACCCTGCAGGTGTGGTCCCAGATGTAACATGGCAGACCTGCTTTAGGAAACTAAATCAGAGTTGTGTGCCCTGCCTTGGATTCTCCCAAATCCAGTCCAAAACTGTGAAAAGCAGTTTCTTAAGAAAGTGAGGTGAGTGATGCATGAGGAAGGCGGCCAATGATGGAGCCCAGCAAGCCAGTGATATTAGATGGGCAATGAGCTTCGTCCCTAGGAAAACTCTAGCAACTGTGCAAATCCTGAGCCTCAGTGTTACTCCAGCCGAGGGCAAGGGTTCTGGATGTATACTGACCAGCTCCCTTGGGGCTTGGCTGCTGCTACCAGGATGTGAACCACCAGGAGTGCAGAGCTCAGCCTCCCAGGGCCCTGGGAAGAGGCCACACTCCATGGAAAGTCAGGTGGAGGTGCCAGGGGTGGGCAAGTCACGGCCAGGTTGCCTACAGTGACCAGGCCACTGCAAGGATAAGAGGGCAGGTGGAAAGGTCAAGTGGGCCAGAGAAGTCAGATTGGAAAATAATATCTCATGAGATTTCTGCCACCATTCCAGCCCTCTTGGTTTTACTTTTTCAGAAATTTGATTGTAGAAAACACTAATTGGGAAGTGCAAGCAAAAAACATCTGGCATGCCAAGATACACGTTGCTGACTCTCCCCACCAAAGACAAACAAATTACATCTTGACATCTGGAGTGTGAATGTGTTGACATGCAGGGGGCAGCTCAGCCAGTCCCCCTGAGGAAGAACGCCTGCAGGGTGCCCTGTCCTCGCCTGGGGTTTTCCCAGGCCATCGTCCTTCTGCGGCCCCTGAGAAGAGGAACTAGCAATTGTTGGGTGCGTGGCAGCTTCAGGGTTTGTTGTGTTTCATTGTGTGTTGTGTTTTGCATTCTCCTTTGTTAAATGCTGCAAACTGTTTCAGCAGTTCCATCTCAGCAGGCTTGCATCTCGGAAGGACTTTGTTAATACGTTTAGGGGCTTTTCCCTTTTTTTGCCTAACTCTCAACAGCAGCACTGAATTGAAATCAATTTTTATCTGGAAGGAGGGTTCTGAGAGGGCAACTCCCAGCGCCCCCACAGGAGGCATGGCAGCTGGACCCTGGGATTCCCTGTGGAGTTAATGACCTCTAAACCACAGGTCTGAGCCCTGATGAAAGGACCTGAGATCTTTGCTCTAAACCACAAGAAGTGCTCCTGGGAAGCAATTGTCAGAGCAGAAGACAGTGAGGACCTGGGCTGTCATAGCAATGACCTCAGACAGCTGATGGTGGCAAAGCCTTCTTGGTGCATTTGGGTTGCTGTGATGAAGTGCTATAGACTGAATGGAAATACACAAAGGACATTCAGGCCTCACAGTTCCGGCTGGACATCCAAGATCATGGTGCCGGCAGATTCCGTTTCTGCTGAGGGCTCTATCCCTGATTCTTAGATGACTTCCTTCTCACTGTGACCTCACATGGCAGAAAAGACCCGGGACATCTCTGGGGTCTCTTTGATAAGGGCATGAATCCCCTTCCTGAGGATTCATGACCTAATCGCCTCCCAAAGGCTCTACCTCCAAACACCATCTGCTTGGGGAATAGGGATCAACATATGAATTTGGGGCGACATGAACATTTAGTCCACAGCCCATGTCACTGCACAAGGCCGTGTCTCCAGGGACACCAGAAAGGGCAAAAGAAGCCAAGGTTGTGGCCTTAAGTGGGTTATCTGATCACAGGATAAAGGAGTAGGGAAGTGGGGGAGTGAGACAGGGGAGGGAGGATGGCCCACACAGGGCATGCTGACAAGCAGGCCACCGAGGTGGGCAACTGAGGCTCAATCCCTCTGGGAACACGAGGAGCCAGTGTAGACATGCACCTCTGAGTTGCCCCACCCCCATGAGTCATTCTCCAGGTCTGCTCCTGGGAGAGAGGAGTGTTCATTCTCCCACACTTGCATCCTGTACCCCAGCAGACTTCCCCAGGGACACAAGGTTCGGGCAGTGGGAAGTGGAGCCAGCCTGTTTGCCCTGATCTGGTGAGGGGGAGGGGAGACAAGGGGAACTGACACAGGTACTGCATGGCCTGTGAAAGGGAAGGTCTTACGTCTTATCCTCACACTTCTCTTCATAATTTCGGTGTCTTCACATTCTTCCTCTGACCTGCCTGGGGGCCCAGGACCACCCATGACAACGACACCGACCCCTTTCCTCTGCATCTCCAGACTGACTCTCCCTCCCTTCCTGACCTCCATCCTGAGTCCAACCTACCTGTCCTGGGCCACATCTGATTGGTCATCCACACCCAATGAATGCATGCTAAGATTTTAGCAACTAATAATGACCAAATGTGTCCTCTCAGGGTGTTTTTCTTACTTTATTCTATTTTGTAACTAATTTTTCAATGCCCTATAGGTTTGATTTACATATAATAAAATAGACTATTTATTGTACAATTCAATGAATTTTTTTAAATATATTTTTATTGATTTCAGAGAGAGGAAGGGAGAAGGAGAAAGAGATAGAAACATCAATGATGAGAGAGAATCATTGATAGGCTGCCTCCTGGAGGCCCCCCACTGGGGATCAGCTACTGGGGATCTCGAGCCTGCAAGCCTGCAACTTGGGCACATGCCCTTGACTGGAATCAAACCTGCGACCCTTCAGTCCACAGGCCGACACTCTATCCACTGAGCCAAGCCGGCTAGGGCCAATTCAATGAGTTTTGACAAACCTATACTCCAGGGTAACTACCAGCCCAATTAAGATATTGACTATTTTCATTATAACCAAAAGTTCCCCCATTCCCTTAGAAATCACCCTCATCACCGCTGCCCAGGAAACCACCCATCTGCTTCTGCCACCACACATATGTTCCAGCTGTTCCACATTTCACAGAAATGGAAGCATGCAGTATGTTTGTCCTTTGTGCCTGGCTTCTTTTGGTCGGTGTTACGGTGTTGCACCCTCAGTAAGTCACTCCTTTTTATTGTGGATTAGTATCTCATCCAGCATGTATCATGGTTGGTTTAAACATTCAATTGGACATGGGGCCCTTCTAGGCTGGGGCCGTTGTGAAGTGAGCTGCAATGGACACTCGAGTACAGACAGGTCTTTGTGTGGACATATGTTGCCCTCTCTCTCAGGTAAATACCTCCGGGTGGAATTGCTGGTAAGTTAAAAGTTTAACATTACAAAATCTGTCAATCTATTTTCCAGGTAGATATCCTTCCTACTTTTTTAAAAAAATACAACTAATACATGAATAATCACTGTAGGAAATGTAGAAAATACTGAGAAGTTCAGAAAAATAACTTCAATTATGTAAAATATCTCTACCCAGCAAAAAGCATTTCAACCACCTATGTTAGTGGATCATTGTCTTGTCAGACTTCATTTGGTTGCAAAGAATAGAAGCTATGTCCAGCAAAAAAGAAATTTCTTAGTGGGACATGAAGGCGTTGCTTGGTGATAATGTTGAGGGTAAATGCAGCTGAGCTCCATGACAATAACAAGGTTTCTGACTGCCATTCTTACTCTCTCTATCTCCCTCACTCTCTCTCTCTCCCTGGGGCCATGGGCCTTTTCTCTCTACCAGCCTCATTGCCTCCCTCCCTGAGTTGTCCCTCTCCAAGGAACCTGTACTCAGCACTGTCTGTTCTCAAAAGAATGAATCTGGTTGGCTCAGCTATCCATCCTGCTCTGCTCAACACAGCTAGGACGAAGCTGGCCACTGGGGCATGGGCAAAAGGAGATATGTGGATAGAAAAGCAATGATTAGACTCATACAACTTAACAAAAGGAAGATAACCAATCCAATAAACAAAATGGGCAAAGAACCTAAATAGACACTTTTTGGAAAAGGACATAAAGAAGGCAAAGAGATATATGAAAACATGCTCAAAGTCACTAATTATATGAGATGCAAATCCAAACGACAATGAGGTACCATCTCACACCTGTTAGAATGGCTATCATCAACAAATCAACAAACGACAAGTGCTAGCAAGGATGCGGAGAAAAAGGAACTCTCGTGCACTGCTGGTGGGAATGCAGACTAGTGCAACCACTATGGAAAACAGTATGGAGTTTCCTCAAAAAATTAAAAATGGAACTCCCATTTGACCCAATAATCCCACTTCTAGGAATATATCCAAAGAAATCAGAAACACCAATCACTCTGCACTCCTATGTTCATAGCAGCACAATTCACCATAGCTAAGATCTGGAAACAGCCTAAGTTCCCATCAGCAGATGAGTGGATTAAAAAACTGTGGTACATCTATACAATGGAATACTACGCTGCTGTAAAAAAGAAGGAACTCTTACCATTTGCAACAGCATGGATGGACCTGGAGAGCATCATGCGAAGCAAAATAAGCCAGTCAGAGAAAGATAAATATCACATGATCTCACTCATTTGTGGAATATAATGAAGAACATAAACTGATGAACAAAAATAGAGCCAGAGGGGTAAAAATAATATTTTAGAATATAATAGAAGTAATCCTGTTATTTGCATATTTTTAATATTTCCTAAAACTTTTGTGATATCATACTATGTTAGTACAGTTTTGGTAATATTATTATACTTAAAATCCTTTTTTTCTTGAAATATTAATGTTTATTGCATGTAATATTATTATGTTTAAAATCATTTTTCTTGAATAATTGGTATTTATTGCATGTAACATTATTATATTTAAAATCATTTTTCTTTAGATATTAATGTTTATTGCATGTTATTATATTTAAGATAGTTTTTCTTAAAATATTAATGTTTATTGCATGTAACATTATTATACTTAAAATCATTTTTCTTGAAATAAAAAAAGTTCCCATTTGAAAAAAAAGACAGAAAAACAATGATTTGCATGACTAATATGGCCCCGCTACCAAACACCATTCTAAAGAAAATGTTTCATAATCTATTTATTTTTATAAATTTACCATCTCTTGTGAACACCCTTGCATGTCACTGGAAGTACACCTGCCTCACCATTTGTAGAGACTACATCCTGGCATCTTACAATATGATGCACCTCAAGGATGTAACAAATCCCCTAGTGCTAAACACTGAGATTGTTTCCAATGATGCCCTCTAAAAAATATCACTTTTTGGTGAACATTTTTGAACATAATTATTTTCTTAGAATGAATTCCCTAGGACATGCTATATCCAATATTTACAACCACTATTTCATTTCATCTTCACTATAGCACCATGAAGCAGGTATTAGCATCCCCATTTTACAAATGCGGAAACATGAAAGTAAACATAGCTCTTACAGCTCAGATTCAAAGTCTGAGCCGAAGAAGAATCATGGACCTAAAAATGAGCCATGAATGGACAAGCCACAGTCAAATTGAGGGCTGACTCTGTCTAAAGCAGTGGTTCTCAACCTTCTGGCCCTTTAAATAAAGTTCCTCATGTGGTGACCCAATCATAAAATTATTTTCGTTGCTACTTCACAACTGTAATGTTGCTACTGTTATGAATTGTCATGTAAATATCTGATATACAGGATGGTCTTAGGTGACCCCTGTGAAAGGGTTGTTCGACCGCCAAAGGGGTCACGACCCACAGGTTGAGAACCGCTGGTCTAAAGGGAAATGCAGCAGAGGCTGGGACCACTTCAGCCTTCACACACACACAGAGGCATTTCCTGTTCTTGCCCCAGTGCATGCTCTCACAAGGAGGGCTGTCTCCACACTGGGACATGGCTTCTCAGCCCCAAATCAAAGGACCCAGAAGGGGGCAGTGTCTGAAAAAGGGATCTTCACCGAGTTGTCCTTTCTTCCTGTTGCACTTACAACCTCTTGGATTGGCCACCTCTGGACTCCCGGGGGAATGAGTGGCCGATATAATTAGTCTCATTTCACAGGAAGGACAAATAGCACGGGAAGCATAAGTCTGGCCAGCCCTGCCAAGAGAACTCATTTTCCAGAATAAGGTTTCCTCCCCACATGTGTGTAAGACCTATACGTTCTCTGTCCGAAAATTCGAGTCAGAGCCTTAACTTGGCAGAGACCTGGCGTGTGACCCGGCAGCGATCATGGAGCAGATGCAACAATCAAAGGAGATGCCAGCCTGCACTCTCCCTGGGAGGGACACATTTGCTCGACATCCTGGGCCTGGATGTGGAAGCAGGAGGCTTGGGGGCAGACTGAAGCTTCCCTGTGAGAAGTGACAGATCAAGGGAAGCAGGTCCTCTGCAGCTCACACAGACCCAATGTCATACTTACTTAAAATGAGCCACGCCCCAGCCCCTGCCTGAGCAGAGGACCCCATTAGGCCACAAAGGTGCATGTGCCAGACCTGATCTGGCTTCCTGGGGCACAAAAGAGACAAGGCACCATTTCCTGGGGGGTCATTGTTGCTATTCAAAAGTAAAACAAACAAAAAAAATAAAACAAAGGTATCTGTCTGTGTTCATTTACTAGGGCAGGCATAACAGAGTACCACTGATGGGGGGATTTAAACAATGGAGTGTATTGCTCACAGTCTGGGAGTTAGAAGTCTAAGATGGAAGGGGTCAGTGGTTTGGGATTCTCCTGCAGCCTCTTTCATGGGTTTGCAGACGGCCATGCCCTTGCCGCTGATTCACACGGCCTTTTCTCTGAGCACATATACCCTATGTCCAAATTTCTTCTTCTTGCAAGGACACCAGTCAGATTGGATCAGAGCCCATCTAGATGACCTCATTTCAGCTTAATTTCTTCCTTCAAGGACCTATCTCCAAATACAGTCGCATACTGAGGTGCTGGGGGTCAGGGCTTCAAAATATAAATTTTTCTCTCTCTCCCTTCCTCTCTAAATTTGGGGGGCACATAATTCATCCCATAACCATATCAAAATTTAAAAAGAAAGAAGTAAAAGCATCTCTATTCTCAGGTGATTGTGTGTAGAAAACTCGAAAGATCCCACAAAAAAACTGTTAGAGCTAATAAACACACAGCAAAATTACAGGATTAAAGATCAACACACAAAAATAGTTGTATTTCTACACATTATCAATAAACAACCTGAAAAGGTAAATTAAAACTTAAAAACTTTATGGTACATACAACTTAAAAATTATATTTAACACAGCTTTCAAATAAATAAAATATTTGGTAATAAATTCAACCAATCAAGATGTGTACACTGAAAACTACAACGCACTGCTGGACAAAATTAAAGATCTAAATAACTTAAAAGAATAAATAAATTTTTTAAATTTTATTAAAAGAATTGTATATTCATGGGCTGAAAGATTTGATACTGTTAAGATCAATGACTACTCCAATGAGCTATAGATCTATTAATTTGGGCACTTTCCTGCATGCACATTACATTTGAATAATGAGACAGAAACCAGAAAGAACCCAGTGGTTTCCCACCACAGCTAGCAGGGGAAATCCGGAATCCTTACCTTGGTCGGCAAGGACACTTGGCCATATGCAAGCGTCTGACTACCTCCCCATGTGCTTCCTCCTCAAAGGCTCTGATGGCAAAACAAGATGGAATCAGAGATTCAGTCCATGTGTCTGAAGACCACAACACAAAAATATCGGGCAGATTTCCGTTTGTCCCCAGAGGAGAGTTCTAGGACCAATGTGGAAGCTGAGCAAACCTCAGCTCAGTAGTAACCAGTGACTCTTGAATGCTGCCCATGGGACCCTCTCTGTGCGGTGCCCATGTTCCCATCACTGCCTGGGTCCAAGCAGAGCCTAAAGATCTCCTGCCAGAGACACTGAGAGGGGCGAAGTTCAGTTCTACTAGTCATAGCAGAAACAGCTGCTTCTGGCCTGACGGGCTGCTGGCTGCCTGGCCCGTCTCCCTCAATTTCCCCAGTAGAATCATTCACACAGTAGCCCTGAAAGATGTCAGCAAATGGGCATCCTTGTCAAATTCTGTTACTCTGGGTGGGCACCATTGGTGGTGCTAACATGGCGTGAAGGCTGGGGAGGTTGCAGTGGCGTCGGCAGAAGGCAGCTGGCTCCAAATCCTCTTTAGATGTGACTCAATCTTTCGAGATGCTAATGCTGCAGGGGTGGGTGCAGAGGTGCTAGGGACCCACTCCTGGACGCCCTTCAACAATGAAGGGGGCACGCCCAGCTCCCCCCGCAGCTGCCTGGAGCTCCCTGGTGGTTTATCTCAGCTACGGAGAGCCACCTCAGCCAGTCATACCCCGTTCATAAGGAATGGCTTCCAAATATGGGGGATCAAAGGCATGGGCTGTTTGCCACCCCCGCCCCCAGGACAACTGCTAAGGTTCATGCCTCACAGCTCCTCACAGGATGTGCTGGAGCCTCTGACTGGCCAGCTGGCATTGCAGGCCTGCCTCTCTCTCCCCCACCCTGTGTTGTTCTACCCCTTCCCAAAGGTGATCAGGGCAACATGCCCATGATGCATCCTGCATGCTATTCCCACTTCAGGGTTTGCGTCCCTGAGAACTCAACCTGCACTTTTTTTCTGGTCCCACTGAGGACTCTTCCTTCTGCTGTTTAAGAGGCCCAGGGCCGTCCTTATGGCTACCATGTGCTCCTTTTCCGGGAGCCACAGAACATTTCTTCATCCGTGTGTTACCCACTCAGTCCACCACGCCTGAGCCCTGCTGCCTGCCGGTGGGAGTGTGGCAGACTTGCAGCTCTCACATCTGTATCACAACCAGGCTTTTCCTGATCGCAGTGGGGACACCCACCAGCCCTGGGCAAGTAGTCTGTGCTGTCAGGGCCTCTGTTGCTTCAACTATGAAAGTAAGGAGGCGACCTACATGGTATCTGAGGTCCCCTAGCCTGATTGTTCTTAAACTTGGGGACAGAAGGCCAGGCAGCAACCACTTTCACACATGCAGAGTCAACGTTTCCAAAATTTCCCTATCTATCAAGGTCAATTGTTATGCCATCAATACCACTTGGTCACTGTGTCTGAATTGTCCAAGGATCAAAATGTGTTCCAGGCCAATGAGGCCCTCAAGAGAGGGGACAAGGGGACGGGGAGGATGGGTTGCAACAGGGTCAGTCCTCTGTATCCAGCCACCCTGAAGTAAGAAAGGGTTGTAGATGAGACAAAACACAAGTCCTCCCAGGCCTCCAGGCTTTCAGCAGCCCTTTCCTTAGCAACCTGCCAGATCCCAGCCAGAGCACGTCTAGATGGATGGCTCTGGTCTAGTGTTGGAGAATGCAGAAGCGTTTCCGACAGAAGCGGTCCTTTTCCCCTTCCTCCGCCTTGCAGGGAAACAACGGCAGGATCCAGCTGCTTATCTGCCTGCCTCAGCAGCTGGGGTGTCTGGATCCACAGGGCGGGAGAGCCTCGAGCAAGCACTGCCACCCTGTCCTTGATGAGTGAACTTGACCACCTGGTAAGTCGATGGACTAAGCCAAGCTTCCATTTTCTCACCTGGGGATTGGAGAAATAAAGCCCCCATGTCATCGGCTCATGGGGAGTCATTAGAGAAGGCACTCGTGGTATTCAGTATTCAGAAAATATCAGCTACGATTGTCACCCTTTGAACTTGAACTTGCAGAGCCCTTCTCACTCTCCGGGAAAATACCTCTCTCCTATAGTAATCTTCTATTGATGCTGAAGTACCCGTGGGTGTGCACAGTAAGAAAATGGGCTTTTTCCCAGGATCGGGTTGCAAGAAACAGCTTCCCTACTTCCTGGCTTTGACTTTGAACAAGTCATTCTCTCTGATCTCTGTTTTCTCACCTGGACATGGGGTTCAGGATACTTATTTCTCAGGAGTGAATGTGAGAATCAGGTGAAATAACTCAGGTGAGAAGTCCTGAGGCCCCCAACAAGTGCTGGCTGGCTCAGAATGTAAAAGATTTGGCTGTGCTGGGGGTGCGTTTGCCTGGTTAGGAGAGGGCGGAGAGTTCACCAGGCTGAGAACACAGCAGACTAAGGGTGGCTGGACAGAGAGGACTCTGGGAGGCTCAATGGCCAGCAGGGAGGGCGCTGGGAACCTGAGCTCTATGAATGGCTGACAAGTGGACTGAGGAGGGCATGTAAGGAAAAGGAGACCAGGCAGCCCAGTGTACGTTCTCTCTAGGACCCATCTACCTGTTCACAATGTACCTCCTGCAGTCTGAGCTGCCCTTGTTCCTAAACACGCCGGCCTGTCTCCTGTCATTGAATACGCTGGATGGCCTGCCTGGAGTGTCTCCTTATCCCCTCCTACACTCCATCTCCCCTTCCCCAGCTCTGCCATCACGTCTTCCAGGAAGGTTCTCCGAGCCCCATCCCTGCTTGTGGGCGTGGAACGACATTTGTGCTTCAACATGGGCTGTGGTGAACAGTTAGTAATGAGACCAATTCTCCCTGAAAGAATTGTTTCTTCCACATCGAGCGTGCCTTTAGCACAGAACAAGTGCTCCATAATGGTCGCAAGGCTCAAATTTGCCACTGCGCACAGCAAACGTTCTCTCTAGAGCCTCCCCTCCCGCAACCAAGAGGAGCAGTGTCTGGACAAATGACCCCAAAGCAGAAGAGAGGGCATCTGTGAGCTGTCCAGACTCTAAAGGACACCAGTGACCCCAGGTGCAGAGTCCTCTGAGAGTTGACCAGGCCTGAACCTGTGAGCATCGCCACTGACAGCACAGTGACAGGAATTGTGCCAAACCAAGAACAGGGAATCTGCTTTGTTTCTCCCATTTTATTCTTTTCTTTCTAGATAAAACTGCATGCGGACTACCCTGGACGTGGTGTCCCCAGAGTCCCCATCCTGGATGTTGGCAGCCACCTAGACAAACCTTTCCAAGGGAATAGCCAGGTCACAGTGAGGGTCAGAAGAAAGCTTCAGACCGTAGCAGCTGTCGGGGATCATGCGTGGGTCGTGGGGAGCGGCCTTCTCCTCACCGCCCAGCCCCTTCCCTCTGCCTCTTTCTCCAGATCCTGGACCACACACAGTGTGCTGTGGCTCCATCGCTGCATTAGGGTGAGGGTGGGGGTTGAAAGACTGTCCCCCAGAAAGCCACCCAGAAGGCCAGCCCACCCCAGGAGACCCAGAACAGACCCTGCCCACAACCCAGAGAGCTGGGGGGAGGGGAGGGGGCTGTTGAAACACCCGGGGACCAGCCAGTCCCTTATCCTTCCTGGACAAAAGATGGCTTTGTTTGCAGGGTGACTGAGGACAGCCTCCGTGTTCCCAGACAAGAACAGATGTAGCAGCTGCAAACAGCTGATGCGTTGGACCTCTTTCCCAGACCATCTGAACACAGATGAGCCGTCACCCACATGTTTGTTAAAGGAAAAAAGAGAGAGATAGAAAACAGGATTTCGCCTGAATTCAGTCACCCAGGGCCCAGCGTGGCACTGGGAAGGATGGTTAAAATCCTCCAGCATCTCATAGACCGGGTATCACAGGGCAGACCACTCACCCTCCCTCCTTCATCTCGAGGCCAGGTCATCTCCTCACTGTAATTAAAAAACATCAGGGAGTGAGTCTTCCTGTGCCTCCGGGCCAAGGGTGTGGAGAGCCATTCGTTAAGGCCTGATTTCCCCCACCCGCTGAAGATCTTCTTGGCTACCTTCGGATGCTTTTCTAAGTTCCCACCTGAACTTCCCCTGGTCCTCCTGCGGCCCAGTGAGTTCCTTTTCTGTCCTTCTCACTGTCTCGGCTTTATCTCCAGATCACTAGCAGCCACTGTGGTTTTGTAAAATACTGATAAGCACATTTAAGTGTCAAATGTTTTATTTGTTGTTTGCTTGCTTGCTTGCCTCGGTGTTACCATTTATTGATGATGACATTAGTTTTAATTACTTAGTGCCCACGTTGTGCCAAGAGCTCCCAAGAAGAGCTCTGTGTTTATGTAGCCCCACCCCATTGTTCAGATATAAAGCTAGGAAGCATGGGTCTCCAACTTGATTTTTTTACTGATTGATTTGAGAGAGAGAAAAAGAGAGAGAAGCATCGATGTATTGTTCCATTTATTTATGCATTCGTTGGTTGACTCTTATATGTGCTCTGACTGGGGATCGAACTCACAACCTTGGTGAATCCGGGCAATGCTCTAACCAACTGAGCTACCCGGCCAGGGTCATGGCTCTGCAACTTGAACTCTGGCCTCAACGTCCATGCTCTTTTCATCACAGAGGTGACCTCCAAAAGGCTCCAAGGGCTTCTGGAATTTTGAGAAACACTGACCTTGGGATGACCAGTGAAGCCATCAACCATGTGACTTCCCCAGCTGATGTTTTCCCTACTCAGAGGGGCTTGCAGAGCTGCCCTGGGTCATGGCGAGAAAGGCAGGAATTACATTTTACATCCCATAAGAGAGAAAACTAAGGAATAGCCAGAGTCACTTGCCTGAGCTGCACTCCCTGCCAGCCACACTTGCCTCCAGAAGGAGAGAAGGTGTGTGGGTATCTCACAGGCCTCTGGCGAGCACAGAGGTGCTCACTCCATCTCCGCATCATGCTGGAATCACTAGTCAATCTCCTGAAGAAATTTCCTCAGCACCTACTAGTACACGCAGGTTAGATTACGTAGGAATAAAGAATGCATGCCGAGTGGCTGTGTCCCCAGGCCTGAAGCTCCAAGTAGAGACAGGCAAAAACCCAGGTGACAGCACCTGGCAATCAAGTGGCCGTCTTCTCCCTGTGTCGCTTCATATCATCTTCCCTCTATGAGTGTCTGCCTCTGTGTCCAAATTACCCCTTTTTTACAAGGACTCTCTTGGGATTTGTGCCCACCTTAATGGCCCCTTTTTTAACTTGCCTCTGTAAACATCCTAATCCAAGTAAGGTCACACTTAAGGTGTTGGTGTTAGAGTTGGCTGACGGAAAGATCTGAGCTGGGAGAGGCAGCTGGGCTTGGTGGGAATGGGTGTCAGACATGACAAACTGAAAGTAGACAATGGAGGTGGCAGGCCTTCTGTGAGCAGGAAAGATTCAGAGCCCTCTAGGTTGTGGTCTAACTCAGCAGTCGCCAACCGGTGGTCCGCGGACCACTGGTGGTCTGTGAGGTCCAAAAGTTTGGCGACTGCTGGCCTAACTGGTAGCATAACACCTCCATGAAGGAGCTTTATGGCTTAAAGGTACATTTTTTTGAGACATGAGTTAGGGGTTGACTTGCTCCTTGCCTAGGGGCGTTCCAGCTTAGGGGTATAAATCCTCTGAACTTCCCAGTATCTGGGCACTTGGTTTGGTTTCAGCCAGCTGAGTTGCCTGCTTAAGTTCTATCTGGGTGTATTTCTTTCCTACAAATACATCCTTGCCTGCTTTTGCTGTCATTGGTTGTCTCTTGTTTGAATTCATTCCTATAAGCAAGACAAGAACTGGGAGTGCAGACTACTGTCTCTGGCCAGAGCTTATCTCCAGCCAGAGACCCCACTGACACTAGGTCTAGAGACTCGGCATACCTTTTTTTGAGGGACACAATTCAGCTCATACACCAGGGAACAGAATCAAAGCCCCCAAGGCAAAAGGTCAAGGACAGGACCTGGTATCAGAAGGGATATGGAAACCACCACTGGAAGAGTCCAGAACACCATAGAGCAGGCACAGAGAACCGCATGAGTCCGTCAGAGTCGCCCCTAGAAGAGCTTTGAAGGTGAATCGCCTGTCTCCTTTTCTTACTGCAAGTAAATAACACTACCTTGTGCCATCCATGTCTAGTTCTTGAATAGAGCACCCCAACAGTGACCCCCTTGAATAGAGCACCCCAACAGTGACCCCCTTGGATTTGGTAACAGCTCCAGGCCTTCTGAGAAGGCTGAGAGCTTGGAAATACTGCAATGAAGTCTGACTTCAGATCCTTGCCTTACAAGATCATGAGTGACAAGGACTCAAGAAAACCCCTAATTTAGCTGCATTGAGTTTGTCTCTCTTCAGAGGCCCGTGTGCTGAGGGTGAGGGGCACAGCACAGGGAAGTCCACTCATGTCCCCCAGGTAGAGTCCTCCTGAGGGCCAAGACCATGAGAGACTGCAGGTAATAGTTATGTCGGGATGAAAATGTACTTGTCTCAATCCTCCTGCCACATTTGTTCATGTTCCTGGGGAGGCAGGGAACCTCGAGCTGGCATTGTGCATCTGTGATCCCAAAGGAGGGCCGCTCACCACCCAGAGACTTATGTGCTCAGGGAAAGTTGAGGCTGCCAGAAAGGACTGAGAGCTGTTGTCTCTGGCTCCAAGCACATGTCTCTGAGGATTTCGCCAGCACCCAGTCAGACGTGAAGCCAGCTGGCCGGCCGGCTGCTCACGCAGCCTTTCACAAGCATGGGGAACAGCAGATTTGGCAGAGACCTTGTGCAGGGAAGGGGAATTTTCTCTGGCTAGGTCTAAAGAAATAACACAGCAGGTACAGTGAACAAAGCCAAGACTTTCAAAAAAGAAGGGACCAAAAAAATGTACTTAAGTAAAGGAACAGGGTCAGTGCCCAGCTGGTGTGGCTCAGCAGTTGAGGGTCCACCCAGGAACCCAGAGGTCACCTGTTCGATTCCCAGTCAGGACACATGCCCTGTTTACAGGCTCAATCGCCATTGGGGTGTGCAGGAGGCAGCCGATCAATAATGTTTCTATCTCATTGATGTTTCTAGCTCTCTATCCCTCTCCCTCTCCCTCTAAAAAAAAAAATCAATAAAAACATACTTTTTTTAAATAAGAAAGAGCAGTTTTTTTTATCTTTATGCTATTTTTTGCTTAGAAAAATAGTATAGAGATTAAAATGACCTGAACAAAAGTGAATCTCATGACTGAGGAGGAAGGAAAACAAAAACAAAAACCAACAGGGAGAGAGGTTCAGGAGTGAGTGTCTGATTTGTGGCTTCATTTCGCTGTTTTTCTCGCCCTCATCTGAACTATGTAGCAGAAAAAAATTTTAAGCAACAGAGGAAGAGCATTTTCAAATAGTGAGATTTAACAAACAGTGACCTGAAATGTGTATACAACTTCTAAAAGTCCATGCTTGGTTTCTCACACTAATCTCAGCTGCAGACCAAAGGAAACGCTTGTTTTGATCAATGGGAACTAGTGTCACATCACCAAGTGATTGGAAAATCAATCACAAGAAAAAAACTGAAAAGCACACAAAGACATGGAGGTTAATTAACATGTTACTAAACAATAGGTGGGTTAACAATAAGATCAAGAAAGAACTTGAAAGATACTTTGAAACAAATGAAAATAAGCACACAACACCGCAAAATCTGTAGGATGCCATAAAAGCAGTCCTAAGAGGGAAATTCATAGCATTTCAGGCCTATCTCAAGAAACAAGAAAAATCTCAAATCATCAATCTAACTTTAAAAACTTAAAGTATCTTTAAAAAGAATAGCAATGTCCAGAGTGAGTATAAGTAAGTATAAAATAATTATCAAAGAAATAAATGAAATAGAGTCGAAAAGAACAATACAAAACATCAATGAGACCAAGAGCTGGTTCTTTGAAAAAATAAACAAGATCAACAAGCTTTAAACCAGACTCATCAAGGAACAAAAAAGATATAGATAGAGAGAGGACACAAATAAATAAAATCAGAAATTAAAGAGGAGAAGTAACAACTGACACCAAACAAAATATTAAGTACAACTCTATTGGACAATCTGGATGACATGGATAAATTCTTAGAAATATACCTTAGTTGCAGGTTCAATCCTGGCCCCAGTAAGGGCATCAGTGGAAGGCAACTAATCAATGTGTCTCTCTCACTTATCTATCTATCTATCTATCTATCTATCTATCTATCTATCTTCACTTCACTCTAAAAATTCAATGGAAAACATATCCTTCAGTGAGGATTTTTTTTAAAAAAAGAAGAAGGAAACTTTACCCTTTGTGACAGCATGGATGGACCTGGAGAGTATTATGCTGTTAAATAAACCAGTCAGAGAAAGACAGGAACCATATAATTTCACTGATATGTGGAATCTAATGAACAAAATGATCTGACAAGCAAAATAGTGATAGTCTCATAGAGAACAGGCTGACAGCTGTCAGCAGGGTGGGGGAGTAGGGAGCAGGAGGGATTGAGAAAAAAGAAGGAGGAAAAATTCATGGACATTGACAATAGTATGATGATTGCCAGGGGGTGAGGGTGGGGGGAGGGAGACGGAGGAGGGTATAGTGGGGGTAAATGATGATGGACAGAGACTTGACTTGGGGTGGTGAACACACAAAGCAGTGCACAGACGAGTGTTGTAGAATTGTGCACCTGAAACCTGCATAATTTTATTAACCAGTGTCACTTCAAGAAATTCAAGAAAAAGGAAAAAAATGGGCTAAGGACTTGAAATAGTCATTTTTTCAAAGTGATACAGAAATTAACTTTATGAGATTGTCAAGTCCAGATTATGAGAAGAGGCACTATTTCCAGCCCTGTGTAAACACTGGACACTGTTATAATCCTTTCAAACAATGCTTTCTCTAGCCTTTGCCATTTTTCTCCTGTTTGAGCTGATCAATAATCTGTTGACTATATGATGAGGACCCTCTGAACATCCTCCAAGTTCCCTCTCTCTGAGCACTTGTCTCTCCTCTCTGGTACCCTATCCTGTAATTTTAGCCACGTTGGTCTCTGGATCCTCAGCTCTGTCTGTTTGGTTAGGGCACCCACCAGGCTCCAGCTAGCTTTCCCACTTTTTGTACCATGGCCTGGAAACTCTCTCAAGACAGTGAATGGGGCCATCATAGGGCTGCCTCATTTGCTCCCATAGATACGGAAAAGGAAACAAGATGTTAGGGTAAACAGAGACATGTCATGAAGTCAAGTGTTTGCATGGAGCCCTGGGGAGGCTGGGGTGTAGCAATGCTGAGAGGATGCTGCAGAAGGTATGGAGGTCCGAGGGGACACATAGAGGAGACACCAGCCCGTTCCTTCATGTGCCAATCCAAGCAGCTTGTTTCATGGATTGAGGAGATTGCATCTGAAGAATTATGGATCCGATCCAGTTGCTTTAACTTTCAGATGAAGATGCACCCCCCCCCCAAAAAAAAAAAAAACAAACATGATCAGGGTCAGACAGCAAGTTTAGCATCCAATCTGGGCTCAGACCCAGACCTCCTGTGTCTTACCTCAGAGCCACCTGTGCTCCACAGGGCGATGCTGGTGAGCAGGATAGAGGCCTCAGGGGTAGAGGGAGAATCCATGATTCCTAAGGCAAGGAGATTTGTGGCAAGGAGCCAAGGTGCAAATGGATGCAGAATGCTTTGTGAAAAATAAAATGCTGTACAAGCGTCAGGAACTTATGATGAGTGTTATTATTAACACGATTACTGCTGCCCAACTGGGTTGACAACTGCAGGAAGGCTGGTTCTCGGTCTACTGGACCTAGCACTCTGAGAACTCCATCAGTGGCACTTTTTAACTTGATTTTGTCATTGCTTCTCTTTGTAATAAATAGCTTGAGCCCTAGCCAGTTTTGCTCAGTGGGTATCACACCGGCCTGTGGGCTGAAGGGTTCTGGGTTTGATTCTGGTCAAGGGCATGTGCCTTGGTTGCAGGCTTGATCTCCAGCCCTGGTTGGGGCGAGTGTGAGAGGCAACCAATCTATGTGTCTCTCTCACATCGATGTTTCTCTTTCTCTGTCTCTCCCCCTCCCTTCCACTCTCTCTAAAAATAATTGGAAAAATACTCTCAGGTAAAGATCAACAAAAAATAAAATAAAATAAAATAAAATAAAATAAAATAAAATAAAATAAAATAAAATAAAATAAAATAAAATAATAAAATAAAAAGCTTGACCTGGTAATAGCCGTGTCTACTGCATAACCTCAAAGAAGCTGCAGATAACTTGCAATCTGAGCCTTTCCCAGGTGTGGCAATGGGCAGGGGAAAGAGAGAAGGGAGAGCATGGGGATCCGCATGGGCAGGGAGTCCTGGAGACAGGTCTGAGGGTCCAAATGACAACCCTTGGAGCATCCGAAACACCCTACTTCCTCAAAGGCAGACAGAACTTAAATAAAAGCGGACTCCATTCGAGGCCATAGAGCAAAGCTCAACAGATACAACGGGCAGGTTTCATATACTCCCTGATCAGACTGCAATTCAGTTGGAAATTAATAGTAATTCACGTATCTTGTGGTAAAGACACTTGTGTGAGCACATCGTGTTTGTACAATCCAGGACTCACAGTGACTCTTGACTGAGTGGTGATTGATTGACAAATAGATTCATATTTTAGCTTTTTTTGTATTTGTTTACACAAAACCTGTGGTCTTCTTAGAAATTCTACTTAGACCAAAGGAAACTCAGAGATGATCCATTTTTTTCTAATTCATAATCTACATAAATGTTTTATTTTTTATAGCCATAAAGAAAGCACCTCAAAGTAAAATAAGCCTCCATGTTAGACCCACTTCAAAGCTACCAGACATGTAATTCGGTTGTTTTTGCCTCATTCACTCATTCCCTGGACACATGTGCATGAGGATGCTGTACAGACCTGGTGCTGTGCAGCCCCGACCCAGGGAAAGCAGACCACCTGCTATGCAGCAGGCTGCAATAAGCAGGCTGGGCATTCGGGTGCCAGTCCAGCCACCCATGCATTGACCCACCAGAAGCCTCTCTGCAGCGAGTCTGGAGTCTTCTCTGTGTGCCCCCCAGCTGGGCCACATAAGTCTGGGCAATTGGATGTGCTGCTCGGGGGCTGTCCGTCCCAAAGCCAAGGATCTGGGCTCGTGAGCACACCCAGGAACCACACGTCAGCCACCACCATGGGAGAAATGGGCTCTCTGTTCATTATGGCAACACTGGACGGGCTGGCATACCCCCGCAACAGGGCATGTGTATGAGTCTTATGGAAAACAACAGTGAGGTGATAAAATGGAAAAGGTGTTTTATTCTAAAGTATTAGGATGGAATAAACATGAGGTTGAGGCCTTTCTTCCCAGAGTGAAACACAGGGGAAGTGCCTGAAGGAGCTGCAGGTGCCCTCCCAGAGACCTCAGGCCCGTGGCAGGGAGCAGTGCCTAGAAGGAGAAAGCATGACACCTGGTGGAGACCCGGGGCCCGACAGCCAGGACCAACCGAGAGATGCCCACGGACTCCACAGGACCCAGCAGGTGTGTGGCAGGAAACAGTGACAGCCCATGGGATTTGACAAGTTCATGAGCACATGGAAGGGACCCTCTGACACCCACCAGAAATCCTAGAGGGACTTTGAAGGAGCCAACATCCTACAACAATTGATGGGGTAAGAGCCTATGGAATCGGAGTCAATCTTAATGGCAACTATCCCGGCAGGCGGGGAGACTGGTGGAACTGGGACTTAGCAGTGCCATGTTGTAACTAGCATGGTCTTTGTGAGGCACGTCTTCGGATCCTGCCTGCAAAATGGGTCGCCTCTATGTGTAAGTTTTCAATCTCCTTGAACCCCAGGTTTTCCATCTGTCAAGTGTCGCTAGGTTGGCTGCCTCCTGAGGACATGGAGCTCTGAGGAATACAAGAGACAAATGTCAAGGACACAGCCAGCGCCCAGCACACAGCAGGGCTTGATAAGTGGTATCTGGAGGCTTTGCCATCACTTGCAGCGGAATTATTCTCAGAGCAGTGTTAACAGACAAAGATATAGAACGGAGGGGGGGCGCAAAGGGGAGTGCTAGCCATTCAAGTGAGGTCAAAAGGGCCACTCGCAGCCAGGCTTTGAAGACTCAACAAGAGGTCTTTTCAAGTGGATGAGGAGGAAAAGATGATTCTAAACAGAAGGGGGAGGTTTTACATTAGGAAACAGTGTGGAATGCAGAGCACTCCCAGCTGTCCAGCAAGGCAGATGGAGGGGTGAGGGGGGAGGACTCCTAACTGAGGACGTGAAATGACCAGACAGGACTGAACACTCCAGCCACGAATGGGGAGAGCTACAGCTGGTGGGGGGGAGGGGAGGGCACTGATTCCAGAGTGCCCAGGGTCGCCTCAGGTTTATAAATAAAATGTTTTCTTTTCAATAAAAACAGCTCACTTAATGCATAGCCCAGATATTGGCTCAAACCCCAAATCCCACAAGCTCCTCAAGATTTTTGCCCATCCCCAGAAATCCACGTGGTCACTCCAGAGGACAGCTTCGCTCATTTCTTCCTTTTGTTTAGTATTTGGCAAACAGTCATGGAGAGTTTGATGTGTATCTGGCAGGTCCCAACACCAATAATAAAACAATTAAAAATGTCTGCCCTCATAGAGCTCACATTCCAGATGGATGGTGATAAGTGAAAAAATAGTGTGCCTGGTGAGGACGAATAAGCAAGAGATAAAACTCAAAACCACTCTCTTCCTCCCTCCCCGCTTCCTCACTTGCCAGTCCCCTCTCCGATGCAAAGCCCATGTCCTGTCTTTACCTTCCTTTGGTGATAATACCTTATGTGCACATCCCTCCATACCTAGTAGCATCGAGCTCAGCTATTCAGGGAAGCATCATTGTCTCCTGTCAATTAAAAAAAAATCAAACAACAACAAAAAACACACCTTCTCTATAAATAACACGGGCAATTAAATTGCTTAGAAAACCTAAGGATTTGCCAAGAACAAGCATCATATTGTTCCCACTTTAACTGGAAAGGTTACAAGCAATTCCTGTTTTTCAATCTGACTGTTAAAACCTGATAAGTTGGCTTATTTTTGGTAATGAAATCTTTGGACTGCCCCTGCTACATAACGTTCAATGGAGTTAACAGAGATCGGAGGCAAACATTGGAGACCCAGAGTAACTGGGCTCACAAGTTTCTCATTAGAGTGGGGATTGGGGGGGCGGGAGTTGATGGTTTTAGGAAATGAGGGCTCATCTGGATGTGCAAACTAGGGCTTCTGGCTCACAGGAGAACTAATAATAGCTCCATTTGGAAGCACTTCCCCTCAGAGCCTCGACACATTAGGCTTCTGATACCTGGTATTGTGTAGCCCTCGGGAAAATATTTTTGTTTTGAAGCTTGCTAAGCTGTTTTTGCTATGCGGGGTGATGCTAATAGAAACGGGTTTTTCTCCCCCAAAATGGTCCTTGTGGAAGATTTAGTGGCACCAAATAACAAGAGAACATGATCACCATTCTGCTGTCTGTGGTATATACAAATAGGGCCTGTGCTCCTTCATTGCAAGGCTTGTCTGGAAAAAGGCTACAGTATGGATATTCTTTGAACTGGTCAGCTCGTAAGCAGGCCCTTTATAAATTCTTGCACGTGTTAAGAAAGTATTTAAAATATGGAAAGAGTGCAAAAAAGGGTGGGTGGTACAGCCTTTACTTACCTACCGGGATGATGTTCAGCAAGAGCAACCTAGGATTCTTCAGGGACACCCCTGTGCTTGGCCCACCATTTACTATTATTTAGGGTTAGACACTGTGAATTACATGATCAATTAGAGACCAAACCTAGTACATATGCATGTTGTTTCTGTCCTGTAGAAAAAGAAACCCAGATATTACAGTTTGATTACCCCATAGGACATTAACCAACCAGCGGTGGCCCTAAGTCAGCAAACTTACCTCAGAATACTTTTTCCGATGGGCTGGAACCTGGCTCTCTATATCTTTTTGAATCAGCCCCACCATCTTATAGATTCCTTTACTAATGAGCCAATATTGGGTTTGTGTTCCTTCTATATTTGCATGAGTCTCGTGTTTAATTCTTTAAAGATGACACTGACAGGAAGGACACGCTATAACGAGAATGGGCACCAACAATTCCAAGCTTTACCTGAGCCCAGAATTTCACCATTAAGAAATCCCTCACCCTTTGTTCCTGGAATTGCTCCCTGCAAAGAACAGCCCTGCCCACATGACTTAGATAAGATGCAAGAATGTCGGTCTTGTTTACCTGTGACTAGGCCACACACAGACCTTCCAAATTCCCATTCCTTGCTTCGTAAGTTGACTTGCCTGTCGCCACTGACCGCTTAGATGAAATACATGCTCCCCTGAATTACCCAAAGTTTACTTAAGCTTTTCCCCTTCCCACAGCCAGACCTCCTCAGTTCTTCCCATGAATTGGCTGAAAGAAAGACATTCCTGCTCCACTGTCCTCTCCCACCACCTGCTCATCCCACTCACCTTCCCATGCAGCTTCTTCTAGTCCTGTTTACTCCTCCCTTTCAAAAAGCAAATGTCTCTGCCTGCCCATTGAGACACATGCAGACCTCACGGCCTATTCATCTCCCTATTACAGTAGGTCTTTCCCGTGAAGTCTCTCCTCACCTAAATCCGGATTTGTTCTTATTTGACCCCACCTGACTGTGCAGAGGAAGGAGCCAGGCTGATACTCCCTCTGCAGCCTACTCCTCTTCTAAAGATCCAGAGGTAGGGCCACTTGACATCCACGCAGCTAGCCATGTGTCTGATCCTGCAGAGGGTGGCAGATTTCTTACATATTTAGTGCATTCTCTGGAAAGTTATTTCCCAAAATGCACGTGGATCAGACACCAAGGACGTCCATCAGCTTGTCAGAAACCCTCGCTCTACCACAGACCTCAGGAATCAGAATCTGCACTATGACAAGATGATTCCTGTGTACGTGTCCGGGTTTGAGAGGCCCTGCCACAGAGCACAGGGGTCTGGCCCAGGCTGCTTCCCGGCCCACTCCAAGCCCTGGCTCCCATGGCTCTGTCCCCAAGAGCATGCATCCCAAATGGAAGGTCTTCTCCACACAGGGCGAACCTCAGTGGCTGCTCTCTCTCTCTCTCTCTCTCTCTCTCTCTCTCTCTCTCTCTCCTCCTGCTCCCTGGGGAACCCTCTTCTCCTGGCTTCGGAAGTGTAGCTTCAGGCCTGAGGCTGCTCTGCCTGGGAGGAGGGAGCTCCTGGGGTGAGAGCTACAGAGGACTCTGAGAGGCTGTGGGTGGTTTCGCATCTCCCTGGGGCTCTAGTCCGGGCTGTCAGACATGGGTTAGAGGTTTTACAACTTGGAAAATGTGTTCATCAGTTTTATGTTATTTATTAACAGAAACAAAAAGATCCCACCCATGGCTGAGCTTAGGGGAGTGGTTCTCAGAGTCCAGCTCGCACACTAGATACTGGTACAGTTTGTAACGCTCCAAGGGCCCAGAGTGAGGCCAAGGTGTGCACAGGGTGGTCTATGGCCTGCCAGCAGCCCCGGATTAAAATTCTCACTATGTGACCCCAGAAGCTGACATGTACTTTAAGACCTGGCATCCTGGTCCATCTTCCCTGATCAGATAGAGACAGGTATCCTGCCGTGCTACTTCACACCATGGGCCAGCATGAGCCATGCTAGGCACCTGGCAAGTACTGGATTCATTGGGGAAAAAAAATGGAGGGTGTGAGGCAATAATACTGTGTATCTCACAGGATATCTGAAAGGACAAAATGAGAAAAAGCATGAAAGATGCTTGGCACGCTGCCTGGCAACCATTTGGTGTTCATTAATGTTGGCTATTCTTATGAGTCTGCATTTTCATGTACAAGATTTTTTTAAAAGTGAAGCTCACCAATATTTATAGAGAAAGTCAGTTATAAATCAAGCCACATCTCATTGATTTACATTTGAAAATCTCACTTTTAAAAATGCATCCATGTTTATGCTTCCACAAAACACAATGAGAAACAGCTGTCATCTGGGCAGTGATGGGATGAGGGAGGCCAGAATGGAGCCCTTGACCATCGGTGGCCCTGCTGAGGTAAGCAGTGACCAGGGCCCCCAGATCCATCTCCAATGCCCACCACCCTCCGCTGCGCACACACTGCAGGTGAGGGGTGGCACTGAGCCTCACCCACAGGTAGAAACAGTTCCCCTGGGGCCACCATTCAGGATATGGGGCTTCCAAGGAGTCTGGCCAGTGGAATTTCCATGAAGAAGGGATTTCCAACCTGACAGAGAAGCATAAGAAGCTGCCTATGTCCCATGGGGTCACCTGCTCATTCTCAACGATGCAGTTGATGGATCCATCTCTACAGTGGCTCATCCCTACCCTCAGTGCATGACACTGGGTTCTCACCGTGCCATCAAACCTGGTGACTATCTCTCCTGGGAGGCTCTGCCCTCCAGGAACAAATGTGAAGGGAAGTTAACCAAAGCAGATCCCCGAAAAAATGGGGGCCTCCCAGGGCCTGGCGCCTTAGAGCTAGTTGGTCTCCACGCATGTGCTAGACAAGCAATTTTATATATATTTATACATATATCAGAATAAATGACTTTTCAGTCTGACACTGGTTAGTTTTTTGTACCCTAAATACATGCCAAGGTAGAGTTGCAATGGGGTGTAGGATGGGGGTATACGTGTCCCAGCCTTATTCAAAATCACACCCCTCACACACTTCCCCACCAGTCTCAGACCAATTTGTAGGAAGAAGATGGGTATTTGGAACCAGACCTATCTGAATTCCATTGTCACCTCCACCATGGCCTCTCTACGTGATGTTGGACAAGTTAATGAGCTGCCCAAGCCATGGTCTCTCACCTGTGAAAGGATGACAGTGTTCATTATTTGTCAGATCTTAGTAGGTAGGTTAGAATAACATGTAAATGTAAAATCCCCAGTGTTTGATCAATGGAAACTATAATAAGAATTGATTTTCAAGAGGTGAACTGGGATAGGGAAGGGAGGTAGGTAGGTCCTGGCCCTAGAGCTTGAAGGAGCAGGGTTCTTGGTGTCAGAGACAATGCAACGCCAGACAGAGAGAGAGACCCGATTTAGTACAGGGAAACCCCATCCCACCGCCTGCAGAGATGGCCTTGGTCCTCTCCCTGTGCCCAGGGCTGTTCCAGTCACCTCCAGTAGTTTCTCCTCTGCTTCTCCTCCTCCTAACTTTGGTACTTTATGAACATACATTAGATCATGCCACCCATTCTTCCTATGAAAACCCTCCAAAGCATCCATCCTATTGTATTTATGATAAAATCCAGACCCTTCTCAGTGGCCTCTGTTGATCTCAAGAAGGACTCCTCATGGTTAATTCATAACCAAAGTCATTCATAGTCATTGTCAGCAGAGGTCCCTGATGTAGGCTGCATATCAGTAAAACCACAACTGGGTTGCTAACACTCCTGCACTGTGCTTTTGCTGTCTGAGTCTAACCATATAAGAGAGCGGATTGTATTTCAACCAATAGGACTGAGACTTTCTCTATCCAATTGGAATTATGCAGTTATATCCTCATTAGCATATTCACCTACCAATCAGAGCAACACTATTCAACCAATCAGGGCAGTAATTTTTGTACTGATCAAACTATGACAATTTAGAGTCCTCATTTGCATAGAAATGGACCAATAAAAGACTGGGGGGTGGGCACTGATCTCCAATAGGCCAGCTTCTCCTCTGTCCCGGTAGAGTACATTTTCAGTTTTTATTGAGCTTCCCAGGCTAGAGCTGCAATGTTGATTGAGCTGCAACACCAAGGCAGAGCTGTCTGAGGGGAGTGGAGCTGTTCACCTGATTGGAGCTGTAACACAGGGGGTGCCCTGCCAGAACACCTCGTATCATAATTAAACTATAACACACTGAGCTGTTTTGCAGCTATTGTGTTCCCCAGCCCAACAAAGTCACCTAGGCCCTGGGCTTTGCACTGCCTATAGGAAGACGCCCTTTCATATTTCACATGGCACACTCCTCTCCTTTCAGAGACCCTTCTCTTCGGAAGGGCCTTCCAGAACACACCACCCAAGGTTTCTCCCTCAATGACCCTTCTCCTTCTCACTCCTTCACATCATCTCCCTCTGGGCCTGAACACATGGAGAGAGCAGAGCAGGATCTGGCCAAGAGCAGATTCAGGTGGTCATGACACCCCTATTCTACTCCCATGCCAGACCTCATGGTTGAGCACATACCCCAGACTCCCTGACCCCAACTCCCATCCAAAACACAGCCTTCTGGGACCCATACCTGTGCTCAGAGTTTTGAACTGGTCAAGCTCAGGTGTCAATGGGTGACCATCAGTAGATGGGTTGTTTCTCCCAAACAGCATTTGAATTTCCCAGGAGTTTTGGGGGTTTGTGTTGAAAAGCATTTTTGAGGGTGGGCATTTTAGGCACTTTCACATTCTCCTCTGTAAGGAGTTTGGGACCGAGGGCTTTTAGCCCTTCTTGACATAGTACCACAAAATATCCCACTTTGTGTCTGTCAGAGGTCAACTTGATAAATTGGCCAGTGATACCTGTGGCTAAGACCCAAGCCTGAGCTCATAACCCAAATTCCAGCTCTCTTTGCCTCAGCAGTGGTTTAAGGACTCTCAGCTTCCATAATACATGCCAGCTACTGAAGCCTGGTGCTTGTAATTCTAGAGAGTAGAAATAATTATAAACTTTGATACAAAGAGGGTTAAGCTCATAGGACATCATCACCCTTGACATCTCACAAAAAGTGCAAGGACATCAACGTCAGTCATGCCCATTCCAGGAAGCGGGTTCTCATTTTCTCTTTCCTTGTTCATTTATTTAGTTATTGGCCTAAGACAGTCCATGAAGACTGGAGTGACAACACTCATACTGAAAGGATGATATCAGCTTGGAATTTGTGCTGTCAGGATAAATAGAAAACCCTTTGCTATTTGACTACCCATCAAGAAAGTAATAGTTGCCCATAAAATGTCTAATAAAACAATCTGTTTATTCTAGAAGCTGCAATAAGAATCTGTTGCTTGTTTTCTCCAACCATCTGCTTGTTCTCCTGGGCGTGAGATGAAAAATTGGTTTAACACGGTCATAAAATCGCTGGCTGTATGCTGCACACTTCTGCTTCTTTTCACACAATGACAGCCCTGCAGAAACACAGCAGTTACCACACCACACTTCCCATAACTGTCCAGGCCATATTACAAATTCCCCAGGCATTTTTTTCTAAAAGCCTGTGGTAGGTAAAATAATACCCCGCCTTCCCCCAAAAGATATCCACATCTTAATCCCCAGAACCTGTATGTTAGGTTACATTGAAAAGGGGAATGGAGTCCTAATCAGTTTTTCTCAGTGGTTAGAACATTGACCTGCGGACTAAAGGGTCTCAGGTTCCATTCAGGTCAAGGGCATGTACCTCGGTTGCAGGCTTGATCCCTGGGCCCGATCAGGGCACATGTGGGAGGAAACCAATCCATATGTCTCTCTCACATGGATGTTCTCTCTGTGTCTCTCCTCCTCCCTTCCACTCTCTCTAAAAATCAATGGGAAACAATATCCCCTGGTGAAAATGAGAGAGAGAAGAGAAGAGAAGAGAAGAGAAGAGAAGAGAAGAGAAGAGAAGAGAAGAGAAGAGAAGAGAAGAGAAGAGAAGAGAAGAGAAGAGGGAGAGGGAGAGGAGAAGAGGAGAAGAGGAGAAGAGGAGAAGAGGAGAAGAGGAGAAGAGGAGAAGAGGAGAAGAGGAGAAGAGGAGAAGAGGAGAAGAGGAGAAGAGGAGAAGAGGAGAAGAGGAGAAGAGGAGAAGAGGAGAAGAGGAGAAGAGGAGAAGAGGAGAAGAGGAGAAGAGGAGAAGAGGAGAAGAGGAGAAGAGGAGAAGAGGAGAAGAGGAGAAGAGGAGAAGAGGAGAAGAGGAGAAGAGGAGAAGAGGAGAAGAGAAGAGAAGAGAAGAGAAGAGAAGAGAAGAGAAGAGAAGAGAAGAGAAGAGAAGAGAAGAGAAGAGAAGAGGAATGGAGGTGGCAGATGAAGCTCAGTTTGCTAAACAGCTGACCACAAAGCAGGGAGAGCACCCTGGTATCTGGGTGGGCCCAATATAATCACAGGTCCTTAGAAGCGGAAGATGGACACAGAGGAATCAGAGAGGACTTGGACAGTGGAAGCAGGCTCAGGGAAATGTCGTGTTGCTGCTTTAAGACGGTAGGATGGGGCCACCAAACAAGGAATGAATGAGGGCGCCTCTAGCAGCTGGAGAAGGCCAGGGAGCAGATTCTCTTCCAGAGCCTCCAGAAGGGCTCCTGGCTCTGCCCACACCTTGGTTTTAGCCCAGTGAGACCCATGCCAGGCTTCTGAACTACAAAACTGGGAAATAACCTGTTTCTGTTGTTTTAAGCCATTAAGTTTGTTGTAATTTGAGTACTTAGCCCTTTTAGCGTAAATCTAATAAATCAAACTTAGGACTGTAGGAAAGCAATGTTCTTTTAAGCATTGCAGTGCTGATTTATAAGCGTTATCACAATCCCCTGTACTTACCAATTTAAACTCGCGAGTCAGCAATTTCACATTTCAAATTTAAGCCACATGCTTGTATGTCTGATGTGCACTTTTACACTTTCCAAGATGTTTAAAACATATGGATTGCCGTGATGCTTATGAGACATTTTCTCAAATTCAGTGCGACTGTGCCCACTGTGGGTTGGATCTACCTGTGAGTCCTGGCCCGCACCTGAAGAGATCTGCTCTTTGTTGACAATCCTCTGGCACTCAGGACCCAGATGACCCACTTTCCCCTCACTCGCACCTGTATTCTGTTTTCCCACCTACACTGCAAGCTCCCACAGGTCGGGAATCTTGACCCTGGCCTTCCCTTTCCACCTGTACTCTGCCTGAGAGCAGTGCAGGCTTGATGGCTGTGTGCAAGGTGATCAGCCATCTGCAGAAGGGGCAATCATCACAACCATCCTCTAATTGCTGGTCAGGTCACTTTATAAAAGAAAAAGCCCAGGTACTAAAGTCTACATGGATGTTCACACGTAGCAGGACACCACCTTCCTCTCTCCCCTTAGAACCCAATGGGTTCAGGGCTGTACCCCACCTGCCCCCAGGACTGGTTCTCATCCGTAACATGGAGCCCACTTCCTCTCACCATTGATTGACTTGTGAATGTGGGCTTTGACCAATCAGTGCATGGCACCCTCTCCCATGGTCTAGGCAGACCATGACCTAAATTGGCCCAATCCCACTGGAAGGAGAGCCTGTTATTCCATGTTTGGGAGACTGATCCTCTCCCCCACCAGCCATGGAAAAGGGAGCACTGTGTCCTGATTGCAGCTGATAGCCATCTTTGCCTGGAAGGGGAGCTGGCCCAAGGGCAAAGTCAACAAAGAAAGGAGGAAGACATAGCCAGCATTAACAGAGGTGTAGGGGCAAACCCTGACTGCATAGTACACTAACTCTCCCCCATCACCACACACACACACACACACACACACACACACACACACACACACACACACACTTCTACTGTTTGATAATATGTCCTCATTCTTTAAACCAGTGGTGCTCAGGCTACAGTGTGCACATCAGAATCTCCTGCAGGGCTGATTAAAATGCCCATCTGGGCCCTCATATCCCCCAAAGTCAGAGCTGCTGACTCAGCAGGTTAGGGGCGGGGGGCAGGAGAATTTTTATCTCAAACAAGTCCCTGGGGATGTGATGCCTCTAGTTCAGGACATGCCGAGAGTTCCTGGTTTAAGCTTTGTTGCTCATGATGTACCTACAAAGTATTTTATGTCCTTCCCATGAAACTAATAAGTGGATAAGACTGAGAACCTAAAATAGTAAATTATGATATTTAGGTTATGATGTCTATTGATTCAAGCGCTCCGGAGTTTCTACAGTGAATTTTCTTCTATGCTTACTTTAACTTCTGCTAGTTGCAACTCCACTGGCCTCTGCTTCGATCCCCAGATAAGGAACACTTTTCCATGCCAACTGGGTCAGTTAGGAGAAGTCACATTTAAACATGAAAACAAAGAAAGAAAATTCAGGAGTGCTCTCAGGCTGGGGAAGGTGTGGGGACTCGGGCAAGTGGGTAGCATTGAACAGCCTTTCCTTTGTACCAAGCCCTGTGTCCTTCATCTCGCACTAGTGCACTCTTAATCCTGACAACAGCCTGTAAGGAAGAGGCAGTCAAGGCTGTCACTTTCTTTTTGCTTGGAAAACATATTTGATTCCTTAAAGAACCCCTCCCAAAGGCCCCAGATCTAGCACTGAGCTTCTCAGAACCTCATCTCCTGCATCTCCTCTACAACAAATGGCCTCAAACTTTGGGGTTGAAATGAATACTAGTATATGTTAAATTACATCATGTCAAACAAGCAGTGTGCTGAGAGGATGGGTGAGAGTAACAGTATTCATGTATTAGGGAAAATTCCAAATGTTTATAAAAGTGTAAGACCAGATATCACCCTCAGGAAGAGCAAGGATGCTACAGGTTGGAGAAACGCAAAGGGATTAGTAGGCCTGCTTTCCTTTTAGCTTGAAGAAAAAGGACACCTCTGTTCAACCTTTAAAATCTACTTTGAAGATCTCTTTCATCTTGCAACTGGCCCCTCATTTAGCCAGAAGCAGAAAGACAAAGCCTGAGTCACAGTTTGGGGCTTTGCTAAGCACTCCTGATGAACACTCCAGCCTTCTCCCTCAACGCAGTGCTGGTGTCACAGGAAGCCCCAAAGCAAGAGTGAGCCCCCACGCCTGACAGCTCATTGGTGCAAGAGCTCCCTTCGTTTTGAAACCCTGGGTCAGTGATGAATGGAAATTAAGTTGATACTCAGGGAATACCTCACTGGCATGGGCAGACCTCACAGATGCCGGGTCTCAGGCTGAAGAGTGGAGGTGAGTCCATCCTTCACGACTGGCCCTGCCCACTGAGCTGACACCAAGCCAAGCATCCAGGTCCTTTTCCTGCTACCCCAAAACAGGCTCTCCACTCCCCCAAAGTGAACAAGGCAGAACGCCCACTTTTCCTATGTAGCAGACCTTCTCCGTTGATGCGCAGCCTCTATTTCCAGCTCCACTTGCAACTACAGAGGCTAAAATGCCCACACGTGTCTACTCTATTGCCTTGCAGCTAGTGGGGGCCAGGAGGTAGGAGAGGGGGTGTGGAGTGCTTCCTGGGAAGGGCTTTTCCCTCCAGGGAGTTCTCTCTCTGCCTGCTTGCCATTGGCCATGGTACCTGGGGGCAGGAGCACAGTCATATTGCATCTCTGAGCTCAAACCTGAGGATAGGGCGACCTAAGATGGAGATGGCCTGCCTCCTTGGCCCACACGTTATCTAGACTGCCCACTTCCAGAATTCCTTATGAGGAAACAGCGAGTGTCTTTTAAGCCACAAGGGCTGATCAGGGTTATTTGTATGTAAACTGCACAAGGACACATGTTTTTTGTCTGAGTGGCTATGTCTCTGCACTTTAGGATTCTGCCTGGCACTTGGCAGTCCTGACCGTGGCCCATATGAGCCTGTTATGCTGTCAATCCTGCTGTGCTGCCCTCTTGGCCTGGGGAACTTGACCCCTGGTCAGCATCTGGTCCCTAATTGTCCTGACTCCCAAACATCCCGGCTGCACAGTCTGGCCCACCTGTGAGCCCCGGGATTGGCTCAGAGCCTCTGCAATGCTCCTCTGAACTGAGCTGTACATATCGTATGGCTGAGTCAAAGCCCTACCTCAAACTGTCCCAACCCCTCACCCAGACTCGGGGAAGTGAATGGACTCCCTGGTGTGGTGAGGATGGTCTCCTCCCTGCAGCTTTCTAAATCCAGGCGTCCTCACTAGGCGTCCTCACTAGCAGTCTTCCCAGGTGGTGTTTTTGCTGAAAGAGCCAAGTCCAATGAAAGTTCTTAGTTTTCAAAAATGAAGATCATTTTAATTGAGTGGTTTTGTTTGTGTTTCCGTGGCATTCCAGGAGCTTCCAATGTGGAGTAGAAGAACAGAGCAGGTGACTCAGTGACCCATGGAAAGAGAGAGCCAAGGCGGGAAGGTGGAGACAGGCTGCACACACATGGCCTCCCTCCAGGCAGATGTGCAGGCTGACAGCCATGTTGAGAGCAAGAGGGCATTGCTTCCCTCTTTCTTTAAGGTTCTGGGAAGGAGCAAACCCCACAGCACCCCAGTTGTAGGTGCAGCAGCCAGCGCCAGCCCTGCATGTGCCTAGGAGTAGCCCCTGACCAAGAGGATCCAAAGGCAGCAGCCAGTGGACAGCAGAGATCAACCTGAGGCCAGGCCACAAGGTCAAATACACGTCCTAGATGCCCTCACATTCCCGGAGAAAAATTGAAGGAGGAACTCTGGAAGGGGCCACGTCCATCTACAGACAGGGACAGTGTTGCCAGGATGGGGATTCCAGGGTGGGTGTCAGTAGGCACTTGCCTGCTGTTCTGCAAAGTGAGGCTGGTGCACTCACTCACAGAATAAAGCACGTGTCTGTGGGAATCCAGGGACCTTGCACCCAAAGAATATCTTTTATAGACTTACTTAAGACACCTACCTCAGAATCCTCCATGAAGCAAAGAAACAGGGAGGAAAGAAGGGCCCTAGAATGGGAAAGGAAGGGAGCAATGAGGAAGGATGGAGGAAAGACGTTGGCTGGGTTCGCTCCCTGCCTCCTCTCACTCTGCTGCTCTCTGCCTAGTCAAACATGGACAAGTCCAATCATTTAGAATTGAGGCAGGGAATGCTATGGAAGAATGCAGGCATTAGGGTGGCCCATATATGTCCTGTCTCCCCTCAGATCAAACCTCCAGTACATTCTGAGCCCCAAAGGGACACAGGAACTCATTCTGTTTCATCGCAAAGGTTTGGTGCCTCGTGCCTTACACCCTCTTGCTAGACACTGTGTTCTCTGCCTTTGTCTCTGCAAGATGGTAAAATATGCCACTTGCCCAATGTGCCTGAGGGGCTAATTAATCAGAGGGGCGACCATGAGACTAATTTCCTGGTTGCACAACCTCTACACAAGCAGGTCCCCAGCCCCAGGCACTAGTCTGCCCCTGACAAGACAAAGACCAGGCCCAGCAAACAGGAGGCTACATTGCAGGCACCAGCTGAGCTTCCCCAAAGAAGTGAGGATGGCTCAGGGCTTGCTGGGAAGGGCCGTTCTTCCTGATTGTGCGGCTGCTGAAACATGGCAAACAATAGTGGCTTTGTTCTGAATCAGCTCAGTGGCCAGCAAACCCTGCCTTCTCCCCTCTGGGCCAGGCACTGCCTCTGGGCGCCCCTCTCTTCAATTTGAAAATCAGGAAGTGGATCTCTCCCTCCCACCAGTTCCAAATGGCCTGGATTCTAGGACCAATGCCAACCGTTGCCAGCAGCAAACATAAACCCTGCAGGGGAATGAGGACAGGGGCACAGACTGGGTTTTCAACATGGACATTCCAGGTATGCCAGCCTCAGAAATTGAGGTTAGATGCTGTACTTAAGCACCGGACAAAATAAAATATGAAAATCAGGTCCAGTAATTTTTTTGGATATTTTTCCACTCAGCAAAAGCCCAGGATGTGTTTTTCTAAGCCCCTTTCCTCTGAAGTGTGTGTATTTTGAAGGAAGCGTAGCCCATGTGTTGCTTATTCGTGTTTCATGCAAAATGCTTTTGGGGAATATTTATTGGCGGTCCAAAATAACTTCCATTGGTTTATGTTTTTAAAGAAAATCCCTGAACTTAAAAACAGGAAGTCTTCTTTGGCTGAGTAGCTATATCCTTAAGCTCTATCCTTTTTTAAAAAAATTTTTTTTATTGATTTTAGAGAAGAAGGGAAAGGGAGAGATAGAAATATCAATGAGAGAGAATCATTGATCAGCTGCCTCCTGCATGCCCCCTACTGGGGACAGAGGCCCCACCCAGGAATGTGCCCTTGACCAGAATCAAACACGTGACCCTTTAGCCGCAGGCCTAAGCTCTATCCATGAGCCAAACCACTGAGGGCAAGCTCTATGCTTTTTTTTTTTTTTTATATATATATATATATATTTTTTATTGCTTAAAGTATTACAAAGGGTATTACATATGTATCCATTTTATCCCCCCGCCCTAGACAGTCCCCTAGCCTCCCCTATCACCCAGTGTCTTATGTCCATTGGTTATGCTTATATGCATGCATACAAGTCCTTTAGTTGATCTCTTACCCCACTACCTCCTGCCCCCCAACCCTCCCCGGCCTTCCCGCTGCAGTTTGACAATCTGTTTGAGGCAGCTCTGCCTCTGTATCTATTATTGTTCAAAAGTTTATAATGGTCTCTATTGTCCATGAATGAGTGAGATCATGTGGTATTTTTCCTTTATTGACTGGCTTATTTCACTTAGCATAATGCTCTCCAGTTCCATCCATGAAGTTGCAAATGGTAAGAGTTCCTTCCTTTTTACAGCAGCATAGTATTCCATCGTGTAGATGTACCACAGTTTTCTAATCCATTCATCTACTGATGGGCACTTAGGCTGTTTCCAGATCTTAGCTATGGTGAATTGTGCTGCTATGAACATAGGGGTGCATATATCCTTTCTGATTGGTGTTTCTGGTTTCTTGGGATATATTCCTAGAAGTGGGATCACAGGGTCAAATGGGAGTTCCATTTTCAGTTTTTTAAGGAAACTCCATACTGTCTTCCATAGTGGCTGCACCAGTCTGCATTCCCACCAGCAGTGCACAAGTGTTCCTTTTTCTCCACAACCTCTCCAGCACTTGTCGTTTGTTGATTTGTTGATGATAGCCAGTCTGACAGGTGTGAGATGGTACCTCATTGCTGTTTTGATTTGCATCTCTCGGATGATTAGTGACTTTGAGCATGTTTTCATATGTCTCTTGGCTTTCTGAATGTCCTCTTTTGAAAGGTGTCTATTTAGGTCCTTTGCCCATTTTTTGATTGGATTGTTTATCTTCCTTTTGTTAAGTTGTATGAGTTCCCTATAAATTTTGGAGATTAGGCCCTTATCAGATATGTCATTGGCAAATATGTTTTCCCACACAGTGGGTTTTCTCGTTGTTTTGTTGATGGTTTCTTTTGCTGTGCAGAAGCTTTTTATTTTGATGTAGTCCCATTTGTTCATTTTTTCTTTAGTTTCAAGTGCCCTAGGAGCTGTATCAGTGAAGAAATTGCTTTGGCATATGTCTGAAATTTTCTTGCCTTTGGATTCTTCTAGAATTTTTATGGTATCCTGTCGTACATTTAAGTCCTTTATCCATTTTGAGTTTATTTTTGTATATGGTGTAAGTTGGTGGTCTAGTTTCATTTTCTTGCATATATCTGTCCAATTTTCCCAACACCATTTATTGAAGAGACTATCTTGGCTCCATTGTATGTTCTTGCCTCCTTTGTCAAATATTAATTGAGCATATTGGTTCGGGCCGATTTCTGGGCTCTCTATTCTATTCCATTGATCTGTATGCCTATTCTTGTGCCAGTACCAGGCAGTTTTGAGAACAGTGGCTTTGTAATACAACTTGATATCTGGTATTGAGATCCCACCTACTTTGTTCTTTTTCAGGATTGCTGCAGCTATTCGGGGTCTTCTTTTATTCCAGATGAATTTTTGGAAAGTTCGTTCTAGATCTCTGAAGTATGCTGTTGGTATTTTAATGGGAAGTGCGTTGAATTTATAGATTGCTTTGGGTAGTATGGACATTTTAATGATGTTGATTCTACCAATCCATGAACACGGTATGTTCTTCCATCTGTTTATGTCTTCCTCTATGTCTTTTTTCAACGTCCTGTAGTTTTCTGAGTAGAGGTCTTTTACCTCTTTAGTTAAGTTTATTCCTAGGTAGCTTAGTTTTTTCGGTGCAATGGTAAACGGGATTGTTTTTATAATCTCTCTTTCTGAAAGTTCACTATTGGTGTATAGAAATGCCTCAGATTTCTTGGGGTTAATTTTGTATCCTGCTACATTGCCAAATTCATGTATTAAGTCTAGTAGCTTTTTGATGGAATCTCTAGGGTTTTGTATGTATAATATCATGTCGTCTGCAAATAAGGACAGTTTTACTTCCTCTTTTCCAATTTGGATGCCTTTTATTTCTTCTTCTTGCCGAATTGCAATGGCTAACACTTCCAGTACTATGTTGAACAGGAGTGGTGAGAGGGGGCATCCCTGTCTTGTTCCTGTTCTTAGGGGAAATGGTGTTAGTTTTTGTCCGTTGAGTATGATGTTGGCTGTGGGCCTGTCATATATGGCTTTTATTATGTTGAGGTATGATCCTTCTACTCCCACCTTGCTGAGAGTTTTTATCAAAAATGGGTGTTGAATTTTGTCAAATGCTTTTTCTGCATCAATTGATATGACCATGTGGTTTTTTTCTTTCAATTTGTTTATGTGATGTATCACGTTTATTGATTTGCGGATATTGTACCATCCTTGCATCCCTGGGATAAATCCTACTTGGTCATGGTGTATGATCTTTCTGATGTACTGCTGGATCCGATTTGCTAAGATTTTGTTGAGGATTTTGGCATCTATGTTCATGAGGGATATTGGCCTGTAATTCTCTTTCATTGTGTTGTCTTTACCTGGTTTTGGTATTAGGGTGATGCTGGCTTCATAGAATGAGCTTGGAAGTGTTCCTTCCTCTTGAATTTTTTGTAGTAGTCTGAGGAGGATAGGTTTTAGTTCTTCCTTGAATGTTTGGTAAAACTCCCCTGTGAAGCCGTCTGGTCCTGGGCTTTTGTTTGATGGAAGCTTTTTGATGACTGCTTCAATTTCTTCCATAGTTATTGGCCTGTTGAGGTTTTTAGCTTCTTCCTGATTGAGTTTTGGAATGCTGTATTTTTCTAGGAATTTGTCCATTTCCTCCAGGTTGTCTAGTTTGTTGGAGTAGAGCTGTCCATAGTATTTTTTAACAATCATTTGTATTTCTGTGGGGTCTGTTGTTATTTCGCCTCTATCGTTTCTGATTTTATTTATTTGGGTCCTCTCTCTCTGCTTCTTGGTGAGTCTGGCTAGAGGTTTATCAATCTTGTTTATCCTTTCAAAGAACCAGCTCTTGGTTTCATTGATTTTCTGTATTGTTTTTTTGGTCTCTATGTCATTTATTTCTGCTCTAATCTTTATTATCTCCTTCCTTCTGCTCACTCTGGGCTTTTCTTGTTGCTCTCTTTCTAATTCTTTGAGTTGTAGAGTTAGATGATTTACTACCATTTTTTCTTGTTTTTTGAGATAGGCCTGTAGAGCTATAAACTTCCCTCTCAGGACTGCTTTCAATGTGTCCCATAGGTTTTGGATTGTTGTGTTTTCATTGTCATTAGTTTCCAGGATGTTTTTAATTTCTTCTTTGATCTCATTGGTAACCCAATCAATATTTAATAGCATGCTATTCAGCTTCCAGGTGTTTGAGTATTTTGGGTTGTTTTTATTGTAGTTTATTTCTAATATTATGCCATCGTGGTCTGCGAAGACGCTTTTTATGATTTCAATCTTCTTGAATTTGGGGATACTTTGCTTGTGACCCAGTATGTGGTCTATTTTTGAATATGTCCCATGAGCACCTGAGAAGAACGTATATTCTCTGGCTTTGGGGTGAAGTGTTCTGAAGATGTCTATTAAGTCCATCTGATCTAGTGAGTCATTTAGGATTGCTATATCTTTGCTGGTTGTTTGTCTATAGGACTTATCCAGTGCTGTCAATGGTGTATTAAAGTCCCCTACTATGATTGTATTGTTGTCGATCTCTCCTTTGATATTTTCCAGGAGTTTTTTTATGAATTTGGGTGCTCCTACATTGGGTGCATATATGTTTACCAGGGTTATATCTTCTTGTTGTATTGATCCCTTTAGTATTATGAAGTGGCCTTCCTTATCTCTTGTTAAGGCCTTCACTTTGAGGTCTATTTTGTCCGATATAAGTATTGCTACCCCAGCTTTCTTTTCCTTTCCGTTTGCCTGAAAGATATTTTTCCATCCTTTCACTTTCAGTCTGTGTGAGTCCCTTCTAATGAGGTGGGTTTCTTGTAGACAGCAGATGTATGGGTCATGTTTTTTTATCCATTCAGCCACTCGATGTCTTTTGGTTGGAGCATTTAGTCCGTTTACGTTTAAAGTTATTATTGAAAGGTACTTGTTTGTAGCCATTTCTTTTTTTGTGTGGCTGTTTTCTTTCTGAGCTTTTTATTTCTTATTTTTATATCAGTCCCTTTAGCATTCCTTGCAATGCTGGCTTGGTGGTGACAAACTCCCTTAGCCTTTTTTTGTCTGTGAAGCTTCTTATTTCCCCTTCAAGTTTGAATGATAGCCTTGCTGGATAGAGTATTCTTGGATTCAGTCCTTTGCTTTGCATCATTTTGTAAATTTCAGTCCATTCTTTTCTGGCCTGATGTGTTTCTGTTGAGAAGTCATTTGACAATCTAATGGGAGATCCCTTGTATGTAACTTTCCGTCTCTCTCTTGCAGCCTGTAAGATTCTCTCTTTGTCCTGAACATTTGCCATGGTGATTATGATGTGTCTTGGTGTGGGTCTTTTCGGGTTCACCTTGTTTGGGACTCTCTGGGCTTGTGTGACTTTTTTCTTCCCCACCTCAGGAAAGTTTTCTGATATTATTTCTTCGAGTAGGTTTTCTAATCCTTGTTCATCCTTCTGTTGTTCTGGTACTCCTATTATTCGTATGTTGTTTCGTTTCATGTTGTCCCAAAGCTCCCTTAGGCTCTCCTCCTGTCTTTTAATTTTTTTCTCCAATTGCAGTACATTTTGGGTGTGTTTTGCTTCCTTGTCTTCTAATTCACTTATTCGGTCCTCCGCTTCTCCTAGTCTACTATTGATACTTTCAATGGAGTTTTTCATTGCAGCTATATCACTCTTCATTTCCTCTTGGGTCTTACTTAGGTTGTTGATTTTTTCATCTGTTTCTTCTAGCTTCTTCCATATGTTATCGATTTTTTCATCTGTTTCTTCTAGCTTCTTCCATATGTTATCGATTTTTTCATCTGTTTCTTCTTGCTTCTTGAAGAGGTTGTCGATTTTTTCCTCCATCCGGTTTATGCACTCTAGGATCCTTATTCTGAATTCTTTATCTGTCATGTTGCATGCCTCTGTATTACTTAGCTGCTTTTCTGGAGAGTCCTCCTTCTCTTTCCTTTGGGGGTTTCTTTGTCTACCCATGTTTGATCTCACTGACATATCTAGATGTTGAGTTGTTCAGTGGTTGCTCCCTTGGTGGCAGTGACTCCTTGGTCTGTGGTTGCTCTTCGGGCGGTTGCGGTAGCAGCTGCTCTTCAGTTGTCAGGAGCTCCTCTGGTGGGTGCTGTTCACAGCTGTGGTGGCTCTTCTGGCTGGTGGGGCGAGGTTTCACGTACAGCTGCTGTTCCTCAGCAGAGGATGTGGTGCTCAGGAGGTTGCTGTTGCTTGGATCTGCTGCATTGATTTAAAGGCACAAAATACAACACAACAAGGCAACACGTACCAGGCACTATACACAAATATATTTACGATATTAATAACCCCAATTAAAGGTGACCACCTGAATTAAGAGAATTAGGGGATAAGGAAGAAGGAAGAGAAAAAGATAAAAGAGAGAAAGGAAAAGAAAAGTAGGGACCAAAAAAAGGGAGTGCAAAAATGAAATTGGGAAAAAGGAAGGGGGAAAATAAAAGCGAGAAAAGAAAAGAAAAAAAAAAAGAGCGAAAAGAGAGAATGAAGTGGAAGAGGGGAAGAGACTTTTTATATGAGGAGAATACTCCTATAGAACAGCCATTAATCCCAACAAATTCCAGCAACAGCTCCTTGGATATGAGTGAAAACTAGAAACAACCAATAATATAACGATGAAAATAGAATGGTGAACACTAATCCCAAAATAAAATAAAGAAAAAATAAAATGGCACTTTAAAAAATGGTAAAATGGTAGCAGTAATAATACTGGTTAAAAATAAGAAGGTAGTAATTAAAAGGGTAAAATCAGGTGATGGAAAAAGAAGAAGAAAAAAAAAAAGAACAGAAAAAAAATTTTAAAAAAAATTGGTTTCTTAGTTAAAAAGTGAAAAAAGAAAAAAAAATTGCAGTAGTGAATGTCCTTCGTTTCTTCTATTCTTCAGTGTGGCTCGCCTTAGACCTTCCAGGTATTCAGGAGAGTGTTGAGATTCCCTGCGATATACTGTTCCTCTGTGTTGTAAACCACAGTCCTTATTTTAAAGCATGCCGCATTTATTTCCCAGACTGCCTTATTTTGTGTTTAGCAAAGAGTCAGTTTGTGGGTCAGCCTCTGGGTGGCAGTGTTCTGGGGTTGGCCTCTGAGGCTATAGGGCCTCTCTGTCCAGTGGAAGTTCACTGCCCAGAGCTGACTGCGTAATAGTTAGTTACCAGCGCTATGTTGTTGCTGGGATTGAAAATCCCCCTATAGGCCAGACCCTGTTAACTCCCAGGGACTGATCAGGTTATCTTAATCCTTGATCTCGTTCAGGGTGGAATCTGGGTGTGGCTGTGCTCCTTGCCTGGGGGCTGGGGGGAGGAGACTCACTCTCAGGAGCGGGTGGCTGCCCCAGTCCTGGCCTCAGGGGTGTCTCAGCACTCAATTCACTACCACCTCTCCCGGCTCCCCCTCTTTCCCCAGTCTCTCCCCAGATTCCACTCCTCAGCACACTCTCCCTCTCTTCAGCACAGGTGAGTGTCTGTATCCGAAATGTCCCATGAACAGGATTCAGTGTAAACAAACAAACAAACGCCGGCCGCGGAAACGGGGAAGGCTTGGTTTCTGTAAGCTTCTTCTCTTACCGGGACTGCATGGTCAGGTCAGCTCTTCAGGCTGCCCCCTTTAGGCTCAGTCCTCCGTGATCACAGAACCCAGCTCTCAATTTCCCTGGCGGCGCCAGGAATCCCGCGGTTCTCCTTTCCCCTGTCAGGGGCTGTGCCTGTCCCAAGGGACGCGGCTGTCTGCCACGCGGTCTCCCTCCTACTCTCTGGGCTCAGAGGTCAGGCAAACTTTCCTGCCCAAATCCCTGGGTTTTTTTTTACCTTTCCAGGGGAGTTCTGCTCTTCCCGGCTGCAAACCCTCTCACCAGCTGAGCAATTTCGCCAATTCGGTGTGAGTGTTACTAGCTTCAGCTTCCATTTGCTCCGGGACACGACCTGGGACACGTCTGCCTATATCGCCGCCATCTTGGTTCTCCTATGCTTTTGATAGTTTGAGAATTCAGCCTCCATGATGAGATCAGAGGTCTTTCCAAATTTCTGGAGGAATGTTGACTACTTCGTTGATCATTGACAAGCCATGATTGGTTCAAGCAGAGACAGTTCGATGAAAGCAATGGCCTGTGTCTGCCTATGACAGTTACCTGGAGGAGGGTGAGGAAGGGCCAAAGCCTATGAAAAATCAGCTTCAACCCATAGCCCTGACAAAGGCTTTGCCCCTACAATGTCTGTCCATGCCTTCTCCCTGGCCTTGAGTGGTAGGGACATGGCATTTTGGAGCTTGCTCTGGCAAGTCTAAGGCAATGCTTCCTTGCAACAAAGAGTAAGAAAATTTGACTTTGGCAGGATGTCCCCTCCCACTGCTCAATGGATGTGGAGCTGGGAAGACAAGAGGTGCAAGATGGCAGCCCAAGACCAATGGATGGGGTGTGGCAAATGGAGGCAGATCTGTGCTTAACCTCTGCCTCTGCCATTCTCTACCCCAAGGTCTTAAACTCTTTGGTTCAGTGCCATCATCTGTACTGCCTCATAAAGATACGAGGGTCAGAAATACGCATCTAAAATTCCCGGCACAGCTACAGGAACCTTTAGCAGACAACAGTGGAGAGACTGGAAGGCACCTTCCTTGTCAATGTGACCCGGTGTGCTGCGGGGTTCTGGGCCAGTTTTCAGAGGATACCTGTGCAGGTGCAGGCTCAGGCAATGAAGAGAGCCTGAAGCTCGCTCCTGAGGGCACTTAGATCTGCGGTCTCCAAAGTGGGGGCCGTGGCCCCAAGAGTGTGCAAGACGTACATGGCATTCTTTACACTTATTTCACCTGAATGTGATAAAGACTGTCTCCTAATACTTCGTGTAAGGATTGAGTCTGCACGGCCAAGCATTGCAACCACTGAAGCCCAGAAGTCCCTGAGGGAAGAGTGGGAATTCCCCACCCGGGAGAAGCAGGCTGTATGGTATGGTTTACAGGCACCTTGGCAGGGATTGCAATGCTATCGAGAGGGACCGTGCAAGTAAATCCTGGAGTGTCTGATGTGCTCAAGACAAAGCTGCTCTAGAGATGAGGTGGGTGATTTTCTTTTACAAAAAGGTGGGCACTTCTTTGGCTGAACTCTGAGTACAAGGGCTCATCACCAAGTGTGGCCTCAAAGTGTTTATGAAAATATAAACACTTTAAAGCTGTCTTTTCAAGGGAAAGGGGATGTATCAATACTGAATGAGAAATTCAGTACTTTTCACAGAAATTCATTGTATGGAGAGATAGAACAATGTGGAACTTTTTCCTTTTTATGCGATTTGTTACCAGAAAAAAATGTAAACCTGTCACTTATAAAGATCTTCATATCTTCACACTGAAAAGCTTGCACACAGAACTTTCTAACCTGTGTAGAAATTACCCAGTGTTTTGTAGATTTTGAAGCTGTTTGTTAAAAATATATGAAAATACAATGTGTTGTAAGAAAACCTTTTTGACATAAAAAGTAGGTGAATGGCCAGCTGGTGCACTCAGTGGTTGAGCATTGACCCATGAACCAAGAGGTCCCTGGTTTGATTCCCAGTCAGGACACATGCCTGGGTTGAGGGGTTGATCCCCAGTAGGAGATGTGTGGGAAGCAGCAGATTGATGATGTTTCTCTCTCATTGATGTTTCTATCTCTCTATCCTTTCCCCTTCCTCTCTCTCTAAAAGTCAATGAAAACAATGGCAAAGCTCAGTGGTTGAGCATCAACCTATGAACCAGGAAAGGAGGTCATGGTTCGATCGATTCCCAGTCAGGGCACATGCCTAGGTTGTGGGCTTGGTCCCCACTGTGGGGCATGCAGGAGGCAGCCAATTGATGACTCCCTCTCATTATTGATGTTTCTATCTCTCTCTCCCTCTCTGAAATAAATAAAAATATTTTAAATGAAAAGAAAACATTTAGTAGACCATTTTTGAACACATCTTTGGACATTTAGTAGACCTGTTAGTGGACATTTAGTAGACCCATTTCTGCACACATATTTGCATTATTGGTGAATGGGATTGAAGCAACCAGTGCTGTGGTTCTGGCAGTGAGGCTGCTGCATCCTCTTGGAGCTTCATATTTCCAGAGGGGTGGTCTCCAGTCAGGGCAGTGTAGACAACCAACGTGCCCCATGTTTAGGAGCTGAATTCTGCATCAGAAAGTGTGAATCAAGATTTATAAAATCAATGGAGCATGCTCAGTCATGTTACTTATCCTTCTAATACTACTTTAGTAAAGAAAACAGAGATTGTGTCCACAGTGAAAAACATTCACATATTATTTATTTCATCTTTGGTTTATGTTTATCTTTTTATTTTATGTTAGAGGTCCAGTGCACAGGTTCGTGCACTGGTGGGGTCCCTCAGCCTGGCCTGCACCCTCTCGCAATCTGGGACCCTTGGGAAATGTCAGACTGCTGGTTTCGTCCCAATCTCCACAGGTCCTGTGAATGAAATTTGTGCGGGGGTGGGGGGGTGTCTCTCAGCCTGGTCTGCACCCACTCACAATCTGGGACCCCTCGGTTAGGGTCCCTAGGCCTGGCCAGTGATCAGAGTCTATCGGGGCTTTCCTTCCCCCAGCTGCCACTGCTTGCCATCTGTGCGGCACTGGCCCCATGTTCCCCGTCACCGGTTGCCTCCCTCTGCAGGCAACAGGCATGGAGTACAATCTGTTGGCTGGCCTGGGCCTCCCTCTGTGGAGCGGTCAATTGCAGGGCTCCCAGATTGATTGCCTGCAGAGGGAGGCCCTGCCCACCTGGCTGGGGCTTTGCAATCAATCACTGCGCAGAGGATGGCCTGGGCCACCCTCTGCGGGGCGATCATGGGGCAATGGCGGGGCCCCCTGACCAATCCCATAGCACCACCTTGGCTGGCCTGGTGCCAATGCATGTCATAGCATGGTCGTCCGGAAGGTTGTCTGGATGGTCGTTCTGCTGTTCAGTCATTCGGTCAATTTGCATATTATGCTTTTATTATTATATATATAGGTATGTTTGATTATCAGCTAATATACTACTTCAGTGTCATGAATATAGAATAATATATATATATATATATATATATATATATATATATATATATATATATATATATATCCTATATAATAAAAGGGTAATATGCAAATTGACCCTAATAGCAGAAAGACTAGGAATGACTGGTCACTATGACACACACTGACCATCAGGGGGCAGGCGTTCAATACAGGAGCTGCCCTCTGGTGGTCAGTGCGCTCCCACAGGGGGAGCTCTGCTCAGCCACAAGCCAGGCTGACGGCTGCCAGCACAGCAGTGGTGGCGGGAGCCTCTCCAGCCTCCTCAGCAGCGCTAAGGATGTCCGACTGCAGCTTAGGCCTGCTCCCCACTGGCAAGTGGACATCCCCTGAGGGCTCCTGGGCTGCCAGAAGGATGCCTGACTGCCAGCTTAGGCCCGATCCTCTGAGGAGCGGGCCTAAGCCAGCAGGTGGACATCCCCTGAGGGGTCCCAGACTGTGAGAGGGCACAGGACCCCCCTGAGTGCACAAATTTTTGTGCACGGGGCCTCTAGTATATATATATATATATATATATATATATATATATATATATATATATATATTAATATTAATATATTAGAGATGAGCTTTCAGAGGTCACGGTGGCCCAGGTGGTTCCATTGAGTGGTGGCCACAAGGAGCCACATGTGATACCAGACTCTGGGCTGTCCAGAGCCAGACCATAGCCCAGAGAAGCCCACCTGTGCTCCCTGGCGATCACCTCACCTGAGATCTGGCCTGCCTGTTCCTTACTTGCTCTTGCCTGTACCTGAAATACATGGAGGTTATATTTTGATTAAAGGTCCAATATAGAAATGATACCAAGTTAGAACCTCAGATGTCAGACAAAGTAAATAAGTGCTGGTACCTAAGTAAGGAGGAAAAGGGACTCCATGATCAGGCCTGGGGGTGTTATTTCCCAGGTGTCTGTGGAGGAAGCACCTCCTGTTCTCTGCCCCTCCCCTGCCCCCCATGGCATCCTCACATGCTCTCCCTGCCATATAGACATTTCATGTGCACACACACACCACTTAGGTCTGTCAGCACATGAGGAGCAGATATTCTTCATGATTGTCTTAGTTGCCCAGAAAACTGACAATGAGATGATGGGGTAAGTGAAGGAAAGCAAGAAATGAACTTGAAACTTGACAGCTTACACTCTAACTCTGAGAGCACAACACTTTTAGACATAAGGGGAAGTAAGAAGTAGATAAACATATTTTGAATGAATAAAATAAAATAAATGCAGGCACATTCCCAGTGCTAGGCCCATGCAAGCATGTGGTTCAGGTGGACCGATGATGTGATGGCAAACAGAGATCCAGGTCCCTGTCCACGGGCCCCGAAGTTCCTGCTCATACACATCCCCTACCATGTTGGCTCCTCTCCCAATCCCATCTCACTTTCCCCACCTTCCCTCCTGCTTTCTGGAACCACCCCAGGTGTGCTACCTGCCCCAACGTTCTCCCTGGGGTCTGCTTGCAGAATAACCAAATTAGACACACACCATCAGGTCCAGTGGGCACAACTTCCCACCCACTGAAACCTGGAGGTGTGGTCTGAACGACCATGTGAGTTTCTTCTTCTTCCAGAAATAAAAATTGAGGAATGTGCTACCTGTGGCTTCACAGTGGTTCCCACCATATCTTCTGGAGGAATGTGCACCAGAACTGGGGAGGTGGAATTCCAGCAGCTGGAGGAAAGGTGCCACCAGCTCCAGAATGTGCCCGGGCGGGAAGCGGTTGTCTGACTCCAGCAGGAAATGTTTGCACCTTATCTACAAGACAGAACTTCCTGCCCCTGCCCACAGCCTGCCAGCACCTGGTGTTTTCCACCCAAGCCTTGGGGTCTTGGTCCCAGTGCCTTGCTGGCTGCTTGTTTGTTGCCAGCTGCTGGGGCAAAGTAGCTCTCCAATCATGGTGAACTTTCTGTGACTCCTCACCCCAGGAAAATCGCTGCCCTTCCAACCTTCCCTTCCCCCTTGAGGTTGGAGGAAATCTGGGCGCACTCTAGAGTCCCTGAGCCCAAGGCATCAGCACATTTATAGTCAGGACCACCTGGGACTTCTTCAGTCAGCTGCCCAGACACACTTCGTGGCTCCCCCTCCCTTCACCCTTTGTGCAAAAATGAGCTGGCAGTGTGAGACACCAGCCATTCCACCGACTTCATCCTGTGCCATCCTCCTCTGCCATCCGCTCGCTCTGTGACATTCGACAGCGCTTGGTCAGCCCCTGTGCCTGGCGATTCCAACGCCAGCTTCTCCTCCATAGCTCCCAGGCCTCCTCCACCACATCCTTCCCTCAGGCTCCACAACCAAGGTTTCTCCCTGGCTTCTCAACTCCCTTTGTGCAAGGGCCCGATATGCCCTTTCTTCTTAAAACACTGACCTGATGATAGGTTGGCTGCCAGGCCTTCTCGGGTCACAAAGCCACACTGAGGACCAGTGACAGGATAGGGCCTCAGATGGTTTTTGGAGACACATTTCAGCCTGGCCCAGCTGGACCATCTGGTGTTCCCCAAACAGGGATTGCTACAAAAAGTGAACAAAACGTGGAGACAAGTCAAAAGGTTGCCCTATGGTTCTCTGAAAATCATGCCAGAGCATCGTCTGGAGGCCTGCCTGCGGGCAGCAGACCCTCCAGGAGAGGTAATGTGCTGGTTCTGATGACCCTTCTCCCCAGAGAGTGAAGCTTAATTTTCCTTCTCTAGTATGTGCTGTCCTGAGACTTGCTCCTGGAGAGAGAACACAGCAGAAGAGATGGGATGTCACTTCTGAGATTAGATTATAAAAAGACTAGGACTTCCACCTAGGGTCCTCCTCCCCTCCTCTTGGTCTCTCTCTCTCTCTCTCTCTCTCTCCCTCTCTCTCTCTCTCTCTCTCCCTCTCCCCTTTCTCTCCTCTCCCCTCCCTCTCCTCCTTCTCTCTTCTTATCCCTCTCTTCTTGTCCCTGTCCCTCTCCCTCTTCTCTCATCACTCTCCTCCGAGGAAGCTAGCTGCCCTGGCTTGTGAGAGGCCCTATGGAGAGACCCTGTGGCAAGGAACTGGAGCCTTCTGCTAAAAGCCACCTGAGTAAGTTTGGACGTGAGTCCTCTGGCACCTTCCAAAAACTGCAACTCCAGCTTATAACTTGACTGCCACCACCTCAGGGATCCTGAGGCAGGACCACTCAGCATAGCTGCTTCCAATTCCTAGCACTCAGAAACTGTGAGCTAATTTTCCTGTTTTAGCCTACAGAGTTTGGGGTGCTCTGTTACACAGCACTAGATGACTAATTTGTTTGACTTACACTTACTGTTGATTAAGAATAAACTTTATAAAGTAGATGGTAACTTGATGAATATTGATAAATTGCAAATTATTCTGGCTAAGTAGATAACCTCAAAGATATGGGTTTCACTATTTTATGGGTCATTAACCAATTTTGTATCTAATTTTACTATCTTATTTTATTGTCCTTTTATCTACTGTCTCAATTCGTTTTTCAGATCTTTTGAATCAGTTTTATTACCCCATTGGTTCCCCTATTAATAAGCTAAATAAATATTTGAAACCAAAATCTTTGTGAGAAAAATGTGTTTTAACTATTTTGGATTTTACTTCAATGCACCTTTTTGTCTCTGCACTTTTGCTCATGCTGTACCGGCAGACTGGAACACCTTTGCTCGTGCAGACATCACATATACTGTATGGCTCACTTCTCTGTCCCTTCTCTGTGGAAGCCTTCCCTGACCTCCCAGGAGGAAGCCATTTCTCCAATCCCCATTGCCTTAGAGTTCTCCAGAGAAACAGAACCGATAGGAGAGACAGGTAGATGATAGGTATTTCTAAAGATATATCTATAGAGATAGATATTTATATCTATTGATCAATCAAGAAAGATTTATTACGAGATGTTGGCTCATGTGGCTGTAGAGGTGGAGAAGTCCCACAGTCTGCCATCTGCAAGTTGGGGGCCCAGGAAGGCTGAGTAGTTCAAAGTCCTAGAGCCAGAGAACTAATAGTGTAGATTGCAGTCCTGGTCTGATGGCCTAAGGACCAGGAACACTGAAGACAGTGGAAGACTGACTGATGCCTTAGCTCTGCAGGCAGGCAGAGTGAGCGAATCCAACCTTCCTCTGCCCTTTTGTTCTATCAGGCCCTCAATGGCATGAAAAAGGCCTACTCACATTGGGGAAGACAACATGCTTTATTCTATCCATGGATTCAAATGCTAACCTGTTCCAGAAACACCCTCACAGTCACATGCAGAAATCATGCTTCACCAGGTATCAGGGCATCCAGTCATCCAGTCAAGCCAACACACAAAATTAACCTTCACACCCTTATTCCCATAGTCCTTTGCTCATGATGCTACTGGATACCTCAGACAATAGGAAGGGGTCTTAAGTCCAAACCCAACATTAGACTCCCCAGCTTTTATTGAGGTAGTGAGGGCAGGCTGGCAGTGTCCTGGGAGCCTTTGAAAATAAAAAGGGTCATTTTCCAAGGAGCTGTCTACATATGTGCCAACACAAAAAGGAAAGATGAAGGCTCAGCCCGGGAGGAAGATGTGACTAAAAAATGGAAAAGGACTATTTGCAAGACCAAAAGAAATGTATCATCTACAGAGGGCAAGAGGAGTAAGTATGATGGGCAACTGGAGGTGTATAATGAGAGGCCAGGGGCAAAGAGGTGAGGCCAGGCACTCAGGAAGGTTGGCTGAAGCCCCTTACATGAGGAGATCCTGCTTATGCCTAACCAGGGCAGCTTCTCAAAGGAGTCACTGGTTGAAGCGATCATGATTTTCATTTATCTTAGAATCTACTCCTAGCACTTGCTACATAAATGCTTATTAATTAATATTATTTTGATTTCACTTTGTTGCAGCTTATCTTTTTTTCTCATATCTCTCATTTCTCTCTTCCCTTTTCTCCATCTATTTTTCTTCTGTTTGCTTTTCTATTTTTAATTTCTTTTCCATTTTTTCTTCCTATCCCATACAGTGGGGCCTTGACTTACGAGTTTAATTCGTTCCGTGACAGAGCTCGTAACTCAAATTACTCGTATGTCAAATCAAAAAGTGAACGAGTGAGACACGTGATGCTGGGCTGATGTTGTGGCGTTCACTGTGATGTTCGCTGCGCCAACTAGCAGTGGGGTATCTGAAGCTGGCTTGTAACCCGACTTTTAGCTTGCAACTCAAAGCAAAAAATCAGCCAAGAGACCGCTCATATCTCAAAAAATTCGTTAGTCGGGACACTCGTAAGTCAAGGCCCCATGTATATTATTTTATTCATTATTAACTTTTTTAATTATTATTTTACACACACATATATATTTCTCATCTTCTCTTCTATTCTTATTTTTCTCTTTCTTCTCTCCACTGTCCTTTTCACATTATGCTCTTTCATTTCCTCCTTTCTGTTTAATTCTTTTGATCTATTATACTATAGTATTCCTTTTTATTTCCCTTTTTCCCTCTTCTCTTTTCTTACTCTTTTTCATTGGTGGTGGATTTTTTTGGTTCTTGTTATTAGTTTTTAGTGTGTGTGTGTGTGTGTGTGTGTGTGTGTGTGTGTGTGTGTGTGTGTGGTTTTCAGTTTGGTCATGTTTTGTCTTTTCTCGTTCTGTCAGCAGCTGTGGTTGGGGTTGAGGCTCATAGCCAGCAAGCTTGAAGACTAAGCCCACCCATGAAAGGAACAACAGCAATCATGAGCCAGTTATAATAGGAGGGCATATATAACCCATACAAGAGACATTTCTGGAGCACCAGTTCAAAAGATCAAGGAGACTATACCACTGGGTCCTATAAGACACCAACTATGAAAGGCCAGCCCACCAAGACTAGGAGTCATAGCAGATATACCTTATAAATAGATACAAGCACAAAGATGCAACCAAAATGGGAGACAAGGAAAAAGGCCCCCAATGAAAGAACAAGAGAATTCTCCAGAGGAAGACCTAAATAAAATGAAGATAAGCAATTTATCAGATATAGAGTTCAGAGTAATGTTTATAAGAATGCTTAACAGCATGAAAAAAGATATAAAAACTATGAAAAACAACCAGTTGGAAATGAAAAATGACACAGTAATAATAAAGAATACACTGGAGGGAATGAACAGCCAATTAGAAGAAGTGAGAAAGCTGAGGATTGAATCAGTTAATTAAAAAACAGGATAGGAAAAAAATCACTCAACCAGAGAAACAAACAAACAAAAAACAATTACAACACAGGAGGACAGTCTATGGGAGTTTTGAGACAACATGAAACAAAACAATGTCCACACCATAGGAGTATCAGAAGAAGAAGAGCAAGGGTTGGAGAACCTATTTGATAAAATAATGGCAGAAAACTCCCCTAACCTGTTGAAAGAAAAAGTCACATGACTTCAAAAAGCATAGAAAGTCTCAAGCAAGAAGAACCCAAAGAGTCCCACACCAAGATGCACCTTAATTAAAATATCAAAAATTAAAGACAAAGAGAGAATTTTTTTTAAATATATCTTTATTGATTTCAGAGAGGAAGGGAGAGGGAGAGAGAGAGAGAAACATCAATGATGAGCAAGAATCATGAATTGGCTACCTCCTGCATGCCCCCAACTGGGGACTGAGCCTACAACCCAGGCATGTGCCCTGACCGGGAATCGAGCCAATGACCTCCTGGTTCATAGGTCGATGCTCACCCGCTGAGCCACGTTGGCCCAGCAACAAAGAGAGAATCTTAAAGGTAGCAAGAAAAAATCAGTTTGTTACCTACAAAGGAGCTCCCATAAGGCTGTCAGCTGATTTCTCAACAGAGACACTCCAGGTCATAAAGAATTTGCATGAAATATTCAAGGTAATGAAAAGCAAGGATCTAAAACCAAGACTACTCTATCCAGCAAGGCTATCATTGAAAATTGAAGGTGAAATAAAGAGCTTCCCTGACCAAAAAAAAAGGCTAAAGTAGTTTGTTACCACAAACCAGCCTTGCAAGAAATGTTAAAGGGTTTTGAAGAAGAACGAGGAGAAAGAGAAGGAGGAGGAGGAGGAGGAGGAGGAGGAGGAGGAGGAGGAGGAGGAGGAGGAGGAGGAGGAGGAGAGAGAAAGGGGAACATAGGCATAAAGAATAAAAATGACAATAAATAAGTACCTATCAATAATAACCTTAAATATAATGGATTAAATGCTCTAATCAAAAGACATAAGGTAACTGCGAATGGATAAGAAAACATGACCCATATATATGCTGTCTACAAGAGACCCACCTCAGAACAAGAGAAACACACAGGATGAAAGTGAAGGGATAGAAACAAATTTTTCAAGCAAATGGAAACAAAGACAAGGAGGGTAGCAATATTTACATCTGAAAAAAGTATACTTTAAACCAAGGACCAAAAAAGAAACAAAGAAGGTCATTACATAATATTAAAGGGATTGATTCAACAGGCGGATATAACCCTGGTAAACATATATGCACCCAATATAGCAGCACCTAAATATATTTAACAACTTCAGAGAGATCGATAGCCATCCAGGCACAGCAGGGGACTTGAACACACCACTGACAAAAAAAAAAAAATCAACAAGGAAACAGTGACCCTAAGTGACACACTAAATCAGATGGATTTAATTAACACTTACAGAACATTTTACCCCAAGATGCAGAATATACGTTCTTCTCAAGGGCACATGGGACATAGACCAGGTGGCAGGACACAAACTAAGTCACTACATTTTCAAGAAGATGGAAATCACATCAAGCATCTTCTCAGATCACAATAGCATGATGATCTATATTTTTTATTTAAAATTTTTATAACTAAGGTGTCCCAGAGGGAAAGTTTTAAAAAATTCTTTAGAGATTTTATACTTTGTTTTCCTTCTGGGTTCCATTGAATTTGATCAGATCAATTTGATTTTAAGACATCTAGAGCAGTGGTTCTCAACCTTCCTAATGCTGCGACCCTTTAATACAGTTCCTCATGTTGTGGTGACCCCCAATTTCATTGTTACAAATTGAACATAATTAAAGCATAGTGATTAATCACAAAAACAATATGTAATTATATATGTGATTTCCGATGGTCTTAGGCGACCCCTGTGAAAGGGTCATTTGACCCCCCCCCCCCCAAAGGGGTCATGACCCACAGGTTGAGAACCACAGTTCTAGAGGCTGGGACATTAATAAAAAAAAAAAAAAATTGACACCCAATTGTGACTACATTCAGTCAAACCCAGGAATACTCAAAGCTGCTTTCTTGTTTTTGTTTTTGAAGAGTTAGGATTCTTCTGAGTCTTCCAGGGTTCATTAGTAGCCCATCTTTAGATATGAGGTAACCAAAGTATTTTCCCTGGGCTAAACAGATTTAGAGCCTAGTTTTGATATCCATGTTCCTTTATAACTAGCTGCTGTGATAAGTATATTGTGTCCTTTGGGGAGTCTAGTAATTTTCTAAAGAATAATATGAAATCATCCACATATGGAATTAGAGTGGAATCTCTGAGAAATTTAACATCATTTAAACCAATTTTTAGTATTAAAGACATTAATTGGGACTCTTCATATATCCCTGGGGCATACTGTTGATGTGAACTTGTAATCTTCCTAGATGAAAGCAAGAAGACATTGACAGTCTTTTTTCTGGATTGTGAAAAAAGCACTACATTAATTTATTATCAAATAATATTGATGGTCTACAGGAATGGCTAATAACAAGGTATGTGGATTTGAAATCACAGGATGTCTGAGAATAACTAGCGTATTTATAGCTCTGAGATTTTGTACAAATCACCATCCTTTTTCATTTGGTTTCTTAACTGGAAGGATAGAATTATAAGGGCTCATATATGGAATTATACGGGCCCACTTTTAATGATAGTTTTAATTTTTCCAAGTGCAAGTTTATTTGGAAGGCAAGCCCAGGAGCCCAGTTAGGGGAGTGGGAAATTGATTCAAGAAGAGAAGACAGCAAATAAAGGGTGTCTCATCAAGTAAGATACCTTGAGGGCAACTGGGGTACAATCCTTCTGGGGAACTCTAAGAAACAGTGTGAAGCAGACAGCTGTTATAACCCTGAGAGATAAGAGAGCTGGGGTATTTACACACCCACTCCCTTCAGCTGCGGGTTGAGAGTTCCTCCTGGGCCTGTCTGTGGCCAGCAAAGCTGTCTCAGGCGGCCAGAGAAAGTCTACAGGCAAAGAAATGCCCATACAAGCAGTTGGAAGACTGGTGAATTGTTAATGGTGAGGAGACATGGGCAACACAGCAACAGATCCTACTGCAGTGACATTTACCACATTCTATCCAATGAAACTTTAAATTGCACAGATCAACTGAGTCATAGCACATACAGTAGGTCACTAATGACATGTCAAGTAGAAAAGTACTTAAAAAGTTAGAGAAGTAAAAAAGCAATACCAACAGAAGTTATCAGAGTTCCCTGTGAGAGGTGGATTTAAAACTGGTAGTATTTGGAAAAAAATTCTAACCACCTAACAATGCTCATCAGCTCAGGATGTCTCAAGTAGTCTTTACTAACCTGGTCAGACCCCAGGGTCTCCTGTTCCAGATAGCAGGGATTTCCATCAACTGAAACACCAGATAAGTCAGCCTTTCCTGAAAGGAGTCAGTCCCGAGAGCAGATGTGAGGTTCTGGGTCAGGGCTGCCTCCCCCAGTATCCTCCACATGTCCCCACAAGGCTGACCATGCCTCCCCCCCACCCCCACCCAAAGGAGGCTGAAGAGCTGTGGGGTCACCACCTCAGAGAGGTATTTCAGAACGCTCAGAGTACTGCATTCTAAAAGCACTGGCCAGATCTTAAGAAGCAGCTCACACAGGACATCCAAGAGGATGAGAAAATACCTGTGGTGGCTGCCTGCCTGTGTGTCCAAGGAGGAGGGAGCACGGACAAGGGAGGACTCAGATTTCTGTCTATGCCATTACAAGAAAGAAATGATGAGCTCTCCATCATCTTGGCTCTTCTTCTTATTGTCACCATGCCTATTTGAGGGACACTGTGCTACATGTTGTCCATGTTCTCCTTGCAACGTCATCCTTGTTATTCCTTAAAACAAATGCTGTGAGGTGGTTAGATTTGATAACTCACTACATGGATACAGAAACCACAGCTTTGGGAATGTGGGTTTCCTGCTCACAGACCCAGGTGTGGTAGTCATTCCAGAATTCCAATCCATCACCGTCTGGCCACAAAATCACCCCAAGGCTACATCGTCCTGCCTTCCCCGTGCCACATGCACTCCCCACTTGGAGTATGGCACAGGATGCGAGGTGGGGGACTTCACCCCTTTAATTTTCCCAAATCAATATGGGTCAGTTAAGTGAGCTGTGGAATAAGTTCTGCTAAAAGCCAGTAACTAACTAGTCCTAATAATGGTTCCTGTAGATCCCTGTTCTGAGATTATCTCAGGAAGCCAATTGTCCAGAAGACATTTGCACAACATGCAATGAGCCAAGCTCTTGCCTCAGGCTGGATTGGGCAAAAGCTAAAGTTTTGTTTCTATTACATTTTTTTTCTAATAACTAATCTTATTTATCCCCTATATCAGAGGTGTTCATTATAAGGAAATAGGCCTTGTGGACGAAAACAGGAGCTATTATGCTTGCACATGAAGCCTTAATTGCACCTGCTTATATGGTCCCCCTGGGCCTCGGGATACAGTGTGCCTGGGCTTGCACAGCCCACACTCAGAGCTGCTGGAAGAATGCCTTCTTTGTCTCAGGCCCATTTGAGTCAAGTGTTCCTTTTTGCTTGTGGTGTTAAGCGGTCTAACCGACACACTTTCCCATCCTTACACTTCCTCTTGTTTTTTCCCTATTTTAATGCATCACCTAGGACCTCCTAGCATCTGAACAGATGACAATGTGATCATTTCTTTATCACACCACACCTCCTGCTCTTCCTGTGACCCCAATATAAAAAGAAATGAAAGAATGACCAAAATTAAATATTTATACAGCAAATCCAATTGTATTGAAGCATTTAGGTAAAAATGTTCAGGTCATATCCTGGTGCATTGGCTTAATTTCGGATTCTGATTCTGTTAAATAATTTATAATTCAGAATATTTTATCTCTCCTATTTATTCTTTATACCCCCATCAGAACCTTCAAAGTTTGTGTGATAATTTGCATTAAACATACACTCACCCCAAAAGGTAAAATTTACAAAAATAAAATCAGATTCACCTTCCCAGCACACACACACACACAGATTAGACAATTAGAACAATGGGAAATGGAAATAGAAATACAGTTTTGCTAGCTGTTAAAAATTCTTAATTGCCCTAATTGTTAGTGTGAGATAATAGAAAATATATATAGGTCTCTGCCCTCAGTTCCTGCAGAGTTCCCGAAACCCTTGTAATTTCCTAAGAGATAAGAACACTGGGAAAATGTTTTGTTCTATTCCGATGACTCTGAGTGGACTAGAGGATGGGGGCTGGTCACCAGAAAGACCAAGCCATGATTGGAAGCTTGGAATTTTCACTCCAGAAAGGGGAAAGGGGCTAAAAGCAGGATTAATTGATCATGCCCATGTGAGGAAGCCTCCATAAAATTCTAACAATATGGAATTCGGAGAGCTTCCAGCTGGTGAACATATCCATGCACTAGGAGGGTGACACCCTACCCATAGCTCCACGGGGCCAAAACCTCCTGCACTGGCGATCCTCCCAGACTTCACCCTATGTATCTCTTCATCTGGCTGTTCATCTGTATCCTTTATCATGCCTTTTAATGAGCTGGTAAATGCAAATAAGGATTTCCCTGAGTTCTGTGAGCAACTCTAGCAAATTAGGAGAAAGCGGTAGTCAAATCAGACTGAAGTTGTGGATAAACTACTAGTAGTGATGGGCATCTGAAGTGGGTGAGAGCGGAGTTGTGGGACTGAGCCTTTAATCTGTGGGATCTGACACTGTCTCCAGGTAGATGGTGCCAGAACTGAGTTAAATTATAGGACACCCCACTAATATTGCAGAAAATTACTTAGCAGGGAGGGAGGTAAACTCACACATCTAGTGATCAGAGTGTCAGAAGTGAAACGTTCTGTCTTTGCACAAGTGTGGGGTAATGGGAGAATAAAGGGACACACAGGAGAAAGACTCACAGAATAATGGCTTTTTCTACTTACAATTAATTGATATGAAATTGAAAACTTAAAAAAAGTCTAATACCACACTAACAAATTTTGGAGACGTGTTGGGAAATTGTGAATTCTCAGACACTACTGAGGAGAGTAGAAATTTGAAGAACAGCTTTGAAGAGTCACTGGAAATATCAGGCAATTCTGACTATTGGGCTTGCCATGATTCAGCAATTTAAATTCTAAATGATCCAGATATAGACCTCTGAAATTCAAGCACGCCAAGATATGTGCATGGCATGTGTGCATTGGTCATATACCCCCGGTCGTCAGTGCACGTCATAGTGACCGCTCATTCTGGTCATTCCACTGTAATGGTCACTGGGCTTTTATTATATAGACTTGAGGCCTGATGCACAAAATTCATGCAAGAGTAGGACTTCCTTTCCCCAACTGCCGCACCAGCTTCCCTCTGGCACCTGGGACCCGGGCTTCCCACTGGCCATAGCTTATCTGAAATGTCATCGGAAGGACATCTGGTCTAATTAGCATATTATGCTTTTATTATTATTATTGATATCATTGGTGAATATCTTCAGCCATTCAGTAGTTTATCTTTTTATTTTGTTGATGGTTTCTTTGCTGTACAAAACTTTGTAGTTTGATGTATATTTTTTATGAGGATCAATCTTTAAAAAATGAATGGTGTTGAGGAAAAGGTAATATGTAGAGTTACTGTTTGATGGGGTCAGAGTTTCAGATTGGGAAGATTAAAAATTTCTGGAGATGGGTGGTGGAGATGGTTGCACAATGTCAATGTAAGAATGCAGAGAATTTTTATAAAAGTATTTGAGCCAAACTGATAACATATGCAGGGGAGCAAGTTTGCAAATGCTCCCAAGAATAATGGCTTTTCAGCCTCTTTTATGCCTTTAAAATTAATGAAGGAATAAAAGGAAGTTTACATGAAGGTGAGAGAAAGCAAAGTGGGGATTGGATTAAAGGACAGCTAACAAGATTATGTGCTTTCTTGAGGGTGGTTAAGGCTTATTTCAAAAGTGTGTTAACCTAGATGCACAAAAACAATGGACAGGGTTTGCTTAAGACAAAGATAAACCTTGTACAAAAAGGTTATATTTCTGTGGGGTGACTATGACTACCCACCATGCCCAGTTAGGAATTTATAATTGGATCATCCTGTGAGATTACTTTCCATAGAACCCCACTCTTTTTAAGATTTTTTATTGATTTATAGATTAAAAGGAAGAGAGAAGGAGAGAAAGAGAAACATTGATGTGACAGCAGAACATTGATTCACTACCATGCCCCCCACTTGGGATAGAGCCTGCACCCTGGCCATGTGCCCTGACCAAGAATTCAATCAGCTATCTTTTGGTGCATGGGACAATGCCCAACAAACTGAGCCACACTGGCCAGGACTTGATGTACTTTTCAGTAAAGTTTGAAATACTTTATAACATTAAAAAGTGAATAAATAAAATTAGCATTAAAATAGCACTACTGAACCTTACCCTAAGCAATCCCCTAGGTCAGTGGTCAGCAATCTCATTAGTCAACAGAGCCAAATATCAACAGTACAACAATTGAAATTTCTTTTGAGAGCCAAATTTTTTAAACTTAAACTATATAGGTAGGTACATTGTTATTAACTTAATTAGGGTACTCCTAAGGCTTAGGAAGAGCCACGCTCAAGGGGCCAAAGAGCCGCATGTGGCTCGCGAGCTGCAGTTTGCCGACCACTGCCCTAGGTGAACAAGCATCTTCTAACATCTAACATGCAGATTATTAAAGAGTTTATAGCATTTGTGCACACGTGTTCATTAGCTTCTGACTGGTTATAATAGTCTGGGGCATCGCTCACAGAAGGCAGGCAGAATATTGGTGTTGAGGACAAGCTGTTCCATGACATGACCACTGCCAGACCCTGCCTGACCACTGCCAGACCCTCCTGCTAGATCCAGGTAGATTCAGGCCAGAACAGAGATCGCCTCCAATAAATCTCCTCAGAGACAGTCTGACCTCTGCCCTGTACCCAAAGTATGCTGGTTCTTAGAACTGGCCCTCACCCCCCCACCCTGGGCAAGTATGTAAGACATTTCCCCCTTATCTGGGGTGAGTGGTGCCCCAGTACTTCTATCCATTTTGCCTTGTTCTATAGAACTCCTTTGCGCCTGCCATGTGGGGCAGAGGATATCCATGCCATCTTGCCACCACCCAAGATGTGCCTTGTATATAACACTAAACCCCATTAAGTAGTGGTGGAGTTGTCAGCCTCTTTCTTCGGCCTCTCAGCCTCAGGGAAATTATACAGATCAAGTCAGTTGACCAGGTATTCGAGAGGAACAACCCATGTGCTTTGTCTTGACTCTATAGCTTTTGTGAAAGTAGTGAGGACAATGTCTGAAAATGGAATCATGTTGAATTCCAGATGTGTGGGGCCATCCTGCTTGTCACAAAGCTCTCCCTGGCTTAAGCTTTGCTCGCAGTATTCTGTTGAATACTGCCTCCGGTTGAACACCTGCAGTGGGCTGAGGAGAGTGGAGAGATGTCATTGCCATCAGGCCACCAGACCAAGAATCTCTGGGCTGAGAGCTGCCACCACCCAGGCACCTGGTCTCATGCTTCTCCACCCAAGCTTTTTTAAAGCACTATCCGTCCTTAGCTTTGAGATTTGCTTTCACACCTGCTGCAGGAAAGAACTGTCTGAGTGATTGCAGAAGCAGAAGTCTCCTGAGAGTGAAATAGGTACAGGGGGCTGACCCACACCCTTCTTGATCCTTGGGGTTAACCTGATGCTCTTGCTGGACAGTTCAGTCTAAACCAGAGTTGGCAAAAAAAAAAAAAAAAGCAGATGATAGATATGTCAGGCTTTGTGTGCTATTTGGTCTCTGTTGCAACTAGTCATCCCTGCTCTTGTGGCCAGAAAGCAGACATAGGCAAAATATAAATGCAGGGTGCTGCTGTGTTTCAAAACTTTACTTATGGACACTGACCTCTGAATCTCATATAATTTTTGTGTCATGCAAGATTAATATTCTTTTGACTTCCCCTCCCCCAACCCTCTAAAAATGTAACCACATGCTTTGCAAAACCAGGTGTCTGGCCAGATTTGGTCCACGGCTCATAGTTCTCTAACCCCAGATCTAAATGCCCACAAAGATCATTGAAATTAAAACTACAAGATGTCACCACGAGGTCCATGAGAACAAGAAGCAGCTCATAGGACAGAAGAGGGCAGTGGGAAAGGAAGAAATGTAGACTTTCCCCTCAGAAACCGTCTACTCTCCAGGGTTGGGCTAATTTTTCACTCTCCACCAAGTACAGGAGCAGGAGCTGAGACACCAAATTCCAACAGCGATAACAGCTGACATCGGTGCCTCTTCTTGTCACCATCATGGACCTTGTGGTTGGTCTTTCCTGCAATCTGTGAGGCAGGTGCTGTATGGTCCTCCTCATTCAGATCAGGAGGCACAGACACAGTAAGGAACTTGCCAAGACCACACAGTTTACGAGGTAAACTCAGCACTGGGCACCGGTGGTCTGGTCTCAACCTCTGTGTCATTCCCACTTCCATGGAACAGTTCCACGATTCTTACTTAGAAATGTGTTAATGCTACCCTACCTCCACCCAGAGTTCTACCGTGTCTGTTCCATTGCTTCTTTCTGAAGTATTTCCCCGCCCCTTCTCAGGCCCACGGGCCTGGTAGAACATTTGGAAGTCTATGTCCAGGCTGCTGTGTGACTAGAAGCTGCTGCTATGGCTCATGACCCTGGGTACCATGTGTGCCAAGCTTAGTCTCACACACACACACACACACACACACACACACACACACACACACACGTGTGTATGCATACGCAAGCGTGCAGACACTTCCCTTCCCCCCTGTCCCCTCTGTGCTGGGTTCATGCTCCGTTATGGGAGATGATTAGGATTGGATCAGCGGGCAGCCACGTGGGGATTAGCACGAGTGTAGGGCCCGTGAAGCCTCTGGCCCAGCTGAGGCAGCAATGGGGAGCTACCGCCAAGGTCAACGGTGGAGGCCCTAGAGTGCTGTGTTCACTACCCCTGCTGCTACAGCCCTGATTCTCACCTGCATAGCTGCAGTCGCCTCCTGCCTGCTCTCCCTGCCGCTGCCTTTCTGCCACGCACATTTCTACTCCCGTAGGTAGTGCCTGAGAACTCCCAATTCCCCACCCATTCTCTAAGAACTGGATTCTTGAACTTTTCATTTTTGTCACTTTGCCAGAAATGAAATTGTATCTTATTGTTTCAGTTTGCATGCTGTCTCTACTCTTAATCAAGGAGACAAAAGTATCCCCTCCAGTTGTTCTCCCTGCCTCAGGCCTTTGCACCTGCCATTCCCTCTGCCTGAGTGATTTTCCCCACATGTCCACACGGCACTTCCCTCTAATCCCCAGTCCTCCTCTCACCTATCACTTATGCGCTAGACCAGTGATGGCAAACCTATGACACACATGTCAGAGGTGACAGGCGAACTCATTTTTTTGGTTGACTTTTCTTTGTTAAATGGCATTTAAATATATAAAATAAATATCAAAAATATAAGTCTTTGTTTTACTATGGTTGCAAATATCAAAAAATTTCTATATGTGACATGGCACCAGAGTTAAGTTAGGGTTTTTCAAAATGCTAACACACTGAGCTCAAAAGGTTCGCCGTCACTGCCCTAGACCTTAGGACCCCATGTAGAGGAAGACAGGGTTTTCCTCCCCAAAAGACCAAAGGCTCCCTCCTAGAAGCTGCTTGGCTTTCATTTTCTCCCCTGCAGTACCGCGATACTTTTGTGAAAATACAGCACAATGTTCCCAGCAGCAGAGGTACAGGGGGAACCGCATGATCGAGGGACCTGTATGTGACGTTCATGTACAACCAGGGCAATCTGTGTCAACAGTGGAAATAACGGCAGGACACGAGGCTTTCTCTTGAGGTTGAAAAGAATGCCCGGAGCCCCAGTGGCTGTCTCTTTTGGAATGCATTTCCATGGAAGTTAAAATTCTCACCTTTTGAGTCTTTATTGTGCTGAGCTTGGCTTTGCCCATTTAGACGATATGTCTTGTTCACAGCTCTCAAAAATAAGGCTTTTAAGCCTTGTGGCACTTTCAGCCACGGTGAAGCAATAAGCAAGTGCCCTACACAGGGCTGGGGCTCATAGGTTATGCCCTAAAGAAGGTGTGACCCGCCCACACCTGGGGGGCGGGGGGGGGGCACAGCCAGGGCAGGGATCAGGAAGCCTGTGGGATGGGCAGAGCGGAGGCCACCAGGAAGGGAGGAAGAATGGAAGGGACGCTGAGCTGAGTGTCTCCTTGCAGTGAGCGTGGCTCTCCAACACTCCCTCGCTGCCACCTCCCACCTCCAGTCAGCTCCAAGGCCCGTCTGTCCATTCTCACTCCTAAGTATGTTCCCAACAACCCACATTCCCTCTCTCTCAGCCCCAGTCCAAACCATGATCCTGCCAGGACTACAGCTTTTTTCCGGGCTCTGCATGGCCTCTCCCTTCCCTGTCCTCCAGGCTCCACTGAGACCAGAGATCTTAAACACGGGTGGGACTCTAACTCAGTTACTGTTATAAAAACTCAGGAAAAATGGGGATGTCTTTGTCCTCACTCCAGGCGTTTGTGACTGTTGTTCCTTTACCCAGTCTCCCCCCTGCCCCACCCTCCCTCTCCACCTAGCCACCACACCCTGGGACGCTTCCTTGCCCCTCTGACAGTCAGTCTCTTTTAACCTCGGCACTCTCTGTGGTACTCATCTCCTCCTGCGGCCCATCTGAGTGCAGCAGAAGCTGCCAGCATCACCTCACACCTGGTAATTGGCCCTTGCCCTCTTCCAGTGTCCTTGCTTGCAATTCTGTGCTGACAGCTTTCTTCCAGAGCTGCAGGTGTGTGCATACATGGACACAAAGTGTGTGCACACATACAGGTTCACATTCAACAGACCAGAGGCGCTTGTAAATCACCCAGCAGCAACCCTCACCCAGCGACTGTGAGTGGTGTAAAATCCAGGACCTCTTTGGCCCTAGGAAGGGACATTGCTGAGGTGTGTGTGTGTGTCTGTGTGTGTGTTTGTGTGTGTGTGTGTGTGTGTGTGTTTGTGTCTATCTGTATATGAATGTGTTTGTGACTCTGGGTCTGTATACACACATGCACTGATTCTTGAAATCTCACAGGACTGAGCTCTAGATACCCATACAAGCACCTACCCTCCCCCCTTAACCTCCTCACCCTTACCTGTGCTTCCTGGCATCACCTCTAGTACAAACCACTTGTTTAACCCAAACTCACCAGCTCAGAGGACAGACCCGGCACCTGCCTGGCTCACATTTGAGCCTGGTGTCCAGTTTAGGGACTGGCACCAAGACGGCCCTTGGGAGGAGGGTTGAGTTGTCTGAATGTCTGAACACCCTGGTCCCTGCTGGCCTGAGTTGGCAGAACATCCCTTCTTGCCCACGAATCCCTCAGTGGTCAGCCTTATGTCCTAGGAGATGCCCACAAGTCCCATAGTCTAGAGCTGTCCCTCTCTGTCCTAGCCTTTCCTCCCTGGTCATAAATAAGAGAATCAGACTGAAACAGTCTGCTGAATGGCTATGAACTACCTTGTCTTTATGGAGTCCCAGCATTGCTGCACAAATCCTAACAGCTGTTGAATCCATCAAACAAAGGATGATGACATTTGCACAACAGTTTTATAAATAAGAATGTCTATAATCTGTATCTATCTATCTGTATCTATAGATACAGATAGATAGATGATAGATAGATAGATAGATAGATAGATAGATAGATAGATGATAGATAGATAGATAGATAGATAGATAGATAGATAGATAGATAGATATGCCTAAGAGACCGAACACCCAAATGACTGGTCGACCAGTCGTTATGATGCGCACTGACCACCAGGGGGCAGATGCTCAATGCAGGAGCTGCCCCCTGGTGGTCAGTGTGCCTTCTCAGCTGACCAGACGCAGGGCCTATGGCTGGCCGCCACAGCCGGGAGACTGCAGCAGAGTGGCAGCAGGCACAGCAGGGCCGGGATGAGCAGGAGTGGCAGGCAGGACCAGCAAGTGGCATTGGACTGCTGGTTTTGGCCTGATCCCCACAGGCTATGCTGAGGAACCCCCCTCCCCATACACAAATCTGTGCACCAGGCCTCTCATAATTAATACCAACAGTAGCACAGTTTTGTAAGGTTTGCATTCATCACCTGAGGTCACCACACACATCCTCAGAGATGAGGTTTGCAATCCCATCTTACAGACAAGAGACAGAGTTCTTGAGACACTTGCTTGGCTCCCTCCCAAGTTTTTGGCCTGTGTCGCCAACACCAGGCTCTTATACCTGTTGTTGCTTTTTGGGTCACTGCTCTGTAAGAATTGGAGAACACAAATATTTTCTAAGACACTAATATAAGAAAGAGATGTGTGTGGTCCTTCTATTGAGGAGAACGGAATGGGAGCAGGGGACAGGCTGCAGAGGTAGTTCCTATATAACAACATGATCCGCACAGAATAGCCACATGCCGAATGCAGGTGGAGCTGGGCCACTTAGTACGTCTGCATCGCAGCCTGAGGCTGGGCCGAGTTTTCACTGAGGATTACAGGAATGGTTTGGTCTTAGAAGTCATCCCTGGCCACTCAGGCCCTACACGGAAGCATATTGCTTCTGCTACCCTTGCTTCCCCTCCTGCCTCTCTGTCCACTTTTCCAGAGCTTCGGTTGTAGTTTGCAAAATCAGTGCCAGGGTCAGGGCCTTAAATTTGGTCTGAAATTTTGGGCTCCACCTTTTGGCAAAAGACCATGGAAGTTGCCTTTGGTCTACCCCACAGGACATTGTGGTCCAACCCTGTGTTTTTCAGAAGAATTTGCTGAATTTGCGATCGCTATCTCCAGGGCTGACTGTGGCTGGGTGTGAAACAGCAACTCTAAGCACATAGCTCATATTCACTGGAACACATATACACCTTTACTTTAGCCACAGCATTTGTTCAGAATTTGCGTTAATACTTGAGAAAAATCTTCTTTATATCGTTTTAGCCCTAGTCGGTTTGGCTCAGTGTATAGAGCGTCAGCCTGTGGATCAAAGAGTCCTGGGTTCGATTCCAGTCAAGAACACATACCTCGGTTGCAGGCTTCTCCCCAGCCGGGCCCTGGTTGCAGGAGGCAACCAATCGATGTGTTTCTCTTACATTGATATTTCTCTCTGTCTTTCCCTCTCTCTTCCACTCTAAAATTCAATGGAAAGATATCCTCAGGTGAGGATTTAAAAAAAAAAAAAGAGAGATTAGATTTAGTTAGCCTCCGAGTTTCACTGGTTACTTCTTGTAGTGCAGGATGACCCGTGGTGGTTCACATAATAAGGTATCAGCCTCTGTTCCTGATCACACACCTGGAACAGGACTCTGGATTTCAGGAAATCTCCTTGATCCTGGAAACAAAAGCAGATGTCTTGTCCTAGCACCCATCTTTCTGACACAGCCCATCTGCATACAACCCCTAGAGGATTCAGCTGTTTTCTGAAGTCATAATACTTAGAATTTTGCCCGAGACTCAAAACTCTGTGTCCTTTTGTTATATACTTTAGTGGTGGTTTCTCAGCTCTGGGATGCGGGAGTCCAGAGGCCTGTGCTTCATCCACAGGCCACTTAGCCATGTTTCCTGCCTCTTGGGGAGTGTGAATGCCACATCTGTCTGGCCAGCTGTGGACATTCAGTGCAGGCTCACATTTCAAAGAGGTGGAAACTTCTTGGAGTCACAGCAGATCTAGGGTCTTGAGTTCCCTTGGGGTAGTTGAAACTCCTCATAAGCCTTTGGCCAGACTTTTCAGCAAATGACATAGTCATCTTGGAACAAAGTCCTCCTCACCACAGGCTGTGACTTTTAATCACCTTGTCCAGTTCTCCTGTGTTTGATCCCCGCTGAGGGGCCTTGGCAGCTAGAGCCTCCAAACTTCCAGCAACAACCTCAGGAGGTACAGGGCCAAGTGAGTGAGGTGGTGAGGACCTCCCCCTTCAAACCCACCAGCAGGGAGCCACTGGGGTGGATAGGGTCAGGTGTTTGTTTGCCAGGGTCCTTACCAACTTCGGGAATGTCCACCCTGGATTTTGGCTTTACTGTATTAAGACCCCTCAAGAGAATGGACCGTGGCAGAACCTGGTGTGGGGGGTTGGGGAGAGTCTGTGTAATGCACAGGCAGGTGGTCCCCACACAGACCCCAAGTGAAGGAGTGAAGAGGATGCTCTAACCTCTGAGGAAGCAGAGCAGATTCCAGCAGAGAACCTGTGTCTGGATATCCCAGAGGCCCCCAGTGTCCCTGGAGCACCCCTCTCTGGTGCCCCGCCTTGGCCTTGCCCTTACTGAGCCAGGTCTGCCCAGAACTCTGCCACACCAACAGCCCACCGTGCTCCGCAACCAACCAGGGTGCTTATGTCACTGAGCAATGATATGCATTGAAAAGATATATTATAGAGAAAACCTGTCTTTGTGTAGAAGAAGATAGAAAATGAATAATCTTTTTACAAAAATAAGTTCATTCTGTAATCTATTTTTCTCACCTAGCAATTTATAATTAGTTTTTAATCAGTACCTGAATATATTGCAAAAGATTCAAGCTACATTAAAATGAGCGGAGTCCCCTCCCCATAGGCCTCACATTCACTTATGCCCCATTGGCTGTGATTTCACGCTGGTAAACAGTGCTGCAGTGGACATCTTCCTGAGGCCTCTGGCATGCACTGGTTTCTCCAGCGTGGACCCGGAAACGTAGAACTGCTGAGTCAAAGATTGTGTGCATTCTCTATTTTAATAAATACATCAAAATGTTCTCAAAATAGCTGTACTGATTTGTTCTTCCCAAATTGGAGCAGCTGTTTTCCCACACCTGCTAACATGTGGAATCATCATACATTTACTGTTTCCCAGACCAAGAGGTGAAAATTATTATCTCATGGTGGCCTGAGTTTGAATTTCCCCGAACACCAGTGATGTTTACATTGGCTGGTGAGTTTCCTCTGCTGTGAATACCTCAGACATATCCTGGCCTCTATGTTGTTAGCCTTTAAAATAAATTTTCAAAATTTATTGTTGAAAGTATTACAGATGCCCCCTCCCTTTTTTCCCATCGACCCCCTCCACCCCACACTCGCTCCTCCCGGCTTTCACCACACTGGTGTCTGTGGCCATGGGCTATGCATATCTGCAGATAAGTTCACCAGGGTAATCTCTCCCCACCCAGCCCTGTCTTCCCTCTGAGATCTGTCAGTCTGTTCCACGCTTTTATGTCTCCAGATCTATTTTGTTCATCAGTTTATTTTGTTCATTAGATTCCACATATGAGTAACATTATGTGGTACTTGTATTCCTCTGACTAGCTTATTTTGCTTAGCATAATACTCTCCAGGTTTGGACAGTTACATGCAAAAAAAAAAAAAAAGAATGAAAGTAGACCATGAACTTACACCATGTACAATAATAAACTCAAATTGGATAAAAGACAAATGTAAGCCATGAAACAAACAAAAAATTAGAAGAAACCATAGGCAGCAAAGTCTCAGACATCTCTTGTAGCAATATGTTTATGGATGCATCTCCTAGGGCAAAGGAAACTAAGGAGAAAATAAACAAATGGGACCGCATCGAAATAAAAAGCTTCTTCTGCACAGCAAAAGAAACCATCAAAATGAAAAGGGAGCCCCCTGTATGGGAGAACATAGTTGGCAATGACACATCCAATAGGGGTTAATTTCCAAAACATATAAGGAACTCATACAACTTAACAAAAGGAAGACAACAATCCAACTTAAAAATGGGCAAAGGATCTAAACAGACACTTCTCCAAAGTGGACATACAGAAGGCCAAGAGACATATGAAAAAATGCTCAGTGCTACTAATCACATCCAAGAGATGCAAATTAAAATCATTTTTTTTATTCTCAGCCAAGGATGTTTCATTCATTTTAGAGAGGAAAGAGGGAGAGAGAGAGAGAGAAAAAAAAAAAACATCAATGTGAGAGAGAAATATTAGTCAGCTGCCTCCTGTACAGTCCCCAACCAGGGAATGGACCTCCAACCTTTTTGGTGTATGGGACAATGCTCCAACCAACTGAGCCATCCAGCTGGGGGTAAAATAATTTTTGAACTTTTTTAATAGTCTGTATTAAATGTGTATATCATGTAGGTGTCATATAAAATGTAAAAAGCTAGGAAAATAATGTCATAACTTTGCTTATAATCCCTTTAATCATAAAAAAATATATTTATTTATTTTTATGTAATCCAATTTTTCCACTTTTTTAATAATAATTTTTATGGATTTGCTTTATTTATATCAATGTTATATGCATTCCAAATACAGATTTGTTTTTATACTTACTTCTCTCTCAAAAATACATTCTACAAATATTAATAATATAAGATATAAGAAGAATTGGATTTTCCCCAAAGATATATCTAAGTATTGTAATTGAATTGAAGTATCATGATTGAATATACCAAAATTCCCCACATATTTGAAAAGCTCCTTTCACCATATGCCATCATTGTGTTGTATCATGTGTACGCATGCCAAAATCACATTGTGTTTGCTCTTTTTCCTCAAGTGCCTTTTGTATTGGTTGAACCCAATGCCTGTCTTTCATGGGGCCAATGTGCTCACCTATGCATTTGGGGTTGTGCTGACTTTAGCCTAAAGCAGGAGCTGCACTACAGGTGCTGGATGTAGTTGAGATAAGAATGCTGCCTTCTTCCCACTCCTCCTTACTGGGTATAGGGGTGCCTGTTGCTCTGTCCCTCGCCCCACAGATAGTGTCTCACTGAGGAAGGGGCTGATCAGCTAAGGCTTTCAGATGCAGTTTCCCACATAAAACTCCCTGAAGGACATTGGGTGCCTCCACCAGCTTCTTGCACCTCTGAGCTGAGAACCTCCAACAGCTCCTACCCTTGAGGCTTTGCCCTTCAGAAAGTATTAGGGCTGTGGCTTCCTCTCTGCTTTCTCTCTCATAAATTCGTCAGAATTGGGGACCCAACATAGTTTTCCCACATATAAGAATTAAAGTTTGTTCTCATCACCCATGTAATTGGCTTTGGATGATCCAATCGTCTCATCCTTCTGGAATGTGCAGCTCTGCATCACCATCGCATAGACTCCCACCTGTATATAGTGTACAATGTATTAAACAGTGTATCCAATACATGTCACTTCTGTTTTTAATATTTTAATCATCATCATGAACATCAGTAGGCACATAGCTTGGATCACTTGTTATTTCTTATGATACATTCTTAGAAGGAAATTCACTGGGTCAAACCATATGGCCATTGGTATTGCACATGACCATAGATATTACCAACTCATCATCCCGATTAGTTACGTCTGTTTACATTCCCACCATCTGTGGAGAAAACTTATTTCTTACACCTTCACCACTTAATTAGGTCAAGCTCTCCACTTTATTTTATTTTATTTTTTCCTGCCAAATGGGTTTGACCGAAGTCCAGGCCCATTCATAGACATTCTGATGCAGAATGGAGGCAGTGGTGCTGATGAATGTTGAAAGCTGGCACTCCAGAAAACAAAAACAAAGTCCCAATTTGTACGGTTTGCTGATTTCTGTGGTATAAATGCTCCCACTGTGGCCAGGTTACCAAAATGATAGCACTGAATACACAGTAGAAAAGAGATATGCAGAAGCCACCATTATATAATATTCTGGCCACATAGATAAAAATAGTAAAATTAAACTTAAGAGCATAAATAATGGAAAATTGTAAAATAGAAAGTGATGCCTTTGGGGTAATTATTTACCTTCGTTTTAATGTGGTTTATTAACTGTGTGTTTATATCATTTACTTTTTTAAATATGCTTTTATTGATTTCAGAGAGAAAGGGAGAGGGAGAGATAGAAACATCAGTGATGAGAGAGAATCATTGATCAGCTGCCTCCTGCACACCACCTACTGGGGATTGAGCCTTTAACCCAGGCATGTGCCTCTGGCCGGAATCGAACCCGGGACCCTTCAGTCCACAGGCCTTCTATACACTGAGCCAAACCGGCTAGGGCTAATTTACTTTTTAAATAATAGCTGTAGTTAACAACTGGCTCGCGAGAATCCTGAAAGCTGAACAACTGCTTCTCCATGAGCAGGTCCGTGGAGGCTCCAGCATGCCCAGATGGGCCAGGGCTGTCCTTAAACACCACTGACACCATGTTCTGACACTGCGTCTGGGAGAGTTCAACGCCCTCTTTCTGCTTTGAAAAGGCGTAATTTCCATATTACACAACCTAGGACAAGGAGGCCACTCTGGATCAAGCAAGGAGGTGCCTCCTCCCACAGCTGTTTGGGAATTTGGAGCCTCTGCAGGCCAGTTCCTGTAACTGCGATGCCTCGCCTAGCTGCCCTTCCATTGCATGGTTTCTGATAACGCTAAAGATCTGTCTTTAATGCGCCAAGCCCTCATGCAGGGGAGTATCTGAAAATAACCATATGCCAAGAAAGTGGCTTTATTTTCATGTGAGCAATGAGAGAAAGCTAAAAGAAAAGCTGGGATTGCAGGGCAGATCATCATCTTAAAATAGAGATGCCATTGAAAATGCATAGAAAGTGCTGAACAGATTAAGTGCTCAATTCACGGTGACTCTGACTGTCCTATCTAGGGCTTGCTGAGGAAAAGGCCACAGGTTAAAGTATCCAGGAGTGCACATCCTCATGCGTGCCACTCTGCATTTGCCATTAATAACAAGAACAACTTGGGAAAACAAATTTGAGCCTTCGGCCCTGGCAGCCTATTCCAAACATTTCCATCCTGTTCTTTCACACAATTCACCATCCTCTGTCACAGTCTGTCCTCCGGTGTCACTCATCACTGATAAGACCTGGAAGGCATTACTGACCCTGGGAGCACAGATTTAATGGACACAGAAGCAGTTGCCTCTGGCACCAGTGAAACCAGCAAAGATGGGGGAGGAGATGGGCCCAGCCACTCCGGTTTCCTCCAGGCCCCGCCCTTCCTCCTGGCTGAGCACAGTTGGCACCACACCCCTCCCAGGAGGAAGAAGCTCATTTCCAGGCTGGGCTGCAAGATATGCCTTTTCTGGCTCCTTCACGAGGCAAGGGTCCGGGTGTCAGTCCAGGGAAATGCTGGCCACTCATCTCTGATAGAAAAAAATGAAGCCCTGGCACTTACTATGGGCAGAGAACCCATCCAGTTGCTAAAGTGAATAGCATTTCCATATGGACAGCTTTTCTTCACATCCCCATGGCCAACATCAAAGCCTGCAATCACATGGGCCTTCATGGTTTCTACAAATACGTAGCAGAACCTTACTTCATCTTGGTGCTCACAGAGCCCATGGCCCTAAATTGACCACACTTCCATCCTCAATCTACAGATGAATAAGCTGAGGCTCAGAGCAGCTGCTAAAGAGGCACAGCTAAGTGTCAAAGCCTGGACTCAGATCCATCCAGGCTCAGCACTCCTTTAACTGCCCCGTGCTACCTAAGGAGCAGTTTCTATCCTGTGTACCTTGGTCAGAAGGGGACACAGCCACCTTCCCTGCGTGAAGGGTCCCACCATCATGCTCACTTTGATGAGGAAAATAAGACATTTGGCCAGGGGGGTGTGGGGAGGTAGACCAGCAGCCTTACTCTGTATTTAGTTAATTAGTATCCCTAATGCACATTCCTGTTAGCCTATAGTCTAGTCCAGCCGTGGGCAAACTATGGCCCGCGGGCCGGATCCGGCCCGTTTGAAATGAATAAAACTAAAAAAAAAAAAAAAAAGACCGTACCCTTTTATGTAATGATGTTTACTTTGAATTTATATTAGTTCACACACTCCATCCATGCTTTTGTTCCGGCCCTCCGGTCCAGTTTAAGAACCCATTGTGGCCCTCGAGTCAAAAAGTTTGCCCACCCCTGGTCTAGTCACTGCCCCTCCTTAATTATCTGGTCTTGCAAGACCTGTTTACCTAAATACTCACATTTTACAGAGGCCATAAACCATGAACAATACACAACCCCCTGGAGGGGTTATCAGCTCTGGCGCCAGGCCAGGCCTTTAGGTGTGGTCTCATGGCCCCCATCCCAACACATGGGGTTTTTTGCAAAGCCCGAAAAAGGTCCGGAAGTCTGATCCTTATTTGGGGGACAAAGGAACCAAAGGGTATAAAGAGAAAGCTTCCTCCATATTGGTTTATTCGGGATTTGGAGAACTGACCCCCTGAGTCACTGTACTAGTACATGTGAAACATCTGAAAATAAATGGGTTTTTCCTGTATCTCCGGGTACTCCTGCGTATGTTTTGGTCGCCTGGTAAATTCTGTAACAACTTCACAAGGGTCACATCACAGGTTTCTATAACATTAAACATATTTGCATCTGAGGATCAAGGGGCAGCCTTTCCCAGTGAAGAGAACTTGGACTTGATCATATGTGGGATGCAAAGCTGGTATAATAACCACAAATCAATTAGGTTGATATGCTGCATAAACAAAATGAAAGATAAAAATCATAAGATTATATCAATAGATGCCGAAAAGCATTTGACAAAATCCAATATCCATTTATGATAAAAAAAAAACTCTCAGCAAAGTGGGGATAGAGGGAACATACCTGGACATAATGAAGGTCATATATGACACACTCACAGCTAACACCATACTCAATAGTGAAGCTAAAAGCTTTTCCTTTAAGAAGAGGAATAAGACAAGGATATCTACCTTCACCACTTTTATTCAACATGATATTGGAAGTCCTAGCCACAACAATCAGATAAGGGGAAAAAAAGGCATTCAAATTGTAAAGGAAGAAGTAAAACTGTCATTATTTGCAGATGACATGATAGTGTATGTGGAGAAGCCTAAAGAATCCACCAAAAAACTATGGAAACTAATAAATGAATTTAGTAGAGTAGCAAGATACAAAAGTAATATTTAGAAATTGGTTGCATTTTTATACACTAATAACAAATGATCAGAATGAAAAATTAGAAAAACAGTCCAGTTTACAATTGCATCAAAATTATGTATATATGTATATATGAATAAATTTAACCAAGGAAGTAAAAGACCTCTACTAGAAAAATTATATAAGCCATTAAATAAAATATTGAAGAAGATACAAATAAATGGAAGGCTATAATATGGTCATAAATAGAAAGAACTAACATTGCAATGTCCATACTACTCAAAGCAATTTATAGATTCAATCAAATCCTTATCCAATGGCATTTTTAACAGAAATAGAACTAAGAATCCTAAACTTTATATGAAACCACAAAGACTCTGAATAATCAAAGCAATCTTGAGAAAAAGGGATTACACTACTTGATATCAAGCTATCCTACAAGGTATTATAATCAAAAAGCATGGTACTGGTATAAAAACAGGCACATCGATCAATGAAACAGAAGACAGAACCCAGTAGTAAACCCATGCCTACATGGTCATTGACAAAAGAGGGAGGAATATACAAGGTGGTAAAGACTGTCTCTTTAATAAATGGTATTGGGAAAACTGGACAGATACATGGAAAAAAAGTGAAACAAGACCATTTTCTCACAACATATACAAGAGTAAATCCAAAATGGATTAAAGACATAAATTCTGAAACAATAAAACTCCCAGAAGAAAACATAGCCATAAACTCTTTCATATTGCTTTTAGCAATATTTTTTTAAATATGTCTCCTCAATCAAGGGAAAGAAAAGAAAAAATATAAAAATAGGACTACATCAAACTACAAAGTTTTTTTCACAGCAAAGAAAACCATCAACTAAACAAAAAGACAACCTTACTGAATGGCAGAAGATATTCACCAATGATGCATCCAATAAGGGGTAATATCCAAAATATATAAGGACATTATACAACTTAACACCAAAAATAACAAACAATCCAATTTTAAAGAGCCTAAATAAGCACTTCTTCAAAGAGGACACACAGATGACCAACAGACATATGAAAAGATACTCAACATCAGTAATCATCAGCAGAATGCAAATTAAAACCACAATGAGATCTCACCTCACACATGTCAAAATGGCTATCCTATATAATAAAAGCCTAATATGCAAATCGACTGAACGGCAGAACGACAGGTCGGCGGGGGGCAGGGTCAGCGAGCAGCAGTGCCAAGCCAGCCAAGGCAGGGGCCAGCGGATAGAGGGAGGAGATGGCGATCAGGGGGTGGGGCTGGCCACTCACCAGCAGTACCCTGATTGGCCCTCCAGTCACCTCCTGCAAAGGGAAGCCACCAGCAGTGGCAGCAGGATGATGGGGGTTGGGGCCAGAGCTGCCTCCTGGTGGTCAGTACGCTACCACAGGGGGAGCGCCACTCAGCCACAAGCCAGGCTGACAGCTGGTGAGCACAGCAGCAGTGGTAGGAGCCTCTCCCGCCTCCGCAGCAGCACTAAGGATGTCCAACTGATGGCTCCCAGACTGTGAAAGGGCGCAGGCTGGGCTGAGGGGAACACCCCCTATGTCCCACCCCCCTCACCTCCCACTCACCACCCCTGCTGCCGGGGTCCAACCCCAGCGGGTCCAGGGGTCCCCAAAGGTGTGGACGGAGTCGGCGAAGAAGGAACGATACAGAGATAGCGTTCAGTTGATCATCATAGCCGGGTTCGCTTGTCAGGGTCTCCAGCCAGGTTCTGTACAGGTACTCCAGTCAGGTTCAGTGTCCAGGTTCCAGTCAGGTTCTCCTGCCAATCTCTGTAGTCAGGTTCAGTCCAGGATCCCTTGCCATGTTCTCCCGCTAGGCTCTGTCTCTAGGCTCCGAGGCCAGTCCCTCTCCAGGATCCTCCAGCATGCTCTCTCCAGTGAAGTTCTTCTGTCTCTAGAGAATGTTCTGTGTAGGTTCTGTGCCTAGGCTCTGTCTCTCTTGGTCCTGTCTTCCAAGCCCTGTGTCCTTAGTTCTGTGTTCTGAGTTCTGTGTGTTTCTGTCTTGTTACAACTGTATTTATACCAGTTGATTCAATCCTATCAATCTCTATTACAAAGGTTAGGGCGTTTCTTATCTCCATTCCAGGGAGAAAAGATTATGGAGTTTAAGCATGATTGTTCGTAGTTAAATTGATTAACTACCCGCCTGGCACTTAGTTAAGGAGTTTCATCCCCTCCCTAACTTCAGGGGAAAATCCCTACCTGGGGATTCAACCTTTCTCGGAGAGGTGACCTTGGTTAAAACACAGCGCCAAGAAGGTGAGCAAACATATTAAGAACCCTATGCTATATATGCCAGGTCCCTTGAAACAGCAAGGATGGACCGGCTCCCGGCACCCTGCTGCCCTCAAGTGCACGAATGTTGTGCACCAGGTCTCTAGTCATCAATAAATCCACAAACAACAAGTGTTGGTGAAGATGTAAAGAAAAAGGAGCTTTTGTACACTTTTGGAGGGATTGTAAATTGGTGTAACTGCTACGGAAAACAGTATGGAGTTTCCTCAAAAAATTAAAAATAGAACTACCATATGCTCCAGCACTCTTCAGCACCACTCCGATTTCTACTGTATATGTGCCCATCTCCCTGGTCTCCCCCCAACAATCCAGTATTGGGTGGGGGAAGGGAGGGGCGTGAATCCCCTTGGAGGAGAAATGCTGTCTGTGAAGCTCTAGCTTCCTGCGGAAGCTTCCCAGGCGACCATGCTCATAATGTCTGGCTTCCCTTTGCTCTCTTCTCTTTATTCATATTAATAACTCGCTAATCATGATGATAGCAATTGTATTTGAAATAAGTTTTGCTCAAAATGTGTTCTTTAAATGTTCCTAAGAGAATGGGGCAGAGGCCTTTTAAGAAAGCGGTGTGAGTGAAAACACAAATCAGGGAACCAGTTTCAGGAAAGGAAATCCTTTGGGAGCTGGGAAAGCATTCTTTAGGAAGAAGGGATTGGAGTCCTGGGACAGAACTGGAGGGGCCGCAGGCTCTGGGAGTCAGAGGAGGGCCCACGGGACTGGACCAGGAGAAGGCATGGTGACAGGAACAGCACTCTGAGTGAACGGCCAGGCACGGCTTCTGTGGCACTAGCCCATTGCCGCACGAGGCCGTGTTTGGTGTAAGCAAAGCTTTTTGTGTTTTCTTTCTTTGTTTTTCTTTTCCTTCCTAAGGGGGATTGAGAAAACATTGGGTTGAGAGTGGGAATTGGGGAAACTGTTTATTCTGCGCAGCTCTGTACCATTTCCCGGCTTGCAGACCTGTGCCAATAAAGCCAAGAGATTTAGGAAACAAAACAACTAACCTCAAAGCACAAAGACAGAGCCCCGCAGGTCCAGAGACAAATAGCCTTGTCCTCGGGGCTCCCCTCCTTCAAAGCCCATGATCTCTGCCCAGGTTCCCTAAGCGATGTGGTTCTGCCATTCCACACCCTTTGGCGCAGAGACACTGAAGCCAGAGTGAAGGAACTTCGGTGCATCATAGGTTGGCTTTGAGGCAGCACATGCTTTACTCATATTGGCAGCAAAACCTTGCTCCAGTAACAACCCGTGGGAGTGACACCACCTCTTCCCCCAAAGGCCTGCACTGGGGGCCCAATAAAAAGGAAACAAAATAAAAAACATGGTCTATTATAATTGTTTTTGCTATCCCAGGTAGTAAAAATTTCAGACGTTTTTGGAAAGCATTGGTGTAGCATTATTTATAGTCTTGGGTTTTTTGGGGTGTTTTTATTGGTTTTAGAGAGAGATGGGGGAGAGAGAGGGAGAGGGGGAGAGAGAGAGAGAGAGAGAGAGAGAGAGAGAGAGAGGCATCAATGTAAGAGACATCAATCAGTTGCCTCCCGTGCACACCCAACTGAAGATTGAACCCACAACCTGGGTATGTGCCCTAACCAGCGACCCTTCATTGCACAGAATGACCCTCAACCAACTGAGCCACACAGGCCAGGGCTAGTTTGGGTTTCTTAATATGTCAATTTGCTATAAAACTAGCTACAGACAAAAAAAAATCAACAGACACAGACAGAAGTCTTACTGGAGCTCCTCTTATCTGAATAAAATCAGAACCTTCTGAGGAATGAGACTGCCCCAAATCCCTCTCCAGGAGGCTTTCCAACCAGGAAGCAGACAGCAAGTTGGCTCGGAGATGAGCCTCCACAACAAGCCTGACTCCCGCGCATTTCCACCCCACAGTGTGCTGTCCTTGGAAGCTAAAACCTCTCCTGTCTTGTCACTCTCCACACAGCAGTGGCAGTGCTCTCATGAACTTCACTGACCATGGTGACACAACACGCACACTTCCAGGAACAAAGGTTTTGTTTTTCCCCCTTAAAAGGGATTCCTACAATATCCAACTTTTAAAAACACCACCTACTCAAATATGCTCTCCCTCCCGGAGCGATTCATTGCAGAGCCAACAACAGCTCTGCACCTCCCCACTCACTGACCTGAGGTGGCTTCATTACCAGGGTCCACCTTATCCCACGGATGCTGCCTGAGCCACACACCACAGTGTTTTTGGCATTGACGGCCCTTCATGCAGCCCAGAAGTGAGATGCCTGTAGGCTGGGATGTGAGGCTGTCCAGCCGTTCTGATGGCGCCACATCTCTCCTATCAACCTCACTTCACCAGACATTCCTACCAGTAGAGTCTCTTTCATAGATTAAAGTGGATCATCACCCTCAACCAAATGGCAGGGCAGTGAATGAGAAGGATGGAGAACAGAATTTACTCTGTGTTCCAACCATGTGCTAGCTACTTAATCCTCCCACAACTGACCAGAAGTAACCACTGTTATCCCCACTGTACAGATTGGGAGGCTGAGGCTCAGGCAGGTTACATTTCTCACCAGGGTCACATTACTGGTATATGGAAGAGCTGAATGTAGAACTCAGGTCTTGTCTAGCTTGTCTTACTGTGCTATAGGCTAATTCATATCCACATACCCATGGATAACTTGACTCACTAGAGCAGTGGTTCTCAACCTTCTGGCCCTTTAAATACAGTTCCTTGTGTTGTGACCCAAGAATAAAATTATTTTCGTTGCTACTTCATAACTGTAATGTTGCTACTGTTATGAATCATAATGTAAATATCTGATATGCAGGATGGTCTTAGGCGACCCCTGTGAAAGGGTCGTTCGACCGCCAAAGGGGTTGCGACCCACAGGTTGAGAACCGCTGCACTAGAGCTTTGAGTTTTTAGAAGAAAAAAAACCTGATGAATAAGAGAGAGGAGAGGAGGTTTTGAAAAAGAAGGAAGAACACTAGGAAGATGAGGGAAGAAACCCTAGAACACTGAGAAATATCTCCAGGAACAGTGTCTGTGGGACACAGAACAATCTGCTCCAAGAGGGGACTCATGGGGAGGAGAGAGAGGGAGGACTCCGTCAGCAAACTTCGCTACTGTCATAATTTTTCCCAGTGATCATTAGTAATATTTGCTAATTATGTAAGTGCTTGAAACCACGTTCCAAAACAAGTGTAAGGTCATGTTCAATTGATTCCATCCATCCGTTTAACCTCAAGAAGGCAGAGAATGTATCTGTATTCCTGCTATGTCCCTAGTATCTAGACCAGTGCCTGCACCTGAGCAGTAGGAAATGACTCTTAGGGCGACCTATTCTGTGGGGTATCTGGGGAACCTAGAAAATCTCTCATACAGTAAAGTCCTCCCCACTCAGGTGACAGGCTTCCCCCAAGGCTGATGCTTTAAGACTCAGCATTAGAGGAGGAAAGCGCAGCACCTGGAGTGAGCAGGAGGAGAAGCTGCCTGGAGGGGCTCTTGGTTCCCCACTGGTCTGCCCTGGTCCTGCTGCTCCCTGGGTAAGACCCACTTGGCCTTCCTAGATTTCTGTTCCAGAAGGGCCTTCTGTCGAACGCCATAATTCAGTTTGAGCAGAGTTGGTTTCGGACTGTCACGGCAGGTGTCACCGTGTTCCTGACATCTGTCTCTATCTGGCTTGTCTCGGAGTTCAGTGTCTCTCTTGCCTACAGCCCTCTGAGTCCCTGCTCGGTCCCGCCCACCTCAGCTTCACAGGTGCCTGTGGGCGAAAAGGGGCCACCTGCTACCTGACAAGCTCAGGGAAGGCCTGTGCGGTGGCCTTGCAAGCTCAGAGACCTAGAGTAACCACAAAGGATGGTCTGACATTAAAACTTTTTAAATTGAAAAGCACTTTATAGTGGGTAGTCATGTCCTAGGCTGGTATCTTCCCTGACAAAGGTCAATCTTTACCTTAACTGAGCCTGTTGTCTTTTTGCATCTATGATAACATATTGTTGGAATGTCAAAGCAATTTTCCTTTTTTCTGGACCCCTCAAAGCACAAGCACTGCCCTGTGGAGATCACAAATCCCCTCATTTTCATTGAGTTCATTGTTGACTGTTAACTTTCCTGCACCCACTTATGTAAAAGTGTGTGTGTCTATCATTTTACTGTTTATCCAATGCCAGAGGGTTCCTTGCTTTGCTTTCTCCCGCCTCTCTAATCTATCACCAATGGAGTTCCTGTAACCCACTTACATCTCCTTTGATTGTAATGTATAAAACAAGGCGCAAAATGGCCATTCTCCGGAGCATTATCCCAATCCATTGAGATTCTGCTTCCTGGCAATTGTCAACAGTGTGGCTCAAACAAACTCACAGCAATTCTTTACAGGTTTGAATGTTTCTTATGTTAAACATGTCTGAACCCACTGGCTTCCCTGCTTCCAGCTCCAAACCCAGCCAAGAAAATGTCTGATAGAACTCGCTTCACATTGTTATATTTTTTCCTACTTTTCGCATTTTTGTCTTCTCTCTTCCTTTTAGACCTGTCACCTTTGCTGCTACATATATGCCCCCCTTGGACAGTCCCCTGTTTCTATCCAGGTGCTGTAAGAAGCCTGCAAGGACCAGGCAGCCATCGCATTGACTGTAACAGTTGTGTGTAGGGCAAGGGTCACTGGGGCTGGAGGAAAACACATCAGTTTATTGAGATTAAGGCCCCTATGTTGGTAACCCAGGGCCCATTTTCTGTTTACGTGTTAGGTTTCAGCCTTGTTCAGGATACCAAATGTTCCCAAGAAAGTGACCTGGGGCCAAACAGTGCCTCCATGATTATTTCCTCTGATAATTAAACAAGCACTTGAAACTTTTTTTTTCTACTTTTGTTTGAAAGGGGAAACCAATGTAATATTAGTTTCTAAATGGAAACAAGTCCTAATATTGTACTAAATTAAATACAAAAATGCATAAAAGATGAATGGTGTTTCTCATCTTTAATGTATTTGTATTGAAAACTAGGGGCTCAGTGCATGAATTCATGCACCTTGAAAAGAACTGTGGGCTGCGAGGCTGCAGTGGGCACAGGGGTGGGTCAAGACCCACCCTCCGCGCCCCCACCCAGCCCCTCCTACTGCGGCCCATGTCCCCTGCCTGCCGGCAGCCTTGCTCCCACCGCCACCGCTCTCACGTGCTGATGGCACCAGCCCCACTCGCACCCGCTGACGGCACCATCAGTGGGTGCACCATCAGTGGGTGCAAGCAGCGACTGCTGCCCTGATCGTCCCTCAGGAGCAGGGGGAAGTGGAGAAGTCCTCAGGGGTGATCGGAGCTGGCAGCTGCTGCTCGCACCCGCTGACGGCCCAAGCAGTCGGGACCAGTGCCAGGTGCTGGCAGCAGGTGCAAGCACCCAGTGGGACCGTGGCACGCAGGAGCAAAGAATTCTCAGTAACCACCAGAGGCTCACCCCGATGACAGCGACCAGCATCCTGCCTTGGTCTGGTGCCCCTGCTCACCTGCTCCACCATCCCACCGCAGTCAATGCCCGCCATGTTCTGCACTTTGCCGCCTGCTGCCAATGCCCACCATGTTCTGCATGCACCCCTTCGTGGTCAGCGCATGTCATAGCGACTGGTTGTTCGGTTGTTCCGCTGTTCAGTCTATTTGCATATTGGGCTTTTATATATATAGATAAAGGCCCGGTGCACAAAATTCATGCACAGGGTGGGGGGGTGTCCTTCAGCCCGGCCTGCACCCTTGCAATCTGGGACCCCTTGGGGGATGTCCGACTACTGGTTTAGGTCCGATCTAAACCAGCAGTTGGACATCCCTCTCGCAATCCGGGACCTCTGGCTCCTAACCACTCACCTGCCTGCCTGATCGCCCCTAACTGACTCTGCCTGCCTGCTTGATCACCCCTAACCACCTCTGCCTTGGCCCCTGCCACCACGGCTTCATCCGGAAGAATGTCCAGAATGACGTCCGGAAGGTCATTTGGCTGTCCGATCTAATTAGCATATTATGCTTTTATTATTATACATGCCAACGGTCCTTAAGAAGCTCACGTGCATTTTATTTCCCCATTTGAAACTTTTATAACTGTATTATCTGCCTCTCCAGTGCCTGGCATATTGCATGAGTTCAGTAAATGTTATTGAATTAATTAATTAGATGAACAGCCATTCTCTCAAATTCAACATATGTTTAAGTAACACATTTTGTTTTTTGGTTTTGTTTGGTTTTGTTTTGTTTTTAAATATATTTTATTGATTTTTTACAGAGAGGAAGTGAGAGAGATAGAGAGTTAGAAACATCAATGAGAGAGAAACATCGATCAGCTGCCTCCTGCACATCTCCCACTGGGGATATGCGCGCAACCCAGGTACATGCCCCTGACTGGAATCGAACCTGGGACCCTTCAGTCCGCAGGCAGACGCTCTATCCACTGAGCCAAACCGGTTTCGGCCACATTTTGTTTTGATTCTTTTGCGTGTTGTTATTTTTTTTTTTCCAGAATTGAGCCAAATCTTAAGGGCAGGTGCAAAACTTCAGAAACAAAAAATATCTGAAAGATAAAAATAAACGTAAAGCCAGTGTTGAGCTGTGACAATTCAAAGCAGTTTTGCTAATGCCTCACATAATGGTTTCACCATTGTTTACCATTAATTAGCTATTGAGCTAAAAGGGAACCTTTAAAAATTTAACAAAACTGTCAACATTTCCCACAGTGACAAATTAGGTCTACCTCTTAGGTAAACACCAAATGTGTTCTGTTTGTGTAAGAAATATTTAAATAAGTACATGTTTAAAATGAAAACAAGCCCAGCTGGTGTGGTTCAGTGGTTGGGCATTGACCTATGAACCAGGAGGTCACGGTTCGATTCCCGGTCAGGGCACATGCTGGGGATGCAGGCTCTATCCCCAGTGTGGGGTGTGCAGGAGGCAGCCGATCAATGATTCTCTCTCATCTTTGATGTTTCTATTTCTCTCCCTCTCCCTTTCTCTCTGAAATCAATAAAAACATATTTTTAAAAAATGAAAACAACAGTTTCCCAAGTGATATTGTTCAGTTTCCCAATAAATAAAGATCATCCCTTTCATGTTAACGGGTCATGAGAACCTCGGTTTAGTCAGAAAATAGATTGTCAATGAAGTGCCTTCTTCACAGTCCCTGTGGGCACCATGCTCAACAACCAGACCCTTGTCTTTCCCTAAAGGGATGAAGGAAGTTTCAGGTACTAATGGGTTTCTGGGTTTTGGGGACTGAATGGCCCCTTTCACAGGATGGCCTGTGAAATTTCTAATGTAAAAAAAAAAATCAGGATGTATGAGTCTGCAAGGATCTCAGGAAAAAACAGACTTATTTCCTTAGCCTCCAGACCAACTGAAGAAAGTATTAAAAAGCAGCTCCATATTCAGAAAGAAAGGGGGTAGAGGGAGGGAGAGAGAGGGGCAGAGAGAGGGGAAGGAAGGGAAAGAAAGGCACGCATTTGACTCCTCTCTTGGACATTATATGTGAGGGTTCATATTGAAAAATTAAATAAGGAAATGTTAGTGGATTCTTTTAGATTTAAATATGCCAAATATTCAGATGTTTGACATTAGAGAACTAAATTAAATTTCTGCTTTACTTATGGAGACAGCTGTGTACTAGGAAAACTATAATAACATTAAACTTTTGTTGAGATTCCTGAAGGAAAAGTACCGTAGGCTGGATTCTCCCAGAACAGATGCTGAGACAAGGATTTGGGGGCAAGTAGATTATTTGGTAGACATCTTAGGAAGCAGGAGTGGGAGGCAGGGGAGCCTGGCCAGAAGGACAGCCAACAAAAGATGCTTCAATGTGGAGTTAACACCTCAGACTCCTCCCACCAAGGGGCAAGGTCACTGGGGCACCTAAGCAACACCCCCGGTTGCTCCTTCCTATGGGGAGAGACTTGAGGGGTTGTTAACTCCAATCAGGCGCTGCCCTCAGGCTAAAAGCTGCAGGGAGCCATCAACATGTTGAAACTCTCTGCTGATAACTTCCAGGGCAGGCCGAAGGGGCACTGACAGCATCTGCTACAAAAATATTTTGTTATAGCTTATGAATCTGAAGCTCACTAGCCCCAACTCTGGACCTTGTTTTCACAGTGCAGATCTTGGCCCCACAACATCGCTTAGAAAAGCTTCCAGTGCACTCGTGCTGAATTGGCATCTTGCAGGTAGTCAGTGGTGTCTCCTCTCCCTGTCTCATTCATGGGCTGCCTGCAGGCCAGTGCTGCAAGTGGGTGTGAGAACAGCTAGGTCCTCTGGAAAAGATCTATGCCACACTCCCTACCCGCCCTCCCCCAACCCAGCCTGGTCAGATAGCCCTGGCCCATCTCTCCTTCCACTGCTAGAAGGTAAGAAATGAGATGGTGTGGCTATTGCCTTTGAGAGGGTTTAAAATCCTACAGAGCAAGAAGTCATATTGGAGAAGAAACAAGGGATTGAACTTTAGAGGAGATGTGAACCATGATCAGGGAAGGGTTTGGGGGGACACCTGGAAGCCTTTCTCAGTGGCTGTGTTTGTAGACCACATCAAGTGCTTTAGAGGTTAAAGAAAATAATTGAATTCAGTGCAGCCAGTGACTTGGTGGTCACCAGGAAGCCCAGCTAGTCCAGTTCTGTGTGTGTGTGTGTGTGTGTGTGTGTGTGTGTGTGTCTTGTGGTTGGTTCAAGAAGGGATTTCCCTAACCATAATTTGCATGAAAATGTTTTTAAATGCTATTTAAGACTTGACAAGTGACCCACCATGCTGAGTTATATTCTTAAGTTTATTTTCTCAATATTTTTATTGTTCTAGTGATAAAATACACATAACATAAATTTACATCTTAACCATTTTAAGCACCAACATCCATCTCTAGAATTATTTTCATCTTGCAGATCTGAAACATATCTTTTAAACAATAACTCCCCACTCTTCACATGCCCTGCACACACCATAGGACCCTCTGTAACTACCTTTCTACTTTCTGTTTCTATGAATTTGACTACACTAGTTTCCTCATATAAGTGGAATCATACAGCATTTGTCTTTTTGTGTCTGACTTATTTCACTTAAAATAATGCTCTCATGGTTCATTAATGTTATAGCATGTGTGAGAATTTCCTTTCTTTTTAAGACTGAATATTATTCCACTGTGTGTATATATCACATTTTGTTTATCCATTCGTCAATGGACACTTGGGTTGCTACCACCATTTGGCTATCTATATATATAAAAGCCTAAGCAACCATTACAACCAGTTGACCAGTCGCTGTGATGCACACTGACCACCAGGGGGCATATGCTCAACACAGGAGCTGCCCCCTGGTGGTCAGTGTACTCCCACAGCCAACCTCCCACCGTTCCTCCACCCCCCCACACACACCCCAGCCAGCTGGCCCCAATTAGCCCCAATTGGAACTGGGTGAGACAGGCCTCAATTGGCCCCAATCGCTGGACAGCAGAGGGACCCCGCCCATGCACAAATCCATGCACCGGGCCTCTAGTTTTAAATAATGCTGCTATGAACATAGATGTACAAATACCTCTTTGCATACCTGTCTTCAATTCTTTGGGGTATGTACCCTGAAGTGGAATGGTTGTATCATATGATAATTCTATGTTTAATTTTGAGGAACCAACAAACTGTTTTTTACAGAAACTGCACCATTTTACATTCCCATCAACAGTGCACAGGATTCCATTTTCTCTACATATTTGTTAACACTTGTTATTTTCTGGATTATTGTTTTTTTGGTGTGTGTGTGTGTGTGTGTGTGTGTGTGTGTGTGTGTGTTTAGTAGCCATCCTACTGGTGTGGGATGGTATCTCATTGTGGTTTTAATTTGCAATTCATTAATGATTAGTGATGGGAGCATCTTTTCATGTCGTACTTGTTGGCCATATTTATACCTTATTTGTAGAAATGTTTATTCAAGTCCTTTTCCTTTTAAATCAGGTAGTTTGATTGTGTTGTGGAGTTTTAGGGGTTCTCTATATATTCTGAATATTAATCCCCTATGAGATATATGATTTGCAAATGTTTTCTCTTATTATGTGAGTTTCCATTTTTACTCTATCTATAGTGTCTTTTGATGAACAAAGTTTTATATTACGAAGTCATATTTGTCTATTTCTTCTTTTGATGCCTGTGCCTTTGGTGTTATATCCAAGAAATCATTGTAAAACCCAATGCTGTGAAGTTTTTGCCCTCTATTATCTTCTAAGAGTTTTATAGTTTTAGCTCCTGCATGTAGGTGTTTTGAGTTAATCTATTTTGAGTTAATTTTTGTATATATTAGATATGGCCAATCCCTCTCTAGCTCTAATGGTCTACTCCCCACTCAGACTCTGTGGGTTCACACCTGCTAGGGTCCCCTCTCTCTTCCAAACCACATTTTGTATATATTAGATATGTAAATGGTATTTTTCATGTGTATATCCAGTTTTCCCAACACCATTTGTTAAAAAGAATGTCTTTTCCTCATTGAATAGTCTTGGCACATTTATCAAAATAACCATATTTGCAATAGTTATTTCTAGACTTTCTGCTCTATTCAATTGGTCTGAATATCTGTTTTTATGCCAGTATCATATGACTTTGATTACTATAGCTTTGTAATAGGTTTTGAAATAAGAAAGTGTGATTCCTCCAGCTTTGTTATTATTTTTCAAAATTGTTTTGGCTATTTGGGGCTCCTTGAGATTCCATATGAATTTTTAAATTAACTTTTCTATTTCTACAAAAAAACAATATCATTGGGATTTTGATAGGGATTCATTTGAATGTACAAGTCACTTTGGTTAGTATAGACATATGTACTTAACAATGTTAAGTCTTCCAATCCATGAACATAGATGTCTTTCCATTTATTTATGTCTTCTTTAATGTCTTTCAGCAATGCTATATAGTCTTCAATGTACAAACCTTTGCCTTCTTGGATAAGTAAATGCCTAAGTATTTTATTCTTTTAAATGCTATTAAAATTAAGTAAAATGTTTTATTTAATAATTTAATAAATGGAATTTATTATGTTTAATCAGTTGAATTATTTTTAAATCTTCTTTTAGGATTGTTTATGGTTAGTCTCTAAAAATATATCTAATTTAGGTGTGTTTATTTTTTATCCTGCTCCTTTGCCGAATTCATTTATTTATTCTAACAGTTTTTGGTTGAATCTTTTAACTTTTTCACATATAAAATTCTATTACCTATGAACAAAGATATTTTACTTTTTCCTTCCTAATTGGGTAACTTTTATTTCTTTTTCTTGCCTAATTGTTCTGGCCAGAACATCTAGTACTATGTTGAATAGAAATTATGAAATCTAGCATCCTGACTTGCTCTTTATCTTAGAGGAAAAGCTTGCAATATCTTGACTGTAATGATTACTGTGGGTTTTGTTATTTCTAGGTAGTTTCCTTCCTCGCCTACTTTGTTGAGTGTTGTTATCATGAAGTAGTGTTGAATGTTGTCAAATGCTTTTTCTGCATCAGTTGAGATGAACATGTGTTTTGAGCAGTTTTGTTTTTTGCTTTTTGCTTCAATCTTTTATTTTCCCTTTAGCACTGCCTTTTCTGCATCCCATAAGTTTTGGTATGTTGTGTCTTCTTAAGGTTTTGAAACTGATTTTTTCTTCTAAAAGATCAAAGCATTGGTTATTGATGTCTGTAAAGGAGTTACGCTACAACACCATGTAACCATCTCACACATAAACCAGGCTCAATGTATTGTGATTATAACAGAATTTCATTCTTTTGTTTTTCACTGTTTCTTTAAACTAGGATTTCTTTTCCTGGGCTACAGAGTTTATCCCCAAAGACCAAACATTAAATTCAGGGGATCATAAACTTGAATACAAAAATAATTATATCTATATTTTTACTAACTTTTAACTAACATTTTGCATTTCTTTCCATTTTAAATGTAGGCAATAAGCCACAGCAATATTAAGATATAACTTTAATGTGTCACCAATTAGAAGCCACAGATAATTTCATATCATATTGCAATTATGGCAGAGATCTCCTTTCTACTCTTCCCTACATCGCAGTGCTAGTTGTTTAACCTGCTGCTGATCTTACTGTTTCATGTATTATTTAAAAGAAGCACACATACAGCTTAATCACAAATTTGTATTTTTAAGAATGTTTTGATAATCAATATGCTTGGTTCCCTTTGTCACACTTGGTATTTCATTTTGTGCACCTTAGAAACATTCACCAGATGCCGATGGGATCCATGGCACAACTGCTTAAAAAGTAAGAAGCTTTAAGCTTTCCCTGTAGGTTGGTATTTTTCCTACCTCTGGAGGACAAATGGGGCAGAGCTTTTCTGATCATTTTCAGGTAATAAACTCCTATCCATGTTTTCCTCCCACAACTTCAGTCTATGCATTCATTTATCAGAACCCACATGCATGCCTACTTTACTTCGCCTCCTTGCCCAGCTGGCTGGAGGTCCAGGTTCTGCCAGACGTCAGTGAGTAGGGAAGCCAGCACTTTCTCTGGCCAGAGTCAGTCAATAAACCAGGCTCCAGAGTCTGGCAAGTAGCAGGGGTAGGGGGTACCCGCAAGCACATAGCCCTCCCTATGAGGCTGAGGGTCCATGGCTGTGCCAGGGGATGGAGGTGGGAGGAAGGACTCCTGGGAAATCCCTGCCCAACCCTGGCCTGGTCCAGCTCTTATCCTGTTGCTGGCCAATCCCTCTCCACCTCTAATGGTCTACTCCCCACTCAGGCTCCGGGGGTTCACACCTGTTAGGGTCCCCTCTCTCTTCCAAACCACAAGGAAAGCACAAATTTGCTTACTCAGGAGTGATAATTATGCAGGTCCTCCCACCCCACTGCCCTCTCTCCTGCCCCCACCCCATTGGCTTCATTGGTCACCTCTCACTCTTAGACTTACTACAGAGGTATCAGACACCAGCCTCTTACATCCCCCCACTCAAACTCCATGGGGACATATCAAGCCTTCTGCAAGGTCTCACTTGGTCAAGGTGAGACAGAAACATTACCTTCCCCTGCTGGTGGGGGCAGGAGGGGGCAGGGAGTGCCACAGACTCCAACGTTCCTTCTCCACATGCTGTCCACCCCGGGCCTCTGCTGTGCCTCCTCTCATAGTGTAGAGATGAATGCTCCCAACAATGACACCTGTGTCTCCAGCGTGAGGAATCTAGGTACTTCCTGGTGTTGACACCCAGGATTATATTCTCAGCTTTGGGGACCTCAGCAGAAACCAAGAAAGAAACATATTGATTTTGGTAACTTGGTTATTATGCATTGAATTGTGCCCTACCCCATATCATATGATGAATTCCTACCCCTCAGCTCCTCAGAAAGTGATCTTATTTGGAAATAGGGCTGTTGAAAATGTAATTAGTTAAGATGAGGTCAGGCCCTATCTCGGTTGGTTAGTCGTCCCGATATGCCAAGGTTGCTGGTACAATCCCTGGTCAGGGCGCATACAAGAATTAATCGATGGAGAAACCAAGATGGCAGCATAGGTAAACACCTGAAATTGCTGCCTTGCAAAACCACTTCAAAAATACAACTAAAAGACAAAACGGACATCATCCAGAACCACAGGAAGGCTGGCTGAGTGGAAATTCTACAGCTAAAAGGAAAAAGAAAAGCACATGGAGACTCAGAGGAGGTGCGTAAGTAAAGGGCAGAGGTACGGAGGCGCATGTGGAAAGGGCTGGCAACTGAGGACATGGTTGTCTTTTTCAATCGTGAAGGAGTCACAAGCTCCCGACTGCTCTGAACTCCAGTTCCAGGTGAGTCTCTGGGGACCCAGACTCACACGGGGAGAAACGGGGCTGTCTGGCATCGGGCGGAACTCAAGGGCGGCTTCCTCTCAGAGGTGCTTGCAGTGATTATCTAGGGACACTGAGAGCCGGGGCCTCTTAGGGCAGGGCTGAGGATCAGCCATAGCTGTTTGCTCCTCCCTGTTGATTTCCTGAGACCCCGCCCCAGCCAATCTGGGCACAGAGGCTTTTGCATATGAATGACCTGGCCTTTTGCAATCTAAAATTACCTAACAAACTGCAGCTGGATCAGAGAGACCCAGAACTTCCAAAAGAAGGCCCAAGGCCCCAGAGCAGCTTGCATTGCTTCACAGCTGGGCCTCATCTGGGCACCTCCAAACCCCAAACAACAAAGAGGAATCTGCAGATCTCTCCATAGCTCCTGCTGGGTAGCCTCAAAAAGAAGCCAAATTAGCAGCTCCTTAGAGATCCAAGAGCCTGTGTACCCAGTGGTCAGAGTGGGACCATCCAGATTACAACTCCTCAGATCCATAATGGAAACACTCAGGGGGCAGATCAGAGAGTACCAAAGCCCCACTGAAGCAAGTCTTGCCCCAGAAGGGTGTCTCCAGCACAGAAGTTCTCCCACCGTAGACACAGCTGAATCTCACAGCCAATCAGCCTGGAGGTCAATTTCTCCCACTGATACCAACAACAATCAAAGCTTAACTACAACAAGATTGTGCACAAAGCCCACAAAGGGGTGCACCAAGAGTGTCCACCTCAGGTAATTGGGGAGGCTGAGCCACGGGGCCCTATAGGACACCTAGCACAGAAAGCCACTCTATCGACACAGGGAAGCAGCCAAAATGTGGAGACAAAGAAACAGGGTCACAAATGACAGAAATGGAGAAAAGCAAACTACTGGATATAGAGTTCAAAACCACGGTTATAAGGTTTTTCAAGAATTTTCTAGAAACTGCCGATAAATTTAGTGAGACCCTCGATAAATCTAGTGAGACCCTCGAGAATATGAAAAAGGACCAACTAGAAATTAAGCATACACTGACTGAAATAAAGAATATTATACAGAGATCCAACAGCAGACTAGAGAATCGCAAGAATCAAGTCAAAGATTTTAAATATGAAGAAGCAAAAAACACCCAACTGGAAAAGCAAAAAGGAAAAAGAATCCAAAAATATGAAGATAGCATAAGGAGCCTCTGGGACAACTTCAAGCATATCAACATCAGAATTATGGGGGTGCCAGAAGAAGAGAGAGAGCAAGATATTAAAAACCTATTTGAAGAAATAATGACAGAAAACTTCCCCTACCTGATGAAAGAAATAGACTTACAAGTCCAGGAAGCGCAGAGAACCCCAAACAAGGGGAATCCAAAGAGGACCACACCAAGACACATCATAATTAAAATGCCAAGAGCAAAAGACAAAGAGAGAATCTTAAAAGCAGCAATAGAAAACAGTTAGTTACCTACAAGGGAGTACCCATATGATTGTCAGCTGATTTCTCAACAGAAACTATGCAGGCCCGAAGGGTGTGGCAAGAAATATTCAAAGTGATGAATACCAACAACCTACAACCAAGATTACTTTACCCAGCAAAGCTATCATTCAGAATTGAAGGTCAGGTAAAGAGCTTCACAGATAAGAAAAAGCTAAAGGAGTTCATCACCACCAAACCAGTATTATATGAAATGCTAAAAGGTATTCTTTAAGAAGAGGAAGAAGAAGAAAAAGTAAAGATAAAAATTATGAACAACAAATACATATCTATCAACAAGTGAATCTAAAAATCAAGTGAATAAAAAATCTGATGAACAGAATAAACTGGTGAATATAATAGAATCAGGGACATAGAAAGGGAGTGGACTGACAATTCTCGGGGGGAAAGGGGTGTGGGGGTGCTGGAAGAGACTGGACAAAAATCGTACACCTATGGATGAGGACAGTTCGGGGGGGGGTGGTAAGGGCAGAGGGTGGGGTGGGAACCAGGTGGAGGGGAGCTATGGGGCAAAAAAAGAGGAACAACAGTAATAATCTGAACAATAAAGATTTTATTTTTTAAAAAAAAGAAGAAGAAATTGAATTTAAAAAAAATAATTAATCGATGAATGCATAAGTAAGTGGAACAACAAATCAATGTCTCTCTCTCTCTCCATTCCTCTTTCTCTTCCTCCCTCCCTCTTTCTCTCTCTTTCCCTCTTTCTCTATAAAATCAGTTTTAAACATTTTTTAAAGATGAGGTCATGTTAGAGGAGGATGGGTCCCTCAATCAATGCTCTGCACCCTTAAAAAAGGGAAAATTTTAACACAAAGACACACAGAAACACACACACAGGGAGAATGCCATGTGATGGGGGAATGCTGAAGATTCCAGCAAGCTGGGGAAAAGCACGGAACAGCTTCTCCCTCCCAGCCCTCAGAAGGAACCAACCAGGCCAACACCCTGATCTCCAGCTTCCAGCTGCCATTGGTCAATAGATGTACTGTTGTTTGATCCACCCAGTTGGTGGTACTTTGTTATGGCAGCTAGCAGCCTCATATATGGTACATTTATTTCAAAGAAAAGCTTTGTTTATGAGCATGTTTATGGGGTGTTGGCAAGTGCAAGAAGCACCCAGTTAGTGCTTGGTCTCATTGAACCCTGACAACACCCCAAGTGTAGACAATTAGCCTCACAGGGCTCCACATGAGGAACCCAAGATTTAGAGAAGCTCAAATGTCTCCATGGTCACATGGGTGGTGAGCAGAGTAAGGTCTCAAACCCACACTGCTCGACTGAGGGCTCATGTGCTGAACTGGGATGGGGACTTTTAAACATTCCTCATACCATTCAATGTGTTTGCTGCACATTACCAGCTAACACAAACAAACAAAACAAAAAAAGATGAGACCTTTCCTGGAAGCTGGAGAGGAATCTGCACTCTCCACTTGCCATCCCCCTCACCGCCAGTGGCCAGCTGAGATTTGTGTTTACCACATGAGGGCCCCTCTGAGGACCTAATGGAATTTTCCGCTGCATCTTCTGTGGCCTGGGATATGGGTGCTATTATTAGTGTGTTTCACAGTCGCGGAAACCAAGGCCTTCAAGAGGCTGGTTCCCATCTCCTTCTGTGGAAATGAACCCTCCAGAGAGGGGAGTCAGGTGGGCACATGAGGGAGGCAGGTGGTTGGGCGAGAATCCTCACCACAAAGTCACTTAACTACCTGAACTGGGTGAGTGGATGCCAAAAGCAATAGGAAGAGAATAACAACGTTTACCTAGCTATATGAATTCATTGTTCTCTTTAGATTTTTCTTGGAGAAATAGAAAACAGCAGCTGAGTAGGCATCAGTGTCGCATACCTCCTCCTAGGGCAGCGGTTCTCAACTTGTGGGTCACGACCCTTTTGGGGGTCGAACAGCCCTTTCACAGGGGTCGCCTAAGACCATCGGAAAACACATATATAATTACATATTGTTTTTGTGATTAATCACTATGATTTAATTATGTTCAATTTGTAATAATGAAATTGGGGGTCACCACAACATGAGGAACTGTATTAGAGGGTCGCGGTATTAGGAAGGTTGAGAACCACTGTCCTAGGGCCAGGCCAGAAAAGCAACTAAATCGGAGAACAACCACCCTGAATTAACGAATTAGATTTTTCTGTGAAATGAGGCTTTTCTCAAATGTGTATAAAATGATAGCCATTGGGAGAGTGTTATGCCTTATCACTATGTGAAGGAATTTTATGTCTCTCCCAGATCTTGCTCTTCAGAGCCACAGTCGCTGGAAAAACCAGCTGACACCATCACTGAATTTCTGACAGCAAATAAAGCTGGTTACTGCTGTATCTCAGAAAATAGTTATTTCTTTTACCCAACCTATTCAACCCCTTGAAGATACCTCCAGAGAGGCTGTTTGGTTTAGGAATTGTGGAGACAGCAGAAGAGAGAATGGAACGCACAGAAAAGTGGGAAGTGCATGCTGGGTGGTACACAACCTTGTTCCACGCCAGCGAAGCTGCTTTCTGACTCAGTTTTTATTAGCAAGAGACGTGTTTCTTCCCATCCCACCCACATGCAATAAATGCCAAATAAGCATTTAAAGAATGCCATTTTATTGGATTGTAAATGGGTGCAGCCACTGTGGAAAACATATGGTGGGGCCTCAAGATATTACAAATAGGACCACCATCTGACCCAGCAATCCCACCTCTGGGTCTTTATCCAATGGAAAGGAAAATAAGAATCTCCAGGAGAGATCTGCATCCCCTGCTCATTGCAGCATTACTCACAATTGTCAAGACATGGACACAACCTACCTGTCTGTCAGGGGCCGATGGATTCAGAAGCGGTGATACACATCTCAGTATGTTATGCAGCCATGAGGAACAAGGAAAGCCTGTCATTTGCGACAACATAGATAAAACTTCAGGCCTTATGCTAAGGGACATAAGTCAGACAGAGAAAGACAAATACTGCATGCTATCACTTATATGTGGAATCTAAAAAAAAAAAAAAAAATGTCAAAGTCATAGAAACAGATAGTAGAAAAGTGGTTGCCAGGACCTGGTAGTGGAGGAAATAGGGAGGAGGCTGTAAAAGAGTAAAGAAAAAAAAAAAAGAACCACTCCAGGTGCAGGGACTGGCCTTCCATGTCCCCAGAGAGCCAGGCGTTGCTGGGGGCTGCAGGTGGGCTGGGAACAGGGAACAGGAGAGCCCAGCCTGGCCTCTGTGCTGGCAGGCAGAGCAACACCAGGAACCTGAGGAAGAGATGAGGTGGCTCTAGAGCAGCTGAAGAGGCGGAGCCCAGGGTGGGGGAGGGATGTTGGGCCTCTGTGAGCCCAGCACTGCTCACCATGGGAACTTGGTGGTGGTGTTTACACCTGATCCAAAGGAGAAGTGGCTGTTAAATGAAAAGAAAGTGAGCTGGCTGCTCCCTATAGCTGCACCAAAGCCACTGGTCATTTGGACACTGATAGAGAAGAAGGCAGCCCCCTACCTCCCAACCCCCCAACTCAGGCATAGCTGCAAAGTCCCCAGCCAGGAAAACACAGGAGGAAAAAGGCTCCTGTCAGTGTCTTCTAGTCCCTAAGCAGGACACCTAGGTGACAACCTCAGCTCCATCCTGCTGCTGACAGACCTCCACTCCCAGGCTTTCTCCTTGGGAAGCAGCCTGGTGTGGAGGAAAGGGTAGGGACCTTGGGGTCAGACCTGTGTTAAATTAACCATTTACTAGCAAGCTCTCCAAGCAGCATTTCTCCTGTGAGTAAAATAGAGCTCATTTCTCTCCTTTGCAAGGATGTGGTAGCAAATGAAGATGACACATGTAAAGCACCTGCTTCAGGCAATGCCGTTATGTCCTTAATCACGCTCCCTTGTCTTGTGTGAGAAGCCCTGTATGCCAGGCCTGGCACCCTGGGTCACTGATGCGATAGGACTGTGACTGGAGCCTCTGGGAGTTTCTAGCATAGAACCTGGGTTCTAGCCTAGAGCTGCTAAGTACTGGTCCCCAGCTCAGACCCCCACTACTTGCTACCAGGCCTCACTGCAAGGCCCAGACCACCACTGGCATCTCCCTCAAAGACCTTCTAGCCACTCCTCACACCCAAAGGTCTTCAGCCAGGACTGACTCTGATCATCCACCAGGCCTCACAGGTCCCTCAAACTCTTGGTTTTGCTCCTTCTGTTCAGTAGCTTTTTTTTGCCTCCACAGCCCTGAGCTATCTCTAAGAATAGCAACACTCTGTCTGTGGAAACAAAAGTTAGAATGCCATGGGCTCATAGAGCTGGGAAGGACTTTGACCTGGGTAAAGCCCTTTTTAGTAGTGTTAAGATTAGGAATAGGTTAAGCCATGCTGCAGAAACAAAGAACCCCTGCATCTCAGAAGCTTAACACAGAGAGCTTTTATTTCTTGCTCACATAGTTCTTCAGGGGGACTGTCCTTGCACAGTGACCCAACATTCAGGGGGAGGATTTCAGGAGCTCTACCATCTCTACCTGCAGCCTCTTCCATGGCTGCCATGTTGGGGGAAAAGATGGAAGGTTAATTGGGGTTTGATAGCCTGGGATGACTTCCACCAGACCATGTGCCCTCACCAGAAAGAAAATCAGAATTGGGTGTCACACTGAGTAATATTTGCTTTCCCCCAAATAAAATTTTATACAGAACCCATAACCGGGTACTTCTCTGTTTTAAGAGGGAAGCATGGGAACATCCTCTTGAAGGCTCATTTCCTTCTCTCTCTCTCTCTCTCTCTCTCTCTCTCTCTCTCTCTCTCTCTCTCTCTCAGGCAATTCCGTGCCAGTCCACACTCACCCTCATTTGACACATTTGGAAAAGACCAGCAAAGCTTGGGGCCTCCTTACCATCACACAGCCTCTTGTTGGCAGGGACAGGGCTGGAAACATCCTAAATATCTTCTGCGCTCTAGGACTGATCCATAGCATTTTTTTAAAGGACAAAAGAATGAATGAAAGCCTCCCCCATAATGGACTTTAAACCAAATACTATGCATGTGGTTACACAATTGTATGTAAATTGTGATGCAGGTTGAAGAAAGGTTATATTACAGTACATCCATATCTTTAAAAACCTTTGAAGTTCTCATTAGTACTTTAGAAATTCATCTGATTTTAGAAAATGTCAGAGGAAAGTGCCTGATAGCAAGGGTTAAGTACAGAGACAGGGATTAATCCCCATTCATTAATAGGATGCTGAAGTGACCTGTAAGTTAAATCAAAGTCATCTCATTGAAGAGAAGGGATTCATTAGGAAGTTCCCCCACCCACCGCTTCCACACTCACCCCCTTGCCGATGGAGCCATCTCCCTACTCCCTTCATCCTTTCTCTGGCCAAGAATAGGCTGCATGTCCAGAGGAAGCCAAACATCTGTGCAAACTGGGTCAGTCTCCACGGGGCCCAACTCAAACCCATCCGCTTCCCTTGCAAGTGTTCTGTTTCTGGGGAAAGCACTGCTGCTCCCCACACACCTGTCTCTCCCAATCCTGCTGCCTGATCCTCCACAGCCCACCTGTCGCTGCTGACTGCCCCCTGCCCAGCCCTGTCCTCCCTGTCCTCTCTGGCCCAGGGCTGGCTGGGCTGCAGTCAGGAGCCTCCACTGTGGTCTCCCAACACCAGCCTCAGTTCCTTGCAGCTGCTGCCAGACTCACCTCTCCACAGTCCTGCTCACATGAAGCCTCTCTCCCTTCTAAAGTCTCCTGCTGGGTCCCACGCGGAGGCCTTCTGCTTCCCAGATGTGCTCAGAACCATACACATATGTAAACATACACACAGGAACACACACACATATATACATACACACATACACATATCCTATATAATAAAAGCCTAATATGCTAAGTGTCCAGTTGTCCAGTCATCCATTCAACCAATCAAAGTGTAATATGCTAATGATAAGGCTGCTCAATCACTCACTATGACGTGCACTGACCTCCAGGGGGCAGACACTCTGACCAGTAGGTTAGCTTGCTGCTGGGATCCTGCCAATCAGGACTGAGCTAGATGGGCTGGACATGTCCTGGAGCCCTGCCGCAGTCCCTCCCCGGCTGGTCAACCTCCTGCATCCCTCCCAGGCCCCGATCATGCACTGGTGGAGTTTCTTGGCCTGACCTGTGCCCTTTCATAATCCGGGACCTCTCAGGGGATGTCAGAGAACCGGTTTCAGACAGAGGGACCCCACTGGTGCACAAATTTGTGCACAGGGCCTCTAGTATAAACATACACACAGACACACACACACATACATACATACACATACACATTTGTAAACATACACACAGGCACAAACACATGTGCATACCCATCCAGGTGCACACATGCAAGGTCCTAGGTAAATTCTAGTTCTACTTGGATCTGTTGTATTTTATTTTTCACATTTTTTGGTAAGTAACAAAAAGGAACTGACATTTTGTGGCACCTACTACATGTTGGACACTGCGCCTGAAGGTGGACATATATTCTTTCATTTCTCCTAATTTACATTTTTTTGAAATTGAGTGTCTTTGACTTAATCCAGGTTTTTATCATGAGGAGCGTCACTCCTTTGGGTTATATTTTTGGTTCAATGATATTCTAGAATGAGTTGAATATTGTTGCTGTTGAAAACACATTGTTTTGTGGTGTTGAGAGAAAAGAATTTCAAACAGGACATGTGTGGAAAAGTTTAAATGTGATGGCAAGCTTTGCCCCAGCCAGTATGCTCAGTGGTTGGAACGTTGGCCTGCACACCGAAGGGTCACAGGTTTGATTCCTGGTCAAAGGCATGTAACTGGGTTGTGGATTTGCTCCCCGACCCCAGTCAGGGTGCATGCAGGAGGCAACCAATCTACGTGAATTTCTCCAATTGATGTCTCTCCATCTCTCCCTCTCTGTCACTCCCTCTCCCTCCCTTCCACTCTCTCTAAAAGTCAATGGAGAAAATATCCTCAAGTGAAGATTAACAAACAAAATTAAAAATAAATGTGATGTCAAGATTCTGTTGGGGTTAAGGAAATTCATACACCCTCAGGGACATAGAGGGTGGGCAGGCTCTAGCAGCAACTCTCATGAGTTCCTGTTAATACATCCTCCATTTATTTTCTTGGTTCTTGGCAAAGAACAAGGTGCCAATCAAACTATCCAACCCAACATCCTGATTCTACCCAGGCTTAAGGCAGGCCCTTTTCCCAACCAATCCCTTTCCTGGATCTACTAGGGTTCCACGCCCTCTAGCCAACCCAGGTTTGCCCTGGCTGGGCTCTGCCTCGCTAGGTCCTCCCCCTGGATCTCACTTCTCATGTCCAAAAGTAAAAACACCACCCCCTGTGCTATCTTAACTTCTACCAGTATTGTGCATGTCAAAAAGTCCTGTAAAGTTATCTGGTTTCTACTGCACAGGCTCCCAGCAGTGGAATATCCCTTTCTTCTCTCTCCAGGAATCTGCAACTGAACCCACAGCACCCCAGAGAGATGCTGCCACTCTGGGGACTAAGTCTCCTCCCTGGCAGTGCCCTAGTGTGTGAATGAGTCCATTCATGCTATAGCTTCCTAGGAATGCTGTCCTACTATCTGCTTCTGTTTCCTAGTTTATTAAGATTAATACTTGATTCAGTTCCTTAGTTTATTAAGCTTAGTATTTGTTTTCCTTTGCTTCCTTCCTTATGTTAATAATTAGCTAACTAGCCCCAGATCATTTGGCTCAGTGAATAGACAGTTCAGTCTTCGGACTGAAGGGTCCCGGATTCGATTCTGGTCAAGGGCACATGCCCGGGTTGTGGGCTTGATCCTCAGTAGGGAGTGTGCAGGAGGCAGCCAATCAGTGATTCTCTCTCATCATTGATGTTTCTATCTCTCTCTCCTTCTCCCTTCCTCTCTGAAATCAATAAAAAATAAAATAATTAGCTAACTACACTAACACTATGGTTGGAGGGAAACGGCCTGGAGCTTCTCCTGGGCCTTTCCCCAGTAGAGACCCTGGAACTAGCTGACATGAACCCCCATCCGAGAAGATCTGGCAATTCCCACGTCAGAAGGTTCCTGGCTACTGGGTCGCTTCCCTGCAATCTGACTGAGAGCAGTGGGATTCTGTTCACCCTCCCGCTCCTGCGGGGACTGAGCATTGCCAGGAGCTTAGAGAGGCCCAGCTCCCTTTCCTCTCACCCAGTCCGAGAGGGGATGCCCTTTAGGCTGGAAAAGGAGCGCCAGTGACACACGACCTTCCATGAGCAGGTCACCCACTTCCAGAAAGTCCTTGGCAAGAGACAGTGCCGCTTGCTAAACCCTGCTGCAAACTGTTGTTTAGCTAAGGAAACCATCTGTTCCTAACTCTGGGAACAAGCACTAAAATAAAAGTAAGACACAGCTCATCCAAACAATCGGGACATCTCTGGAAACACACTACTGTCTTTAACCCAGCTACTTGACCTCCTGTCTCCCGAAATATGGGAGGAAAATGCTTATCATGATATTTTATTGCACTTTCAGCACATTTCTCCTTCACAGAACGTGTTCCCAACCCACAGAGAGAGTTAGCTGCGATGTGCAAAAAAGAACCAGTAAGAGAATGTTCTGTGCCAATGTCCAGGGATGTGGGATGGGAGGAACATACTTGTGTCCCAGGTGGAAAACAGCCTGGACAGGGTGCCCACGCCTCCCATCCATGGACACCTAACACTGCGTTGGAGGTGGGCATCACAGGCCCCTTCAGCTCATGAGCCTCATGCTTCTCAGGGGCTCCCCAGGCCTCATCCCAGCCCGCCCACCAGCATCCTTCTCATGGAGCTGCTCCTTTGGGGCCCACACAGTGTGCTTCCTGCCCAGAGGTGGCGCCCTTGCTCCCATAAAATTGTTTAATGTCTAATTCAGTGGTTCTCAACCTTCCTAATGCCGCGACCCTTTAATACAGTGCCTCATGTTGTGGTGACCCCCAACCATAAAATTATTTTCGTTGCTACTTCATAACTGTAATTTTGCTACTGTTATGAAATCATAATGTAAATATCTGCTATGCAGGATGTATTTTCATTGTTACAAGTTGAACATAATTAAAGCATAGTGATTAATCACAAAAACAATATGTAATTATATATGTGTTTTCCGATGGTCTTAGGCGACACCTATGAAAGGGTCATTCGACCCCCAAAGGGGTCGCGACCCACAGGTTGAGAACCACTGGTCTAATTAAACCTCCAGGGTCAGAGCCACAGACCAGCTGAGTACGTTGGAAAGGAAAAAAAATGTCCAAACCACAAACCACGACTTTCCAAAGAAAAGGAAACTGAACGGTAATGGAAATGCCCCTTTTCCTATGAAAATTCTGTTCTTAGGAAATGATCAAGAGTAGCACAGTCCTGGGTTCTGGCTGGGAGATGCACGTGATTCCTTAGCAAGTTCCCCATGGGAGTCTCTCCAGTTTTTCTTCAGTTCAGAACAACCCGCAGGTGGAGGAGCTGAGGGGCTGGAACACCTATGCGGACTGGAGGTCTCTAACTCTCAGGGGCCTGGGCACCTCAGCCCTCTTGCACTTCCCTGTGGCCATTCATGTCTCTTCTGCCCACTGCCCTCTCTCATCCTCCCTGACCTCAGAGCACCAGGCTCAGTCTCTTCTGCCTGCTCTCTCACCCCAGTCCCTGGCTTCATTTCCCATCCATATGTGACTCCCAAATTGTGCTCCAGTCCGACTCTCTCCTAAGCTCTGCACAAGCCTCTACCTGCCTGCTCAGCCACCTCACACAGGTGTCTATCAGCAGCTCAAACTTATTCCTCACTCTTCCTCATCCCACTGGCCTCCCTCAACCCCCGCCCATCATTTGGCAGCAACCCCATCACTGCCGCAGCTTGGCATTATCTTGAGTCTTCTCTTTCTCTATGTCCAAGCACCACCACCATATCCACTGTGACCACCAACTCCAGCTGCATCCTCACCTGCCTGGATTCCTGCAATATCCTCCAATATGTCCCCTGGCCAAGAAGTCTAGACTCCTCCCAGCAACCGGATGCTCCCCTTCAACTTTTCTATTCAAAGCCTTGCAATGGCTGAAACCGGTTTGGCTCAGTGGATAGAGCGTTGGCCTGCGGACTGAAAGGTCCCAGGTTCGATTCCAGTCAAGGGCATGTACCTGGGTTGCGGGCATATCCCCAGTAGGAGATGTGCAGGAGGCAGCTGATCGATGTTTCTCTCTCATCGATGTTTCTAACTCTCTCTCTCCCTTCCTCTCTGTAAAAAATCAATAAAATATATTTAAAAAAAAAAGACTTGCAATGATGCTAATTGTTCCTTCAGGGAAAAAAGCCATGTTCTGCCCTGGCTGGTATGGTTCAGGAGTTAGAGTGACAGCCCACAAACCAAAGGATTGCAGGTTCAATTCCCAGTCAAGATCACATACCTGAGTTGTAAATTCAATCCCCGGCCCCGTCAGAGCACATGCAAGAGGCAACCAACGGATGTCTCTCTTTCACACTGATGTTTCTCTCTCCCCCTTCCCCTTCCCTCTCTCTCCAAAAATCAATGGGAAAAGGTAAGGATTAACAAACAAAATGCCATGTTTCTTAGCAGGTGATTTGGCCCACTGACTGTCCAACCTTGTCTCCTTGCTTTCCCTTGTCCCCACTTCCAATCACATCATGTCAGTCTTTGTCGACTCTCAGATAATGTAAGCAGGGTCTCACCTCAGGGTCCTTGCTCAGCTATTCCCAGATATTTGCATGGCAGGCTTGCTCCCTTCCTTCAGATCTCTGCTCAAGTGTCACCTCCTCTAGGAAGCTGCGCCCACAAAGTGTGATCCCTGATCTGCTGGTCCTTCCTTTTCACCAACAACATCTCTTCAATAAGTGCAGTGGCCAAGAGCAGCCACCTCCTAGATGGTGTCTTCCAGAATGAAGGGAAATTTTAATTTCCCAAAATTCAAAGACAAAGGGTAAATATGCTTGTCAGTGGGCAGTTTTTCTCCTAAATAGTAACTCTAACAAAGCATAGCCCGTGCATCACTCACACAGTTTTCTGTGCCTTGGGAATGGCCAGACTTCCCTGAAAACCCACCAGTGAGGAGAGAAGCCACTCAGAAAATATGCCTGAGGCCGGCCCACTTACCTTTGGCTCCTTTGTGTCCACACAGCCTACTGTCTGTGCTGCATTTGTTCACGTGTCTCCTCTCAGGGCCAAATGGTAGGCTCACTCTAGCCCAGGTTCATGTGGGTCCACCTGAGAAGGACCCTACATTGCTTTTGCGAGGGCCTGTGTCCTCCCTGGGAGCACAGGCCTTGCTCCTGCCCACAGAAGCAGCCCCCTCGCTCTCCCTGCCTCCCTCTCTCCCAGAGCTGGAATGAAATACTTCTTGGGACTCCAACTTGCCATCGTATTAATAAAGTCTATGAAGAGGAGGTCTCTGCACAGGGCATGTGTCTCATAGCAATATTCATTCATCTCTCTCAAATGTATTACTTTCTTTTTTTAATATATTACTTCTGAACTAGGAGTATCTCCAATCATGTGAATCTTGTATTGTCCTAAAATCCCAGTAACTGGAGTATTCTTTTTCTTACTTTGCTAAAAAGATAATTCTTCTCCAAAGATGGAGAAAAGAGATGGCTTTGCATGCTTTTCATTGGCTTGTGGCAGCAGTAAACAGTTTGAGGGGCACAATACTCTGTGGGTATATCACTCCCACTGTGTGAAGCCATTCTAGGCTTCCTACGGACAGGGGGGCTCTCATGGGTTTAAGAGCCCTAGGAGGCCTGGCCTACCATGTAAACTGTCATCGCTTCACACGCCGACCACCTCAGAGCCCCAGACTCATTCTGCGATTCCCCTGTGGAACCATGCTCACCCCATCCTTTCCTACTACCTCCCACTTACCTTTGGGTCTCAGTTTAGACCTCCCTTCCTTCGTGCAGCCTTCCCAATGCCCCAGGCTTCATGGGGGTGCATATTCTGTGCCCATCGCAGCCACAGCTTGCCCGCACCCCAGCACCTGTTCTGAAGTGCCCTTTTGAGGATCAATCTCAAGTCACTCCTACCACTATGCCCAGACTCTGGGCCTCCTGGGTGCAGGATGTGTGCCCACCACTGTAGTTGGCACCTGGCATATGTTGGCATGGGCAGATTTTCAAAAACTGTTGAGTCCCCTAACAGACACCCTTCTGACCGAACTCCCAGGCCACCCATGAGCCAACAACACTCTGGGATGCTTACAGCCCTGGGAAGGCTGCATTTCTCCTGGCCAGGAGCCAGCTTCTCTGACTGGAGTGCTCAGAATGTCCTTCGCAGACCAAGGCTCAGCCACACATGCAAACACGTCTTCCCAGGTCCATTCCTCCATTGCTACACTCAACCTGAACCATGACCACATTGCTTAACGCTCGGAAACACTTTCCCCAGGAAACGCTGGAGGCTTTCAGGATACTAGATACTTCAATTCTCTGGGGAATTGTGTATGTGCGAGGGGGTCAGGGGGACGGTGAAGCATGATTCAAAACACAAAATGGTTCTTTCAGACACAAGTGGGCAAAGGTTGGTGCTGAGCCAAGGTTATTGCCTCTTCTAGATTTCTCAGAATGATGAGGCTAGTGTCAGACCAGATCACCCACGTGTCTTTAATCAGCGGTTCTCAACCTGTGGGTCACGACCCCTTTGGCGGTCGAACGACCCTTTCACAGGGGTCGCCTAAGACCATCCTGCATATCAGATATTTACATTACGATTCATAACAGTAGCAACATTACAGTTATGAAGTAGCATAAACGAAAATAATTTTATGGTTGGGTCACAACCTGAGGAACTGTATTTAAAGGGCCAGAAGGTTGAGAACCACTGCTTTAAGTGAAGCCACAACAAATGTGAGTTCCTTTACATATGGTTGCCAGCAGGTGCTTCCCATGAGGTGAATTTCATTAGAGCTTTTCCCCAAGCTCCTGGCTGGTCAAGCAGGGTGTCCACTGAATGCTTAAGCCACTAGACCAGTGGTCAGCAAACTGCAGCTCGCGAGTCACACGCGGCTCTTTGGCCCCTTGAGTGTGGCTCTTCCACAAAATACCGTCTTCTGCACATGGGCCACGAAGTTTCAATTGCACTGTACGTGCATGACCACACGTGGTATTTTGTGGAAGAGCCACACTCAAGGGGCCAAAGAGCCGCATGTGGCTCGTGAGCCGCAGTTTGCCGACCACCGCACTAGACCTTGTCCACCTATGGAGCATCTCCAGCTACATTGCCATTTGTTTCATCGCTACCATGATCAGTATCATGAAGGCCTAGTACCTCCACACCCGGAAGGTGAGTCTGGCCTGATGTCAAAGCTGCACATTTGCCACATGTTTCCCGGGCCTATTCATGTGTTTCCTTTAAACTCCTGAAGAAATGACGTGTGAGAGTGTCTTTATGTGGCCTTTGCCGGAGGCACTGTCTTCCTCAGAAGTACGATTGCAAACCAGCACTCAGCCAGGAGATACAGCCCAGACAGCATGCGTCAATTGCTCACTTAGTGAACCCATCCATGAGAAAGTGTGTTTTCCTGACCTCGATTCAAGCTAAAGGTCAGATTATTCACTGCTATTCAAAGAAAGAACAGGGTCACCCAAGGCTCTTGCAGATCCTGGCTGACCCAAACAAACATGCTGTTCTTGGTGAACCCAAAACTCCTGCCTCTGCAGGATTGCTCCCTGGAGTCGAGCGTTTTCAAACTCCATGTCCAGGCTCGGTCCACAGGGGAAATTGCTCAAAACTTTTGAGCAAACTTGCAGGAAAACCAGGGGTCTGATCAGCACTAACATTCCCATGTTAATAACTCGATGTTATTAAGGAAGGTGTGCCAGATGAGAAGCAGCATCCATCCCTCCAACCACCCTGCGAACTCAGGGATATCGCCCTGCTTCCTAAGAAAACACACTAAATTCATAGCATCTTCACAAGTTATGGAGAGTGGGTGTCTCGTTCATCTGTAGTTACTTGGCAAGACCCTTCCTGCATGTCCAGTCTAGACCACTCCTGCATGGGCATTCACACATCCAAAGCCACACACTCCCATCTCCTCCTAGGCCATCCCTGCCACAAGGGGGTTCAGTTTGAAAGCAACAGAATCTGAAATGGCTAACCCTGGCAGAAGGAAAATTTAATGGGTGGTTATAAAAGCCCCAGAATGAATGCTAAGTTTAAGGACCATTGTCTTACGTGCTACTTTGGGATCACTGATGCAGCTGGGAGGCTCTGGGAAGCCTTCTTGATGAATGACACCTGTACTGAGACCTGAGGCTGAACGAGCATGGTCAGCCGAAGAGAGGTTAGGAAGATGCAATAGAGCCCTCCCCTCACCTCAGCCTCCTTCAGTTCTGACCAGCTCTCTTGCTTTGGTAGCGACAGGGAACCAGACCGGCAGACCTGAGTGTGACCTAGGGCAGCTGAGCTGCCTAGTGGAAAGAGCACTCCTTTGGGAGTCAGGAGATAGATGGGAATTTTTGTTCAGAGCCCCAAGAATGACACCAAACAGCTCTGGGCCTCAGGTCCTCCCAGATAAGGAAGCCGCTGTTCTCATTACTTTAAAGGCACATTCTGTCTTATGTTCTACTTCACAGCAAAGGATTCAGGCTGTCCCCTGATTGCAGCTTCATAAAAAAATAGCCAGATTTGCAGAGCAATCATTGTGGCAGCTGTTTCTTGAGTATCTATAAAGCATAGCTCATATCCTAAAGAACTAAACACTAAGGTTGCTGAGTCCTACAGCAATCCTAAGCCAGAGGTCGCCCAATTCTCCTTTAGCCTGTCCCCCAAATGTCTCTGGGCTTCAAAACTCTTAGGGTACAAATATATAAATGTGCCAATAAAATGGCTTCAATACTACCCCCCAAACACACACACACACACACACACACACACACACACACACACACACACTATCTGGATGCTGGAGCAGGGTCTGGCCCTTATAAAGTGAACTCTACAACTCTATATGCACATGGTCACTTGGTCCCCGAAGGCTTTCTGCCTTCACTCACGTTCTACACAGGGATTTACTGTAGCGGAGCATTCCCCAGCTTTTGACCTTGCTCAAACTGGGTCCACGTGACTGAGTTCAGATGTCATGACCTCATCTCTAAGATCCGCCAATCAAATTTCTCCTTCCTCCCCTGGTTGAAAAACCATAGCCCCAGGAGATCCAAGATGGCATCGGATTAGGTGGAAGCTACACACACATCCTCCCAGGACCAAACTGGAATTACAACTAAATTACAGAACAAATATCCAGAAGAACCAACTGAAGACTACCTGAACAGTCTTATAACCTAGGATTTTTCCAAAGAAGCCACATCGAGACTGGTAGGAAGAACGGAGACCCAGAAAAGATTAGCCTTGCTCACATGGGCAGCAGCTGAGTTTTCAGAGGGATATCTCAGCTGGGCGTGGGGGGGGGGGAGGGGGGTTTCTCCCTGAGAAGCATGGGCATCAACCACATGCCAGGCTTCCCACCCCAGAGCATCAGAACAGGGAAGAGGTACCCACATAACATCTGGGTATCTGGGTGTAAAAAGCAGTGGGATTCTGGGTGTCAGGGAGACAGAAGTTCTTAGAGACAGAGATACCCTCTTAAAGAGCCAAGGCAGAAGATTTCATTCACAGACACTCACCCTGAGTTCCAGCAGAGGGAGGGCAGAGCAAACTAGAGTCCCGTGAGGAGAGTCTGGAGTTTGTAGCTCTTGGGAGAGAGTGGAAGGAATAGCTTCCAGAATTCTGTGCTCACTTATTCTCCCACTGCAGGTGCCATCTTTCTTGGGTGGAACACTCTACACTATATGGCATTCGCCTGGGGGAATGCATTAACTCCACCCTCTGGTCTCCCTCTCCCCTTACCCTGGGGAGCTTACACTCTGCTAGGAGTCACCTGCCTTGGCCAGGGTGTAGAGACTGGGCAGATTAAGGGGGTGTTAATGACTGAATTGTATGGCTTTGAAGTAGGGGCCATTCCCCGCCCTCCCCCCCCCCCCACTTGCCTGGTTCTATGAAAAGATAAACAAAATTGACATACATTTAACCAAACTCATCAAGAAAAGATAAACAAAATTGACAAACCTTTAACCAGACTCATCAAGGAAAAAAGAGAGGACCCAAATAAAATCAGAAATGAAAGAGGAGAAGTAATCAAATAAATACAAAGGACTGATGACCCATTGCACTCTTCCTCCTGGGAGCCTATTTGTGCCTTTCCCTATCCACCCTCCCTTCCCCTCCCTGCCCCAGACACCTCACAGTTAGCTTCCTCACTCCTAAGCTCCAAGGGCCCTTCCTTTACCTCTGAACTCATTTCCTCACCCCTTTTCTTCTAGGAATTACTTCTACCTCTGTGATTTACCAAATCAATGTTCCCTTACATTTTAGGTCTTGGCTCTGAATTCTTTCCTAGCCATAACCCAAGTACCTGATGCTGTTCCCACAGCCTACAAAAAAGCATTGGGCAAGTTGCACAAACATATAGTGCCTCAGTTTCCCCATCTTTGTGTCATAGGGCATTCTGGCGCCCAACACTGCCCCTGAGGAACCGTCACCCCAGTGGATACCCATGCAGGTGGTGTGAGCCAAGGTCAGCTTCCAGACTGCCCCCTGATTCAATGTACAGGGCCCCTGTGCACTTTGGTTAAGGCTTGAGGTTGCCATCTTAGAATTCTTAATAATTTGGAATAAGGGTCCACGCATTTTCAGGCTGCAGATTGTGTAACAAATTCTGCCTGGGGCTTTAGCTTTTGTTGTTGTTGTTGTTGTTGTTTTTAACTTTCTTTTTGAATTTATTGGTTAATAAAATTATAGAGGTTTCAGGTGTACAACTCTATAATACATCATCTGTATATTGTATTGTATGTTCACCACCCCAAGCCAAGTCTCCTTCCATCACCACTTATCTCCCCTCTTCTACTTCCCCCAAACCCCCAATCCTTCTATAAGGTGTCCCAAAATTCACGCAAGATTTGCAATTGAATTAAATTGCAAATCTTGCGTGAATTTTGGGACCCCTATGGTAATCACCATACTGTTGTTTGTGTCTATGTATTTTAAACGTTATTTTATTAATCCCTTCACCTTTTTCACCCAGCCCTGAAAACACTCTCTCCTCAGACAATTGTCAATTTGCTCTCCATCTATGGGTCAATTTCTCTTTTGTTTGTTAGTTTATTTTCTTCATTAAATTCCACATATGAGTGAAATCATGTGGTAATTGTTGTCTTCTGACTGGCTTACTTCACTCAGCATAGTACTCCTTAGCAGCTCCATCAGTACACTTGCAAAACGTAAGATTTCCATTTTTTATGGCTGAGTAGTATTCCATTGTGTAAATGAACCATAGCTCTTTCATCCAGTCATCTACTGATGGGCACTTGGGCTACTTCCAAATCTTGGCTATTGTAAAGAGTGCTGTCATGAACATAGGGGTATATATATTATTTTTGAATTAGGGCTTCAGGTTTCTTTGGATATATTCCCAGAAGTGAAATCACTGGGTCAAATGACAGTTCCATTTTTAATTTGTTGAGGTAACTTCCTACTGCTTTGTACTGCTTTTCACAGTGGCTGCACCAATCAACATTCCCACCAGTAGTGCATGAGGATTCCCTTTTCTCCACATCCTCACCAATACTTGTTGTTGATTTATTGATAATAGCCATTCTGACAGGGATGAGGTGATATCTCATTGTGGTTTTAATTTGCATTTCTCTGAGATTGGTGACATTTAGCATATTTTCATATGTCTATTGACCATCTGTAAGTCCTCTTTGGAGAAGTGTCTATTCAGGTCCTTTTCACATTTTTTAATTGGATTGTTTGGGTTTTTTGGTGTTGAGTTTTATGTTATATATAAATTTTGAATATTAAACCCTTATCAAACATATCATAGGAGAATATGTTCTCCCATTGAGTGAGTTGTTTTTTCATCTTGTTGATGGTATCCTTTGTTGTGCAAAAACTTTTTAGTTTGAGGTAGTCTGTTTCCTGCTACTTAAATTCATTGATCAGTTCTAGTAGTTTTTGGTGTAATCTTTAGGGTTCTCTATATACAGTATCATGTCATCTGCAAATAATGACAGTTTTCCTTCTTTCCAATTTGGATGCCTTTTAATTTTTAATCTTTCTTCTTGTCTCTTTGCAGTAGCTAGGACTTCCAGTACTATGTTAAAGTGGTAAAAGTGGACATCCTGTCTTGTTCCTGATTTTTAAGGATAGCATTTGTAGTTTTTGCCCATTGAATATGATGTTGGCTGTGGGTTTGTCATACATGGTTTTTTATTATGTTGAGGTATGTCCCCTCTATTCCCACTTTAAAGCTGAGAGTTTTTATCATAAATGGATGCTGGATTTTATCAAATGCTTTTTCTGTGCATCTGTTGATATGATATGTGATTTTTATCCTTTATTTTGTTTATGTGATGTATCATGTTTATTGATTTGTGGATATTGTACCAGCCTTACATCTCTGGAATGAATCCTACCTGATCATGTTGCATGATTTTTTAAAAAAGTATTACTGGATCTGGTTTGCTAATATTTTATGAAAATTTTAGCATCTGTGTTCATTAGGAATATTAGCCTGTTAGTCTCTTTCTTTGTAGTGTCTTTATCTTGTTTGGGAATTCGGATAATGTTGGCCTGATAAAATAAACGTGGGAGTCTTTCCTCCTCTTGAAAATTTTGGAATTGTTTGAGAAGGATAGGAGTTCGTTCTCCTTTGAATATTGGGTAAAACTCTTCTTTGGCAGCGATGAGGACAGCATCAGGTGTTAAACTTGTGGGGTCAGATTGGACCTTGCTTTGTTTAGTAACCTAGCATTTGAGTTCTGGCTAGGAAAGAATTCAGAGCGAAGACTCAAACTTTAAGAGAACATTTATTTAGAAAAATTATAGAAGTGGAAGAAGTGAATAGTAGGAGAAATGGACGCAGGAAACAAGTTACAGAGGCAAAAGAAGGGTAAAGGTTCATGCCTGGGGTGGGGGTGGGCAGTGGAAGGGGAATGTGCTGGGTCCTCTGTCCGAAGGGTTTTAAGTGTGAAGATATTAAGGGAGATCCAGGGGAGGATCACAATAAAATATTCACCAGCTTTTCAGGTGTGTCCTTTCAGGGTTGTGGTCTCCACTGATTGGTCGGCGCCAGGAAAGTGGAACATTCATTAGTCAATGCAGCTGGTCTGAGGTCAGCCATGGCATTGCTCATCTGGTTTTGCTGCTTTTCTGGGCCTGGTGCTGAAATGTAACTGAGGCCTAGATGTTATCTCTAGGAAGGAAAGGTCAGGCAGTCTAACCAGCAATATGAAAGGTCAGGGGTCCAAATCCCATGATATGTAGGGGAGGAAAGGTTACCCTGCGGGGGGGGGGGGGGGGGGGGGTCCTTGTTTTCCCAGTTTTGCTTATTGCTAGGCACCCGGGGCTTACCGCCCTGGTGACCTTCTGTACCCGGCCCATTGTCTTCGCTTTGCTCATGTCTAACTGCCTACCACACCTCCACAGGACAGATCATTCTGGAAGTGTGACAGGCACCTCTTACACCAGAGAGGTGCCATTAGCCCCCTCAGTCAGTGGGAGAGGGCTGTCCCCAACCTCGATTCCTGTCTTCTCATATAAGTGAATTTAAATGAGAGACTGCAGATAATATTTGCATTATGAATTTATTTAAAGTGAATTTATTTTAAAAAAATTAAAGAAAATGAAGTTATCAAAAAATTAAAGCATGCACATTTATTGAAGAAGCAAGGCAAACAAATCTATTCATCTGGCTCAAGAAGCACAGACAGGCTCTCGGCCAACCTGAAGAGCAAGTGGGATAGGGGCTCGAGGTGTCACATACCCTCTGTCTCTCTAGGCCAGTGATGGAGAACCTTTTGAGCTCAGCGTGTCAGCATTTTGAAAAACCCTAACTTAACTCTGGTGCCATGTCACATATAGAAATTTTTTGATCTTTGCAACCATAGTAAAACAAAGACATATTTTTGATATTTATTTTATATATTTAAATGCCATTTAACAAAGAAAAATCAACCAAAAAAATGAGTTCACGTGTCACCTCTGACACGCATGTCACAGGTTCGCCATCACTGCTACAGGGTATTTTATTCCTCTGCTTGACAGCCTGGTACAGATTAACTCTGAAGGTTCCCCTATTCTTTGTTAAGGCTTTTTCACAATTTACGGGAAGCACCTGGCAACTTTATCTAGAGCAGTGGTTCTCAACCTTGGCTGCACATTAGAATCACCTGGGAATCTTTTCGAAATCCTGATTTCTGGGCCTCATCCTCCGGAAATTCTGTTTCTTTGTTATGGCGTGGGGCCACAACATTAGTAACAAAGAAACAGAATTTCCGGAGGATGAGGCCCAGAAATCGGGATTTTAAAAAGATTCCCATGGGGTGGTGGGGAGGTTGGGGGTTAATGGGAAATGAGGACACATTTGTAATACCTTAACCAATAAAGAAATTTAAAAAAAGAAAAGATTCCCAGGTGATTCTAATGTGCAGCCAAGGTTGAGAGTCACTGATCTAGAGAAACCCAAGACTGCAGGCTTCACAGATTAACAATGGGGTGAGATAGACTGCCCTCTTTGTCCTCTCCTCCCTGCTGTTTTAACAGCTTCGGGATGATTTGCACTCAGTCCTCTCTGATTAGTTTGAATTAAGATCTCTCCTCCCCCCACCTCCTTTCCTGTGGTTGTGTGTGTGTGTGTGTGTGTGTGTGTGTGTGTGTGTGTGTGTGTGAGAGAGAGAGAGAGAGAGAGAGAGAGAGAGAGAGAGAGAGAGGAGAGGTTTAACCCTTTGTTCTTAAATAAGGTCCAGGAAAGCTTTTTGGCTTTATTAAATTTTCCTGCTTCAGTTTCCCTATTCCTCCTGCCCTGAAATTCTCCTAGCTTCTTACTATCCTATAACAGAGGGACCTTCGTTATTTGTCTACAATATTTCTGCTTGTGTTCTAAGCCCAACATGAAAACCCGCTCACATCAGCCCAAGCCCTCCTGAGAGGCCAGGAGAACAAAACACCTGATGCACTTGTTCGGCAAACTGCTTGTATTTGAATTGATTCCACCTCAAACCCTTTCCCCATCTGCTCTACTTCTCTAAATAAGCAACAATTAAGCTAACAAGTGGAAGAGTATAAAACCAGAAGACTCTTTCCATGTTTTTGGTGCATCCAGATCTCCCAGGCACTGCACCTGTCCGACTGTTTATTCTGTCCAAGCACTGAACAGCTGCACCCTTAATCCCCATGGTGAGAGGATGACGTAAATGGGCCCAGAGACCCCAAGTGCCTTGCTCTGCAAGCTGAGGCCACACAGAGAGCTGGGGAGGGTAGGGCCTTCTGGTTTTCATTAAGTTTAGGCAAGGCTAACCACACAGACTTGTTCTTGTCTGCAAATTTCAGACAATTCTGATGTCCACAGTGCTATGGGTGGCATTACACTCGAGAAGGCAGAGGGGGAAGAAGACAGAGGGGATGAAATCGTCTGTCATAAAGCCCAGATGTAAGCTTCCTAACAGGTCCCTGAAAATCAAATTATGGACAATCAGGTTACTGACAGGTGTTGAGTGATGGTGGCAGCCAAGCTGAATCAAGCTGTGCTAATGGGCTGGGAGTCTTCCTCCTGTCCCTGCCCTACCCAGCCAGGCTTTGTTTTGTAAATCTTGATTTTCTATGGTGTTGAGTCTTTGGTCACCAGAATGCAAGTGGCCACACTTTTCACGTCATCACTTTGGTTTGAAATCCTCACTCTTGGTTTTTCATCTTTTAAGATGAAGTCCAACGAGAGAGACTGATATCTGGGATTAACTGGGGGAAACTCACCTTTGGATTTTCCCCAGAAAATTAGAGACTGGAGCACCAATTAAGTAAACCAACATGGAGAGATGCTGTGTGTCCCCCAGACACCCCTTCATTCTTCAGCAGCCCAGGGTTGGCTGCCAAAGGTTTCTCTGCTGAGCCTGCTTTTGCTGAGTTCCCTCACCCAAGGACAGCCACATTGTCCTAAGATCTTCCATGAGTTCCAAGTTGTCCCCCTTTCTATGCATATGTATTTCATTCATTCATTCGTTCATTCATTGATTCATCATTAGAAGAGGTTCCAATTTATGATGAGCTTGCAAAAATCAACGAAAGAAACATTCAAACCTGTGAAGAATTTTTGTGAGTTTATTTAAGCCAAACTGGTGACAATTGCCAGGAAGCAAAATCTCAATGGATTGAGATAATGCTCCAGAGAATGGAAGTTATGCAACTTATTTTATACATTACAATCAAAAGAGAAGATGCAAGTGGGTTACATGAATTCCATTCATGAATAGAGAGGCAGAAGAAAGCAAAGCAAGGAAACCTCTGGTATTGGATTAAAAAATAAAATGATAGGCATATACTTCTTTTTTTATATATTTTTAAAATATTTTTATTGATTTCAGAGAGGAAGGGAGAGGGAGGGAGAGATAGAAACATCAATGATGAGAGAGAATCATTGATTGGCTGCCTTCTGCACACTCCCCACTGAGGATCGAGCCCACAGCCCATGTGCCCTTGACCGGAATCAAACCTGGGACCCTTCAGTCCACAAGCTGATGCTCTATCCACTGAGGCAAACCAGCCAGAGCTACATATACTTCTTTTACATAGTTGGGCACAGGATAATTAACAGTCAACAATGAACTCTATAACAATGAGGAGATTTATGGTCTCCGAAGAGTGGTGCCTGTGCTTTGAGGGGTCCAGAAAAAGGAAATTACTTTGACATTCCAAAGATACGTTACCGTAGCTGCAAAAAGACAACAGACTGGCTTAGTTAAGATGGAAATTTACCCTAGTCAGGGAAGATTTGTAGCTTCGGACATGACTACCGACCATAAACTGCTTTTAGGTAAAAAGTCTTCATTTCAGGCCATTCTTTGTGGTTACTGTAGGTCTCTGAGTTTGTAAGGCCACCACACGGGCCTCCCCTGAGCTTGTCAGGTTTAGTATGTGGCCCCTTTTCATTCACATGAAAAGGTGAGGTAAGCAGGAATTGGAGTTGGGAAAGGAAGAAGTAAGAATGTAATTAACCGGTTTGCAGGCACACATTGAATGTTCACTAAGTCCTTGTTGGATTATTAATCTATTGATGGAAACACCTGTAAATAACTAAGGATCAACTATGCTGAAGGCAAAACAGTCCTACTTTCATTTCCCCTAAACTTGAAGAGTCTCACAGAACTGTGTCTCCAGTACCAGTTGAATAGGACTTGAATGCTTCTGCTTTACAAAATCCACTTAAACCAGAATTTCCCACCTTGCACTATGGAAATGTGGGACTGGGTAATTCTTGGTTGTGAAGACTGTGTGATTCCCGTATTATTAGCAGCTTCCCTGAATTCTACACACTAGACTAGATAGATGGCAGTGGCACCTCTCCCACAGCTGTGAAAATTTAAGATGTCCTGGACACTAATAAAAGTTTTCTAAGGGGTAACATCGCCCCCTTGAGGACCACTGATTTAGAGTGACAACCCAGAGGAACTAAATATTTCTTCAGGGGTTGAGCGTCACCCTGTACACCGAAAATCACAATTTGATTCCTGGTCAGGGCACACACCCAGGTTACAGGTTTTATTTCCGGTCGGGGTGTGAACAGGAGGCAAACGATCTGTGTCTCTCTTCCCCTCACTCTCCCTTACCCTCTCTCTAAAATCAATTTAAAAAACATTTTTTTAAAGAAGTAACAGAAAGATGGCACAACCTCTGGGACTGCCCTTAAGAAGAGGAGCTGTCCCCACCCCCTTCCCCTTATTCTCTTCCCTTCCTTGGCCGGGTACACCTAGTGGCATGCCATGTGGGATCAGGAAGATGAGGAAGGAGGATTCTGGGATGATGGAAAAGGAGGAACAGGACACCACCAGCTCATCTCACCTGCCCTGGGCTGTTTCAAGGTGCCAATGCAACTTCTTCGTTAAGGCCCTCTTATCTGGGGGCAGTGTTAGAGTCACTGAATCTAGGTCATAATGAATTTTGTTTCCAAGCAAACAGGTCAGGCGGGGAAGAAGGGACACATAGCTTCCCAGGAGCTTGGCCCAATATCCAGAGGACACCAAGACTCCTGTTTCCAACCTCTCATGTCAGGCAGGGTAATCACTGGAAACCCAGGGTTATGCATAGCTCACACCCAGGGGAAATGGACAGTGTCCTCTCTCCTGTTACCCTGACAGTGGCAGCAGCTGGATGCTCTAAGACCTGAGGGGTTTACTCCCCCAGCTGCAGGGAAGCTTGTGAGCCAAGACTCTCAGTTGTCAGCCCTCCCTGGAACTGCCTCAACTGGTGGGAGTTCCTACACCAAGGTCAGGCCCCTCTCTGGTGCACCTGGAGAGTGCAAGGTTCAATGCCCTTGCCCCACTGGCCAGCCCAACAGCTCCCTGTGAGAGCCATTGTAGCCAGGGAGGGAGATGTGGTCTCAGTAGATCTCCCCTGGGTGGCACTTTGCCCACACCTGGATGGCTGTTGGTCAGCCGGTGGGCATCAGGAGCACACACTGGCATTGAGCAGAGGAGGGCCAGGCCAGGTTGGGACAGCAACCCCTCTGCATCAGTCCCTCACCACCTCCCATGACGACCACCTTGGAGAGGCCATACTGCCTCGCTGCCACCTTGAGGATCCCAGGCATGTGCCTCCTTTAGGGCTGACCTGGAACTGCAGGGAAGGGCCTGGGAAGCCGTCCCAGCTTTGCCAGGTTGACGCGCACCAACTAGGCCAGCAGAGACTCGAGATGCCTTTCAACTGGAGTCCTGCTGCCACAAAGCTAGATGCCGAGACAAGGCGCGTGATATGTGCTGAATCATGTCCCCTCAAAATCCTGACCCTACGAACCTTGGAGTGGGACCTTATTCGAAGACAGAGTTTCTAAGAGTCATTAAGTTAACATGAGGGCACTAGGCTAGGCCTTATTCCAAACTCACTGGTGTTCTAAGAAGAGGAAGTTAGGGGCAGTTGGTGGTATCACTAAATGGTGACATGGGAGACCCCAGCCTCTGCACTCCCTCAGAAAGATAAACAATTGGACAGTTATCCATGAACACGAACAGCTCTGGGAGAGCTCCGGAGTCCACCTAAGAAACTTCAGCCCAGCCGGTGTGGCTCAGTGGTTGAGCATCGACCTGGGAACCAAGATGTCCCCTGTTCAATTCCCAATCAGGGCACATCCCTGGGTTGTGAGCTTGATCTCCAATAAGGACGTGCAGGAGGCAGCCAATTGATGTTTCTCTCTCATCAATGTTCCATCTCTCTATCCCTCTCCCTTCCTCTCTCTTTAAAAAAAATCAATAAAAACATGTTTTAAAGAAAGAAACTTCAGCAACACATCAGAACGGAAACATGAGAATAACCACACGAGAAGAGAAGGACAGCGGCTACGTTTTGCCTGCATTATCCCACCCCCAGGCCAGCATGCTCGGCACCCAGAGGGCACTCCCCAACTAGAATGAGCCTCTCCCCGGGGAAGGAAGAGGGGCCACTGTCCCATATCAGCTCCCCCTTACCCAGGCCAGCAGAGATGAAGTGCATAGGAAACCCTTGGAGGGAGGAGAGGGGAGGGGATACACGTATCAACCCACAGTGGGAGCAATTGTGATTCACAGTGACCTGCTCTGCAAACCCAGAGATTTTACCACGGAAGATACTAGCAGCCGGCACACCCTTTGCAGATTTCACCTGCTTTTGCCTCACAGGTCATCGAGTTTGCTGACACCATCCACCTGAGTCCCCTATCGCTCTACCCTCCCACCCTGCCAGAGCCCAGGAACCATGCCAGCAGCCAGCCCACACGCTGTGTGGTTCTGTAGTGATCAACGCTTACATAATAATGTAAACCCTGCTGATTGGTTTTCAGCATTTAGGTTCAGACTAGGCCAGTGATGGTGAACCTATGACACGCGTGTCAGAGGTGACACGCGAACTCATTTTTTTTGGTTGATTTTTCTTTGTTAAATGGCATTTAAATATATAAAATAAATATCAAAAATATAAGTCTTTGTTTTTCTATAGTTGCAAAGATCAAAAAATTTCTATATGTGACACAGCACCAGAGTTAAGTTAGGGTTTTTCAAAATGCTGACACGCTGAGCTCAAAAGGTTCACCATCACTGGACTGGGCAAAGGATAAGAGAAGGTAAATGTAGTCAGACTTGACTGTGAAAATACTTAGATATTCCTGACTATCTTAGTTAGAATTTGGATTTGATAGCACCTAACAAATAAACTCAAAATGGCAAAATAGAATTATATTTCCCAGTCACGTAAAAGACATCTGTGTAAACAATCCAGAGCTCTTGTGGCAGCTTCATGAAATCACTATGGAGCCAAGTCCTACCTACACTTCACCATCCCTAGGCTATAGCCCACATCTGCCTGGTCCCAAAGGGCAGCCAAAGCACCAGCCCTCACATCTGCATTTCAGCCGTAGAATGGAGAAAGGGGGAAAGCTGGCCCAGCCTCCTTACCTTTAGGAAGTCCCCACACCGAAAATTTCATCTTCTCAACCAGAAATGTCATATGTCATAGCTGGACGTGAGAGAAAAGAGGAAGCATGGTCTTCAGACTGGGTGGCCATGTGTGACATTACACGTACAGACTCCTATAGACTCTGTCCAAAGATGGGACTTAGGAAGAGATAGTTGAAAGAACTTGCTATTTTCATCCAAGAGGACAGAAAGAGATGATATTCTCTATCATTGATATAGTAGGAAGCCGAGGAGTAAGTACTTATTTAAAGTTATAAAGGTAACCGTTAGAACTAAACACAATGAAATTGATTAAGAATCTATTTTGTAAGTGAGCTTTCTTGTAATGGAGTCACTTAAGACTGCCTAAGTTGATGAATCAAGCAAAAATTATAGATATAACAGTCAAAAAAACAAAAAATATAAACAGTATCATGGATTAGCAGGGGGATGGGAGGGCAGGACAAGAGGCAGTAGCTTTTCTTTATAAATTCTCTAATAGTATTTGGTAGGAATGCCATGGACCAGAACTTGGACTTAACATTATAAAATTTTTAAAATTTATATTTAGAGAGAGAAAGGGAGAAGGAAAGAGAGAGAAACATCGATGTGTGAGCACAAAGCATCTATCAGCTGCCTTCTGCATGCCACCTACTGGGGATCAAGCCTGCGACCCAGGCATGTGCCTCAATCGGGAATCGAACCAGCAACCTTTGGGTGCATGGGACGTTGTCCAATCTACTGAGCCACACTGGCCAAGGCTGGACTTAACATTTTAAGTTAAAGGCAGCACCTGCTTTCTCTTAGGGTGGAGGACAGAAGAGTTACTAGAAAGTAGGCAGAACCCCCTGGACATTCACTGACAGCCCCCTTCTTCACCCCAAAAAGCCAGGCCCTCCCAAGATTATGGAGAATGAGGCTAGGAGGCTGGGGACTCCATTGTCATGCTGAGCTGCTCCTCCCACCCACTCATCGGTTTGTCACTTTTCCCCATTCTATACTACTCCTCCATTGCCTTGAAACCACCCCGGGCCAAAGTTCAAAAGGCCAAACATTTTACAAAAACACTAACAAAAGCAGCATTTTGAGATAGCAGCTTGGGGATTCTAAATAGCACCCGAAGTGTAAGTCCCCCTGCTTTGGGAAGGCCAAGAACATGTACTTTCCGAAGCTTCTAAGACTTCCTCCCAGTGAAATAAAACACAAAAAAAGCCCCTCAGCACACTCACCTGTCAAGATACAAGCGATATTCTTGGACTTTGCAACATTTTCAAATGTTTGATCTAGAAACGGAACACTTTCCTTTCACGATGAGCAAAACCCAACCAGCTGCAGGAAACAGCTCATTCCAAAGCCTAGCCCACACTCATGTGGCAGTTGCTTTGAATAGCAACTCAGAACCTAAGAGCAGGAGAAGTCCAGACAACTTCAAACAGGAGAAAACTACGCTCGATAGTTAGGTCTGAACTAATTGTCAGGGAAGTGGAAAATGTTTGGTTTAAAACTTTAAAATCACTAGAGACGTAAGAGGTCCAGATTCCAGGTGTGGATTTGGAGGCATTTTGTTGCTGTTGTTAATGCTCCAGAGAATGGCAGTTTTGCACCTTATTTTCAATGAAAAGAGAAGACATAAGTGGGTTACATGATATCCACTGGTGATAAATTGGGGAGGAGGAACAAAGCAAAGCAGGGAATCCTCTGGGATTGGATAAAAAGTAAAATGTTAGACACTTACATCTTTTACATGGGTGGGTGCAGGGTAGTTAAAAGTCAACAGTTTAACTCAATAACAGTAACAATGAGGGGATTTGTGGTCTCCTCTCTGGCATGGTTGTTGTGCCCAGATGGGTCCAGAAAAAGGGAAGTGACCTTGACATTCCAAAAGTATGTTATCCTAGATGCAAAAAGACAATAGGCAGGCTCAATTATGGTGAAAATTGACCTTTGTCCGGACAGATTCTAGCCTAGGACATGACCACCTGCCATAAACTGCTTTCAGTTAAAAGGTCGTAATTTCAGGCCACCCTTTGTGGTTACTTTAGGTCTCTGAGTTTGTAAGGCCGCCACACAGGCCTCCCCTGAGCTTGTCAGGTTTAGTATGTGGCCCCTTTTCATTCACACAGGAAATTCCTTTTCTTGTGACATCATAAGAACGCCACTTCCACTGTAACAGATGGGGACATGGAGGGCACCCCACTGATAACAAAACGACCCCCTTCATGCCCTCAACCCTCAGGAATTGGTGTGTGAATGTTCCGGCTCCCTATCCCCTTTCCAGCCCTCCAGGTGGGTCCTGAGGTGCTGCTGCTCTGTGCTGAGTTCTGCAGCATCCTTGGGCTCCAGTAGCCCACAGTGGAGCTGGCTGAGTAATCTGATATTTGATTCCAACACCATTTCAATTGGTGGGCTTTTGCCCCACACCACGCAATTTTCAGACACCAGCTGGGTTTCCCACAATTCCACTCAAATCTGGCACTATCTACCTGGAGAAAGCATCGGTCGGATCCCAGAAGGTAAAGTATCTGTCCCGCAAGTCTGTCTCCACTTCAAATGACAATCACAAGTCCAGGTTATCACCTGTGCTTCTGACCGACTGGCTATAAATTAGGCTCTCATTGCATTCGATTAATCTGCTATGACAGTTTAGAACTCGCAGAAACATTTTACTTATTAGATTAACAGTTAAGACTTGTCAACATAAGAAACATTCAAACGTATAGAGAATTTTTGTGAGTTTATTTGATCCAAACTGTCGACAATTGCTGGGAAGCAAAATCTCAACGGATTGAGATAATGCTCCAGAGAATGGCATTTTTGCACTTCATTTTATGCATTACAATCAAAAGAGGAGACGAATGTGGGTTACATGAAATCCATTAGTGGTAGACTTGGGAGGTGGGAGAAAGCAAAGCAGGAAAACCTCTGGGATTGGAAAAAAAGTAGAATGATAGACACATACATCTTTTACACAGGTGGGTGCAGGATAGGTATTAACTCCACAACAATGAGGGGATCTGTGGACTCCGCAGAGCAGTGCCTGTGCTTCGAGGCGTCTGGAAAAAGGAAAATTACTTTGACATTCCAAGGATATGTTCTCCTAGATGCAAAAAGACAATAGATAAGCTCAGTTAAGGTAAAGACTGACTTTTGCCTGGGAATCTGGGGAGATTCTAGCCTAGGACACGACTACCCACCATAAACGGTCCTTAGTTAAAAAGTTTTGATTTCAGATGAGCCTATGTGGTTACTTTGGGTCTCTGAGTTTGTAAGGCCACCACGCAGGCCTCCCCTGAGCTTGTCAGATTTAGCATGTGGCCCCTTTTCATCCACACACTCAAGAGCAGCCTGAAGAAAGAGACACATAGGGCAAGCGCACCACTCTCCTCGAATCTCCGTGTATTCACCAACCTAGAAGCCCTCCAGTCCCTGTCTTGTTGGTTTTATGGAGGCTTCATTACTTAGGAAATTTATTTAGGCTTCATTATTTAACCAATCATTGCTCATTGGTATTGAACTCAAACTCCAGCTCCCCTCCCCTCCTGGGAGGTACAGGGGCAGAACTCAAAGTTCCAGCCCTTTCATCACTTGGTTGAGCCTCCTGGCAGCCTACCCCTGTCTTTAGGTGCTTCTCAAAGCCCCCTCATTAACATAATAGAAGATACCATGATCCCTCTCAGCACTTAGGAAATTCCTAGTGTTTTAGGAGTTCTATGCTAGGAAGAGGATAAAGACCAAATCAGTATTTCTTACGATAAATTACAGTACGACATCCACTCTCCTTATCTCAATTCCCCACTCCTAGACCTGTGCTCCTGCACTTACCAAAATCCACACTTTGCATTGAATCCCTGCTCTCGATGCCCTTATTGGAGAATCCCAAATAAGTCTACCACACACGGGGTACTTCATACACATTAATTCATGGAACCTGCTTAGAAGCAAAGAAATAGGATGGTCCTCTGATATTTAAAGGTCAGCGAGACATTGATTGGCACAGACATATACAATGTCATCTTTAAGAGGAAAGGAAATTCACGCCTCCCTGGCTATGTCAATGAAGGGATTAAGATCTCTCTCAGCAGAGTGCAGAAACGCACAAAAAAAGGAGTGGTGAACTTCACAGGGGCAAAAATGGGTGGTACTGGTGGAGGGCATTGTGCTCACAGCACTGAGTATGTCCCCTAGTGACACTTTCTTTTCTGGAACATAGATCTTCAGGCCTGTCAGCTCCATGCCATTTGCTTCTGGAATCATGCACCCACCATCTCTCCTTGTTCTGCTCTGTGACCTGGAGCCACCTCTCTGGGCTGCTGTGGCTCTCACCTCATCTGCTCACACAGGGAGAATATGCTTGTCTTGCAAAGGGGGTGTTCTAGTTTCCTGGAAGCTGGTTCTGACTGTAGATAAACAAACTGACCCACCACCACCCCATACAAACACAAACACATCAGAAGCACAGCCTTGTAATTCATTTTCAGAAATCAGTAGGGAGTCAGCCTCAGGAATGTACTGAGTTCTTTGAGGTGATGTCATCTTCTAAGGCCTTGGGAGTGGGAGGCTGTCTTCGGGGATCCTTTCGTAGCAAGTAGCAAACCCAGTTCATAGAGTTCATACCGTTCAAAGGGAGGTATAATTGACTGGAGGCACTCTCCTGGAGCCCCAAGGGGACTCCAAGGATGAGAATGGAAAGAATTCTAACTGGCTTGCTGCATAACAGACCACCGTGAACCTCAAGGCTTAACAGGGCAGCTGTCACTTGTTTTCACCAACCAATCTGCGCTTTGGGTAGGGCTTGGCAGGGAAGGTTCATGTCTGCTCTATGCCCCAGCAGCCCCAGCAGCCCAACCCAGGACTGCAGCATCCATTTCCCCAAGGCAGCCCATTCCCACAACCCTGGCTTCCAGGATAGCTCAGCTGGTTCTCCACACGGGCCTATCCATGTAGCCTGGGCTGGGCTGTGCACAGCCTGGTAGCGTGACTGGGTTCAAGGACATGAGTACCAAGAGCCCAGCAGAGGCTGTGTCTCAGAAGTTACACAGCGTTGTTTCTCCCGAACTCTGTCTGTCCCATTGGCCTTCCTGAGCCAAGGGAGGGGGCTTGACACCATCTCCTGATGAGCAAGGTGCTGGATGAGCACATGGGACTGCAATATTTTTGTGGCCATTTTTGGAAAATATAACCCACCACAATGAGAAATGAGAAACCAATAGGAATAAGGCAGCCACTCTCCATAGCTCACAAGTGTGTGTGTGTGTGTGTGTGTGTTTACTCTAGCTCTTCCTCTCCTTCCCTCTCTCTCTCTCTAGTCACAAGGCTTTTCTCCTCTACTTCATTATCTCCTCTCTGTGCTCACAGCCACACCTTACCTCCTAAGATTAGGGTCTCAGTTCTTCCTGCCTTCCCAGAATCTCCCCAAAAGGCAGGTCCTCAGGTGACCTCCCAGAAATAGAGTCCCAGCTCACTCTGATCCAGCTGTAGCTCATAATCCTTTTAAGTCAGGGAGATAAAAACAACACACATTCAGTTTTTTGGTGGTGATGCATTAGAGGTACAACTGCCCAGCCATCGCTGTAGATTGCCTGGTTCCAACCTCTCCTGGCAAACAAATATTAGGTCCTGTACCAGAAAACTAGGTTGAAAATGAGGAAAAGCTCAGTCCTATGTTTACAGACTTCAAGATCCAAAAGTCGTCTATCTTCAGAGCTGCCAGAGGCTCAGTGTGACCAGATGTGGCCTTTTTCCTTGGATGCACTCCGCACAGCAAATGGAACCACTTGCTCCACTGCTGAAGCCAGGCTCGTCTTCCAGGAGGTGATCATGTGACTTGGTGACAAATCCTACCAATTTGTCAGTACACTTGTCCCAAGCTTAAAAGCCAGTTGTTGGAGGAATTGTTGGCAAATAAGGCAGTTGCGGTCAATGCAAAATGTCAAAGCATATTAACATTTTCTAAATGCTTACTTGGTGCTTGGTCCTGTGCTGAAACTGAGCATGTATTGTTTCATTAGCTCCTCATGTCAACCCAAGAAGATGGATATTATTACTGTCCCCACTCTACAATGAGGCAGCTGAGCTTTCAGGAGGTTAACTCCCTTGCCACAATCGCTCCGCTAGTACACTAAGTCATAGTAGTTAACTGACAAAAGTACCTTTATATTTTTGCCCAAATTTAAATAGTATTTTAAAAAGGAATTAATTGGCTATTAAAACTGAGAGGCCCAAACTTCAGGGCTGATTTCTTTCCAAATATAGTCATCAAAAGTTTTATTTCTCCTTATCTCTCCTGTCTGCCTCATCCTTAAGGGCTCCCCCCCTCAGGGGATAAGATGACTGCAATAGCACCATCCACATATCACATGTCCAGAAGGAGAAAAGGGAAAAGAACTTTCCCAAAATCTCCTATGAAACCCTTCTCCAGACTCAATGTTCCAAACTAGGCCCCCCACTACTCCACAACTCAGGACAGAGCCTTAGAGCCAAGAGTATCTCTAACCTCCCCAAATCAAGGACTACAGGGGAGATAAACACCAGGCTTGCTTCTAAAAGTAGGGAAGTGACTGTTAGAGGGGAATCACCACCATTAGAATGTTGTGGAGCAATGATTTGAACCCAGACCTGTCTGTCTATTTACATAGTATTTATTGGGTCCTTGCTATGGGTCAGGCACAATTTTAGATGATGGAGGCACAAACCAGTCCTCTCACCCTCCTGCTATTGGTTCTGCTGGCTCTCAGGGCTAAAGCTTTGTTTTCACAAGACCTTAGAGCTGGACAAATGTCCTCCTAACCAGCTTTTCTAGATTTGAAGCAGCTCTATGGCTCCAGGCTGATCATTTAATTTGTCTCTCAGCTCCTCATCTGTAAAACTGAGAATAATGATACCTCCACCAAAGTTATCAGAATGAAACCATGGACTCTGAGAAAAAATATACCTGTCGGGAAGGGCTCCTCCTGGCTACTTGGACTCAAATTCATAACCAGAACCTGGCAGCCATTGCTGACTCAGGCCTCTCATGCATAATGCATCTTAGGGAGGCACAACAGGTCAGGCTGCCAAGATTTCTTGCCATTGGAGCCAATGCTTATAAAGAAGTTTCTGGAATCATATTTCGACCGAGATATGCCCTGTTCATTTGGAACTGTGTGCTACATCCTCCTTTGCATCTTTACCAACCAATCAAAGCATCTCCATAAGGACCAAGTGGGTGCATGATTCTAACCAATCAGGACAATGCTAAGTGGACCAATTAAAATGTATAAATTTGGATTCAGCATTTGCATAGAAATAGACCAATCAGGGACCAGGGCAGGGACTTTATAAAAAGTGGGCCTCTCCTTTGGAGAGCGAGTGGGAGAGCACACCTTTCGGTTTCCACCCCAGCTGTGTTTCTCTGGTTCGAAAACAGTCTCTCCTTTTAACCACCTCAGATTGTGGACTCCTGTTGGCATTGGATTGGTGGCAAGGACCATTTGTTAACAAAATAAAAATGGCTTTGATGGGAAACATGAGGAAACTTAAAGCAGTAGATATTCAACCTAATGGGCATGTAGTAAGTCAACTCTCATTTTCATTCCACTGATGCTATGATTTGGATTTCTGTACATTACATCCTAATTTTATTGCCTCAGGCTTTATAAAGTCATTTTAGTGTGAATACTGCTCCATAGATGCTAGTTCACCCTCTCTACTTGTTGTGCCCAGATTTCAAAGTTCCCAAGACCCCCAGGGAGCCAGTCAGTCCGATGCAAAAGCAAAGAGTCCTTTATTATGCAAGCCGGCCTGCGCTCCCCGTTCACCAGACCCACCGACACAGCGGAAAGTCCAGTGGCCGAGAGAGCGAGGCCTGATGGGACAGGGGGTTTTAAAGGGGGGTGGAGTGAGGGCAGGAGAGGGCACTGTGGGCCCGGCTGATTGGCCAGGCGCGAGTCGGTACAGGATGTGGTCATAGTGATGGCGTGCACTTCCCTTGATCACCATTGGTTAATTCAGAGAAATCCTGGGTGTGGCTAGCAGCGGCTTCTTCCCGTGAGGAAGCACATGGCCCCATCCCAAAATGGAGGACCCAAGGCAAGATGGAGGGTGCACATGGTTCTGCCCCAAGATGGAGACCCCAAGGCAAGATGGAGGGCGCAGTCCTTGTCCGGCTCCTGCTGCTGCCGCTCGAACTTGCCACAAGGCAGGATGGCCCCCCACATGGGGCCCGGCGGTCGGCCCACGCAGGCCCCGGTCCCCCCCGACCGGGCCCCGAGGGCCGCATGGACCCTCGGCCTCAGCGCGGGCAAGCGGGGAGCCGACCACGGGGGAAGGGAGGAAAGAGCGAGGCGGTGAGGCCTTCCGCCCCCATGACCTCCCCAGTGGTCGGTCGCCGCCAGGCCCCCACCCCTCGGCCGCCACCGGCCACCACGCAGCCGGTCCGGAGACTCGACCGCTCCGGGGAGGCCAGGCCCTACGGCGGGCGCGGAGGGATTTCAGAGCCAGGCGGTCAGACTCCTCCCCCCGCACCGCCCGGAGAGGCAGGCGGTGCGCCTTTCATACTCAGTCTACAACTTAATTTTTTATAATCCAAATTTTTCACCTACTCTATTTAAGTAGGTGGGGGTGGAGGGATACCTGCATTAGAACTCACCCAGTTCCTAATTTGTCCTGAAATCTGAGCAAGGATTCTCTTAGGAATTCAAGCAAAGGTACACCATAGTGTAGGCAGCTAACAAGGTACGAGCTGAATGCATGCACATTCTAAAGATGGGGCAAGTCAGTAAACCTCGAATTCCCAGAGGGCCCCCACAGATTTATATGCAAGGAATTATTCAGTCCCTCAGAGCAGCGGATGGACCTGAGAATCTTGTGTCTGAAGAAACCAAATTTTTAAATTTATGTTGTAAACTCTAAATTTCCCAAAGCCTGTGCTAACTGGTTCCATTCTTTTTTTAAAAAAAATACATGTTTTTATTGATTTATGTTGTAGAGCAAGAGGGAGAGAGATAGAAACATCTATGAGAGAGAAACATCAATCGGCTGCCTCTTACATGCCCCCTACTGGGGATTCCGCCTGCAACCCAGGCATGTGTCCTGACGGGAAATTGGACTCAGGACCTCTTGGTTCATGGGTCCACACTCAACCACTGAGCCGCACCGGCGGGGCTAACTGGTTCCATTCTACTGAGCCTGTTGTTTTAAACAAAAATCCAGTAAAAAAAAAAAAAAAATCAGCTTAGGTTCCAGATTAGCTGAAATGCAGCTAGTTTCAAGGCGGGAGAATAGAAAGAATCAAAATATCAACCAAGCTCTGAGACAGAGCTGGAGCCAGGCGGTTTTCCTAGCCCCGCAATTCACAGGACACAAGAAGGTAAGTTTCCCTATTTGGCACACTTTTGCCACTTCAAGCCTGACCCACACCCTCAACTCTTGCCTCACTTTTAGTTTAAATCCCCACTTAACGTAAATTGGTTTCCTCTATGTATTCTTTAGGACCAGCTCAGGCACTTGAGCAGGTGGAGCTCAGCAGAGGTTCTGCGGGCTTCACTCCCACTCTAGGCGGGGTTTTCCTGGCGCCCTCGGGGTGCAGCCTGACTTCCCCTCTGCCGGCCCACCCCCGCCCCCCACGGCACACGTAGCCCATCCTCCTACTGAATGACCGCCTCACGCCGGAGAGCCCACCCACCCCCGCGTCCCAGGACGGAACTTGGAGGTTTTATCCAATCAGAGGTCCCACTAGCCCCTTGGGCGGGAGTCTATGATCCGGTTGGACCAATGAGAACTTCGGCGTAGATTGGCCGCGGTCTTCTGGGAAAGCGCCTCTCCCGGAAGTCTCCCGCTCCTCTGAGCCACACGTAGGCGGAGCTAGCCTGCGAGCTCGCCGGGCCACTGGCTGGCACAACTGCCATTCACGGCAGGTGGGCGGGCGCTGTCGGGGCGCTCCGGCCAGCAGCGGAGGGGCGCGGAGCCTCCGCAGGCCCGCCCCGCGACCTCGGGGGGCCAGTTCTCCGAGGAGCTGTGGTCCGCGCGGGGGGCGCCGGGAGGAGAACCGCCAACGCCAACGCCAACGCCAACGCCGACCCGGGCTGACCGAGGTCGCCGCCCACGCCGACCCCGGCCTTCGCCGGCGCAGGTAGGTGATCCCCGGGCGGGCACTCGGAGGGATTCCCGAGACATCTCCCACGTGTGTCCCCCACGCCTCCATTGTCAGGGTGAAGCCGGGTGTTGCCCCTGCCCGGGCGGCAGCGCTGCGGGTCTGTGTCAGGCTTTGGCCTGTGCGAAACGCTGGGCAGTCGGTGCGCTTGTCGATGAAGTGCCCATGCCCTGGAGCAGGTTTGGGTCCAGGAAGAGCGTGCTTTCCTGGTTCGGTTGACAGCCACTCGCCACCAGAAACGGGGCCTGTTTCATCTCAGGTCCAGCCTCAAAGACCTGAGGGCGGGGACCCTGGGAAGCGGCGAGCTTCAGAGCCTCTCCGGTCCTGCTTGTTTCCAGTCTCCTTTTCTCTGACTTGATGGAGGCGGGCCCTCAGCCCTGTAAGTGACCCACGTGCCGTGGTCAGTGGTCGTTGTGTGAAGCCTCGGGGCGGGCAGGTGGTTACCTGTGTTTGGAAAGACCACTTGGGGAACCCCACAGGGGCTGGGAACGGGGGCGGGGAGCAGAGGCGGGTGTCTGAGGTCCGCGAGATGGGAGAGGGACTGAGGTTATGTCCAGGCGATGAATGTGGCTCTGAATTCCAGCAAGACAGAAACTTGGGCCCCTGAGCGGAATTTTCAAACTAGCATCCGGGAATTGTGCTCCGATAGCCTTGGTTGCAAAATGCAGGAACTTTAAAAAAAATAAGCCAGTAAAAGGTCAGCATAATCTTGACAACATGTTTTTAAGGGCTACACACGTTCTTGTAAATGATCAATTAGGAGTGTGCTTACTTTCAAGACCTTGACTAAACCTGTTTCAATTTTCTTATTAAGTACTAGGGGCCCGGTGCACGAAATTCGTGCACTGGGTGTGTGTGGGGAGGGGAGTGTCCCTCAGCCCAGCCTGCCCCCTCTCACATACTGGGAGCCCTCAGGCATAGACCCCCATCACCCTCCGATCTCCTCATCGGCCCCTTGCCCAGGCCTGACGCCTCCGCCAGAGGCATAGACCCCCATCACCCTCCAATCGCCTGATCGGCCCCTTGCCCAGGCCTGATGCCTCTGCCAGAGGTGTCAGGCTTGGACAGGGGACCCCCATCTCCCCCTGATCACTGGCTCTGGCCCCCGAATCATGCCTGGGCAGGGGACCCCCATCTCCCCCTGATCGCTTGCTCCACCCCCCGCCCAAGCCTGACGCCTCTGACCCAGGCTTCAGGCCTGGGCAAGGGGACCATCATATCCCCCCAATCCCCGGCTCCGCCCCCCACCCAGGCCTGATGCCTCGGCCAGAGTTGACCCTCATCACCCTCCGATCACCAATCACCGGATCGGCCCCTTGACCAGGCCTGAGGCCTCTGGCAGAGGTGTCCAGCCTGGGCAGGGGACCCCCAGCTCCCCGCGGTTGCAGGCTCCGCCCCTGCCCAGGCCTAATGCCTCTGGCCTAGGCGTCCGGCCCGGGCAGCGGGGACCCGCAGCTGCAGCGGCCCCGCAATCGTGGGCTCCACTTTAGGCCCAGGCAAGGGACCCCTAGCTCCCGGGACTGCCAGCTTCGACCGTGCCCAGCTCCCATCGCTGGCTCCACCCCTACTTCCTGCTATCACTGGCCAGGGCGGAAAAGGCGCCTGATTCCCCTGCCCCCCAGCTCTTAGCTCCCCCCTGGGTTTCCGATCACTGTCAGTGGCAGGGGGCTTCTTCCTCCTTTCCCTTTCGCCTCCCTGCATTGTGCCTACATATGCAAATTAACCGCCATCTTGTTGGCAGTTAACTGTCAATCATAGTTGGCAGTTAACTGCCAATCATAGTTGGCAGTTAATTTGCATATAGCTCTGATTAGCCAATGAAAAGGGTATCGTCGTACGCCAATTACCATTTTTCTCTTTTATTAGATAGGATAATTGTTGTTTAGTGCTACTCATACCCTCTCGCCCATTTGTGGCCACCATTCAGTGAGGCAATGCGTGCAAAGCATTTAGCAAATACCAGCCGAGAGTGTCTGCGGAGGCTTGACTTCAGGTTCATGGAGGGAGTGGGAAGACCAAGGTGGGCATCTGGCCCTGGACCTGCTCACCCCTAGGACGGTGCTCCCTCCCGGCGCCTTACAGTTCTTTACGGGAGGCGGAGGCCTCCACTTTTCTCAGCCCCAGCTTCTTCCAGGTCCTCTGTGTAATCTTTTATGGATTTCATTTAAAAAGTTAAGGTCTGAGAAATTTAAGGAAAGGTTTAATATTTAATTTTGTAAATGTAAGCATATCCACTATTTCAGTAATGTTGGATTCTCTTTTAGTGAAATATTTTATGATCCGGTTGGACTAATGAGAACTTCGACATAGATTGGTCCGACATGCAAAAAGGAACAGGGAACTATAACAATTGTACCATACCCTTAAAAAAACAAACACACACAAGTAATACTATTTCTTTATGCTTTGGGACATTTTGTTTTTGTTTTTTCTGAGGGAAATGTAGCATTGCAGCTACAGTTGAAATTATTTTTGCCGCTCTCATACCCCTCCCCACCACCCCATAGACTCTCTTTGGTTCTGTCTTGTCTTTCCATTGTGGCTTACAGGACTTACCCGGTGGTGGGTATTTGTGCTCACAGATGCTAGGTGTTCTCCATTCTCATTCCCAGCCAGCTGCCAGGTTTGCTGTTGATAGCTTATCATGAGAATTACGGCCATCATTTTGGTTCTGCCCTTGTGGCATTTGTTCTCTTACCCTCTTAAGAAGCTTGACTTTTTTTTTTTAAACCCTTTTTGTCTCTGGAGTGAACCCATGAAGACTGTCACCAACTGATGAGCTTATGCCATCTGATTGGCCTCTATTGGGCCACTGTTCCCTTCAACAAGGTCCACTGTCTTTACCGGATAAATTTTCCTCACTATCCACACTTTCAGGAAAAACTGACCTTCCATAGTCATGTATACTGTTTTATAAAATGAGATTTTTAAAATTCATAGTAATGGCTACTATTTTCTGAGATGTAGGTATCAGGCTTTTCTAACTAAGCAATGTCTCACATTACAACTGTGCCACAAGTGGTAATATTTCCATTTTAAGAGGAGCAAACTGAGGTTTAGTAAGATGAGGTGTCGGCAGCCATTTGAGACTAGAGTCATCTCTCTATAGTATGTAATTAAGTGTTTTACCACCAATAGAAAAGGAGGATTGTTCTTTGTTAGGATAGAGCGAAGTTTGGCATTCACCTGGGTTCTCTTCAACCTTCCTGCCCCACAGCCCCGGCTCCCTCAGGTGCAGGAAGCACCTGGGTGGAGGCCTCCTTCGGGAGAGCCAGAGATGGCATCCGTAGACTTCAAGACCTACGTGGATCAAGCCTGCAGGGCTGCTGAGGAGTTCGTCAACGTCTACTACACCACCATGGATAAGCGGAGGCGCCTGCTGTCCCGCCTCTACATGGGCACAGCCACCCTGGTGTGGAATGGAAATGCAGTTTCAGGACAAGAGTCCTTGAGTGAGTTTTTTGAAATGTTGCCTTCCAGTGAGTTCCAAATCAATGTGGTTGACTGCCAGCCTGTACATGATGAAGCTACCCCAAGCCAGACCACAGTCCTCGTTGTGATCTGTGGAACAGTGAAGTTTGAAGGCAACAAACAACGGGACTTCAACCAGAACTTCCTTCTGACCGCCCAGGCCTCACCTAGCAACACAGTGTGGAAGATAGCAAGTGATTGCTTCCGGTTCCAGGACTGGGCCAGCTAGTAGAGCTCTGGAGAGAAACACATCTCAAAATGTGGGGACACCAGTTCCTTTCTGTTGTTGTGGGCTACGCTGCCCAGGGTGAACTCTGCATTTGCTCAAGTCCAAGGAGCCTCTTTACGAGTATACTTATTTGTCATAGTTGCCTTTTCGTAGTACAGTTTTCTATTTTTCTACTTGTCCAGTAGAGACCCTGGTTCTGGAAATTCTGACAAATAAAATAATACTACAAATGTTGTTTCTTTTCTCTTGCCTAATGTGTTTGACAGGTTTTTAGAAGGTAGGTTAAAGGCAGTAAGCTTAGTAGAAGGCACCTGCAGAGGTATGAGGCCTGGGGGCAAGCACCTGCCAGGCACGGGTGTGCACCAAATGTACTGGAGCTGGGCTTCATGGCCATCTCCACACTGGAATTCCTTGCGACACTGAAATTACCTTTGCTCAGGCCACACATCCCAGACTAGCTGTACCCTAATGTCTGAGGTAGTGCTGGGCATTGGCATTTTACAAAAGACCTTGGTGTCTCAGTGTGTAGTTTACTCTAGAAAACATCAGAATCACCTAATGTAGGTAGCTGGGCCCTACCTTAGAACCTTAGCTGAGAGGTAAGTGAATGAGAACAGGTGAAATACTAAAGAGCTAATAACTGCTTGTAAATGAAGCAACTATATTAACTGCTCTCTTATGAACAGAAGATAAAGAACTGCTTTTATGAGGAAGAAGTACTGAGGTTGGGGTGGGGGAGACATTAGAATTAGAAGCTAGTTTTATTGGCCCTGAAGACCAACTCTAATTGCATTTCTCCAATGTAAACAAATAAATAGAAACCTAGAAAGTTCCATCATCCTTGAACCAATAGAGGAGATCTCGTAGCCAAGTGGCTTCCCCAGTTAAATTTTCTTTGATAAGTGTGCTAGTTTGGAGGTGGAGTAGCTAGGATTTCCCTTTGAGAAGGAAACTACGGATGTGTAGGGTGGTGCAGATGACAGTTTCCTCCTAATACGCTTCCCCTTCTCTAGTTACTGAAGCCCAATGCTGAGCGAAACAAGGTACCCACCTGAAAGAGGACTTCCCACTTGATTTATAGCTAAATAAATGACCAAGTCCCAGCTAATGTAGAAGGGTTGGACTTGTAGGGGAATATTGCTTCAAAAGACCTTTCTTCCTGTGCCCTGCTGCCTGGAAGGCAGCTTTGATGGCTGGACCACTGGCTCTGGCTCATTCTTGGGCCAGGAGGACAACTTGGCTGTACTCTAGAGCAGGGGTGAGGAACCTTTTTTCTGCCAATGGCCATTTGGATATAACATCACTCTTGGGCTATACAAAATTATCAGCTTAAAAATTAGCCTGCTATATTTGATGAAACATTTAATTAACTCACTCCTAATGCCTTGGCAGGACCAGACAAAATGATTTCGCAGGCTGGACTGTCCCCACCCCTACTCTAGAGGTAGGTTTATGTTGAGCTGGAAGGAGCCTGGGTCTCTGGTGACCATGTGAAACCATCAAAATGGCCTCAGTTTGCCTACCCCCAGCCTTAGAAGTAAATCCTATCTTCAGGCCATTATTGCTTCAGGGCCTGTGTCACGTAATGTAGCAAAACCTTTGCCCAAGCAAGAAAAAAGGTTTGGAACAGGCACTCTAGAGACCTAGAGCTGTGCTTCTCTGGACCATCCCCTGGGCATTTGCTAAGGATTCGGGTTCTCAGGGCCCCACCGCTGACCAAATAAGCTGTCCATGAAGGCCCTGGTGCTCAATAAGGCTGGAGGACCACTGAATTTTTGGAATAGCCACTCTTTTTCTTGCTGGGAGACTGATCTGTCAGAGAAGAATGAAGATTAAAAAATGGGCATTGCAGGGACACCAACTGCGGTCAAATTTCATCTACTGCTCAGCATCTGCAAGCTTCAGTTTCCTCATCTGCACCGTGGGGTAGGATTTTACGTGGCATAAGTGCACAGTGTTCTTAGGACAGAGCCTGCTACATGGATCATGGTTACAAAGGTGAGCAGGATGGTGTGTATCTACTGAGCTTGGAGCTGACTACATTTAGATGCTTTCTGGCATTTTCTGAATAGCTAATCTGAGTTTAAATGGTCCATTAGCACCCCCTCAGCTTTGCTCACTGTCCATTTCACCTCCCACCCATTTCACTTCTACCAGAGGTTCCAAGCACTCAGCCTTCACCCCCTCCCCTCCCCAGGCCAGCTCCTGCCCCTCCCACCTCTGTTCAGTTAGGGCAGTGATGGCGAACCTATGACACGCCTGTCAGAGGTGACACGCGAACTCATTTTTTTGGTTGATTTTTCTTTGTTAAACGGCATTTAAATATATAAAATATCAAAAATATAAGTCTGTTTTACTATGGTTGCAAATATCAAAAAATTTCTATAATGTGACACGGCACCAGAGTTAAGTTAGGGTTTTTCAAAATGCTGGCACGCCGAGCTCAAAAGGTTCGCCATCACTGAGTTAGGGCCTCACCACTTCTCCCTCAGACCATCCAAGACTTCCCTCTGCTCCCTGCCCACCTTACTGCGCTACCACTGTAGCCTTCATAGAATTAAAACCAATTTGAACTAACAGACCGCGCTTTGTCACAGCCTCCCAGCTGCAGTGTTGCCCCAGAGCTGACCTGCCTCAGGGACATGGAAGTAGCCATCATCAGGAGAGAGTGAAACAGAGAAAGCGAGCTCCCCTCCTCCCCTTCTCCACACCATAAAGTTTGTGGATTTGGGCCAGAATAAAAACCCACACAGGGATTAACATCACCCCTAAGCACAATTAATTTTTTTTTAAAATATGTTTTTTTAAAATATATTTTTTATTGATTAAGATATTACATATGTGTCCTTATCTCCACGTTGCCCCCTTACCCCCACCCCCACTCATGCCCTCACCCCCCCCCCCCCCGTTGTCCGTGTCCATTGGTTAGGCCTATATGCTTGCATATAAGTCCTTTGGTTGATCTTTCCCCCCTTACCCCCACCCTCCCCTACCTTCCCTCCAAGGCCCGACAGTCCAATCAATGCCTCTCCGTCTCTGGATCAGTCCTTGTTCATCAGTTTATGTTGTTCATTATATTCCACAAATGAGTGAGATCATGTGGTATTTATCCGCTCTCCAGTTCCATCCATGCTGTGGCAAATGGTAAGAGTTCCTTTTTCTTCTTCCTCTTCTTAAAGAATACCTTTCAGCATTTCATATAATGCTGGTTTGGTGGTGATGAACTCCTTTAGCTTTTTCTTATCTGTGAAGCTCTTTATCTGACCTTCTATTCTGAATGATAGCTTTGCTGGATAAAGTAATCTTGGTTGTAGGTTCTTGCTATTCATCACTTTGAATATTTCTTGCCGCTCCCTTCTGGCCTGCATGGTTTCTGTTGAGAAATCAGCTGACAGTCGTATGGGTACTCCCTTGTAGGTAACTGACTGACTTTCTCTTGCTGCTTTTAAGATTCTCTCTTTGTCTTTTGCTCTTGGCATTTTAATTATGGTGTGGTCCTCTTTGGGTTCCTTTTGTTTGGGGTTCTCTGCGCTTCCTGGACTTGTAAGTCTATTTCTTTGACCAGGTAGGGGAAGTTTTCTGTCATTATTTCTTCAAATAGGTTTTCAATATCTTGCCCTCTCTCTTCTTCTGGTACCCCTATAATTCTGATGTTGGTACGCTTGAAGTTGTCCCAGAGGCTCCTTACACTATCTTCATATTTTTGGAATCTTTTTTCTTTTTTCTTTTTCGGTTGGGTATTTTTTGTTTCTTAGTATTTCAAATGTTTGACTTGATTCTTGGGATCCTCTTGTCTGCTGTTGGATCTCTGTATATTATTCTTTATTTCAGTCAGTGTATGCTTAATTTCTAGTTGGTCTTTTTTCATTTCCTCCAGGGTCTCACTAAATTTATCGGCGGTTTCCATAAAATTCTTGAAAAACCTTATAAACGTGGTTTTGAACTCTATATCCAGTCGTTTGCTTTCCTCCATTTCTGTCATTTGTGACCTGTTTCTTTGTCTCCACATTTTTTATGCTTCCCTGTGTTGGTAGAGTGGTTTTGTGTGCTAGGTGTCCTGTAGGGCCCAGTGGCTCAGCCTCCCCCGTTACCTGAGGTGGACACTCTTGGTGCACCCCCTTGTGGGCTTTGTGCACAGTCTTGTTGTAGTTATGCCTTGATTGTTGTAGGATCACTGGGAGGAATTGCCCTCCAGGCCAATTGGCAGTGAGAATCAGCTGTGTCTGCAGTGGGAGAACTTCTGTGCTGAAGACACCCTTCTGGGGCAAGACTTGCTTCAGTAGGGCTTTGGTGCTCACTGAGTCTGCCCCCTGAGAGTGTCCCTTATGGATCTGAGGAGTTGTAATCTGGATGGTCCCCCTCTGACCACTGGGTACACTGGCTCTTGGATCTAAGGAGGTGCTAATTTAGCCTCTGCCTGAGGTTACCCAGCAGGAGCTACGAAGAGAACTGCAGATTCCCCTTCTTTTTTTGGAGTTTGGACGTGCCCTGATGAAGCCCAGCTGTGAAGCAATGCAAGCTGCTGTGGGTCCCTGGGCCTTCTCTTGGAAGTTCTGGGTCTGTCTGGCCCAGCTGCAATTTGTTAGGTAATTTTCAGGTTGCAAAGGGCCAGGGCATTCATATGCAAAAGCCTCTGCTGCAGCTTGGGTGGGGCTGCATCTCAGGGAATCAAAGGGCGGAGCAAGCAGCTATGGCTGGTCCTCAGCCCTGCCCTAAGGGGCCGAGCGTCTCAGTGTCCCGATAATTGCTGCAAGCACCTCTGAGGGAAAGCCGCCCTCAAGTTCAGAGTTCTGCCTGCTGCCAGGCAGTCCAGTTTCTCCCCGTATGAATCCTGGGTCCCCAGAGACTTCCCGGAACCGGAGTTCAGAGCAGTCGGAAGCTTGTGACTCCCTCCCGATTCAAAAAGATAGCCGCGTCCTCAGGTAACAGCCCCTTTCCACGCACTCGCTCGAGCCTCCATACCTTTGCACTTTACTTCCGCAGCTCCTCTGAGTCTCAGTGTGCTTTTCTCTTTTCTTCTAGTTGTAGAATTTACACTCAGCCAGCCTTCCTGTAGTTCTGGATGATGTCCGTTTTGTCTTTTCGTTGTATTTTTGAAGTTGTTGTGGGAGGCAGCAATTTCCCGGTGTTTACCTATGCCGCCATCTTAGTTTTCTCCAGCACAATTAGTTTTAAATGATCCTTAGTATTAAAATAATTTAAAATGTATAAAATTTGCAAAAATAAGTAGTAACTACACCATCTAGATTTGCCTTAAAATTAATTTTCTATACCAGATTTAGAAATTTGTGTCCACTTTCATCTGTTTTCACAGCCTGAAAATATAAATGGATCCGCAGCTTTGGTTTCAAGGTCCCTTCGCTGGGATGAAGGGAATGGATCGAGAAGGATGAGAAAACACTTAAAAAATTCAGACTTTCATTCCCAACTTTGTGAAAACCTTTGCCTGAATGTCTTGTAATCTCAGGAATGATGGAGGTGGGGGCAGAGTTGGGCCACCGAACTGGGTTCCTTTCCCATCCTGCCTGCCCTGCTCCAGCTCAGGGTCCCCTCCTTGGTTCCCACCAGCTTCCTCCGACCCCCACCTGGTGGGGCAGGGCTCCTGTCACCTGGAAATTCGGCCCATCTTCCACATCCAGGAGCTGCCTATAAGACTAACAACCTTGTTGCAGAAACTAGAGGCGCCAATCCTTTGCAACTCCCCCAGCCCTTTGCAAATCCCTAGCCCTTTGCAACCCCCCAGCCCTTTGCAAATCCCCATCCCTTTGCCAACCCCCCAGCCCTTTGCAAACCCCCATCCCTTTGCAACCCCCCAGCCCTTTGCAACCCCCCCAGCCCGTGTTGCCTGTAAACTGCCCATTTTGCATATCCATTCTCATCCCTTTTGCCTACTTCCCCATGTTATCTTTGTCCTTCTACCCCAGTATCAGCAGCCGGCTTATGAGGGAGGGAGGTGGAGAGCAGAATTTTGTGGGTGACCTGCTATTCTCCCATACTGCCGGCATTATTGGAATAAAAGCTCATATATGATTCAGCCCTGTCTCTAGTGAATTGGCTCAAGTAGTGACAGGCAGCCCAGACCCATTGATTGTCTGGCTTCAATTCCATGTGGGCTTGCTCTGTATGCATGGACTTTCTGGAAAAATTGGCAAAAACTTAATGATGGCTGCCCTTAGGGATTGGATTCTAGGTTTTTAATGTGGGGACAAGGTATTTGGTGAAATAAAGAGCTGGTTAGTGTGCAAAATGTAAGGAGGTGCTGCTCTCAAGACCACACAGGGACAAGATCAGCACCTGAACATACGTGAAAGTGAGCACTTCCTTTCACTGTGTGCCTTAGTGCCCCACTCCCCTCACCCTACTCTCAACCCAGTTTAGAAAAGCAATGGAAACAATCTTGTGACCAACTTTTCCACGTGGTGGTTAGGAGTGGGGTTGGGGCTGGAAGTGGTAGTGGAGGTAAGCTTGTGAAGAAAGAGATGTTCATGGCATCCTGAAGGATGCCAGCGAATGGGGGGAAATATCTGTTACATAAGACAAAGATAATTTAACACTTAATGAGTTTATAAATCAGCAAGGCTTAGCAAAACGGAAACCTTGGAAAAGGACTAATGCATGCAGATCACAAAAATATAGATGGTCTATTTATATTGAACAAGGTGCTCAACCAGCCTAAGTTTAAGTTGCACGTTATAAAGGAGGACTATAGTGGATGTTGTGGCCATTTTGAAATCCTACTTTGTAACTTATTTTCAGGGGATTGAACCCCTGCTCATCTGTGAGTAGACCTCCTGCTGGGTCTCAGGCAGAGGAATCCTATTGTCCTTGCAAGAGTGGCAGGTTCAGGGACCTGGCCCAGCAAACAAAAGCGAAGAGCAGAGGGGAAAAGGAAGCCTCGATCCACTATGTGACTGAACCAACCCCAAAGCCCATGTACTCCACCTCCAGGCCTTCTGGGAGTCAGCACATCCCTCTTAACAGGTAAGACAGTTTGATGGGCCTTTCTGCAACTTGCAAAGTTGTCCAACAGGTATGAGTCACCACTTTTCATTTATCATAGTGAGAATGGACCAACACATTTTGCTGTACTCCCTGTTGGCCCGGGTCCAGGAAAAGGAGCATTCCTGCTCCATTTTTGGGGGATTTGATTGGTGCAAGTTCTTCAGAGGGCAAGTGGCATTTAAAACTCACCTCCCTTATTCCTGAAGTTCCATTCCTATATGTATTTTGCAAACACAATTGCCCATATACAAGATAATTCATCGTAGCAGACTTTTTAATAATAGTAAAAGCACTCAAAGAGTCCACCAATAAGCAATTAAACAGGTTACACTATTCCCTCAGATGGATTATTGCGTAGCCTTGAAAACAAGAGGCAGACCTGTCCATGATATGCATGTTTTAAAAAAGGAGAGGGGTGAGATCCCATATAGTATAGGCTTGCTCTGTAGGCACGGATTTTCTGGAGAAATGGCAAAAACTTAATGATGGCTGTCCTTAGGGATTGGATTTAGGGTTGTTATTGTGTGGTTTTTTTAAAAATATATTTTACTGATTTTTAGAGAGGAAGGGAGAGGGAGAGGGAGAGAGAGAGAAACATCAATGATGAAAGAGAATCATTGATTGGCTGCCTCCTGCCCGCCCCCTACTGGGGATCGAGCCTGCAACCCAGGCATGTGCCCTTGGCTGGAATCGAACCGGGGACCCTTCAGTCCACAGGCTGACACTCCATCCACTGAGCCAAACAAGCCAGGGCGGATTTAGGGTTTTAATGTGGGAACAAGGCATTTGCTGCTACATATCCTCTTAGACCAGCTATTTTCAGCCAGTGATTTTTTTAAAACATGAAACACCTGACTATTTAGTCAGGGGCACTGACCTCTTTTCCCTTAGATTGTCAAATAATAAAATGATAAGAGAGAGAGAGAGAGAGAGATCAATTTATTGTTCTACGTATTTATGCATTCATTGGTTGATTCTTGTTTGTGCCCTGATAGGGGATGTAACCTGTAACATTTTTGTATCAGGATGAAGCTCTAACCAACTGAGCTACTTGGCCAGCACTAGGCACCTGATTTTTTAAAAAGTCACTTTGGAGTAAAAAGGTAATTACTATTATTATTATCGGTTAATCAATAAAATTATACCTATTTTTTGTCAGATCAGCAAAAATATATGTATTTTTTGATGTGGTACTGAATTTTATGTGTGCCATCAGATGAAAAAAGTTGAAAACCGCTGTCTTAGACTTCATTTTTTATATAGCCTGCACATCTTGCTTTTTCATGTATTTATGAATTAGAAGTGTTGCAGCCAGAAGTAAAGGGCTGAAGTTATTGGGCAATGTGGGAAGTGGTCTCACTTCTCCCCACAGAATAGCCCAATCTGAGACTGAGCTGAGCAATGAAGTCTCCAAAGAAGTTTCATTGAAATATGCTGGGGGTAGGGTCTCTCAAAAATATAGTAAACCTTTGATTTTTTGGACCTCAATTTAACGAACTTTGGACTTAATGCACAAAATTTCCAGTCCGTATGTCATATGTGAAAATTAACACCCTGCTAATTTAAAAAGGCTTTTAAGCAAGATTTGCTTATAGTTAAATTAACAGATTATTGTTTTGTTATTAATTCATTGTTACTTTGAACAAATTTAGTGAATAGGCCATATGTTGAAAAAAACACTATAGTAATTTCTCTGACATAAATATTACATATCTACAACTATAGTCTACATATTTAAATCCAAGAGTTATCACTCCTAAACAATGTTTGGTGAATGATTAGCACATGATCATACTGCATTTTGAGTAGTAATTGGTTCTGTTATTGAGTGGCATGACTTTCTGTAGCAGTTTTAACAAGTGCTGGCTGATTTTTCAGAAGTGTGCTAAGCCATGTCCCAGCCATGTGCATTTGTTTACTCTCAGTGATTAGTGAATGCACACATGTACTAGAACTATTCAGTGTAAGTTTAAAATTAAGTATAAATTTAAAATTATGTATGTACTAGAGGCCCGGTGCACAAAAATTTGTGCCCTGGGGGGGGTGGTCCCTCGGCCCAGCCTGTGCCCTCTCGCAGTCTGGGACCCCTCGGGCGATGACCACCTGCTGGCTTAGGCCCACTCCCCAGGGGATTGGCAGTCAGACATCCCTCTGGCAGCTTGGGAGCCCTCGGGGGATGTCTACTTGCCAGCGGGGAGCAGGCCTAAGCTGCAGTTGGACATCCTTAGCGCTGCTGAGGAGGCAGGAGAGGCTTCCACCACCACCGCTGTACTGGCAGCCATCAGCCTGGCTTGTGGCTGAGCAGAGCTCCCCCTGTGGGAGTGCACTGACCACCAGGGGACAGCTCCTGCATTGAGCGTCTGCCCCCTGGTGGTCAATGTATGTCACAGTGACCAGTCATACCCAGTCTTTCTGCTGTTAGGGTCAATTTGCATATTACCCTTTTATTACATTGGATAGAGGCCTGGTGCATGGGTGGGGGTCAGCTGGTTTGCCCTGAAGGGTGTCCTGCAGCAGGATGGGGGTCCCACTGGGGTGCCTGGCCAGCCTGGGTGAGGGGCTGAGGGCTGTTTTCAGGCTGGCCACACCCCCTTCAGAAGTAGGGGGGTCCTGCTGGGGTGCCTGGCCAGTCTGGGTGAGTGGCTGATGGCTGTTTGCAGGCTGGCCAAGCCCCCCAGCAGGGACCCTCACCCCATGAGGGTGTGGCCAGCCTGGGTGAGGGGCTGATGGATGTTTGCAGGCTGGCCAAGGCCCCCAGCCAGCCACCCAAGTTCCCAGTGGAAGCTGGCTGGAAGCAGGTATCTGGGATTTATTTATCGTCTATAATTGAAACTTTGTTGCCTTGAGTGGAGGCCACAGCCAGCCAGGGCAGGCAGGAAGCTTGGCTTCCTCCATCGCTGGGGCAACCAATCCTCCTGCTTGCTCCACCTCCGTGGCTGCTGGCCGCCATCTTGGTTGGGTTAATTTGCATACAGTCACTCTGATTGGCTGGTGGGCGTGGCTTGGGGTATAGCAGAGGTGTGGTCAATTTGCATGTTTCTCTTTTATTAGATTAGAAGATAGTAAAGCACATAGTTGTAACCCTAACCTTAAACTATGGACAAACGGAAAAGAGTCAATTTAACACTAAATCTAAAATTGGAAGCCATACAAACATTGAAGTCGGGAGTGTCTGTGTCTCATATATGTGAGCAATATGGCATAAAGAAGCAAACTGTATCAGACATTTTAAAAAACAAAGATAAAATAAAAGCATTGCATTAATATGTGATGTAGGTGCAAACACTAATTCCAGAAATCATGAATTGGCATATGAAACTTCAGTCGAAGAAGCACTGTTGAAATGGTACCCACAACAACGTTCTTGTGGGGTTCCTGTTCGGACAATTGAGTTGAAATCTGCAGCAATTAAATAAGCAAATCATATAAAGATATCATTGAAAGAAGTGATGGATGCCTTTGGCTCTTTCTCAAAGGCACGGAATTATGAACAAAGGAATTTACAGTGAAATTTCAAGTGCTCCAAGAGAAGATACTGAACCATTTAGGCAAAATTTAATAGAATGTATAAGTAACAAAATGCTATTACAATCTCAGATTTAGTGTGACAAAACTGGTTTGTTCTGGCATTCTGTGCCTGAAAACACACAAGCCTCCAAATATGAAAAATCGACCTCTGGAAGAAAAATCAGCAAGGATAGGAGGCACTACTTTGTGCCAATACAGATGGAGCGCATAAACTGACACCTGCCTGGCCAATGTGGCTCAGTGGTTAAGCATTGACCTATGAACCAGGAGGTCAGGGTTCGATTCCCAGTCAGGGCACATGCCCAGTTTCGGGCTCAATCTCCAGTAGGGGGCATATAGGAGGCAGCTGATCAGTGATTCTCTTTCATCATTGATGTTTCTATCTCTCCTATTCCCTTACTTTCTGAAATCAATAAAAGTATATTTAAAAATAAATAAACTGACACCTGTAATATTGGTGGAGAAGAGAAGTAGTTGAGGAAGGTGTTGTACAGTGGTTAGAAAATGAAGGTGACCCTGGGTATCACATCATGACAAAGTGAAACAGATGAGGTGATGACCTTGGAAGATGAGGATGGGAGTGAAGATAATGAGGAAAAAGAAATAACACACCCAAAAATGACGTTATCAGAGATTGTACCTCAACGTTCTAATAACATTTATTAACAATTCATCAGATAACAAAATTCAGCTTTATTATACCCATTTTCATAATTTTGGGGAGTTAATTATAAAAAAACACCAGACTTCAAAAGTTCAAACAAAACTTGATAGTTTTTCAAAGCAGGATTGCCTGAAGTAAGTGCCTCAGTATTGAACATTTCATGCCACAGTGGGAGTGTCTGGATATATCATCATCTGGAGACAATAATAGAAACATTTTTTGTTTTTATAATTTTTTTTTAATATATTTTATTGATTTCTTACAGAGAGGAAGGGAGAGGGATAGAGAGTTAGAAACATCGATCAGCTGCCTCCTGCACACTCCCTACTGGGTATGTGCCCGCAACCAAGGTACATGCCCTTGACCAGAATCGAACCTGGGACCCTTGAGTCCACAGGCCGACGCTCTATCCATTGAGCCAAACCGGTCAGGCAGTTTTTATAAAATTTTATTTGTTTAGTTAAATACTAGAGGCCCGGTGCACGGATTCATGCACATTGAAAGGCAATTAATTAGAAGGTGGCCAGCGGGGTGGGACTGGGTGAGATGGGCCGGACATGCCCTGGAGCCAATCTCCCCCAGTCCCTCCCTGGCTGGCTGCACCTGGGGCATCTGCAGAGTGAGGTGGTGTCCCTCGGCCTGGCCTGCAGGGATCAGGCCGAAACCGGCAGTCCACCATCCCAGAGTGCAAGAGGGCACTCTGCAAAGTTGCTGTCACTCAGCAGCTCCTGTGTTGAGTGTCTGCCCCCTGGTGGTCAGTGCACGTCATAGCTACCGGTCGACAGTCTAATGGTCAGACAGTTGCTTAGGCATATATATTGAGTGGCCAGATTATTATGCCCACCTGATGTTTGTAGGCAAATTAGCCATACACTGCATCATATGGGCTATGGAAGCCTAAGGCCTGTTCGAACACCTTTGCTGTCTGCAGTTACCAAGATAAAACATCTCCAATTTGCACAGCAACACAAGGATTGGACAGTCGAGCATTGGACAAAAGTCATGTGGTCCGATGAATCACATTTCCAGTTGCATCATGCAGATGGCAGAGTGAGAATTTGGCAGAAACAGCATGAAAGCATGCACCCCACATGCATGAGTACAACCCTTCAAGCTGGTGGGGGCAGTGTTATGGTTTGGGGCATGTTTTCCTGGCATGATTTGGGCCCTTTAATTCGTGTGGAACAACTTCTGAATAGCACAACATACCTAAGTATCTTTGCTGATCAGGTTCATCCTATCATGTTGATGGCGTATCCCAATGGAGATGGCTTCTTCCAACAAGACAATGCGCCATGCCACAGTGCTCGTATTGTGCAGGAATGGTTTCAAGAACATGAGGGAGACTTTACCTTGCTTAGGTGGCCCCCACAATCATCAGATCTCAATCCAATTGAGCATTTGTGGGACAAAGTTAAAAGAGCCATCAGGCAGCTGGTTCCATAACCATCAAATCTCACAGAACTGGACAGTGCTTTTCATCAGGCCTGGTGTCAGATTCCTCGCATCACCTTTCAACATCTCATGGAGTCAATGCCAAGAAGAATCGCCGCAGTATTGAAGGCAAAAGGTGGCCCAACGAAGTACTGATGGGGTGGTCATAATAATCTGGCCACTCAGTGTGTGTGTGTGTGTGTGTGTAATTAAAATGTACTTTTGGAAAAATGTTTAGTTCTATTTAGATTGCTTGTTTATTACAGTCTCAAAATTATGGTGAGTACATAAGCACTAACACATATAGAACACTTTTCTGTGAAATTAAACTTTTCGTATATACTTAATTTAATTGCACAAATGTGTCCACATAAGTAAAAACAGGTAAACTAATTTGTCATTTTTTAAACATATGCATTCGAAAAATTTACTTTATTATATAATGGACTTCAGCTTTAACGGATACCTCCTTGCCCAAATTAGTCAGTTATATAGAGGTTTTACTGTATATACATTCTAAATATATTTTATTGATTTTTCACAGAGAGGAAGGGAGAGGGACAGAGTTAGAAACATCGATGAGAGAGAACCATCGATCAGCTGCCTCCTGCACACTCCCCACTGGGGATGCGCCTGCAACCAAGGTACATGCCCCCGACCGGAATCCAACCTGGGACCCTTCAGTCCGCAGGCCGACACTCTATCCACTGAGCCAAACCAGTCAGGGCATATTCTAAATATTTAAAAATGACAAGTAACCCTGTGTGAAATAACTTAGTTCTACTAATTTGCCCAAATTAAACGCACGTGCAAAAACTCAAATAAGGTCTTAACCCCAAACTTCCCTAAATATGCTTAATTTGACCCACTGCAATATAACCTAATTTGTAGCACTATAGAGCCTTGGAATCCACGTATTAAGAAAATCGCCCACTAGGGGGAGACATCATTCCTCTCCTAGAGGCCACCCTGTGCCAGGGCTGCAGGTAGCCTGACCTTGGTCCCCCGCGGCTGCTCTCCCCTCGCGGGGGCTCGGAGGTTACCCACCCGGACACCCAGCCCGCAGCAATGGCCTTCTGGACTCACAGCGCCCTGCTGATTGCTCCCAGCGCCTCCGCGGGACTGAGTGCAGGGGAGAGGGGTGGACCAGACCAGACGCCTGGGAGGCCGAAGCTTCGGCCCACGCACGCTGGCTTAGCTGTACATCAGTATCCGGGATGGCGGCTTGTTTCATCACCTCCCGCGACCCACCCTCTTCCCTGGGGCTTGAGCTGCCCATCCAGCCCCTGCCCCGCCCCGCCGCAGCGCTTGGCCAGCCCTTGCAGGGCGCGGCCCGACCTGCCCCTCCAGCCCTCTGACCCAGGCAGCTCAGGAGGAGTGGTGGGGCGGTCGTGCCGGGCGGGGCTGGCGCAGGTAGGCTGGGCCTTGGAGCTGCGCAAGTTTCTTGTGCGCTCACTCTCAGGGCAGTTCAGAATTTGTTATAGTTATTTCCAGTCTAGTTTATTGACATGTTTTTAACTTAGATCATTCTCTATGTAAAAGAATGGAGCCTCCTTGACCTGGTCGGGAGAGTCCGGGTTGGAGCCTCGTTCAAAACACGGAAAAGTTGTGGGTTCGAGCCCAGGGCGAGGATGGGAGGCAGCTGATGGATGTTTCCCTCACATCAATGTTTTTCTCCCCGCGCCCCCCCCCCCCAATCAAACATATCCTCAGATGAGATACAAGTAAAATAATGTAGCCTTCTTTACTCATTATATGGTAAGCATTTCCCCAAGTCATTAAACATTTTTCCAGCTTTATTGAAGTATAATTGACAAAACAGTATTTTTAAAAATGTACATGATACTTTGATATGCATATATATTGTGAAATAATTACAAGTTCCACTGAACGTTTTTAAACGTTATTTTAATGACTACATAATAAATCAGTGCATGGCTGATGTATCATAAATTACTCAGTGGTTTCCTTGTGGGTGGATAGGTTGTTCCCATAGTACAGGAGGACCTGAGAGCAAGGCTTTATTTAGCAGTGGCTAGGAGCAGGACCTAAGGTCAGAATTAACTCGAAGCTTGAGTCCAGCCGAGTTTTGCAAAACGGGGTTTTTATTATAATTGCAAACAAATGGGTGGAAGCAACAAGGTTTGGAGCTGAAGGATTCAAAGACTGGTAGGGCATAAATTGTTTTCCACTGCGAAGCTGATGGGTCTTTGGGGGAAGTTCCATAATGACCAATCAAGCCATGTGCTTGGCTGGGGGCTCCCGGGACAATCACGCAATCCGAGTGAAGGATGTCCGCAACCGAGCAGGCGCCCGCCCGAGCGAGGGGAGCTTTGTTCGCTGTCCGCCAGCCCGAGGACTGCCGCAGGGCGCCTGCCCCTTCCCAGTACCTGGTTGGAGGACCGTGGCCCTCATCTCTGATCCCCCTTCTCAGAGACCAAGCCAGGCCTGGGCCACGTGCAGCACGCAGGCTGCCGGTACCGTGGGCCAGCAGCTGGGTCGGACTTAAATAGAACAACGCGCCCCCGCTCCTCACGTGACCTCCGGGGGTGCCAGCACCGCCCTCGAGTCACAGCCGCATCGCCGCCGTTGCTGCCTTCTGCGCAGGCGCAGATCTTGGCCTCGGGCCAGTGACGCAATCGTGCCCCGCTCGCAGGATGCCGGACCCCAGTATACGTCGGACTACGTAACTCTGGCCGGTCGGCCTTCGCAGGAGGACGTGGGTGCGTAGGCCCCGCCGCAGCCCCGCGAGGGGCCGGGCCAGGGAGGGGAAGGGGCGGGACCGAAGGCGGCCAATCGGCGGCGCCCGAGCCGGTGCCGCGCCGCGCCCCGCCCAGCAGGCGGGCCTGCCCCGCGGGCCTGGAAGAGCGGACGCGCGGCGGTGGCGGCGGCGGCCGGGAGGTGAGTACTTGGCCCACCCGCCCGCCCAGTCTCCTTCCAGCCGCTGTCTCCCGGTTGTCCGCGCGGGCCCATCCCGGAGGAGCGGCGGCCCGCAGGGTTGCAGGAGCCGGGCGGCGGGCGCGGCCGGGCGACGGGAACAGGCCCGGTCGCGCGGGCCCCGTGTCTACGTGCGGCGCAGCAGGCACCGGGTCCGGCCGCCGCTGGGGCTGGGTGTCCTTGGGAATGTGGGGGTTGGAGGGGCCGAGGGGCAGCCGTGCGCCGGCAGCGAGCTCGCTGGGGAGGGTCCGGGGTGGGCGCTGTCGGGTGCGGTGCCCACTCGGGCTCGGCCCGGCTGGAAAGCCGCGGACCTCAGAGAGCGGCCGAGGTAGGCGATGCCCGGGGACGGAGGTGCTGCCAGGGTGCCGGCCACTTACACTGGGAGGTGCCGCTGTCCCTCAAGCCGAAACATCTTTGTTGCGTGATCACTGCTTCCCATGTCCTGCGCGGGCAAACTGGGAAATGGTGCTCAGAAACCACTTTGACTTGGAAGTCAGCATCAGGCCGCCCTGTGAGTTCGCACATCTGCTCAGGGTCGGGCCCGCACGAGTTTGGGGAAAGCGGGGGCTGCTGGTGAGTCTGGGCAGGAGGCTGCGAGAGCCGTCCTCTGCGGTTTCTCCCGGCGTGGGGGCTGACAGCCCAGCCCGCGTGTTGGTGTTCCGCCCCCCACGTCCCCCTCCTACAGCCTTGATTAGGTTTGATCGGTTTCTCAGCTTACTGTGCAGTCTCCCCCAGGTGACTGCTCGGCTCCCGCACATGTCCTTTTCACAGCTAAACCTCAGACGCAGCCGTTTTTGGTGTTGGTGGTGGGGGCAGGCATCATTGATGGGACTGGGGAAGTGAGACTGGTTTTCAGGGGAGATGAGGAGAGTTCTGCTGCAGACACATGGAGTCTGAGGCGACACCTAAGACCTGGCTGAAGGAGGTTAGAAGGAAGGCGGGCACTTCGGATGGGTGGGTGGAGAGGCAGGAACCAAAGGGACTTGGAAGAGGAGGGAGATCCAAGAGTAGAAGGTTGGGGGCGAACCCGAAGGAGAAAACATTCAGGGAGCCTTAGGTGAGAGGAGGACCGGCCAAGCAGAAAGAACCGCCCAAGGTGGTGTGGGGTACCAAGGAGAGCAAGGAGGGGAGCCCTGGGGATGGGGTGTGCCCACGCGGCGGACAGATGCAGGGAGGGAGCGCAGCTCTTTGCATTTGGCAAGGCTGAGGTGAGGGGTGTGCTGAGCAGGTTCGTTGTCCAGACTCCCGCCAGGCTCGGCGGTAAGTCCCAGCCCCACCACTTCCCGGTGCCTTGTTAGGTCCTTCCTCCTCTGTGAAACAGGGATGATCGCGCCTAGGCCTGCTGCAAGGGAAGCAGGTAACTAGCTAACGGGTCTCCGGGGTAAGCATTTGACATGTTTGTCCTCCCCGAAGCCTCCACAGAGGACAGAACTAAGGTTCAGAGAAGTTACCTGCTCAAGGTGAAAGCTGTGGCCCTTGCATTACTTCAGTAGAATAATGGTAATTCAAATTGTCTGGGTTTTAGGGGTGTTGGAAATGGTCATGGATTGTGGACTGCATTTCCATGAAGTTTTCCCATGAAAGTAGTTTATTTATTTTATTATTATTTGGTTGTTTTCAAAGGCAGACATAATTCTCTTCTCAGGTTTGTTCCCAGATAGTGAGGGCATGTGTTTTGTTTGGTTTGGTTTCCTGATCAAAGAACTGGACATAAATTGTTGTCATAAATTGTTACAGTTTCGGGTCTCTGTCTATACGCAAATTAGAAATTGAACTAGAAAATTTACTGCATTTCATTAATTATAGTTTTAAGCATTCATGTTCATCCTTGGGGAAACCTTAGCAATATGCTATTTTTTTCATGCAAATATTATCTGATGAAGGTACTCCAGGACTTTGGAAAACTGCTAAAGTGAAGTGTGATTTCACACTTTACATGAGAAAAGTTAGGTTTAGGTTGTGAATAAGTTTATATCATCTAAAGAACGGAAATAACCCTCATTAATTTTTAAACCTTTTACCTCAGTAATTGCTTATGCATGAAATAATTCTTGTTTTTGTTTTCAAGGCTGTTTTTGGAAAGAAGAAACATGGAAAATGGTGCAGTTCTGCTGGAATCCAAATCCTCACCAGTTAACCTTCTGCATGAAATGCATCAACTACGCCTTCTGGGTCACCTGTGTGACGTGACTGTGAGCGTGGAGTACCAGGGTGTCCGAGAAGAATTCATGGCCCATAAGGCGGTGCTGGCAGCCACCAGCAAATTTTTTAAGGAAATGTTCCTTAATGAGAAGACTATGGATGGTACTAGGACTGTCTACTTACACGAAGTGCAAGTGGTTGACTTTGCTTCATTTCTTGAGTTTGTCTACACCGCAAAGGTACAGGTGGAAGAAGATCGGGTGCAGCGAATGCTGGAAATGGCTGAGAAGCTAAAATGTTTGGACTTATCAGAAACTTGTTTTCAATTAAAGAAACAGATGTTAGAGTCGGTGCTTTTGGAGTTGCAGAGTTTCTCCGAGTCTCAGGAGGTGGAAGGGAGCAGTGGCTCCCAAGGCAGTGTTACTTCTGACACTGGGGCAAGTGTGGCCGTGGACAGTCCTTTCACCAACGGCCTTGTGGCCTCCTTAGCTCCTCCAGTGCAGAGAATCAGCAACGGTACGTTGCCAGAGCTGTCCCCAAGGAAGTCCAAAGAAAAACCAGACAAGAAGAAAGATGGAGTTAAGCCTTCCTACCCCAAAGTCAGAAGAGCTAGTGGAAGGCTGGCTGGCAGAAAGGTATTTGTGGAAATTCCTAAAAAGAAATACACAAGAAGACTCCGAGAGCAGCAGAAAAGTGCTGAGGATGATGTGGGGGACTACGGGTGTACCCAAGACCCCAGCCCAGACACTGTGGGGACCGAGGATGAGCCAGTGACAAAAAGTGAGGATTTCAGTGCTGGAGTGGAGGTCGGGGAGGTGCTGCAGAAGGCAGGGCAGGTGGGGGAGGAGGAGGAGGAGGAGGAAGGGGAGGAGGGGGAGGAGGAGAAAAGGAAGAGCAACTTTAAGTGTACCATCTGCGAAAAGTCCTTTCTGTATGAGAAGAGCTTCCTGAAGCATATCAGGCACCACCACGGTGTGGCCACGGAGGTGATTCACCGCTGTGACACCTGTGGCCAGACCTTCGCCAACCGCTGCAACCTGAAGAGCCACCAGCGCCACGTCCACAGCAGTGAGCGCCACTTCCCATGTGAGCTCTGCGGGAAGAAATTCAAGAGGAAGAAGGACGTCAAGCGGCACGTGGTGCAGGTTCACGAGGGGGGTGGCGAGCGGCACCAGTGCCAGCAGTGCGGCAAGGGCCTGAGCTCCAAGACGGCCCTGCGGCTCCACGAGCGGACACACACCGGCCACAAGCCCTACGGCTGCACCGAGTGCGAGGCCAAGTTCTCACAGCCCTCGGCACTGAAGACCCACATGAGGTGCGTGGACCTGGCTCCAGCTCCTGGTGTGGGAAAGCAGAAACCCTCTCAAAATGTTTTTTCCAGAATGTGGCTTAATTTTCTTAAAATGCGTGTCAGGAATTGAAGTAGTTCTAGGATTTGGACCAGTGTGGCTACATTTCATTTCATAACTTGTTCCCTCTAGAGGTTTGGGGGCTGTTTTGAGATATCATTGAATTCTTTCTGGGTTGAGATGTTAGGAGGTGGTCTTGTTCTACAACAGAAACCCCCTAGTGTTCCTATAGGCCTTGGGCTGAGGACCTCCCAGCTCCTCCTGTCTGTGGTCACAGTGCAGAAGAGGACACAGAACCAGGGTGGCCGACAGCTGCTGAACATGCCAGGTCCTGCAGATCTTGGCTGGCATGTACTGGAGGCCAGGGCTCTCCCACTCCCAGAGGCACACTTCCCACCACACCTGATGCTAATAACCTGTATTTTTCTTTTGACTTATTTAGAATTTCGGCTTGTGACCATCCTGGTCCCACAGTCTCAGTAATGACCTCAGGGAGATGACATTTTTAGGGCTTTAGGACACTTCTCTGATCATGTTTGATCTCCGGGCTTGGAAACTGTGCCATTGGTTAGTCTAAACTCCAGAATTAGGATGGACAGTGTTTTCTGCTTAACTTTTGTACTGTAGGTGATACTATTTTTAAATAGATTTCCTTATGGTGCTCAGTATTTATGTTTCCAATCCAGATAAGCAGTTTTCTACCCTATTCTAGATCTGCCCTCAAACTTGGGCTGGTCTGTGGGGCAGCAGTTTGGTGTTCATCTTTTTACTGTATATAACAAGTTTAAAAACCTGGCTTATTAGGAAGGGCTCAGTAAATCGTGGTTGATAGCTACTTCATACCATTTGTGAAATTAAAATGAATATGCATTTTTGGAACCAGGTTTCTTCAGCATTTTGAGAACAGTTCTTTCTAGACTGGTTATGTTACACATACTAGGAAATGATAGTTAATTTTTTGGCTATGTGGTTCTTCATAGCAATAGTTCCTAGGGTGTTTGTGGTTGATTATTCTGAATAAGGAAACTTTAGCGATATTACACAATGCTCTGTAGTGTTTTTAAAAATATGTAAAGGCACGGTCTCTGGATGGGCTGTACAACATAAACCCCAAGACAGGTGTGGGTGGACATTCGGTGTCTTACTGGGCAGCGCATCGCAGTTAGCTGGCCTTGTGTGGACGCAGATTTGAGGAAGAAGATTATGGGTCTCTTCACCTTTCACTCTCATCATTCTCATCAGGTCTCCTTGAACAAACTATCTTTCAGGTTAGAGTGGAAATTGTATTGCAAAGTGAGGTTTGAGATACATCCTAAGTTATCATCTGAATGTTGTACTTTCAGAATTCATACAGGGGAAAAACCTTTTGTCTGTGATGAATGTGGTGCAAGATTCACTCAGAACCACATGCTGATTTATCATAAAAGGTGTCACACAGGTAAATACTCCTGCTGTTGTGATTGAATGTCTTGCCTAGCTGTAGAAGGAAACTGCAGTTTATTAATTTAGAAGTTGGCATCTACCAAACTAGTACAGGTTAAAGCCAGGAATTAGCTTTCCCATTTAAAAAGTGAGCAAAAACGAATAAATAAAATATGCTTTGGTGATGGCCTTTTGCATACTGGTACTTCGCAGTAGGAACTGGCATGTGAGACTTAGGTATCAAAAAGGTATGCAATAGTTCCTGCTGCCTTAGCTCCAAATTCCATTTTCAGGAGTCTGTCCTAAAGAGATTGTTCAGAATATGGGAAAAGCTCTATTTTCCTTCTTGCTATTTCTAATAAAAAAGCATTAGAAACAACCTGATTGTCTAATCACAGTAGTTTAGTAAATTAAAAACTCTACGCTCACCCACTGGCCATTTGGGCTGAGGGCTCTGAATATTATGAAAAACACCTGTACTTGCATATTGACTTGAAAAGTACACAGTGAATCCCAACTATATTGAACTCCTGTACAGAAGACTAGAAAATAGCTATATGATGTATTAAGGTGGTGGAATGATCTTATTTCCAGTTCCTAAAATTTTGTGATAGGATTTTATTATGTGAGGGACAAAATTTAAATTGGCTTTATTCTGATTCAGCATAGTAACCCTGAGATTCAGAAAACTGTTTATGACACAAAGTATACAGAACCTGCTCTATACTGTAGTTATCATGCTCAGTTCCTTATTTGTATTTCTAAATTTTTACTTCTAAACTCTGTCATATGATCCTTAAGTTCAAATGCAAGTGAGACAGACATGAGTCATTTAATGATATGAATTACTAGATTGTAAAATGTAAGCAGCAGAATTGGTGTTGAATGGATGGTTAGGAGTAGAGATGAAGTCAGGTTACATTGAAAGATTTAGAATCAATCATTTGATGAAAATATTAATATATTCAGATTTTATTAAACCCAGTATTGTTATTTTGATGTTTGTAAAATCAGGGGTACACCTGATCAGATGAATCTGATTTGTAGAATCAAAGGATTCAAACTACACAATAAAAGAGGGACTTTTATTCTGTAAAAGATCAATAGCAGTGCTTCTTTGAGAAAAATCTTAATTTCTCCAAACAAGTTGTATAAATTTCTAAAATGTGAGCTGGCTGGCCTATCTCTTATTTCTTCTTTGGGATTTTACACCAACTTTCAGCAGGTAGTAAGCATCTTACATGGCTAGACATTTTATGACAGCAGGCTGCCTGCGCTTTTGGAATTCATATGGATTTTAGAGATTGGACCCACTCTTCCTGTGTGTTTCTGTGTCTGTTATTTCTAACCTTTTGTTTCATCTTTTCATGTAGGTGAAAGACCTTTTATGTGTGAAACATGTGGCAAGAGTTTTGCTTCTAAGGAGTATTTAAAACATCACAATAGAATCCATACTGGATCCAAACCCTTTAAATGTGAAGTTTGTTTCAGGACTTTTGCCCAGCGGAATTCACTTTACCAGCATATTAAAGTCCACACAGGTATGGCTGGAACGTCACCAGAGAAGGGAGTTCAGTGTGCCAAGAAAAAATATCCCAAATGTTTTTAACTTACTGGAGAACTTGGAATTTAGCTTTAGGATAAACTTTTGTGTGTCATAATAGCATTTTTAAATTTTTGAAGTTTTAGTTTCTGGCTCTGAGAAACTGAAAAGGTATGGATATGTGAACATTTTGCCACTTTCAGATTAAAATCAGGGATAATCTATACATATCAGTGTATATATACATGCATACAAATTCAGTTGTGGGACTTGGGAACTTTATATTCCGCTAGAGGCCCGATGCATGAAATCCATGCAAGAGTAGGCCTTCCTTCCCCCAGCTGCCAGCACTGGCTTCCCTCTGGCACCTGAGACCTGGGCTTCCTTCTGGCTGGCCGCCGGCAAGCACTCAGGACCCAGGCTTCCCTTGCAGCCCCAGCTTTCGTCCGGAAGGTCGTCCTGTCTAATCAGCATATTATGCTTTTATTATTATAGATTACTATGGGAATAGGTAAAATTTCTATAGATATAATATGAGCTACAAGTATGGATTTTGGCTCTGTTTTAGTGTAGGCCATACTCTTGGTATTACAGGTATTCCCCCCTTCCAAAAGTTCACATTAGGCCCCTTTGTTTTCACAAGAGACCTACATTCACTCCTGTTTTCACTAACTGGAAAAAGTGTGACATGAACTTTCAGAATGTGAGGGATACTCTTCATTTTATGCCGTTTGGCTTACAAAAGGTTTCATGGGAACACTGCTTTGGATCATGGAAACCTGTGTAGAGGTGGTTTGTACCTGTCAGTTGACCCTCCACTGATCATCCTTATGGTGGAATGCTGACACTTCCTAGTGGTATACAAACAGCATTACTCCACATTTTATTCAAAATTATATACACCAGGCTAAAGAGATCAACCGTTTTCCTCTCTTCCCATCTCAGGCGAACGTCCCTATTGTTGTGACCAGTGTGGTAAGCAGTTCACCCAGCTCAACGCTCTCCAGCGTCACCATCGGATCCACACAGGAGAGAAGCCGTTCATGTGTAACGCATGTGGAAGGACATTTACTGACAAGTCCACTCTCCGGAGGCACACCTCAGTAAGCAACAGTGTGGCTTAAGAATGACAAATTGCTGGTCCCTAGATATGCAAAACCCTAGACAGTAAGAAATGCCTGGTGTTCCATAAGCTGGTTATAGAAGACAAACAACAGGTATTTTCTTCCTGAAGTTTTGTCTGCAGTGAGCACATTCATAGTGTGAATGAAGTAAAGAACTAAATCGTGAGGTCCAGGAAGGCACAATCCATGGTAAACATGTTCTAACAGTGACAGCAGTGGCAGAAAGATACTTGGCAATTAGTAAAGACATTGCTGCCGTAGAAACTTAAATTGAAGAGAGACTATTGTTTTAACAGATGTATTTAATAAGTAAGTAGAATTGGATGATTTACAGATATTTGTTCAGACACATTTGGTGACTTTTGTGTTTGATTTGTAGGTTCATGACAAGAATACGCCATGGAAGTCCTTCCTTGTTATTGTAGATGGCTCACCCAAGAATGATGAAGGGCATAAGACTGAACAGCCTGATGAAGAATATGCATCATCCAAACTTTCAGATAAATTGCTGTCTTTTGCTGAAAATAACCATTTTCACAACCTGGCCACAGTCCCAGGCAGCGTATCTACTGTGCATGAGAATAGTTCTGCCAACACAGCCTGCAAGTCGGACAATTCTGTGGTGTCCCAGGATGCTCTGCTGGCCACCACCATCAGTGAGCTTAGTGAGCTGACACCACAGACAGACTTGATGCCCACACAACTTCACTCACTGACCAGCATGGAGTGAGCTTGAAGTGACCTGCCAAGCAGGCCCCATCCTGCATCTCGTGTGATAGTGTGTGCAAGGTGATGTATCAGGAACCAAGATAAAGAACCGTCTGTAGGCAAAGAAGTGGGCATTCAAGAATGGCTTCTGATTTTCCACAATTTCTGATAACTTGCACGCTTTTATCAAAGCATTTTTGAAGCTTTCCCTTAAAAATCCTGATCTGCACGACCTCAGCTCCACTTTATCAACACATAAGGCAGTTAACATAACCTCACTTAATTCTGGTGTAGGCTGCTATAGGCATTCATCATTCTAATGCTTGATTGTCTTGATGTTTATGAAGCTTAACTATTTACCTTAATAGAGTACACAGCATTGATCCAGCTCATGAAATTGCTTTTAATGGTCTCCCTAGTCTCTCAGCCTGCCTTATACTTCCATGTGGGTGTATTTCTCTGATACTTTAAAGATAGTTTTCTACCAACTGAAATAAAACTGGGGCCATGTATTTTTAATTGTTTCTTTCCTGCCGAATTGAAGCAAATCAGATTTGCTCTAAGCACCCTTGAACTGAAGAGATGAATTACTGCATTCACCCCTTTCTACTCCCCCAACCCCGCACTAAATAAAGGAATGACAAATTGAACACCTGCAAAATAGTTTAGTATAGCCTCTACTCACAGCATATGTGCAGCTAGGAAATTTGTCATAAAGTAGCTTTTGAAATGAAATGTGGCTGTTCATTTTCATTCCTAAAAATCCGATAAGGTAAAAGCTGTCCTACCAAAGATTTTAGGAGCAAACTAGTATTTTCTTTTTATTTTTGCAGAGGTACGAAAAATTAAGCAAGAGGCTTTAGAACACTTGAAACTTATGTAGTCATTTTACTGACGAGTAGCAATGAGGTGATTGTGGCTAATCTTAGAGCACAGAGTATTAGTATTTCTGCCTGGTTTATCTGATTTAATTTTCAAGATTTTCAGAAAATCAGAACTTTCTCATTGCCAAATCAAGAGCTAGAAACAGGCAGGTAAATGTCACACCTTTGTTTCCTCGGGAGTATGCGAGAATATAGCAGAAGGGACCAAAAGCCTTGGCACACATCATTGATTATGCCTTAAGAGTAGATTGTGAAGAACCAATACTTGTCTTAAATGCTCCTTCGGCTGTCTCATGCTGGACTTTACAATGAAAAGATAATTCTGCTGTATTTGCTAAGTTTGATTCTTGGTTCCAGTGGCTTTTGTATGTAGCCGTGACTCATATGTAACCCTAAACATATTAATTTAAACAACCTTAAAGTCTTTTGTTTACCAGTTTTTCTACATTTTAATTTATTGACTTGCCGTGAAACACTTTAATTTTTGAGAAAAGTTCTAAGAGAAAGAACTTATCCATAAGTTCCAGGATGAACACAGCTGTACTATGCCAGGAACTAATGAGAGACTTTCTTCCTATGTGCTTATTTTCTAGTTTGTGACATGTTACATACTAAAGCCACTATAAGTTGTTTAGGTGCTGATAACACAGCAGTACTTAACTACTTCAAATACAGTTATGACAACATATCCTAGTTGTGTTTACAGAACAACAGTAACAAAAAACTGACTGTCATACAACCATTTTATTCTTGGTAAGAGAATGAATTGGCCAACTGATGTACTGTTTCATGGAGTAAAGTCATTTTAATGAGAAGGAATTTAAATAATAGATTATTTTGCTACCTACTAGAATTTTTGTCTTGAATTCGTTTCTTTAGAAATTCTACAAAAAAATTGTTTACTGTGTTAATAAACATTTGCTTTGTAAAATAGTTTTGCAAGTCTGAAGTTTTTCCCCCATTATTAAAATGTAGGCTCTGTAAATAGAAACAAGTATAATTTCCTTAATGTCATGGATAATGAAGTTTAATATCAAGGTTATAGTCTTAGGAGTAATCTCTTTAGTTATAACCATGTGGACTGCACATTAATTCTCTAGGAATAAAAGGCCGGGTGGTAAGTAACACTACCCTCTGCTTATGCAGAAGTAACCTGTGCAGCTGGCACTGTGGAGTGTGTAAATGGACTGGTTTCTTCAATGTCATGTTTAAGTTGCATCATGCAGACTTCAGTATATGTACTTCTTTGTCTGCTTCCCAGGAGGGTAAAACTGCATCTGAGAACAGAACTCTGAAAACTGGAAGACTCATCATTGAGGGTTTGTGGGAATCTACCCCTATTTCTCTTAATCCAAGTACAGCCTCCCGGAGTGAAGCAAGCTACTGCCTCACCATGTCAGTCCTAACGCCACGGTTAGGAAGTGCCCTTGGTGTTGGCACTGCTTCTCCTAGGGCCGTGGTTGGCAAACCGCAGCTCGCGAGCCACATGCGGCTCTTTGGCCCCTTAGTGTGGCTCTTCCACAAAATACCACGTGCAGGCGCGTACATACAGTGCGATTGAAACTTCGTGGCCCATGCACAGAAGTCGGTAATTTTGTGGAAGAGCCACACTCAAGGGGCCAACGAGCCGCGGTTTGCCGACCACTGTCCGAGCATCAGGCAGGCAATTGTGAGGTGATTTAGTGCCTTCCAACCATGGTGTGGGAAATAATCTCTGCCCGAACTCCAAAGACCTCTACTGCCTTTGGTTTTACCAAAACTTTTATGTTACAATTTGGGAAAAAATAGGTCATGTGGTAGGAGAAGACCTTTGTTAAAGGTAACTTTAAGAGAAATGTGGTTCTGCTATCAATAATCCAAACCAACAAATTTGAGTATGAATTATAATTTAATCCTAACCTGTTAAATTTTATACCTTGCACCCAGGGACATTTTTTGAGATAAAATGAGTGATTGTCCCTTTAAACTTGACAGTGTGAAACTTGAAGTAACCATATTATTTCAGTGGCGGGAGGACACTTGTGCGAAGGACCATTTGTTCACATGTTACTATTATCTAGATGGGGGCAGTATGACTGAGCAAGCTTCAAAGACAGGTCAGAGGACCAAATAGCATGTCACCTAGCCAAGCCCCAGAAACCACCCACTTACCTTTGCCAATTTTACAGGGACTCTTACCAAGGCTGGCAAAACCAGGTTTTTAAACCATCATTGTGGCTTCTTTCTGTTAGGAAATAATGACTGTGAGATAAACTAACCTTGAATGATCAACAGCTTCTCAGGATTCCTAAGATGGTCTGTTACACCATTCTTTTTTCAAAATTTAGTTTGAATTATCTTTAAGTTGTAAATATACTCACAGACTATAACACTGCTCTTTGATGGGATGAGCTGACCCACAGTAACCCACATGGCACTGTCTTCCTCCACAGAACTTGTGGCCTGAGTGGCCAGGGGGGTTCAACCTTCCCCAGGGGCATGTGCTGGCCCTGCACAGGTATCTGCGAAGGTAAATAAATGCCCACACTGCCAACAGAGTTGAGGGGCTTCATCGTTCCTTTATCCCCACCCCCACCTAGCAGTTTTCTGTGAACCAATCCTCAACTTTGCAAGTGACTGTAGCCCAACACTCCTTAACAGGGCAGCTGAAAGGGATGAGAATGGGAGGCGTAGAGTCACTGCAAACTTTGCGGATTATATCAACACACTAAAGCCAGGGCTTCTTTTGTAAATCCCCAGCTTCCAAAACCATTACAGTGCCCTGAATTCCCACCAAGTAATAGAGATTTTAACATAGTCAAACTTATATTTCAATGCATATACAAAGAACCTAGAGAATAATGCTCACTGTCTTCAACTTACAGGAACAACTTCAAGAAAAGAAAGCTACTTGTGACTTGTGTAGATTTAGGTAGGAAAGACCTGTCAAAAATATTACTCATAATTTCCACTTTATTTACTGTACAAGTTCACACAAAACATACATACTCTTTTCTGCTAAGGTAGATTTATGGTTAGTTTCCATAATACAATACTCCACCGGAGAGCATGGGAAAGAACACGGTGACCGGCTCAACTTCGCAGGCAGGACCCGCACGCACGGCCCTGGTGGTGGGTCACGGGCAGCATGCTGTGCTGCCAAACCCTCCAAAGGAAGCCACAGGTGTGCATTTGAATGTTTTAAACGCACAGTATCAGAGGAAACAATAAATGCACACACTTTGATTATAGTGACATCATCACACACAGTCAACTGCAAAAATACTGTCTTTAAGTCATTAAATAAAAAAGGAACTCGCAGAAGCTATAAAAATGTTGCCACCACTGATTTTGACTATGAACTAAACCCCGATTTGCTAAAATACAAGAACTATAACATAACAGTCATTACATTTTGTTCATAAATAACATTCCCTAGATCCTGAGAACATACCTTGGGCCTCTGTGTCACGGCACTACCCTACATTCAACAGTGGAACGTTTCAAGGAAGGAAGTTTGGGTATTGTTAATGGGATTTTCTCCCTCTCCTTTTCCTTTCACCTAGCAAGTCTGTTCTAGTCGTCACAGTTACTTTTACTCTTTCGTGTGAAATATTTGAAAATTCTTAACGCAGGCACTGATATCGTTGTTTATTTCGAAACAGCAAGTCCCTGACTGACATCACAAAATGTTACCAATATTATTTTGTAAAAACCATACCTCTTTTTCAGGTGTGTTTGTTAAGGAATCACAATAAAGCTAAATGGAACTGCCTTAAAACAAAAGCATTTAGTTTTTACTTTTAAGTGGTCAGACCAGAAGGCTCTTTTAAAGAGTGGAAACACACTTTCTAAACTAGTGATGGAAGAAGCATGTTGACTGGCTGGGATTTACATGCTCTTCAGATGGGCAGACCTATGGCCAGAGGACACGGGCTGCAAAAGCACTCCCCACGCCTCACTTTCGCAAAAGTGCATTTGGAAAAAAGCTTTGTTACAAAAGCACAGTTGGGTGGTTGTGGAATATATTAGATAAAGCAACAAAACCCTACTTTTCTATATTTTCATAAGAGAGTCCAACAGGAAATAAAGTACCAAACAAGCTCCGTTCCAAATTTGTACTGTAATAGCCAGCTTTCTTTTAAGAATCCCTGACTTTTGAAGGAAAAAATAAATCCTTATCAGATTCCGGGGCCCAATGCCAGAGTGCCCGTGTCTTCTGGTCGATTCCCTCTGCCTCAGATGATAGTACGACGCCTTCCTCTCCATCAGCCCACCTTGCACACATCACTGCAGGTACAGCCAGGGATTCCTCAGCCACCTGAGAAACAGCCTCCCAGCTGGGCCTCGGCTGCCCTTTTCTTCTTCTGCTACTTTCTCCTTCACCCCAGGTTAACCCATTCACCATCCCCAAACCTTCTTCCTCACTGAGCTCTTTGGGCACATTCTACTTCTATCCAACAAAGCCTATTAATTCCAGTTGAGGGCCACCCAAAAATGAAAACATCATTTAAATACTAGTTACTATCTAACATAACATGGGAAATTTCATTACCTGTCATTAATGAGAGCAGCACAAGTCAGAAAAAAACACAGGCTATATATGGCAACAAATGCACATCAAACATAAATCATTTAAGCCTAAAAATGTGCACAGAGGAGCTCTGGACAGTTTCCCTCAGTGGTTAGAGCGCACCAAAGGGTCATGGGTTTGATTCCCGATCTAGAGCACATACCTGGGTAGCAGGTTTGATCCCGGGCCCTGGTTGGGTCACGTGTAGGAGGCAACCAATTGATGTGTCTTTCTCACATCAATGTTTCTCTCTCCCCCGCCCCTCCATCCCCCCTCCCATTCACTCTCTCTTAAAAAATCAATGGGAAAAAATATCCTTGGGTGAGAATTAATAAGAAAAAAATATGTACAGAGGAGATTCAAAAAACAAGATCACATCTAAGTACAATGTCAGCATGTAACATAATGGGTAGGGGTCAAGTTCGTAAATTAATAGAGCACTTATCATGTAAAATAAAAGGATAGAATTTAAAGTTCAAATACAAAAGCTAAAGCAATCCCATCAGCTAAGAAGAAAATACAGTCTCCTGAAAAGCTAGTTGGAGGCATATAGTAAGCCTCTGTACCATATATACCCTACCTAACCCATCATGGTCAATAAATGGATAAAATTACTGAAACCCTTTCTCACGCTTTGACTCATAATCTCTGGGCCCCAGTGAGGATGTGATGACTGTGGCATAAAGGAAGGCATCTCAATGTGGGAAAGAGTATGGCCATGAAGGTAAAGAGAAGGGGGATGCCAGTTACACCACCTTTATGCGAATATAAGGAAAGGGATTTCCCCGCCAACTAAAAGTGGAACCAGGTCTAGGAAAAGGAAAATTTCCGTTTCTCATAAATCTTATATATTTGTGTGTGTGTAAATACAAAGCAGTCAAACCCACCTTGACATTCATCCACACACATAAGCAAGTTTAAGTGATGCAGGCAGACCTGTGTTCCGAATTTTCACATGCATGTTAGCATAGGGAACAATGTCAAAAGCAGAAACTGGTCATTAGTATCATCAAAAAATCACAAGATAACAACAACAAATTTATAATAAAGAAAGTCATCAACTGATTCCTAACAACCACCCTAAACTAAATACATACACTTAGAGAATACATCCAGATGCAAATTTACAGAGAGTATGCAAAGCAGCGATTAGAGCAAATTGGGTTAGATACTCAAGTCCAAGAAAAAGGACAGAATATGTGGCAAAACTAAACATGACTCTGCAAATACCAAACAAGAATAAAATTCTGAAGTAGTACTCGGAAAACTCTGGGGACTCTGGCAAGCATGAAATAGCCCATCACGCCCACAATATGCACAGGAGATTCTTTTATCCATTTGCTTAACAGTGATATAAACACAGAAACACACACGCATTGTTGGGTTCATGTGCAACAAAACTAAGCCATTAAATGGGCATCCCATAAAGATCACTTGGCCCTAAGAGGAACTAAAAAGGAGTTAGCTGCATGCCACAAAGACGTATAAATGTTTCACTTTAGGTCTCCGTCTCCTTCTCCATCCCCTTGGATGGACTTTTTGATACGAAGCAACATGGTAGTAAGCCACTGATCCAAGCGAGATATTGAGTCAAATTCCTTCACCTAGTTTAAGGTTAAAGGAACAGGAATTAGTCTATGGAAATGCAATTGAAATAAAGCAGCTGTTTAAACTTAAATAGTGATAATCAACCAACTTTCTTCATTTAAAATTATTCATTCCAGTTCATAACAGTCATTAAAAATTGTTTGTTTTTTCATTATTCTCTGCCTATTTTGATGGAGCTATTAACAAGTTTCTGTGCCTTTTATATTGCTCTGTATATAACACGTGATGACAAAAATCCCTAACAGTCTTTATAATTGGAAGAAGATCACAATTAATATGACAAAGGAAATTAGGCCGTGCATAAGACTTAGAAGGGAACATGGAAAATTAAGTGTTCCAATATTCACTGAACAAGAAAAAAGGTATTTGCAGAGACAGGATGTATGGAAGCAGGATTCCTTTAACTCACTGCAACACATTAATAAAGAATAAGACTTCAATAGGATGTAAATGGTTTTGCAGCAAAAGTTAAATGGGAAAACATTCCTTCCCACCACTGCTTCAAAGCCATGATAAATATATTAATGGCAGATACCGAGAAACTTGTTTGACTCTAAGCATAAGATGCCAAAATATGGGAAAACAGAAGATAGATGAATATAAAGAAAAAATCTTCCATTTATGTTATGCCAGGAATGTAGCAAACTCTCACAGCTTTATTTTTATATTTTAAATTGTACTGAACTGATTTGACTTTACACTTATTTCCGGAGCATATTATTTTCAAAAGAAAACATTCAAACAGCAAATTATAACAGTATATGATTTTTTTTCTTGAATTTGACTTATAGTTAAATTCACCATGGCTAATGAAACAATATAACTGTACAGGTTTGTGGGATATAAAAAAACATGATCTTTGGAAAATACAATTGGGTATACTGGAATAATGTTCAAATAAATATTTACAATGAAAAGAAGAAAAAGATCCTGTAATAAACCTTTTAAGTATGTATTATATTTCAAAGACATAACTTACTGCTTCAGTGTAAGCTTCACTGTTCTGTTCTTCATGAGCTTCTAGAAGTTTCTAGTAACATAAATATGGAAAAATTAGATTGGTAGGCTAAAAAAGTTCCATCTGTGACTAGAGATACTTTAAATACAGAAGTAGCCTCAGTATCACATTAACTGATGTTGCTAAATACTTTATAAAATTGGAGAAATATTCAAGTACAAATAAAGAATTACCCCAAGCCCTGGGTCCAGTATTTGAGCTAACATTTCTGAATTGCCTGCTTCGGAACACAACACTCTATCCCTGACTCTCAGTGGCATTTGAAACCTAATATGCAAAAGTAGGAAAGGCTCTTCCGCAGCCTCCGCAGATTTATCCTTCACTTCACACCCAGTTCCACCTGACAGCAAAGCCTTTTTCTTTAAAGTCCTAATATTACTTACTTTCAATAATTTACATTCTCTTGAATCAGTAAATGCTGGAAACATTTCCTCATATTTCTCAAGAGCCAGCTGAGAGAGAAAAAACACTTGTTAATGTCTGACTCACTAAACCAGGAAACACAGCTTTGAACATTCTTATTTTTTAAATATATTTTTATTGATTTCAGAGAGGAAGGGAGAGGGAGAGACAGAAACATCAATAATGAGAGAATCATTGATTGGTTGCCTCCTGCACACCCCCTACTGGGGATCGAGCCTGCAACCCCGAGCAGATGCCCTTGACTGGAATCGAACCTGGGACCCTTTGGTCCGTAGGCTGACGCTCTATCCACTGAGCCAAACCAGCTGGGGCTGAACATTCTATTCGCTTTAGTAAGACTCATCTACATTCTATTTAATTGTATAAGTATGTGTTAAATTCATCAAAATCAACACAGGACTCCATTCTATTCTGATTTTCAATTTCAGTTAAGAATCTAGTTCTAAAACAATTTTCCAGAATTAGGTTGCTGTAGAGAAGATGTTGTAAACCAAATCTAATTCTTAAAACTCATAAACAGGTGCCTTTTTTTTTTTAAGGTACCCAGTTTAGTCTTGCAACTAACGAATATCACCCAAACCAAATGATATCAAGAACAACAGAGTACCTGAGTGAGGCCCGCTCTCATGGACAATGTGCATCAGAAAACTAGTACTAAGGACTGACCATACCTTGGCATTCAACTCATCGACTATGAAGTGACAGAGGGCTGCTTTAAAGAAGTAATCCTTTGCACTGTACTTCAACAGAGGATTATCCATGGTGTTTGCCCCAACCTAGGCACAGAAAGCAGAGTTAGATATAAAAGGTTTGTGGTGTTTTTTTAAAGATTGAATTTATTGGGGTGACATTGGTTAATAAAACCATACAGGTTTCAAGTGTACAACTCAATAAGACATCATCTGCATAGCACACCATGCACTCACCACCCAAAGTCAAGTCTCTTTCCGCCCTGTTTGTCCCCCTTTGTCCACTTTCTCCTCCCCACACCCCCCTTTCTATCTGGCTATCACTACATTGTTGTCCATGTCTATGTGTCATACATAATATATTATTTTTTTAAAAGTTTTGGCTTCTTACATGAGGCAAACTGATTATCATCTATTGCCTTTAGAAAATAATTCTGTATCTTATGTTAGTTTAGCTATGAAATACATTTTTAATCCAATATTATAACTAGAAAATTTTACTAGAAGAAATAATATTTAACACATACAGTGCTAACCACTTAAAAATGAACTCAGAAGACTTTGACCTGTAGGAAGATGGAACAGACATCCTTTCCTCTATTCCTCCTAAGTACGACTAAAAGCCTCAGTCATTTTATATGAAACAAATGTAAAACTGAAAGGCAAAGAGAGAACAGAAGACTGATAGGGACCTTGAGACACAATGGAAAACATGACAGTGAATTTCCTGGGTTTCCTTTTTCTTTCATATATTCCTGACTTTTTATAGAAAAAGCTGGCATAAAAGTCTTTGGATACAAAAAAAAAAAAAAAGCCTAGACAAAAGTTTGCTGTCTCTAGCCAAAGGACTAGGGAAGGGGCAGCCTAGCATAGTAAGACAGAAAATGATTAGACAATAACTGCTCTATTCTAGCAAAATACCACAAGAAAACTGTGGCCTTAACCTCACTCACACCATCAAAGGCCAAAGAGGAAATCAAGATGTCCATCCTTTCGAGACTGCAAAGAGGAGCCCAACATTCCCAAGGTGACTTCAGAGAAGGCCAAGAAGGGAGCAGCCTTCACCCCGCCAGCTGGTAACGAGCCCACCCTTTTCCCGGGCAGCTGAGGCAGTGCAGCCCACACGGGCAGCCTGGATTCCACCTCTGCCCAGCAGAACCAGGCATGCTCACCTCCCAGCAGGCATGGTTTCAGAAGAAGCCTAGTGGAGGGTTAAGACCTTCAACATCACTGGCAGTAACAAGGACAACCCCACCATGGAGGTGGTGGACAGCAAGCAGGCGCTGGAAAGAAATGAGGGCCTGTCCCCAGATGTCAATGGAGGCCAAGTGGGAAACCTCCACCTGGCAATAAAGGGCAACACACTCTTCCTCAGCCAGGGCAATGCCACAGGAAACCAGCTGGCAGAGAAGGTTTAAGTAACAGGGTTAGGTTAGGGTGAGGGTAAAAATGTGCAGTTTTCAATGGAAACTTACTCGCCATACAAAAAAGGGGAAAGATCTTAAGCTGAATGAAAAAAGACAACCAAGAGATGACAGCTCTTAGATGGCAGAAATGTCAGTATTATAGAACAAAGGTTTTGAAAGAGCCCTCATAAAAATGCTTCAAAATAGTAACACAAAAACACTTGAAAGTACAAAAAAACAAAAAACAAAGCAAAATCAACATCAACAAAAAACAAAATTCACAACAAATCCCAGAAGACATAAAGAAGAACCAAATGGAAATCTCAGAACCAAAAAACACAAAACCACATAAAAAGGAGATGGGCTCAGCAGCAGAATAAATGGGACAGATGAAAGAATCAACAAATTGATGAAAGAACATTAGAAATTAGTCTCCACAACAGAGAGAAGACAAACTGAAAAACAAAAAACAAACAACAAAAAACAATAAACAAACCATCAGGGACCTACGCGACCATGAAATGAGGTCTAACATTGGGATCCTCTGAGACCTGGAAGGGGAGGAGAAAAAGAGAGCAGCTAAATATATACTATAAGAAATAATGACTAAAAATTTCCCAAATTTGGTAAGAAGCAAGAGCCTACAGATTCAAGAAGATTAGTGAAACCCAAACAGGATAAAAGCAAAGCTATCTATGCCACACCACATTAACTTCTGAAAACTAAAAGTTAAAGAAAAAAATTTGAAAGCAGCCAGAGAAAAATAGCCTCTTATTTACAGGGGAAAATCAATGTGAATAATAGCCAACTTTTTACCAGAAACCACAATGGCCATAAGTGGCACTTTTTCAAGTACTAAAACAAAACAAAACATCAACCCAGAATTGTATACCCAAAGAAAATATGCTTCAGGAAGGAAAAGAAAATCAAAACATTCCCAGATAAAGGAAAACAGAAATATATGTTGCCAACAGATCTACCCTAAAAGAATGGTAAAAGGATATTCTTTAAGCAGAAAGGAAACAATAAAAGACTGAATCTCAAAACATCAGGAAGGAAGCAAGAACACAGCAAACAAAATGTGGTGAATACAATGAGCTTTTCTTCTCTTGAGTTTTCTAAATTATATTTGATGGTTGAATCAAAAATTGTGGTTATAAAAGTAAATAAAGAAAACATTTAAGACAGTTATATATTGAACAGAGAGTAAAAAGAAAGGTAAGATTTCTATATTTCATTGGAAGTAATAAAATGAAGTCCCCATTAGCCTATGATAAGTTATACAAATGTAACAGCTAGAGCAATCACTAAAAAAGCCATGCTCAAAAACACTACAGCCGAAACCGGTTTGGCTCAGTGGATAGAGCGTCGGCCTGCGGACTGAAGGGTCCCAGGTTCGATTCGGTTAAGGGCATGTGCCTGGGTTGCAGGCACATCCCCAGTGGGAGATGTTCAGGAGGCAGCTGATGGATGTTTCTCTCTCATCGATGTTTCTAACTCTCTCTCTCTCTCTCCCCCTCTCTGTAAAAACTCAATAAAATATATATCTAAAAAAAAAAACAAAAAAAAACCCCCACTACAGGTAAGGCACCCACTGGAAGGCAGGAAAAAAGAAAACAGAGAAATATAAAACAACATAAATAGAAAACAAATATAAAATGGCAAACATAAGCCATAATATAACAATCCTATCTAATAAAAGAGAAGCATGGTAATTAGCCATACCTCCGCTACCCTTCCCATTGGCTAATCAGGGCGATATGCAAATTAATTGCCAGCCAACATGGTGGTTAACCGCCAACAAAGATGGCGGCTAATTTGCATATGTAGGCACAATGCAGGGAGGCGAAAGGGAAAGCAGGAAGAAGCCCCCTGCCACTGACAGTGATCGGAAACCCAGGGGGGAGCTAAGAGCTGGGGGGCCTTTGCCGCCCTGGCCAGTGATAGCAGGAAGTAGGGGTGGAGCCAGCGATGGGAGCTGGGCACGGTCGAAGCCGGCAGTCCCGGGAGCTAGGGGTCCCTTGCCTGGGCCTAAAGCGGAGCCCGCAATCGCGGGGCCGCTGCAGCTGCGGGTCCCCGCTGCCCGGGCCGGACGCCTCGGCCAGAGGCGTTAGGCCTGGGCAGGGGCGGAGCCTGCAACTGCAGGGAGCTGGGGGTCCCCTGCCCAGGCCTAATGCCTAGGCCAGAGGCGTTAGGCCTGGGCAGGGGCAGAGCGGGAGATCGCGGCGCCGCTGCCGCTGCGGGTCCCCGCTGCCCAGGCCGGACGCCTGGGCCAGAGGCGTTAGGCCTGGGCAGGGACAGAGCCTGCAACCACAGGGAGTTAGGGGTCCCCTGCCCAGGCCGAATGCCTCGGCCAAGGGGTTAGGCCTGGGCAGGGGCAGAGCGGGAGATTGCGGCGCTGCTGCCGCTGCGGGTCCCCGCTGCCCGGGCCGGACGCCTCGGCCAGAGGCATTAGGCCTGGGCAGGGGCAGAGCCTGCAACCGCGGGGAGCTGGCGGTCCCCTGCCCAGGCCGGACGCCTCGGCCAGAGGCGTTAGGCCTTGGCAGGGGCGGAGCCTGCAACAGCGGGGAGCTGGGGGTGCCCTGCCCAGGCTTAATGCCTTGGCCAGAGGTGTTAGGCCTGAGCAAGGGGCCAATCCCACGATTGGAGGGTCATGAGGGTCAACTCCTCTGGCCGAGGCATCAGGCCTGGGCGGGGGGCGGAGCCAGCAATCGGAGGGGGCTGGGGGTCCCCTGCCCAGGCCTGATGCCTGGGCCAGAGGCATCAGGCCTGGGCAGGGGGCGGAGCCAGGGATTGGGGGGATATGATGGTCCCCTTGCCCAGGCCTGAAGCTTGGGTCAGAGGAGTCAGGCTTGGGTGGGGGGGGGCGGAGGGGTGGAGCAAGCGATCAGAGGGAGATGCGGGTCCCCTGCCCAGGCATGATTCCTGGGCCAGAGGCATCAGGCCTGGGCGGAGCCGGTGATGGGGGGGGGGGAGAGGGGGGGTCCCCTGCCCAGGCTTGAATCCTGGGCCAGAGGCATCAGGCAGAGCCAGCAATCGGAGGGGTCTGGGGGTCCCATGCCCAGGCCTGACACCTCTGGCAGAGGCGTCAGGCCTGGGCAAGGGGCCGATCCTGCGTTTGGAGGGTGATGGGGGTCAACACCTGAGGGCTCCCAGTATGTGAGAGGGGGCAGGCTGGGCTGAGGGACCCCCCCCCCAGTGCACGAATTTCGTGCACCGGGCCCCTAGTAATTAATAAAGAGTAATACAAGAATAAATTCTGTGTTTTGCATACTCACAACTATAAACCTACTTTTGCCTCACTCTGTATAATGATAAACATGTCAACCCACCAAGAAGACATAGGAATCCTAAACATGTATGCAGCAAGCAACAGAGCTGCAAAATATGTGAAGCAAAGACTGACAGAAATGAAAGGAGAGAGACACAAACCCACAATAATAGTTGCAGACTTCAACACTCCAAGCTCATCAATGGATAGATCTAGAAAGGAAAATTAGCAAGTATGTAGAACTCAACAACATCAACCAAGGAAATCTAAGTAACATTCATAGAACATGCCACCCAGGAACAGCAGAACTACAGAACATATGCCAAGAAAGACCATGTTCTGGGCTATAAAACCAACCTTGACAAATTTATAAAAATTGAAACCACAGAGTGTTTTCCAGCAACAATGGAATCAAACTAGAATTCAACAACAAAAAGATAACAGGAAAATCTCCAAACACTTAAACTTCCCAACTCATTCTATGAGGCCACTTTACATTGCTACCAAAACCAGACAAACACATCACAAGACACACACACAAAAAAATTAAAGATCAGTATCCCTTATGAATATAAATGCAAAATCCTCAACAAAATATTAGCAAAATAATTTTGGCAACTTACAAAAAGGATTACATGACTATACAGTTAAGGATTAATTTGTCTAAAGTGACGTCTGGCCTTTGTCCATGACTCCTGGGTGGTAATTTCTAAATCCTTGGAATGTCCTGCCTGATAAGAGTCAACCACATCTACATGACTGAGCCCCAATAAAAACTTCAGCACTACATTCAGTGAGCTTCCCTTCTTGCCCATACTCTACACATACTTTCACACATTGTTAGGTGAAGTGCTGTCTGTACAACTCTACAGGGGGAGGACAACAGAAAGTTCCTTACTTGGAACTCTGGACCCTACCCTATGGCAGGCACCTCTTACTTTAGCTGATTTTAATCTGTATCCTTTTTATAATAAAACATAACTGTGAGTATGACAGCTTTCACTGAGTTCTATGAATCCTAGAGATTACTGAACCTAAAGATGTTCTTGGAGTCCCCTAAATGTTGCAATGACTAAGTAAGATTTGTCCCAGGAATATAAGGTTGGTTCAACATATAAAAATCAATGAAATATACTATATTAGTAGACTTAAAGGATAAAAAACACATGATCCTCTCAACAGATGCAGAAAAAGCACTTGACAAAATCCAATACCCTTTGATGATAAAAACAGTTAAAGTAGGAAGAAAAGAGAACTTCCTCAAACTAATAAAGGACATCTATTAAGAAACCCACAGCTATCAATACACTTAATGGTGAAAATCTGAAAGCTTTCTTCGTAAGATGGGAACAAGGTGAGGATGTGTGCCCTTGCTACTTCTATTTAACATTGTATTGGAAGTTCTAGCCAGGACAAATGAAAGAAAATGAAGTAAAGGGCATTCAGATTGCAGAAGTTATGAAACTATCGCTATTGCAGATGACATGATTTTGTATATAAAAACATCCACAAAACAAAAATTAGAGCTAATAAATAAGTTCAGCAAGGTTGCAGTATATAAAACTAGCATTTAATAATCTGAAAAGGAAATTAAGAAAATAATTCCATTTATAATAGCATCAAAAAGAATAAAATACTTAGGAGTATGTTTAACCAAAGAAGTGCAAGACTTGCACACAGACTTGAACAAAATTAAAGATCTAAATAAATGGAAAGGCACCTTGTGTTCACAGACTGTAAGACTTGACATTTTCCAAATTGGCCTATAGATTCAATGCAATCCCTGTCAAATTCTAGCTGGTTTCTTAGCAAAGATTGACAAGCTGATCCTAAAACTCATATGGAAATGCAAGAACTCCAAATAGTCAAAGCAATCTTTAAAGAAGAAGTTGGCCCTGACTGGTGTGGCTCAATGCTTAGAAGTGCACACAGAAGAAAGGTTGCCGGTTCGATTTCCAGTCAAGGGCACATAAGTGGGTTGCAAGTTCGTTCCCTGCCATGGCTGGGTGCACATGCAGAGGGCAACTAATCAATGTATCTTTCACATCAATGTTTCTCTCTCTCTTCCCCTTTCTCTCCCTTCCACTATCTCTAAAAATCAATGGAAAAATAATCCTTGGGTGAGGATGGACGGACAGACAGACAAACAAAGTTCCTTGGAAGACTCTCACATTTCCCGACTGCAAAATGTACTACAAAGCTACAGTAATCAAACAGTGTGATATCGGCATAAAGACAGACATACATATCAGTGGATTAAAACAGAGAGCCTAGAAATAAACCTTTGCATATTGGTCAATTTTCAACAGGGTACCAAGACCATTCAATGGCAAAAGGATGGTGTATTGAACAAGTAGTGGTGGGAACATTGAAAATCTACAGGTAAAAAAGAATGTAGTTGAATCCTTAACTAAGACCATATACAAAACATTAACTCAAAATAGAATGAAGAGCTAAAACTATAAAACTTTTAAAATAAAACAGGGGGAAAGCTTCATGACCTTGGGTTTGGCAATTTCTTGGATATGACATGAAAAACACAGGCAAAAAAAGGAAAATTTGAGTCAAGAAAAACTTAAAACTTTGTGTATCAAAGAACACTAACAACGGAGTAAAAGGGCAACCCACAGAACAGGAGAAAATATTTGCAATCACTTATCTGATAAGGGATTAATATCCAGAATATATAAAGAACATCTAAAACTCAATACCAGAAAACAAATAACCTGTTTCAAAAATGGGCAAAGGAATTGAATAGACATTTCTCCAAGGAAGATATATGAATGACCAATAAGCACATAAAAAGATACTCCACATCACTAATCATTAGGGAAATGAAAATCAAAGAAACATTGAGAGACTGCGTCACACTCAAACAAGCAAACAGAAAACAACAAGGATTGGTGAGGATGTGAAAAACTGGAACCCCTGTACATTGCTGATAGGATGGTGAAATAGTGTGGTAACTGTGGAAAACAATTTGGCAGTTCCTCAAAAAGTTAAAAATAAACTTGACACATATCCCAGCAATCCTAATACTAAGTATATAGCCAAAAGAACTGCAAACATACACGCAACAAAAACTTGAACATAAATGTTCATAGAACATTATTCATAATAGCCCCTAAATAAAAATAACCCAAGTGTCCATCAGTTGATAAATGGATAAGCTGTGGAATATTACTCAGCTTTGAAAATGAATGAATACATGTTATAGCATAAGTGCACCTTGAAAAAAATTTTACTAAGTGAAAGAAGCCAGTCACAAAAGGCCACACATATTGAATGATTCTATACGTACTAAGGGCCTACAATCAGCAGATCCGCTTAGACAGACAATAGACAGTCTTTCCAGGGACTGGAGGAGAAAATGGGGCTTCTTTTGGAGATGACAAAAATGTTTTTGAATTAGGAAATGGTGATGGTTACACACCCTTTGTGAATATACTAAACACCACAGACATGGTACTCCTTAAAAGGATGAATTATATAATGTGTGAATTAGTCTTAATAAAAAGGAAAATTAAATTTAAAAGTAAAAAAAAAAAAGATTCAGAGTAAATTCTGCTGGAAGTTGAACAGACAGCAGTAACCTCACCTGCTCATAGATCTCAATGGCTTTCTGGTATTGCTCAAGCTGGGCAGCATATGCTGCCACCTTTAGCAGACACTTGTTAGCTGAACTGAAATCAAGAACCAAAGCAAAGTAAGTAACAGAGAAATAAAGTGACATCCCAGTACACTTTCATTTGGTACAGTACAGTACAGTACGTTTCGCTAACAGAGTATAGTAAACATTTATCTTTTATCACACTTGACAAAAATCCATTTAATTATGTTAAGAAAAGTAATACTTGCCTGTTGGATTCTTCTCCTTTGTAATAATCAGCCGATTGTTCATAATGTGCAATAGCCTGAAAACACACACGTATCTTATTCAAACTACTTGTTTAAAGAGTTGCATTTAAAAAACTACACTTGCATGGCTATTTTTTCTTATAGATAAACCTACCCCAATAGTAAACCTTTCACAACTTGGCCTACTTTATTCAGGGAACACAAAAATGCATGCACCTCTCGAAGCCTGGCAGCAGACTGCTCGCTGTCCGTCAAAATCTCTTACCCGCCTCCCCCATGGCAAATACCCAGCTCTACACTTCCCTAGCCTGTACTGCAGTTAGAGAAGCCACGAGACCTATTCCTTCCAACAGAATATAAACAAACATGCTGTAAACTACTCCAGGCTTGGTCCATACATCTGACTCTGCATCCTTCTCCAGGCCTTTTCCCTTCTCATGAGCCAGAATGGCAATAGCCAAGTCTAGAGTGGCAACGGAAGCCTTGAGCTAAAGGTGGCAGAACTTCTGTCAGCCTGGTTCCTAACTAATTACAAAGAGCAGAATGGGCTTTAAATCCCATGCCCCACCACTGCCAAACCCAGAATAGCTGCACTGGATTGTTGTTTTTGAGATATGTGAAGCCCTATTAAATTTAGATTTAAGGTTTGCTAAAGCAGCACAGATTATCCTCACTAATACCTACGTGTCATCTAGATTAAAGGTCTTGTTTTCACTCTAAAATATGTGGTGCTGAATTCATAGTCAAGTGGAAAAGAAGAGTGCAGGCTGGAAAGCTCAAAGCTCTGGTCCTGTGGGGCACAGATTCAGTGAAATCAAGCATATGACAATTCAGAAGGCAAAACATATGCAAGCTCACTCTTTCTCTTGAGAACACCCATGCCTTTCCCCAGGACTCCCTCTTTTCCCTAGAGCAGACTTGGGCCTTTCTGCCAATATCTTGATTAGTTTGGAATGCCCAGGAAAGTTTTTCAATGAATTTATGATTAATCAAAAATAATCTTCTTCGAATTGTCCTCATTCTCAAGTATTCAGCACTAGTTTGCACTGTAATAAATAGGGTAACATAAGAAACATGACCAAATCTTTTTGTAAAGAGTATCAGTTATATAACTTCTTCCTAAGGAGGAAATGTAGCTACTTTCTTCCCAGTTCTTACAGCACCCCAGCACTCAATGAATAGAGAGAGTTGGGTTGAACCATATGGAACTATTGTTTTGGAGGTTAAAAAAACAAAAAAGGCCCAATGTCAACAATTTGGTTTAGCCTAATACTTATTAAATAATGATACTGGTTGATCAAAATGTTATAACTGTAAACTTCAGGTAGGTTTATTATAATAAAAGAAAAATTTTAAATTTAGTATTTAATAATGCTAATTAAACCAATAATAAAAAATTATGGTTTTCCCAAGTTTTGACAGAGACTAAAGTTGAAAGGAAAGCTTATCTACTGGCTTAGAGAAGTTTCAGAGTAAACAGGTCGGCCACATGTTATTTGTGATGTTCCACCTAGTTTGGAGTTTTAACAAGTAGTGAAACTTATGAAGCATATGCAGAACCTTACACACTAGAAATCAGCCCACTGTAAGTTATAGTCCCAAAGACAATAACATAAAAAGTAGAACAAAGCAACCAATAATAATAGCACACATAGCAATGAATCCAGAAACAACCCAGCTGATTGTCCTGTGATTTAAGGAGCATGCCACAGGGATCACACGGCTCCTTGGGAGAGCTGGGCGGTGGCACAGTGCTGCAGAACACATGGGTCCTGAAATGAAACAAGGCTTTCTAGGACTGCACCATCATCGTCATGAAGGCAAATGCAATTTCCAGGGTTCAAGCTTAAGGGTCCACTTTGTAGGTAAAATAGCTTTAAATATGGGATTGATTCTTTTAGAACACATACCCCCAGACAGGACCTAACAGGAACCTGACACACTACATGTAATAGTAACAAACAGTACTAAATCATGTCCTCTAGGGACTTAAGACAGAAATGAGTCATAATTCCTCTGGACCATTTAAAAAGGACCTATTTATTATTTGGTTCCATGTTTTACTTCGTGAAGTCAAAGAAGTAATGTGAGTTTATGAAACTTCACTGTTCACTATCTAAAATCTGTGAATGAATCAGACGACATATAGAGGCTAGTATTAAAAGGAAAGAAATTCATTTGTTAGAAATCAGATATAAAGTACTTGGTGTAACTGATTTTTTCAAACTTAAACTTCGTACACCATCTAAAATCTGATGGACCCACCAGAGACGCGAAGGCAATGTTTCTAAACATAGCAGGCCAAACATCAGAGAACACAATGAGCTAACCCCGTGTGGTTGAGTAATATTCTTAAATTGCTTTTTTAAAAAGAACACAACAATGAAAAAAGATGTCACCTACTGGTCAACTGGCAGAATGGCAGGAACACTGTGGGTAGTGAGTAATGGAAGTTTCAGAAGCTGTGTGGCAAATCATCAAATTTTTTTATAAAGAAAGAAAACAAGAGTGCACCTTAAGTCATTTTATTCACTCTCAATTTTAAGGAAACCCCTGTGGTGAAGTGGTTGCCCGAGTCCAGGTGCCGGAAGCCAGTCCATCCTTGCTGCTTGACACAGTCGCTGCAGGGAAGAAACATCTGCACAGCATATGTTTCAAGGGACCTGGCTTATATGGCATACTGTTCTTAATATGTTTGCTCCCCTTCTTAGCGCTATGTGTTTTAAGCAAGGTCACCTCTCCAGGAAAAGGTGTTTCCCCAGGTGGGGATTTTTCCCTGGAGTTAGGGATTAACAGGACTAAGGAAAGGAATCAGTAAAACCCCTTAACTAAGTGCCAGGTGGGTAGTTAATCACCTTAACTACTAACAATCTCACTTAAGCTACATAATTTTTACTTAGGATAATCTCCTTCAGTTACTTCCTTGTAGCTTAACAGAACAATAGAGTAGTGACCTTGGAATGGAGATAACAAACACCCTAACCTTTGGAATAGAATGGATAGGATTAAAATCAAATGGTATAAACACAGATGTAACAGGAGAATAAAAAAAGAACCTCACTATGCTGATCAACTGAACGCTGTCTCCGTGTCATTCCTTCTTCACCGACTCCATCCACATCTTTGGGAATCCCTGGACCTGCTGGGGCTGGACCCCAACACCCAGGCCCTGGCAGCAGAGATGGCACAGAGCACTTCAGGCTTCTGCCTCCAGAGCGCTCTTCTGACTACTGTGGACAAGGAGTTGATGCAGTGGCTCCAGCTGGCAAGATGATACACAAGTGCTCATCTCCCCAAGACTGAGGCCACCCCGATAAAGACAGGGAGAAGTGCTGAGACTCAGGAATTTTGAGGACAGTGCCTACAGAAATTGCTCACAGGTTGGATGTGGAGAAAGAGAAAAGGCAAGTATGCCCGTGGAGGGGGAACATCAGGTGGGAAGGAAGGCCAGGTCAGAATTCAGTTTTACACACGCTTGCCTTGAGACTACAGTAGAGAGGTTGGCAAACATGGGGACATAGCAATCTAAAGCTCAGATAGAGGTCTAGGCTGCAGACAGAGTTGCAAGTCCTGGGATACAGACAGTACTTAAAGTTGTGATCCTGAGTGAGTACAGATAGACATACCGAGGGAGCAAGACGGAGAGAAGACAACGACCCAATTCTGGGGTCACACTACAGGGTGAGAAGAAGAAAAGGAACCAGCTCAGGAGTCAGGAAGAGAGCGCTCAGTGAGGTGGCCAGAGAACCCGGTGGGAGACGTGTTCCAGAAGCCAAGAAAGAAGTAAAACAAAGGAGAGGAAGAATGACAACTGTTCAGTGCCACAGCAGGCACGGGGAGTGCCACGACCACTGAGATAGGAGGCAACTGGAATCTTGCAGTATGTTTAGTGTTCATTATTCTGAGAGTGATGATCTCCACTACATTTTTCTTTCTGATTCACACCTGTGTCATCCGCAGTACTCAGGAGGACAGCTTTACATAAACACTTGTCTCCAGTCTGAGTTGAGGCAGCCTCTGAAGTGTGGCCAATGTGTTTTCCTCTCACCGGGGTACACTCCAGCCCTGCAGGAGATCCCCTCACTGAGAAGACAGCAGGAGATACGACAGTGCTGGGCCAGCTTTGCGTATGCTCCACTCGTTCCAGTCTGAGTGAGCATAGGCAGTGGAACCATTGTGAGTCCTAGTTTTTCCATAGCCATAAAGCTGAAATGTGGTAACATTCATGGCATGCTACCAAGGACAATGTTTGGAAAACAGTATTTTCTCAAAAGGTGTTTCCTTCTTCCTTTTTTCTTTTGCTACTAGAGGCATACCTTGTTTTATTGCATTTGCTGATACTGCATTTTCATCAACATCAAAAAATAATCCAACCAGCAAACAGATTAGGACTCACCGAATGCTCAGATGATAAGTTTTTTTAGCAATAAAACCTTTTTATTAATTAATGTATATACACTGTTTTAATAGACATAATGTGCTACTGCACACTGAATAGGCTACAGTAAATCCTCACTTAATGCTGTCGATAGGTTCTACCACCTAAAGTGAAATGACATAACGTAACCAATTTTACCATAGGCCAATTAATATACACAAGAGTTAAGTTCCTACATATCTCATCATTACAATGGAACAACGCTGAACAAACGATGCTATACTAGGATGTGCTGTACAGTGTACACATAGCTTTCATATGCACTTGGAAATTCACATGTGTGACTCACTTTATTGTGCTTTTCACTTCATAGTAGTGGTTTGAAACCAAACCCATGATATCTCCAAGGTACGCCTGTACTAGTCTAAACCACCACTTAAAAAGCCAGGCTTGCCGAAACCGGTTTGGCTCAGTGGATAGAGCGTCGGCCTGCGGACTGAAAGGTCCCAGGTTCGATTCCGGTCAAGGGCATGTACCTGGGTTGCGGGCATATCCCCAGTAGGAGATGTGCAGGAGGCAGCTGATCGATGTTTCTCTCTCATCGATGTTTCTAACTCTCTATCTCTCTCCCTTCCTCTCTGTAAAAAATCAATAAAATATATTTAAAAAAAAAAAAAAAAAGCCAGGCTTGAGTGAAGCAGATATGTGGCCACGTTGGTGTTCAGCTACCTTCTTCCCCAGGTTTCAAGGCCTGAAGACAAAGACGTGCAAATGCCCACAGTACTTAAGCTTCCTTCCCAGGGTCACAGAAGCCTCAGCAAAAGAGATGAAGATTCTAACATGAATCACATAAGCAGACACAGCAAGTAAATCTTCACTAGCTCTCATCTCAAATACTGACTCCAGGAAAACAGTTCCTCTACTCCTTAGCCACCAAGCCCCTAAAACTTCCACGTGTAGCCATGCATGACTGTCACGCTACTCCATTCAACTCTGCTGGACGAGGCAAGAGTCCCTGGAGTCAGTTACCTGCTTCACACCAAGGTTATGAGAATGTGACCCATTGCTTACCTTCTCGATGTCTACAAGTTCAGTCTCATAAATCTCAGCAATAGTAATGTGGTGTTTGGCTGCGATTGTAAACCTTCCCTGGGGGAAACAAAAAACAGAGTTACATTCCTGTTTGACCTATTTTAATGCCAATCAGTTTAGGAACAAGATAAAAAAAAAATACAACTCTAAGCCATTTCAAGGAGTCCACCCCACAGTCACTCAAGCAAGGTAATGTCTTACCATGTCTGTGTAAATGTCGATGGCTGCATTTAAGCAGTTGATAGCCTCTGAAGCGTAGGCATTTAAGAAAAACAATGAAAAATCCATTCAGTCAAAGAGGGTTCAAGTGAGCCTATTTTCCTAGCTGCTACGAGAACATTACGGAGGCCCCATTTGGGGCAGAGGGGGGCATATTCGTTAATGAGAAACAAACATGAATCATACACAAGTCCAGGCCCCCTCAGCATGCTCTGTCTGTAGCAGCTGCAGTACAACTTAGGGAGCTGGAGCTAGAGTGGTATTGGCTCGGTTACTCTTAATCTACGAGTGAGGACTCCATCCAGGGGAGAGATTGCATTATAAAGCAAACAAATGGGACTGTCATCAACACCCATCATTTACACCTGCTAAAACACAAATGTAATTGTATTTTTCAGTGACATCATGTATATACAGTATATTAATTTTGGAAGAAAGTTCTCTATAAGAAAGACGACTTTAACAGACTACTCTTCATGCAGCCAAAATCAAAGCACTTTGAAATCCCTGTTCAGACAACTCTTAAGTCAACATTTTGTACAATGTTAAAGATACTAACTTTTGGTGGACTAACATACACACAAAAGGAATAAAAAAATCTAGTAAGTGACAGTGTTGATAAAGTATATTATTTTTCCAAAAGTTAGGCTGTGTTCAGAACCAACACACCATCACAAAATGGTGGTGTTTATAATTCTGGCACATGTCTGAAAGCTCCACATTTATTGCTTCTAAAAGAGAGGTGGCAGAGTAAAAAGACCTAACTAAAAAATCAGAAAGTAGATGAACAAAAGTTAAAAGCAATTTCCTCCTAAACTATGTAAGAAATGTGAATTCACTGTCGCTCCCTTAAAACTACAGGAAAATATAAAGAGAAAAATAAGCTACCTATGATCCCACTCAAACCCACTCTCATGTTTCCAGTATTTCCTAGGTGCATTTTTATGTGCACAGACTTTATTATGAATTTGAGATCTCAATTCTCAGTTACCATGTAAACATTGACCAGGTCAATAAAGATTCTCTGAAATCAAGGACTGTAGTAACTGCATCATATTCTACAATACTGATGTATTATAACTTTACCATTTCATATATATATATATATATATATATATATATATATATATATATATATATATATATATATATATATATATACTAGGGGCCCGGTGCACGAAATTCGTGCACTGGGTGTGTGTGTGTGTGTGGGGGAGTGTCCCTCAGCCCAGCCTGCCCCCTCTCACATACTGGGAGCCCTCAGGCGTTGACCCCCATCACCCTCCAATCGCAGGATCGGCCCCTTGCCCAGGCCTGACGCCTCTGACAGAGGCGTCAGGCCTGGGCAGGGGACCCTCATTTCCCCCCATCACTGGTTCTGCCCCCAGCCCAGGCCTGATGCCTCTGGCCCAGGCATCAGGCCTGGGCAGGGGACCCCCAGACCCCTCCGATTGCTGGCTCTGCCCCTTGCCCAGGCCTGATGCCTCAGCCAGAGGCGTAGACCCCTATCACCCTCCGATCACCTGATCGGCCCCTTGCCCAGGCCTGACGCCTCCGCCAGAGGTGTCAGGCTTGGACAGGGGACCCCCATCTCCCCCCGATCACTGGCTCTGGCCCCCGCCCAGGCCTGAGGCCTCTGGCCCAGGAATCATGCCTGGGCAGGGGACCCCCATCTCTCTCTGATCGCTTGCTCCACCCACCGCCCAAGCCTGACGCCTCTGACCCAGGCTTCAGGCCTGGGCAAGGGGACCATCATATCCCCCCAATCCCCGGCTCAGCCCCCCGCCCAGGCCTGATGCCTCAGCCAGAGGAGTTGACCCTCATCACCCTCTGATCACCAATCACCGAATCGGCCCCTTGACCAGGCCTGAGGCCTCCGGCAGAGGTGTCAGGCCTGGGCAGGGGACCCCCAGCTCCCCGCGGTTGCAGGCTCCGCCCCTGCCCAGGCCTAACACCTCTGGTTGAGGCGTCCGGCTCGGGCAGCGGGGACCCGCAGCTGCAGCGGCCCTGCGATCGTGGGCTCCGCTTTAGGCCCAGGCAAGGGACCCCTAGCTCCCGGGACTGCCAGCTTCGACCATGTCCAGCTCCCATCGCTGGCTCCACCCCTACTTCCTGCTATCACTGGCCAGGGCGGAAAAGGCACCTGATTCTCCGATCATGGCTGGGGGGCAGGGCAAAGGCGGCCCCAGGGCCGCCTTTGCCCTGCCCCCCAGCTCTTAGCTCCCCCCTGGGTTTCCGATCACTGTCAGTGGCAGGGGGCTTCTTCCTGCTTTCCCTTTTGCCTCCCTGCATTGTGCCTACATATGCAAATTAACCGCCATCTTGTTGGCAGTTAACTGCCAATCTTAGTTGGCAGTTAACTGCCAATCATAGTTGGCAGTTAATTTGCATATAGCCCTGATTAGCCAATGAAAAGGGTATCGTCGTACGCCAATTACCATTTTTCTCTTTTATTAGTGTTGATATATATATATTTCAGAGGGAAAGAGAGAGAGAGAAACATCAAGATGAGAGAGAATCACTAATTAGCTGCCTCTTGCATGCCCCCTACTAGGTAATGAGCCCACAACCTGGGCATGTGCCCTTGACCAGAATCGAACCTGGGACCCTTTAGCCACTGGCTAGGGGTACCATTCTTATCTCATTGCTCATCTAGGCTGTGTTCAGTATTTCACTTTTGGAAATCAACCGTGGTCAATCTCTACACAAAAGCTCTTGAAAATATCTTATTTCTGTATGATATAATCATAAAAGTTGGAATTTCTAAGTTAAAATGGACTGCTAAAAGAAAAAAGAGAAATTCCACAGCTACCAGTGCATGTGTGAGGGAAGGAATTAATGCTTTTAATTGTTAAATGTGCACTCCTCTAACTAAAAGAAGTATAACATTTGCAAAATTTTACCACTTTAAATATCCAACTTCGCTCTTTCCTTAAAACAAATACTTCGAAAAACATTTTAAAAAGTCAGATGAATACTGTGTAAATAAGTTGATTTTTACCAGCGGATACTGCCCTGACAGGGTAGCTCTGTTGGTTAATGTTGTCCCGATATGCTAAGGTTGCCAGTTCGATCCCCGATCAGGGCACATATAAGAATCAGCCAATCAACACTAATAAAAGAGAAAAATGGTAATTGGCGTACGAGCTACCCTTTTCATTGGCTAATCAGGGCTATATGCAAATTAACTGCCAACTAAGATTGGCAGTTAACTGCCAACAAGATGGCGGTTAATTTGCATATGTAGGCACAATGCAGGGAGGCGAAAGGGAAAGCAGGAAGAAGCACCCTGCCACTGACAGTGATCGGAAACCCAGGGGGGAGCTAAGAGCTGGGGGGCAAGGCAAAGGCGGCCCTGGGGCCGCCTTTGCCCTGCCCCCCAGCCATGATCGGAGAATCAGGTGCCTTTTCCGCCCTGGCCAGTGATAGCAGGAAGTAGGGGTGGAGCCAGCGATGGGAGCTGGGCACGGTCGAAGCTGGCAGTCCCAGGAGCTAGGGGTCCCTTGCCTGGGCCTAAAGCGAAGCCCACGATCACGGGGCCACTGCAGCTGTGGGTCCCTGCTGCCCGGGCCGGACGCCTCAGCCAGAGGCTTCCTGCAGGGGCAGGGGCGGAGCCCGCGCGATCGCGGCACCCCCCGCTGCCACTGCAGGTCCCCGCTGCCCGGGCTGGAGGGTGATGGGGGTCAACGCCTAAGGGCTCCCAGTATGTGAGAGGGGGCAGGCTGGGCTGAGGGACACTCCCCCCAACACACACCCAGTGCACGAATTTCGTGCACCCGGGCCCCTAGTGAATATATAAATAAGTGGAACAGCAAATTGATGTTCTCTCTCTCTCAAAAAACAAACAATAACAAAAAAACCAACATCGGATATTCTAATTTCCCAATAACTGGATCTTAAAACGCGCTAAGTATTTAAGAGTGAGGAAACATGGCGTTTCCTCTAATAAGCAATATACATATTCATAAAATTAGGACATAATAAGTCTTAGATAAAATTAAAGCTAATTTCCAAAAAGTTCTCCAAAATGCAATATAAATGAAGTTTAAAAAAATGCTATTAAGCAACTAAACCACCAGGTTAAATTTAACATATCTTCTCTTCATTAAAGCTGCAAATGATTAAACAACAATTCTTAAAAGTTACCAAAATCTCTATTATTCCAAAGTACAAAAGTTTATTTTTATCAGCGCTCTAAAGGCCCAGCAGTATAACCTGTGAAAAAGGTCACCAACTTCAGCCCTACCATCCTAGAGCAGCGATTTTCAACCTTTCATCTCATGGTACACATGAACTAATTAGTAAAATTCTGTGGCACACAAAAAAATATAGTATACTTTTTGCTGATCTGACCAAAAAAAAGGTATAATATTGATTCATTCACACCGGACAGCTATTGTTGCGTTGGCTACTGTCATTTTTAAAATTGGACAATTTAAGAGAAAAGAACTCAGTGCCCCTATCTAAATAGTCAGGTACTGCATGGTTTAATAAAAATTACTGTGGTTCGCCAGTATGCCACGGCACACAGGTTGAAAATCACTGTCCTAGACAGAGGTGTGTCTTACCGTGAGGGTCTGCCTTTTTGTAAGCATTCCCAGCATCCACAAAGCTGGTGGCGGAATCATGTTTGCTCTGGAGCTGCATATGGAGTTTGGCTGCCTGACAAAATGCATTTCCTGCAGCTGAGGAAGATAAATTATTACAATTAAACAGAGAGGAACAAGTATCCCTACAGAAAAGCCCATGCCCTAAGGGCTAGAAAGTTCCATGCCACTAAAAGAAGTATTCCAGTCAGAAGCACATGGAAATGCAATCAATGCATCTTAGGTATATATAAAAACAGTCAGAATCAAGTCAAACAGTGATAGAAGCTTCTCTCAGCCACAGAAGACCTCCCAAGTGGGCCTGCCCCGGAAGAGTGTGGTACTAACGTGGATCCCCAAGTCAAGTGCTTACACTGGCTCCAGTTACACGTGTTGGTCATTATCATTATTACACGCAAATCTACCCTACAACCAATACCAGTGGTTTGGTATGTTTAAATGTCATCACTTCCTTTATAACCTACATCTTTCCTCTTCTACCGGTAACTTCATTTTTTGCAGTTTATCTATGCTGACTGTCCCAGAACCAATGACGGTCCATCCTTTCCTCACTGAGTATAATCCCACAACTCCAGGCTCTCTAGGGCTGGCTCCATTTCCCCAGATAATATTAAGTGTTTTGATTTTATCATTTCATGCTCCAAAGCTAATTGCTGGCTTTTATCATTTAGCTCTTCCAAAACTAATTGCTGGCTTATTTTTTCACTGAGCACTCATTCTAATCATGCTAACAAATGCCACTCAATTTTCCCAAACCTAAAAGTGTATTTAAAGGAGCAGATATTAAACTAAAGACATACAACTTCTCAAGCTAAATTTCTGCACCTGTCAAACTGGTCTAATACCTGCCAGGATGATCTCTCAAAAGCTCAGTATCAATCAAATTAACTTAATCTTTCTAACTTTTAAAACTTGAGATGCAATGGTGTTATGATAACCACCACTGCTACACAGAAATAATTTCACAGAATCTAATATTTAGCCATTTACTACATGAGTCTCCTGAGCATCTACCATGCTGCAGGCACCAGTCCAGGTCCTGCAGGTATAGTAGAGATGAAATATCCTGGACTTCTATGGTTTACATTCTAGTGAAGAGACAGTATATAATAAAAACACATACACAATATAAATCAGTAAACATTTTTTAATTAATTTTGCTAGATAGTGAATTGCTATCTTTTTTTTTTTAAATATATTTTACTGATTTTTTACAGAGAGGAAGGGAGAGGGATAGAGAGTTAGAAACATCGATAGGAGAGAAACATCGATCAGCTGCCTCCTGCACACCCCCTACTGGGGATATGCCCACAACCAAGGTACATGCCCTTGGCCGAAATCGAACCTGGGATCCTTCAATCCGCAGGCCGACGCTCTATCCACTGAGCCAAACCGGTTAGGGCTGAATTGCTATCTTTAAAAGGGTTGGCCAGGGAAGACCTCACTGAAAAGATAATATTTGAAGGAGATAAAGAGAATCAGCTACACTCTATTTTGAAGAAAGAGTGCCAAAAGGGCTTTGAGGAAGGAGCCCGGCGAATGAGGGGAGTGGGTAGGAGATGAGGTCCGAGACAGGAAGAGTCAGAGATCAGAGATCAGGTAAGTCCTAGAAGGCCACTGTTCAGGACTTCAGCTCTTATTTGAAATGACATACGCTGACACGTTTGAACGGAATTACTTTGGTGGTTCATTAAAACAGACCAGAAAAAAATGTAGAAGCTGATATCAGAGTAGGCAAGAGATGATGGGGGAGGATAAATACAAAGCCTCTTTAGGTATATTAATGTTAATAGCCTCTCTGAAATGGAATTTCCTTAGGTTAGAACATTTGATCACCAGATAAAACAAGTGGTCTTTTTAGATAAGACCACTCCTTCCCCTACTATTACAGGCCCTGAACAAAACAAAAGATGTGAATGCTGAGATAATATTCCTTTCTCCTCCATTTTTTTTGCAGTAATTTATAATTCAGGCATAAGTGTATTTTGAAAACATATAACATGACCTTTTTATCCTAAACTAAACCTACAAAAAAATTTTAAAGCCAGAAAAAGACCTTTCATATTCATCTAGTTCAACAGCATTTCCTTCATTGAAATGATTTTTAAAAGCAAATGGGTAAACCAACCTTAAGCTTACACAAAGTTTTGTGTCAATTATCTATAATAATCTATAATAATAAAAGCATAATATGCTAATTAGACCAGACAGCTGGACGACCTTCCGGACGAAGCCACTGCGGCTGCGAGGGCTGAGCCCCTTGCAAGAATTTCGTGCATCGGGCCTCTGGTATCTTAATAGAGCTGAGGGTGGAAGGAATAGGAAATGGGGAAATGAACGTGTGGAGGGCAAGGACCCCACTGTAGGCCAGGGTGCAGAGACCATGTCCTTGTTCTGGTTGAAGGCCATCTTCATTTCACTAGAGAGATACCCTACTATGACAAGCCCCTTTTTCGAGGGATAGGGGATAACTTTGTTTCTCAAGTCAGTGTTAGAAAGAAACATCCCCTCTCAGACCAATGAAAATAATGATTCTGTTGATTTTGTTATGTGTAATTTCACTGGGTATAAAGCATGACTTTAAAACATGACAAAAAGTCTGTTGGGGTATATATAAGTAACACTCCCATTGTCACACTTCTCAGTGGAACCACAATCAATTATCACAGAGTTGTTCTCAGAGCAAGAAATAGAAGTTCTCTGCTAATGTGTAGGTAAAGAAAAGTAGGCATTTTTACTTGTTTTCATTGAGTTTTACTACAACTTTCAATTTTTATGGCAATAGATTTATTTGAGTACATTAATAAGAAGCAAAAATTACAGTTTGATCCTTAGTCAAGGCAACCAGTCTATGTATCTCTCATATTGATGTTTCTCTGTCTCTCCCTTCCTCCCTCTCTAAAGTGAAAAAAAAAAAGAAAGAAAAAGAAAAAAATTACTATTACTGTAGGAAGTGGTTTATAGAAACTAAAACAGACCCAGTCCTTATGTTTAAATTTTATGTCAGGATTTCAACTTCATTCACTAAATCAAGGTCCTTTAATCCTAGTTCTGACACCTGGCTTGAGGCCTACAATCTTATTCTCTAAGGGGAGAGCAGTCATTTCCTCCTTCAAAATGATTTTAAAAGTATCTTCCTCAAAAGCAAGCAAACAAAAACTGTATACATACCACTCCAATTTTTAGCCATCTTGAACATATTTGCAGCTCTGGTATACATTTCACAAGCCTCTTCTATTCTTGTGTTTCCTCTGAGAAAAATTTAAAAAATGAGATTAAGTTTTTCTAAAATAACCATCCAAATTCCTAATCCTCAAATAATAATTATTTAATGAGCATATACTATGTGCCAGACAAGCAGCATAGAATCCTAACAGCTGCTTAAAGGGGAGACTCTTATTCCTATTTTGCAGATGAGGAAACTAAGGCAAACAAAAGTAAAATAGCTAGCCCAAGGTCACATAGCAAGGATGCCACAGAACTGAGACTCAAATGCTGATCTGGCTGACCCCCGATCTTCACCCTTAACCAGAGTCCTTTCCGTGCATGCAAACTAAAGTTTATATCAATCTGAGAAATCAGAAGTACCTTTTTCAGAGGAGATTAAAATTGGAAGGATAAAGACATCTTTTCCAAGTTAATTTCCAACAGTTTGGCACTATGTTTATTTAGACTTGAAAATGAAAACAAAACCTGAAGCCAGAGCATATAAGAACGAGTCACACTGCTCTATGGCTAATATCTGTCAGCTGTGCCAGGGAACAAGCCCTTCCCCAGGGTGGAAGGGGCCTTTGGGTCCTGCCACTCACTGGTGTGGAAATGCATTTTATAACATCCTTAGAGGAGGGAACTCCACTGCTGCTTTCAGAACATTCAGTTCTAGAAAGTTCTTCACCAGGCAGCTGATTACATTGAGGAACAGTTTTAGCTGCTTAGAAATTTCTTCTCACATAAAGACCAAAATAACCCTCTATAACTTCCACCAATTTTCAAAATCAACCTTGTTTTCACTATGCTCAGGCCCCTCAATTAAAGATGTTTCTCTATCTTATCTATCTATATTATAAACACAGAATAACCAGAGGAAAACCATGACACAGCAGACTGTAACTGTGCAGAACACATGATGAGTAACTGAGAGTGAGTATGGACATAAACACTAATAGTTATAGCCAGTTTGGCTTAGCGGATAGAGTGTCGGCCTGCGGACTGAAGGGTCCCAGGCTCAATTCTGGTCAAGGGCACCTGCCTGGGTTGTGGGCTCGATCCCCAGTAGGGGACGTGCAGGAGGCAGCCGATCGATGATTCTCTCTCATCATTGATATTTCTATCTCTCTCTCCCTCTCCCTTCTTCTCTGAAATCAATAAAAATATACTTTTAAAAAAGACTAAGAGACAAGAAAGGTCAAGGCTGACAAAAGTGAATATGACATGAACATGAATGAGGGCATCTGCATATGCAAGGAACTCCAACAGGCTTCAAACTCCAGTTTAGAGGCATGCAGTTCACTGCAGTTTAGCTGGTAGGCCCAGGTATGAATTATATCTTAGACAACAGTAACTACTAACTGACTCTAGCCTAGTTCTTTAATTCTTAGGGCCTATATTTTAGCATGTGTAAACTGAGGATAATATTATCTATACCTCTGGGTTATTATGAGGATCAAAAGAAATAATCCATAATAATTGCCATTGCAGGACTTGACCCAGAATATGTACTCAATTAGTACGATTATTATAATTGGATTTATATATTGAAGGCATAAAATCCTTTAGAAGTGTTTGTACACCACCTATAATAATAAAAGCGTGATATGCTAATTAGACCAGACAGCAGAACAACCTTTGGTTATCATTCCAGACATCCTTCCGGACAAAGACGTGGCAGTGGGGGCCGAGGCAGAGGCAGTTAGGGGCGATCAGGCAGGCAGGAGAGTGGTTAGGGGTGATCAGGCAGGCAGGTGAATGGTTAGGGACAATCAGGCAGGCTGGCAGAGTGGTTAGAGGCAATGAGGTAGGCAGGTGAGCAGTTAGGGGAAATCAGGAAGGCAGACAAGCAGTTAGGAGTGATCAGGCAGGCAGGCGAGTGGTTAGGGGTGCTCAGGCAGGCTGGCAGAGTTGTTAGGGGCAATCAGGCAGGCTGGCAGAGTGGTTAGGAGTGATCAGGCAGACAGGCAAAGTGGTTAGGGGCGATGAGGCATAGGCAGGCAGACAGAGGCAGTTAAGTGTGATCAGGCAGGCAGGCAAGTGGTTAGGGGTGATCAGGCAGGCAGGCAGGCAAGCAGTTAGGGGCAATGAGGTAGGCAGGCAAATGATTAGGGGTGATCAGGCAGGCAGGCGAGTGGTTAGGGGTGATCAGGCAGGCAGGCAGGGTGGTTAGCGGCAATGAGGCAGGCAGGCGAGCGGTTAGGGGAAATGAGGCAGGCAGGCAGAGGCAGTTAGAGCAATGAGACAGGCAGGCAGGGGCCATCAGGGGCCATCAGGCAGGCAAGCAGTTAGGGGCGATCAGGCAGGCAGGCGAGCAGTTAGGGGCCATCAGGCAAGCAAGTAGGTGAATAGTTAGGGGTGAGCAGGCAGGCAGGCAGAGTGGTTAGGGGCAATCAGGCAGGCAGGACAGTGATTATGGGCGATCAGGCAGGCAGGCAAACAGTTAGGGGCATCAGGCAGGCAGGCAAAGTGGTTAGGGGTGATCAGACAGGCAGGCAGAATGGATAGGGGCAATCAGGCAGGCAGGTGAGTGGTTAGGGGCGATCAGGCAGGCAGGCAAGTGGTTAGGGGCGATCAGGCAGGCAGGCGAACAGTTAGGAGCCAATGGTCTCGGATTGTGAGAGGGATGTCTGACTGCCAGTTTAGGCCCGCAGGACCAAGCCTAACCGGCAGTCGGACATCCCCCAAGGGATCCCGGACTGTGAGAGGGTGCAGGCCGGGCTGAGGGACCCTTCCCCCCCTCCTCCATGCATGAATTTCATGCACCGGGCCTCTAGTTATTCAAAATAGTCAAAAAGAGGAAACAACCAAAATATCCATCAACTGATAAATTAATAAATAAAATGTGGTATACACATACAGACATATTATTAGACAATAAAAAGGAATGAAGTCCTGATATATGATATAATGTAGATGAGCCTTGAAAGCATTATATGTTAAGTGAAAGAAGCCAGTCACAAAAGAGCTTATATTGTACAATTCCACTTATGCTAGAGGCCCGGTGCATGGATTCGTGCACAGGTGGGGTCCAGCCAGGGGGAGGAAACACGGGAGGTTGGCTGGCCAGCCCCGCCCCAGATTGGGCCGGATGGCTGGCCGCAGTGCATGTCATAGCAACCAGTTGTTCCAGTCGGCTTTTATATATATAGATGAGAGGTATAGAACAGGCAAATCCATAGAGACAGAAAACAGATTACTGGCTGCCTAGAGGGGGAGTGCTGAAAAAAAAAATGGCAGAGCTTCCTTCTGGATTATGAATATGTTCTAAAACTGATTGCTGCAATGGTTACACAGCTCCATGAATATGCTAAAAGTGATTGATTTCTACACTTTTAATGTATATATATATATATACACACATATAAAAAAACAAACAGCCCTAACCGGTTTGGCTCAGTGGATAGAGCGTCGGCCTGCGGACTGAAGGGTCCCAGGTACGATTCCAGTCAAGGGCATGTACCTTGGTTGTGGGCATATCCCCATTAGGGGTGTGCAGGAGGCAGCTGATCGATGTTTCTCTCCTATCGATGTTTCTAACTCTCTATCCCTCTCCCCTCCTCTCTGTAAAAAATCAATAAAATATATATTAAAAAAAACGTTTGGGGGCTATGTCACACAGCAAGTGACAGGATGGCAACAAGCCATACCAAAAGTGAAAGTGAAGAATAGCAAAGCCTTTTCTTACTCACACCTCATGCTCCTTTTCCTCCACTTCAAATCTGCACATATATATTTTAAAAAACCAATTAGCTAATTTCCACAATGAAAAATTCCCAACATGACAGAGTTTTCAATATTAACCATAGCTCTTTGGATCTAACAAAAACTTGCTATTTTCTTGTGTCTTGTTTTTCTAAAGTATACCAGGAATCTTTAACTATAATTATAACACAATCATTCTTATTAAAGGTTTCCAAATAGAACTAGCTTAATTAAAATATACTTCATCCTATTATTTTCAGAGATAGAACGCCTACATTATGCCAGGTTTTATGCTGGTTATTTCCACGTTATGTCATTTCACTATTGCAACAATCATGAAAGACGCTATATCCATTTTAAAGAAGAGAAAACTGTATCTGGAGGTCATGGCTCACCCAAGGTCATTCAGGCAAGGTCAGTGGTGAAACTGAACACCTGATTTCAAGTTTAGTGAGCATTATAAAAATATTAAGTGCACCCTGCTAGACTCAAGACCCTCACCTCTCTTAAAACATAAATATTTTTGCCTGGGCCAGCATGGCTCAGCGGTTGAGGGTGTTGACCTATGACCAGGAGGTCACGATTGGATTCCCAGTCAGGGCACATGCCTGCGCTGTGGGCTCAGTCCCCACTGGGGGGATGTGCAAAAGGTAGCTGATGGACGATTCTCTCTCATCATTGATGTTTCTTCTCTCTCTCTCTCACTCTCCCTTCCTCTCTGAAATCAATAAATATACGTTAAAAAAAAGAAAGAAAAAACATAGTATTTTTATTTTCAAAGTACTAGAGAAAGTCACTTATCATAAAGATAACTTAAGTTTAAAATTTAACGAAATAAAAGGACTTTTGAAATTATTTCAAATGCCTATTCTAATAAAAGAATAGGCATATGAAAGTTAATTTTTATAAGTTTTAAGGACATTCAGAGTTCACAATCAAATAATGCAACTGATTTTTATCCAGAGACCACATAGTGAGGTCGAAGAGTCTAGAAAACACAAACAAGTTTCTGTGAGGTAAACTACATTATAAAGTGGATATAATGTATATAATGATACTAAATTGACATTAAGAAAGCTAAATTGGGCCAAATTGACTATTTTTTGCTATTACGGTATCTTAACCTTGAAGAAGAAAACACTTTACCACCATGAAGAAAACAGTGACCAGCCTGAACAAGAACCACCAGCACCATCCCCACCACCAAGCAGCCCAGCGGGCTTTCCCCTTCCCTCCAATTCCTGGGGCAAGGCTGACCTCCCTCCTCTTTTCGATCATGCTTACTCAGGAATCATTCATTGAGATCAGTGTGTGCCAGGAAACACAGGAAATAAAGTTCCTGCCCCTTAATGCTAAGGAAAGAACATTAAACTTCAGGTTAGAAAAAACAGAGTGTCCAACCCCCACTCATGTTACACTGAGGAAGCTTGGTCACAGCCCTATGTTCCACGGACATCAGCGAGTAGGGGAGCTGTGTCTTGAGTCCTTGAAGTCAGCCTGTGAGTCCCTGCTTCTCCTCACTATGCCATCCTGTTCGTTCCCATTTAGAGGGCTGGCAGGGAATCAGCTCAGGAAAATTACAGGCCCATTATTTCAGAGAGCTCGGATGATACCTACATGCAGATAAGTCATTTGTATGTGTGTTTTTTATTTTTTTTTTATTTTTATTGATTTCAGAGAGGAAGGGAGAGGAAGAGAGAGATAGAAACATCAATGATAAGAGAGAATCATTGATTGGCTGCCTCCTACATGTCCCCTACTGGGGATCGAGCCTGCAACCCAGGCACATGCCCTTGATCAGGAATCGAACCCGGGACCTTTCAGTCCGCAGGCCAATGCTCTATGCACTGAGCCAAACTGGCTAGGGCAATGCATTTGAGTTTTAAAAACCAATTGATCATCAAATAATGTGAAGTCTTGTTTTTGCCCTGTGAACCTAAATAAAGAAAACCTCATTTAAAATGGAGCTGGACAGCCCTGAAAGGGGAATATCTTCCCCACCCAGGCACTGAGGGAGCTGGGTGGGGGGCCTGCCCCAATCGATCGCCCCGCAGGGGAGATGGTGAAGCAGGTGAGGGGATGGCACCAGGCCAAGGCGGGGCTGCGGGGCTGCAAGGCTGGGGTCGCGAGCTGGGGCTGTGAGGCTGGGGGCACAAGCCAGGGGCCGATCTCCGCAGGCCACCCTGAGGGACCCCACCTGTACAAGAATTTGTGCACCAGGCCTCTGGTTAGAAATAAAATAATTAGAATTAAGATATTTAAAAACAGAATCCATTAGCCCATTAAGAGAAATACATTATAACCTAGAGGGTTTATTCAAGGAATGCAAGGACAGTTCATTATGAGGAAATTCATGAATTAACATATTAATAACAAAGGAGAAAAATCATGTTTACCTCCACAGATATTGAAAAGGCCTTAAAAATGTAACTTCATTCAATAACTCATGAAAACATCCATTAAGACAGGAATTGACAGATACTTCCTTACCATGAAAAAGTATATACTTGAACCAAGAAAGTAGTGATATATTAGTTAGATTTTAATTAAATACCATTCTTACAATAAGCTCCATTTAAATACAGAAATAGCTAACATTGTGAAATTCTCTTACTAAGTTTCCTTACTGTGAACTCTGTCAGTCACTGAAAAAATTTTGAAGGTATAAAAGCTTTACTGATTTTATAATCTAATCATATAATCAAAAATTAAAAGCATAAAAATAGATTATAAAGTCTTCTATAACTAGGATAACCCTATATCTTGGTTGTATGAACACCCTTGATTTATATCTATTTTCTTGATACCTCAAAAATATCCCAGTTTGGCCAAGGTTGTGGTTTCAATACTTGATCAGGGCACATGCAAATAGCAACCAATGAATGCATAAGTAAGTGGAACAACAAATCTATATCTGTCTGTCAGTCTCACTTCCTCTCTCTCTAAAATCCATCAATCAATCAATCTATCAATCAATCAACCAATCCCAGTTTGGACAATATGTTCACAGCCAATCTATAACCCACAGAAATAGGGAAATATATTCATATATACATATTTTTTAAACCTTACCAGAGCCTATTTTCCATTGATTTTTAGAGAGAATGGAAGAGAGAGGGAAAGACAGAGAAATATCGTTGTGAGAGAAACACATCGATTGGTTGCCTCGTGCACATGCCTGACCAGGTCCTGGGCCAGGGAGGAGCCTGCAACCAAGGTATGTGTCCTTGGCCTGAATCAAACCTGGGACCCTTTGGTCCGTAGGCCGAAGCTCAATCCACTCAGCCAAGCTGACTAGGGCGGGAAATATGTTTTTTAAATTTTTAAAGTAGAATTACAGCTTTACATATTATTTACATATAAAAAGTAGTATTTAGAAACTGAGAATTAATTTAGTAAAATCAGGAAGTAAAGGAGAAAATGCAAGGCCATGTAAGCTATGCTAAATTCATCATTTTTAGCACAATTGATAGATACTGTCTAATATTAATAAATCAGCCCGACTGGTGTAGCTTAGTAGTTGAGCATCGGCATATGAATCAGGAGGTCATAGTTCGATTCCTGGTCAGGGCATATGCCCAGGTTGCTGGCTTATCCCCAGGAAGGGGGCAGCCGATCAATGATTCTCTCTCATCGATGCTTCCATCTCTCTATCCCTCTCTGAAATCAATAAGAAATATATTAAAAAAAATAAAAGAATAAAAATAAAAAGTCACTTCTAGGAAGTAATGTTTAGAAGAGAGAAGCTTCAGGGAAAATTTTACTTTTTAATTGAAATCTTTCTGTATTCCTTGCATTTTTCTACCATATATAGCTACTATCTACACTAATAAAAGAGAAACATGGTAATTGGCATACAACCACTACCCTTTTCTTTGGCTAATCAGCGAGATATGCAAATTAACTGTCAGCCAAGATGGCAGCCGGCAGCCAGGCAGCTTGAAACTAACATGAGGCTTGCTTGCTTCAGTGACGGAGGATCGTTGGAGGAAACCAATGTTCCCCGCCTTGGCTGCAGGCCTCTGAGCAGGCAGTTTAAGAAACATTGTAACAAATACCTCCAGACTTCAGCCAGCAGATTTGCAATATTGTAAGCAAGGGCCAGAAACCTACTTTCAGCCGGAGGCCTAAGAGCTGGAGCCAAGCCTCAAGGTAAAGCTGGCCCAGAATAAAAAAAAAAAAAAAAAAAAAAAGGAGCGGTTGGGAACTTCAGTCACTCCCAGCCTGAAAATAGCCCTCAGCCCCTCACCCAGACTGGCCAGGCACCCCAGTGGGGACCCCCACCCTGATCCAGGACACCCTTCAGGGCAAACCAGCTGGCCCCACCCATGCACCAGGCCTCTACCCTATATAGTAAAAGGGTAATATGCCTCCCGGCACCGGGATCAGCGTGACAGGGGGCAGCGCCCAAACCCCCTGAGCAGCCCTGCTCTGTGCCTGATAGGGGGGAGCTCCCCAACTCCCCCCCACAGGCCCTGCTCTGTGTGTGATGGGGTAGAGCCATAACCTCCTCATCATCCCTGCCCTGAGTGTGAGAGTGGCAGCACCCCAACCCCCTGATCGGCCCTGCTCTGTGGGTGATAGAGGGTGGTGCCCCAACCCCCTGATGGGCCCTGCTCTGTGTGTGACCGGGGCAGCGCCCCAACCCCCTGATTGGCCCTGCTCTGTGTGTGACAGGGGGTGGCGCCGCAACCTCCCCATTGACCCTGCCTTGAGTGTGACAGGGGACGGTGCCCCAACCCCCCAATCGGCCCTACCCTGAGCATGACTGAGGGTGGCATCACATCCTCCCAATCTTCCCTGCTCTGTGCATGACGGGGTGGCGCCCCAACTCTCCAATTGGCCCTGCTCTGAGCCTGACCAGGGGCTGCACCTAGAGATTGGGCCTGCCCTCTGCCACCCGGGAGCAGGCCTAAGCCAGCAGGTCGTTATCTCCCGAGGGGTCCCAGACTGCGAGAGGGCACAGGCCGGGCTGAGGGACCCCCCCGCCCCCCCGAGCGCACAAATTTTTGTGCACCGAGCCTCTAGTATTTATAATATACAGATATTTAAGTAAAACATAGAAGTGACATGAGCTCCCTTTCATGTTGTTGCCTTTCCTCTTGAAAACCAGACAAAAGAGTAAAAAATAAATAAAAATAAAAATCAGCATTTGTATTAGCATTCATATATTCTCTCCACCAATATTCACTAAGTGCCTACTGCATACCATGTGCTGAGTGACTGTATAGAGCAAGAGTTATCAGACTTTTTGGACACCTTTAACCATATAAAATGGAGTCACTGTCAGTCATGACAGTTATGCCAAGTGCTATGTCAAGGCTAAGGTAAGGGGGTGCATCAGGAATGCTTCTAAGAGGGGGCTGGAATGACCAAAATCGTAAGTCTGGACACTTGGACAAGGGCTCCATCTCGACACCAATATGAGTGGGACCTCCACCACTCCTTATCTACACTAATAAAAGAGAAAAATGGTAATTGGCGTATGACGCTACCCTTTTCATTGGCTAATCAGGGCTATATGCAAATTAACTGCCAACTAAGATTGGCAGTTAACTGCCAACAAGATGGCGGTTAATTTGCATATGTAGGCACAATGCAGGGAGGCGAAAGGGAAAGCAGGAAGAAACCCCCTGCCACTGACAGTGATCGGAAACCCAGGGGGGAGCTAAGAGCTGGGGGGCAGGGCAAAGGCGGCCCTGGGGCCGCCTTTGCCCTGCCCCCCAGCCATGATCAGAGAATCAGGTGCCTTTTCCGCCCTGGCCAGTGATAGCAGGAAGTAGGGGTGGAGCCAGCGATGGGAGCTGGGCACAGTCGAAGCTGGCAGTCCCAGGAGCTAGGGGTCCCTTGCCTGGGCCTAAAGCGAAGCCCACGATCGTGGGGCCACTGCAGCTGCAGGTCCCCGCTGCCCGGGCCGGACGCCTAGGCCAGAGGCGTTAGGCCTGGGCAGGGGCAGAGCCTGCAACTGCGGGGAGCTGGGGGTCCCCTGCCCAGGCCTGACACCTCTGCCGGAGGCCTCAGGCCAGGTCAAGGGGCCGATCCGGTGATTGGTGATTGGAGGGTGATGAGGGTCAACTCCTCTGGCTGAGGCATCAGGCCTGGGCGGGGGGCGGAGCCGGGGATTGGGGGGATATGATGGTCCCCTTCCCAGGCCTGAAGCCTGGGTCAGAGGCGTCAGGCTTGGGCGGGGGGTGGAGCAAGCGATCAGAGGGAGATGGGGGTCCCCTGCCCAGGCATGATTCCTGGGCCAGAGGCCTCAGGCCTGGGCGGGGGCCAGAGCCAGTGATCGGGGGGGAGATGGGGGTCCCCTGTCCAAGCCTGACACCTCTGGCGGAGGCGTCATGCCTGGGCAAGGGGCCGATCAGGCGATCGGAGGGTGATGGGGGTCTACGCCTCTGGCCGAGGCATCAGGCCTGGGCAAGGGGCAGAGCCAGCAATCGGAGGGGTCTGGGGGTCCCCTGCCCAGGCCTGATGCCTGGGCCAGAGGCGTCAGGCCTGGGCAAGGGGCCGATCCTGTGATTGGAGGGTGATGGGGGTCAACGCCTGAGGGCTCCCAGTATGTGAGAGGGGGCAGGCTGGGCTGAGGGACACTCCCCCGCCCCCACACCCAGTGCACGAATTTCGTGCACCGGGCCCCTAGTCCTATATAATAAAACCTTATATGCAAATCGACCGAATGGTGGAATGACCGGTCGCTATGATGCGCACTGATCACTAGGGGGCAGATGTCAGCGCATGAGCGCACTGATCACCAGGGGGCAGATGTCAGCGCAGGAGTTGCTCCCTGGTGGTCGGTGTGCTCCCACAGGGGGAGCACCACTCAGCCAGAAGCTGGGCTCACAGCTGGTGAGTGCAGTGGCGGTGGCAAGAGCCTCACCCGCCTCTACAGCAGTGCTAAGGAGCAGTGAGCCAAGCGTAAAGAGCAGCGAGCAGGCAGGTGGTAAGGAGTGAGGGGTCCCAGACTGCAAGAGGGCGCAGGCCGGGCTGAGGGAACCCCCCTCCCCTCAGTGCACAAATTTCGTGCACCGGGCCTCTAGTGGGCTATAAAAACTCAGAGCTCTGACCACCCAGTCCTCAAGCTTGGCTGTACCAAGGGTCATGCTCAGAGCCCTGCCAGACTTCCACTCCACTGGACCTGTGCCACCGCTGTAGCCACCTGGCTAGAGAATGACACCGCCTCTCCACCTGTTATGCTGCCAGTGACTGGAACTTGGTGCCAGATGCTTGCTCAGCTCACTTCTATTGCATAAGCTCCCACTCTTTGTGTATAACCTGTGTGTGATTCTATTGGCTTTTGGGGAGGTCTCCCCTAATTAAGCAGTGATTCCTTTTAGGGATGCTCCCTTGCTCACCACAATGAGGTATGCCACAGTAATAAAATAAGACAGACTCCCTAGGGGCTTACATTCTAGAGCCACACACAACCACTGGGTTATCCCGGCCTTTTATAAACAAGTACTAGGGGCCCGGTGCACGAAATTTGTGCACTGGGTGTGGGGCGGGGGGGGGGGGGTCCCTCAGCCCAGCCTGCCCCCTCTCACATACTGGGAGCCCTCAGGCGTTGACCCCCATCACCCTCCAATCGCAGGATCGGCCCCTTGCCCAGGCCTGATGCCTCTGGCCTAGGCGTCCGGCCCGGGCAGCGGGGACCTGCAGTGGCAGCGGGGGCGCCGCGATCGTGCGGGCTCCGCCCCTGCCCCTGCAGGATGCCTCTGGCTGAGGCGTCCGGCCCGGGCAGCGGGGACCCGCAGCTGCAGCGGCCCCGTGATCGTGGGCTCCGCTTTAGACCCAGGCAAGGGACCCCTAGCTCCCGGGACTGCCAGCTTCGACCATGCCCAGCTCCCATCGCTGGCTCCACCCCTACTTCCTGCTATCACTGGCCAGGGCGGAAAAGGCACCTGATTCTCCGATCATGGCTGCCCCCCAGCTCTTAGCTCCTCCCTGGGTTTCCGATCACTGTCAGTGGCAGGGGGTTTCTTCCTGCTTTCCCTTTCGCCTCCCTGCATTGTGCCTACATATGCAAATTAACCGCCATCTTGTTGGCAGTTAATTTGCATATAGGCCTGATTAGCCAATGAAAAGGGTAACGTCGTACGCCAATTACCATTTTTCTGTTTTATTAGTGTAGATGCACCTCACAGGGCTCACAGGAATCTATAATAATAAAAGCGTAATATGCTAATTAGCCCAGACAGCCGAACGACCTCCCGGATATCCTTCCGGACGAAGCCAGGTCTGCGAGGGCCGAGCCTCTTGCACGAATTTTATGCATTGGGCCTCTAGTGAGAGAATATATGGTGAACACTGCAAAAATGCAAACAGAAAACGGCCAACCTGATGTGCACTGTGCAGTCTATCCCCAATCTGGTCTCTTAGTAACAAGATGGAGAAAATAATAAGAGAGGCCTTAGCCATTCAAAACTATCTTACTGTCAAACCCAGGCCATTCTAAGCAGTTCATTTAGGGATCATTGTAAGCCAGGGTGGAGAATCTTTTTTCTACCAAAGGCCATTTGGATATTTATAACATCATTTTCGGGCCATACAAAATTATCAACTTAAAAATTAGCCTGCTATATTTGGTCAAACATTTAATTAACTCAACCATAATGCCCTGGCAGGGCCAGACCAAATGATTTTGCAGGCCTTATATGGCCCAAGGGCCAGACATTCCCTACCCCTGTTCTAAGCAGTTCACTAAGATTCTAAATTGGAATTTAAAAATCAAGTACCAAATTCAATAGCTCACCTCTGGAAACACATAAAATGAAAACATAGCTCTTTTGCTGGCAGTTTTGCTATACTAGGGTAACCCATACAGTTTGATACACAAACTGTAACTTGACACTATAATTGGAAAACCCAAATGATATAGTAGCAATATAGCTCTGTGCAGCTTAATAAGCATTCTGATACCTCATTCAATCCTTACAATTTTGAAAAGTATATTATTTCCCTCTGCCTATTTGAAAGCTGAAAAATACAGAAGCTCTGGTTATGATTTACTTGGCCAGGGTCATCAAATTAGTAAATGAGAGAATTAGAGCTATATTTATTATAGTTCATATATAATATATATATTATGTAATATATAGAAAATAACTATCCAGTAAGTAGAATATTCTATTGCTGATATTAGTACATAAGAAATATACTATAAGCATAACCAATGGACATAAGACACTGGGGGATAGGGGAGGCTAGGGGACTGTCAAGGGCGGGGGGGAAAAAAGGACACATATGTAATACCCTTTGTAATACTTTAAGCAATAAAAAAAAAAGAAAGAAATATACTACTTGTCTCTAAATCTGAGCTATTGACTTTTTAAAAAAATTTAATCTACATTTGAATATCTATTGTAACTGAGGGAGACTTAAATGTTTTACAAATGGTATCACATATCCCCACATTTTAGAAAAACTTAAAGCAAAATCTTTCTCAAAATAAAGTTGAGTAAATACTGAGTCCTGGCTGGATAGTTCAGTTGGTTAGAGCGTTACCCTGATACTCCAAGGTTGTGGGTTTGATCCGGGGTCAGGGGACATACAAGAATAAACCAATGAATGCATAAATAAGTGGGACAGCAAATTGATATTTCTCTCTCATTTTCATTCTCTCTCTCTTAAAAAAGCAAACTGATAATTAATAGCCCACAATGAGTAAGAAATATTCCCTATTTTCACAAATAGAAATTCTAGACTTATAATTATTTCAAGATAACCCAGTAGGGTTATTTCATTAAATTTATTTTGACACTGCCAGATTTATGTCTCTGTTATAAGCTTTGAGATGGGGGAACATTCAAAAGCAAGAGAAGAAAGCATTAATCATCCAGAACATCTGTCATTCTTAAGCAGCCACTCTCTTTGAGGTGCAGGCTATCCCCAATCTGGTCTCCTAACAGCAAGATGGAGGGGTAGTAACAGAGGCCTTAGCTTTGCAAAACTATCTTATTGTCAAAACTGACAAATCCAAGCCCTACTAAGCAGCTCATTTAGAGATCATTCTAAGCAGTTCACTAATATTCTAAATCGGAATTTGAAATCAAGTACCAAATTCAATAGCTCACCTCTGGAAACACATAAAATGAAAACACGACTCTTTTGCTGCAGTTTTGCTAAACTATGGTAACCCATTCAGAAAGAGTGAGTTTTAATTGAATTCCACAACCACAAAACACATCACGGTTGAACTGGCAGTCAAGAAGAAACACAAAGCACCACTCACTAACTGGTTTCTTGTGATGGTTGTGCCTCCTCGGCATCTTTTTTCCTATGGGAGGGATGTGAGAAAGGAACACTGACATTTCTAAAACAAGCACGGGACTTGTGCCTTACACACAAAATAATACATGACTGATTTTTTCTTGGAACTATACAATGCATATTTTCATTTAATTTTACTGAAAGCCAAAAAAAGGAAGAGCTATAGAATAATTTTGAGGATACATTACTGCCACAAATGTGGGTGGTGGATAAACAATGAGTGAAGAAGATGAACTCCTAATAGGTTTTAATGTGTAGCTAAGACTGAATACATGATGTAAAATATCTGCAAAATGCTGAGCACATTTTAATGGCTGCCATATCCTCAAAACAGCACCACCTGTCCCCTTTAAAGCACCAGCTGGGCCCTAACCAGGTTTCTCAGTGGTTAGAGCGTGGGCCAGTGGACTCAAGGGTCTTTGCTTTGATTCAGTCAAAGGCACATATCTTGGTTGCAGGCTGGATCCCCAGTTCCTGTTGGGCTGCATGCGGGAAGCAACGGATCATGTCTGTCTCTCTCTCTCTCCGCCCCCCACCCCCTTCCACTCTAAAAATCAATGAAAAAATATTAACAACAACAAAAAAACTGGTGATTACCAGCCAAGGAAAAATAGATGTTTCTTTCAAAACAAAAAGGCCTTCAAAAGAAAAAGAAAAAAAAAAGGCTTTTCAAAATCCTTTTAGGATTAATGACAAGATTTGGCCTAGTTTTACAAAAACAATGATACAACACCTCTTTAAAAAAAAAAAAAAAAAGGCAATGTGTTCCTCTGAAACAAGAATCAAGTGCTGGCATGGTTTTTTTCTCCTGCCAATTACAAATTCTCTTCCAGGGAAGGACACCATGGCTTGAAATATGCTGTGACATTAAAACATCTCCTGACATGAGACACTAGGTACAGGGGTGGGCAAACTTTTTGACTCGAGGGCCACAATGGGTTCTTAAACTGGACCGGAGGGCCGGAACAAAAGCATGGAAGGAGTGTTTGTGTGAACTAATATAAATTCAAAGTAAACATCATTACATAAAAGGGTACGGTCTTTTTTTTTTTTTTAGTTTTATTCATTTCAAACGGGCCGTAGTTTGCCCACAGCTGCTAGGACATTAAATTTTATCTAAATAAATTTTAAACGTTTTCTGAATCAGAGGAAGAAGCTACTGTTTGGTGTTAGCATCAAGTATTGGGCAGTGTTCCGTATGCACTGTGGTAACTTTTTTAAAGGGGAACAAACTTAGGATTCATTGCATTTCAAACTACACATCACATGAGGAATTTTGAACCCAGCTGGGATACATGCCCTCGGAAAGGTTCCTGAAAGCAGGAAGCCTTATCTCTGTATCTTTGCACCCCACACTGCTGTGCACAGCGTGGAACCTGCATTTAAGCAGTTCCTGGGGATGTGTCAACAACGGCCAAGGACCACAACCTGAAGAATGAAGCTGGCAAAACAAGCAGATTCCAAATTGAATTTGTACAGAAATAAAACCGCGCCTACTAATGCAATGGTTGAGTATGGGCCACTTGCCCTTCTCAAGAATAAAAAATGCGCTCCTGGTGTCAGCAGAGGATCTTTCACTTTCAAAAGGGAAAAAACAACAACAACAAAACCCGCGATAGTTTGCCTCTCTAATTCTAAACAGCTGAATCATTCACATATTCACCTGCCCATAATGCTTCCAAGAACTGTCAATGCAGGCTTTGCTTTCTGCAAAGTCCGAATTTAAGACCTTCCCCAGAAGAGCATGGAAGAATTACAGGAAATGAGAGTGATTCGCTGCATTATCCTTAACCAAAAAGGAGGCCCCGGCAATTACATCAATCTCTGGTGAAGGAAAAATGTAAGCTGAGAAAACATCCGTCCATCCAACGACTATTTATTAAATGTCTACTTTGGCGCAATGAAAATGGGCACACGGACGCTGGGCTAGGGGTGCTGGGGGCCGTCTGCTCCACCGCGGGGCGCATCGCCCAGCCAGACGCTCCCCAGATGCGCGAGCCAGGGGTCCAAGGTGCAGCCCCGCGGGCTCCCCGGGCCGCCTCGCGCCGACGCCACACAGGTCTCCCTAGCTACGCGGGCTCAGCGGGGGCGAAACGAACCCATCCGTCCGGCCACTGCGGTTAGGGCCACCGCACACCCGGCTGCCGCGGACCCGTAAGGCCGTGGGATCCTCGCACCAACGCGAAGACAGCTCCGCGCCCGAGGGGACACAGTGGGGCATAGGAGTAGGTTCAGTGGGCCCTAGAGAATCGCGGGAGGGTGCTCTGGGGCTGGAGGCCCCTGGGCTTTCTAAGGGTTGCAGAGACCGCGTCGTGCAGAGGTGTGGGGGCCCTAGAGGCTCCCAGAGGGACGCGTTGGGGGGCAGTCGACCGGGGATGGGCCGGGGATGGAGACCCCCTCAGGACGCGCGCGGCCTGACGCTCACCCAAACAGCCCTCGGAGGAAGGAGTGGGAGGCCTTAAGTCGCTTTTCGGCATCCGCCATCAGCTGGACTGCCTCGCGCTCCTTCCCTGCGTTGTCCATACTTCCTACCGCCGCCGCCACAACCTCCTCTGCCGGCTGAATGCGCCTACCACGCCTTCGCTCCCTTCTTGCAAGGCAGCGCGCGCAGGCGTGGTGAGCGCAGGCGCGGTGCGCACAGCCTGCCGGAATTTGTAGTCCGGGACCCACCCTGGAGGCGGGAGCGCAGGCGCGAAGCGCAGATTGGTTCGGCTGGGGTCAAGGACAGCTCCCAGTGGGATGCAGAGCAGGCCAGGGTGGGGTCGAATCTCCCTGACCGCTGGCGCTGGGGGTGGGGTCTTAGGCCAAGGTGAAGTTTAGTCCTTTAAGTATGCGGGAAATGGAAAATGACCCCTGGCTTCCAGAAAGATCACCGTAAACGCTCAGCATTATGTTGGTTCAGGAATTCCTGCTCAGCACAACTGGCATGTGGCCAGTGGATGGATGCGATACCCGGATCCCAGAATGGAATGCTCAACCTACAGTCTAGTTTTGCAAAAGGAAATCCAGAGTGGCCACACACAAAAATACCTTCATTTACTGTGTGATGCCCCTTTACCCACTCACCCACCCAGGAACAGCTGGCAGAAAGAGACATTTTTACCTCCAGAGCAAGACATTTAAGAATGTATCATTTCTCCCAATATAAATTCAGAGTTATTTTTCAGTCTCCCCATATTGCAACCTTCTAATGGTCCTCTCTTGCTTGATGATAATTGAGTTGCAGATATGCAATATATGGATAATCCACTGTTTTTATTGACTGAATTCTTTTCAATGGATGTGAGCCATTGGGCTCTCTTTATCCTTTACATAATGTTTTCCATTGGCGGTGGATCTCCTGGGACACAATATCTGACTTCCAATAAAAAATCTAATCTCCTAGGAGAAGTATCCATAGATAGATGCCATTGTCTGCCAAAGAGTTCCAGGACTGTCCCAGAGGGAGTTGTTTGTTTGTTTTTTAATATAAAGCCTTGTCTAGATCGTTTACATTTGGCAATGCTAAAGCAGAGGTGGTTACGCAAATACAAAGATCACTGCCAAATGAGAGCTTGTGACCATTTTAAACTATTAATTGGTACTCTGTGGTCACTGCCACACAAAATCTATCTAAGACAATGCTTTCAGAGGGCAAGACAAGAAGGCCCAAACTCCTAGAAAGATGACTGAAGCAAACGTCACAGAGTTTACACATTTCAGTGTTATCTGTAGGGAGCTCTCCACGTACCTACCTGTTGCTGGGAGGAGAGGGGGAGTGAGCTTCTTGTGATATCATGAGAAAAGGAATTTTCTGAGACTCGCACGGGAGGATGAGATATTGTAGAAAGCTTTATTTCCGTGGAATTAAACCCCTGCGCTTCCCAGGTTCCATTTCCGTAGTCCCACCAAGGAAGAAGTCCATCTTTGCCTTCAGCAGGGCTGGGATTAAAGCCATTGCCCAGAGTTTCCGTTCCATGTTGGGGCAAGTCCAACCCAGCAGGCTAGCTTCGTGTGTGTTCCCCGCTGCAGTCCAGCAGTCCATTGCTTGTGGGGTCTGCATGGCCATCTGCCATGGGGCCTCTAGGGCCACACGGCTATGGAGGAACATGGGCAAATGTAAGAGAGTCACAAGAGCCAAGAGGGTGAGAATTCCTTTGTCTTGGGATTATATATCTCCAAATTTTCACAGGTTTGCAGTGGCCCCAATCCCTCTAGCAAATGATTTCTGTTCCCAAGTTTGACTGACAGGCACCTTCCCTACGTCACCCTGACTTTACTGCACACGTGCCCATCTCCCCTACCCTTAGTGATCTTTGGGGAATGGGCCAGTGATTCCCTGGGGAGTCTAAAGTTTCAGCTTCCTGGTAAAGGTTCCCAGATGGCTGTGCTTATAATGTCTGACCTCCCCTTTTGCTCCTTTCCCCGATAACTAGCTTATTACAACCATATCAGCTGGACTCCAAAAGTAGAAGGAAATCTCAGATCTTCAAGTAGAGTTTATTTACTATTACTACATGCATTATCCTAACTTATGTATTTTGGGAGCAGGAAATTGGAGGTGGCATAAATGCAGGAGTAAAGAGGAAAACTGAAAAGAACAAAAAAGAACGTAAGCACTTGAAAAGCAGAGCCGTCTACGGGTGAGGCAGGATTGTAAGAAGCTAGGAAAATTCTTTGATAAGTGGACTAGGGAAACTAGGACAGAGAGTTAAATGGCCAGGCAGTTTACAGCCATCTAGTAAGTCACAAAATCCTATCTTCCATAACCAAGGACCCAAGAGTAAATGCTTTACACTTCTTCTTCCTAACCAGAGAGTAAATAGCTTAAATCATCCTACTCAAAGAGATGCTAGTAGATATTGGAAGTCCAATTAGCACCATTTGCCAACCACCTACAAGGACAGATGAAATTATGGGAATAAATCTCATTTGACCTATCAGCATAAAATTGATGAATATTGTATGAGATCTTCTCCTGAGACCTCCCCTAAACTCCCAGTCTTTTAAACCCTTCAAGACAAAGGACCCAGCAAAGCTCTCCCTCCCAGGAGCATGCCCATACCTTTCCCTTCCCCCACAGGCATGCATCTCCTAAGGGACCCCAGGAAACTTGCACCCAGAGGAGCAATGGGCAGCGGCAGCTCACCCCTGGCTAACGCCTTGAACTTGTCTCCAAGGTCCCTTTTCTCTGACTTTCCAGTGAGCTGGCAGAAGCCTTACCTTGGCTCACTTCTTTCCTGTAACATTTCTAGAGAGCCAAAGCAGCCCTGCCTCTCTCTCCTGTTGCTTCTATCCTAGGCTTTCCTGTTTCACTGTCCCTAGCTTTAATCAAAGTACTGTCTATATCACCTGTACTTATGCTGTGAAATCTCTCCTGCATAAAGTCAAGAACCCACACACTGCAGGCTGGCAGAGGTTTACCTGTTCTGGGTGGTCCCTGTGCAATAACATGGGGATTTAATGGAGCAGGGCCATCTCAAAAGCTCTGAAGTGCAGCATCAGTATGGTGATTAAGACAGTTCCCAAACTTGGCTCAATGTGGAAACTCTAAAGAATGTCCAAGAAGTACGGACTCCTGAGTCACTAGCTTTTTGTATCAGGATCTTCTAGAGGTGGGGTCCAGGGAGTGTACATTGTAAGAACTCTCCACAACTACACTAAAACGTACAATTCTAGGTCCTCCCATCTAGTCAGCTGGAAAGGTGGAATGGACTACCTCCTCTAAACTAGAACTTGTGATTTAAGGGTATTTCCCTCATTCATATTCTCTCTCTCTCTCTCTCTCTCTCTCTCTCTCTCTCTCTCTCTCTCTCTCCCTCCCTCACAGTAAACCTACAGGAACTCCCACTTTCCCCCAGGCCACACCCAGAGGCTGGTGAGCAGAGGTGACAGGGCAGAGAGACAAACCTGATAGAGTGAGGACTGACTAGGGCAGTGGTTCTCTACCTTCCTAATGCCACGACCCTTTAATACAGTTCCTCATGTTGTGGTGAACCCCAATTTCATTGTTACAAATTGGACATAATTAAAGCATAGTGATTAATCACAAAAACAATACGTAATTATATATGTGTTTTCCGATGGCCTTAGGCGACCCCTGTGAAAGGGTCGTTCGACTCCCCAAAGGGGTCTCGACCCACAGGTTGAGAACCACTGGACTAGAGGGACAGATGAGAAAACAGCAGAAGCAGGAAAGACACTCTGACCTCCCCATGCCCTTCTCCTTTGAAAGCAAGAGATAAATGTCCCTGTGTAAGTGCCCTCCTGGTATCAGAAAGAAGGAAAACATCTTTATCACTAGAGGTGGGGAATTTAGGGCCGTGAAGGCTTTATAAACAAACCTTGAGACTTTACCACTTACTACCCCTCACCCAAACTCCTTTGTCTTGCCAATTCTTTACAAATCTGTTTCTTTGTCTACAGGTATAAAAGCTTTCTGCTCAGAGCACCTCTTTGGGTTGCCATTCTCTTGTAAGGTCTCCCACATAAACCTAAAAATTCAATTAAATGTGTGTGTTTTCCTCTGGTTACTCTGTCATATACCAGTTTAATTTTTAGGCCAACCCAGAGCCCCAAAGAGGGTACAGGAGACATTCCTTCCCGTTATAAGCAACACCCAAACTTTAGAAATCAACTTTCTTTTTTGAAAAATATTATTTTTAAATTTTCAATTACAGGTGACAGATATTAGATCCAGGTGTACAACATAGTTATTTTACATTTATATAACTTATGAAGTAATTACCTCAATGAGTAGTACTCATCTGATACTATACATAGTTATTCCGGTATTATTGACTATATTCCCCATGCTGTACTTACATCGCCGTGACTGTTTTATACCCAGCCATTTATACGATGTAATCCCTCCCCTTTTTTCACTCACCCACCATGGCCCCTCCCACTTGGCAACCATCACAAGGGCATGATTAAATTCTGAATAAGTAAAGTTCACAATGTATTCCTCCCTCACAAGGAGGCGGGTGGGGCTTACCTCACAAAGCTCTGCTGGGCTCATATGAAGATAGCTTGAGCCAGTGCCAGGGCCTGCAGGCACAAGTGAGAAATCCAGCCGGCAGAAATCTGTGGTGAGGAGCTGGCGGGGGAGTACAGAGAACCTCTAGAGAAGCATAGGAAATAGGTGATGGCTGGGTGAGATAGTTGGAACCCAAAGTAGGTAAGTAGAATGCCCCTGACCCTGTTCCATGCCCCTGATTTCTTATATCCTAGTCCAAACATTATGTTCTCCATAAGCCTTTCCCTATTTCCATGAATGGTGTTCCTCTGTCCAATACACCGGGTCTTATTGCATAGCACTGCAGAGGTCTGTTTTAGAGTTTTCTTTCTTTGTAGGTGTAAAGGCAGGGAGAAGGTCTTACCCACCTTGGCAGGTGTTTAGAAATTACGCCTGTCTGAAACACTGAAGAACCGGATGGGGGTGGGAAATGACCTGACCTGAGAGTAGGTTGGACAGCCACGCAGAGAGACTTCTCTATCTGGTCCTTCCGTCAAATTGTGGGCAGGGTGTTGAAAGGAAGAGGCCCAGGTCTCAGCCTCTGTTTAAATGCAGGCAGCTGTCTCCGGGGAAAGGCTGCGTCGGCTGTGGATGAGCAGCGAGCGAGCCTGAAGGTGCAGTGGATAGGCGGTTTCTGAAGCTGCGGACATGGGAGCTGAATGCTGGAGAAACCTTCTGTTGTTGTTGGCTGCTCTGGTCCTGACGGCCAAATTGGGTCACTTTCAAAGGTGGGGAGGCTTCCAGGAGAAGTCCACAAGCAAGAAAAACATGAATTCAACACTCAGATTCTTCATTGAAAACTACAACAATGTGAGCAATGACACCTACTTATTTCGAGTAGACAAAGTACTTCAAAGTTATGTGCAGGTTTGTATCTCGGTTTCTCTGAATATGGGTAGTACCCCCATTCTTGCCCATTTTTTACATTGAATTTATTCGAGTGACACTGGTAAACAATATGATACAAATTTCAGGTGCACAATTTTACAACACATCATTTGTACACTGTATTGCAGGGGTCCTCAAACTTTTTAAACAGGGGGCCAGTTCACTGTCCCTCAGACCGTTGGAGGGCCGGACTATAGTTTAAAAAAAAAACTATGAACAAATTCCTATGCACACTGCACATATCTTATTTTGAAGTAAAAAAAAAACAACAGGAACAAATATAATATTTGTATTTGCATGTGGCCTGCGGGCCGTAGTTTGAGGACCCCTGCTGTATTGTTGTTCACCACCCCAAGTTAAGTCTCCGTCTATCACCATTTATCCGCCCCATACCCTCCTTCACCTCCTCTCCTCCCCTCCCCTCAGCAATCACCACACTGCTGTCCATCAGTTTTCCATCATTACTTTTTCTAAATATCTTTTTTAAAAATTTTTTTTATTGATTTTGTACAGAGAGGAAGGGAGAAGGATAGAGAGTTAGAAACATCTATCAGCTGCCTCCTGCACACCCCCTACTGGGGATGTGCCCACAACCAAGGTACATGCTCTTGACTGGAATCGAACCTGGGACCCTTCAGTCCGCAGGCTGATGCTCTATCCACTGAGCAAAACCGGTTAGGGCTCTAAATATCTTTTCGATTTCTTGCTCTCTCCCCTCCTTCTGGCACCCCTGATGCCAATGCTGGGCCCTTCTTTGTCTTTTGTTATAGCCTTTTTTTTTTTTTCTATTTTGCTTAATCCTTCCACCCTCACCCGAACACCACCACCCCTCCCTGAGCTATCTGCCTACTCTTTATCTATGAGTCTGTCTCTATTTTGCTTGGTAGTTCACTTTGTTCATTAAATTCCACATATGAGTGAAATCATATGTTACTTGTTTTTCTCTGACTGGCTTATTTCACTTAGCATAATATTCTCTAGGTCTATCCCTGTTGTTGCAGATGGCAAGATTTAATTCTTTTTTTATGGCTGAATCATATTTCATTGTATAGATCTTTATCTTTAACCATTCATCTATTTTTTTTCTTAATATATTTTTATTGATTTCAGAGAGGAAGGGATAAGGAGAGAGAGATAGAAACATCAGTGCTGAGAGAGAATCATTGATTGGGGGCCTCCTGCACACCTCCCACTGGGAATCCAGCCCACAACCTGGGCATGTGCCCTGACCAGGAATAGAACCATGGCCTCCTGGATCATAGTTTGATGTTCAACCACACTGGCTGGGCTATCCATTCATGTATTGATGGACACTTAAGTTGCTTTTATATCTTGCTGCAATAAACATATGAATGTATAGATCCTTTTGATTTAGTGTTTTGGATTCCTTTGAATAAATACTTAGAAATAGAGATGTTAGGTCTTTTTTTCTCTTTTGGTATAGCTTTTGTTTTAAAGTCTATTTGGTTTGATATAAGTATTGCTACCCCACATTTTTTGTTTTGTGTTGTTTCCATTTTCGTGAAATATCATTTTCCATCCCTTTACTTTCAGTCTGTGTGTGTCTTATTTATTTTATTTTATTTATTATTGAATTTTTTTTAGAGCCAAGAAGGGGGAGAGAGAGAGAGAGAGAGAGAAAAGAGGGAGAGAGAGAGAGAGAGAGAGAAAAGAGGGAGAGAGAGAGAGAGAAAAACATTGATGTGAGAGAAGCCTCCTATATATGCCCTGACTGAGGATTGAACCTGCAACTTGGGTATGTGCCTTGATCAGGAATTGAATCCACCACCTTTCTGTGTACAGATGATGCGCCAACCAACTGAACCACACTGACCAAGCCTGTGTGTGTCTTTTGATTTGAAATGAGTCCCTTACATACATACAGAATAAAATAAGGGTCTGGTTTTGTAACCTATCCAAACACTGTATCTCTTTTGATTGGTGCAGTTAATCCATTTGCATGTAAAATAATTGTTGACAGATATATATTTAATGCCATTTTATTATTCATATTTTTATTTTTAAAAAAATATATTTTATTGATTTTTTTACAGAGAGGAAGGGAGAAGGATAGAGAGTTAGAAACATCAATGAGAGAGAAGCCTTGATCAGCTGCCTCCTGCACACCACCCACTGGGGACGTGCCCGCAACCAAGGCACATGCCCTTGACTGGAATCGAACCTGGGACCTATTCATATTTTTAATCTTTTTTTCTCTTTTTCTCCTTTAAGAAGACCCTATAAAATTTCTTGTAATACTGGTTTGGTGGTAATAAACTTCTTTAGCTTTGTCTTGTCTGGGAAGTTCTTTATTTGTCCTTCAATTCCAAATGATAGCTTTGCTAGATAGAGTAATCTTGGTTGTAGGTCCTTGTTTTTCCTCACTTAGAATATTTTATGTCAATCGCTTATGGCTACAAAGTTTCTGTTGAGAAATCAACTGACAAACTTATGGGAGTTTCCTTATAGGTAACTAACTGCTTTTCTCTCGCTGCCTTTAAGATTCTCTCTTTGTCTTTAACCTTTGGCATTTTATTATGATGTGTCTTGGTGTGGGTCTTTTTAGGTTCATCTTGTTTGAACTCTGTGCTTCCTGGACTTCTATGTCTATTTTCTTCACCAAGTTAAGGAAGTTTTCCATCATTATTTTTTCTAAATAACTTTTCGATTTCTTGCTCTCTCTTCTCCTTCTGGCATCCCTATGATGCAACTGTTGGTATGCTTGAAGTTATCCCAGGAGCTTCTTACACTATCCTCATTTCTTGGGTTCTTTTTTCTTTTTGCTGGTCTGATTGGGTGTTTTCTGCTTCCTTATATTCCAAATTACTGATTTAATACTCTGCTTCATCTACTTTACTGCTGATTCCCTTTAATTTATTCTTTATTTTGTTTAGTGTAGTCTTCATTTCTGCTGGTTCTTTTTTTTATGATTTCCTTGTCTTTTTTATGCTGTTGAAGTTCTCACTGAGTTTTCTGAGCATCCTTATAAACACTGTTTTGAAATGTGTATCTGGTAACTTCCTTGCCTCCACGTCATTTAGTTCTTTTTCTGAAGATTTCTCCTGTTCTTTCACTTGGGATCTGTTTCTTTGTCTCCTCATATTGGCTGCTTCCCTGTGTTTATTTCTATGTATTATATAGAGCTGCTATGTCTCCTAGACTTGGTAGAATGGCCTAATATAGTAAGTGTCCTGCAAGGCCAGGGGTACAGCCTCCCCAGTCACCCATGTTGGGTGCTTTAGGTATGGCCCTTGTGTGGGCTGTAGGAGCTGTCCTGTTGTAGTTGAGTCTTGATTGCTGTTGGCACATCACTGGGAGGGATTAGCTGCAAAGACTGGCGGCAACTACAATGGGGGAGCTGCTTGTAGGGGCTGACCCATAGAGCAGGACTTTCTTCAGTGGGGCTTTGGTGCCTGCTGAGGCTGCACCCTTAGTGTGTCACTCATGAAGGCTGTTGGGTTGTAATCTGGCATGCTATGAAGCTGTCCACCATGTGCACTGGCTCTGGGACCTCTTGGAAGGTAAAAGGTCGCCACCACCTGTGCCCTGCTTGGGCCCAGCATGGTCTACAGATGGTTGCTGCTTTTCCTGGACTAGGAGGTGCCCAGAAAAAGCCAAACTGTGAGCCAAACTGTGAACCAAGTCTGGCTGCCACTAGTGCTGGCCTTGGGGTCACTTAGCATTATATACAGGGTATGCAGAAGCCAGACACTGCTTGTTTGAGAGATTTTAGGAAAATCTGAAGCATGAGCCAAGAGAAGTCACTTGTATGGAAAAAACACTGGAAACTGCTTGAATGGGCCCCAAAGTTTGGTGAGGCAGTGTCTCAGGGAATTACCAGGGCAGGGTGAACAGTGTTAGCCAGGTTGATGGAGACTTAGATATGGCACCAGACTGCCAGCTCTTTGGGCAAAAGGCTCAGCAAAGGAACAGTATCTGCCAGCACTTCTGTCTGGAAGAAAGTGGCTCCTCTAGCTTTTGTAGTCAAGATATCCCTCCTGATTTTTAACCACCACATGTGGGTATGGAACCAGTTTGTTTCATGTCTCCACCCTTCTTACCAGTCTCAACCTGGCTTCTTCTTTATATCCTTAGTTATAGGACTTCTGTAAAGCTAAATTTCAGGCATTCTGAATAATGGTTGTTCTATAATTTAATTGTAATTTTTGATGTGGTTGTGGGAGGTTCCCAGTACCTCATTTACCTGTGCCACCATCTTGTCCAGGCTGTTTTCTCTAACAGTCTCATTTGGCAAAATATAAGTGTTCTCTGTAGGTTCCCCTCAACAATAGTATTTCAATGTCCAGGGCTGTAAAATCTAAGTCTGGACTTTCTAGCTGCATTCTATAGAAAATGAATTATACAGAGGTGTGGGTTTTGTTTGTTTGTTTGTTTGTTTGTTTTTTTAACAGGAGGAGACCAAGAGGAGTGAGGGCCAGGCTTCAATCAGATCATCTCTTCTTTTATTTGTTTTTTGTGTAAAATTTTCTGATATCAATTGAAGGATGATAGAGGATGAAAAAAGTTGTTTGAAAATCACTTTTGCTTGTCTAACCTCTCCTCAAGGTCAGATAGTAATGTTAAAAACAACAATTTTAATTTCCATGACTGAAAGTTTAAAAGTGCTAGCCAAAAAGAAGATTGATCTTGAGGCATGAAGTCCAAACCACCAGCAGATGGTTTGGTGGAAAAGACACATATAATCCATTGTCTTGGACTCTGCAAGCATTTTTATACATCACGTGGGGGCAGGGGAAAGAAAGATGTAAGCCTTCTGAAAGAATTTACATGAGCTACAGGAGAAGTGGTGGGAGAAAGCAGGGCCAGCTCTGAAGTAGGTGCAGAGGCTGCAAAAAGAAATGTCCATTCCCGTTGATGGGCTGCGGGCAGCATTCTTGGAAACCCACATGTAAACAATAACTGGAGCTTCCTGGAGTTTGATGGTTCCTGGCTAAAAGAATCTGTAGAAATAGCCAACTGGAAATTAATTCCAAATTCCAACGGACAGACGGAATGTGAGCAGTCTTTTGTTAGTTGACCTTCAGCCATTAACAGATGAACAGTTCCGTCACTTTTCTCTCACTCTTTGACCTCTGTAATTTAATTTAGAACATCTCAGAATTTTCTCCTTGTCAGTAAAATATGTAAGTTAGGTCAAAGGCAATACCACATCTTAGTTCAATTATGTATTATTGAACTAATAAAAAAATTAATAGACTAGCACAGTGATTTTCAACCTTTTTTCATACCATGGCACACATAAAGTAATTAGTTACATCATGTGGCACACCAAAAAATACATTTTTTGCCTATCTGACCAAAAATATGTATAATTTTGATTCATTCACATCAGATGGCTATTGTTGTGTTGGCTGCTGTCATTCTTTTATTTGATAATCTAATGGAAAAGAAATTAGTGCCGCTGACTAAATAGTCAGGTATTGCATGTTTTAAATTTTTTTACGACACACCGGTGTGCCTCTTGCGACACATGGATTGAAAATCGCTGGACTGATTAGAGAGGAGCAGTGGGAACGGGAGAAAACAGCCAGGGCAGGGGGCAGAGAGGGATGGGCGGTGTTAATGAGACACAAATGGGCCTCATAGGCATCAGCTTGTTTTTTCAGTAACTCACACTTGTCACAAAATTGTGGCTTATGAAAGCCTAACATTGGGGTGACTTAGCCACAAGGGGGCAGCCCTTGACCAACTTTCTTGTGGAAGTTGGCTTGTTCGCCTCTTGTCTTCCCAAGGATAAATCTGACCATCTCAGGTCTGTCGTGTGGAATCAATCCATTGCCATTAACAGTTACCTCTGAAAGAGTTGTTTGTGAGTAAACATGCGATGTCATTCAAATGGATGAATTGTCAGAGTGACTATACCTTTTGGTAGCTGGGTGACCTGGGGCAAGGATCCCTGGGCATCCCCACCCCTGTTACGGCATGATTGTGTTTGTTCTAATACCTCACAGAGGGATGCAGGAGGTGGGCACCTTCTGAGTTTGACGTCCAGATCCTCCTAATCATGGGATTTTGGTCAAGTGCCACCCATACCTGCAGCCTCAGTTGACTCACTTGCAAAGCAGGCAGAAAAGAGTGAAGCAGCATTTATGAAAACATTTGTATTATTATGATAATTCCTATTATTATTTAACAGTCAAGTCTTATAATGAATAAGAAAGCACTACATTCATTGGAATGTTAGTTAAATTTATGGCCAATGTTTTAGTTTCTCCATACATGCAGAATGTGCTGAACATCAATGCGACAGTGCTTGGCACAAGCCCTGCAAGCTGCCAACAATACTTGGATGAAACTGTCCCTTGATGAAGAACTCAGGAGCCCTGCATCCTGAGGTCCTTCCCTTAGACGTGGGGACCAGGGTGGTGGTACTGCCCTCAGGCCTCCTCCCCCAGCCACACTGCACACCTTGAGGTTTTATAGTGGCGCTTTCCTCTCAGGGGTGGTATGAGCGCTCTCTCCTTCTATCACCACAGCAGAGAGTACAAGCCTTCTTATGTGGTTGGCCACTGCATTTGGACAAGGAAGCAGGACCTTCTAGGAGCTTCTCCCCTCACCAGGCAGAACTCTCTAGTGACTAGTCCCCACGGTTACTGGAAAATTCAGCCATTTCCAACACAACCATGTATTAGTTTCACCTCTGCATGTGGGGCTTACCTGCCACCAAAGGCTTTCCCAGTCTTTTGCCCTTGCGTCTTCGGATCTTGCACTTGAACATGAGTACGACAAGAAGACAAATCACAACGATAGGAAGTGGCTCTTGTGTGCATTCTCCATGGTTTATATATTCACCATTTCCATACATCATCAGAGCAAATGGGCACTATTCTTCCCATTTTCTAGACGAGGAGACTGAGGCTCAGGTAGGTGGAGGGACTCTACTTGCTCAGATAAAGTTGGCAGGGGTTAAAGCCAGAACTTGAGCTCAATTCTTCTGTCTTCTGTTCTGACACTCTCCCAACTCCATTGCTACTTCAGAGTAATGTTCCCAACACTTGTTAAAACATTTAATAATTCGTAATTATGTAGTTTCTTTGAAATGTATTTTGTGCATTCAGTGAAATGCGTGCTTCTCTTAAGCCAGTGGCCCTTTAAATACAGTTCCTCATGTTGTGAACCCCAACCATAAAATTATTTTCGTTGTTACTTCATAACTATAATGTTGCCACTGTTATGAATCATAATGTAAATATCTGATACGCAGGATGGTCTTAGGCGACCCCTGTGAAAGGGCCCTTCGACTGCAAAAGGGGTCACGACCCACAGGTTGAGAACCGCTGTCATGTAACAACTCCTAGAATAGGCATAATTATTACCTATACTCTGTCGGTGAGGAAACTAAGGCTGCTAGGCTCAAGGTCACAGCATTCCTGTATGGAGAACACATGCTCCAAATCAGTTAGAGTCCTAAGCTTATGGGCTTTTTATTAACAATTTTAATGTTGACATTGTTGCAGATGTCCCCCTTTCTCCCCCCCTTTGCCCACCTCATCCACAGGCACCTCCCCCTCCCTTGGCCTTCACCGAACTATTGTCCGTGTCCATGGGGTATGCACGTACGATCTTTAGCTAATTGCTCCACCTTCTTTATCCAGTCATCCCCACCCCTCTCCTCTCCTGCAGCAGCCAGTCTGATCCACGTGTCCATGCTTCCGGTTCTATTTTGTATAACAGATTATTGTGTTCATTAGATTCCACATCTTAGTGAGATCATATGGTATTTATCTTTCTTTGACTGACTTATTTAGCTTAGCATAATACTCTCCAGGTCCATCCATACTGTTGCAAAGGGTAAGAGTTCCTTCTTTTTTTTACAGCCATGTAGTATTCCATTGTGTAAAAATACCATAGCTTTTTTATTCACTCATCTGCTGATGGGCACTGGGGCCATTTCCAGATCTTGGCTATTGGAAATAATGCTGCTGATATTGCTCGGCCTCTCAGCCAAGCACCTGCTCCAGGGGGGCTCCCCCTTTCCGTGACTCCCCTTCTCTTTCCAGTCTCTATGTTGTTTCTTTGGTGCTCCTTAGATAGATGTCCAACCAGCTGCACTTCTCTTGACTTTTCAAATTGATTGCAAAGTACTTGAACTGTAATTCCAGTGCTTGGCTGGGAGCAAGGGTTATGTAACTTGCATAGCTACAAGTTACACTGCAGCCCACTTGAATCCTCCAAGCTTATGTTTTGAGCTGTGTTGCTGACCGCCTCCCATCAGGTTGGCTGGGAAGGAGGGAAGAGAAGGAGGACATGGCTGAAGGGGCTGGGAGACCAGGGGGATAAGGTGTGGCTGGTTCTATGCATTCGGAGGACCATGTGTGCAGACCTGGGGGTGCTCTGGCACTGCCAGTCAGCCAAGCTCAATGTGTTGCCCACCTTGTCTGAGGATGCAGGGGGGATAGGTGCGATCCATCTGTGCCCATTGCAGTGAGTCCAGTGCAGAGCCAGGGAATGGGTTATGCACATGCTGGGCACTGACCAGGGGCCTTAGTGCCTCTGTGCATCCTCAAGCTGGAGGGAGAAGAGGGGGCCATGCTTGGGTGGGTGAGCCAGACCCAGGGGCGTGGCTCCTGGGGCTTCACTCTCCATTCTAGCCTTCCTTGGAGAGAGCCAGCAACTGGATGCTTTGACTCCAGACTAACAGTGCTATTGCTTTTCTGTAGCTGACCACAGGAGTGGAGTATCTGGCCACCGTAAAGATCAGCCGGACGAAGTGCAAAAAGAACAGCACAAAAAGTCATTCATGCCCCCGACAAAGCGAGAAGAAGATGAAGAAGGTATGTGGTGGCAGTCATCTGAAAAGAGACTCCTAACCAAAGGGAGAAAAGTCAAAACTTTAAAAGTTAACACAAATTGGACATTGACAGCTTTTACCGCTGTGTGGATTGGGGCATAGCAAGGGCACAGCCCCAGGGCTGCTGAAACCACCAGAGGTGCTGGGGGTAGGAGGGAGGCTCTCTGATTGGACAGTCCCCCCCAACCTTGGCCATGGCACAGACCTGGACCCTGGCTCCAGGTCTCCAGGACCCTTCCCAGCCTTCGGTGGAAGCAGCATTATTTCCCCATGGGGACCTTGTTCTGGTCATGGCTTGCCCTCTCCAGGCCGCTGAGGATTGTTTAATTGCCCCCTTGTCTTCATGAATTTGCTCACTCTTTTCCTGGCTCCTCTGGGTGGCACCACTTACTGGCAAATATGACAGTCTCCCTGTGCCTGAGTGCATGTGTCTGGGGACTGGGGTCCGAGGAGGGCTTTCCAGTTGTACCTGCTCCAGCTCCCAAGTCGCTGGGCAGAGGGAGCCCCAGGTGACATTCCTGTCCGGGCCTTGAACCCCCTCAGTCCCTTCAGCTCCCTCCAGATGACTGAGCAGATTCTCCCCACCCACATGGCCAGTGTGCAGCCTCAGCGATGGTTCTGAACTCCCCCTGAGGGTCTCGGGGCAGGAGATTTCCCTGAAAGCTGATTGTGTCTTTCTCCTTCCACAGAGTTTCATCTGCGATTTTTTGATATACACTGTGCCCTGGATCAACTATTACGAGCTTTGGAACAACTCCTGTCTGGAGGCCCACTTGTAAATGGGTTTGTGCAAAGATCCTCGATGAAAACTTAGATGGCTGTGCTGTGCATTTTCTATTACAGACCCCTGGAAGGACCTCATCCCCCTCAGCAGGGTCTCACTACACACACACTCACACATGTACACACATATGCACTAGCTCTCACACACTCACACAGCGCTCGCGCGCGCGCGCACACACACACACACACACACACTCACATAAACCCAAACACAATTCACACTCACTCACATTCACACTCACTCATGTACATAGACAGTGGTCTTTAGAGGGCTGGTTCAATTTGAGTAGAAGGTTGTTATGTATTTGGAGGAATCTTATAACTTTTTCTACATCAGACCGTATCTCTGGGGCACATCTTGACCTCTGACCCAAGCTTGAGGGAGCTCTGTTTCTTCTCAATGCACATATAATTCCGTGACTGACACATGTCTTTTTGAGTGTGTCCAAGACACCCTAGACCAGCGGTCCAGCGGTTGAACGACCCTTTCACAGGGGTCGCCTAAGACCATCCTGCATATCAGATAGTTACATTACAATTCATAACAGTAGCAACATTACAGTTATGAAGTAGCAACGAAAATAATTTTATGGTTGGGTCACAACATGAGGAACTGTATTTAAAGGGCCAGAAGGTTGAGAACCACTGCCCTAGACCAACCCCCCAGTATCAGATTCACTAGAAGGATTCCCAGGACTCAGCATAGAGTCATACTCATGGCTGTGATCCATTGTAGTGAAAGGACACAGAGCTAAATTTGCAAAGGGAGAAGTAGAGTGGAGAGAGGAGCCTGGTGACTTGGTTTAAAATCCTGAATCACGTTGTTGGGTGCTGCTTATTCTCCACTGCTTATCGCCATCCATGGAAGAGGAGCCCCTACATAGCCTCCCTGCTTTTGCTGTCCTCATCACTTCTCTCCAGGAGAACTTAATCCAATTGGCCAATTTGGGAAGGAAAAACTGGGCACTGTAGTCCTGGTCCTACTCTTTCCCACCGGGGCACACATTTTCCTTGTCAACTCCAGGAGAGGAACCTCTTTGTGAAGAGACCTGCTCTGGTCCACTGTTGCTGGTGCTGGGCGTCTAAATTGAATTCTAGAATTTGGTATCAGGAAGTGCACTTGCCTATCAAAATGGCACAGCTCCCAACTTAGTCCTGATCAGCAACAAAGGCCTTTTAGCTTTTGTAGTTATATTATTTCTCTGTGTTTTGCATGTTAGACAAGAAAGGGGGTGCTCTTTATTGGACTCCTCAGAGGTGCCATCATAGTCCATACTTGCCACTATCTCTTGTCTTAGCGTTTCCTTCCTCTTCTCTCTTCTTTCCCCTTTCTCTGTTTTGTTTTAATCTAAAGAAACCTCCTGGATGTGAAGTTCTGCTATCATGCAGGTTATGTAGGCTATAAGGCCTGAAATTATTCATGTCATTTCATTTGGACCCCAAAACTGCCCTGCCCAGAAGACCTTCAGACTATATTATTATGAACTGAAGAATTTGGGGAAAAATGGAATTTTACACATTAAGAACATTAAGAGAATAGGTGGACAAACATTTATTTTCTGTACAGGGAGTTACTGCTTATTGCAGGACACTTTCACATATAGTGACCACAGGTGTGTGCTCCAGGTCACCTAGCCATTGGTGCAATTTTTGCGCAGAATTTTGTACTTTTCAAACCAGGGGACAACAAACACTGAGTAAAAGCACTCGATTTGCTAAAAAACAAAGAAACAAAAAACAATATTTTAAAAAGATAACATGCAAGGTGGAAATTTTAAAGGGGAAAGACGAGGATATAATACTTGTGGATAGTTTATTCTTTATTGTGATTTTAATCACTTGATAGTATTAGAGTTGAGGTCATTCCAGAAAATGTTCTTCTGTTTGTAGTTAAACGTAGAGACTAGAAATGAAGTGCCCCCCCCCGCCACCGCATATATTCACTGATTGATTTCCCTCTTCATTTTTACTTGTGTTGTTTACTTCACACTTTTTCTTCCTTGACCTGTACTGGCTTCATCCATCCATTCATCCATCCTCTCATCCATCTCCACCCATCCTTATTTCCATCAATATAGCCTTCCTTTTTTCACCTTTTTTTCACCCAGTCCATCCATCTTTTCTTTCTTCCTCCCATCCTTCATTTACCCATTTGTATACTCATTCATAACCCTCTCTCTCTCTCTCCCTTGCCCCTATTCTCTCTCAAGATATTCTTTTTAACTTCCTTCTTCCTCCATAATGAAAAATCAATCAATAAATTTTGCACATTATCATTTTATAGTGTCAGCTTGTTTTCCTGCTCTTCATTGGAAAGTCCAGGCTGGGGGATGTGGTGGTGGTGGGAGGCTTAAGTATGCATTTACATTTTTCCTAAAATAGAAATCAGAATACTAATTCCACCAATTAAATTAGTCATATCAATAAGATCCTCTAATTTTGCTTTACTGCGATCTTCAATTACTTTGTTAATAGATTTCATGATCTTCTTCAGGGAAGAACTAAAAAAGTCCATTTTGCTAGATTTTGAAGAATTATTTGTGACGAAAGTGCAGAGGGAGCTCCTGATCACATGTTTCTACATTGAGAACACCCCAGGCCATTACAACCAGGGTCACCATATAATTGATGAACCAGGACATGTTGTAAGCAAATGGGGATGCCATTAGTGATGACACAAAGAAGCTAGGTGCAAGTCAGGACTATCCAGGCAGGGTGGGACATAGGATCATCCTCATTCTAACTCATTTGGGTAAAAGAAGCGATTTGCAGGGCCTGTGGGCTTTGGGACCTTCAAGGCCCTATACAAGTGGGCCCATCCTGACTACACACTGCAGCTATGCATGTCTGGCCAGCCTCCCTCCGATGTGACAACACTGGGTGGGAATGAAGCATGGAGGGGTGGGGGGGAGAGGGAGGAAGGAGAGGACTAAGCCACTGTTGTGGGAGTGGCTCCTCAGCAGATCACACACATACAGCTTTGACCTCCCTTACCCCAACCCACTCCTACCACCCATTAAACTATCTCTGAACTCAATTTCTTATTTCCTCTCCCATTTTGCCTCCCACACTGCTGGACGAAAGGGACAGGCCAGTAGCCCAGTGGTTTTTGTGTTAACTTCAGGCTGATATTCAGAAATTCATCAGGGCACACCGTGAGGTCCCACTGGCTGCTGAGATAGCTAACTACTTCCTTCAGCTGCAGAGTGTTCCCCGGAGCTCAGACACTTCGCTTCCCCCTCTCAACCCTTCCGACCTCCCCATTTTTCCAGCAACGAAGGAGCAGCACCTGCCAGGCACCTTCGCTGCTCTGTTTTGAGAAAGCAGGTGTTGGTTACCCTCCTTCCTTTTTAAGTGAGCTCAAATATAGCCCCAATAATTCCACCCCACACCATCCCAAAACCATAGGCAAACCCCACTACAAATGAGTTCGCCCTGAGTGAAGGCGCGTTCACCCAGTACCTTGTAAAGCTCCCCTTCCTGAAAGCTGCAGTTGTTGGCCTCCAGCCTTGGGCAGGTGGTCCGCCGCATCTCGAAGTTCACGTGGTACTCCATGTGGTCGGTAACCTGTGGGAAGCAGGCGGCAAGGAGACACAGGATTTCTCCTCCTCCATAGCTGCTGGGGGCGGGACCTCTTTCCCGTGGTGCCAAAGGGCAAGGACCCCATCCTAGGTAGAGAGATGGGCCCCTCTCTCCCCTAACCATCTGACTCCCGTGCCTCCTTTTGTCATGTGAGGACAACTCACTAGAAACCATTCTGTGGGCAAAGCCATCCCTTGGAAAACCCAAAGGATGCCAGTGATTCCGGTACAGGGTCTGCAGACTATGTCTACAAAAGACCAGAGAGTAAACATTTAGCCTTTGGGGGCATGTGGCCTCAACCCTGCAATTACAGCGCAAAAGCAGCCCCGCAGGACCTGGCACACCTGGTGTGGCTGGGAACCAATGAAACGAACCACAGAGGCAACAACAGGCAGATGTGGCCCTCGGGCCACAACGTACCGACTCCTGGTATTGGGCACCACTTAAGCAACTTAACTTTATCGGTGAACTTAGGTTTCTCTTCAGAGGCCCACTTCTCATGAAATGAGGCTGAATGTCACGTGAATGGGCTTGCCCCCGAGTGCCAGCCGTCCCCTGGCATAGGGGCACGGGGAAGAGGGGGAGAGGAGCCCACTGACCAGCTTCTTGACCTTCAGGACGCGCACAATCCGGAAGTTGTACTTGTCATCACTTTCCTGGTTGAACTCACTGGTCACATACTCCAAGGTGGTTACCACGAAGGCTTCTGATGCAGGCACTTCTTGGACACTAATAAAGGTTTTCTTCCTTTCTTGGTAGGCGATGGCCACCAGGGCCCCCAGAATGGCCAGTAGAAGCTGTGGAGTCTGCCTGGGTCTAGCCATTGCCCCTCAGCTCAGGGGGCCTAGGAAGAGCTCCCTCCACGTCCTGGTTCCCAGGGACCCTGACTGGCCTGGCGGATTTAAGCCCATGCATGGTGGACGCCCACAGCTCTCCTCCCCGTCTCTTCATCCGCAGCTGATCCTGATGAGCAGGGGAGATTGTGCAATGGTTGGCAAGCTCACCCTCACCTCCTCTTACCCTTTTGCATCCGTTCGTGTCTTTTACTCATACACCCATGCAAACACCCATCTCCTCTTTTGGGGTTTGTTCTCTCAGCAACACCCCCTCTCCTCCTGCTGCTGCCCCAGCATTATCTGGGTGGAAGCCTGGCCAGGGGCCTCTGTTCACAGAGCAACACCCCCTCTCCTCCTGCTGCTGCCCCAGCATTATCTGGGTGGAAGCCTGGCCAGGGGCCTCTGTTCACAGAGCTCGCCTCGGCTGGGGATGTGGGAGGTCCGGAGCGACAGGAAGCACTTGAGACACAGGGGATGCGGATGCCAGGGCAGTGAGGCATGAACAGGTGAGCGGGTGAACACCACCACATCCTCCCTGTCCTCTTGACCTTCCCTCTGATTGTTCTTGTCATCGCTCCCCGCTTTATCTGGCCAACCAGGACACAAGCGGTCCCTCAAGCCCAATCCTTGGCCTCTTCTTCCATGTTAATAATTCTTAACTTTGGGAGGCCTGGGCCCCTTGGAGAAGCTGATGTCCCCAGGAAGCAGAGGATGTGCCCTGTATGGGAAGCAGGCTCCACTCGCAGATGTAGTCATTCAGTGGCTGTATTTTCACTCTCTACTGTCCTTTTGGGTGGACACAGCCATGCTGTTTGTCCCTGGGACCTTCTAAGACACTCTCAGACAGTGCAGATGGCCTCGGCCCAGGAATGGAGATGCTCCCTGTGGTCAGTAACCGCTCCAGATGGTCAGAGCTTTGAACCTCCTGGATGTCTGCCTGTGGGAAGGAGTGATGGCTTCCCCCTTCCCCATCTACTCTGGCTACTCTCTCTCCACCGTCTCACAAGCCTGGGTTTGAGGACCTTCCTAGGGCTGGTACTAGCGAAGGAAAAGGGGACTGGAAAGTTCCCACTGGCTTCAGCTTCAGTGCTCCCCAAACTCGGTGGAGTTTTAAAGCTGACTCTTCTGCTGGTGCCCTCCTGGCTCTCCCCTAACCTCACTGCTGGTTAGTTAGCCCTCCTCTCAGCCCTCTCGGCAGCTGTGTTAGTTTCTTCCGACTGTCCTATCAAGTCACCAGCGACAGTGGCTTAAGGCAGCACACACTTATTATCTCACAGTTTGGGAGATCAGAAGTCCTAAATTCAAGGTGTTGGCAGGGCTGGACTCCTCCGGGAGACTCTAGGGAAGGACCCATTATCTTGTCTTTTTTTTTTTTTTTTTTTAACACTTGTCACAAACCATAACAAGCTGCATTTAATCTTTTTTCCTCCAGTTTCAAAAAGCTGTTTAGGATTTTGCAGCCTACCAGGGTCATCGTTTTCTTTTTTTCTTTTTGTTCCCCCATCACCATTTATACCCCCTATACCAGGGGTGGGCAAACTTTTTGACTCGAGGGCCACAATGGGTTCTTAAACTGGACCGGAGGGCCGGAACAAAAGCATGGATGGAGTGTTTGTGTGAACTAATATAAATTCAAAGTAAACATCATTACATAAAAGGGTACGGTCTTTTTTTTTTTTTTAGTTTTATTCATTTCAAACGGGCCGGATCCGGCCCGTGGGCCATAGTTTGCCCACGGCTGACCTATACCCTTTTCCATCCCTACTCCTCCCCCCTGCAAAACACCATCCTGTTTTCATTCTCTGATTTTGCTTTCCTGCCTTCTCATGGGTTATTTGAACATTTTTAGGGCATTTCATTTCAATTTATCTATTGTGATTTTACCTGTATCTTTTGTATAGTTTTTCATTGGTTGCTCTAGGGATTGTAATACACATTTCTAACCTTTAAAGGACAACTTAGGATCATTAATTCCATTACTGTAGCTGGAATGTAGAAATCTTACCATAATAGATATCCCCTTATCCTCCCCCCATTTATGTTAGAATCATTTTACCTATCAAATCATATACACCGAAAACTCCATAAAATGTTTGATTTCTGCTTTCAACCATCAAATGTACTTTAAAAAGTCAAGAGGGGAATAATTGTATATTATGTTATCCAAATATGTACATTCATGTTGTTCTCTTGTATTTCTGGTGTTTCAGGTTAACTTTTGGTATTGTTTTTGGTTGTTGAAGAATTTACTTTAACCCTTCTTTTGTAGCTGGTCTGCTGGCAATGGACTATCTTAGCTTTTCTTCATATGACAACATCTTTATATCACAGTCTATTTCCAATTTCACTGAATATGGAATTCTGGTTTGGCAGTTTTTATCCTTTTGTAATAACACGGATCCTTTGTCAGGAGCAACACGATATTTTCCTGTTGCTGAAGGCGGAGAGAGGGGTCACAATGCTGCACTAGGATACACCTATCTCTTCCGTTTTTATCTCCCAGGGCTGGGGCAATGCGCTCATCTTTCCACTTTGCTCACCATGAGCCCAGGGGATTGCTGTGCCCCAGTTCTGCTTTTAAAAACTTATTTCTTAAAATAAGTTTTACTTTAAAAGGATCTTAAATGCACAGAAATATAGTTACAATGCAAAGAACTTTCCTCCTGAAACATTTGAGGGGAAGTTGACAACATGATGCCTCATTACCCCCAAAATGTCAGTGAGGAATTCCTACAAGCAAGCACACTCTCCTCCCTGACCACAGTGCTACCCATGGGATCCAGGGCATAAACGTGGAGGCATCCGTCCCTCCTGCTCTATCCTCAGACCTGGTCAAGTGTCACTGGACGGGCCTGCCTCCCCCAGGCTCAGCCAACGATAGACCATGAAGAGCGTGTTGCTCCGAGGATGCTCTGTGGGCTGGGGTGGGGTCATGGCTTTCCAGAATAAGGAGCCCTTTCTCCTCCCAACTGCCCCTATGACAAAAGGATGCACAATCTTGGGTTACATTTGTTCTCCCACCTGGAACAGTTCCTTAGTCTTTCCTTGACTTTTATAAATTTGACACTTTTGAAGGGTCTTTATATTATAGAATTTTCATAAATTTGTATTTGTTTAATGTGTACACTAACATGGTATCCTCGTCAGTGCAGAAACCTAGCCATAGGTCTGTCCTGGTCTGTGCCCATTGTCAGTCCCCGTGAATGCACCTCCCACATCTGCTCAAAGCCTCAGCCCAGGCTCCACTCCCCCGAGATAGGACGCTCTGTTCTCTCAGTGGGTGCCTTGCCAGCAGTCTTGGTCCCTCCCAACATCTGAAATAGTAACAATCAGACCAGTTGAGAGCTAAGGAATAGGAATGTCCCTGTAGCAAGCATGTTCATGCACTGGTTTATCATCCCAGGGTCAAGGCCAGAGGCGTGGGATGAGATAGGAGAGCAGAGGCCTGGGGGCTGCGGGCTGGGTTCCTTGGGCACTTGAACGATGTTAGCCAGAGCTCTATCTTTTCCAGCACACCCATTTCCTTCTAGAAAGGTTCCCTCAAACACCCACAGAAGTGCTTGGCCAGATGCTGGGAAAAAATTCCTATCCTTTCTCAAATGGTGAAATAATGACACTGATGCTTGATTCTGGTTCTGATCGATGGCTAAATGATTGAGGAAGTGGCTTTCGTTTGCACCATTTAAAATTTTTTTTGCTACCTAGATGTACTTTTCAGAGCTCTCAAGAGGATAAAACATGCTGCTAACAGCCAGTAACTCTGCTGTGATCTGCTTAGTTTTGATGGTTCCTTGGGAGTGAATGATCTCAAATGTACAGAAATTGGACATCTATCTGGGCAGGCCTTAGATGTTCTGAGACATGTGACACAGCTTTGAGAGTGGCCAATATCAGCCCCCAGTGCTCTTGAAAGAGCCAGCAACCTAAGGCTAACTGGGGGGAGGCGTAGCAGGTTGAAGTCAGGTTGTGTTTGGGGAAGAGGAGCTCTTCCTGCTGACAGTGGGACACCAAAGGGTGAAGACAACGGGCATTATGGGAGCAACCTGCCCTTTAAAACCACAGGCTTCTTTTTTTTACGATGCTAAATTTCTAGCGCCCCTGATTTTTTTATCGTGGTAAAACATACATAACACAATATTTACCACATGAATCATTTCAAGTGAACAGTTCAGTGGCATTAAGTACATTCATATTATTGTGCAACCCTCACCACTATCCATCTCCAAACGGAACCTCTGCACCCATTAAAAAATAACACCTTAATCATTCTTCCCCCAATCCCTGGCAACTACTATTTTACTTTTCTTTCCTTTTCCCCCCCTTCTTAGCCTACTGCTTTGATTCCTGTCCTGGGAGTTAATGTGTATATTGTTCTCTTTGTCTCAAATGACCTGCTTTGCTGGTGGTAAAATCTTCCACATAATCATATATATATATATATATATATATATATATATATATATATATATATTGATTTCAGAGAGGAAGGGAGAGGGAGAGAGAGATAGAAACACTGATGATGAGAGAGAATCATTGATTGGCTGCCTCCTGCACGCCCCCTACTAGGGATCGAGCCCACAACCTGGGCGTGTGCCAAGACTGGGAATCGAACCATGATTTCCTGGTTCATAGGTCGATGCTCAACTACTGAGCCACGCTGGCTGGGATTTTTTGAAAATAGAAATCACAATGTTTTCTGACAATATTTTTGCCTTATAGCACAAAGGCTAGCACAAGGTCTGGCACATAGTAGGTGCTAATTAAAAAATCTGCAAATATTGTTTGATTTTGTGCATGGTATATTTTTAAACAATATATACCAGTAAGATGTTTAACAAAATGTAACCCTATAATTCACACATGCACATGAACTTGAAAAATAATTATTGATGTTAGGTTTGTTTTCACCCATCCCCTTCCTCTCTCCCGTTTGGCAACCATCAGATTGTTCTCTGTATCTATGGGTCTGTTTCTGTTTTACTTATTCATTTGATTTGTTTTTGAAGTTCCCACATATAAATGAAATCATAGAGTATTTTTTTTTGGTCTGACTTATTTTACTTAGCATAATATCTTATGGAAAATTTTCATTCTTTGGGGGGGATGAATTATACTCCATTGTATTTATGTACCATTTCTTTTTGTGTGTGTGTACCTCTATTGCTTCTTTATCTTGGCTGTTATAAATAATGCTGCAAACATAGGGTACGTGTACCTTTTAGAATAGTGTTTTTGTTTTCTTCAAGGAAATACCCAGAAGTGGTATTACAGGATTGCATGGCAGCTCTATTTTTAATTTTTTTGAGGAACCACCATAGTGTTTCTCATAGTGGCTGCACCAATTTGCAATCCAATCATTAATGCACAAGGGTTCCTTTTTCTCCACGTCTTTGTCAACACTTGCTTTTTATTGATTTTTTTGATGATAGCAATTCTGACAAGTATGAGGTGGGATCTTATTTTTTTTAAATTTGCATTTCCCTGATGATTAGTGATCTGAGCATCTTTCCATATGTCTGTTGGCCTCTGTATGCCCTCTGTGGAGAAATGTCTATTTAGGTCTTCTGGCATTTTTTAAGTTGGATTGCTTGTTTTTTTGGTGTGAAATTGTATAACTTCCTTATATATTTTGGATAATAACCATTTGGATGTACTGTTGGTGAATATCTTCTACCATTCAGTAAATTGTCTTTTTGTTTTGTTTATGGTTTCCTTCAGTGTGTAAACGTTTTAAAGTTTGATGTAGTCTCATTTATTTTGCTTTTGTTACTCTTGACTGAGGAGACATTTCTAAGAAGATATTGCCAAGACCAATGTCAGAGTTTATTGCCCACGTTTTCATTTAGATCTTTTATGGTTTCAGGTTTACAGTTCAGTCTTTAATTCATTTTGAGTTTATTTTGTTTATGGTGTAAATGGTCCAGTTTCATTTTTTTGTGGCATTTATTTATCCAGTTTTCCCAACACCATGATTGAAGAGACTGTCTTTACCCCATTACATATCCTTGCCTCCTTTGTTGTAGATTGACTATGTAAATGAGTTTTTATTTTGGGGCTATTCTATGCTACTCGTCTATATATCTGTATTTTTTTTATGGTTGTACCAATGCTGATTATTGCAGCTTTGTAGTACAGTTTGAAAGCAGGAAGCATGATACCTCCCACTGTACACCACCATTCTAGTTTCTGTGTGTGGATTTGGCTATTCTACATACTTCATACAAGTGGAATTATATAGTATTTGTTCTTTTGTCACTAGCTTATTTCACTTACCATAATATTCTCAAGAGTCTTTTTAAAAGCTGAATAGTATTCTGTTGTATGTATATACAATATTTTGTTGATCCACTTATCTGTCAATGGACATGGGCTGCTTCTGTCTCTTGGTTACAGTGACTAATGCTACTGTGATGTGGGTGTGCACATATCTGCTCAGTCCTGAGCCCCATCCCAGAGCTGTAACTACTGGGGTCCAGCAGGACCTCTAAGGCCTTGACTTAAGCAGCTCTCTGCTTTGTCCATAAGCCACAAGTGGGTCTAATCCTATGGCCCTGCCCCTGGGGACCTGACCTCCACAGGGAAGAGGAGAAATACCTCTGTTGACCCTTACAGGGGCAGTGCTCAACCCTGGACTAGAGGCCAAAAAAGATGAAAGAACCCTTTAAGGCAAAGCCAGGTTGCAAAATTTGATGTTGTTTCAAATGAAACAAAAACTTTCTTCTTTTTATATAAACTTCCTGAATGTCAAGGATTGCAGGAGAACTTCTCAAGAAATAAGGCTACTTCTGCTCAGGCCACAAGGCTTATAGGTGTTAATCAGTTTTGAGCAAGAATTGCAAGGCAAACAAAAGTTTTAATTGTTTTGTTTTGTTTTTAGAAATTGCAATTTGAGGGACAGATTTAGGCAGAAATCCAACTGGGTTTCCAGGGAGAAAGAAAGGGACAGAGTTTATAAAGGCATAAAAAGGGTCACTTGCAAAGTGATTACACAAGTTGCTTTGAAAGAGCCGTGATTGATGCTATCTATGATTGATTGTTAGATTAAAAAAAACTTTCAATAGAGAGCTCAGTGATGCAGAGCCAGTTCCAGGAACTGTATCAGGATGTAGCCTTTTGGTTTAGCCCAATTAAAAGTTCAGTTTCAGACGGAGGAAATGTGTTAGCTCAGCTTGTTGGAGATCTCTGGCTCCATTTTAGATTGCTCTCTTGACAATACCAGCTCCATTTTATAGCTTTTCTTTCATACATGACACAGGTCTTCTCTGGAGGGGCCATGCCCAGGCCTGAGAAGAGGAGAAGGGTGGCCGAGGGAAGCTCTTTTTATCTGTAGATACCCACCAAGAGCACTGCATGGGGGTCACTGTTTTACATGAATATCTTTATCAATAAAATAATAAAATAAAAATAAGAGAATACCTTTTCCAGGACTGCACTTGACCTTCAAAGGCATCAGCTCAGCTCTGCATGTGCCTACCTACTCCTTGATGCATAAATTATTCTACCTGGGGCCCGGCTGGCATGGCTCAGTGGTTGAGCATTGACCTGTAAACCAGGAGGTCACAGTTTGATTCCCGGTCAGGGCACATGCCTGGGTTGAGGGTTCAATCCCCAGTGTGGGACGTGCAGGAGGCAGCCGATCAATGATTCTCTCTCATCATCGATGTTTCTATCTCTCTCTTCCTCTCCTTTCCTCTCTGAAATCAATAAAAATATATCTAAAAAAATAAATTACCCTACCTGGGGACCCAGACTGCCCTCCATGCTGAGGACTTGGACGGCAGACGCCAATCACTGCCCTTGGGAGAAATGCGTGGTGATGGACACTCACCTGGTGTGGACTGTCTCATCCCTAGTCTGCCTTTCTCGGAACAAGACCTGTAAGGGAGAGATGAGAGACTGGGAGGGTACTGGGGGTGTGAATGGAGGAGTGAGAGGTGGTGATTTTCAATGTCTCTGAAGAAAAGGCATTTTCTTTGTTTCAATTTGGGGAACAAAAACTGGAGTTCAGCAAAACTTCCAAAGAAGAAGGGCTGTGGACAATGAGGTTTAGAGATTGGCTGCACAATTTGTAAAAAAATATGATGAAGATATTGAAAACTGCCCCTTGCAAGAAGGCCCAGGAGCGGAAAAGGTTTGAGAATAAAAGCAGCCCCAAAGCATCATGAATCTTCTGAGAATGAAAAATAATATCAAGGAAGGTTTATTGCAAGGAAAACTTACAGTCTTGCTATATGTTTTCTTTACTTCTCACCCAGAATACTTCGTTCCTGATACTTTTGGTCACCAAATGGGTGGAGGTGTTCTCACAACAAGGAATTCTGTAATACCAGCTAGGTATCTTACAATGTAATGTAATTCTAATTCTATCTGGAGGTAGTGCCAGATCCCACAGGTTAAGAGCTCAGTCCCATAAGACTACTCTCCCCTCACTTCAGATGCAAATCACAATAGTAGGTCCCCAGGATACCCACAACTTCTGTTTGATTTGGCTAAAAATCCGAGGTTCCCACAACCACCTCTAATTTGCTAGAGCAGCTCACAGAATCAAGAAACACTTAACTTATGTTTAACAGTTTGTTAAAGGACATGGTGAAGGATACAAATGAACAGCCAGCTGCAGAGATACACGGGGTGAGGTCTGGGGAGGTCCAGAGGGCAGGAGTCCTGTCCACATGCAATCAGGGGGCATCCCCTCTCAGTGCATGGATGTGCCCACCCACCGGGAAGTTCCCAAATCCTATATTTTGGGGATTTTATGGAGGCTTCATCGTGTAGGCATGATTGATGATTAACTCCATTTCCAGCCCCTTTCCGCTCTTTGGAAGATAGGAGGTTGGTGGGGCGAAGAATTCTAACCTACTGATCATGATTTGTTCTTTTTGTCGCCCAATCCTCATCCAAGAGCCCATCCAGAGTCACCTTAATAGAACAAAAAATGCTCTTAGTGTTCTTATCACTTCAAAATTTATAAGAAACTCAAGAGCTCTGTGCCAAGAATCAGGGGGCGGATATATATGTTTTCTATTATCTCACAGAGGAACTATACTATGAGAGGAGGCTTACGAAAGTCTTCAGGAACTCTCCTGGGGTAAAATGAGGGACCTGACCCCATTCCCAAAGGACTCAGAGACACGTCTGGGGTAGATGAGGGTCTTAGCCTCTCTCCCGCCTGGTTCCATAGCTCCCATCTTGGAGGGGGAAGGCAGACAGAGCTCTCCCTGTAGAGCAGTGAGCTGAACCTCGTGCTCCCAGCCTGACTGGCTGACAGACACACTCTGACAACACCCTACCTTTCTGCTTGGATGGAGCCCTCTCTTGGGGTCACAATGTAGAAGTTTCCTAAGACCTCAGGTTCAGGTAGATGCTGTTCTCCCCGTGATCCTCACTCTTTATTTGCTCCTGTTCTTCCGGAACTTAGACCATCTAGTGAGTCTGGTCATCCCACCTCCCCCTCTAGCGTCCTGGGCTGCAAGGACATGCCTCATCAGTCCAAGCCCTTGTTCATTATCCTATGAGATGACATCTGATCCATGGAACTCGAACCTTGGGGATGGGCCTCACTCAGGGTGACACTGTCAGTGGGGCTGGTCTTCCCCTCCTACCCCAGCTTTGGGGATAGCCTCCCCTTGGGGTGGGTTTGCAGCTTTTGCTGAGTGGGTGCATGTCCACCTGGACCATCCCATGGGCATTGTGCTGGCTCCCTAGAACTCACGGGGAAGGGGCCATTCATCATGTGCCCTGGGAGACCCTGAGAGCCAGGTGCTGGCCCCAGCAGGCATCCTCTTAGGAGTCTCTGGGCTCAGGTGGACAGACTCAGGTAACCACTGCCTATCATCCTGTTTGACCCTTGAGCTTCCTAAGTCCACCTCAGGCCACTGTTGTTTTTTTTCTTTCCTTTGTAGTTTTAAATGCGTCTTGAGCTCCTATTAAGTTCTTCATGGTAAGTGCTCTCATGTGCTACATGGCTCTGATTTTGTCCTGCAATTACATTTTTCAGGTGAACTGCACTTTCATTGTGGATGCCCGACCTTGGATTTCCCAGTTCACCCTCCTGGACAGCACCTGCCTGCAGACATAGGTGGGGAAGGGGCGCCTGCTTCTCACAGCAGAGGATTCCTTTCCTCTGGAGAGTGACAGTGGGTCTGTCTGTGAAGCACAGGGGGATTAAAGGCATCTCAGAGCACTTCCTGGGTCCCTGTCAGTTTTGCATTCTCCTGTTGTTTATTTCCCAGAGAAAGCTCTGCTAGTGACATGTGGTAGAGAATTTATCACTATTGTTCTTACCTTGGCTGCAGGTGCAGCGTGTTGAGTAAATCCAACTCCCCAGTTCATGTGTGGCTGTCCTTACTGGTTCTTGTAGAGCCCCACTGGTTTGTTTGTATATCCATCCATCCATCCATCCATCCATCCATCCATCCATCCATCCATCCTGTTGTCCATGTGTCCACTTATTTATCCATCCATCTATGTGTTTACTCATTTATTTTCCAATCTCTCCATGTCCTCATGTGTCCCCTCTGCTTCCATATCTGTGACCATGATCACAGTGGGTGGCCCTTTGGGGTGTAAACCCATCCCAGTATAATAGAAGTCCCTCTCTGCCCTGCCACGCCTGGGCAGGCCTCATAGCGAGTGGGTCAGCAGGTGCCAGAGGTGGTGTAGGAGACTGTGCACTGACCTCTCCCTGACCCTTCCGATGTTCCCTGAGATTGTTTGCTGCAGCCAAGGTCAGAGGTTGACCTGGCTTTTATATCAAGTCCTTAGGGGCCATCGGTATTCCTAAGAGCTCCTGTGACTCTGTCATCCCCACGCTGTACTGCTGTGAGGGCAAGCTAGCGGGACTTCAGACCCCTACCCAGGCCCTATCAGGCCTGGCCTGGGGCAGGAGGAGGCGGCCCTGGAAATGTGCAGGGAACAGGTCATGTGGCATGAATGTCCTTGGGTTCAAGGCTTACGTGACCAAGGGTTGGACAATGTTCTGCCTTCCGTTTGGTGATGACAAAGAAGGGAGCAGAGAGGAGGAGCCGGTCAAGGCACAGGTCAGCCGCGTGGATTCTGGGGGCAGGGCTGTGTGGGATGGGGAGCTATGGAGGCGGCGCCAAAGCAGCTGCCACTCAACACTGGCGCGCTGCTGGCCCCCAGGGCTGACACCAGGCAGCATGCTCCTGAAGGTGCCTCTGCTCCTGGGGCTCATTGCACTGGGGCCTCCTGTCTGCAGTGCCAAGTTTGTGGACGAGAGTAAGAACACGCAATTATTTGCCATCGGTGTGGAGTTTGCCATGTTTCAGTTCAACCAAGCCCAGGAGGATGAGTATGCTTACAAGCTGCTGTGGGTGGGGAGAAGCCAGCGCAAGGTAAGCGGTGCTTCAACGCCCTCCCCCACACCACCACCCCAGGCTTCATGTTGGCCCTGAAACAGACCTGGGAGAGGTGACTCCTTGGTCTGCAAAGGAGGAAAGGAAGATTTTTTGTTTTTGGTAAATATTTTTAGAAATGCAAGGTATCATTACAAGTGCTTCAAGTTTCTGTTTTGGTTCCTTAACGAGTGAAGCCCCTGGAAATCAGGGTAGAGAAGGAAAGGAAACAGCAGGAAGGAGAGCAGTCAGCGGCCGGCAGTGTGGGGGAGAGAAAAGCAACCTCTCAGGTGAGGCAGCTGAGAGAAGCAGGGCAGCAGAGATTGACAGGTGAGAAGACAAAGAGAAGCGGCTGCTGGAAACAAAAGCCCCAGAAGGAAAGGCGGCACAGAGGCACCTGGCTGCAGCCTGGGCCAGGCTCCTGGGAGCCCCGCTGTGCTGATCTGAAGGCAGGGGCTGCGATGTTTCCTGCTTGAATCGAAGCCGGCAGGCCTTGACCTGGCAGCCACTGTGGGTCCAGGCCTGGTGGGAGGCAGCAGAGAGGACAGACGGAGACATGTTCTCATGGGACTGTTATGCCGGTGATGAGAGGCAATCAGGCCTCAGGTTCATGAGTGAAACAGGTTGGGACAAGAATGTCAGTGTAGGGACTCAGGGCCCTGGCAGGCAAGGTATGTGGGGGCGGTCAGAGAGGGCCTTTCTTTGATGGGCACTCCTGGAAGGACCAAGTCACATGGTGGAGGTTTGGGGACAAGAAGGGCAGGCAGCCACCAAGAGGCCCCTGGACCAGGACAAGCCCCGGGAGTCCTGGCAACAACCAAATAGTCTGAACCTGTGTCACAGAGGAGGGTTCTAGGGGAGGTGAGGCTGGGGCATGCTCAGAGCCACAGGTGAGGAGTTAGGATTTTATTCTCAGAGTAATGAGGACCCATGGGGGGAAGTAATTCAGATGCTTTAGCGACATCTCTCTGGATGCTGTGGGCACAGTGGGGTCCACAGCCCATGGGCAAGATGAGACCAAGAGGCAGGGACGGTTTCCTGGTCACCAGGAGATAGAAGAAGTGCTGGCGTCTGGGTCTGCTTCAAGGTGGATGTGGGGTGCACTGAGGTGGGATGTGAGAAAAACAATGGGGTCAAGGGCAGACCCAAGGTGGAAAAATCTAGGTAGAAATATGACATTTAGTATCCCTGAACCAGCTACGGAAGGTCAAGAAGGCAGTGGGTTAGCCTGGCCGGCGTGGATCAGTGGTTGAGCATCGACCTATAAATCAGGTGATCATGGTTTGATTTCCCATCAGGGCACGTGCCCAGGTTGCTGGCTTGACCTCTAGGGGTTGTGCAGGAAGTGGGTGATAAATAATTCTCTCTCATCATTGATGTTTCTATCTCTCTCTCCATTTCCCTTCCTCTCTGAAAAAAAAAATTATATATATATATATATATATATATATATATATATATATATATATATATATATATATATATATATATATATATATGGCAGTGGGTTATGAGCTTTAAGGGTAGAAAGAGATTGGGCCTGAAATAAATGTAGGTGTCATTAGCATCTGTTTATGCAAACCTTCCTACTGATGTTTATTCCTACCACTTCCTGTCTACATTGACTTGAATGAAGAATGTTGTTCTCAAGTCGTTCTGTCCATGCCCAGATTCTGGTTCCCCGTGAACAGCCCTGAGCCAGGCACCCTGTCACAGGATCCCGCCACAGACCACACTCTGGAAGAGATGGACAGGAGGGTGGACCTCACCTGCACAGGGACACCGGCTCCCCTCAGTCTTTCCCATTTCCTGATGTCTGCCTCTTTCTTGTGCTGCATCCGGGTAGGCCACACAGGCCCCTGGGACACCAACACGACTGCCCCTGCACCAGACCCTGAACCCTGTCCTAACTCAGGGTCTGATGACTATTCAGAGGGCCTGGGCATGCAAGAATATCTGTGTGTCTGAGTGTGTTGTTGGTGTGTGTCCAGGCACGAGTGGGTGTCATGTGTCAGCTGCAGGAATTCCTGAGGCCCAATGAATCAACTTTCTAAACAATTCTAGGTCAGTCCAGTGAGAGAGGTATGTTCCTGCCTGCACTGGTTTTTGGCTAGATTTCTCTTTGAGTTTGAATTCTTCCCTAGTTTTCAGAGACTATATCTAAAGAAAGGAGATCATAACTTTTTTCTTATAATTTGAGAGAGAGAGAGAGAGAGAGAGAGAGAAAGAGAGGGAGAAATTGCTGTGAGAGAGAGATATTAATGAGTTGCCTCCCATATGTGTCTCTACCGGGAATCCAACCTGCAACCTAGGAAGGTGCCCTGACTGGGAATCAAACCCATAACCTTCCAGTGCACGGGACGATGCTCCAACCAACCGAGCCACCCCAACCAGAGGAGGAAATCACAACTTCCAATAACTTCTTGTAGAAGCCTAAAAAACATGCAAGCAGCACCTGATTCATAAATATCACCTCAATGTATGTCTGCAAGATGAGCCCTTTTGTGCAGCCAGCTCCCACGGGGAGAGACAGAGTTTCCCCGCCCCCAGGGCCTCCAAAAGGAATAGTGCAGCTCTGATGTCCAGTCAGAGGACAGGCAGGCTCATTGTCCTACTCTCCATAGCAGCACTCATTCCGTGTGTTCTGGTGTCCGGCTGTGCCCGGCATAGAACTGAGAGACGGGTCTTGTGTCAGGTGTGGCTGCAGCGTGTGTAGGCTGCTTGCTGTGGAGGTTTCCATCCTGTGTACATGTCCCCCTGTGTTCATGGCATGTTGATGCGGTTGCCTGGTATCGGCCATCAGGAGGAGTGTGGCAGGGGAGATGCTAGTGCATGCTTTGTGTGCACACATGAACATCTTTTTGTAATGGAAATGGAGACTATCAAGGAGCAAGTGAAATAATAAATAAATTAAAAAATAAGAAAAGTAAGGAAAAGTGCACCAATGTATATCATTATTGATATGCATGCAGCTGCACATTCATATCTTTCCCCTGCTTTTCTATTTGGTTGTCTGTGTTTTACTCCTTAGTTCACAGTAAATATTTATAGCAGTTTCTACAATTTCTTTTTGACAGCTATTTTCTTGGAATTATTTAATGGACTTGAATATGGGCCGCACGGTTTGTAAGAAACATGATGAAGACATTGACAACTGCCCCTTGCAAGAAGGCCCAGGCATGAAAGAGGTTTGAGACTAAAACAACCCAAAGCATCATGAACCTTCTGGAAATAAATACTCCTGGGGTAGATGAGTCTCAGCCCTTCTCCCACCCAGTCTCAGAGACACCTCTCACCAGGTCCCAGCACTCCCCCCTGGAGGGGGAAGGAGGTCATTCTAAGCAGACAGAGCTACTCTCAGCAGAGCAGTGAGCTGAATCCTGTGTTCCCAGCCTGACTGGCTAACCAGAGACACTCTGACGACACACACTCTACCTTCCTCCCTGAATGGAGCCCTCTCCCTGGGTCCCAGTCTCCAAGTTTTTGAGACCTCAAGGTCCAGGCAGATGCTGTTCTCCCCAGGGTCCTCACTCTTTCTTCACTCCTGTTCTTCTGGAACTTAGACCATCTAGTTAGTCTGGTCATCCCATTTCTCCCTCTAGCCTCCTGGGCTGCAAGGACATGCCTCATCAGTCCAAGCCTTTGTTCCTATATCCTATAAGATGACATCTGATCCATGGAACTCAGACCTTGGGGATGGGCCTCACTCAGGGTGACACTGTCAGTGGGGCTGGTCTTCCCCTCCTACCCCAGCTTTGGGGAAAGTCTCCCCTTGGGGTGGGTTTGCAGCTTCTATTGAGTGGGTGCATGTCCACCTGCACCATCCCCTGGGCATTGTGCTGGCTTCCAAGAACTCACGGGGAAGGGGCCATTCATCATGTGCACTGGGAGAGCCTCAGAGCCAGGTGCTGGCCCCAGCAGGCATCTTCTTAGGAGTCTCTGGGCTCGGGTGGACAGACTCAGGTAACCACTGCCTCTCATCCTGGTAAAGCCTTGAGCTTCCTAAGTCTATTCAGCCCACTGTTGTTTTTTCTTTCCTCCTGTAGTTTTAAGTGCATCTTGAGCTCCTATCAAGTTCTTCATGGCAAGTGCTCTCATGTGCTACATGGCTCTGATTTTGTCCTGCAATTCCATTTTTCAGGTGAACTGCACTTTCATTGTGGATGCCCGACCGTGGATTTCCCAGTTCACCCTCCTGGACAACAGCTGCCTGCAGACATAGGCGGGGAAGGGGCGCCTGCTTCTCACAGCAGAGGATTCCTTTCCTCTGGAGAGTGACAGTGGGTCTGTCTGTGAAGCACAGGGGGATTAAAGGCATCTCAGAGCACTTCCTGGGTCCCTGTTAGTTTTGCATTCTCCTGTTGTTTATTTTCCAGAGAAAGCTCTGCTAGCGGCGGAGAATTTATCATTATTGTTCTTACCTTGGCTGCAGGTGCAGCGTGTTGAGTAAATCCAACTCCCCAGTTCATGTGTGGCTGTCCTTACTGGTTCTTGTAGAGCCCCACTGGTTTGTTTGTATATCCATCCATCCATCCATCCATCCATCCATCCATCCATCCATCCATCCATTTTTCCTTTTGTTCATTTATTCATCCATCCATCTATTTGTTAATTGATTTATTCCCCAATCTCTTTGTGCTCCTCTTTCATTCCACTGATAGGAATGCAGATAATTTTTCCCCCTCTGGACCCAGGTGACAGTATAGTGGCCTTTTTATAGTGCGTTATGCCCAGACATAGGGATGGAAGGTGGGCGACTGAAGCTGATTGAAGGCTCTGTCCTCCATGTACATTCATCAGAGCATCTGCACAAAGAGCTGAATTGTCGACAAGAACATCCTCTGATGCTCCCTGAGAAGGCTTATAATGTAGCAGCTGTAGTCACTATATTGCCACATGCTCCCTGAGCCTCTGTTTCTCCATCTTGGCTTAGTGTGATGTTAATGGCTATCAACACTACTCGCTTCCCCTGGGACAGGCACTGTGGCCACTGACACCCACTCTGATGAGCACCTCTCTGTCCCTGGGTCCTAGGGAGGAGCAGACTGGAGAGACAGATGGAAGGCATGGGAGGGCGCAGAGCATGAATGGGGACAGAGACACAGTGGCAATGCCTTCTGTCGAGATATTTCAGAGCGAAGGGTTGATGGGACTTCCTTCATCCCACCTGGGTCTCTGGGAACTCTGGTTTAATTGGTCCATAGTCGAAAGGCTGGCTCTTTCCTGGCCATCCCATTGCCATGAACTGGTTGTAAGGCTGACAGTGTAGGATTTTCCTGAACAGTTGAAGACAGCACGAAGACAGTGGCCTGGGCCAGCTTGGGAGTTTTTGACCAATCTGTGTATAGAGTTTGAAACATCCACCCACAGTTCTGTAGGGGCAACTATAAAGTTGCAAGAGCATGTGTGTAGTCAGCAAAGCCAGCCTATTGCCCACTCTTGCCTATGATAGCACTCGGGTTCCTAGTGGTTGAGACATTGTTCATGGTTGAGGACAGCCAGACCCTGCCTGAATACTAGTTGGCATTCCTCATGGGTGGCATCACCTTCACCCCTGACTGCTGTTTTACATCAGAAAGGCCTGGTGTCCTGTTCCTTTTGACTGTACTTCAGTTGTTTCCTACCTTGATTTGTGTGAAAACCTCATTGGTTTTATTATACAAATTTCCTAGAGACTAGGCCACACCCCCATCTCTACGATAGAAGAATTTCTGTGACCTGACATCAGAAATATATAAAGCCCCCAGGTGATTGGCACTTGTGGCCAAGGTCGTGTAACGGTTCTCTAAGGAACTTCGATATTTAGAAATTGTGTAAATCACAGTTAGTGAATATTGTTTGTGGCCTCGGTCTTTCCTCCGATTCCCACTCTCACCGAATTACAGGTCTGTGGTAGGGTTGGTACATTTTGTGCCTGACACCACGGTCCTTGACCCCACACTAGTAGCTTTGAATGATGCGCCACTCTCTATCCTGTGTTGCTGTGTCCTGGAGAGACCTCTCCAGATTCAGTGCAGCCACTATTTGTCCCAGATCAGGAGGGAGTAAAAATGCACTTAAAGTCACAATACGAGCACACAATTTGAAAATGGACACATTTTAGAAATTCTTGATTTCCACAAAACCCAGATTGTTTTATGGAATTACCAGATTGTTTTATGGAATATATTTGCTGAGGACCCCCTTCCCTCCTGAAAATGGGGCTTAACCCAAAACGCAGCACTGGGGTCTTTGGGGAAAAATTCAAGGCAGAGGGAAGAAGGTGGAGGAGAAGTAGGAAAACCGTGCTCCCTACACATTGGATATAGTACATTTTGAGTGATGAGATTATCTCTGTGAATCTCCACCATCAGCCCCCTTTATCCATTTCTATATCAGGAAACTAGAAACTTGTCTTGTGGTTTTCTGAATTGAGCTCAAGGCCAACTGAATCCAGCACTCTTATCACCAATTTCCCTCTTGACTCTTTGGTTTCCAAACATGAAGATTCATTGTTATTAGCACAGAAACAAAGGCTTAGAAACACTTGTAACTAACCACTTCTTATTTCCTTTCTGTGAGGCCCTCCAAATATTATTTTCAGAACAACATCACCTGCCCCAGAAACCACTGTTGTTTATCTGCTCTCCTGTCCTCTCTTATGAGGTCACATTATCAGCCTAGGAATACCATCAGTGGATCAAAACCAACAAATCAATGTCTCAAATCATTGCATTTGTCAGGATGAGCCCCTCACCCCGTCGCCAACTGCCCCAAACTTTTGGGCCTCATAGCATCTGCCTCAATCTATCCCCAGCAGAACAAAGATAAATAATAGAAACAAACCTGAAAAGCTATCTAGCCAACGTGGTTATCAGATATGGACTTTAACATACTAGGATGAATTGGTTCAAGGAATTCAAAGATGAATAATTTTGGCAAAGAAGTTGGAGTTATCAAAAAAGAATAAAAGGAAAGTCCTAGGACTGGAAAATACAATAACTGAAATGAATAATGAGACAGGCAGGTTAACCTCAGATTAGAAACAGCTGAAAGGAGAATTAGACAACAGGAGGCAGGACAAAGGAGAGACTGCAGGATGAAAAGTATGAGAAGGTCAATGTGAGATCTGCCTCATAGTGAAAGGAAGAGACAATGGGGCCGAATCAATATTTGGAAATGCAAAGCCCGAGTTATACAGAGCTGACCAAAGACATCAAACCATTTTTTTTAAAGCAGTATTACAAACTCCATGCAGGATAAGAGAAGAAATCCATAGCTGAGCATGAAAAAGTTAAAAATCAAATTTAAGGAGAAAAGTCTTAAAATCAGCCAGAGGTATTTTATCTTCAAATAAGCAAACATCAGGCTTTCTGCTGCCCTCAGATAGGAACCAATGAAAGTCAAAAGACATTGTCATGCATCTTCTAAGTGATTCCTTAGCCAGCAAAAATATCTCTCAAAAGTGCATATAGAACTAAGTAATTTTAAACAAACAATGTGGATGTAATTATTGCCAGTAGAATTGTTCTAAAATAAATACTAAAGGGAGTTTTCTGGGCAGAAGGAAAAGATGAAATAATAGTATAGTAGGAAGAAAGACACAACATTCAAAAGAATAAATATGTGGATGAATCTAGATGATATACAGACTATAAATATAATATTTTATTGAAGATTGTAAAATGCATATAGAATTAGTGTACATGAACATCATGGCACAAAGCTGGGAGAAGAGTAAATGTAGCTAGAATGATATAAGTGAACTTAATGCTCCAGTTAAAAGACAAATTTAGTTTATTGTTGGAAAAACAAAAGAAAACAAAGCGCCCAGCTGGTGTGGCTCAGTGGTTGAATATCAATCTATGAGCCAGGAGATCATGGTTCGATTCCTGCTCAGGGCACTTGCCTGGGTTGCGGGCTCAATCCCCAGTAGGGGATGTCCAGGAGGCAATTGATCATTGATTCTCTCTCCTTCTCCCTTCCTTTCTGAAATCAATAAAAAATGTCAAAAAAAGAAAACAAAGCAAAAAGGAAACATCATAAATATATGAAAACAGATTTTTGAAAAATAAGGAAGGACTAAAATATACTGTGCCAACGGCTATGGTGTAACAGTACTAATCGCCTATAAAATTAACTGTAAGACAACAAGCACCACCTGAAATCAAGGGGGCTATTATGCTGATGAAAATGTTCACCTGTTTCAAAATACTTACAGCAAAAACAGAAAGAACAGAAAGAAGAAATAATCAAATATATAATCATAGTGAACGTAGAAAACACAACTTCCAGAAACTGGTAAAACTGACTGGACACAAGGCATCAGTCAGGGTCTCAAATTCTGATACAGAAGATCTGAATGACACAATATCAGATTGTCCGAACATCACTGAAACATTGAACATGAGTTCATGGTCTTGCCAGGTGTACATGAAACATTTTCAGACTTGATCAATGGGGTGTCACGAAGTAATTCTCAGCGAAATTCACAGACCTGATACCATGCAGACTCTTCTAAAACCACAGTGAAATTAGGGTAGAAATCAAGAAGAAATCATTCATTGGAGACTCTTCAAGCTGATCTCCATGCCACACTGGGCAGGCAAGGACTCACAGCCCTCCCCTCCTGTGCAGGAGGTACTTGACAGATACACTGCTTACAGGGGACCTCCTCATGGGGGAGGGGCACTTGAAGGCACTTTTCTCCTCTATGACTCAGTTCTCAGTACTTTCCCACTCCTAGGCCTTACCCCTTGCCATCCCAAGGGTGCCAGAGCCCTCTCTGGTTTGTCTGCTTCCCATTTATTCATTTATTGATTCATTCTCTTTTTCTCTTACACCTACTCCGGTGTTCCCTGTCCATTTCCTTCTTAGATAACCAACCTTATGACTTATATGGGTATCTTTATGCTGGTATTCTTGAAGAATTGGTAGTATTGTTCTGTGTTCATAATGTTTATGTAATTGTGTCGTTATGTACCTTGAATTTACTTTTTATGGTTAATGCTCACTGAGCATATTTTTCCATAGATTTTTTTTTAGAGAGGGTGAAAGGGAGAGAGGGGGAGAGAAAAGAGAGACAGACAGAGGGAGGGAGAGAGGGAGGGAGGGAGGGAGGAAGGGAGGGAGGGAGAGAGAGAAACATCAAGGTGAGAGAGACATATTGATTGGTTGTCTCCTGCACGCACACCAATGGGGGCCAGGGATCGATTCTGCAACCTAGATATGTTCCCTTGACCAGGAATCAAACCTGTGACCCTTCAGTGCGTAGGCTGATGCTCTAACCACTGATCCATACCAGCCAAGGCCCTTGAATTTACTTTTTCCTGTTAGCATTGTCTTTTAAAATATCTGTTCTTGTTTCTCTGTATACATCTAGTCTAGTTCCTCACTTTTACATAGTATGATAGGAATGCCCACTTATTTTACCTACCCTTTCTTCCATTCCTAAACTGCTTCTGATTCCTTGCTGCCAAATTTGCTGCAGTGAACTTTTACCTTTATGTCCCTCTTGTACCTAAAAAATTCTTTCAACTGGTACTTGAGGATGGACTTGCTGCATTTCAGGGGTTGCAAGCCCTCAATTTGTCCTCCAGAATAGAGGCAGCAGTTCTCATCCCCACCAACTTCGCAGGAGGCCTCCTATGCCCTCATGGCCAGTCTCATCTCGTTTATTTATTTATATTTTTATTGATTTCAGAGAGGAAAGGAGAGGGAGAGAGAGATAAAAACATCAATGATGAGAGAGAACCATTGATTGGCTGTCTCCTGCACACCCCACACCCCAGAACCCAGGCATGTGCCCTGACCAGGAATTGAACTGTGACATCCTGGTTCATAGGTCGACACTCAACCACTAAGCCATGCCAGCCAGGCACTTTGAATATTTTTTGCCAGTTCCTTCTGACCTGCAAAATTTCTGTTAAAAAATTAGCTGATCGTTGAATGGGCTCTCCCTTGTAAGTAACTAACTCCTTTTTTCTTGCTGCTTTTAAGATTTTCTCTTTGTCTTTAACCTTTTGCATTTTAATTATGATGTGTCTTGGTGTAAGTCTCTTTGGGTTCATCTTGTTTGGGGCTCTCTGTGCTTCCTGCACTTGTATGTCTATTTCGTTCACCAGGTTAGGGAAATTTTCCATCATTATCTTTTTTACATAGGTTTTCAATTTCTTGCTGTCGCTCTTCTCTTTCTGGTACCCCCATGATGCAAGTGTTGGTTGGTACATTTGAGGTTGTCTCAGAGACTCCTTATGCTATCCTTATTTTTTTTGGATTTTTTTTTCTTTTTGCTGTTCTAATTGGGTGGTCTTTGCTTCCTTATACTCAAAATTGCTGATTTGAGTCTTGGATTCTACTCTACTGTTGATTCCCTGTAAATTAATCTTCATTTCAGTTAATGTATCTTTCATTTATGACTGGTCTTTTTTTATGCTGTTGAGTTTCTAAGTTCATTCAACATTCTTATAACCATTGTTTTGAACTCTGTATCTGGTAGCTTGCTTCCCTCTGTATCGCTTAGTTCTTTTTCTGGAGATTTTTCCTATTCTTTCATTTGGGACCTATTTCTTTGTCTCCTTATTTTGGTTGCTTCCCTGTTTTGTTTCTATGCATTAGGTAGAGCTACTATGTATCCCAGACTTAGTAGAGTAGGTGTCCTGTAGGATCCAGTGTCATAGCCTCTCTGATCACCCAAACTGGGCACTTGAAGTTCACCCCAGGTGTGAGCTGTGTTCACCCTCCTCTTGTAGTTGAGCCTTGATAGTTCTTGGCTGATCAATGGGAGAGATTTACTCCCAGGCTGATCAGCTATAAGGACTGCCTATGACCACTGATCTCCCCACACTGTCCAGGACCAGCTGTGCAAGAGCCCACACCAAAGAGCAGGACTTACTTCATCAGAGTTCTGTTGCCTGCTGAGCCTGCCTCTGGAGTGTATCACTTGTGGAGGTGGTTGGGTGGTGGTGCTTAATGTGGTCTAAAGCTTTCCACTGCATGTACTGCTCTGGGGCCTTCTGAGGGGTGCAGGCCAAGGTCAGGTGAAGGCACCCTGGGACCAATGCTCACCTATCTACCTTTCTAGTAATTTGCTGGACACCGATTTGGGATTTTCACAGAGAAGCAGAATTTCTAAGAGCCCAGGGGGTGCATGATCCCCACAAGGTGGGCTGTGTTACCTGCTCTCTGGCAGAACAGTGGAGAGAGGTACCATTGGGCCAGAGGGAGTCCAGAGGCCAGGCATTTAGGAAGCTAGGGTCATGGCACATGTGAGCAGGAAACCTTTGAGGGACCCTCACTCCAAGGGCAGAAGCAGGAAGGGTTTGCCTGGACTGAAGGTCAGTGGCAGCAGGCTGGAGATGCCCTCCCTGAGGCAGGGTCACAAGTGCTAGATTACATCACAAAGTGGGACCTCTCTGCAGGGCATGGACTCAACAGATGAAGAGAAACCAGAGATTAGGAGGCCACAGGCCAGGGTATAGCTGCAAGCTGAGAGTGCTGGAGACCCAGGAGAACCACCAGCTGGCACCTGGGGCAGAATCTGACTCCACAAGGAGGAAGGAGCAGCTGGCAGTGGGGTAGGTTTGAAGGCCCACTGAGTGCTGGAGCCAGGAACCCAGTCACATCTTATAGGCCTGAGACACATAAGCAAGAGTGTGTGGTGAGGCTTACAAGGTAGATGTTGGTACCTCTGGGCCAAGTGCTGTCCCTGGGACTGCAGACCACACCCAGGATAAGGAGGGCAGATGCCTGGAGCAGAGACTCCTCATAGCTTCTCTAGGGGGGGTTTCCTTTGAGGACAGGGGTAGCCCTACAGGTGACCCTGTCTTGAATCTAGCTGGGCTGATGTTGTTGTGGTAAGATCTTTGAACCTATAGCAGTAGTAGCAGCGGTCACCCCATCTCATCTGCAGCTCCATCCCTGAGAGGACAAAGACGCTCACCTGTGCCCCTGGATGGAGAGACCATGACAAGACTCTGGGGGTCCTGCCTGTTCCTGCTTACCCTTGTGGTGGCTCATGTGGCCAGCACAGACCCAGACAAGAATAAGGTCAAGGTGGTAAGGGAATTAAAAGTTATCGATGCCTCTAATTACAACGTGAAGCAGTGTCTGTGGTTTGCCATGCAAGAGTACAACAAAGAGAGTGAGGATAAGTACATCTTCCACGTGGTCAAGATAGTGCAAGTCCAGCTGCAGGTAAAGGCGTTCTCTCTCAATATGCATATTTGCTTCTGGTGTAAAGACTGAAGCCAGTGTGTAAAATTTGGCATCTGAGAAAAACATTAATATATGAGAATCCTAAATATGTAAGTGCTCAAGCACATATACACTTGCACATTACTATAACATCAGTGCATTTCCTATATGTGCTTGGACTGTCGTTTTAAGTACTTTACATATATTAACACATTTAAATCCAACACTAAAAATCAAATGTTCATTATTTGTATCTGCTAAGGTTATTGGGAGACAAATTGAGTACTATGAGTATTTTGCAACAATGCTGCCATGGGCCACATTTCAATCTACCCACATAATGTGGAATGTGGAGTTGAAAAGAAACACATGGCACACTATCTATTATGTAGGCTAATAAGGTGCCTCCTCCTCCATTATTTAATACCTTTAATCCAACATTTTCATGGAAGTGGAGACTATGATTTTCTGTTTATAGAAATGTATCCATCCTCACAGAACCATGAATTGCCCAAACTGAGGAAGTGTTACTGACTTGGATTCTAGTGTGTGGGGTGTTCCCTGGAGTTTCCAGCATGTGGCCTTGGCTGCCATGTCTGATAAAAGGCTCTGTGTTGGAATTCAGCCTCAATGGTTGGATGGTGGGATGGCGGTGTGGCTTATAATTGCACCATGCAACTTATGAGAAGGAATTTAAAATGGAAGGTCATTGTTAGCAGAGCTTATTTCAGTCTCTACACTCCCCAGATTGTCTCTTAGCAGGAGCTGGGCCACTTAACATGTTGATCCTTATAACTCCATCTCTTAGGAATATGAGAGCCAGGAGCACCATATTTGCAAACATTATGCTGCTGGTGCAGCATGCTTTACTGATTGGACACATGCCACAATCCATCAGAAGGTACACTCTTGTGACATTTACATATATAAAAGGCTAATATGCTAAGTGTCCAACCATCCAACCGGTCACTATGATGCACATTGCAGGAGCTGCTGTGATGCACACTGGCCATTTACAGAGAAATGGCACCATGGACCTGGCGCTGACAAAGCAACACTCAGCTTCCCCCAAGTGGGACATAGGCCCCCACCACCACCCCAGAGTGACACCCCACCAAATCCCAGCAGATGCTGCTGAGACCCCATGGTGCAAAATGTGGCCTACAGCCCAGCCCAGCCTAGAAACGATGGCTATGGGCACCAGGCAATGAGGTCATATAGCAACGTCCAGCTTCCTCTTCCTAGCGACTAGACTCCTTGGAGTTTCTTCAGCCCAGAAACACTACTTGCTTTATAGCCAGGTGGAAACATTTTACACTTTAACCAAATATCTTTGAATCGTTTTCATGTGTCTCATCTCACTTGATCCTCACAGAAGTTCTGGAATAGGTAGATAGGAGACTTGATGGAATCCTATTTTCTTTTCATTAGCTGGAAAATGGAGATTTAGGAAGCTTAGAAACTTGACCCGACTGAAAAGAAGTAAAAAATGGTGGACCTTGAAAATGACTTCAGGTTTTCTCACTGCACAGAATATAGTCAAACACTGCTGCAGTTAAATATTTTACCCTTCGTTTTCCCTACAATAATAATCTGCTTTGTGTTGATATTTACTGCTGTGTTGCTGACAATTAAAGAGAAGTTGGGGTGCTTCACTGGGCTGGAAAAAGTTTAGCTAAATCAGAAAACAGGTCTAATTAAGCAAGTTTATCTATATATATAAAGCTCTCACTGGCACCAATCACACACATGTGTTTCAATCTGTCATTGTCAATTGTGAATTTGGTTGACACTTCTATTATATTTTTTTCTAATTAATTTCCTTTCAATGTGCACGAATCCATGCACCAGGACACTAGTTTTGAGATAAAGGAATAGCTCCTAGGTCTTGTAACTTTCTTAGTCTCCCTCACAGTTTTTTCCTTTGGCACCCCAGGAACATACACATTTAGCAAGTTTCTTCAAAGCCACTTCTATGCTAGCCATTGTAGGTGGGGCTGTGAGATGGACAGAAATGATCACAGCCCTTGGGGAGCCATCAGTCCAATTAGAAAGAAAAATGCTCAACCATGAATGAGAAGCCACAATGTTTGTTCCAGAGACATGGAACATAGACAAGATCTGGTTATCAGGGGAAGACTTCTTCTGACAGCATTTCTCACCTGAGGAGCTTGTAAATGTCCTACTGCATCCTCATCAATTAAATGAGAGTCTTTAGGGGGGACCTCAGCCTCAGTAGGTGTTAAAACCCTCCAAGAGGTGACCCCTATATGCAGACAAGGCTGAGTGCCACTTCTCTAGGTCAGCCCAAGGTCAGACTAGGAGTGAAATAAGGTGAAGAAGGTGGGTAGGGAGTGTTTCAGTTTGGGTTTCCCAGAAGCAGACTCTTGTGCTAGAATTCAAGTGCAGATATTTGGAAGGTCATCCCAGGAAGCACCAGGAGGCCAGAAGGGGGAGTGTGAGGGGTCAGGGGGCACCCATGTGGGGTAAATTACTGAGCAGGTTACCACCTTGGGCAGCTGGGCTCAGTCTACCTGGGGAATCAGGGAGAGGGCATAGAGCCTGATTAGAAATGGGCCCACCCTGTCGGTGAGGAGTTGGGCTACTTATCCACCAACTCTTACCCGGCATTGTCCAAGAGCTATTCTGGGAGTCCTTGCTCCTGTAGGCAGCAGGAAGCCCCAGCATGGAGCCCCAGGACCTAGCAGTGTGCTTAGGAACAGCATGGGACATGGGGCACCACTCATAGCATTTGCCACAGAGGAAGGCAGGGAGGTTTATGGTGCATGGGGGTGGGGAAGAGTGTTTAGGCATAGCAGGTTGCCAGTGGGAAGAAACAGGGCCCATTTGGCAACCCAGGAGCCAGTGTGACTGGCCAGGAAATAAACAGGGACCACCAGGCCTGTCCTTGCAGGCTATGGGCAAGACTTAGACTTTATTTTAGGAGCACTGAAAAGCCAGGCAGACATGCGGTCTGGAGTTCTCAGGATCCATATTATTAGATTTGGGTTTTAAAACTGTCATTCTAAGTAACTTATATTTAGAAAGAGGTTATGCAGATTCAACAAAGGAGTCCATGTAACTGGATGGCTCCCAGCTTTCCCACACTTCAGGTTCACGTTCCCCAGGAATCACACACAGCAATCCTCTGCCTTCCTCTGGCTGGACAAGAAGAGTGGTGGGAAACAAGAGAGGGGTGAGCATGGTGGTTAGGGATGCTAGTCCTCATGCTAGGATAATCTTGTTTGAGCCCTGGGTTGGCCGATAGTTAGATGGATAGTTAATTAGCTCTCTGTGCCTCAGTTTCCTTTCCTGAAAAAATGGAGTGATAGCCTTACCCCAGAGGCTTGGTATGTGGGTTAACTGAGTTATTTTTAAAAAAATATTTTTATTGATTTCAGAGAGGAAAGGAAAGGGATAGAGAAACAGAACATCAATGATGACAGAGAATCATTGATCAGTTGCCTCCTACACACCCTCTACTGGGGATCGACCCTGCAACCTGGTCGATCAAACCATGACTTCCTGGTTTATAGGTTGAGCTTCAACCACTGAGCGCACCGGCCGAGCTGACTGAGTTGTGTGCGAAGCCCGGGTGTAGTGTGTGACAGAGAGCGAGGGTCAGCAGGCATTATGACTGACAGGAAGTCCTGCTCCTGATAAGGTTTATGGCCACAGTATTTTTGAGATTCTCTAAATACAAACTTAATTTCCAAACTCAAGGTGTACCTCTGCTGGTCACTTCTTGGTGTCTAACCAGCTTCTCCCCAATAGGCCAGAGTCTTCCTTGTTAATTCTTTGGAACACAGCCACAATTTAACACAAATTTATCAAGGGTCAGAGATGGCAATGAGGAGTGGAGTCCAGGGAAGGGTGAACCAAGGCACAGATACCCCTTTCTGTGGCTTGCTGTAATGTTTTATGACCTGATGAAAGCAGATTTAAATGACCTCCTTCACCTTCACTGCACTCAGTCATTAATGAATTCAGTAAATACTGATGCCTTATTACAAATCGACTGCTACACTCCTTGCTAAACACTCAACAGAGAACAGAAAGACAAACTCCCTTGGCATAGCCCCTTAAGGACTGTTTGCTGAGGAGGTGGGAGGGGCCTTGAGTAGAAAAAGGGTAGGAGATTTAAGCAGATGACAGAGCCTGAGGGGTGTGTGTGTGGAATAAGAATCAGGGGGGGATGTCCAATGTGGCTGAATTGTCTGCCCCTCCATCTGGCCCACATGAATATGTAACATCCTGGGCCCAGAGGAGCTGCTGGTTCTGGTGACTTCATTTTTCTCCCCCAGCCCATCCCTGAGTGTGCAGCATGCCTTGGACTTTGGGACAGAAAATGGAATTAGAAGACTTTGCCTTCCAGGAGGCCCCACACTGGAAAGAAGCCTCTTCCCTGCGTATCCAGCTCCACGTAGGGCTACATAACTAGTATCAATGTGCAAAGGAATCCAGGCAGTGGGCATCACTGGAGAAAGACTGGCTAACAGATAGGGAGGCAGGATGAACGTGAGAGTAGTTTTTTAGTGTTCACTAAAACTTCTCAAAGGTAAAATACAACTTTCTGAATAAAATCACACAATTATTATAATTGCTGATTGACAGGTCACAGACCGTTTGGAATACTTTATTGATGTTGAAATTGCCCGCAGCAATTGCAGAAAGCTTTCAAACAGTAATGAAAACTGTGTCACTCAGGAAAACTCCAAACTGGCAAAGGTAAGTGGCAAACCAAGTGTCTGTGGTGGTCTTGGCGACTCTAAGCCCCAGCCAGCAGAACTTGGGGTGACCAGACTCTCTCTTTGAGGTCTGGATGACTCCCAATATTTAGCCCCAGAAGTGGTCAACTCCGTGGCTTTTAGAGTGGAGAGAGTAGGTCTGCAGAATGTGGGGGACTTCTCTGAGACTTTCCCCACCCCTCAACCCAGGGACAGCATGCTATCAATGTCACTCTTACTGCAAGGGCTCCATCAACTCCAGCCTCTTGGTGCAGGAAAACTTGCCCATGCATATTTACTGAAAGTCTGCTCTCTTGGGCCCGGATGAGCAGTCAGCTGTGGCTGCCCCCACAGTTGCTCATCCTTGTGAAGACACAAGAGGAAATTTGTTCATTCACTCAGCTACTCATCGAAGCTTACTTGTACCAGTGCTGTTCTGTGCTGGTGATTAAGCAGTGACTAGGCCACACAGTGTCCCCATCCCAGACTTACAGTTGATTCTTGCTAGGCTCAGCCATAGTTTCAATGAAGGTCCAATGACTCTCCCCAAAGAGCTGGGTTGGCCCAGGGCCTTTCGCTTGAAGCCTGTATTTTTAATTTCAGAGGTGGGAGAGCCCTGGATTATCCAAGTGCTTAGACTGAGATTAGTGGAGGCCCCTAAGTTTTGCCTAGGAGGGGTGTCTTTGTCTCTTATTTATTCCAATGGTTCTCCACATGAGTGGGCATCAGAGTTACCGGAAGGCCTTGATAAACCCACATCCCACCTGCAGACTTTCTGACTCATTGGTCTGGAATGGGATCCAAAACTGCATTCTTGACAAGTTCCCAGGTGTTGCTGCTTCTGGCATTGAGTACAGGAGCTTGCAAAGGCCTGATCACCAAGGACACTCCCTCATGCCTGGGACTGCCTCTGTGTGCTCCACCTGAGCAAGTTTGATCATTTCCAGTTAACAGGAGATAGCCATCAGGGAACACATTTAAGCTGCGAGCGTGTCTCAATGCCATCTGATCTTTTATGCTAGTATTTTTAAAAATCTTTTAGTAGAATTATGGTCGGTTTAAATATATTCTTTTATACTGGACTTATTGGAGTTATAGTGAACGTTGTTGCTTTTTACCTGTTTGTAGAACATATTAAAAAGAATTAAGGAGAATTTTCCTCAAGGAGCTCACTTATTATATCTAAAGTTTCCATGGACAACCTCAAGCTTTTTTCTTTATTGATTAAGGTATTACATATGTGTCCTAATCCCCACATTGCCAATCTCAGTTTTAAGATAATATGTTTTTAAGCATGCATTTATCAACACTGAAAACTTTCTTTCCAAGCCTTTGAGATAATGTTGAAGAATAACAATGCCAAACAATTGTTCTTATTCCTACTTTAATGGAAATGTTTTCAGTACCAGCATTTATATTCTCTTATTAAATATTACATAAGTGCTACTTTCTGAAGTCTCTCCAATTCTCTCTTTATGAAGTGTTATTTTTAAAATTAAGAATATTTTCTTCTATTGATTATTCTTTCAGCATCTACAAAGTATAGTGAATTCTTTCTCTTCTTCGAACGATTAGTGTAGTAAACTGAAATAATAGATCCCCTCATATTGAGTCCTTATTCTTACATGTCTGGACTGTGGTACACTTTTCTTTTTTTGTGTAGCTTTATAACTTTATTTTATTATTAGTTCTCATCCTCCTTGACTGACGATAGCTTTTTGAAAATGGTGACAGACCCATAGATCACCAATAAATATAAATTTCCTGGATAACCACACACAGATACAGTAGGGGGCATTTCTTATTCCTTTGACTCAGACAGCTTTGCTGAGCCTGGAGTTGAGGGGCACATCTGGCATTTCTGTCTCTTTCACTGCAAATGTTCAGCTCTCTCTGAGAGTTGGGATGGGGGAGGGTGTGCACCTCTTGAAGGTCACTCCACAGATGTGCTTGTGAACATGATGGTGTATTCTAAGTCACCACCACGTTGACAGCAGACAGCTTCTCCTTCCCACCTCCTTTCTTTGTTGCAGCCCTTCTGCCAGCCTCAGGTTGGAAAGAGTGCAACAGATTGTGTCTGCACTCATCTGTTAGAATGCAGTTGGGTTCAATATGCCACTTCTTTATCTAGGACGTTTGCTTTTATATAGTATATTCAGTACTCTCAAACTAGTATTAAGAACCTTTGGAGAATGAGGTGAAAACACAGACACACATGCACACACAGATGCACACACGGGCCAGTTCCATTGCTTCATCCTAAACCTATCGATTCAAAATTTCCAGGTATAGACACCCACATATACTTGATATCGCTGGAAAGGCTCAGAGGCACTGCTTTAGAACTGTCTAAAACTCGGCAGCCTCGAGCTAGCAGTAATTATTTAACTTGCTAGTATTTTTAAAATCCCGTTTATTCATTTTAGAGAGATAAGAAGGGGGGGGGGGAGGGGAGAATGAGAAACCATACATCTGGATGTGAGAGAGAAACATGGATCTGCTGCCCCCCCCCCCCACCCCCGTGCACCCTTGGAATTGAACCTGAACCTTTCCGTATACAGGATGACGCTCCAACCAACTGAGCCACCTGGCCAGAGCACTGGTATTTTTAAAAATGAGTTTTGTTCTATTTACTAGGACAAACACTTAAGCAGTAAGAATGCCTTAATGCCATTTTTGAAGTTCCTTGGTAGTACTGCTGCTGCAGGCCCTGGGACCAGCCGTCCAGCTTATGATTTGGTCTTGGGGTTTCTCTTGTCTGGTGTAATAAGAACGGAGGCTTTTTAATCTGTTTCTGTGCTCTGAGTCTATTTAAAAACAAAGGGAGCTTTTGGTTGCCAAGCTGATATAATTCCCCTGCAAAGCCATCTTGATCTGGTATTGTCTGTGGGCCTGAGGGGCAAGAAGCTCCATTGTCCTCTGTAGGTGTCTGATACTCAGCAGAGATCAACTCCTGACTCCATTCTCTCTGACTCCGTTTGCCTCAGAGCTCCTGGAAATACCTCCTTGTTGCAGTCAATTATTTTTTCTTTTTATTTATTTATTTTTTTTTATTGCTTAAAGTATTACAAAGGGTATTACATATGTATCCATTTTATCCCCCCGCCCTAGACAGTCCCCTAGCCTCCCCTATCACCCAGTGTCTTATGTCCATTGGTTATGCTTATATGCATGCATACAAGTCCTTTAGTTGATTTCTTACCCCCCTACCTCCTGCCCCCCAACCCTCCCCGGCCTTCCCGCTGCAGTTTGACAATCTGTTTGAGGCAGCTCTGCCTCTGTATCTATTATTGTTCAAAAGTTTATAATGGTCTCTATTGTCCATGAATGAGTGAGATCATGTGGTATTTTTCCTTTATTGACTGGCTTATTTCACTTAGCATAATGCTCTCCAGTTCCATCCATGACGTTGCAAATGGTAAGAGTTCCTTCCTTTTTACAGCAGCATAGTATTCCATCGTGTAGATGTACCACAGTTTTCTAATCCATTCATCTACTGATGGGCACTTAGGCTGTTTCCAGATCTTAGCTATGGTGAATTGTGCTGCTATGAACATAGGGGTGCATATATCCTTTCTGATTGGTGTTTCTGGTTTCTTGGGATATATTCCTAGAAGTGGGATCACAGGGTCAAATGGGAGTTCCATTTTCAGTTTTTTAAGGAAACTCCATACTTGCAGTCAATTATTTAAATGCCCTTTGCTGCTTTCCAGGACTTCTATCTATATCTATCTATCTATCTATCTATCTATCTATCTATCTATCTATCTACCTATCTATCTATCTATCATCTATCTACCTACCTATCATCTATCTATCAATCATCTACTTATCTATCATCTATATAATTATCTATCTATCTACCTATCATCTAATTATCTATCTATATCTATCCATGTATGCATTCATCTATCTACCCATTCATGCATCCCTCCACCCATTTATCCATCCATCCACCTATTCGGTCCTTTATTTACCCATTCATCCATCTATCCTACACAGATAGAATATTTTATTTCAAAGGTATTTTTTAATCCTGTTTATTGATTTTAATACTAAACAAGAGAGAAGGGCTCTATAAAATGAAAGTCAGGTTAGGCCCTAGAACCTTCTAAATTTCTCTTATTCTGATTTATTTGTTATAAGAACAAAAGGCATTATTTAATTATTAATACAACATACATTGATTCATATCTGGTATAGCATTGCTTTATTTACGTTGTAGAATATATTTATAGAGATTTAAAAATAAAATGAAGTTGACATCTGATCTCCCACAAAAATATGGGATTGTTTGTATTTGCTGTCTAATGGTTGGTATGGAAACAGAGAATCCTCTGGGGCCATCAGCATTTGCTAATCACTAAGAGGGTTTGCAGCATCCAGCTAGCAGGCTCCTGGGAGCACTTCAGCTAGCAGGTTCCTGGGTGCACTTCTTGATGGATGATAACCATCTTCAGCATATTCTAAGCTGGTACCTTGTGGCGCACTACTGATTGTGGTGATGGTCTCTTTCAGAAACTGACGTGCAGCTTTATAGTTGGAGCACTCCCCTGGAACGCCGAGTTCACTGTGATGAAGATGCAGTGTGAAGACCTCTAGGGGCTTCTGGAGCGCGCCCCACTGTCTCCGCCTTGCTCTGTGAACAGAACTGGGAGAAACATGCTTTCCTCATGCACGCCTCTCTGCTTGCCGTTTGTTTTCCAGTTTCATAGTATGTGGTAACGAAAGATGGGCCTGTCCACGTCCTCCTTCCTGGTCTCCGGGGGCCCCTTGCCTTTAGCCAGCCTGATGGTCCACCACCAGGAATATGCTTATCACTGGGTACAAAGGATGGAGTGAGGTCTGATTCTGCCCCCTCTGCAAGTCTGAGGAGGAATCAGTTTTGATTGGGTAACAGCCCCTTCCAGAGGTAGGAACCCAGTGGGTGCTAACTCAACATGCTCCTTTGGAAGCCTCTTTTGCCTGGGACTCCTTTCCTCTCCCCTCCCCCCAGGGTCCTGAGTGAATGGAGTTTTAAACTGTTAGTTGTAAGGTCACTTTTATTTCTGAGCTGACACAGAGTTTGATTCTTGCGACTTCAAATAAGATCAGGGACAATGCTCTTGCCCAAAGAGCAGAAGGTTTAGGACAGGATGACATGGAGGGTTTGAGCCTGCAGTTCTCTCACTTTTATCTAGAACAAGGGCACATCTGCTGCATGCACCCTCCCATCATGTGAACAGGAATGTGAATCTGTGGGTCGCCCTCAGATTACAGGAGGGCAATGACCTTGTCCCCTACCCCAACAGCCTCCCACCTTGGACACTACAGGCAGGCCTCTGAAGCTTTCTAACACAGAAGGTGTACCCCAATAAGTGCACATGTGTAGGTGATCAGCTTGCTTTGCCTTCAGAAACCTGTCTGCTTCTCCCTGCCAAGAACTTGGGGTCTCCGCTCAACCCCTCACTGCACAAGGAAGCTCATTGGAAGCCCTTTCTGCAAGTATTCACTCAACCTCATCCTGCCGTGGGAAAAGAACAGGGCAATGGGGCTGTGCCCATTGCCAACATGAGGAAGTTGATCTGTGGTGAAACTAGCTTCAACTTGCTGAGTGTTATAGCAAATTTTACCCCCAAAGGAAGGCCCTGAGCCAGGCTACAGATCAGAGAATTGGTTAAAAGTCCTGGGGCTCAACCCGCCATTCTTCCTCCTCATAAAGAAAAACACAAAGTATTAATATTAAGAGTGAAACAGAGAATATTATTACAGACACAATCATGAAAAGGATAATATGGAAATATAGTTGACTCTTGAACAACATGGGGATTATAGGCACTGACCATTTGCACAGTTAGAAATACGCTTATAACTTTTCACTCCCTCCAAACTACTAATTAACCTACTGTTGACTGGAAGTCTTACCAATAACATAAAGCTGAATAATATATTATGTACGTTCCCCTCTGTCTTGTTTATACCCCAGCAGCAGCCACCTTCACACAATTGCAGTATTCTAATAGCCCTTAACTGAGCACCCAACTTCCACCACTCTTGATTTTCTTCAGTCCATCATCTACCATCATACAAAGAATCACATTCTAAAAATTAGAAATCAGCCCAGCCAGTGTTGCTCAGTGGTTGAACATCAACCTATGAACCAGGAAGTTCAATTCCCAGTCAGGGCATATGTCTGGGTTTCAGGCTTGATCTTCACTATGGAGCATGCAGGAGGCAGCTGATTGATGTTTCTCATCTATGTTTCTATTTCTCTCTTTCTCTCCCTGCCTGTCTGAAATCAATAAAAATATATTTTAAAAATAAAATAAAAATTAGAAATCTGACAATGCCAGTCCTCTAGATCTTCATGTTTAAGCAGCTGCTTTTTAGTTTTCAACTTTTTGGGTCACCAATGGGCAAATTATGGTTGTGAGAGGAGGGACAGATGAGGACATGAATAAAAGATGGTGGGACATGAGTGTAAAGGAGGTGATGGAAAAGGCAGGCCTGCATACTATTCCATTGTGTGACTGCACCACAGCTTTTCAGCCACTCGTCTACAGATGGGTTCTTGGGCTGTTTCCAGATTTTAGCTGCTGTTGTAAATAATGCTGTTAAGGACATAGGGGTGCATATATTCTTTCTGAGTAGTGTTTCAGGTTTCTTAGGATATATTCCTAGAAGTGGGATCACTGGGTCAAATGGCAGTTCCATTTTGATTTTTTTAAGTAAATTCCATATTGTTTTCTATAGGGGCTACAGTCAATCTGCATTCCTACCAGCAGTGTACTAGCCTTCCATTTTCTCCACATCCTTGCCAGCACTTGTTCATTGATTGTAGGCATTCTGGCAGGTGTGCGGCGATATCTCACTGTAGTTTTAATTTGTATCTCCCAGTTGATTAGTGATGTTGAGCATTTTTGTAAAAAAGAAGAATTTCTGCCCTAGCTGGTTTGGCTCAGTGGATTGAGCGTTGGCCTGTGGACTGAAGGGTCCCAGGTTCGATTCTTGTCAAGGGCACATACCTGGGTTGCAGGCTCAATCCCCAGTAAGGGATATGTAGGAGGCAGCTGATCAATGATTCTCTCTCATTATTGATGGTTCTGTTGCTCTCTCTCTCTCCCTCTCCCTTCTCTAAAATCAATAAAAATATTTTTTTAAAAGAATTTCTTACCCTTTCCAACAACATGAACCCGGAGAATATTATGCTGGGTGAATAAACTAGTCAGAGAAAGACAAATACCACATGATCTCCCCTATAAGTGGAATCTAATTAACATAATAAACTGACAAACAAAATAGGTCCAGAGACATGGAGGCATGGAACAGATTGACAGATCTCAGATGGAAGTGGGGCTGGGAAGAGATTAATCAAAAAACTCATATACATACATGCATAACCAATGGACACACACAATAATGTGGTGAAGGCCTGGGGTGGAGCAGGGGCTGGGAGGAGGGTAGTGAAGGGGGGGGATTGGGGAACATCTGTAATACTGTCAACAATAAAATAAATTTAAAAAAATTAATAAAAGGCTGGGCTGCCAACATTCTACAGAGAGAAGTTCACAATGAATTCTTGGGAACTGATAAATCAGAAATAGAGTTTTATTTATATTAAACATAAAAAAACTAGTAGAATGTCTATCTAGCTATCCATCCATCCATTCCTCTAAACATGAAGAAGAAGAAGAAGAAGAAGAAGAAGAAGAAGAAGAAGAAGAAGAAGAAGAAGGAGGAGGAGGAGGAGGAGGAGGAGGAGGAGGAGGAGGAGGAGGAGGAGGAGGAGGAGGAGGGAGGAGGGGGAGGAGGGGGAGGAGGGGGAGGAGGGGGGAGGAGGAGGAGGGGGAGGAGGGGGGGAGGAGGAGGAGGAGGAGGAGGAGGAGGAGGAGGAGGAGAAAGGTAAAGAGCTAGCATGTGAACTAAATCTTCATCTTTTATAGCAAGGACCCACAATGTCTTTCATGGGTCCTAGGGCTTGTAACAAAGTGGTAAAGGGTAGCGGTGGGCACTTGCTTTTTATCATCTTAAGGTCTTCTCTACATTTGATTTTTACTTTAGAACTTGAAATTTTTATCAAAGTAATTATATTTATTAATAGATAGAGCATTACAGAAATAATTAACTTAGTGACATTCCTGAGTAATCTCATTCCTCAGGCACAGGCCTAAGAATGGTTCAAAATCTCCAGATTTTCTTTTATTTGAGCTTAATAAACCATTATCTTTATTCTTAACAAGTCAAAACCTTTCTCTGCTTAGTATTTTACAACTTGCTTATCAGATTTATATAGAGGACACAGCTTTCCTTGTCAGTACATGCACATATTTTTGTTGCTTTTAAAAATCTCATTTCATGGACATTACATATCTTATTTAATAGTCTACTTTGATACATATTTGGGCTAATTTCCTTTACTGTTAAATTTTTTGTGACAGTAAATAATTTTTCAGTCAATTTTGTACACATGGGCACATATTTCTGTGGGATGCAATCCTAGAGGCAGAACATCGTGTAAAGGAATGTGTAACTTTTAACTGTTCAACAGAGACTGCTAAGTCACTGTGAACAAAGACTGTTGGATTCCCACTCTGCCAATGTTGATAAAAGAACCTTATTTAGAAGGCATTGTTATTGTATTTCATTTTTTTCCCAATATGTAGGAGAATAGTGACATTTTATTGTTGGGTTAATTTGAATTTTTATTGTTGAGGAGGTTACTAGTAAGCATATTTTTATATGTGTATTAGAGACATTTATATTTTTTTATGATTTGTGTATTTGTGACTTTTATGTAAGTTACCTATTGGATTTTGTCTTTTTACAAAAATAATTACTTGTAATGGCTCTTTGATATTACGGAAATTAAAGTTTTCTGTGTCAGATTTGTCAAATTCTTACCACTTGTCTCACTTCACACCCAATAGGATGACTATAAAAAAAGACAGATAATGCCCTGGCCAGTGTGGCTCAGTTGGTTGGGTGTTGTACCATGTACTAAAGGGTTGCTGGTTTGGTTCCTGGTCAGCCCACATGCCCAGGTTTGGGGCTTGATCCCCAGTACGGTGTGTGAAGGAGGTGGCCAATCAACGTTCCCTCTTGCATTGATGTTTCTCTCTCTTTCTCTCTCCCTTTCTCTTTGTTTTTCAAAAAGACAGATAATACTTAATGTTGTCAAGGAGGTAGAGAAATTTGAATCCTTATACATGGCTGATGGGAATATAAAACAGTAGATCCACTTTGGAAAACCATCTAGTAGTTCTTCAAAAAGTTAAACTTTGAATTATAGAATCACCATGTAAGCCAATTAACTCCACTTTAAGAGAAATAATCCTCTAGATAAATAAAACAAAAGCTTAAACATGAATGCTCACAGCAGTATTATTCATAATAGCCAAAAAGTGGAAACAACCCCAATGTCCACCAATTGATGAATGGATCAAATAAATATGTAATATAAACAATGGAATAGTACTCAGCAATAAAAGGAAATTAAGTAGCAATGAATGCTACAACATGGATGGACCTTGAAAACATGCCAGCATGGTTGATGCCAGCTGACAATTTATGGTATTTTGGGTAACGGCTTCTGCCAGCTGTGGGCCCGCAGCTCCTTGGCTCAGGCACCACCAAGGACCTCCCCTCCCTAGGCCTCTCAGTCCCAGACTCCCCGAGACTGGCTGTTTGGTGCCTCTTCCTGCCTCTAAGCCCATAAAATCAAGTAACAGGACCCTGAAATAAATGGCTGTGGAGGTGCTTTCTGTTCCAAATGGTTTAGTCTAAAGCCCAGAAATGTAGAAGGTTAGGAGGCATAGAATAAGAGTGAGGACTTCTTCATGGTGAAGGCGGAGGGGGAGAGGGGGGCGGGCATGTGATGGCTGCTGGTGAGCCTGTGAACTGAGGGGTGAGGGACCCCTGTCAGAGGTGCTGCTCACTTGCCTACATCACAGGGGCTGGGCTTACCTCACAAAAGGGCCATGGCTGTGACCACCTGGCTGGGGAGTATATCCAGAGGACAGAGGCAGCCCTGAGCTCAGGTCCCACTGACACCCTGACCAGGCTCAGGCATGAACTAAGCGTGCTGGGGACCCAGGGTGCCACAAGGGGGGAGCTGGTCAGAGCCCAAGTCCCCAGGAAGGAGAAAGATACCGCCGTGAGTCAGGGCACTCAGGCTCAGCAAGCAGGAAACTGGTGGAGGACTTGGTTCTGAGGTGGGTCTGGGGTAAAGCGGTACTGGGTGGGAGATGACAGGAATGCTAGGGTGGCCTCCATGTATGCCCCAGGCCTCTTATGTCAGAGTCACAGAGCAGAACAGGCCAAAGTTTGCTGCTCAAATGGCATGGGTTACCAAATCAGTGTAAACCATTGACCAAGAAGCAGGGCAATGAGAAGGAGCAGGTTGAAATGCTTAAAATATGTGGTCAGTGGGGCAGACGTGGAGTCAGGCATGTTCTCTGTGGCATCAGCCTCCTGCGGGCGAGTCTGCTTTGCCCTCGCACAGCTGGGCACACTGTGTGGCCTTCCACACAGCCTGGGATTCAGTTTACGTTTTCTGGGGAGAGGATACATGGGGCCAGAATGGAGTCACCAGTGGGCAGCAAAAGAAGACTTTCTGAGTATTGTGTGCTGTGTGTATCATATGTGCGCTTACTATCTGATGAGGGGAGATGCAGAGCATAGTTTTGAGGCCTGTACGACTACTTTCATATGTGCTCCTGGGAAGGAAACAATAAGAGAAGCTTTGGGAACTGTCTTCTCCCCATGACAGTGCATCTGCTGCAGGTCCTCATGGCTATCTGTACACACAGACTTGACACTGTGAGGCACCTTCACTGGATACACAGGGACCTTGCAGATAAGGCAGCAGGGGTCGTCGGGCAGGGAAGAAAGGTGTGTGTGTGGGGGGGTGGGGGGCGGTGTGCGCGCGCGAGCGCGTGAGTGCACGTGCTTCCATGTGTGAGTGCATAGAGGTATGCATCCTTCCAGAAAGAAAAGAGCTAAGACAGGAAAATGAACAGATTGTGATTGCAGATTTCTCCCATGGTTTCTGTCTGGGGAAGAAGAGAGAGAGCCCACAAATAGCAATGTTTACAGAGATTCTTTCCTTTTCATCCCAGTCTGGTCCACCTTTCGCCCTGGAAGGACAGAGGGAGCTAGCCTGAGCTCCCTTGGCTGCGGTGCTATGGCCAGACTCTACCCAAGCCTACTGCTCCTGGTGGCCACTATGGTTCTTGTATCCAGAGATATTCGCACCTGGGGCTGGAAGAAGGTGGTGAGGGAATTCAAAGACATCCCGGAAAGCTATGTCTATGTGCAGCAGGCGCTGTGGTTTGCCATGAAGGAGTATAACAAGGCCAGCAAAGACAAGTACACTTTCAAGGTGGTGAAAGTGCTGAAGTCCCAGGAGCAGGTTGGTGGGCATTTGCTCCTCAGCTCTCTGCGTGTCTGTGGTTGTGGTGGGGCCGTTGTGTATGAATGGAAAGCAGCTCAGAGATAGATGCCTTTAGCCAAATATATTAATCTTATTTTAGGGGTTCTTAGAAGAAAATTAATTGTAATGTATCCTTTACTATTCTGAAATAGAAATAGAAAATATCCATTTTGGTAACTTAAAATTGATGATACTCACATCATTAAACATAGGTAATAGCCCAGAAGGGCTCTTAAAGAGACCAAGTTTGGGAAAATTTGGCTAATATCAAAATGAGTGAGACAGGGATTAATTATTATATGGCCAATAAGCAAAGAAACTGCAGGTCTAGTTTTCACTGATAAAGAGAATCAGGGCAGAGAAGAGGAGGCTTTTCTTTACACAAGAATGCCTACTATATCCAGTTTTTCTCAGTGGTTAGAGCGTTGGCTCACAGACTGAAGGGTCAAAGGTTCGATTCCAGTCAAGGGCATGTACCTTGGTTGCAGGCTCGATCCCTGGCCCTGATCGGGGCATGTGCAGAAGGCAACCAATTGATGTGCCTATTTCATATCGATGTTTTCCTGTCTCTGTCTCCGTCTCTCCCTTCCACTCTCTAAAAATCAACTGGAAAAAATATCCTCAGGTGAGGATTTTAAAATAATGTCTACTTACAGATGTAACTAAAAAATCACCTTTTGCAATGACCATGGTAATCACTAACTCAGGAAAAAGATCATCAATAAATTCTACAACCAGTGGGTGAGAGAGAGCTGGAGAACAAATTTCTTAATTAATTATAATGGAGAAAAGATACATTTTCTGGTGAACACCTCACTCCACAAATGTACCAACACTGGGGAAATTGAAATCATGTGCCCTGATGTGATATCCCTGAAAGGACACAACATCAACATCACCTGTTTATGTTATTCTTACACACAAAAAAAGCATGCCCTGAACTGTCATGAGGAACAATTAAAAAATCCATATTATGGGACATTCCATAAGTTCACTTAACAATATCTACGTCACCCCGCCTGGTGTGGCTCAGTGGTTGGCATCCTTCTGTGCACCAGGGGTAGGGGTGAATGGGGGTGGTGGTGGTGGTGCCAGTTTGATCTCCCATTGGGACACCTGCCCCAGGTGCAGCTTGATCCCCAGTGGGGGACATATGGGAGGTAGCTGATCGATGTTCCGCTCTCACATAGATGGTTCTCTTTCTACCTCTCCCTTTCTCTTTCTAAAAATCAATAAAAATATTTTTAAAAATCTTTAAGAAAAAATTTTTGTTTAAAGAGATCAATGTCATGAAAGACAGGGGAAAAGTAGGAACCCTATTCTCAATTAAAAGAGGTTTAAGAAACATGACAATAAATGTAATGTGTGGTCCTGTATTATCTCTTGGATTAAAAAAATTATCGATAAAGGCCCAGTTGGGTGTGACTCAGTGGTTGAGTGTCGACCCAGGAACCAAGAGGTCACCGGTTTGAATCCTGGTCAAGGCACATGCCTGGGGTGTGGGCTTGATCTCCGGTAGGGGGCATTCAGGAGGCAGCCGATCAATGATTCTCTGTCATCATTGATGTTTCTATCTCTCTCTCCCTCTCCCTTCCTCTCTGAAATCAATAAAAATATTTTTTTTTAAAAATATAAAGAATGTTATTAGGGCAATTGAAGGAATTTGAATATAGATTATATCATAGAGGCGAGCATCGAACCAATTAGTATTTCCTAAGAAAGATAACTGTGCTGTGGTAATGTAAGAGAGATCAAGATAAGGCTGGTGGCCAGTTGGGGGCTGTTGAGTGTGATTTAAATCAGCCTGTTTTTATGATTTGGAGGCATTCCTCAAATATAAAGCAATCGTTCTCAGCTGGGTATGGATTTGGGTTGGCGGGGGAATTTGGCAATAACTGGAGACATTTTTGCTCATCACAACTGAAGAGCCAGCTATTCACATCCAGTGGGTGGAGGCCAGGGTGCTGCTGCTAAACACCCTCCAGTGCAAAGGAACTACCCCGCCCCCGAGAGTGAGGGCTGAGGTTGAGAAACGTGATATGTAGTCATAATAACGTTCTAGGAGTACATATGTTTGGAAGTTGTTGAGTTAAAAAATGAAAGCGAACACTCCATTTCTCGCATTTCCAGTCTGACTCAGCATTCCTGCAGGGACCAGCAGAAATGGTTTGCTCTGTCCCTCCAGACATATTCTATCCACTTCCTGACTACTTTCCCATTTTCCAATGTGGCCAGGACTGGAGATGAATTCAGCGGTCCTGCTGAAAACAAAGATAGGCATGAAATCACACTTAGAATTCTGCCTACCGCACCCATTTGGTTCGACGCCCAGGCAATTTATCTAGAATTTGCTATATTTTCTGAATTACCGCTTATTCTTCTGGAGTAAGTTATTGTGTTTAACTTGACCATTCTCTTTCACATGTTCTCGCCCCTAAATCTTGTAAAACTTGTTACCTTCTCATTCCTTTTTTAATGATAAAAATCTACATTTACCTTTGTGCGGCTCCAGGTCCTCACAAGGCCCTCCTGAATACAGGGCAATGGTGGGCTCTGCACAGATGAAGGTGCCCAGGAATTCAGGAATTTGGGAGGGTATATCATAGGGGATAAAGTGTGTATTGTCAAAATCGCCAAAGCATGGAAGCAACACACTCTAAGTATATTTCAGTTCTGGGATGCCTTTTCTATTGACTAGGCATGAAAATGCTATAACCGCTGGTGTCTTTGTCCCAAACTCCAATAAAGTTCTATTGAGAATATTTTCTTGTTTTATCTTGGGACAATTGTTCCTACTTTAAAATTAAATGCCATATGAGAGAAAGAGAGAGAGAGAGATCAAAATAAGAACCCTCTCTCCCAATTATTCCAAAACTTCTGGCAAGGAAACTAGGAAAGGGGGTCATTGACCCTAAATAGACAAGTTTATTTATCAGAGATGACTATTAATGCTATGCATTATTTAATGTTATCTAATTTTTAAGTTATTCAATGACAGGTCACAGATAGTTTGGACTACTTTCTTGAAGTCAAAATTGGCCGAACAATGTGCAAGAAAGCTTTAGGAGACAATGAAAACTGCTTATTACAACAGGATCCTGAAATGCAAAAGGTACGTGACTGAGACGGGGAGGAATGATGGCAATGGTTTGGTTTGTGACCCAGACAGACAAAACTGATAGAACCAACCCATTTTGAATTTCAAGTTTCCTTTTCAAACCATATTCAGAACTGAGGGTGGCCAGGTTCTAGATATAGAGCACTGTTTTTATTATGTTGTGCTGATACCACCTTCCCCTCACTACACACACACACACACACACACACACACACACACACACACTCACTCACTCACTCACTCACATACACACTTAGTGGCTTAAAGCAACACCAAGCCATTGCTTTTCATTCTGCAATCTGGGCTGGGTTCTGCTCCCTGTGTTGTGTGCTGGGGTAAGAATGTTCCAGACGTCAGCTCTACTTATATGGCTGGTGTCTCAGCTTTGTATTTTATGCAACTTCAATTCTATTTGATGCTGCCATTCCGTACTGATGTAATGCATGTGTCCCTACTTTGTTTTTATTCTAACTGAATAACACTTTTAGGAGAGAGAGGAGGGCCACAAGACAACTCATCCCACACTGCATGTGCCCTGACCAGGAATCGAACCCATAACCTTTTGGTTCCTGGATGAGCCTGAAGCCCTGCTCATTCTGCAGGCCCTGGAAAGAGCGCTATGTGTCTCTTCCCAGCTTTCAGACTGAAAGCTTTCTTGGTGGTATCTGTCCAGGCTTTGAACCCCCACCCCACCCCAAGGAATGCAGGATCCTGCACTATTCTTTGCGGGTTGCCTCCCCTGGGAAGGACCCACTGGGCCCTCCATGCAGTATGGGGTCTCCGTGGGCTGCAGGGAAGTTGGCCCGGCTAGATGAAAAGCAGAGCTGGAAGTGAGGATTTCTGAGGATAGCCGCTTCTTGGGCCACCCTGGAGCAAACAGAGCCATGTCCCTATGGCTTCAGATCACAGGAAAGTGAATTGGCAGGAGCCCTTCCAGCTGAGAGAGGCTGGCTCTGCACATCATAAAACAGAAACTTAAAAAAAATATATTTTTCTTTCTTAAAGCTGATTATTCTTTTTGTCTCTTTTAGATGCTTCATTGCACCTTTATTGTTCTAACCAAGCCCTGGTTATTTGAACTCACTCTGCAGAAGAAACATTGCAAAGATATCTAATTGTCTTCTAGTACATTCTGCCAGTCTCACGTTCATTTAAAGAAGCAACAACATCTGCAAAATATTTAAATAACACAGCTGGCCCACTGACTTCATTTTTGTGGACTTTTTGCTTTTGTGTGTGTGTTTTTCAAGGGCTGATGGTGGGAACGTGATGCCTTTTTACATTGTTGGGAAGCCTCTTCTAGTTGGCAATTCATCTGCTGGCAGGGATAATCTTCTACTGAGAATTGGAGAGAGTGTGAACTTGTCTCCATATTTTACCCAACTCTGAGCACAAGTTACTTTTCACTGACAGCCTTACAAAGAACTAAACGGAGAACCCAGTTGTCAAGCTGGTGGGTAGTTTTTGCATGGTTCCTAGGGTCTGGTTGCCTTGAGGGTGCCCTCATGGATTCATCCATGGATTTCCACAGAAACCTTCCTGCCTAGAACTTCTGGGAAGACACGGCCTAATGACTTAGAAACAGTTTTAAACTTCAGATCAACCTGGGAAATCACTGGATCATTTGGAGATTTATATTTTACTTGTGGTTTTGAAGTGAGGGAGAAAAAATGCATGAGTGACAGTGACTGGAGAGTAGGCTGCATTTGTGTGTGTGTGTGTCTGTGTGTGTGCGTGCACATGGTAGGATGCATTATCTAATGCTGTATGACTATTATGTTATCTAATAACCCTGCTTTTAGTGGCTTAACCAGTTTGCTTTTGTCTCTCACGGTGTCTGTGGGTCAGGTGTCTGTGGGTGGCTTGACTGGGTGGTCCCAGGTTTTATCTCTCATGAGGTTACACTCAGCCAATGACTGCACTGCCCTCACATGAAGGTTGGTTTGCCTGGAGAAACCACTTCCCAGACGGCTGCAGGTCGGTGTTGGCTGCTGGCAGGAGGTCTCTGTTCTCTTCCACATGGGCCTCTCCCTTGGGCTGCTGTGAGCTTGGCATGGTGACTGACTTCCTCCAGACAGAGTGTTCTGAGAGACCAAGACGGAAGCCAAGATGCCCCTTGTGACCGAGATTCACATGTTACACATCATCACCTCTTCTTTTAGTTATTGGTCACCTGGTTCAGTATGGAAGGGACCCTACAGGGGCATAAGGGCCAGGAGATGAGGACCAGTGGAGGCCCTCTTGAGGCTGGCTACCACAATGCATGTGTGTGTGTGTGTGTGTGTGTGTGTGTGTGTGTGTGTGTGAGAGAGAGAGAGAGAGAGAGAGAGAGAGAGAGAGAGAGATGATGATGATGATGATGATGAAGGAGGTTAACATGTCCAGAAGGAGGCTCTTTCTGAAACTTGAATGTGGAAACTATAGCACTGGTATGCAGGTCAAGGTCAGCAGGGAAATGTCAATAATAATGTAGGAGTGAGTTCTAACTTAGACATGTGAGAGATGCTGAAGTGCAGGGGCCACCTGGCTGACAGGTAAACACTCTCAAAGAGTTCTTTTCTTGCAGGATGGATGACAAGCACCTGAGCCTCTTTGTCTAAGGGTTTCCCCTTCACCAGGAGGGGCAGGCCAGAGTGCTGGGAAGGTGATGCCCCTGAGAGGAACCCTCAGTCAGTGGTTGAAGTTGGAAGATAAATATCCTAGCCTTCTGACGCCCCAGGAGATAACACCAAAATTTGATCTACCAGGTCTTTGGGAGGCGCCCAGCAAGACGGAGCCCATTGCCCACATTGTGATTCTGCTCACTGTTCCATGCTGCTTCCCCTCTACTTCCCCACGCCCCTCTCTGGTGTTTTCTGGGATCACCGCCAAATAAACCATTTGCACCTGAATTTCTGTGCCAATGTTAGCTTCTGAAGGAAACAGCCTCATAGTGGAGCCCAGGTCCATTATGTGAGGAGCAGCCTGGGGCCACCCTGGGGGCTTGCCTGGGTAAGGTCAGGCAGCAGGGCATACTTCATCTGCACTTACCTTGTCTCAGCTGGTGGGGAAGGCATGCCTTTGCCTTCCTCCTCCTCAGTGTGCTCACAGAGTTCTGGGGACACAGCGGGAGTAGTTTTGCTATATTGCTTCTCCCCACCTCGGGAAAGGGATGCTACCTGCAGCACCTGCAGCCCACTCCTCTCTGCCCACCTCTGTTCTTAAGCCCCAACCACTGTGGCTGTGCAGCCTGTGCTGCCAGAGCATGTGCTCCTGGGATCTGCAGCCAGAGCTGGCGGGCCCCACCTGGACCCATGAGTAACCCCTCAGAAGGTCTTTCTCCTCTGAGCCCTGACAGTGTGGTTGCACACCTGGAGGGACCTGAGACGTTTACACATCCTGGGCTGGTCATTTTCATCTTACCATTAATACCGATTGCAAGACAACCAAACTTTACTGTCCACATCCGGGGTCAGCAGGGCACTGCTTTGGGTTTAACTCTTCAAAACCTTCTGGGACCTTCTCACAAATTGAGTCAGGATGAAGAATCAGGATTGACAGCTCAATTGATTGATGAGATTTTTTATTTTTTTATTTGCTCCAGGTTGATGACGTTTTATGTGATATGGAGGGAATTAGAACGTATGGGTGTTCGGATTTCTGAGGCAACTCAGTATTGGCTCATTCTCCTGAGGTTTGAAGGCTCATTAAAACCTGTGACCTTGGCCACCCAAAGGACCAGCTGCTCATGAGAAGTAAGGCCTCCAATCCTTCTCCTTGGAGGTGGTGCTTCTTAGGTGATACTTGGATGACAGAGCATTGGCTTTGCCATCATGTCCCCTTTCCCTCTTAGATCATGAAAAAAAAATCGAGGAGGGGGAGAGAAAGAGTCAAAAATGCATCTTTCAAGCAGGGGGCGTTTCTCTTCCAGGATGAATGGGCATGGGGGGTGGGGCAGGGAGAAACCAGAGTTCTAATCCCATGGGCTGTACCAGGACCTCAGGGGGTGGTGTGAGCATTAGGGACCAACCTGAACATTTGGAAGGTGTGAGGTTGTGCTGAGGAGCATGCAGGGCAAGGACCACTGACAGCAGGGCTCGTCTCTGTGGACATCATCTGACAGCACTGCCCCCTGGCCGCAGCCTCCTTTCCCTTCCTTTGTCCCCATGGGAGTGGCCCTGCATCCACAAAGGCCTCCGGGAGTCCTGCAGCTGGTTGTTTCTTTGTGTTTAGTTCTGTATTTACTGAGCCCAGGGCTGTGCCATGACCCTGACACCCTGGGAAGCCGAGGAAAATGTCCAACTGTCCGCTGGCAGATGGGGACGTGGCTCCAGAACAGAACACAAGATATGAATGCAGAACATTTGATAACCGACACAAGCAGCTATTTGCTTAACTTGATTGTTAGCTGCAGGCCTGGGGATTCACTCCTGCAAATGTTTGCCAGCAAGTCTCAGCTTTCCGGTGGTTCCAGGAAAAGAAGGGGCAACACTACTGACTCCTGGTATAAGGGACTCATGTCCTGACCCTATCTGTCCTCACAGGGTGCCCAGGGTTCTGGGTGTTATCACTGTGGAGCGCCAATGGCTGGTCTTTCAGGAACTTTGGGGAAGTGTCCAGCCTCCCTGAGTGTGAGGCTTAGAAGCAAAGCCCATTCATTCCCATGTGACCTATGGGCACAGGACCTTGAAGCCACACAAGTGCCCAGGGTGTGGGAAAGCCCATGCTGGAGAGGGCATGAGCCCTGACTTTCACAGGAGAGGTACCATCTCCAACAGCATTTCCTTCTGATTTTTGTTTTCAGGCATTGTCTGTTCCGACTGAGAGCTGCTTCCCGGACTGTGGGGGCCAGACCTCCTGGTTGGCTGTCTCCCTCATTCATTTTCCCTCAGCAGGAAGCTCGCCTGAACATCCCTGACAAATCCCAGGCCATTTCTATCAAGTGTCATTTTCAAACTCAATGCTTTCAGTGTTGCATAGTTCACTTGTCCTGTCAGATGTCCACATGAATGTTGGTTCTTACGTCAACACAACATTTTAATTCCTTTTGGAAGATTAGTTATTTCTAGGAAATTTACTTTAAAATATTCAGCAAATTGGTTGGTTTGGGTAGATATTTCATCCTAGAATACCTCCCTAGGATACTAGGTTGTGACCAACCAGACCCAGAGTGCAGAAGTGGTCCTGTTCACCATCTCATTATTGAGACAGAAACACCACCCCAGGGCAGTCATTTAAACTTTGGTCTTGAGTGGTTGTCCCAGACCAAGCTGGGAGGTGTGTGTGCTGTGGGGATGGCAGCTGCAGGACTGTGGGCTGCTCAGCTGGTCCCCACACTTAAAAGGCTCCCGATGCAACCAAGGCTGGCCTGTGCCTGTCGAGGATGGAGGCCTCAGAACACGGGTCTCGGTGTTTCTTGCTCTCTCCCCACACGACTTATTGTCCATTATATTACAAAGTGGTTGATAAAACTGTTATTTAATCATTCTTTTTCCTTAGCACATGAAGAAGTTGTTGCTGTGCTAGAAATAAGGAAAGAACAAACTGGCATGCCAGTTCTTCTGAATAAAGGAGGTCCCCTCCCTGGCTGGCATAGGGATGGGAGAGCAGGAGTCAGGATGTCCCCAGATCTTATCTGAGCGTGTGAAGTGAGGCTGAGGCACAGGGTGTGCAAGGGCATCGGGCTGCTTAGGGGGAAAACGTCAACTGCTGTGGGCTCCACAGCAAGTGCTTTTATAACTCACAAGACACTGGGGAGTAGGGGAGGCCGGGGGAATGTCAAGGGGTGGGGAGTGAAGAAGACATATGTAATACTCTTTGTAATACTTTAAGCAATAAAACAAAATTTATAAATAAATAAATAAATAAATAAATAAATAAATAAATAAATAACTCATTCATGGGAAAGGAGTAGCTTCGGATCTGTTTCAACCATATCTGCCTGCAATCAATTCAATTCCAGTTTTGAGGACATATACTTTGGGATGGATATCTATAACTATCAATGTATCTACATTATATAATTTAGAAAGAATATTCTATTTCTGGCTTAAAATCATCTTTCGATATTTGATTGGACATTCAAGTGTGCTTTGCTGGGGTCTTTGATGAAGCTGTGGTCAAGATATTAACTGGGGCTGCAGGCCCCTGATGGCTTAACAGGGCTGAAGATCCACTTCTTAGAGGCTCTCTCCCACAGCTGTCAGCTGGAGGGCTCATTTCCTTTCCAGTTGTGTTCAGAGCACACGTGGGTCTTCCTATAGGTCTGCTCTCCAGGGCAGCTGGCGAAACCCAAAGCAAGTGATCCAAGAGAGAGCAGGGGCCAAAGGGAGCAGAAAGCCACAAGGGCTTGTACAAGCCAGCCTCCGCAGCTGTGCAGTGCCACTGACACTTTATTTATCAGTTACTGAGCCTGGCCAACACAAATGGGGAAACACACACACACAGAACTAGGCTCCACCTCTTGAAAGGAAGAGTATCAAAGAGTTTGTGGACAGACCACTAAGCCGCTGCATAGACTATAAAGAGAAAATATATGAAGGCAATAAAATGAATGTTTTAGATGCCCATTAAAGTGTATCAGTGAGCCCTAGTTGGTTTGGCTCAATGGATAGAGCATCAGCCTGCAGACTGAAGGGTCCCGAGTTCGATTCTGGCCAAGGGCACATGCCTGGGCTCTGTCCCCAGTGGGAGGCGTGCAGGAGGCATCCAATCAATGATTCTCTCTCATCATTAATGTTTCTATCTCTCTCTCCCTCACCCTTCCTCTCTGAAATCAATAAAATATTTTTTTAAAAGTGTATCAGTGAAGAATTCAGCATGATAACTGAGAAGAAAAAAAGGAAGACAATGGAAAAAGGAAAGAACTGAAGAGACAGTGAAGTGGGTAAGATTGAGGAAGAAATACAGAAAGAGGAGAGATGAGAAGATACATGGAAAACAAAAGAGATAAAAGGTGGAAGAAGCAGAGCAAAGCTCCAGGAGGCCTGGAGGTGACCTTTTGTCTTCTGCTGGAAGTTTTCCTTCCCTGCATTCCCTGAGCAGGGATGGCGAGCTGTCCAGCAGGTCCCAGTCCCGAGGGCTGCTGGCAGTGCTCCTGCCTAAAGCCCACATTGAGTGCGTCAGTAGCAGAATTTAAATATGGACCAGGAGTTAGGCTGTAAGCTGGAAAAAATACGAGCTGATGCCTACCCCTCTCTTTGCATTGAGTTAATGCATTTAGTACGTTGCCGAACATTATGTATGAGGTGTGAACTCTGAGTCGGAGAAAGGGTCTACTGGGGGCTCACTGAGTGTGGCTGAGCCACGCTCTCCTAAGAATCTTGGTTGGCAAGTCCTTGGGAAGCAGAAAGGGCAGCCCCGATGGGAGTCCTGCACTGCAGTGTTCACTCGGGTCTCTCAGTTTCCAGCCTTGAGCAGCCCAGAGGTGCCTCCAGGCCCAAGCAGCCTCAGTGCTCCTGGGCAGGTCAGCAGCCTCCTTTGCAGGCCATGGCTTCTCCTGCTCTCTCCCTCTTATTCTGTAGGGTTCTGGAAGTGGTTTGGCTTCTTCTTGTGTCCTTGAGGACTTCCATGCCTGGTTATAAGGGTCAGATGTCCAGTCTACTGAGCCAGCTGATCCCCTGCCTATGTCTTGTCCTGGCCTAGGAACTTTGGGGAAAGGAGGATGGGATGTGAGCTGCCCCTGCAGCCAGAAATTCTTCCTTTTAACTCAGGGCTCTGTTGTGTAGGATGCCTTTCCCCAAGATCCGTTCCTGGTCCCATGTTCTCTTGGGGGTGAAGTTTATGGCTGCTGGTGGCACATGCTGACTTAGATCAAGGCCTGTGCACCCAGCCTGCTGCTTGAAGCTCTCAGGAGGGAAGTCCAAAACACAGCATGGGGGCAGGTGGTGACCTGAGAAGCTTACCTCTGGGCGCTTGGAGACGGTCCCAAAGCCAGGTTCAACTAAAGAGTTCCCAGGGCTCAGACATCAGGATACAACGATGGACCACAGCTCGGTGCTTCCCTGAGCACTCGCCTCTCACCTGGGAAAAGAAAAGGGAAGTGTCTTACATCTTCTTGTGGATTTTTCAAAAAGTTCTGAAGAATTTCTCTTCCTTCCTTCCTTTGGTGGCACAGTTTAAGGTCCATCCGATGAATACACCCAGTGATGAGCTACCACCCAAAGGGGGCAGCACCTTTCGTCCTGTCATTATGCCCTGCTTCCGAAGGCTGTCAGTAAGGACAATTTGAAGCTTTTATAAAAGTTGTGACAAATGTTTCCAAACTTTCTTTCTCTGGCCATATCCTTCAAAAGTACAGGGTGTCCCCAAAACAGGTATACACATTTTAACAACTGATAGCTCAATGGATGTTTCTTTCTTTTCAGACATTCAACTCTTTGAACAACTTCATCCTAAAATGCTACTGGAAGTTTGAAAATGCAGTTGAAGTACAAACACTGCCTTTATCATTATTTTCAAAGTGTGTCCCCTGCAAAATGTATACACACTTTAACAGCTGATAACTCACTGAATTTTCACTCCTTTTCATTCCTGATTTGAAATAATGGGTGAAGTCAGACTAAGCTTTCAATGAAGAAATTTATCCAGTAGACTTTTTTTTTATAGGGGTACATAAGAGATAAAGTGTACGGTACCAAACCAGCAACAGTTGACAAATTGAGGGAGCACAAAAGCCAAACAAAATGATTCTTGATGTTTGCGATTCCATTGCTTCGTGTTATCAGCAATGCCTGCACCAGCATGATCATCAGTTTGAAAACAGGCATTGACAAAATAAAAATCATTCACGTCTGTAGATTCTTTTAAATTTTGAAAATGAACCGTGTGTTAATAAACACCGACTTTATAATCATTTAAAATGTGTATATATATTTTGGGGACACCTATATTTGTTCACGATTTTCTTTGGGATCATTTCCCGATCACAACCATTCCATCAGCTTTCTTGCTTTCCTTTTTTTTTAAATCAAATTGTAAAGTTTAAATAAAACCAGAGATGTACAAATTATGATCAATATCACTTTATGCATAGTCATATAACACACTTAAATTTGTTTACCTGATTCTGTTTGGGCTATTTCATTCTATCCATCCAGATAATAAAATATTTTAACATATAACCATGGAGGTCCCCATAAATATTATTTTTTAAGAAATAATTTAGCTATTTTTTTTAGCTTTCCTTATAGAATTTTAGAACATATTTGTCTAATTTCATGAAAACATTTTTTTGGAGTTTTCATTGAAATTGCATTAAACTTGTGATAAATTGGAAAACAATCCACCTTAGTGGGAGTTTTCTCATGTATTACTGTGGTACTCACACACTAACACAACTCTCCATTTCTCAGGCCTTCTTGTATAGTCTTCAGCAATATACTGTGATGCTTTTTCAGATCATCTTGATTTTTGAAAGAATTATGATAGCTCACCTTTTTTCTCTATCATGTTGAATGATATTCTATTTTATTTCTATTACACTTAATAGTTGTTTTTAAAGTGCCTTAACACATGATCCATCCATCTTGATTTTCAGTTAATAATACTGCTGGACCCTCTCATTGATCCAATAGCTAAGACTTCTTTTTTTTTTTGGAAACCAAATCCTCTTCAAATAGCTTAATTTACATCTCTTTCTTCTTAAGTATTAATAGCATTTTTTGTGTATCTTTTCATATCTTAATGACAGGGACATTCTTTACAGTGCTGAATATTTGCTCTGAGCAGAAATCACTATTCCATTCTTAGCTTCAAAGGCAGTTCTTTTTCAGGTATAGTTATTGCTATTCTTACACTGATGAGCAAAGAATTTTCTTTCTTTTAGAGTAAGTGCATTTTATCAAATGTTTTTTAATGTATTTATTAAGATTATTTTCTTCTTTATTATATTAATTTTTTTTACTGAACTAGTCTTGTGTCATGGTATAAAATCTAGACTGGTCCTAAAATGTTGGCTTTTCTTCTTTTTCTGCATAGCTGTGCCCCAATCCTGGGATGTACAGAACTTTTGAGTACTTACGTGCATATAGTAGATTAAGCTACATGCTGTCCTCATATGGTTCTTGCTAAGTTTTGATAGTAAGATACATCAGTCTCTTAAAAAAATATTTTTGGGTGCTTTACACCTGTTTATGTAGTCTGGGAAAATATGTGTAAGGTAGGAATTATCTGTTCCTTGAAAATTTGGTGAAAGGTGCCAGGACCCTTGCCTGGGTAGTTTTGTTTTGTTTCAGGGAAAGGCAGAGAGAATCGTGGGAAGTTGAGCCAAATTAAGTTAAAGATGTGAGACTATTTAGGTTCTCTATTTTTCATGAGTCTGTATTAGAACTTTGTACTTTTCTGAAAAAATTTTCTAATTAGGTAATATTTTTCTATTGCAGCAGTTCTCAACTTGTGGGTCGCGACCGCTTTGGTGGTTGAACGACCCTTTCACAGGGGTCGCCTAAGACCATCCTGCATATCAGATATTTACATTACAATTCATAACAGTAGCAACATTACAGTTATGAAGTAGCAACGAAAAGAATTTTATGGTTGGGACACAACATAAGGAACTGTATTTAAAGGGCCAGAAGGTTGAGAACCACTGGTATAGATGATGTTACAGTATAAGCCCCAGATCTCAGTTGCTTAACACAACACAGGTTTGATTTTGACCCATGTAAATCCAACACAGGTCAGGCAGCTTCCCTTGGCATCTCTCCCAGTGCTACTTCTGAAGTGATTCCCTCTGACGGTTCCTGTCTTGAAATTCCTTTTCCCCCCCCCCCCCCCCACCTTTTACACAGGCAGAAGAGAGGGAGAATGCCCACACTTAACCCTTGCCCTCAACCACCTTGAGGGGTGTGGCTTCCATTCATGATGTCATTGGCAGGAACTCAGTCACATGGTCCTAATCTAACTGCAAAGAAGCCTGGGGAATGAAGTTTTCCAGGTTCGTGGAAAGAGAAAATGTGTGGGGAGCACAAAGATCATCTCTGCTGCATATACGGTTCTTAATGAACTTTCTTTGAGATAGTTGTAGATTCACATACAGTTGTAAGTAATAACACAGAGAGACCCTGTGTACACTTTCCCCCCAATGTTACCTTTTGTAAAACTATAGTAACATATTACAAACCAAGGTATTGACATTGATACATCAATCTGTCTAATTCAGATTTCCCCAATTGTATTTGTACTGATGTGTGTGTGTGTGTATATGCATGCATCAGGCTCTATATAATTATATCTCCTTATTAGGTTCATGTATCTACTACCAATTCCAACATTACAAGAATTTCTTGTGTTGTCCTTTTATAAGCACACCAACCTAATCTGCCCCCAACCCCCATTCTCCCGTTCTCATCTTTACCCCCTGGCAACCACTAATTTGTCTTATGTTTCCATAATTTTGTCATTCCAAAATGACAATGGGATCCACATTCCAAAATATAAGTAGAATCATATAGTATACTAGAGGCCCGATGCAGGAAATTTGTGCAAGAGTAGGCCTTCCTTCCCCTGGTTGCCTGCACCGGCTTCCCTCTGGTACCCGGGACCGGACTGACTTCCCTCCAGCCCCAGTTTCGTCTAGAAGGATGTCTGGAATGACGTCTGGAAGGATATCTAGTCTAATTAGCATATTACCCTTTTATTATTACAGATAACCTTTGTAATTGACCTTTTTCACTAAGCCTACTTCCCTGAAAAGTTGCCTAAGTTGTTGCATGCATCAATAGTTTGCTCTTTTATATTCCTGAGCAGTATTGGTATATATATATATATATATATATATATATATATATATATATATATATTCGATGTATTTAAACATTTACCTGTTGAAGTGAATCTGAGCTGATTCCAGTTTAGGGCTTTTACAAATAAAGTTGCTATGAACATATCTCTATAGGTTTTTGTGTGAACATGTTGTCTTTCAGTGGGATCTATGCTCAAGAATGCAATTCCATGTTGAATTTTCTAACAAACTGTCAACTGTTTTTCAGAGTGGCTATATCACTTTACATTCCCATCAACAATGTATGAGTAATCGAGTTTCTCTGCATTATTGACAACATTTGGTGTTGTCACTATTTTTTTTTTAATCTTAGTAATTCTCAGTGTATGGTGATAGCTCATTGTGTGTTTTAACTTGCATTGTCTCTTTTGGCTAGTGATGTTGAACATATTTATGAATTTTTACTTGCCATCTGTGTGTCCTCTTAGGTGAAATGTCTGTTTATGGCTTTTGCTAATGAGATTTATTATTTTTAACTGTTAAGTTTTTAAAGTACTTTGTATTTCTAGATGCGGATTGTTTGTGGAATATGTGGTTTGCAAATATTTTCTCCCACTCTTTAGTTTGACTTTTAATTCTCTTCACATAAACTTTTACTAAGCAAAAGTTTTTAATTTGCTACTAATTTATCAACTTTTTTAAAAAATGGGATCATGCTTTACTGTCAAGTCTAAAAACTCTTTACTCTGAAATATTTTTTTTTACATGCACATTAATATTTATTCTGTGTCTTTCATGATCTTCCCTTTATTACTAATGATGTTTTATATTCTCTCTCTCTGTTTTCCTGATAGTTCTTTTTTTTTTTTTTTTTTTTTTTTTTTTCCTGATAGTTCTTGCTAAATGTTTGCCTACTTCTTTTCACCCAATATTTGGCTTATTTTGTTACCACACATTTTTTTATTTTAGAATTTTGTCATTTTATCATAAATCTCATCTTTCTACTTTTTCTAATATCTGCCTTTTTAATAAATACATTTACGAGTGTAAAATTTTCTGTAATATTACATTAGTTTCAATTGGTAAGTTTTAAAATATACTATATCTGTTCTTTACAAATGATTAATAGAGGAGATATTTACGGGTAAGGTACTAACTTACATAGCAACATGCTTTAGTTATGTGTTCACTATTTTGTGGGTTTTATTGCTAATTAAATTTATAATTAGAGAAACTAAGATGGCGACATAGGGAAACACCGAAATTGCTGCCTCCTACAACAACTTCAAAACACAATAAAAAGACAAAACGGACATCATCCAGAACTTACAGGAAGGCTGGCGGAGTGGAAATTCTACAGCTAGAAGGAAAGAGAAATGCACATTGAGGGTCAGGAGCTGCGGAAGTAAAGTGCAAAGGTACGGAGGCTTGAGAGTGCACTGAAAGGGGCTGGTACCTGAGGATGCGGCTGTCTCTTTGAATCGGGAGGGAGTCATAGGCTCTCGACTGCTCTGAACTCCGGTTCTGGGAGGTCTCTGGGGACCCATGACTCATACTGGGAGAAACTGGACTGTCTGGCAGTGGGCAGGGCTCGGAACTCGGGGGCGGCTTTCTCTCAGAGGTGCTTGCAGCAATTGAATTGTCAGGACACTGAGACGCGCACAGCCCCTTAGGGCAGGGCTGAGAATCTGCCATAGTTCCTTGCTCTGCCCTTTGATTCCCTGAGACCCCGCCCCACCCAGGCTGCGGCAGAGGCTTTTGCATATGAATGCCCTGGCCCTTTGCAACCTGAAAATTACCTAACAAACTGCAGCTGGGCCACAGACCCAGAACTTCCAAGAGAAGGCCCAAGGCCCCACAGCAGCTTGCATTGCTTCACAGCTGGGCCTCATCAGGGCACCTCCAAACTCCAAAAAAGGAAGGGGAATCTGCAGTTCTCTTCATAGCTCCTGCTGGGTAACCTCCAAGAGCCAGTGTACCCAGTGGTCAGAGGGGGACCATCCGGATTACAACTCCTCAGATCCATAAGGGACACACCCAGGGAGCAGACTCAGTGAGCACCAAAGCCCCACTGAAGCAAGTCTTGCCCCAGAAGGGTGTCTTCAGCACTGAAGTTCTCCCACTGCAGACACAGCCGATTCTCACTGCCAATTGGCCTGGAGGTCAATTCCTCCCAGTGATCCTACAACAATCAAGGCATAACTAGAACAAGACTGTGCACAAATCCCACAAGGGGGTGCACCAAGAGTGTCCACCTCAGGTAACGGGGGAGGCTGAGCCACTGGGCCCTACAGGACACCTAGCACACAAAACCACTCTACCAACACAGGGAAGCATAAAAAATGCGGAGACAAAGAAACAGGTCACAAATGACAGAAATGGAGGAAAGCAAACGACTGGATATAGAGTTCAAGAGTTTTATGGAAACCACCGATAAATTTAGTGAGACCCTCAAGAAATCTAGTGAGACCCTCGAGGATATGAAAAAGGACCAACTAGAAATTAAGCATACACTGACTGTAATAAAGAATAATATACAGAGATCCAACAGCAGACAAGAGGATCCCAAGAATCAAGTCAAAGATTTGAAATACAAAGAAACAAAAAATACCCAACTGAAAAAGAAAAAAGAAAAAAGATTCCAAAAATATGAAGATAGTGTAAGGAGCCTCTGGGACAACTTCAAGCGTACCAACATCAGAATTATAGGGGTACCAGAAGATGAGAGAGAGCAAGATATTGAAAACCTATTTGAAGAAATAATGACAGAAAACTTCCCCTACCTGGTAAAAGAAATTGACTTACAAGTCCAGGAAGCGCAGAGAACTGCAAACAAAAGGAACCCAAAGAGGACCACACCAAGACACATCATAATTAAAATGCCAAGAGCAAAAGACAAAGAGAGAATCTTAAAAGCAGCAAGAGAAAGAAAGTCAGTTACCTACAAGGGAGTACCCATACGACTGTCAGCTGATTTCTCAACAGAAACCATGCAGGCCAGAAGGGAGTGGCAAGAAATATTCAAAGTGATGAATAGCAAGAACCTACAACCAAGATTACTTTATCCAGCAAAGCTATCATTCAGAATAGAAGGTCAGATAAAGAGCTTCACAGATAAGAAAAAGCTAAAGGAGTTCATTACCACCAAACCAGCATTATATGAAATGCTATTCTTTAAGAAGAGGAAGAAGAAAAAGGAACTCTTACCATTTGCCACAGCATGGATGGAACTGGAGAGCGGATAAATACCACATGATCTCACTCATTTGTGGAATATAATGAACAACATAAACTGATGAACAAGGATTGATCCAGAGACAGAGAGGAATTGATTGGACTGTCGGGCCTTGGAGGGAAGGTAGGGGAGGGTGGGGGTAAGGGGGAAAGATCAACCGAAGGACTTATATGCAAGCATATAGGCCTAACCAATGGACATGGACAACGAGGGGGGGGGGTGAGGGCATGGGGGGGGTAGGGGGTAACGTGGGGATAAGGACACATATGTAATATCTTAATCAATAAAAAATATATTTTTTAAAAAAATTTATAATTAGCTTACAAACTCATTTATGATCAATTTATGATACTCTCTTTTGGCAGTAAATTAATTTTCAATTATGAAAGTAATTAAATTATTTTCAATTTAATGATAATTTACTAATATATTTTTACTACAAATCTGATCAAAATGCATTAATTCAAAACTTCTTAGCTATAGTTTTATTGTTGGATTGCCAGTATGTTTATAACATTTTAAAATTGAATATTGAACTTATTTATTGGTTAGTAAAATTATATAGGTCTCAAGTGTGCAATTCTATAATACATCATGTGTGTATTGTATTGTGTGCTACCACCCAAAGCCAAGCCTCCTTCTGTCACCATATATTTGGGCCCCTTTATTCTTTTTTTTTCCCCCTTTATTCTTTACTACCCTCACCTCCCTTCCCTCTGGTAACCACCATACTGTGGTCTGTGCCTATGAGGTTTTGTTTATTTTGTCTTTCTTGCTCATTCATTTGTTGCTTTCAGTTTTATAGAACACACTAGAGGTCCACTGCATGAAATTCATGCACTGGAGGGAGGTGTCCCTCAGCCCAGCCTCCACCCTCTCCAATCTGAGACCCCTCAGGGAATGTCCTACTACCGGTTTAGGCCTGATCCCTGTCAGTCAGACATCCCTCTCACAATCCAGGACTGCTGGCTCCCAACCGCTTGCCTGCCTGATTGCCCCTAACTGCTTCTGCCTGCCAGCATGATCACCCCCTAACCACTCCCCTGCCAGCCTGATCGACACCTAACTGCTCCCCTGCCGGTCTGGTAGCCCCCAACTTCCCTCCCCTGCCAGCTCAGACACCCCCAACTGCCCTCCTCTGCCAGCCATCTTGTGTGAGGGCATGGTGGTCAATTTGCATATTACCTCTTTATTATATAGGCTATGAATGAAATCACATGATTCTTGACATTTTCTGTCTGACTTATTTTGTTTAGCATGATATTCTCCAAATCCATTTATGTTCCCAAATGGCAATATTTTGTCCTTTCTTATGGCTGAGTAGTATTCCATTGTATATATGTAACACATATTCTTTATTCAATCATCTTTCAAAGGACATTTCAGTTGTTTCCATGTCTTAGCCATTGTGAATAATGCTGCAATGAACATAGGAGTGCATATATCTTTGCAAATAAATGTTTTCCATTATAGGGGGATAAACACCCAGGAGAGAGGTTGCTGGGTCATATAGTAATTGTATTCTTAATTTTCTTATGACACTTCTATATTGTTTCTCAGAGTGGCTGTATCAGTTTAAATTCCCACCAGTAGTGAATAAGGGTGCCTTTTTCTACACGACCTCTTCAACATTCGTTATCACGTGTCTTCTTGATAACAGCTATTCTAACAGGTGTGAGGTGGTAGCTCACTGTAGCTTTAATTTTTATATTCCTAATAGCTAGTGAAGGTGAGCATCTCTTCATACATCTCTTGGCAATTTGTATGTCTTCTGGTCAGGTTCTCTGCCCATTTTTTAATTGGACAGTTTGTTTGGTTTGGTATTGAGTTCTATGAGTTCTTTATATATTTTGGACATTAATCACTTGTCAGAGGTATTGTTTGCAAATATCTTTTCCCATTTGGTTTGTTGCCTTTTTGTTTTGTTGACAGTTTCTTTTGCTGTGAAGAAGCTTTTTAATTTGATATAGTCCCATTTATTTATTTTTGCTTTTATTTCTCTTTGCCTTTGAGGTCAGATTAATAAAATCCTCTTTAAGACCAAGGTCCAAAAGTTTAGTACCTATGTTTTTTCCTATGTACTTTATTGTTTCAGGTCTTATATTTAGACCTTTGATCCATTTTGAGTTTATTTTGTATCTGGTGACAGACAGCAGTCTAGTTTTATTCTTTTGCATGTGGCTTTCCAATTTTCCCAGCACCATTCATTGAAGAGGTTCTCCCTCCCCACCCCCTTGTATCTTTCATCAAAAATTATTTTCCCATATACATGTGGATGCATTTCTGGGCTTTCAATTCTCTTTAATTGGTCTGTGCATTTTTTATGCCAATACCATGCTATTTTGATTACGCAGGCTTGTAGTATGATTTGAAGTCTGGGAGTGTGATACCTCCAACTTTGTTCTTTTTCTCAGGATTGCTTTGGCTTTTTGGGTCTTTTGTAGTTCCATACAAATCTTGTGATTTTTTCGTCTGTTTCTTTAAAAATTTTGATGGGGATTGCATTAAATGGGTATATTGCTTTGGGTAATATGGCCATTTTTAACTATGTTGATTCTTCCAATCCACAAATATGGATTTATCAAAGGATGTGAAGGACCTATACACTAAAAACTATAAGACATTATTAACACATATTGAAGAAGACACAAAGAAATATTTGTAACATTTTTAATACTATCGTTTTATGATTATCACTTCTTTTACTTAAAAACCCACATTCCATACTGGGTAGAAGAATTTTCAAAAAATTGTCTAAGTAGACTAGTTAACTGCATCTTTCAACTCAGCTATATTCTTTATAATGTTAATCTGTCTTGATATCATCCCTGAGAGATGTGTAAGATGCTCCCAATGTGATTGTGGAATTGCTGGTTTGACCTGTAACAGCACCAATTATTCTGTTGGCTATTCCATCTCCACGTGTGGTTTGGATGCAGGTTCATAAGTATTAGAGCTTCTTGTTGAAATGTTTCTCTTATTATCACATAACATGCAATTGTATTGCTATAGATGCTTTCAGCCCTCAATCCAACCATGTTCCCATTGCTATCAGAGCATTCTTTCAGTTGCCATTTCACTAGAAATATATGAAAAAGAATTGGCCCACAATAAGGGGCTTGTAATGTGAGTGATACATTTCTACACTTGACCATGGCACCTTGTTAAGTGGGTAGCAAATATTCCAGATGATGAGGAGAGAGCGTCTGGATAACTCAGGTGGGCATGCTGGACAGAGCAGGAACCAAGTCCCTCTGTTTTGGAGCTGTGCCTGTGTCCAAGGCTGTAAGACACCCTCTGGCTAGAGCCCATCTTGAAAGGAGACCCATGCTCTTACACCCTCCCTCTGCATTTCCTGCCCTGGCAACAAGTCAAGGTTATTTGTTTACCACACAGCTCCTGGAACTATACTTTGCTGCAAAGCCCATCGACCTGAACCTGGTTTATTTTGCAATAATGCTCATACCATCATCCAGAGTTCTGTCACAGGCAGGTCCTATGACCAGCTGTGTTCAACCGAAGGTACTTGGTACTGAATACGTGCATTGTTCCTGTTCATTAGTCCCTGCCTCTGTCCCTGTCCCCTTGGCATTTAGGACTCTTAGGACTACCACTGTCTCTGCCAATCCTCTACATCCTTTCTACATCAGGTTTGAGGGGTGCTGGCTAGCTTCAACTGACTCTCACATCTCTTTGGCATGAGGCTGGTGTGCCAGTGCATCAGACTCAAAGCAACAAGAAAAACGAACCATGTCCAGCCTTCATCCCAAGGCCCCCAGGTGCCACACTCAGGCTGACGATTCTCAGGCAGGTGCTGGTGCCCTTTCCCAGAATGTGGCTACAGGCTGCCTTCTTGCCTCCACAAAGCTGGCTCTGGAAAACCCATCCTTTTTGGCTCCACCCCTCTTTGTCTTGCTGACCTTCACTCTACTGCTGTGTCAGAGGATCACCTTCCATTTCTACCTCTTGCACGGGTGCCTTCATTATAGACTCTGGTTCTGGGGCATTCAAGTGAAGTCTTCCTTCCCCACTGAAGCTCCGAGGAAGTCCTATGGCTGAGATTCAGCTACAGGGGACCTTGTCTCCTATCGCGGATCCTTCCCAACCCACCCTGCCTGGGCCTTGTTCCTTTGTCCTGGACAGGAGACAATTTTAACTACTTTGGACAGAGGAGGCAGGGTCACATGTGGGAGGGGACAGGGTGCCACAGCAGAGAGGAGGCTCACAGGAAGGATATGTCCTGGAGTAGATTAGTTGGACCACTGCCCAGGGAAGCTTGAGTGGAGTCTGAGCCAGAAGGGCTGTGGGTGGCTGGTTGCCTGCACCTCTGAGGTGTCTGCAATGGAGATGAGCTCTGCCTGGGCCGTGTTCTTGCTTCTCGCAGGTTCCCAGGTCCGAGTAACTCACAGCTGGAATTTTAGAGATGAGGGAAAAGGCATCGAAAGTTATTTCCTTGCCACCGTGGAGTATGCCTTACACATATTCAACGTGAAGAGCAAGGACACGAATGCCTACAGGCTGGTGAGCATCCTGGACTCCCAGAGAGAGGAGGTAGGTGACTGCATCTTCCTGTCCTGCTGGCCTTCACTTGTAGTAAGTCAGGGTACAAGACAGGGGCCTTAGCAAAGGATCTTGTATGCCGTTTGAAGTTTATAAAATAAAATATACAAACTATTCATTTTCAGGTTTTATAAAAGCTTTTACGTGGAAATTTTAAAAATTAGATCAATGTCTACTCACATGCAATATTTTTTCAATCTTTATGTCATTGTTTAATGGAAAATGACATCAAAATGTAGTCTATGAGGGAAGAAAGATAAAGATGTCCAGACACACAGAGAAAATGCTTAAAAAGTTAGGGTGAGGAAAGAGTTCAAGGAAATAAAATAAAACAGGGCCTCTGCTGTGACTTCCATGAGCCCTGGGCTCCCTGCTGCGGCATCCACCTCTGTGGATGGATGTTATTTTCCCCTCTTCCCCAGACCATGGTTTTGAATCCTTAAAGGTTCTCCTTGTCATGGACTCTCTTTCAGAATGCAACCAGCGATGCCATTTGCATTTGGGCTGCAGACATGAACAATGAAAACACTCGCCCGAAGGAGCGCTTCTGGCTCTGTGTGTGAGTGTGTGTGTGTGTGTGTGTGTGTGTGTGTGTGTGTGTGGTGTCGGGGGCATTACTCTCTCACCCTCTGGACCTCTGCGCTGAGAGTCCACATGAAGGGCAAAGGGTCCCCACCCTCCACTGACCTTAACCCTCTGGACACTGGTTCAGGCACCCTGGGCTCTCTCAGGCTAGACCTCTGGTGGGGATTTTTATATCCAGAGTCACAGACTGAGTTTGGGTGCCGGGGATAATGGAGTGGATGCCATGGGAGACGATGGAATAAAATGAGTAGAATGGAGTGGAGAAGAGTACAGACCATTTCACAGTGCACTTTGTATAGAAGTTGTTTCTTGAAGCCATCGTCGTGTGTGTGTGTGTGTGTGTGTGTGTGTGTGTGTGGTTTCACTAGCATTGTATGGCATTTTTCTGATGTTGGGCAGGTGAAGGGTGTGACAATGGGGCTATAGATGAGTCTCCCACTCCGGGGTTGAGATGACCAAGCAAACTCTTGCAGGGCCAACACCCTCCCAGCCACTTGTCACCTGTCTCTGGAAGCAGGAAGCATTGAAAAGAAAGGTGGGGTCTCACTTGGCATTTGCAAATGTGAGGCTGCAATGTGTGGTATTAATAGTGTGTGATCAGCTTGCTTTTAGCCCGGAGGCTCCACCGGGCTATGTGCCTCTTTGTCCAGAACACCCCAAGTGTAGCTTTAACACAAGTGTGCTGATCCAGACCCAGAGGGAAGCCCCGAAGAGAGTAAGGTTTGGGCCTGTTCCTGCACTCCATGTGTCACCACCAGCAACTCCTTAATGGACCATGAGGGATGTTTCCCCTGTAATGTCTATCTGTACCACAGGTGGAGACCCTGATTGCTTTCTCCATGGAGCTGAAGCTTCGCAGAACCAGGTGTGGGAAATTTGATGAAGACATTGACAACTGTCCCTTTGAAGAAAACCCAGCGCTGAACAACGTAAGACACACATGAGCCTCCTTCAGGTTCCAGAGCTGCGGACCTGCATAGGGGTGTTGTGGGGGGTGGGGCAGAGGACATACCATTCCTAGGGACACAAGAGCGAAGGGGCTACTGGCCCTACGACAGCCACTGCTTCTGCTAAAGATAGAGCCCAGCCTAGCAGGTAAGCCCCAGGGTCCACTTGCAGGCCCCTGGCCAATGTGAGATCCTGACTGTCCACCCACCCTGTTCAGCTGTCTGAACCTCGGGCCATACCGGTGACAGATTGTTCCTGCCCCTAACGGCCCGGGTGTCTTGATTCTGGCCAGAGGATGTTCTCTTCCCGCTCTGCAGCCACTGCCCTTTCCTGCCTTCAGGAGGAGGAACATGTCAGGGGTGGCCAACATCACCATTGACAGAGTGGCCAGTCCTCAGATCCCCCTGTCACTGAGCAGAACTGATGGGGGTTTGGGTGAGGGGAGCCCACTGCCCTGTGTCCCATGCTCTGCCCCAGGCCCTGCTGGGCTGCAGTTCCTGCCAGGGGGGTAAGGGAAAGTGAATTCCTGCTCTAGGACAAGCCCACCTCAGGTCAGGGCTACTTGAGGTAAGGCCCGCTGGGAAGGAGCATGTGTTGCTGTACTAGAGGCATGGGCCACTCGGGGACAGCCCAGGGGTTCTCCTGGGGAGAGCAGAGTCGCACAAGAGACCCTGGGGTTAGGAGTGAGCCAGGTGAGGAACATCTGAGACAGACTGAGGGCCAGAGCCTGCGTTCCCCCAGCTGCTCACCTTGCAGATGCAAGTTTGGGATGGATGCCGTCTTTAAGGCTTGGAGTCACCAGCTTCCCAAGGCTTCTTCACCCACGATTTATTCCTGTGCTTATTCCCTCAGACCTTCATCTGCTTCTTCACTATCAGCATCGATCCCTGGAGAACAGTGTTTCAACTCCTAAACAAGACCTGCCCGGCGGGGACCTACTGAGTGATATCACGCCCCAGCCCAGCCTCTCTAGCCCCTTCTCTGTCGGTGGCCCTTCCGTGGCGGAGCAGCTCTGAGCTCACTCTGTTCTCTGCCTTGCAAATATCTGGAGCCTCACACACGGGCATTGTGGAAATTCCTCGGTGTCCATTTCCTTTCATGTAGAATAGTCCATTAAACGTCAGCATTTCAAAAGGCGCCGCGTGCACGGTTCCTGACTGAGGGGGATGGGCAGTTGCTGGGCAGCTCGGTGGCCCAAGGGGGTAAGTCATCTCTCCCCTTGCACCTCCTAAGCCAGCTCCAGGTGGCACAAATAAGGCGCCTCTGAGCGGCTAGCTCAGGGCTCATGACGGATAACCATGTCCCCAGAGGGGCAATGACCATGACCAAGGTAGGGAACCCTTGTCTGAAGGATGGACAGGGCCTCAGGCTCCCCAGGACACATGTGGCCTCTGTTCGGGGGTCTTGCTCACACCCATTTCCTGGTCCGTGACAGCTGGGAAAATGGAGGAGGGGACTCTAGCCTCCACTCAAAGAGCAAGCAAGGCCAGCGGCAGCGGCAACAGCAACGGCAGCCCAAAGACCCCTTTGGAGATGTATGTTGTCAGGGCCTGCACCTTTGGACCAGGAGACTGCACTTTACAAATCCCTAGGGAGCCCATGGCCAGTTAAAAACTGAGAGGCACTACTGGGACTCTGTGCCAGGTGCTACTGGGACTCTGGCCAAAATGCCTAGAACAGGATTTGGAAAACTTTTTCGGCACAGAGGAAAGGAGTCACTCTTGGGCTTTTGTGGGCATGTGGTCTTCTCCACTCTCTAATGTCACCTTGTGTCTGGAAAGCACTAGGGGGCAATGAGAACACAAGCAGGGGGGGTCTTCTTCCAATAGGATTTTATGTGTATAGACAGGCAGAGGGTGGGTTTGGTCCAGAACCAGTACCCTGACATGAGGTGCCCCACCCACCCCTGCAGCTGGGAGGCCCAGGAGCAGCACACTAGGAACAGGGTTGGATCGAGAGCTGAGAGCATCTATAGCAATATAACTGCAGGTTATGTGATAATAAGAAAAATAATTCAACATAAAGCTCTAATACCTATGAACCTGCACCCAAGCAACATGTACAGATGGAACAGCCAACAGAATCATTGGTGCTGTTACAGGTCAAACCGGCAATTCCACAATCATGCTTGAAGCATCTTACACATCTATCAAGGATGATATCACGAAGGATAACCATACCGATGACCTGCCTTCCTCCATCCAACGCAGTTAAAATTGTCACCTGTCCAGGACAGAGGGACAAGGCCCTGGCAGGGTGGGTTGGGAAGGATCAGCGACAGGAGAAGAGGTCCCCTGTAGTTGAATCCCAGCCATGGGACTCCCTCAGGGCCTCCGTGGGGAAGGAAGACCTCACTTGAGTGTCCCAGAACCAGAGGCTGAAATGAGGACACAAGTGCAAGAGGTAGAAATGGAAGGGGATCCCCAGACACAGTAGCAGAGTGAAGGTCAGCAAGACAAGGAGGAGCAGAACCGAAAAGGGTGTTTCCCAGAGCCAGTTGGTGGGTGATAGGAGGCAACCTGCCCAACGATGAATATGCATTTATTAGGAGCTAGAGTCCCAGTGCACGAAATTCGTGCAGGGAAAGGGTCCCTAGAGGCTGCCAGCTGCCAGCCAGGGCCTCCCTTTCCCCAGCTGCCTGCCACTGCTGCTGGTTGGGGGGAGGGGCCACAGGCATTTGGCCGGCCAGCCCCACCCCCTAGTTGAACTCCTGGTAACTCCCAGTCAACAGGACAATTTGCATATTAGGCTTTTATTATATAGGATGTACAGAAGGGGCACACTGAGGTGTGTTTTTTTTTGGTTGGGTTTTTTTTGTGTGTTTTTGTTGTTGTTGTTGTTGTTTTGTAAATTAAAGGCACCAGCAGAGCTGGGGTTTTTAAAAAACATTTTTTTCATATATTTTATTGATTTTTTACAGAGAGAAAGGGAGAGGGATAGAGAGTTAGAAACATCGATCAGCTGCCTCCTGCACACTCCCCACTGGGATGTACCTGCAACCTAAGTACATGCCCTTGACCGGAATCGAACCCAGGACCCTTGCATCCACAGGACGATGCTCTATCCACTGAGCCAAACCAGTTAGGGCCCAGACTGAGGTTTTTATGGGCCCCAGTGTTTCCTTGTCCCACTGGCTCCTCAGACCCCCTTGTGGCTTCTGAAACAGACTGGACTCACTGGCTCCCGGGCTGTGGCCTCACTGGGGATGTTGGAGGATGAAGCTGAGCTCAGTGCATCACTCTTTGCGCAACTTCTCAGCTTGTGGATGCGCTCCCATGAGCTAAGCTGCGGGCCTGGCTGGATGAGCAAATGCCCTCTCCCCAGAGGGGTTTACAGGACGTGGCCCCGACACGCGCAGCACCTATTGGTTTCTTTGTAGGAATTTATTTCTAGAATAGGAGGAGTGAAAGAGAAACAGAGAGAAGAGCGAGCCAAATGAGCTCCAGGGATCCCTGAGCTGTCTACATTAGGTGACCATTGGTGCCCTCTGGTGGCCACAGTTGTCACAGCTCAGCGAGCACAATTTGCTGTGTGCAGTTTCTAGAGAAGGGACACTCAAGGCCCACAGCTGGAATAGCAAATGCAGCTCTTGGACGATTAAATAACACTCGCTTTGCAAACAAGCCTCAGCGCTGTGCCATGAATTAGGCCTCCAGCATCTGTGTGAAGCTGCTTGTGAACTTCAAAAGGTACCATCACCCCTGAAGGCCTGTGGACACCCGGATCCCTGCGCTCGTCCCTGTCCCAGGATTCTGACCCAGTAGGTCTGGGAAGGCCTGGAGGGCTTGCTTCTTAACCAGAAACCAGCAGGTGGTGATATTCTTGGTTTCTGGCTCCCACTCCGAGTAGCGCAGTTACAGTGAGTCCCTTGGCTTGGATGCAGCCAATCACATGGAGAAGCCTGGGTGCTTGAGTAGGGTTTCTGGGGCCACACTGGATCCAGGAAAGGGTCAAAACTTCATGCCGGGTGATAAAGAAAAAGAGCTTACAGACCCCAGGCATCAGCTTGTGGGTGTGCTTCCAGGAGCTAAGCCTCCCAGAGACATGGTCTTCCTGTTCCCCACCAGGCAAGCATACCTGTCTATCCTCCATGCGTCTTTGTGGTTTTCTTTCCAGACAAGGTTCCAGATTCACTGTCCGTTGTCTCCCACCAGAAAACAACTCAATCCTGTAGGACAACAGCAGGTTGGGATGTGCTATTTGCCACGGATGAGCAATTTGATAAATCACACGTGGAAAGCAGCCAGATGTGCAGCAGAACTCCACCCAAACAGGTTGCATCGTATGCAAAATTATTGAGCCATAAAAAAGAAGGAAATTTCCCCCAGTATGGATGGACCTGGAGGACGTTATGGTAAATGACATAAGCCAGACACAGGACAAATGCTGCATGATTCCACATTTTTTTTATTGTTTAAAGTATTACATGTCTCCTTTTTCCCCCAATTAACCACCCCCCGCTCCCACACTTGAGGGCAAGCCCCCACCGCCCCAGTGTCTGTGTCCATTAATCATGGTAATATGCATGCGTACAAGTCCTTTGGTTGATCTCTAACCCCTCTCTCCCCTGCCTTCTCCCTGAGGTTGGACAGTCTGCTCAGTGCCGCCTTGTCTCTGGGTCCATTTTTGTTCATCAGATTATGTTGATCATTATATCCCACATATGAGTGAGATCATGTGATATTTATCTTTCTCCAACTGGCTTGTGTTTCCACTTTTTAAATTTTTTTTTAATTTTTTTTTATTGATTTTAGAGAGGAAGGGAGAGGGAGAATCACTGATCTTCTGCTTCCTGCATGCCCCCTACTGGGGATCAAGCTCATAACCCAGGCATGTGCCTCACCGGGAATTGAACAGTGACCTCCTGGTTCATAGGTTGACACTCAACCACTGAGCCACACCAGCTGGGCTGCATGATTCCACTTTTATGAGAAATCCAAAATAATTAAGCTCACAGAAGAAGAAAGCAGAGTGTGGCTCCCAGGGACGAGGGAAGTGAAATGGAAAGATGTTGGCCAAAGGGCATAAAATTATGCAGGATGAATAATTTGGGGAAATCTGCCGTACAACCTGGAACCTACAGCTAAAAATACTGTATTGTGAACTTAAACATGTGCTAGAGGGTAGATAGTGCTCTTACCACAAAAAGAAAAATCAAATTAACTAAAATATGGATGACAGAAGACAACTTTTGCAGGTATAAGTGTATGGTCTTGGTTATGGTGATGATTTCATGGTGTATACTAATTTCTAAACTGGGTTGTAGACATTGGATATCAATCATACTTCAGGATAGTGGTTTAACCAAAGCAAAAAGAAAGAGATTATATCTTTTCTCAGGAGACTAAGTTCAATAAAACTGCCATCAAAACATAAGTAAAATTTAATATGGTTTTTTAGCCTGAGAAGAATTGTGCATGTTTGGGGCTGGAATGGGTGTCAGCAATCTTAGGAGCATCTTCGTGGGTTTTGGGGGAAACAGGCTGTGGCGATCTGTGTGAAGTGGAGTCCTAACACATCTGAATGCAAGTGTCTCGACAGTGTCCAAACAATGAACAGAGGCCACCCCCACTTTGCCACCGAAGGGGACTGAACAACATGGATCCGTCCTGCAGACATCAATGTGCTCCCTGTCCCGAGAGCCCACGTTTATTCCAAAGGAATGTCCACACCTACCCTTACACGAGGGCTGGTTTAGACCTGGGTGCACTGTGTCTGTCCTCACTTGCAGCCAAGGAGAGATAGTTAATTTACCATTGACTATAAAGGCAATTAACTGACTATAAAGGCATTGGTGGATTTCTGGGCTCTCTGTTTTATTTCATTGATGTATATGCTTGTTCCTGTTCTAGTACTTTACTTTTTTTTTAAATTACAATGGCTTTATAGCACAGTTTGATATCTGGTATTATGATCCCTCCAACTTTGTTCATCTTTCTAAGATTGCTAAGACTATTTGGAGTCTTTTGGGGTTCTATATAAAGTTTTGGAATATTTGATCTAGATCTATGAAATATGCCTTTGGTATTTTAATATGAAATGCATTGAATCTATAGATTGCTTTGGATAGTATGGACATTTTGATGATGCTAATTATCTAAACCCACGAACACAGTATATGCTTCCACTTGTTTGTACTTCCTCTATTTGTTTCTTCAATGTCTTATGGTTTTCTGAGTATAAGTCTTTTACCTCCATGGTGAAGTTTATTCCTAGATAACTTTTTTGTTGTTGTTGTTGCAATTATAAATAGGATAATTTTCTTAGTTTCTCTTTCTGCAAGTTCATTATCACTGTATAATTCTGCTATCGATTTCTGGATATTAATTTTGCATCCTACTACTTTGCTGAAATAATTTATTAAATCTAGTAGTGTTTTGGTGGAGTCCTTAGGGTTTTCTATATACAGGAGCTTGTCTGCACCTTTCCCTTTCCCCTCTTCTTCCATCACATCTTCTAAACTCTAAGGGACCCCATGAGACTTGCAACTGGGGAACAATGGGCAGTGGCCGCTTGTCCTGGGTAAAACCCTGATCCTGTCCCCAAAGCTCCCTTTTCTCAGACTTCTTAGTGAGTGTAAGCAGCCCAGCCTAGGCTCATTTCCCCACCTAGTCTCTCTCCTTTGCTTCTTCTATTCTAGGCCCTTCCTTGTTTAACTGTGCACGGCTTTAATAAGCATCCTCTAAACATTGCCTGGACCCATGTTGTGAAATCTTTCCTGCATGGAGTCAAGAACCCACACACTACTGCTGGCCCTAGGCAGACCCGCTCAAGGCCAGGTCCCTTTGCTGGCAACACTATTACTGAATGTGGGAAGCCACCTATTGTCTTCACTAGCAGAGAGGTGTGGACAAGGAATCTGAAAGGCTGGTGACCCTTGATACCCTGGCAAAGGTCAGGGCTGTGCGCCCACTGTTAGTCCAGACAATGGTAGCTGAAGCAACTTCCCCCTTTATTATTATGTAAATCCTTGCTGATGGGCTAGTCCAGCCGTGGGCAAACTATGGCCCACGGGCCGAATCCGGCCCGTTTGAAATGAATAAAACTAAAAAAAAAAAAAAAGACCGTACCCTTTTATGTAATGATGTTTACTTTGAATTTATATTAGTTCACACAAACACTCCATCCATGCTTTTGTTCCAGCCCTCCGGTCCAGTTTAAGAACCCATTGTGGCCCTCGAGTCAAAAAGTTTGCCCACCCCTGGGCTAGTCTGCCTGTTACTGGAAATTGCCTGCCTAAGGGCTATGGGTGGATCCCAAACCAATAAAAGCTTGGTGAGGCCTGAGCACCAGTGGAAGTCCCTCCCCTTGAGTTGGACTTACCCGCCTGGCCTCCCAATATTTCCAAATTATTACTTGTCTCGTCTCTTCCATTTGTGTGTGGCCCCTCTTCCAGATCCTGAACCCTGAACCACGCAGGACGTGGGGGGAACAAACAAACATACAACTCTACACAACTGAATTAGGAGCAGTGACTGGGGTTGACAGCATCTCACTGCTGAAGAGAAGAGAGGTCTTGGAGAGACTGGAATGATACCTTTGGTGGTGGTGTAAGATCCAGGACACTATTGTGGGAGTGCTGTGCAAGGAGTACCCACAGTAAGAACAGTTGAGGGTTTGCCCCTAAAACTGTTGCAATCATATGAGTGTGACTTCAGCAATCACATGAGGGTGATTCTAATGTGTAGCCAGGGCTGAGGACCGCAGCCTTAGCAAGCAGGTCAGATTTGCCAGTCAATTTCACCAACCTCAGCATATCAAGTTCTATTGTGTGATTTGCAGGTAGTGCAGACACTATAGATGGAGATACAGGTTTGCTTCAGCCCCAAAGGAATGTGCTTGATAAACTCAAGGAAAGGAGGGTGCAGCAGAAGTAAGACATTTTACCAAAGGCAGCTTGGGTTGCAGACATTCTGATGAGAAATGTCTTCGTAGATGGAAGTTATCAATCTCAGGAAGAGAGAATGGACAACACTTGTTTCAACAGCAGATGAGTTTGGAAGACTAGAGTTATTGAGGTGTATCTTTTCACAGGATACCCCTAAGGCAAATTATAGTGGACTATATAAAAATAGGAAATGAGTGAGTCTTAAAAGCAAGGGAAAAGCAAAAGAAAGACACTCAACCTGGAAAACAATACATGACCTATCAGGTTTAGGAAATGTTAGGATCCAACTTAAAAGGCAGGTGAAATGAACAACTTATTGATCCTTACTGAATGGCAAGGGGGAGAGTGAGAAATTCTGATTTAATTGTGGCCAACTGACTATTCCTGAAAAGAAAGCAGTGGTTCTCAAATTTTAGCCTCCATCAGAATCACTTGAGTTAGTCACATTGCTATGCAGTCAATTATTGCAAAACCTAGTAGCTTCAAACAATAAACATTTAATATTTCACAATTTCTGTTGGTCAGGAATCTAAGCACGGATTAATTGGGTGCCTCTGCTCAAGGTCTCTGTAAAGTTACAGTTCAGCTGCTGGCTGAGCTACAGTCTAAGTGAAGGCTTGACTGGAATTGGTTGTGGGAGAAGCTCCCGCATGTGGTTGCTGGCAAGTCTTGGTTCCTGTCATCTGAGTCCCTTCATAGGCTGCCTCCGTGTCCTTACACCACAGCAGCTAGTGGTCTTATGGCTAGAGAGCCAGAGAGTGACTAAGATGGAAGCCACAGTCTTTATAGACTGGTGTTTAGCGGTGACATCTTATCCCTTCCACTGTTGTCTTTCCATTATAAAGTAGTCATGAAGTCCAGGCTATACTCAGAGGGTGGAGATTACACAAGGGCATGCATACCAAGAGATGGAGATCATGAGAACCATTCAGGAAGCGGCCTACCACCGCTCATTAGCACACAGATTGTGGGATTCTACCCCAGAGTTTCTGATTTAGCAGGGCTGGTGTGAGGCCTGAGAATTTGCATTTCTAACAAATTCCTTGCTGCTGTTGTTGTTCTGCTGGTCCAAGAACCACACTTGGAGAATTGTTGCTCTAAAAACACTATACCCAATCACAGAAAAGTAGACTATAGGACACAAAACAAGATAGACAAGAAGTCAATAGCTGTCCCTGGGAAAGAAAAGGATCAATAACTAGTGGGTAGCCCTAAACCAAATTCACAAGAGTCTAAATTTAGAAAAGAAAGGGGAACATAAAATTTTACCTGCCACTCTTTTTTTTTTAAAGATTTTTAAAAATTACTTTTTAGAAAGAGAGGAAGAGAGAGGGAGAGGGAGAGAAACATTGATATGAGAGCAAAATATTGATTGGCTACCTCCTACATGCCAGAGATTGAGCCTGCAACCTGGGCATGTGCCCTGACCAGGAATTGAACTGGCAACCTTTTGGTGCATGGGATGATGCCCAACCAACTGAGCCACATTGGCCAGGGCTACCTTCCACTCCTGATCAGACAATATAGAACAAAGTCAGGAAAACTGACTCCAGTAAGAACTATGTTATCCTTTGCTAGTGTGGATGAAAAAAAGGGCCATATACTAAACCTGACAAGTTCATGGAAGGTCAGCTTGGCAGGCCCTACAAACTCAGAGATTGAAAGTAACCACATAGGATGTCTAAACATGAAATTTCTGGACTAAAAGTGGGTTGTGGCAGGCAGTCACAGCCTAGGCCTGTAGCTTTCCTGACAAAGGTAAACCTTCACCTTAAGTGAGCCTATTGTCTTTTTAAAAAATCTAAGATCATATACCTTTGAATTGTCAGCGCAGTCTCCTTTCCTAGACCTCTCAGGGCAGAACTGCTGTACCAGAGCACTGAGATCACAGACCCCTCATTTTTATGTTGCTCCCCCTGCCCCCCCCCCCCAAGTACCATCTCTATGTGCTGTAATGTTGTTATTAATCATCCTGGACCCACCAATGTAAAAAAGTATGTGTGTCTCTGTTTCACTTTTTATCTAATCCAGAGTTTCCCCCTGCTCTGTTTTCTCCCATCATTTTAATCCACCAACAGACTTCATGTAATCCTCCTTAATCTTCTCCTTAGATGTTACTATATATACAATAAGCTGTAAAACTGCCACTACCCAGAGCATTTTCTCAATCCACTGGGATTTTGCTCCCCAGCAATTGTCGTCAGGTAGGCCCAAATAAACTCACAAAAATTCTCTACAGGTTTGGACATTTCTTACATTAACACTGGCTTCTGAAGGCTCCAGAGCAAATGGGATGTAAAGTAGAGAGGTTAGCTCTGGTATCTAACAAAATTTGGCAAGGTTTTCCATTACTTCTGTGGATAAAAAAGTAAAATTAAAAAAAAAAAGGGATTCTATGGAAAGTAACCTCACAGCATGGTGATCTGATGATAAATTCTTAACTGGGCAGGTCATGGTGGGTAGTCATGCCCCAGGCATACAACTTCTTTAGTAAAAGGATATTTTTGCCTGGAGATATCCTTTGTTTTTGTGCATCTAAGTTAATATACATTTGAAATGCCCCTTATTTATTTATTTATTTACTTATTTATTTTTACCCTCAGATTTTAAGGTTTATCTCTAAACTAGAGGCCCGGTGCACAGATTCATGCATGGATGGGGTCCCTCAGCCTGGCCTGCTCTCTCTCGTAATCCAGGACCCCTTGGGGGAGGGGGGGGATGTCAGACTGCTGGTTTGGGCCCGATCCTAGCAGTCTGACATCCCTCTGAGGGATGTTGCAGTGCTGAAGTGGCAGGGGGCTAGGGAGGAGCCCCAGCTGGGGCCAGGTGCAGCTCTGCTGCCACTCATTCCAACACACTGCACTGTGTTTGCCACTGCCGCTTGGTAGCACTGCTTTGGAGGCAGGAGAGGCTCCCGCAGCATCTGCGCTCGCCAGCCATGAACCAGGCTTCTGGCTGAGTGCCGCTCCCATTATAGGAGTGCACTGACCACCAGGGGGCAGCTCCTGCATTGGGCATCTGCCCCCTGGTGGTCAGTGTGCGTCATAGCAGTGGCTTAGGCTTTTATAAATTGACTAGAGGCCCGGTGCACAAAAATTTGTGCACTTGGGGCGGGGGGGTCCCTCAGCCCGGCCTATGCCCTCTTGCAGTCTGGGACCCCTCGGAGGATGTCCACCTTCTGGCTTAGGCCTGCTCCCTGGGGGATTGGGCCCAAGCTGGCAGTCAGACATCCCTCTGGCAGCCTGGCAGCCCTCGGGGGATGTCCACTTACCAGCAGGGAGCAGACCTAAGCTGTAGTCGGACATCCTTAGTGCTGCTGAGGAGACGGGAGAGGCTCCAGCCACCACCGCTGTGCTGGTAGCCGTCAGCCTGGCTTGTGGCTGAGCAGAGCTCCCCCTGTGGGAGTGCACTGACCACCAGGGGACAGCTCCTGCATTGAGCATCTGCCCCCTGGTGGTCAGTGTGTGTCATAGTGACCAGTCATTTCCAGTCATTCTGCTGTTAGAGTCAATTTGCATATTACCCTTTTATTATATAGGATAGAGGCCTGGTGCATGGCTGGGGGCCGGCTGGTTTGCCATGAAGGGTGTCCTGGATCAGGGTGGGGGTTCTGCTGGGGTGCCTGGCCAGCCTGGGTGAGGGGCTTATGGGTGTTTGCAGGCTGGTCACACCCCCTTCAGGGTGGGGGTCCCCACTGGGGTGGCTGGCCAGCCTGGGTGAGGGGCTGATGGCTGTTTGCTGGCTGGTCACACCCCTTTCAGGGTGGGGGTCCCCACTGGGATGCCTGGCCAGCCTGGGTGAGGGGCTGATGGCTGTTTGCAGGCTGGTCAAGCCCTGCCCTCCCCCAGTGGGGACCCTCACCCCGTGGAGGTTTGGCCAGCCTGGGTGAGGGGCTGATGGCTGTTTTCAGGCTGGCCACACCCTCTTTAGGGTGGGGGGTTCCCACTGGGGTGCCTGGACAGTCTGGTTGAGGGGCTGAGGGCCGTTTTCAGGCTGGCCAAGCCCCCCCAGCGATGGAAGCTCCCAGCCTCTCCTTTTTTTCTTTTCTCTTTTTATTCTGGGATTTATTTACCTTCTATAACCGAAACTTTGTAGCCTTGAGTGGAGCTCAGAGCTGGCCAGGACGGGCGGGAAGCTTGGCTTCCTCCATCACTGGAGCAACCAAGCCTCCTGCTTGCTCCAGCTCCGTGGCTGCCGGTCGTCATCTTGGTTGGGTTAATTTGCATATAGTCGCTCTGATTGGCTGGTGGGCGTGACTTAAGGCATAGCGAAGGTACGGTCAATTTTCATGTTTGTCTTTTATTCGTGTAGATTGTGGAACAAGAGGTTTCATCTTGTGTTAAAGAAATTTCAGGCAGCAACAAGCATGCAAGGTAAGAGGCCAGCCCACACACACAGTCCTGTAGGCTGACACTCATATGATCCACTCAGCCACTGCCCCCTTGGTTAAGACCTTCCTCTTAGGGAGCTGATTTCCTGGGTATGCCTCTCAAGCTCCCCAATCTTCCTCTCAGAGAAAAGAAAATGTAAGCATTCGAATGTGTTCAACTGATTTGAGCATTTCTGTGCAGGGTGCCTCTTTTTTAGACCACTCTGAAGAGTTACCACCCTGGAGAGTGCACATAATCTTGTTAACTATCTTGCCATTCAATCCATGCCTTGGATTTTTCCACCTTTATGTTATCTCCCTTACATTCCATCCTTATTCCAAATTCATAAAAGAAACTTCAAACTGCCATTCTGGGACGAATCTAAGTCTGTGGAGATCTTGCTTCCAGGCTTATCCTTTATTTGCTTCAAATGAATTTTTATAAATAAATGATTTACAGATTTGGACCTTTTTCACATTGACATTTACTTGGTGTAGTCAGCAGAATTTCAAATAAACCCACCCAGAACCACCCTGCATAAATGAGTGGAACAAATCTCTCTCTCTCTCTGTCTCTCTCTCCTTCCCTCCTCCCCTCCTTCTCTCCCTCCCTCCTGTTAGGGTCACTGAAGGAGGAACGCCTGAGGACAAAAGGGGTAAAGACTTATGAAATTTATCAGGTCATCTGGATACCAGATGGGCAGAGCCCCAAAATGGTGCCAGCCCCCAAAGACAGAGAGTCAGAGGTTTTAAAGGACTCTAGGCAGGCTTTTTCTGGGTGGAGAATTCTCTGTGCAGATATGGATTCTGGGAAACTCCGGAGGGGAGAGATAATGGTCTTAGCAAGTAGAATGTGGTCTAAGCAAGTGGAATGTCCATTGTGAAGTGGCCTAAAGCTCAGTTCCCAGGGGAGGGGGCATTGATTCAATTATTTGATCAAACCTATTACCTTCCTTTCTCCCTCTGTAAGATCAATTAATTAAAAAAAAATTTTTCTTTATAATAGTGGCTCTTAATAGTCTGAGTCATGCCTCTGTTTGTTAGGCCCAGTTCAGCCTGTGACGTTGCCCTTTTATCAGTGGTCTAATGCCTCCCAGGTCCAGAGGGCAGGACCTGCACTGTCTGCAAGGTGACCCCTTGGAGCAGGGGTCCTCAAACTTTTTAAACAGGGGGCCAGTTCACTGTCCCTCAGACCGTTGGAGGGCCGGACTATAGTTTAAAAAAAACTATGAACAAATTCCTATGCACGCTGCACATATCTTATTTTGAAGTTAAAAAAACAAAACGGGAACAAATACAATATTTGTATTTGCATGTGGCCCGCGGAGTTTGAGGACCCCTGCGTTGGAGGGTTACTTTGAAACAGTCAAGAAATGCCGTGGGGCAATCAGCTCTGAGGAATGAATGGTGAATCCAGTTCCTGCTCCTCTATCAGTTAGGACTCATAAGAGCACAAGCGCCAGAAAAACCACCCCAGCAGACTGAAGAGAGGGGATGGCTCACATAACTAAGAGGTCGACAGCAGGCGCTGCTCAGTGCCGGGACTCAGGTGCTGTCAGTGACCTGCTCTTTTTTTGTCTCTTGACTCAGTTATTGTGCCCCCTGTAATCTGGCTTTATTCTCAAACAACTGCTTTAGGTTTCCTGTCTTCTATTCAAACCCAGCTAGAGAGAGCCTGCTTTTTAAATAGCTTAAACAAAGTCCCACAATAAGCCTCAGGAGTTCCCCCTCACCCGCCACTCCCAGGTGGCCAGCCTTGGGTGAGGTGACATCTTTAATCCAATCACTAAGGCTTAGGGTGATGGGCTGTCCTGACTGGCTTAGCCAAGGTCACCTTCTCCAAGCCATGGTTCAAAAGGTAAAGTCACCTTCCCTGAAAGCAGGTGGAACGAAAGGGCGGGGGCGTCGCCACATCAATTATTATCTTGTTTTTATCATCAGAAGGCGGGCGCTCTCTGATTTGTGAGTCAGCACTAACCTCAGGGATTTTCCCGTGGCGTTACCTCCACCTGGACAAAGCGATGTGAGAAACACACAGGGCCAAGGGCTAGCATTCCTCAGCACCATTCATGGCACGGCATGTGGCCATTGTGGCCATTCAGGGACAGGCAGGTATATGGCCATTGTGGCCATTCAGGGACAGGCAGGTATATCCCTTAATTTGTTCCTTGGGGGCCTGGATTTGGCAGGCATTTGGGGAAAAGGAAAACATGTTGCTATTCATGATGAAAGGACTTCACTAAGAGGGTGGAGCCTGTTGACTAGGAAACCCTTTATATTCTGAGCACCTTGATGGGTGTGATTAAGTCTTGAAAGAACTGAGCTGCTCTGGCCCACAGAGGGAGGGTTTGGACCAGCTGAGGGATCCTCAGGAAGGGATCTCCAGGAAAGGGATAGGGTGGACAAGTGAGAAATGCCAAGGAAAGAGGGACCAGTGAGAGAAAGGTCAGTGACTCCATGAGGTGAAGGTCAAAGGGCAACTACCTCTAGGAGTGAGGTCAAGAGCGTTTCAAGGAAAGGGTTGAACATGTCAAGGTTATTGCTCCACAGAAATCTCTTCGGCTGCCTGAAATCTCCACAAAAGTTCACTGACCTAACGAAGGCTTTGGTTGAAGGATGCTTTCATGTGGTTTTGTTTGGTTGCTTTTCATTTACTGGGAACCAAGAAGGGGGCTGGGTTATATATCTGCATAGATCCCTGGAATGAAAAGCACATGTGGACGCAGGTGTGACCTTGAGAGAGAACCCTGCACCGGCTGCAAATCCCAGATGTTGTAGGAGTCATAGGACTTTTAGAGGAAGTCTAATTGAGTTACAGGTCTGCAGTTCCTTTGGGAATCAGTTGGATATCAAAATCCCAGTGCCTAGGCCCCAGCCCTGACCAATTAACTCAGAAGTTCTCAGAGTGCAAAGCAGGCGACAGTATTTTTTAATCCTCCTCCGGTGATGGCATAGGCAGCCATGCCTGAGATTACGGGGACTCCAGATGACATTTTTTGTTGTTGTTAATCCTCATCTGAGGGTATTTTTAAAAAATATGTTTTTATTGATTTTAGAGAGAGAGAGGGGAAGAGAAAATACAAACATCGATCGGCTCTCTCCTGCAAGCCTCCTGCTGGGGATCGAGCCTGCAACCCAGGCACGTGCCCTGCCCAGGAAATGAACCTGCGATCTCTTGGGTTCAATGCTCAACTGCTGAGCCACACCAGCAGGGCATCTGAGGATATTTTTTCTATTGATTTTTAGAGGGTGGAAGGAAGGGAGGCGGGGGAGAGAAAAAGAGAGGGACATCGATGTGAGACACATTGATTGTTTGCCTCCCACAAACGCCCGACTGGGGCCAGGGATCAAACCTGCAACCCAGGTACACACCCTTGACCAGGACTGGAACCTGCAACTTTTCAGTGCACAGGGTGATGCTCCAACAACTGAGCATACCAGCCAGGGCTCTGACTGACATCTGAATGACCCTAAGTGTGTCTGACCCTGGGCTACAGAAACCTCTGTAACATCTGACAACCCCCCATCTGACCCCAGAGACCCAATGCCAAGGGCAAGAGAGCAGAGCTTAGAAGAGTCTGCTCCTTGTTCAGCTACCATTTCATGAACTGCTTCTCAGTTTTATGTGTGTTTGTCCACACAGTAGAGTATAATGAAGAGAAGCAGGTGAATTATTTCTTTAGTCTCTAGGGAACCTCAGCCACCACATCAGCCCCTGGGGTCTGATCAGCTCAGCACATCTGGCAGAAACCTATGGCTCTGCAGAACCTTGCTGAGGGAGGCCCTGGGCTATGTATGGGATCCGTCTGACTCCTCCCTACTGTCCAGCCCTGCTCACAGTCTGACTTCTTTTCTACCGCAGCAGCCAAGTCTCCAGCAGCATAGGTCAGGTCCCTTCCTCTTTTTTTTAGATGATCAGGAGCCACCACAGCCGAAAGCCTTGGTTCCCAGTCCCCCTCCATGACTCAGTCATCCGAAATGGGGGAGCATATTCCCCAACATGCCCACTATGGCCGTCCGTGTCAGCTCTCTCCTCTCGTCTGCCCTCCAGAGCCAGCGGGACAGGAGCGCTTGGTAAAGTAACTGTAAACCCTCAGGCACATCCCCAGACAGTGAACAACTCCAGGAGTAGCTGACGTCATGTTTTATTGCGCAAAGTGGAAGCAGAGCGTGCACCGGGCACAGGTGCATCTAGAAAGCACTCTACAGAAAGAAGCAAGGGAGAGCCACTTAGCTGGTCACAAATGCTCAGAAGCTTCTCCGTTTGTCTCCTGAGGCCAGCACACTGCGGGGGCCCCACCAGGGAGGGGGTGTGCGAGTGGGAGGCAGCCTGCACGGCCCCGCCCGTCACATCTCCTCTATGCGTCCTGGCAGCTGGACTTCACCAAGGAGGTCTTGCCCAACCAGGGGACAGTGTATACCTGGAAAGAGCAGAGTGCTTCCTGCAAAAGGGAAACGAGAGAGATGGTCAGTTAGGGCTACAGTAAAAAAGGAAAGGGCCCAGCATGAGGTCTCCGAAGTGCAGGTGAGGAGCTGTGGTTGTGTGGTGGACATCTCGGCCCCCGACCCTGCGGAGCCCCCGATAACGATGCAGGGCTCACCAGGAGCCTCTTGGTGACCCCTCCCATTACTCCAAGTCCAGGAGATCTTCATCCTCCTGTCCCTGCAGGAATCCACACTGGCGTACCCCCAGCACGGCCCTTTAAGGAGCAGCCCAGCAAAGCCACACAGCCCCAGAGGGTGCAGGGTATCAGCCAAGTTCCCTCCACCTCCAGTGGGCTGGCACTGAGACAGGAGACCCTCCTGAAAGAGTCAGTGTGTTTGGGGAGGTGACAAGCAGATGGAGGTCTCCTCAGCGGCTGAGACATCCCAAGAACCAGTCAAGCCCAGGGAGAGTCTGGTGTTCAGTGAGCAGGGCAGCATGGGTGGGCTTCTCCCGTACAGGCCTCTAATTCCCTCTAATCTGTTCCAGTGGCTGAGTCTGGGATTAAAGGGCCCTGTCTCCACCCTGCTATTTCCTTCAGTCAGCAGGCAACAATCCCCCAGAGTATATGGTGCTCAAAGGTCCCAGCTTAAATGCCCTTATACATTCAAATTAGGAACGTGTACACACAAACTGACACCTTTTCCCCCATACACCCCAGCCCCTGCACACCCCACCCAGGCCACAGCACTCACCCATGACATATCCCCAGGGCACGGTCCCACCCCTCTGCCCTGTGTGCCTGACCGCTGGCCCACATCAAGTACATACCTTCCTCAGGTGCGGCTGCACATGGAAGGGACAGCTGGCCAAGTTGGGCTGGGACTTGGTACACGTGGTTCGACCGATTTCCACATCCAAGAAGTAGTTCAGCCCAGCCACGAGCTGTGCACATAAAGGGAAGGATTGGTTTTCATCACCTGCCCACGTCACCCAGGCAGGTACCTTCCCATTAGCGTGCACTGGGCCAGCATCCAGAGGTTGCCAGAGCCAACACCCAGAAGGCACCCGGCCACCTCCTGACGGCTACCCAAGTCCGTGTGCCCCGGGTCCTCCTTGTAACTTGTTTACGGAGCAGCTCTGACAAGGTGAGTCACACAGCCTGGCAGAAGAGAGGCAGGAAAATAGAAGGTGGAGCCAGACATCAGCATTCTGCCAGGAGCTGGAGGTGCAGCTCTGGGGAACCAGCCAGGGTATCAGCAAATCCACTGTGCCGGTGCCAGGAACCAGGGCAGGGACTAAAGCAAAATGACAGCTCTGCCGGGGTCATGGCTGGTTCTGCCTCAGGACGACTCACCTGGCAATGCCCTTGAATTTACAGTCCAGTTGGTAGTATCCAGCCCATCGAGACTCTCATTCCATGTAACCTGGTTACTCATGCCCCCACTGAGCAGCAGGAAATGAGATGCTTTACACACACACACACACACACACACACACACACACACACACACACACACACTTGAGGCCAATAAAAGATGCCCCTGGGATGCCTGTCTTTCATGTTATTTGTGCGGGGAACACTTCTAGTGTGCCACACACTCACACCTTGTGTCTTTTACTTTTGAGATTACAGATGTGAAACCTGTGCTCACACAGGCATCCCCCAGACACACCTCCTGAAAACTTGGAGAACCTCGAGATGAGGGGCCCAGACCAGGCTCTGGACTCTGTGCTATGGATGCCAAGCAAGTCCTACAATCCCTCTGCTGTTGGTTTCTTTCTTTTGTAATTTATCTTTATTGTCAAAAGTGATACAGATGTGCCCTTGGTGTCAGTTTCCCACACGGGCCGATGAGTGGTGACACCAAGCTAGGGTCACAGTGGAGAGGAGCTGGCTGGCAGGGACCTGGTGAGCAAGAAGTGCACGTCCCATCCAAAGGTGCCAGTGCCAGCCAACGGCTGCAGGAGAAATGGGTCCGATCTTGACCCATCGTCTGACGTTTCAAGAGGAGGTGAGAACAGGCTCTAAATACTGGCCTGCAGCAGGCACCACACTTTGCTGCTGCGTGGCCATGCTCTGCTCTTCCATGGTCTAAATGCCAGCCTTCCCCCAAGGACAAGCTCAACGCCCAGCAGCCCCTCCAGATGTGCCCTCCATTCCCCTTCTGGACTCTGCTGACTGCTCTCCCTATCGGGCCAGAACCTCCGGGCAGGCTGGCAGAGGCAGGGTCAGGTGGTCCTCTCTACCCCAGCAGACACTTACTAGCTCTGGCTTCTGGTGGTGGGGTACCCATCTAAGGGGGGTGGGGGGCGGCGGGGAATGAGACTTCAAAACCCAGAGCCTCCTCCAGAGGTCTGACCTCTGGAGGGGAGAACACTCCAGGGGCCTTTCCTCCAGGACCTCTCAGCAGCTCTGGATTCTTATGCAAGACCCTCTGCCGTAGCATCTGCCTGGATACCGCAGGCTTATCCTGGACTCCTCTGTGTTTGCCGGTTCCCTCAAGGTGACCAGGGGAGCAGTGAGGGCCCCAACTCAGTGCCTGAGGCCCCAACTACCATGGCACAGAGAGGACAGGGAGGCTGGTGTAGTGGCACCTGTTGAGAGGAGACTCAGAGAGCATTCCTGGTTTGCATGTCCCAAATCTTATCCTGAGGAGACCTCAGGGCAACACAAACGGAGTGCCAGTCCGCACATTTAGGCCGGACCCCTCACAAATGCCAAGGTGAAGAGGCAGGCAGACAGGCTGCTCCCGGGAAAGGGGCTGCAGTGCAGGAACCGGGAGTGTCCCTGGCTATACAGGACCCCGGTGGACCTATCACAGACATCTGATAGGTCATTGTTTCAGGGCTGATTCCTGCTGTTCAAAATTGTACTGCGATTCTTTTTAAAAATGCCTGTTTTTAGGAAATACATACTCTCAAATAGTTCAGAGAAATAAATATACTAGTATGTACCCCCAACACATGTGGGGAGGGAGGGAGGTGGGTAAAGCAAACAGGGCAACATCTGGACTAATCTGGGGGAAGAATCTGCAGGATTCCATGTTCCAGTTTTGCACGTTCTCTGTGAGTCTGAAGTTATGTCAACATGAAAAGAGGAATAAAGAGTTATAAAACCATTCAGTGGCAGAGCCGGAGGGCAGCCGGTGGACAGTCTGTTTCTCCTTCCCTGTGGTCATTAACTTGCCAACTCACTCTGACTCCCCAGTCCCATGGCCTGGTGGGGAGATAAGTGGGCTGGACCGCAAGCCCTGTCCTTGCGGGGCTGGTGCTTGGAAACATAAGCGAAGGCCTGGCACGGACCCAGAGTGCCCGCGACCCACTGCCAGGCCCGGGGAAGAAGCCCGTGATGGTCTGTGGGTCACAAGAAAGACCAGAGATAACTGCCGGGCTGGGAAGCACTGGCGGGGGGTGTCCCGCGAGTTGGGCGCTTGGGGCGGGGATGATCGCGTCACAAGGGCCTCGCCTCCCGGGGCGCAGGCTCCTCCTCCCCATCGCCTCGCCCGGCCCCCCGGCCTCCCGGTCCCCTGGCCCCTCGGCCCCCCGATCCTCCCAGCCCCCGACCCCCGAACGCACCTGCTTGCGGGCGCGCACCACCCGCATGGCGCGGCTGTGGAAGGCGTCGTTGCTCGCCTTGTTGTACTCGCTCAGGGCGAAGTTGAGCGCCTGCTGCACGCCCTCCTCGTTCACGTCCGCCTCCGCCAGGCCGCCCACCAGGCGAGGCCTGCCCGCGGTGGCGCCGGCCGCAGGGCTCGCGGTCAGGGCCAGGGCCAGGGCGAGGGCCAGCAGGAGCAGCGGGGCGCGCGAGAGCCCGGCCATGGTCGCCTCCAGGGGAAGGAACTGGAGCGAAGAGACGAGGACGGAGGGTGCGATCCTGGGGCCGCGAGCTCCGCCCGCCCGCAGAGGCTTTTATGCCGGCGTCCGCCCTATCGCCGCCCGCCCCGCCCCGCCCCGCCCTCCGCTCCTCCTTTTCCGCCGGCACATCCCCACCCCCTTCCCGCAGACCGGCCCCTCGCTGGGCCCCGCCCCGTTTCGGTCCTCGGGTCCTGCTTCTCCAGCCCGCTCCCCTCGCGCCTCTTTGTCTCCATCTCCAGCCTTAACAATCCCCCCCCCTCCTCCCGGCTCCTCCGCACCCTTGAGCCCTGCCCCTCGGCCCAGTCCCGGCTTAGCCGCCGAAGTCCGTCCGGGCTCCTCCCCTCCCTCCCAGGCCTCCTTTAGGGTGCGCCGAAGCTCAGCTCCTTCTGGCCACCCTTCTCTGGGCCTGGGCAGCTGGTAACCCCTGAATTCTAATTTATTCTTTTAAAAGGGAAAAATCGGTGTCTTGGTCTCTGAGCAGTGGGTCGAATTCTAGGGATGCCAGAGCACGGGCACGATTTCAAAGGCTGGGGCAGATGCCATCTGCGCCTTGTACTGGGGAGTATCTTTGCCGAACATAAGTGAAGTACTAAACCTCTAATAGGTAAAAAGTTCGGGTTCTCTTTTGCACAACTCATGTAATATATTCAACAAACCTTTCTTGGGCTTCTCCCAGGCCAGGAGGTCTAGAGTTTATATGTAACAGGTGGCAAGTGGGCGAGTGCGCCCTGGACTTGACATTGTAGAGGGGCTGCCCTATAGAGATGTAACCGAGTCCATGTGTAGCTTCCTGTTTCCTAGTAGACACGTTAAAGAATGTAAAAAGATACAGGTGACAGTAAGTTTAAGAATATTTATATTCGATATGTTAACTGAAAAACAAAACAAAACAACAAGGTGAGAAGTGATAAGTGTTGATTTGCGATTCAAAAGAGCAGCTATTCCAGAAGCACTGTTTTAGGCAGAAACTCACAGGGTTCCTATTAGAGGTGAAGGTAAGGGGTATTTATGATAAAGGGAAGGGGGATAATTACTTGAAAAGAAGGAAGACATTTCTATGGGTATTAATAAACTAAGGAAGGAATTTCTACAGATGGAGATAAGCTAACAGTGATATTTGTCCTACAGAATGTAACTGATTTTTTAGTCCTGTAGTTATGACCTCTGCTTCCCTGTTTTGACTCTGGGAAAGAAAATATCTGCCAAGGACGGCTTCTTGTGGTTGACTGGGCCCAAGTGTAAAACTGGAGTCTGGCAGCTACTGTGGCAGGGACCTCTAAATGCACACTGCCTACCAGAGAAGCCACAGGCTGAGCCGTCAGCCTGTGCAACGCTCCTGCAGCCCTGGTAAGAGAGGTCATAGGATTGAAATTCAACCAATAGAGCTGAGACTTTCCTGTCCAGTTTGAGATGAGGGAGGGCTATTTGGGCCAATCAAATTGTGATGATTTGGAGTCCTCAGTTGCATAGCAAGGGGCCAGTCAGGGACAGGGAATGAGCATCATGAAAGGAGCCAGCTTCACCTTTGTGCTGGTGGAGCACACTTTCAGTTTCCTTGCAAGACTGTTTCCCCAGCTGAACTCTGAAACCAGAGCCTTAACACTGAGGGCACCTCACCTGGGCCACTTCTCCAAAGTTGCTTCAAAATCCTGCTGTCCCAAACTAGTTTCACCAGAAAGGGGGAAGGAGGGGGGCGGGGAGACAGAGAGGACCCAAATAAAATCAGAAATGAAAGAGGAGAGGTAACAACTGATGCCAGAGAAATAAAGAAGATTGTGAAGAAATATGAACAACTATATGCCAACAAGTTAGACAATCTGGATGAAATGGACTAATTCCTAGAAACATACAATCTTGCAAAACTGATTCATGAAGAATCAGAAAATCTGAATAGATAGATTAAAACTAATGAAATGCAAGCAGTAATCAAAACAAAACAAACAAACAAAAACCCTCCCGAATAACAAAAGTCCTGGGCCAGATGGCTTCACAGGTGGCTTTTAACAAACATTCAAAGAAGAACTAACACCTGGCCTTCTCAAATTATTCCAAAAATTTCCAAAAGGAGGGACGACTTCCAAGCTCTTTTTTTTTTTTTTTAATATATTTTATTGATTTTTTACAGAGAGGAAGGGAGAGAGATAGAGAGTTAGAAACATCGATGATAGAGAAACATCGATCAGCTGCCTCCTGCACATCTCCTACTGGGGATGTGCCCGCAACCCAGGTACATGCCCTTGACCGGAATCGAACCTGGGACCCTTCAGTCCGCAGGCCGACGCTCTATCCACTGAGCCAAACCAGTTTTGGCCCAAGCTCTTTTTATGAGACCAGCATTATCCTAATTCTAAAACCAGATAAAGACACTACGGAGAAAGAAAATTATAAGCCAATATCTCTGAGGAGCAGAGATACTAAAATTCTCAACAAAATATTAGCAAACTGGGCCTAGCAATACATTAAGGAGATCATACACCAGGATCAAGCGCAATTTACTCGAGGCGCAAGGTTGGCACAATATCTGAAAATCAATAAACTTGATACTCACATAAACAAAATGAAGGATAAAACCACATGACTGTATCAATAGATGCAGAAAAAGCATTTGATAAAATCTAGCATCCATTTATGACAAAAACATTCAGCAAAGTGGGAATAGAGGAATCATCTCAACATAATAAAGGCTTTATCTGACAATCCCACAGCCAACATCATGCTCAATCGGCAAAAACTACAAGCACCCCCCCTTAAGATCAGGAACAAAATAGGGCTATCCACGTTCACAACTCTTATTCAACATATAACTGGAATTCCTAGCCCCAGCATTCAGATGAGAAGAAGATATCCAAATAGGAAAGGAAGAAGTAAACTGTCATTATTTGCAGATGACATGGTACTGTATACAGAGAACCATAAAGATTCTACCAAAAACTACTAGAAGTGATAAATGAATTCAGTAAAGCAGCAGGATACAAAATTACTATCCAGAAGTCAGTTGCATTTTTAAGCACTATCAGAAAGGGAAACTAAGAAAACAGCCTCTTTCACAGTTGCTTAAAAACATAGAAATAATTTTTTTTTCAGTTAGCAATAATTGAGCCTCGGATAAACCTCATTGGCTATGATACTGCACAAAGCTGACCTAGAAATAATTTAACCCAGGATGTAAAAGACCTCTACTCAGAAAATTATAAGACACTAAAGACATTGAGGACGATACAGATAAGTGGGAGTAAATACTGTGTTTATGGGTAGGAAAAATTAACATCACTAAAATGTCCATACTACTCGAAGCGATCTATAGATTCAACGCAATTCCTATCACGATACCAATAGCATATTTCACAGAACTAGAACGAATATTCCAAAAATTTACATAGAACCACAAAAAATCCCAAGTCGCCTGGCAGGTATGGTTCAATGGTTGAGTGTCGACCTATGAACTAGGAGGTCACAGTTCAATTTCTGTTCTGGGCACATGCCCGGGTTGCAGGTTTGATCCCCAGTAGAGGGCATCATGTAAGAGGCAGCTGATCAGTGGTTCTCTCTCTTCATTGATGTTTTTATCTCCCTCTCCCTTTCTCTCAAATAAATGGATATATATATTAAAAATCCGAAGTCATCACAGCAATCTTGAGAATAAAGAACAAAGTTGGAGGAATCATGCTACCTAATATCAAAGGATGCTACAAAACCATAGTAATCAAAACAGCATGGTACTGGTATAAAAAAAGACAGATAAATGGAACAGAATAGAGAGTCCAAAACCTACCCACACTTTTATGGTCAATTAATATTTGAAAGAGGCAAGAACATGCACTAGGGTAAAAATAGTCTATTCAATAAATGGTATTGAAAAAATTGGACTGATATGTACCAGCAAATGAAACTAGACTACCTTTACACCATACACAAGAATGGATGGTGTGAACTCACCTGGCCAGTGTAGCTTAGTTGGTAGGGTGTTGTCCCGTGCACCTAAAGGTTATTGGTTCAATTCCCAGTCAGGGAACATGCCTGGGTTGTGGGATCAATCCCTGGTAGGGGCATGCAGGAGGCAGCTAATTGATGTTTCCCTTTCACATCAGTTTTTTTCTCTCTCTCCCTCTCCTTTTCTCTCTTTCTAAAAATCAATAAAATATTAGAAAAAAGAATGAACATAATGAATTAAAAGCTTAAATGTCAGACCGGAAATCATAAAACATAGGCAGTAAAATCTCGGATATTTCTCGTAGCAATATTTTGTCTGATATACTGTCTCTCCTTGGTCAACGGAAACAAAAGAAAAAAAATAAACAAATGGGACTACATCAAATTAAGAAATCTTTTCGATTGAGAACCAAGATGGCGGCATAGGTTAACGCCAGAGTTTGCTGCTTTGAACAACTACTTCAAAAGTGAAACTAAAAAACGGAAGGGACATCACCCAGAACCACAGGAACGCTGGCTGAGTGGAAGTCCTACAACTAGGAGGAAAGAGAAACGCATACGGACACTCAGAGGAGGCGCAGTGCTGAAGTCAAATTCTGAGGTGCGGAGTGTGCGGAGCGGGCTGGCGGCGGAGGGCGCGGTTGGCGTTTTCAATCGGGAGGGAGTCGCAGACTCTGAGCTCCAGATCCGGGCGAGTCTTTAGGGACCCAGACTCAAACGGGAGAAGTGGGACTGTCTGGCTTCGGTCAGAGCGAGTGCAGCTTTCTCTCCCAGCTTTGCAGGGGGTGCTGGGACTCAGAGAGGCAGAGCCCCTGGGGACAGGACTGAGAGCCGCCATAACTGCTCTCTCCGGCCCACCCTGTTGATCCTGTGCGACCCTCCCCGCCCAAGCCCTGCACAGAGGCATTTGCCGGATAGCCTCAGGCAAAGGCTAGATTAGCACCTCCCTAGAGGACAGAAGTTCTCTCACTGCTGACACAGCTGATTCTCATAGCCACTTGGCCTGGAGGTCAAACCCTCCCTGGAATTAGCTACAACAATCAAGATTTATCTATAAGACTTCGAACAAAGACCACTAGGGGGTGCACCAAGGAAGCATAACAAAATGCGGAGACAAAGAAACAGGACAAAATTGTCAATGGAAGAAATAGAGTTCAGAACCACACTTTTAAGGTCTCTCAAGAACTGTTTAGAAGCCGCCGATAAACTTAATGAGATCTACACGAAAACTAATAAGACCCTCGATCTTATATTGGGGAACCAACTAGAAATTAAGCACACACGGACTGAAATAACGAATATTATACAGACGCCCGACAGCAGACCAGAAGAGCGCAAGAATCAAGTCAATGATTTGAAATGCGAGGAAGCAAAAAACATCCAACCGGAAAAGCAAAATGAAAAAAGAATCCAAAAATGCGAGGATAGTGTAAGGAGCCTCTGGGACAGCTTCAAGCGTACCAACATCAGAATTATAGGGGTGCCAGAAGATGAGAGAGAGCAAGATATTGAAAACCTATTTGAAGAAATAATGACAGAAAACTTCCCCCACCTGGTGAAAGAAATGGACTTACAGGTCCAAGAAGCGCGGAGAACCCCAAACAAAAGGAATCCAAAGAGGACCACACCAAGACACATCATAATTAAAATGCCAAGAGCAAAAGATAAAGAGAGAATCTTAAAAACAGCAAGAGAAAGAAACTCAGTTACCTACAAGGGAATACCCATACGACTGTCAGCTGATTTCTCAACAGAAACTTTGCAGGCCAGAAGGGAGTGGCAAGAAATATTCAAAGTGATGAATACCAAGAGCCTACAACCAAGATTACTTTATCCAGCAAAGCTATCATTCAGAATTGAAGGTCAGATAAAGAGCTTCACAGATAAGGAAAAGCTAAAGGAGTTCATCACCACCAAACCAGGATTATATGAAATGCTGAAAGGTATCCTTTAAGAAGAGGAAGAGGAAGAAAAAGGTAAAGATACAAATTATGAACAACAAATATGCATCTATCAACAAGTGAATCTAAGAATCAAGTGAATAAATAATCTGATGAACAGAATGAACTGTTGATTATAATAGAATCAGGGACATAGAAAGGGAATGGACTGACTATTCTTGTTGGGGAAAGGGGTGTGGGAGATGTGGGAAGAGACTGGACAAAAATCGTGCACCTATGGATGAGGACAGTGGGTGGGGAGTGAGGGCGGAGGGTGGGGCGGGAACTGGGAGGAGGGGAGTTATGGGGGGGAAAAAAAAGGAACAAATGTAATAATCTGAACAATAAAGATTTAATTAAAAAAAATCATTTAAGAAGAGAGAATAAACTTGAAAATATTTCAGGGCCAAAAAAAAAAAAAAAAAAGAAATCTTTTCACAGCAAAGAAAACCATCAACAAAATGAAAAGACAACCCACTGAATGGGAGAACATATTTGCCAATACATCTGATAAAGGGTAAATATTCAAAATGTACAAAGGACTTATAAAACTCAACACCAAAAATACAATCCAATTAAAAAATGGGAAAAGGGCCCGAATAGACATTTTTCCAAAGAGGACATACAGATGGCCAATAGATAAATGAAAAGATGGTTAAAGTCTCTAAATATCAGTGAAATGCAAATTCAAACCACAATGAGATATCACCTCACACCAGTCAGAATGGTTATCATCAATAAATCAATAAACAATAAATGTTAGCGAGAATGTGGAGGAAAGGGAAACCTGGAGAATTGTTAGTGGGAATGCAGCCACTGTGGAAAGGAGTGTGGAGTTACCTCACAACATAAAAAAATGGAACTGCCTTATGACCCAGCAATTCAACTCCTGGGAATTTATCCGAAGAAACCCAAACCATTAATTCAAAAGAATATCTGCACCCCTGTGTTCATTGCATAGTTATTGACAAGAGCCAATCTTTGGAAGCAGCCCAAGTGCCCCCCAGTAGGTGAGTGAGTAAAGACGTTGTGGTACATTTACACAATGGGATACATACTCGGCCACAAAACAGAGCTTGGATGAACCTGGAGAGTAGTTTTAGGCTAAATGAAATAAGCCAGTCAGAGGAAGACAAGTATTATATGATTTCACTTATTTGTGGAATCTAATGAACAAAATAAACTAACAAACAAAATGGAAACAGAGAACAGACAGACAGCTGTCAGAGGGAATGAGGGGTTGGGCAGCTGGGTGAAAAAGGTGAATGGGTTAAGAAAGAAAAAAAATCCTAAACCAAACAAAAACCAGCAACTCATAGACACAGACAGCAGTATGATGATTACCAGAGGGAAAGGGGGATAAATGGTGATGGGAAAAATAATTCTGCTGTTTCCCAGCCGTGCTGTTTCACAATTCAGCTGTTTTAACCGAATGGCATCTCTCTCCCATTCCTGCACCCCAAGTTGAGGACTCCTTTTGGCGTTGAATTGGCATCCATGACCTTTGGTTGACATCTGTTAGTTTTGCAAGCAGTTGTTTGGAATACAGTACTGCTGCAGGGTTAGTTCAAGGGTTATTTTGCCCAGTTTTAGTATTCAGAGGTTTGACGAGTAAGATCTTCAAGGCACTTTTTTGGGGGGGATGGCAGCTTTGACACCATTTTGAAGTGACTCAGTTTATATAAGTTTTTACAAATCCATAATGTTATTTCAAAAATATGCAAGCAATTGTTTTCTTTAAACTATATGTATATATTTTAAATGTATTTATTGATTTGAGAGAGAGAGAGAGAGAGAGAGAGAGAGAGAGAGAGATCAGTCTGCTACCCCACTCATCCATGCATTCACTGGTTTTTCTCTTGTATGTGCCACAACCAGGGATTGAACCCACAACCTTGGCATATTGGGATGATGCTCCAACCAACCAAGGGTTTGCAAACAATTGTTAGTGAGATGTTTTACATTCTTCTCTCTGTGCTAAGTCTATGGAATCCTGTGTACATATTTTACACTTAGAGCAGGTGTCGATTCAGACTGTTCTTAATCTTAGCTTCCATGGCCAAATATGACTGGTGGTTGTGGTATTGCATGGCCCGAATTTAGGGTGTGTGTGTGTGTGTGTGTGTGTGTGTGTGTGTGTGTGTGTGTGTGTAGGGGGGCAGTGATCAGTAATTAAGATCAGGGTGTGATAGGCACTTTGTAGGAAGTAAAATAAAATGGTGAAAGAGAGAGATGATTGATGCTGGACACAGTTCAGGGAGACCTCTTTGAGATGACAGACATTTAAGCTGAAACCTGAAGGACAAAAAAGTCCTGCTGAGACCGGAGAAAGAGAGTTTCAGGCACTGAGACCAACCAGTGCAAAGGTCCTGAGGTGAGGTAACAAGAAGGAATTGGAGGCTGTTTAAGCAGGGCAAGGATCTGATCCAGAATCTCAGCTCAGCAGCTGTGTGGACAATAAACTGTGGGTGGGGGTCATGGGAAGAAGATGCAGGGAGACCCCTACCAGGATGGTGCAGGGGCAGGTGGGAAGGAGACAGTGAAGAGTGCAGGCAACTGGGAGAACGTGTGTCAACGCACAGCTGCTACTCTTGCTTCTCCCCTGGGGGAGCCACATTACTGACTGTGTTTGTTTTTGTCCACGGCTTGGAAAACTTGATATTTAAGATCACATTGAATGAGGTATCTATTACATATACTAAAATATGTCACGTTTGTGTCCAGATGAGAAATGTTAGCATGCAACAGCATCCCAACTCCATCAAGGTCTGGAACATTCCCACCACTCCGGAAAGTTGCCTAGTGCCTCTGCAGTCAGTCCCAGGCCCACCCCTGGCTCCTGGCAATGCACACCTGTCCTTGTAGACTTGAGTTTGGGCCTCTTCTTGCACTTCCCATAAAGGGAATCACGTGGTGTTAGTGCACATGTGTCTGCCTGGCTTCTTTCACTCAATATCAGATTTGAGCTGTCCCATGTTGTTGTTGAGACAGGCTCAGCTTGTCTCAGGTGGATGGAATGCTCTTTGGTTGTTTTTAAGTCTCTCTTGGACAAGTTGAAAGTTTCTCTTCAGGCACTCCCAAAGAGCGCAGCTCTGCGCCTGCACCAGTGGATACCAGCCCATGGAGAGAACTGGAAAAGCAAAGAGCTCTGCGTGGCACCTGCGTGAGGAACCCAGCCCTCTGTAAGTCAGACCCGGCAGCTGTTCAGGGAGCTGCCTCCTTCATGAGTGGGCGCTCCCTTGATGCTTCAAGCTCCCTCCCTTTCACCTCTCCCTCCACCTTGTTTTCAGGAAACCTCTTCTTTTGAATGTTTTGCCTCTCAATTTTTTCTTTAAAACATATATATATATATATAATTGATTTCAGGGAGGAAGGGAGAGGGAGAGAAAGGTAGAAACATCAATGATGTGAGAGACACCTGCACGCCCCCAGAGCGGGTGGGTGGCAAGACCTTCTTTACTGATGACATTGTGCTAACCTAATTGTTGCTTCTTCTTCTCCCCAGAAATGGTTAGGACATAGGCTCTGAAGTCCCTTGCACACATTTTCCCTCCTCCTCCTTCCCACTGTCCAACTCAGGGAGGCATGGGCATGCTTCTGCGCCATGTGCTAACCCTGGTAAAACTGGGCTCTGATTGGGATGGATGTTAGATTATTATAAAACAGTGATACTCGATGGAAAGTCTGTGTACTATAGCCTATTAAGCGACCTGTTTTGCAAAAAGGATTTTTTTGGAAGTTTTTCTTTTCCCCCCCCCCAGGATCCACCAAGCTCTTACTTCTTTATATGATAAGTTACCATTTGTTTTTACAAGCTCATAATGACTAGAGCAGCTGCAGTGTCTGATGCAGCACAGCCCATGGCGAGGGGCAGAGAGGGCAGGGCCTCTGGAGACTCAGAGGATGTTTTGTGCAGCTGGGCGTTCTGCCTCCTCTCTGGGCCTCAGCTCTGGCCACGAGGAAAACAACAGCTCTGAGTCAGATTGAGCAATCCCCTTGGCATCTCCGGGTGGTCAGTGTTTTCCTTCCTGCTGTGACTTCCCTCTCAGTGTTTGTGCGACCATGCATGCCTTTTTTTCTTTTTTCTTTTTTTAGCAATCTGCAATGGAGCGGCAGAGGGAAGCTTGTGCCTGCCCAGGATGCCATTAAAAGTGACACACCAGATTTTTGAGCAGAAAATCAGAGGCCACTCAGAGAAGCCTGCCCTCTGCATGGTGCCCTCTACTCACCCCCTTCCTGCCACTTGCAGAAGAGCTGGGTCTAGTAACATGGGCTTGATGAAGCTTTCGTCTGGCTCCTCCACGCCTGCTCTGTCATTAGGCCTAGGCCTGGGCTCTGTCCTGTCCTTGCCAGGCCTGCTACCCCTGTCTCGGAGAGAACCCCCCACCCTGATATCTGATCAAGTTCTTTATCCCCCATATTTGATGTTTAAGTCCTTCTAAAAGTCCTGTTTCAGTCACGTTAGCCAGAATATTCCCAGTGTCTTCTCCCAGAAAATTTTCATCTTCTGACCCACCCCCTTGGCTATCCATTCGCATTTGTCATGGTTGTGTTTACAGTTGAGCCCCTTCTCTCTCCTATTTCCATAGTCTTGATTCCTACTGCACTAGTTTTGAAGGAAGTCTCCCTTCCCATTTTAACAAGCATCAGGATAACATTTCTTTAACAGTCCGGCCAGTGCTCTTTGCTCTTCCTGGAACATGGTCAGAATACTCGTACTCCTGCCAAGTAGAAGCACAGGGCCTGGTGAGATGGAGGAGAACAGAACGGGGAAATGGCAAAGAGAGAAGCAGACAGGGAGGAAGAGCACAGGGGAGCTGGGGGGTGGGGAAGTGGGATGCATTTCCCCTGACACTTTATTATAAAAATTTTCAGTTGTGTAAAGTTAGGATAATTTTATAGCAAACATCTGTATACCCACCAGCTGGATTCTACCATTAATACTCTACTTTTCTGACTTCATCACAGAAAACCTTCTGTCTACCTTCTTTTTTTTAATGCGTTTCAAAGCAAGGTAAAGACATTAGTATACTTCACCCCTATATACTTACTAGTAAGCATGAGTAGCATTAGCTAGAGTTTAAAAATTACAGCTTTTTCATTTGTTGTAAACTTACATACAGTGAAGGTATACATTTACTTAATTCTGACAAATGCATACCTCTGTGCAATCCATGTTATCAGAGACAACATGCCTATCACCCCAGAAAATTCCCTATTCCCTTTCCCAGTCAATCTGGGCTCTCACCTCCAGAGACAACCACTGTGCTATTTTTTTTTCTGCTACAGATTAGTTTTTAGTATTTCAGAAGTTCATATGTAGACTTCTCTGTGTGCCTCTTCTCACTCAGCTTAAAGTTGTTGAGATTCATCCCTGTTGTTTAAATTGTGTGTTTATAAGTCGGCCTTTGGTTGCACACAGCGCCTATTCTAGAAAAGTCTCTGGAGGGTCTCAGGCTCTGGATCACGGGCAGGATCTGCCACAATGAGGAGGGCAACTCTTATTTACTCAGAATACTTTAAAATATATTTTTATTGATTTCAGAGAGGAAGGGAGAAGGAGAGAGAGAGATAGACCCATCAATGATGGGGGAGAATCAATAATCGGCTGCCTCCTACATGCCCCCTACTGGGGATCGAGCCTGCAACCTGGGCATGTGCCCTGACCAGGAATCAAACCATGACCTCCTGGTTCATAGGCTAATGCTCAACCTCTAAACCACGCCAGCTGGGCTACTCAGAATTTTTGCTGCTGTTTTCTTCCTTTCTTTTTCTGTATTAATTTGGAACAACCTCTCCCCACCCCTTTTCCTTCCCTGCTACACTTTCTTCCCTCCCTGTCTCTACTTCCCTCCCTTCCTACTGACACACTACAAAGCTAGTTTTTATGAAAAGACCTACTATCAACCGAGGAAAACCCAATTTTAAAAGATAAAGAACAAATTTTCCAAACTTGACTAAATATGTAAAGAAAACCTTGATATAAAGGGATAGATTGGCAGTAATGCAGTGATAGCAGGATATTTTAGCACCCCATGGACATCAATGGATAGATCCTTCAGATGGAAAATCAACAAGGAAATGGTGACCTGAAATGACATACTAGATCAGATGTATGTTCTGAGCATTTCACCCAGAAGTAGCAGAAGTTACATTCTCTTCAAGTGCACATAAAATTTATAGGACACAAAACAAGTCTCAATATATTTAAGATGATTAAATTCACATAAAGCATCTTCTCTGACCATAACAGTATGAAAGTAGAAATCAATCCTAAGAACAAAACTAAAAATCACCCAAAGACATGGAGGCTAAATAACATGTTAGTAAACAATGAATGGGTTAACAATGAGACCAAGGAAAAAATCAAAAGATACATTGGACAAATGAAAATGAGAACACAACTCAAAATCTATGGGATATAACGAAAGCAGTCTTCAGAGGAAAATTCATAGCATTACAGGCCTATCTCAAGAAACAAGAAAAATCTCCAATAATCTTACTTTATACTTAAACTGTTTCAATTATGCTTACAAAAGTGTAATTTACCAAATTCCTCTAGGTCGTGGCTAACTTAAGAAAAACTTTTTCTTATAGTATTGGGAAAATTATAAAATTAAAGAACCATCAATATTTCAAACAAAAGTCACAAAAATTGTAATATTCTTCTCAGTTCATTCAGTCCTGTGCAGTTAGAACTTGTCCTCTTATATTCAGTTTTTTCATCAGTTCTCTCAACTTAGCCTGACAATTGCAGGTGATAGGGTCAGTTATAATTCTAAGAAGTTTATAAGGTTGTCTGTCAAGGTGTGCATAATTTGCTCAGTAAAGTGTGTACCTTGGTTGCTAGAGATCGTAGAAGGTGTACACTAAGCAGAAAACACATTTTCAGACAGTTCCTTAGCCACTGTTAGGCATCAACCCTGTGGAAGGGGAATGCTTTAACCCACTCAGAAAAAAAATACATATGACAACAAAAACATATTGATAACCCATACTTAGTGGCAATTAAATGAAATCCAGCGTAAATGTGCAATGGCAGATGAAGGAATGCAAAAACTGGGGGAAGAGGGGTTTTTACCACAAAATCTGGAAAAATCAAGCAGCTGTCTTAGGTTTTCTATACCAGTAGCCAAAACTATTTATTTAATCTACAACCATGGTTTACCCATACAGTGTCCCCTAGAAGTTTTTCATCACTTATTTTGCAATGTTTTCCATGTAATTTAATATACCACAGATGCCTATTTAGTTTAAAATTTCTCTTTTGCAAGGAGTGAAAACACATCTTTTGTGGTGTTCCTGGGGCCTTCTGGAATACCTCAAAGTTATTCCCAGGTCAAGACTTTCTTCATAATTTGAATTTTGGGAAGTTTGTCAAAATATATGAGGTTTGGACATTTGACTAAATTGGATCATAAATCATTATGAAACCCATTTAACAAAAGTGACAATAATAGATTTCAAAAACAGGTACAGAAGTTTATGTAATTGTCAGCAAAACTTAGTTCTTACTAATGAGGAGACTGAGTTTTCTTAAATAATCAAGAACCTGATTAAGACAACATGAAACAGAAATTATTTTGATATAACACAGAATCTTGGCTTTTTATTTAGAAAACTTTTTCACAGTACTTATCAGTAGCAGACTAGTAGTCCATGAAAACTGTCCTTTTATCAGAGAGAAAGAATAGAACTCTAAATTTGCATCAGCTTACTTTTGATATTAAATTCACCTACTTGATTAAATCAATTTCAATCATATTCAACTTGACCACAAATAAATTTTATTTCTCAGGATTCCTTTTTCATAGCACTTATATGAGCTTCAGTGTTTTCTTTAAAGTGTGTCTCTTGTTCTCTTACCTACTCAGAAATAATCTGGACAGAAGTTCAAACAGGAAACTCTCGGGGGGTAGCATGTATCCCATCAGGGACACTGGGCAAGCCAAGAGTCATGATTCCCTGTGGGGGTGTCTGCCAGTGATGCTCTAGGTATTTGCTTTTCACAGATTGGGAGTTTATGAATTATTTTCAATGCTAAATACACTGCTTATAATAAGCCATGTGCCTCATTTTAAAATCTTACATATTATTTATTCTTTATATGCTAAAATTATAATTGAATCTAAAGCTATACAATTTTTATATTCTCTATGTATTTTACAGGGATTATTACTTACCAAGAAATTGTTGTCTTGGAATGTTATATTTTACAGAAAAGCAAAGTTTTTATCAAATCTATATAACCATGCCACTTTTAAATTTTGTCATTCATGGACAGCTTTATTCTGATGCATTTGTAGGTATATTATATGTTTAGAAAAATCCATGGAAAGGACTCTGACTTAACCTAAATTGCAGGCTTGTAAGAAGGTCATATTTTTGAACTGGATGACAATTTATAGAACTGCAAGGAATAACTGAATTCAAAAACTACTGGCAAATAATCAGGATAAACAAAAATAGCTATGGGAGTAAATGAATTGAGGATAATTATTCTTATGACTGTTTAAAATATTGTTGACTTTTAAATCTTTTGTTTCCCAAAGATAAAGAAAAGTAAAGAGCAGACATTCTGCATTGTAGGAACTAACAAATTGGTAACAGATTCATTTCACAGTACGCTCCCAGGAGACGAAGATTTCAAAGATCATGGCTTACAACCAGGAGATTTGGTGTATTGGAAGAGACACCAAAATAAAAGACTCTCTACAACCTCGTTGGAGGGAACCTTACCAGGTATTACTAACTAACCCATGAGCAGCTAAACTTAAAGGAGTTAGCTAATGAATTCACATTTCTCATTTAAAAAAAGGCACCTGACTGTAAATGGACATCTACTCCCATCTCTGACACCCATTTCTGTCTGCAGCGGAGATCAAAGACTTTTCAAGGACGAGAAACAGCTGAGACTTTCTAGGATGAGAAGTCGCTGACCATGGAGGCAGACAGCTATCCCACGATGCTGTCAACAAGGCCTGTATGCTCACAAACTGATATTGCTTGAACCTTGTTTTTATATCATCTGGTTGTTATTGATTGAATGTACATGAAATGCTTTTCATATTATCATCCTTATGGTTTTCTAGTGGAAACAATATCTGCCTCCCTAGACCTCCCTTATTAGATATGAAAAATTTAACTTGGATACCTGCTCATCTTTCCCACCTACTGCACAATGATGTTCTGACTATCAGGTATGATAGTGAAATTAATGCTTTGTTAGCCACATATTGGTCTTCTCCTACTATCAATATAAGCTTTGGTACATTTTTTTTTCCTGACTATATCTATTATAAAGGAATCCACCTTAGGCAAATACCTCCCTGATAATTCCACTGGTAGAACTGTATATGGATCTAATCTGGATGAATATTGTATAGCTATAGAGATGGATGATGAATAACTAGGAAAAACACCTGGATATGATGGCCAAAGGCTTGCAGCAGCCTGTCCTATCTGTCATAGTATGCCGGAAGCCGGTCCACCCTTGCTGCCTGACACAGTCGCTGCAGGGAAGAAACATCTGCACAGCTTATGTTTCAAGGGACCTGGCGTATATGGTATATGGTTTGCTCCCCCTCTTAGTGCTATGTGTTTTAAACAGGACCACCTCCCCGAGAAAGGTTGTTTCCCCAGGTAGGGATTTTTCCCTGAAGTTAGGGAGGGAATAAAACCCCTTAACTAAATGCCAGGCGGGTAGTTAATCACTTTAACTACGAACAATCACCCTTAAGCTACATAATCTTTACTCCCTGGAATGGAGATAAGAAATGCCCTAATCTTTGGAATAGAAATTGACAGGATTAAAATCAACTGGTATAAATACAGATGTAACAGGACAATAAAAGACAGAACTTGGATTTTCAGAAATGGCAGCTCCGCTGGGAGGTATGTTCTCCGGGCAGCCACTCGGTGCCCCACCCCCACCGCTGGGCCTCCTGGGCCAGGCCTCGCTTCTTCAGGCCGAGCCAGGCACTCCCAGATCTTCTCCGAGTACCTTGGTGGGTGAGTTGGAGTCATCTTTCGAGGCTTGCTTTGCTTCTCTGGTGAGTCAGGACTATGTCAATGGCTCGGATCAGGAGGAAATTCGAACTGGTGTTGATCAGTGTATCCAGAAATTTCTGGATATTGCAAGACAAACAGAATGTTTTTTTCTACAAAAAAGATTGCAGTTATCTGTCCAGAAGGCAGAGCAGGTTATCAAAGAGGATGTCTCGGAACTGCGGAACGAGCTGCAGCGGAAAGACGCCCTGGTCCAGAAGCACCTGACCAAGCTACGGCATTGGCAGCAGGTGCTGGAGGACATCAACGGGCAGCACAAGAAGCCCGCCGACATCCCGCAGGGCTCCCTGGCCCACCTTAAGCAGGCGTCTGCCAACATCCCCGCGCCTATGAAGCAGAACTGAGGAAAAGCCGCAGGAAAGGGTCGCTTCTCGGTGGCATGACATTTTGGAAGAACTCTGCCAGAGAACGAGACTATCTCAGTTGCATGCTCCCACCTAAAATGTTCCTGTTTTTCATAAGCTCTTACTTTTTAAAATCCTGATTTCTGGGCCTCATCCTCCGGAAATTCTGTTTCTTTGTTATGGGGTGGGGCCACGACATTAGTAACAAAGAAACAGAATTTCTGGAGGATGAGGCCCAGAAATCAGGATTTAAAAAGATTCCCAGGTGATTCTAATGTGCAGCCAAGGTTGAGAACCACTGTTTTAGTTGGTTTCAGGTTGATTTAGCTCTGTGTCTTCTAGTTGCATTTACAGTCATCCTCTTCTCTCCCTCCTCTTCCCCCTCCTCTCCTGCATTTGTGAGGAGAGGTTTTAATCCTTTGTTCTCAAGATAAAGTCCTTCTACAAGTGAACTGCAAAGCTCTTTGTTTTGTTTAATTTTCCAGTCTCAGTTTCCCTATTCCACTTTGTAAGGACAGAAAAAGGCCTCTCTTTTTCTTTGCTGTGGCCTTCCACAATTTATGAGAATCACCTGGTGTTTAAACCCCAAGATTGTTGGCTCCTCTGATTCAAACTGCTTCTCTGTTCAAACTGTGGGACAAAATAAGCTACTTTCAAGGCTATATTCTTACATCCCCCTCCTCCCTGCTGTTTTCACAACTCAGGGGTAATTCCCACCAAGGAGTTTCTAGTGAGTAGAAAGTTCCCTTCCCCACTCTGCTTCGAACAAGCCTCCGTTGAACTCTTCATAACTTTTGTTCTAAGCTTGTTTTACTGATAAGACACTTCTCTAGGACATCTGCCAGAAGACTGTTTCCTGGAAAGCAAACAAACTGTAGCTTTTCAAGACAACCCCCAATATCTGCTCAACTTCAACACGACCCCCCTCCCTTTCTTCTTACCTGTCAACAGCAACTGATTGGTCTTTAAAAGTACAAGCCGCCCTGGCCGGTTTGGCTCAGTGGATAGAGCGTCGGCCTGCGGACTGAAGGGTGCCGGGTTTGACTCCGGTCAAGGGCATGTACCTTGGTTGCGGGCACATCTCCAGTGGGAGGTGTGCAGGAGGCAGCTGATCGATGTTTCTCTCTCATCGATGTTTCTGGCTCTCTATCCCTCTCCCTTCCTCTCTGTAAAAAAATCAATAAAAAATATTAAAAAAATAAATAAATAAAATAAAAGAATTTAAAAGTAGAAGCCACTCTTTGTTCCTTGTCCTGTATTGATTAGCAATACTTGGCCCTTTACTCCCTTGGAAAGTAAAGTAAACCTCCTCTCTGTATCTTCTCCTTCACATAAGAGCTCAATAAATTACAAAACACACATTCTTTTAGTTGTGAATTCTTTCACAGCCCATGTCACCAGTAAAACCCTGATACACTTGTCCCAGAATTTTCCCAGCTTTTCATTGTCTTATAACAGTTTGAAATTAAAACTTAACTAAAAGCAGTTTATAGTAGGTCCTAAGCAAAAATCTTCTTAGACAAAAGTCAATCTTTACCTCAATTAAGCCTGTCTATTATCTTTTTGCATCTATGATAACCTGATAACTTCCCTTTTTCCAGAACCTTCAGGGTCAGAGATCACAAATTCTCTCATTGTTATTGTTATAGACTTAATTGTTGACTGTTAACTATCCTATAAGCACCTATGTAAAAGAAGCCTGTATTTATCATTTTATTTTTATTCCAATCCCAGAGATTTACCGTTTTGCTCTCTCCCGCCTCTCTAATCTATTACTAATGTAACCCACTTACTTCTTTCTCTTTTGATTGTAATGTATAAAATAAGATGCAAAACTGCCATTCTCTGGAACATTTTCTCAAGCTGTTGAGATTTTGCTTCCCTGAAATTGTTGACAGATTGGCTTAAATAAACTCATAAAAAATACTTACAGGTTTGAACGTTTCTTATGTTGACATATTTGTATTTGAATCAGAGGTCCTCACTGACTCTCCTGTCCTGCTGACCAGATTCCCATGGCTGGGTAAGTGTTCAAGGATTGCCTAGAGATGTTAAGGGATCTGCACAGAAAGGGTCATCCTATGAATATGTGGGTTTCTTCCTAAAGTCACTATGACAGTGTTAAATACATTTAATTCCCTGTCACTCTGAGGCTGTGAGAGTGGGTGGGGAGAGGGCAATGCTGCAGGATTGATGGGGTAAGAGTGCGATTAGAGGGATGGAGGCAGAGAAATTAAGGTAACTTTTGTTTTTAAGGGAACCTTTGCTTCCCCAGCATCTACCAGGTCCTTTTATATGTGCTTTCTCTGTTAATTTCCAGACAATTCTGGGAAACATAATCCCTGTTTTGTACATATCAAAATGGAAGTTAGAAAAGGTCAGTATATCCCACACACTCATTCAATCAGAAAGAGGATGTGAACCAAATCTGTTTACTTTCTGTGAAAATAGGAAGTGGGCTGGGTATGGAGAAGATGGGGTCTAGAAAGTGATGGGTGAGGCCGAACAGGGAAGAGAAACGGGAGTGAACAATGCCCAGCTGGGGAACCCTGAACAGGCCTGATTAGGGTGGAAGCTGGGAGAGGTGCTCCAATGTTTGCCCTCCAGCACTGGCACAGATGCCATGACAATCATCGGACTTACCATTACTGATAAGCACCTAGCTAGTCATGCATTTGTTTATGTAACCTTTGGCTTGCACTTGGTTCTCAGTAACATTCAATAATTCCAGTTCCAAAGATCCACATAAGAGCTCAGTAAATTACAAAACACACTCAAGGTTTCGGTGTTGATACTTCATGAAGAAGAAAACAGCCTGGCCGGCAAGGCTCAGTGGTTAGAGTCGACCTGTAAACCAGGAGGTCATGGTTCGATTCTGGTAAAGGCATGTGCCTGGTAATGGGCTTGATCCCTCGTGGGGGCGATGCAGGAGGCAGCAGATAGACAATTCTTTCTCATTGTTGATGTTTCTGTGTCTCTCCCTCTCCTTTTCTCACTGAAATCAATAAAAATAAAAATAATGATAATAAAAAAGAAGAAAACAATGAGTGCAGATAACAAATTTTTTAATGATAGGATCCTTTGTGGGTATGGAAATCCTGACCTGAAGGCATTGATTAAAACAAAACAAAACATATAATTTATGGGAGAAAAGGTTCTTTTTTGATAAATTTTGGAATCATCTGGGGATTCTAAAACTGATTTGTTAAGTAGTCTGAATTCTCAACATTTAGACTGGCCTTCTTCATTAACTGGTCTCATTATAGACACCAGAAATGCCAGAAAAGGTGTTAACAGACCCCTGAGTTGGAGGGAGAGGGCTATATCCTCCCTGGTTCTTGTCAGTCTCATAGGAAAGACTTCAAAGGAGTAACACTGGACATTTGCATTGTAATAAAGCCAATTTATTAAAGAAATAAAAGCAAGTAAATTTATTAAAGAAGCAAGGCAAGTCAATTTATCAAAATACATCTTGCTTATGAAGCACAGACTGGCTCTCAGCTAATCTGAGGAGTGAGCCTAATGGGAGTTCAAGGGGTTTTATACTTTCCTGTCTATAGGTTTTGTTGTAGACAGTTAGACAGACGTGAGCAGAGCAAGGGCGACAGCCACGTACAAAAGGTCACCAGGATGGAAAGTCCCTGGTGCCTCGCAATGGACAACCAATTACAGGGTGGGACCTCCCGCCCAGGATGATTTTTCCTCCCCTAGCATATCCCTGGTCATGCAGTTGGGACCTCCTGACCTTTCCTCCCTAGAGATAACATCTAGGCTTCAGTTGTATTTCAGCTCCAGGCCCAGATAAATAACCAAACCAGCCACGGCTGACGTCAGGACCAGCTGCATTGAATAATGTCCCCTCTGCCCTGGTGCTGGCCAATCAGTCAGTGGAGACCACAACACCTGGAAAGTTGTTGAATATTCTATTCAGATCTTCCCCTGGGACCGCCCCTAAAATCATAGCCCTTAAAACCCTTAGGATCGAGGACCCAGTGCCTCTCCCTCCAGGGAGCATGCCTTTCCCTTCCCCCTCCTTTCCTTTTCCCTTCTCCCTTCTTCTCCCCAGGCACATTACCATGAGCATCCTGGCTCCCAAGCTGTAACGGCCCTTCTTTTGTCTCTATAACTTGTTTCCTAAGCCTATTTCTCCCAAGAATTACTTCTTCTACCCCTGTCACTTACCCAATAAATGTTGTCTTACAGTTTGGGTGTTGCTCTGAATTCTTTCCTGCTGAACCCAGGTTTGGTCTGACCCCACCGGTCAGACACCTGGTGTCAGTCCGCAGCCTACAACAGTTTCAAGATTCCTCTGCCAGATATGTTGGTACAGATTAGCTCTCGGGGCTTCCCTTTTACTTTGTTACAGCTTTCCCAGAATTTATGAGAAACACCTCCAGATTTTATCTAGACAAGCCCGGAAACTGCTGGCTTCTCTGTGCAGTGAGTGGGATAAAAAGTCCCCCCTTTCTCTCTCTTTCTCCAAGACAGCTGAGTTTTTTGTTTAGTGGGTGAAATTAAACTCCTTTCTTTCCTTCCCCCTCCCATGCCTCAGGCCTTAGCAGTTCCAGGGTGATTGAAGCTACATATTCTCTGGTTAGAGAGGAGAGGTATTAACTATTTGTTTTCAAGTGTCCTTGGTTGGAAAAGATAAGAGCTTGCTATTCACAAAGCTGGCTGCATGTTGCCTAAACTGTTTGGCCTTGCTTAATTTTCTTGTCTTCGTCTCCCTATTCCACTTGTCTAGGAATCCTCCTAGCTTCTTGCTAGCCTGTTACAATCTGGTTACAGTTGAGTTTTCTCCCTTCCAGAATTTAAATTTCTCCGTGTGAGAACAGAAGAGGGTAGAATAAAGGATTGTGTTGTCTGCCAATTCTCTTGTACTTAAAATCGAGTGGCAGAAATCGCAGGCTTGCTGGCATTGCTCTTTGGGTAGGGATGGACCGGCATCCGGAGCAGGTTAGAAAGGCCTTCCCTGCATTGCCAAGGCTGGAATATGTGCTCAGCCTGGGGATCAGTCTGGAATTGGCTAAATGCACAACCTTCCTATAATATGGCGTCCAGGCCCCAGCTTCTGTTTTCCTCGGCAGCCCATTGTTAGGTCGCCGAAGGAGGAACGCAAGAGGCCAGAGTGGTGAGGGACTATGAATTTATTCCATCATCCACACACCAGGTGACTGAGCCTGGATGGCTCCAGCACCCAGTGACAGGAGTCAGCAGCTTTTTAAAAATATATATATTTTATTGACTTTTAGGCTTTTAAAGGACTTTTGGCGGGCTTTTTTCTGGGCAGAGACTTCTTTATGCATATCCGGAAGGGGAGAGAATGGAATGTGGTTGCAGAAAGTGAAATGTGGTCTTCAGCAAAGGGAATATCCATAGTGAAAGTGACCTGAAAAGCCAGTTCCTGGGGGAGGAGTATCAACTCAATTGTTGGATCAAACCTAACACCCTTTGAAGCTCACTGCTCAGTAAGCGCACATGCTCACCAGATGGCCCCGGCTGCTCTCTGGTGGGCCCAGGGAAGCCAGCCTGCGAGACGGGGTCTTCCACTGAGGAACTGAGGTTTTCTTAGCTCCTTCATCCCTGCCCCAGGCCCAGCAGGTCTGCTTCCCACTTCCTCTTTCATTTCCTTCCCGAGGATCTGAAATAAAACAGCAAACCTCTCCCAGCACGCAAGAGGAAGTCCAGACCTTCTCCTTTTGTCTCTCACTCTGGGTCACAGCTGCGAGCTGAGCTCACTGTGAAGGACTGGCCTGTGGTGGACTGACTCCTCCCCGTGTGTTTATCCAGTGACCGGGAGACCCAGATGGGTCCGTGAAGGAAGGGAGCCTGGGGCCTGGCCCTCGGGATCTACAGGAAGACCTGCCCTGGGGTTCCTGGGAGAGTGACTAGCAATGTGGCAGGCGCTCACTTTCCTCAGGGCCGGTCTCCCCTGTGAGTGCCGCCCCGGGAAGGGTCTGAGAGAAGGGGAGGGAAAATGTGCGATTTGAGGAAAACCCAGCGTGGAGTCCCTAGTGCTCACAATCTCACTGGGGAAACGGGGCTTGGATATCACAAGGTGACAGATGACATGATGTCCACGCACAGGGGCATGGGACTAAGGCAGGAAACCTAGTATTAAAAACAATTTGTGAACTGAGTTTATCTCTGCTAACAACTGGAGATAAGAGCCTGGTGACACATGGAAGGGGGCAGGGGCACAGAATAGGGGAGCAGCTCCCCAGGCAGCGCAGCAGCGCCTGGGACGCTGTGCTGTACACAGGGCGGGGGGCGGTGAGTGTGCACACGAACTGCTCGCAGAGTTTGTTAAATAAAGGTTCTGATATAGAGGTTCGGGAGCGGACCTGAGAGTCTGCATCTCTGACACACTCCCAGGTGAAGTTGATGCTGCCAGACAGTGGCCCTCTGGCTGCAGGGCCGCGGACACAGGACCTGGGCAGCAGCGCCATCTTCATGATGTGGATCAATCCTTGGCCAGGAGGATCCTTTTTTGGCTAACCTGGCACTTAGAGGTAAATCTAAATAGGGCCATATAGCTGGAACCAAGTGCCAACGAGTCAAATGAGGGGTGACTAACGTTTAGCTTGTATCCTTAACACACAGGGTAAAGTCCGTTCTATTACTACACAACACAAGGTGTATGCATACATTTCATATCCTATCGTAAAAGCAATGACTTTAATTAGTCATTACTAATAACTCTGAAGGCTCCAGTTACTTTAAGTCTAGCAATCCTAGTTCTAAGACACACACTGAGGAAGAAAACCTTTCAGAGTGAGCCTGTGACTTTTTGATACTTATGCTACGGAAGCAATCTTAATTATTCAGATTCTTAACAAATCTAATATTATGTAAAATGTCTGTGCTGAAGTTGCAGCTTTAAGATTTAAATCTGGGGGGCTGTGGAGTGTCTGAAGCAGCCTCCTCCTTGGGGTGCTCCCTTGTGTTGTGGAGGAAGTCAGAGCTCCACCCTCTACCGTGCAAGCTGAGAAAGCCCGGACACCCCCCCTGCCTCCTGGAAGGTAAGACACAGATGCCAGTCGGACGCTCTGATTCTGGACCATAAATCGGGAATAGGGTTACAGAGAGAAAAGGACAGATGAACAGGAAGCGGAGTGAGGCAGCGCCCCTGTCTGTAGAGGCAGAGCTGGAGGACCTGCATGCTGACCATCACCCCAAGTGCTAATGGCATAGCCCACTGCCTACGGGGGCAGGAGCTGCAGCCCAGGACAGGTGTGTCTCGAGGTGTGACTTGGCCGGGCTCTGGCTACCTGATGCCTCTCCATCTACTCATTTTCTGAGCCGGGTTTTCCAGGCAAGCCTCAGGTTTGTGAAATAACTCATTTCCTTTCAAATAAAGCCGGTTGCTCTGAGTCGATTAGATTTGGTTTCAGTTGCTTTCTGTGACTGTGCTTCTCTCCTATCAGAGTGATAACAGGAATGGTGAGCCAAGGTTTTTTCCCCAGGGGTTGTGTCTCACAACACCAAAGAATGAGCTCCATGGACCAGAAGATTTAAGCAAAGTGTGGAAAATTTATTACAAGCAGATTCAGAATCCCCTCACAGGGAGAGGGGAGCAATAATGGGCCATGCCCCTCAAGCCTTGTAGTCCAGGGGTATATATTTGTGACAAGCCTGTTCTATAGCTATCTGTGTTGTCACCTGATTGATTCCCTCAATTGTTCTTGCCCAGCAATGGACCTGAACTTTCCCTGTTTCTGTGTGTTCTTGCTCTGTTCCTATGCTGAACTTTCTCTCTTTCTATGTGTTTGTACACCTTGTTTGTTTTCCCACGCCTCCTGCTTTGAGTCCAGAAACGTTCTATTATTTCAGCATGGCTGGTTTCTGGGATTAGGCTGGCTCAAACTTCCGTGTCTGCCCCTGCCTATGTTCCACCTGCCTTTGTTCCCCACTGGACCCCTGCCCTATCTGCCTACATTTCAAGTTAACCCTCTCAATAGGTATAAATTTCCTTATTTTTTCCACCACTGACCGCTGATTCAGGACCTCCTGGGATTTCCGATAATTTTTAGAAAGATGACATTATAGCCATTCTCTCTCGGTCTCTTTCATCCTCTCTCCTTGCTCCTCCCTTTCTCCATATATCTATTTGACTCTTGGTTTCTTATTTTATTCCCTGAGCTATAATCTTTTATTACTATTTATTCTAATGTACAAGTTGTCTCAGAGTTGGCAGATGGAAGCCCCTATAAGCTGCTCCGTGTGCTCTGTTGCCATATCCCCATAATGCTTTGAGCCCACCCTTACTTTCTGATATAACCAGAAAATTTAGCTTCATATTTCATGATCCTCGATTGGAATTCATGGTGAATGGTCTATGGAAACCAATGCCTGTACTAAGTGTGCTCATTAATACTGGGATGCCATTGCAGCCAAGACAGGGGTTGTCAAACTGGGTCACTTTTGCCGCCTGGAGACAGTTCTGTTTGCTACAAGTTGCAAGGAGCAGGGTGCTACTGGCATCTAGCGGGCCAGGGATTCTGTTAAACATCCTGCAATGCATAGGATGGCCCCACAGCAAAAACTATTAGGTCCCAAGTGTCATTAGTACTGAGATTGAGAAACCCTGTTCTAGGCCCTCTAGTGGACAGATCTAGGAAATACACACACTAACACACGCTGATATTTATTGTTATGTCTCTATATATTAAAAACCAGGAGTTCAGATTGACACCAATTCCAACACAATAAGACCCATTCTAGTCCTTCCTTTCTACAGCTGACTCCTTTTTATGACAGCTGTGAACCTGGGTCCCATTCTCATCACTATACTTTCTCAATACCAGAACTCACAGAAGGTAAAACTTTACCCCACGTCAGTGTTTTACAATTGATTTTTACAGGAAGATTGCTGATAAGAGTTAGCCATTGCCCTGATCTCCCTGTAAAAATGGTAATAGAATTAAAATAACCCATGAAAGTTTCAAGAGAATGAACCAGATTCTTTACTGCACACATTTGCAGTGTTTTCATTAGTGTTCTTATGTGCATTGGTATCTCCCAAGGGAGGCTTTTGTGTACAGAATATTGGTTCAAGGAATTTTTAAAATTAGGAGCATATATTAATCCATCAAGCCACATTTGTGCTGCAGGCAACAGTTTGTAAAAAGCTATTTTAGATCTCTTTCCTCCTGCAAGGAGGGTTTCTAGATTTTACCATCAACATAAAGTGTTTTCTGTTTTCAAGGCTATCCAATGTTTACAATTATCTATAGAGCATGTTTCCTCTGAATATACTCCTAAAGATGTGTGTATATGTGTGTGTTGTGTATGTGTGAGTGTGTGTGTGTGTGAGTGTGTGCACGTGCCCGCCCACGCATGCATGTCTGGACACATGGCCAGGCACCAATCCTTCCACAAGTGTCTACGAGTTGACTCGTACTGGTTTTCTAATGAGTAATGAGCCTGACTCACCCTCCTTCAGCAGCTCCTGCGTTCCCCTTGTCCGTCTCATTCCCTTTTCCCAGGTCTCTGGATTAGTGTCATAATTTTTGTGGTTTTACTATTTGCTCAACACCAGAGTGGCTTTTCCTTGTGGTAGCATCACATCAAAGATACACTCACTTTCCCTCATGTGGTTCCTACCAGTGGGCACATCCTACCACACGGCACCTTCTTTCCATGAGACGCAGGCCAAGAAGGGGAAACGGGTGCTCACTACTGATCCTCTGGGCTCCGCCACGTGGCACCTTTGTTCTGACACCTGGCTCTTCTGCCTGCTCACTGCTATAGTCCCAGCCCCACCCACAGGGATAAATAGGCAATGTTTTGAATGAATGATCTTCCAAACTCTTTATGAAATCTATTTTCTGCTTTTGCATGTGAGGAACGTGCTGCAATAAAAAGTGTTAGGGTAGCCCGACAGGTGTGGCTCCGTGGACTGAGTGTCATCCCCTGCACCAAGAGGCCACTGGGTCAATTCCAGGGCAGGGCACAGGCCGGGTTGTGGGCTTGATACCCAGCAGGGGGCGTGCAGGAGGCAGCCGATGGGTGTTTCTCCCTCATCCATGTTCTACCTCCTCTCCCCTTCTCTATCTGAAAATCAATAAAAACATAGTTTTTTAAAAAGTGTCAGGGTAGAATTAGAATGCAAGCCCATCAGACCCCATATGGGTGATCTTATCACTGTCAAGCTGTGCCTGGGGTCTCAGAATTCTCCTGTGAAGTCACATTTAAGGGAGGAAAACAACTCCATCCATGAAGTCAGTCAAAAAATTTATGGTGTGCCTAGTATATGTCAGAGATTATATTTTAAATTTAATTTATAGAGGTAACATTGGTTAAGAATGATATGTAAATTTCCAGTGAACAACATTATAATTTGATATCTGTACACTGTATTGTGTGCTCGCTACCCTGACACCAGACTCCTTCCAGTACCTATATTTAACTCCCTTACCAAATTCACCCTCCCCACCCAGGGATTATTTCTCACCAGTAAAGTACCTGATCTACCTGGGGAGTCATGAAGAGAAAATGATGTTTGTGAGGTCCTCCGCTTGCACACAGAAGCACCCAAGAGAGGTGACAAGTGTTGCTGAAAAATATTCTGCTATTTGGTCTCAGGACACCCTGTTCTATGAGTCACCCTTTCCAGGGACATTTATTTCATTCCTCCCCAATTGCAGTTTGATATTTATTTCCAAATCTTTGTTATTTCCCATAAGTTCTAACACTAGGGCAGGCTCTAGCTATTGAACATAGCAGTTCTAACACACAGTCTTAAAGTCATACCTAATGATGCTGCTAGCAAGATGTCCACCCTGGAACATCTTATACATACTGGAATGTCTCTGGTAAACACATTCAGGAATATTCACCCAATATGATCATTGAGTGTCCTTCATGTTCCAGGCAGGCACATGATGGAGAATGAGACAAATACACTATTGCCTTCAAGGGGCTTACATCCAAATAGTAGCCTACCACCTACAGAGAATAATTAGGAAAGATAATTTAGAGAAGGTAATATGTGAGCCAATATCTGAAGGAAGAGGAGAAAGCTGCAGAAACCAAGGAGGGGTGCTTCTGAGAAGAACCCCTTGAGCTGACCCTGAGGCAGAAAGTTCTTAACACTTCAAGCTCTTAAATGAGCTGACAGGTACTGGCAGTGTTGGGGTAAAGAAGATTGAGTTTGATGGATAAACAGACATCAGTTCACGCCAGACCTTATGCACCCTCATAAGGAGCTTGTGTAACGAGAAATCTTTGAAAGGTTTTATAGGAACATATTAGTGGATATTACATATTATTAAAAGACTAGAGGCCTGGTGCATGAAATTTGTGCATGGGTGGAGGGTCCCCTAAGCCCAGCCTGCACCCTCTCCAATCCGGGACCCCTCGGGGGATGTCTGACTGGGATCGGGCCTAAACTGGCAGTCGGACATCCCTCTCACAATCCTGGACCTCTGGCTCCTAACCGCTCACCTGCCTGCCTGCCTGATGGCCCCTAACTGCCTCTGCCTGCCAGTCTAATTGCCCCAACTGCCCCCGCATTGTCGGCCTGGTTTCTCCCAACTGCCCCCCCCCCCCCCCCGGCCCTGCTGACCTGGTAGCCCCACACAGCCTGCTGCTCGGTTGTTTGGTCACCCCTCACTAACCCCCCTGCCATCCTGGTCAAACCACATAGCCTACTGCTCAGTCATTAGGTCGCCCCTCACTAACCCCCCTGCTGGCCTGGTTGCCCCACATAGCCTGCTGCTCAGTCGTTTGGTCACCCCTCACTAACCCCCATGCCAGCCCACACAGCCTGTTTGGTTGTCTGTTCAGTTGCAACAGTCGCTTATGCTTTTATATAGATAGACTAGTGGCCAAGTGAGCAAAATTGTGCACAGCAGGCCACCTGCTGCTTCCACGGGAGCTGGCAGGAGCCTCGCCGGCAGGAGCCTTGCCGCTTCTGCGCCACTTTTGCGGGAGGGAAGGGGGAGGGAGCTGTGCTGCTTCCATGGGAGGCGGGAGGGAGCCATATCACTTCCACGGGAGGTGGGAGCGAGTTGCCAGCACCTGCAGGAGGCGGGAGCTGCCGCCACCCAAGGGAGCCGGGGTGGACATGGTGGATCGAGAGGTGCTCCATGCATCTCCTGGTGCCTGTACATGCCTCACTGTGCATGCAGCACCGCCCACCCATGCATGCCTGCTGCGCACGCAGCCTCCTGCTGATCAGTTGTTATGCGTGAGGGCATGACGACCATTTGCATATTAGTCTTTTATTATATAGGATGAGCGTTGTCACATTGGGTGGAATGGCTTTAATCAGCAAGAATGGAAGCATGGAGAACAGTCAAAATGGTCTTGCAGCGATCCAGGGAAGTGAGGATGGTGACCTGGGCTGCTGTAGTGTGAGGGAGATGGAGAAAGAAAAGAGACTCAAGATGCATTTGAGAAATGGACTTGCTGAGGGTGTGGGTATGGATGCAGAGGAGAGGAAAGAACAAAAACTGCAGCCCAAGCTTGATCAAATGGAGGTAGCTGTTACCGGAGAAGAGATGGGGATGCACAGGCTGTCATGGATGCTGGGGGAGAAATAGGGAGTTGTTTCCTGAGATCCTAGGAAGAACCATGGGAGTAGGTCTGTGGATCCCAAATGCCAATCTGTGGATTCACCTTAAAGGGGTAGTTTTTATTAGTTAAATTGCAGGGCAGGACACCCTTCATTCTGGGCAGTATCAAAGTGTCTTTCTGTTATGACCAGTAATAGATTTTTTTTACAGTCTTATCTGAAGATACAAACATTAGCATTGTTCATCTAAAAACAAACAAACCACCAGTCATAGTAATGTGCATTCTGCAACTCATGGCCTGGATGATGTCTGAGGGGACCATGGGATTGTCAGAGTTGGCAGGAGGGTGAGCCTTCAGGGCTCTGAGAGGTGGAGGGCCCCTGAGGGGAACAAAGGAGTAAAATGCTCACAAGAAGGGCAAGCCCTGTCCACAGTGCGGAAGTGGCTGATATGCTGAGATATCACACCTGAAGATGAAGACACCAAGAAAAGAATCCAGAAAGCTGATGCATCAACCACATGATAAGGGCCATTCCAGGGCCTGCAGTCTCCTTGCCCTGTAACTCCTGCTGAGTTTAGGAATTCGCAGAGAATTGCTATTAGGCTTAGGTCTGCGTTCGCCACTTGCCCGCAATGACCGCCAGAGGGGAGCATTCACCCACTGATGCTCAGCCTTCTCCTCTAACTTATTCCGGCTACACTTGTGTGCTGCACATTCTCCAAGGCCTCTCCTGGGAGGACTTAGGATCTGACCTCAGGGAAAAGGAGCTCTGCAAACCAAACATTCCTGAGTGCTCACTCGGGTTCTAGAGAACCCCTATCTGGGCTCTGGGCTCCCTGCTCTGGGCTCCCTGGTGTCACTGGGCATTATTGAACACAGCAAATGCCAGTAGATGGCAGCAGCCACTCCTTACTCAACTCCTCAGCAGAAATGCCCAGGTCTGAGCCTCCCCAGGAAGGAGAGACAGGCTAAGAACTGACCATCATGGGAGACAGGCCCCTTCTTCAAGCAGGTGACAGTAAGTGTGTGGACACCCCTGCAGACAAGTCTGGTTTCTGCCCTCTCACCTCTATCCCCTCCCCCTTCTCTTCTTTGCTATCTCTTGCTCCCCTTTTTTTTTTGTTTCTCAAGACAACCATCCCATTCTTGTTCAAATAGCCACCCTTTGGCCTGAGGGAGTGTCTGGTGGTAGATGTTGGATTGAGGACAAACTTTTCCTGACATCAGAAACATTTTTTAAACCAAGCTATACCCAAAGATCAAATTCATGGTGGTGCCCCGGAAAAGGAGAGCGCTGGGCGCTCGTTCCAACAATTCTCCCGGAAAACAGAATTCCACGCTGGCCCATTTCTCTGCACCTCAGCTCTGAATGAAAGATTTAATTGAATGCAAAAAAAAAAATCAATTTTCTCTTTTAATTTTAATTGGATCTTTCAGCTGGTGAGAGCCTTGGAAAATGAAGTTTATTCCCTATCTGTAATATTAAAGGGAAAAGAATGTAATTAAAAAAGAACCACCGTACATTGTTCTGAATTATTTACATGGGCGATGCCCCCTGCCGGAGGCCACATCGGGACATCAGTCCCGTGCTGTAGGTGTTTTCATAGTGTGCCTCTCCTCAGCTGTTTTTTGGTAAAATAGTTACCTTGATTAACCTTTCTTATCTACAGCAGGGACTGGTGGGAATTAATTCCGTGTTGTTTCTGTCTTCCTTGGGATTAAATGGCGCTCTTCCTGCCCTCCTCCCAAAGAGTCATCTCATTTTTAGTTTAAAAAATTCAAGTGCTAAGGTAGTGCGTTTCATCACACAATTCAGTCTGTACTCCAACACGGAAGATAGATTTCTCTCTAAGCTCATACTGTCTGTCTGGATGATTTTTCATGGTGCTGTGAAATTGAGCAGACTTCATAAGAGACCAGGAATCTGGCTTGTAAATTATAAATGATAGAAAAAGTTAATCCTTCTCAGGTTAAATCTATATATGCAGAAGAGCACAGTGCAGACCTCCTTGGAAATCCCAGAGTGTGTGGCTTGTAATTTATAGCTGTAACAATTTGAACCATTTTTTTCCAAATAGTAAGCAATTCCAGGCAGGGGATTTGGGCCTTCATCTTTGTTTTTCCAGTAAAAAACAATGTAATGCTAAATTGGAGAATTCTATTTTATTACTTTAGTGGATATTGCCGAGTCTTAGAGCCCATTTATAGCTAAAAAAGGCCCTTGAAGAGACGAGAAATAAATGAAATGATCATTGACCTCCCTGTTCTGGAGAGAGCGGCAATATTGCTGGTATCTCATGTCCTGGGCAGGAATCAGAGGGAATCCCTCCGCCCTGGCATCCAGAGAGAAAAAGCAAGTTCCCAACAGAAGTACCTAATGATATCTCTACATTATGATTTGGGCTGGAGCAGATACAAGAAGGAAAGCAACAGACGTGGGGTTCTTAGGATAATCTGCCTGAACTGGAGCATTTCCTCGGGTTACAACAAAGTGGAGAAGTTTTCATGATTGTTTTATTGCCCAGGGTGTTGTGTGTGGCCCTTGAATGTATTTCGCTGGGAGGCAGATGAAAAGAGAAAACAACCCCCCTCCCCCTGCCCCCCCCCCCCCCCCCCCCGCCAGGTTTATGAAGAGCTCATTGCTAACAGTTGGGAGGAATTTCTGCCAACAGTAAAGTGAATCCAATAGAGTTGGATTAACAGAAGCTTCGGTTACTTGTTTGTGCTTTGCCTCGCTCTGCATGTTTTTTGCCCACATTTGTCCACTGTCCTCATGCCACGGCTCGTCCTGAGCTCACAGGCCATGGAGCCAAGTCGGCAGGAATCAGGACAGAACCTGCTCCTTTTGTGAGTGCCTCTCTCAATAAAGCTACTCAGAAATTACAACCATCCAGAAACAAAACGTGGTGGAACGGGCAAAGCAGCACCTTGTGGTGGCACATGAGATGTTGTAAGCGTTGTGTCCATGAGCAAGTCACTCTGGGTAAGGGGCCAAAAAAAAAAAAAAATGACATGCCCATGAAGCAGGATGTTTGGTCAGCCAAGATGGTCCTTCATTCCTTTGAACTGAGTGTCAAAACAGGGATGAAGATCTCACATTAGCATGAGTCCAGCTCATGGATAAACTGCCTGTCAACGTGCTGTCGATCTGATTCAGTGGGTAAGTGATGAGAAGAATCAAAAGGAAGTCATGCAGCTCACTGTTTGGAGAAATGCAATGTGAACTGTATATCCCTTTGAAGATGAGTAAATAGAGAAAAAGAAAATGTTGTCCCACCCAAATGCACTCCAAATCCAGGGCATGGGGCTATCATAGCCGAGATGCAGAGTAAGAGCAGACCTTGAAGTTTGTTTAGAAAATGGGCCTCCTCAATAGTATGCCAATGGATGTGGCTCTATAAACCTGGAGCAGAGAGTGACAATGAGAAGACAGAGTGGGATGAAAAGACAGCAGGTGGTATGAAAAGATAAGAGGATAAGATGCAAAGGCAATACAAGGAGAATAAATGTGACCTTGTTGAAATAAAGATTTAATAGCAGAGCTAGAGCACAGTGATAAAGCACAACTAGTTAAATCATGAATATGGGGAAGGAACATTAATACCTAGACAGCCTTGGTAGAATGCCTAAAATGTGAACAAATAGGTGTAGTATACACGAGAAAGGATTATGGATAAAGAGGATAAAATGCAAACTAAGAAAATAGGTGCTCATGAAGAGGTAACATGTGCAACTGGAACATTAGTTATCATCAAAAGAATTATTTCTTGAATTAGTGTAATTAAAAAAAAATGTCCAGACCCAGGACCTGAGTGCATAGATTAAAATAATAATAATAATTATTTTTCTTGTAAAACAATAGGCCTCAAGAAATAACCTAGACAGCTTGGGTAAATGTTTTCATTAGGAGGCTGGAGTAGAATATCTTTGTCCAGAGAGAAGAAAAAAAAGTTACCAAGAAAGGAACCAAATTCAGACTTCTGTTAAATAATATTCAGACTTCAATTAAATAATATTTATAGTTTTGAGGTGGGAAAAGATCATCACACATAAATTTTATTCACATCCAAAGATGAAATATTCAAGGACATATATCTAAATTTTATTTTTTGATTAAAACATTGCTATTCTAGAAATAGATTTGAGATGAGAGAAAGAGGAAGTTATGGGAGTAAAAGGTTGGCTTTGAACATTGAAACTAATGAAAGGAAGCATTTGCTTAAATCATTCTGACAGACTTGCAAATCAACAAGCATATATAACAACTAATATTTGATGCCAGAGAAAGAATGCAAAATGAATCACAGAGATCATTCAAAGATACAATTTATGTTAAAAATAAGACTCAAAAGTGTAGGGTAGAACTTGAAGAAGCAAAAACATGCTAAAGCCTACATTTTATGCACATGACGAAGCACAGCCAAAAGACATATTTTCTCTTTTGATTTTAATAAAGAATTACAGGTTGAACAATTAAAACCACAATGTAAACCATTAGAGAAGATAAATGGTAGCATAAGTTAATCTTCATAACTAGTTACAATATAATAGGAAAAAAGAACAAACATGACAGGATTTACAATAAATATAAGTGGGTTGGATACCCTTAAAAATGTCATAGATTCTGAACCTGCCTTAAAAGTTAATGTCTGTATAGTTTGATTACATTCTAAAACAAAGAAAACATATAAAACTAAATAATATAAAAATATAGAATGAAAGTAGATGGCATCATTGTTTTCAAAGAAGTAAAATTCAAGGCAGAAACCATTAAATAGTAGAACTGAAAAGAATCACAGTATCCACATCTGTGGATACGCATGCACTAATTAATGTTGCATCAAAATATATAATGCAAATACTATTTTATTAAAATAAAATGGCAAACTGATAGATGATATTATGGAAGTTACAAATCTCAAGGAAACATAACAAGGACAGAGAATAAGAGTAAGATTAAAGTAATTACTACATTTTGTTGTAGAAAACAAACTTTTTCAAATGTTTATAAAACATTTACTGCCTGAGCTGGTTTTGCTCAGTGGATAGAGCATCGGCTCTTGGACTGAGGGGTCTCAGGTTTGATTCTGGTCAAGGACGTGTACCTCAGTTGCAGGCTCAATCCCTGGCCCTGGTCAGAGTGCGTGCAGGAGGCAACCAATCGATGTGTCTCTCTCACATCAATGTTTCTCTCTCTCTCTAAAAAAGAAATCAATGGAAAAATATCCTCAGGTGAGGATTAACAAAAACAACAATAACAAAAGAAAACATTTACCAAAAAAAAAAAAGTCTAATAGGATGTGCACAATTTTTCTAAGTCAAAATCACTGGACAATCTTTCTATCAAGCTGGAATAAAATAAGAAGTGAATGTGAAAAACTTGCAAAGTAAATCAGGTATTTTAAAATACTTATATAAGATTATTGGGTCAGAGGAGAAATAAAAGTCCAATTACAAGCTTTTAGATATGACATATCTTGAAATAAAGTTAAACATGAATTGAGTATAAATTTTATAGATAGCCGTAACCGGTTTGGCTCAGTGGATAGAGCGTCAGCCTGCGGACTGAAGGGTCCCAGGTTTGATACCAGTCAAGGGCATGTACCTTGGTTGCAGGCACATCCCCAGTAGGGGTTGTGCAGGAGGCAGCTGATGGATGTTTCTCTCTCATCGATGTTTCTAACTCTCTATCCCTTTCCCTTCCTCTCTGTAAAAAAAATCAATAAAATATACTTAAAAAATTTTTATGGATAAAATAAGCAGTGAGCAAAGAGTGTACATGACAAAGTTAGAAATAATAAAAATAAATAATTGTAGGGAAAACAGGAGAAAGGAAATAAGGATGATGAAATAAATGATAATAGAATGCATACGGTTCCACAATTTGGTTCTTTGGTCAAATTATTGGCAAACCTCATCAAGGAAAAGGAAAAAATATACAGAAAAAAAATGATGTGAAGAAAGAATATAAAGAGGTTAATATTCATAACCTTTCTTAATTTAATTAATTTTTATTTAATTTTATTTTTTGTTAAACCTCACTTGAGGATATTTTGCCATTGATTTTCAGAGAGAGTGGAAGGAAAGGAGAGAGACACAGAGAGAGAAACATCTATGTGAGAAAGACACATCGATTGGTTGCCACCCGCACGCAGTCCAACCTGGGGCCCTTGACCAGAATCGAACCTGGGACCCTTTGGTCTGAGGGCTGATGGTCTATCCACTTAGCCAAACTGGCTAAGGCCATAACCTGTTTTCTAATAAATGATAAAATATTAAGTAATTTTCTTTTTCTGGGAAAAATACCAGTTAACATGACTGACTTACAAAAGGCAGTTCTGGACAGATGGTGATTTGAAGCACACCCTTGACTTCCTCAACCTCAGTTCCATCTTTTCTGAGATTTTGTGGAGAGAGTGTAGCTGTGGGCCGTGGTTCTTGACAGAAGCAAAGCATCAGGGGCTGTGACAGAAATCAAGGCTTATCTATTTCTGTGTAAGAAAGCACCCCATAACTTTGTTACTTAAAACAATGGCCATTTCATTAGTTAATGATTCTGCAATCTGGGCTGGCTCAGCTGGGCAGTTCCCTTGATCTTGCCACTGGTCAAGTTAACATTTGCTAGAAGCAAGGCTCAACTGGGATGCTGGGATGACCTCTGTCTTTCTCCACTGGTGCCAAAGTCTTGCTCTCTCCATGTGGTCTCTTCACGCACATACTCAAGCATCTCTGTAGCAGCTCAGGGCTCCCAGAAACACAACAGTAGAAGGTCCTCAATGTTCTGCTATTCTCCACTCTGGGAAATCTGCTCACACGCCCTCTCCAGCTGGGATGTTTCTCGAGGTTTCCCGGTATGTAGGTGTCTGCAGCCCCCTCGTTAATGTCTGTATCACCTGTGGAAAAGGCTGAATGTTTACAAGCTTACCAGGTAGAGGATACATGGGTGTATAATATATTCCCTGGTACTCAGGCATGGAAGTGGGAGCATCTGCTTGGAAATTTTGAAAATGTGACTTAGTGTGAAAATGTAAGATGTTTAGAAAATACAAAGGATTCAAGCTTTGGGTTCAACGGCATGGCCAATTGGTTCTGAACACTTTCAAAATTGTGCCTCCAAGACTCTAAGGCAGCATTGGGGGCAAGCATTGTTTTTATAAAGTAAACAGCATGCTTACCACAGAGCCAACTCCTGTGTGAGCCACGGGAGAGAATGACCTCTCATATTGCACTGTCTCAGGGTAACCCAGGAGGTGAGCACAAGGGGTTCAGCTTGGCCTCCAGGAATTGACTGAAACCCGTTGATTTCCTTGTGGAGATCTGATGTCTGGGCTTTCAGATTAGAGAAAAGGAAGAATTTGTGGTGATATCGTGGAAACAGTGGATATCCTTTATTACCTAGAGAGATTCTCACTTCAAAAGTGCTGAGGTTATTTTCTAACATCAAAAACATTTTTAGACTTTATTAGAAATAATCCAGAATCATTATATGGTCATTATGGTTGATTGAACAAATGACCATGAACCTTTCCCTACATATATCCGCACCATTAAAATACGACCTTGAAAAATCTATCCAGAGACCAAGTCAGAGTTTATTTCTCTAACCAATGAATCTGGGTTGGCCATGTGACGTTGCTTTGGCCAATGAGATTTTGGAAAATATGATATAAGCTAAGGCTTGAAAAGTACCTTAAATCCACTTTGCATGTAATTAATTTTTAACAAGGCTCAAGAACATGCAGTAATCTGAATATTATGTTGGTTTAGAAAACATATTACCTTAAGAAGTATGGGGAACGAGCACAAATACAATACCAATATTCACATTTAATAACAAACACACAAAGGGATCATTTTTCTGAGCTGAGAGTGTGGATGCCTTTCTTTGGGGACACCAGCTGGACCTGAGTAGCTGCGCAGTGACTCCTTCACCGGGTCTGCGGCTGCCTCCTTTACAACAGTGCTTACTGCCGCCTTGAGCTCATTGTTTCTACCCACGGTGAGGTTCTTTGTGGGGCGTCTCTTGGCCTGCATGCTGGCAAACATGCGTATAGAGCAGATGGACATCTTTTATCAGTCACAGAGCCATTGCTGAAGTTGTCTTCTCGGGCCAGGATGGTTTTCATGGGAAGCATGTCACTCTTGGTCATCCTCGGGAGCATGTGCATGACAGGGAGCCATACCATGTTCTGTCTGCAGCTCCCAGGCCCTCTTAGTAACGTGCCACACCCTGGCAAAGAGAATTGGCGATGGGTCTGCAAGAAGAGTGCAGCCACCTGGAAACTGCAAGAGATTGAATGAGGATGCTCCAGAGGATTCTTATGTCTGTCACCTGCACAAAGCGCACTCTGAAAAAGGAAGCAAAGCAACAGGGCATTGAGAAGGGCACTGGGACCTGGGTGTTCACACCCCCAGTGCTTGGTGAACACTAAGTTTTCACCTTGTAAGGCTGTTCCATGAGGCACTTTTCCCCCCTGCATTTCCCCCTTTTTGGCATTGAAATAAATGATAGGCAGATGTAGAACAAATTAAAAGCACCTGAACATTTATAAGATTTGAGATAAAGCATCTTCTTATCAGGAAGCAATTATATGAAAACAATCAGTTAAGATCAAGGTTTTCAATTGATGTAAATGCTGAGATTTGTCCCACAGGTTAATAAAGCTAAACAACAAGCTTCTTATTCTGTTTGGAGGCCAAATGCTGCAAAGCTATTAAATTGCATACATCTTGTGTGCTTCAAAATTGAAATTAGCTTCTTTAATTGCATCAGCATAAAGCAAATATCTGTTCCTCAGAGGACCTGGTTTTAAAGGTAGCTTGAAATTAAGCCATTCCAAACCCTTGTGGGTGTTGTCTCAGCAGCTAGGAAACAAGATGACTTACTGTGCAATTAGGAGAATGCAGGGAAAGCTGTAGTAATGGGGAAATTGTTTTTCTCCTCACTTTCTTCCTTATTCTTTGGATTGCACCAGTGGCGGTTGGTTAGTTTCTTTACTATCCGATGCTTTCAGACACACATAGCAAGTGGTGAGCCTGCAAATTGAGAGGAAACTACTAATTGCTTAGATAGTGATCCCAACAGAGGCTTCCTCACGAGGAGAACTGCTCATGGTATCACCAGGTGGAACCTGGCCCAGTCTGGTTCTCTCTGCTCACCAGCAAAGCTCACCTCCTCAGTTCCCTGGAGAAGTAACAGGGCCAGAGGAAATTGGGTATGAAGACTGGTACTCTGAGGAAGAATCAGGACTGAGCGTAAGAAGAGACAATGGAATCAATTAAGAGAGACAGAGATAGAAATGGGGGAGGAGGAAGGGATGCCGAAGACAGCTTATGCTCTGCCACACTATCAACACATCTGCCCCCCCAACCCCTACTCCCCCATGAGAGCATCCAGAGAACCAGGTGAAACTGCACGCCCTCTTCCCCTTCTTGGAAGTCACACGGTGTCTCTTGCTTTGCATTCTGTTCAGTACAGATTCAAGGTGAAGGCTCATCAGCCCCACATTCTGATAGGAGGAACATCAATAATTTGGGACCTGCCCTAACCGGTTTGGCTCAGTGGATAGAGCATTGGCCTGCGAACTGAAGGGTCCCAGGTTCGATTCCAGTGAAGAGCATGTACCTTGGTTGCGGGCACATCCCCAGTAGGGGGCGTGCAGGAGGCAGCTGATTGATGTTTCTCATCGATGTTTCTAACTCTATGCCGCTCCCTTCCTCCCTGTAAAAAAATCAATAAAATATATATTTTTAAAAAAATAATAATTTGGGACCATATTTTTAATCACCACAAGAGACTTTCCCAATAAAGTGACTGAATAAGCATAGACCCAGATAAATCCTGTCCCAGGATTGGCATCTTAGATACCCCTGCAGTTCTCCAGGGATCTCAGCTTCTTTGCCCTGCAAATGCTTCCTGATTCCCTAGGCGTAAAACACACCAGATGCTCAGTATGGGACCTAGCATACTGTACTGGTAAGTAGATTAAAATAAAGCACCATACGTCAACCAGTTGGCAATCAACTTATCTTCTGTTATGTGGCAAGAAGAGGATCAAAAATGATGAAGAAGGAAGAGGAAGGTATCCATCACATTCCTGAGTATGCATGCATGAGAATGAGCAGCACTCAATACGGAGCAAATCAGCTGGCCTTTTTTTTTTTTTTATCTTGTCATGAAATTTAAGAAGGAAATGGCCATTGTAGACAAAAGCTGTGCTACTGGTGTCTGGTCCATGCTGAGAACCTGGCACTGAAGATGGTATAGGTACAATACTCTACATCAGGGGTCCTCAAACTACGGCCCGCGGGCCGTTTCGTTTTTTTACTTCAAAATAAGATATGTGCAGTGTGCATAGGAATTTGTTCATTTTTTTTTTTTTAAAGTATAGTCTGGCCCTCCAATGGTCTGAGGGACAGTGAACTGGCCTCCTGTTTAAAAAGTTTGAGGACCCCTGGGACTCTGCACAGTTCAAACCCATGCTGTTCAAGGGTCAGCTGTACTTCTATTAATTACAGTGAAAATATAAGAAAGATATGACTTCATTTAATATTTATTTATTTTTTATTAGACTTGTATCTCTTATCATCTCTATTCCTACACCAGCTCTCCAGTCCCTGTTAACTGAACCTTTGTTAAGGGAAATGACATTTATTTTATATTCTGTACCATAATTAAATTTTGTGTCCTTTGTAGGTTGATTTAGGAGTTCAAAACCAACTGCTCAGGGGACTATGAAGAAGGTGCCAGGGAGCGGCCTGGCCCTAGTCCCAACAACCCTGGTGCGTCAGAAGTAGAAGTGTGCAGGGTGCTGTGACAGCCTCTGCTGTAGCCTGGAGGGCATCGAGGAGGCCAGGGGGTGATAAGGAGATGCTAGCAAGCCAGGCAGAGCTGAGGCATTGGAAGGAGAATAAGTGACCGCTCCTCCTCCTAGAAGCTACAGGAACCACCTCCAACACAATGCAGTCTGTTCACAGCATCCTAGCCGAGACGAGCATTCCCCTGTAGAGCCTAGTTCTGTGGGTGAGGGGAGAGCGGCTCAGGCCTGGGTCATTCCAAGTGTGAGACTGGAAGCAGACCCAGCTTTTGGGCTACAGAGGCCCACGCACAAGACCACTTGGGACTCCGCCCTGCCATGCTTCAGCCAGATTGTCCAGGGCCAGGCAGGGATAGCGACTCACACTGACCTGCACCACAGAACCTCCCAGGAGGCCCGGGACTGACACACCAAGGGGCCAGATTCAACCACACAGAGCAAAATCCAGCAAGCTCCACAAATAGCAGATCCAAAGGTTTTGTTTGTTTTCTCTTTCTTATCTTTTTTTCTTTCATATCTCTTGTTTCTGTTTTCACTCATTCCATTTGCTTTTCTCTGTCTCTTTTTAAATTAATTTTTTTCTTATTTTAATCTATTTTTTTCTTTTCCCATTTTTTGTTTCCTATCTTATATTTAAATGTATTCATTACTATTACTTTTAAAAATTATTATTTATTATTTTTTCTTTATCCTTTTCTCTTTATTCTTATTCTAGTTCATTTCTCTTCCTTCTTTTCTTCCATATTCCCTTTCTGGTTCTTCCCCCTCCACTCTAATTTTTTTTTGGTCTCATGTCTTTTAGTGTTTTTTTTTTTCTTTCTTTTCTTTTTCTTTTTCAGTATTTCTTGTCACTGTTTTTCTTTTTGTGTGTGTTGTTTTATAGAACAGAGACCCCAGAAATTGAGCCATGTCATTACCTTCAATTAATATTTGTCAAAAGAGGCAAGAGCATGCAATGGAGTAAAGACAGTCTCTTCAATAAATGGTGTTGGGAAAATTGGAAAGGTACATGTAAAAAAATGAAACTAGATCACCAACTTACACCATACACAAGAATAAACTCAAAATAGATAAATAGACTTAAAGGTAAGTCGCAAGACAATAAAAATCATAGAAGAAAACATCAGCAGCAAAATCTCAGACATCTTACATAGCAGAATTATCACTGATACAACTCCTAGGGCAGGAGAAACCAAGGAACGAATAAACAAATGGGACTACATCAAACCAAAAAGCTTCTGCACAGCATAAGAAACCATTATTAAAATGCAAAGGGAACCCATGGTATTGGAGAACATATTTGCCAATGACACATCTGATCAGGAGTTAATCTCTAAAATATATACAGAGCTCATATAATTCAATACCAGGAAGACAAACAATCCAATTAAAACTGGGCAGAAGTTCTGAATAGATACTTCTCCAAAGAGGACACACAGATGGCCATGAGACATATGAAAAAATGTTCAAAGTCACTGGTCATCAGAGAAATGAAAATTAAAACCACAATGAGATAGCACCTCACACCTGCCAAAATGGATACCCTCAATAAATCAACAAACAACAAGTGCTGGTGAGGATGTGGAGAAAAGGAAACCCTAGAACACTGCTGGTGTAATGCAGACTAGTGTAACCGCTATAGAAAACACTATGGACTGTCCTCAAAAAATTAAAAATAGAACTGCCTTTTGACCCAGTGATCTTCCTTCTGGGAACATAATTTAAGCATCCCAAAACACCAATCAGAAAGAATATATACACCCCTATGTGTATAACAGTCTTATTACAATAGCTAAAATCTGGAAACAGCCCACGTGCCCATCAGCAGATGAGTGGATAAAATAGCTGTGGAACATTTACACAATAGAATACTATACAGCTGTAAAAAAGGAGGACCTCTTACTCTTTGCTACAACATTGATGGGCCTAGAGAGTATTATGCTAAGTGAAATAAACCAGTCAGAGAAAGGCAAATATCACATGATCTCACTTATATGTGGAATATAATTTAAGAAAATACAGGGGTGGACAAAAGTAGGTTTACAGTTATAATACAAATATTTAATACAATAATAAGTAATAATACAAGAATAAACTGTGTTTCACACAACTATTATCCTACCTTTGCCCACTCCTGTATACTGATGAGTAAAATAGGTGCAGAGGCATGGATGCACAGAACAGACTGACAGGCCTCAGAGGGGAGAGGGTGGAGAGGACTGGAAGAGATTAACCAAGGCTTTCACCACACAGAGAAGAGTGTGGTGAAGGCCTTGGGAGAGGCAAGGCCTGGGTGGAGGGGGTAAAATGGGAGGAAAATTGGGGCCATCTGTAATACTGTCAACAAGAAAAAACTATGCGGGGAACACTTTGGAAAGTATTTGATTATCTAATAACTACACTGCACACTTGAAACTAATGCAAAATAATATCAAATGTAAACTGTAATTGCAAAATAAAATAAGAAAACTATATAAAAAAGAGTTCAAAACCAATACATTTCCTTAATGAAATTTTGATGAAGTAAATATTATTGAGAGTCGAGTTACATGGTTGAGTTGTTTTTCTTTCTCCAAACTCAATATTATGACCCTCAGGCACACAGAGCGAAATATTTTTTTGGGTAGAATACAAGTTATAACGTTCACTGCTCATCAGACCACATTGAATTGGATTCACATGGAAACCATGCCTTTCTTGAAAGGCTTTTCCCTTTTTATTGGCCTTTCTAAATGCTTTTTGTTTCTTAAAGCTCAAGAATCCACATTAAAGCAAAACCCACATTTCCCCAAATGTGTGAGTCTTTGTCTTAAAACATGTCTTTAGTTACAGAAACACGTAGACGCTTGGAGGGCTGTGGAAAAGGCAATGGATATATTTTAAAGAGCCAGATTCACACAGAAGTGCAACAAGGAGGAATGACTGAAAGAGAACCTGTGCCACTAAATTGATTCAGATTGTACCTCTCAGCCCAGGAGATGTTTGGGGAAAAAGGAGAAAACATCAAAGAACCAGACTGGAACCCAGCAAGCCTGAGATCTTACTAGCATCTCAAATGGCAAACTGAGGAGAGATGCACCTGCCTGGGGAAAGAAGAGAGCTGATTGGGGTAAGTTGTCGTCAATGGGGCTGGTAATTCGCAAGGAGGCACATTTGCATGACTTTTGATACATGAACCAGAAAGACCAAGTAGAATGAGTCCTGGCTGTCTGGCCTCCCCTCTCCCCACCCACCATGCTTCATCTGTCCTGGTTCAGCAATGAGGAATAAGCAGAAATAATCTGTACATATATATTACAAAGAAGAAGTGAAAACAAAATGAAATAAAAATCATATATCAAAAGAGAAATCACCAAAGGAGGCATCAAAGGAGGGTGAGTCTGAACACATAGTTCTCCAGAGACTCAAATAAATTACAAACATCATCATTGAAAAGGATTCAAAAGAGAAACAGAAGTCCATGCAAGGCATTATGCAATATCTGAGAAGGATTCAAAAGTGCACGGATTGGGACTTGTGAAGATGAGGAACAAATAGAATGGAACATTTTTTTTTCCCAAAATGTAATAAAACAAAATTTCCTGAAACAAATATCTGGATCTGCAGCTTCACGGGGCACACCACATCCCAGTGAATATATATGCTCTGGAAAAGAATAACTCCAGGTTTATGTCTGTTCCCTGTGTCTGTATATGTGGTTTTTGAATGTTGGAGTTGGAGTTTGTAAACATTTCCCAGACATTTTCTATCACCTTAACTTTTTGCTTTATAGTCTGGGGGTATTTTATATATATTATTGATTTTTTACAGAGAGGAAGGGAGAGGGATAGAGAGTTAAATAGAGAGTTAGAAACATCAATGAGAGAGAAAAATCGATCAGCTGCCTCCTGCACACCTCCCACTGGGAATGTGCCCGCAACCAAGGTACATGCCCTTGACTGGAATCGAACCTGAGACCCTTCAGTCCGCAGGCCGACGCTTTACCCACTGAGCCAAACCGGTCAGGGCTGTATTTTATATTTTAATATTACTAATGATTTTATTTAAACTTCAGAAATAATCATTTTAACTACCAAGAATATTTTCTTGTTCTTTGATATTTCCCCCAGCTGTCTGTTCTTGTCTTATAGATGCAGTTTCTAAAATACACTTGAGGGTATTCTGGATATTTGAAAATGTTGTCTCTACATTATCTCAGTCTCCCATGGATTGAGTTATTTCTGTTGACCTTGGTTGTTTTCCCTTGGAATTGTTGCCCTCTCCTCAAGGCCTGGTGACTGCACCAATGCTTCAGACAAGGAAAAGGTCCAGCCCCGCCTGCGTGGCTCAGTGGTTGAGCATCGATCTATGAACCAGGAGGTCACTGTTCATTCTTGGTCAGGGCACATGCTCAGGTTGTGGGCTTGATCCCCAATGGGGCGTGTGGGAGGCAGCTGATCAGTGAGTCTCTCTCATCATTGATGTTTCTATCTCTCTCTCCCTCGCCCTTCCTCTCTGAAATCAATACAAATATATTAAACAAAAAAGAAAAAGCTCCAACAACTCACATCTGCCCACCCTCTGTTCCATCCACAGAGGTAATCAACACTCTGAATTTTGGTGTTACCCATTCTCTGTTAAAAATATACCAGTTTATCCTTTATAAAGATACTAGAGGCCCGGTGCACAAAAATTTGTGCACTCGGGGGTCCCTCAGCCTGGCCTGTGCCCTCTTGCAGTCTGGGATCCCTTGGGGGATGTCCACCTGCTGGCTTAGGCTCACTCCCTGGGGGATTGGGCCTAAGGTGGCAGTCAGACATCCCTCTGGCAGCCCGGGAGCCCTCAGGGGATGTCCACTTGCCAGCAGGGAGCAGGTCTAAGCTGCAGTTGGACATCCTTAGTGCTGCTGAGGAGGCGGGAGAGGCTCCCGCCACCACCGCTGTGCTGGCAGCCGTCAGCCTGGCTTGTGGCTGAGCAGAGCTCTCCCTGCATTGAGCATCTGCCCCCTGGTGGTCAGTGTGTGTCATAGTGACCAGTCATTCCCAGTCGTTCTGCTGTTAGGATCAATTTGCATATTACCCTTTTATTATATAGGATGTTTAAGTAATATAGTATTTATTTTCAAATCTTTTATAATTTTATAAAAATGTTATCAAAATATGTTTCTTCAGAGACGTGTTTCCTCATCCATTAACATTTTGTTCCTATGGCCTGTCCTTGGTGTAGCATGTAGCAGCAATTCATTTTCCCACAGGCAGGGTATTTTACATTTTACCCTGGTAAGGTACTCTGGCCAAAGAAACATGAGCAGAGGGGAACATGTGTCAGTTCTGGCGGAAGCATTTAAGGTCCAGCGTGTGCTTCCCTGTGCTTGTGCCCGTTCTGCTGAAACTGGGGAAGCACCCCTGGACACGACGCTGCCGCAGATCAGAGCACCCCAAAGTGATCAGCTACAACATGGAGAACAGCGGCCCGGGAGAGTGCTGGCAGTCATAGGAAATGTGTCCAGGGAAAGAAATTAACTGTGGGTGTAGTCAATGAGATTGAGGGGCTACTTCTTATCATAGATTAACCCAGAGTGCCTTTTCATTCCGGTTATTTCCATCTTGAAGTTATTTTTGTGTATGAGGTGATGTGTTAATCCAATTTTATTTTCTGGTTGGATAACTGAGTTTGCATCCCCACTTAAACAGCCCTTTCTCCGGCCAGGAACCCACACTGCACCCATGTTTGTATGGCCTGTTTCAGAGCTCCACCCTTCTCTGCTGTCAATTCATCCATCCTGCACGAATACCCCTGCAGCCTTCATTACTGGAGCTTAAAAATATCTGGTAGAGTGGCTTTCTTCACTTTTTTTTTTCTTCTTTAGGAGTGTCTTGTCCAATCTTGTAATGTTTATCTATTAAATTTTAAAAATCTAAAATTACATACATAACAAAACATCTGTTGGATTTTTAAGTATAATTGCATTTGAGGAGAACTGATGTCTTTAAAGTATAGAATCTTATTTTTTTAAATATATTTTTTATTGATTTCAGAAAGGAAGCGAGAGGGAAAGAGAGAGAAACATTAATGATGAGAGAGAATCATTGATCAGCTGCCTCCTGCATGCCTCCTCCTGGGGATCAAGCCCACAACCTGAGCATGTGCCCTGACAGGGAATTGAACTTTGACCTCCCGGTTCATAGATGGATGCTCAACCACTGAGCCATGCTGGCTGGGAGGTAAAGAATCTTCTTACTCATCATGGACTATGGGCTAGTCCATAGTCTTTTGTCTTTTTTGATGTCTTTGGATTATTATAACCTTTGTGAGCAAGGGGATGAGATTACTTTCTAGACCATCTTCTGGAATTGGAAATCTATTTACAATAGTGTTTTAGAGAGTTAGACACAACATAAAAGCAAAACACAGGAAGAAGATGAGGTGGGAAGAAGACTACACCAGGTACCTGCTTTGTGCCTGATGTCCAGTGGGTGTGATACAGGCAGAGCTTCAATCTAGTCTACTAAACCCCTCTCAAGTATGTAGTAGGTTTTTCATGAAATCAAGATACAGGTATGTTAAACAAACTGTCATAGCTCAGATTGGTACAAAGCGACAGAGCCAGGAATTGGAGCAGGCTACTCTGTCTGCAAGCCAGAATTTCTCCATTATATTGCAACAAGAGGCCCAGTTCATGAATTCATGCACCGATGGGATCCCTTGGCCTGGCTGGTGATCCAGGCCTATCAGGGGGGCCGGCCAATCTGGGAAGGGGGGGTCGGGGGGAAGGGACTGCAGGAGGTTGGCTGTGGGAGCACACTGACCACCAGGGGGCAGCTCCTGCGTTGAGCATCTGCCCCCTGGTGGTCAGTACGCGTCATAGTGATTGGTAAACCAGTTGTTCTGGTTGTTCAGGTAGTTCAGTCATAAAGGCCACTTGGGCTTTTATATATATATATATATATATATATATATATATATATATATATATATATATAGAGAGAGAGAGAGAGAGAGAGAGAGAGAGAGAGAGAGGAGTTTGCTAAATAAATTCAAAACTTTGCCTGTATTTCTTTAGGTTTAAGAACGGGCTTAGCCCATATTTTCTGTCAAATTTATGATTATTATAAATAAATTTTAGAATAAGATCCTGGTTAGGCTAATCAAAAGTAAATAACTATGATTCATGACCTACATTAAAGTCTTTAATCCATTTTGAGTTTATTCTTGTATGTGGTATAAGTTGGTAATATAGTTTCATTTTTTTGCATGTACTTGTTCAATTTTCCCAATACCATTTATTGGAGAGACTATCTTTACTCCATTGTATGCTCTTGCCTCCTTTGTCAAATATTAATTGGGCATATGGCTTGGGATGATTTCTGGGGTTTCTGTTCTGTTCCATTGATCTAAATGCCTGTTCTTGTGCCAGTTCCAGGCTGTTTTGATTACAGTGGCTTTGTAGTATAACTTGAAATCTGGTATTGTGATCCCTCTAACTTTGTTCTTCTTTTTCAAGATTGCTGTGACTATTTGGGATTTTGTTGTTGTTGTTTTTGTTTCATATACATTTTTGGAGTATTTGTTCTAGATCTGTGAAATATGCCATTGGTATTTTAATAGGGATTGCACTGATTCTATACATTGCTTTGGATAGTATGGACACACTAGTATTAATGATGCTAATTCTACCAACCATGAACACAGTATATTCTTCCACTTGTTTATATCTTCTTCTATCTCTTTTTTCAATGTCCTATAAGTCATACAACCATAAAAATCCTAGAAGAAAATATAGGCAGCAAAATCTCAGACATCTCTCGTAGCAATATGTTTCCTGATATATCTCCTAGGGCAAGGGAAATAAGAGATAATATAAACAACTAGGATTAGACCAAAATAAAAAGCTTCTACTACAGCAAAAGAAACCATCAACAAAATGAAAAGGGAGCCCACTGTATGGGAGAACATATTTGCCAATGATATATCCAACAAGGGGTTAATTTCCAAAATATATAGAACACATGTAACTCAATACCAGGAAGACAATCCAATTTAAAAATGGGTAGAGGACCTAAATAGACACTCCTCCAAAGTGGACATACAGATGGTCAAGAGTCATATGAAAAAATGCTCAAAGTCACTAACCATCAGAGAGATGCAAATTAAAACAACAAGGAGGTATCTCCTCACACCTGCCAGAATGGCTAGCATCAAATAACCAACAAATGACAAGTGCTGGCATGGATGTGGAGAAAAGGGAACCCTGGCACACTGTTGGCGGAAATGCAGACTGGTGTAGCCACTAAGGAAAACAGTGTGGAGTTTCCTCAAAAAATTAAATATGGAACTGCCATTTGACCCATGATCCCACTCCTGGGAACCAGAAACACCAATCAGAAAGAATGTATGCACCCCTATGTTCATAGCAGCACAATTTACAGTAGCTAAGATCTGCAAACAGCCCAAGTGCCCATCAGCAGCTGAGTGGATAAAAAAAACTGTGGTTCATTTACACTATGGAATACTATGCAGCAGTAAAAAAGAAGGCTCTCTTACCCTTTGAGACAGCATGGAGGGACCTGGAGAGCATTAAGCTAAGCAAAATAAGCCAGTCAGAGAAAGACAAGTATCACATGATCTCACTCATTTGTGGAATCCAATGAACAAAATAAACTGATGAACAAAATAGATCCAGAGACATGGAAGCATGGAACAAATTGATGAATCTCAGAGGGAAGGGGAGGGTGGTGGGTGGGTGGGTAGGTGGGAAAGATTAACCAAAGAAATTTTATGCATAATTCATGGACACATACAATAGTGTGGTGTAGCCTGGGGCAGGGGCTGGTATGGCTAGTAGGGGTCAATGGCGGGGGGTGGGGTGGGGTTGGGGGGGGAGGTGACATCTGTAATACTTTCAACAATAAAGATACACTTTTTAAAAAGTAAATAACAGGAATGTATGTCCATAGACCAAGGTCAAGTGTGGTGTCACTTTATCTTTCCATCAGCTAAGGGAGATGAACTCCTCACATAGAGAAATAAAAAAAAACAAGCAATTCTATTAGGTCTCACAAAACCCACAAGGAAGGTGCAGCTGCTGCAATGTTTTGAGAAAGAACATTAGTTTCACTTGGTCTCTATGTTTAGATCCTTCTTTGGTGACTGAGGGGGCAATTTATTACTGGCGTAATTAAATTGCATTATACACCAGCTCTGTCATTGTAGTTTTATATTTTTCTGTCTATGTAATAACCTTCCATGATTATGTATGAGCTTCTAAGGAAGAACAGAGGAGACTTAATTCCATTTCATTTCCCTGGAGAAGGGGGAGTCCGACTCAGTTCACATACAAAGATTCTTCTTCTTATGAAATGGTGGTGTTTACTTGCAGCATTATTTTGTGCAGTTGTTGACTGTGTCTTGATGATATTTTTATTTTATGTATGCAGTCTGGGCTGCCCACACTTGACTAACTTGAGAAGCAATAATATGAAGAGCTTTCTTCTTACTGGACATGTAAAAGTCCACAGATTTTCCCACTCCTGCTCTAGGATATATGAGCTCAGCCCTGAATAAATTTAGTCTCTAACTTAATTTTGTTCCCTCCTTTCCACAGATCAAATTGTTTCCACTGATGCAGACGATCTAGCAACTGCAGACACACACTGTTTTTATATGGTCTGTCGTCATCTCGTTTTGCAAAGGACATAAAAACAGGTGGATACTACACAGGAGCGAAAGACAACACAGGGCTGTAGTTTAATTATAGAAATGCTCAGTGCTTTAGTTGTCAGAGTGGATCGCTTTTTGGAGTGTGTAACAGAAACTCAAATATTAAATAGATTAGTTGTGTCGATCCAAGACACCATCCCAGAACAGAGCAGGCTTCTGGGAACAGGGTCCTCATTCACCCACTCTGCCTGGCCACACTTTGGCCACACCCTTGCTTGTCTCTACACGTCTGCACACTCTCTGCACACTCTCTGCACACTCTCTCCAGACCATGCTGGCGCTTCAGCTCAGTCCTGCACAGTCAGACAATGAGCCCTCTGTCTACATTCCATACCCTCTGAGCAATGGACTAGCTGAGCTGGAGCTACATGTCCACCTCTGGTCCAATCAGCAGTGGCCAAGGAACGGGTGTCCTGGCGAATCAGGATGGCCCCTTCCTAACTGCAGCCTTCCAGGCGTTAGGGGCTGCGGGGAGTAACAGATGAGAGTGTGGAGGCAAATTAAGGTCTTAAAAGATGCCCATATCCTAATTGATGGGACCTGTGTTGCCTCATATGGCAAAGGAACTTTGCAGGCGTGTTAAGGATCTGCATATGCATAGTTTATCCTGAATTATCCAGGTGGGCCTGAAGTAATCACAAGGTCCTTATAGGAGGGACAGAGAAACAGGTGTGATGACAGAAGCAGAGGTTGGAGTGATGCAGCCACAGGCCAAGGAATGTGGGTGGCCTCTTGAAGCTGGAAAGGGCAGGGAACAGATTCTCCCCTAGAGCTCATGAAGGACCACAGCCCTGCTGATATCTGGCACAGTGAGACCCATTTCAGACTTCTAACCTCCAAAACTACGAGATAATATATTTGTTGTTTTAAGCTACTATGTTTGTGTTCATTTGTTACAGCAGTCATAGGAAATAATACAGAGCGAACATTGTTAGAATCTCTAGTAATAATCTAGCTAACATCTATGATCCTTCCATTTGGTTTATTAAGATTTTTCTACAGTCATTCATTCAAAGAAAGAGAGAGAATAGTTACATTAGCAATATTTTCACATAGAAACAATAGTAATTCTGGATCTGGTGACATCAGGGTTGTAACCTGTTTTGAACCGCAGAACAAAATATATAACAGAAAAGTTCTAGAGATATTAAGTAAATAAACTGACCAGCAGTTCACTCAGATTCCCCAATTTTTAGTGTTTTGTTTTTAATCTTTCTTTTGGGGCCACATATGAGACCTTGAGGAGCCCAAATGACTTAACACTGGAAATCTTTTTTCCCCGTTTGTATTGTCTATTGTGAAGTCTGGGTCCTTGTGCCTGGCCACACTTTGGCCACATCTCTGGCATTTGGCCAAATCTCATCTCTGGCATTATTCCTATGCTTGCCCAGCTAAGGACAGGGAGATCCATAAACAGCTTGGGGTGAGCACTTGACCTGGGGTTATGCTTGCACTTTAGCGGATGCAAAAGCATCTGACGCCTGAGCTGTTCAATGACGAGGCTGGAAGGGTGACCCATTCAATACGGGAGCGGGATGCAGCTAACGGATCAGGTTTAGAACAGCTGCCTCTGAGGAGGCCACCAGCCGTTCCCTGGGATACCTGAGAAGAAAGATCTGGCTCCAAACCTCAGCCACCCAGGGTGAGAGGGATGGGATTGACCCGAGGCGTTTCCGCTTTCATCCTCTGGCTTCTAAGAACACCGCTGGCTCTTTTTTTTAAGGAGCTTTCTGTGTGCCACTCATGACAGAGCCCTTTTTATCCCACCGGCTCTTAAGGAATCAGATTTGGGCTTTTGTTAGATTCCGTCCAATCTATTGTAGATAAAGCCTATTTGCTGAAGCATTTAAAGTCGGGTAAATTTTTATGCAACTTCATATTTATTATGTACACTTATTTTCTTTTAAAAAAATATATTTTATTGATTTTGTAGAGAGGAAGGGAGAGGGATAGGGAGTTAATAAGATCAATGAGAGAGAAACATCGATCAGCTGCCTCCTGCACACTCCCCACTGGGGATGTGCCTGAAACCGAGGTACATGCCCTTGACCGGAATCGAACCTGGGACCCTTCAGTCCGCAGGCCGACGCTCTATCCACTGAGTCAAACCAGTTAGGGCTGTACACTTATTTTCACCTTTACCCAAGAAAAAGTCAAATTCAACAGGAAGGAAAAATCTGAGATTTTTCTCGGAGCATGTGTCCTCCAGTCAGGAGCAGTCAGGGTACTAGACATCTGGTTTTGGCAGCCCCCAGCACCATTTCTACTGCCAAGTTTTCAGTTGTGTAGGTGAGTTTCCAGAATGTTCCTAGTGACTTTGGCTAATTTACAAAAAGAAGGTGGGTCTGGACATCAGCTGCAGAGACACACTGTGCCATCATCCAATGATGCCCCTGTCACTCTGGCCAAATGTGGCAAAATGACCTGGGAGTTATTGCAGCTATTAATGAGCAAGAATGCACAAAATGTACCGTTTAGGGAAAACTGCTTATGGAAACTAAAACTCAGATCAGTAAGCGGGCTGCTTTGAAAAGTGTTTGAATACACTTCCAAAACATGGGACTCACTATTGTGCTCTGGCCACTGCACCGGGAGTTTTTCCCACACTGCCGGGATCCTTATGACAACCACGTTGGGAGTATATCTGCCATGAGGAGAGGAGGGCGCTCACAGCATCGCTTCCCTTGGCTGTGAAATCTCCAAAAGCCCCTGCCCAGTCAGAGTTCAGGAATTACTTACTGGCTGAATGAGCAATCAGATCAAAGATTTGGTTTTGTCCCCAGGGATAGCATTTGCTGGAGGGAACAGCTGTTGTGTGTCTCCAAGTCCATTTTCTCCTGCCTCCTAAGGGTCTCCTTTGGTTGAACTGCATTCAGGGCTCCTGACATTTTTTAAGTTCTCAGTGATCTCGGTTTGGGGCAACACTACACCATAAGAAGTAGTTTCCCCAGGGAGGCCACTGGGCATCGAAACCAGATTACATGTCTAGGAACTTTGCCCATTTGGCCTTGGATAAGTACAAGGAAGATGCATCATTTTCTGAAGGGTCTTATGAGCTTAAAGGAGATGTATTAAAGTATCATTCCTGTATCTTAGTGAGATAAAACCAGGCTGGTAAAAAATTCCATCAGATTTCTCATTACTTTTCTAGAGCTCTGAGCACCAGATTTTTGTTAATTTAGTTGTGTGCGATGATTTCTATCACTGGAAGCACATGGGGAAAGGAAGCTCATCTACAATTGGTGGAAACATGTTTGTTGAGTTGCTTTTCGGTGTCTTTTAATTTATAAAAAATTTACTGGCCGAGAAATTGCACTTCTTGGAATTAATATTATAAAGATCGCACCACCTGGCTATGGAAATATTTTACGTTTGAGGATATGCTAGTGGTAAAATTTAGAAAAATTTACTGCCATTATTGGGGAAATAATAGAATGAATCACAGCTTATCACACACCACAATTATGGAGTCATTGCAATAAAACAAAAAAAATTTAACAGTTTCATCTATACTAAGGCATCCATAGGCATTATTGAGAGATGCACATGTAAAGCAGCATGTATCAGCTAACAACTAAGGACAAAGGTTCGATGCATGGACAACCATGTATGAGGAACCACACAGCTGCAGAGTTTGTGTGACTTTGTAGGTGTGTGCATGTGTGTAATGATCACATGAGCACAGAAAAAATTTTTATTTTATTTTATTGTTTTACTAGAGGCCCGGTGCACAAAAATTTGTGCACTCGGGGGGAAGGGGGAGGGGTCCCTCAGCCTGGCCTGTGCCCTCTCGTAGTCTGGGATCCCTCGGGAGATAACGCCCTGCTGGCTTAGGCCTGCTCCCGGGTGGCAGAGGGCAGGCCCAATCCCTAGGTGCAGCCCCTGGTCGGGCTCAGAGCAGGGCCGATTGGGGTGTTGGGGCGCCACCCCCTGTCATGCACAGAGTAGGGCGGATCAGGAGGTTGCGATGCCACCCCCAGTCACGCTCAGGGTAGGGCCGATTGGGGCATTTGGGCACCGCCCCCTGTCACACTCAAGGCAGGGTCGATGGGGAGGTTGCGGCGCCACGCCCTGTCACGCACAGAGCAGGGCCAATCCGGGGGTCGGGGCGCTGCCCCCTGTCACACACAGAGCAGGGCCCATCAGGGGGGTTGGGGCTCCTTACCCTGTCACACACGGAGCAGGGTCGATCAGGGGGTTGGGGAGCTCCCCCCTGTCACACACAGAGCAGGGCCCATCAGGGGGGTTGGGGAGCTCCCCCCTGTCACTCACAGAGCAGGGCCCATCAGGGGGTTGGGGAGCTCCCCCCTGTCACTCAGAGAGTAGGGCCGATAGGGAAGTTGGGGCGCCGCCCCCTGTCACACACAGAGCAGGGCGGATCAGGGGGTTGGGACGCCGCCACTGTCACACTCAGGGCTGGGCCGATGGGGAGGTTATGGCTCTACCCCATCACACACAGAGCAGGGCCGATCATGGGGTTGGGGCGCCACCACTCTCACACTCAGGGCAGGGCCGATGGGGAGGTTATGGCTCTACCCTCTCACACACAGATCAGGGCCCGTGGGGGGGGGGGGTTGGGGTGCCACACCCTGTCACACACAGAGCAGGGTCGATCAGGGGGTTGGGGCGCTGCCCCCTGTCACGCTGATCCCAGTGCCGGGAGGCCTCTCGGCTCCACTGATCCCGGTGCTGGGAGGCATATTACCCTTTTACTATATAGGGTAGAGGCCTGGTGCATGGGTGGGGCTGGCTGGTTTGCCCTGAAGTGTGTCCTGGATCAGGGTGGGGGTCCCCCCTGGGGTGCCTCGCCAGCCTGGGTGAGGGGATGATGGCTGTTTGCAGCTGGTCACACACCCTTCAGGGTGGGGGTTCCCACTGGGGTGCCTGGCCAGCCTGGGTGAGGGGCTGAAGGCTGTTTGCAGCTGGTCATACACCTTTCAGGGTGGGGGTCCCCACTGGGGTGCCTGGCCAGTCTCGGTGAGGGGCTGAGGGCTGTTTTCAGGCTGGCGGGTGACGGCAACTCCCAACCGCTCCTTTTCTTCTTTTTTCTTTTTTTAATTCTGGGCCAGCTTTAGCTCTGAGGCTCCAGCTCTTAGGCTTCCACTGCTGAAAGTAGGTATCTGGTTTGTTTTGGTTCGAAACAATGTATAACTCCAGCTCTGACTCCAGCTCTGAGATATATTTGTTAAAATGTTTCAAACTGCCGACTCAGAGTCCTGCAAGGCAGGCGGGAGCACGTTGGTTTCCTCCCTCACTGAGGGAAGCAAGCCTCATGTTAGTTTCAAGCTGCCTGGCTGCCAGCAGCCATCTTGGCTGACAGTTAATTTGCATATTGCCCTGATTAGCCAATGGGAAGGGTAGCGGTTGTATGCCAATTACCATGTTTCTCTTTTATTAGATAGGATTGCTTAAAGTATTACAAAGAGTATTACATAGGTCTCCTTTTTTCCCCCCGCCCTTGACAATCCCCTGGCTGGAAAAATTTATAAGAGTCATGTGGGATTAGGGAGTGGTTATGAGTAAAAAGGAAAAAAGGAAACACATTAACAAGGAAAAAGGAAACATGAAAAGGTTGCACTTTAGAAACCTAGCATATATGACATGATCCACTTCAGTAAAATTATGTGTAGGTAGAATAAATAGTGACCTCTATTGCCACTCCCTAATGGGGTGTCCAGGATACATTGTCAAGTGAGAGAAAGTAGTTACATGATAGTTTGTATAAACTATGATCTATTTAATAATAAAAATAAATCAATGGACACCTCAAAGAGCCAATACAATATTGAAAAATAACAACAAAGTTGAATCACACATTCTGATTTAAAACTTCCTGTAACATTTCAATGATCAAAACAGTGTGGCATAAAAATAGACACATAGGCCATTGAAATAGAGACATAAACTCTCACACATTTGTTCAAATGATTTTCGACAAGTTTGCAAAGCCTAATCAATGGGGAAAGGATTGCTTTTTCAACAAATGGTGCATCCACGTGTAAAATAATGAAATTGACTCTTGTTTTACCCCATATACAAAATTTTTTTTTTTATTGCTTAAAGTATTACAAAGGGTATTACATATGTATCCATTTTATCCCCCCGCCCTAGACAGTCCCCTAGCCTCCCCTATCACCCAGTGTCTTATGTCCATTGGTTATGCTTATATGCATGCATACAAGTCCTTTAGTTGATCTCTTACCCCCCTACCTCCTGCCCCCCAACCCTCCCCGGCCTTCCCGCTGCAGTTTGAAAATCTGTTTGAGGCAGCTCTGCCTCTGTATCTATTATTGTTCAAAAGTTTATAATGGTCTCTATTGTCCATGAATGAGTGAGATCATGTGGTATTTTTCCTTTATTGACTGGCTTATTTCACTTAGCATAATGCTCTCCAGTTCCATCCATGACGTTGCAAATGGTAAGAGTTCCTTCCTTTTTACAGCAGCATAGTATTCCATCGTGTAGATGTACCACAGTTTTCTAATCCATTCATCTACTGATGGGCACTTAGGCTGTTTCCAGATCTTAGCTATGGTGAATTGTGCTGCTATGAACATAGGGGTGCATATATCCTTTCTGATTGGTGTTTCTGGTTTCTTGGGATATATTCCTAGAAGTGGGATCACAGGGTCAAATGGGAGTTCCATTTTCAGTTTTTTAAGGAAACTCCATACTGTCTTCCATAGTGGCTGCACCAGTCTGCATTCCCACCAGCAGTGCACAAGTGTTCCTTTTTCTCCACATCCTCTCCAGCACTTGTCGTTTGTTGATTTGTTGATGATAGCCAATCTGACCGGTGTGAGATGGTACCTCATTGCTGTTTTGATTTGCATCTCTCGGATGATTAGTGACTTTGAGCATGTTTTCATACGTCTCTTGGCTTTCTGAATGTCCTCTTTTGAAAGGTGTCTATTTAGGTCCTTTGCCCATTTTTTGATTGGATTGTTTATCTTCCTTTTGTTAAGTTGTATGAGTTCCCTATAAATTTTGGAGATTAGGCCCTTATCAGATATGTCATTGGCAAATATGTTTTCCCACACAGTGGGTTTTCTCGTTGTTTTGTTGATGGTTTCTTTTGCTGTGCAGAAGCTTTTTAATTTGATGTAGTCCCATTTGTTCATTTTCTCTTTAGTTTCAAGTGCCCTAGGAGCTGTATCAGTGAAGAAATTGCTTCGGCATATGTCTGAGATTTTGTTGCTTTTGGATTCTTCTAGAATTTTTATGGTTTCCTGTCGTACATTTAAGTCCTTTATCCATTTTGAGTTTATTTTTGTGTATGGTGTAAGTTGGTGGTCTAGTTTCATTTTCTTGCATATATCTGTCCAATTTTCCCAACACCATTTATTGAAGAGACTATCTTGGCTCCATTGTATGTTCTTGCCTCCTTTGTCAAATATTAATTGAGCATATTGGTTCGGGCCGATTTCTGGGCTCTCTATTCTATTCCATTGATCTATATGCCTATTCTTGTGCCAGTACCAGGCAGTTTTGAGAACAGTGGCTTTGTAATACAACTTGATATCTGGTATTGAGATCCCACCTACTTTGTTCTTTTTCAGGATTGCTGCAGCTATTCGGGGTCTTTTTTTATTCCAGATGAATTTTTGGAAAGTTCGTTCTAGATCTCTGAAGTATGCCGTTGGTATTTTAATGGGAAGTGCGTTGAATTTATAGATTGCTTTGGGTAGTATGGACATTTTAATGATGTTGATTCTACCAATCCATGAACACGGTATGTTCTTCCATCTGTTTATGTCTTCCTCTATGTCTTTTTTCAACGTCCTGTAGTTTTCTGAGTAGAGGTCTTTTACCTCTTTAGTTAAGTTTATTCCTAGGTAGCTTAATTTTTTTGGTGCAATGGTAAACGGGATTGTTTTTATAATCTCTCTTTCTGAAAGTTCACTATTGGTGTATAGAAATGCCTCAGATTTCTTGGGGTTAATTTTGTATCCTGCTACATTGCCAAATTCATGTATTAAGTCTAGTAGCTTTTTGATGGAATCTCTAGGCTTTTGTATGTATAATATCATGTCATCTGCAAATAAGGACAGTTTTACTTCCTCTTTTCCAATTTGGATGCCTTTTATTTCTTCTTCTTGCCGAATTGCAATGGCTAACACTTCCAGTACTATGTTGAACAGGAGTGGTGAGAGGGGGCATCCCTGTCTTGTTCCTGTTCTTAGGGGAAATGGTGTTAGTTTTTGTCCGTTGAGTATGATGCTGGCTGTGGGCCTGTCATATATGGCTTTTATTATGTTGAGGTATGATCCTTCTACTCCCACCTTGCTGAGAGTTTTTATCAAAAATGGGTGTTGAATTTTGTCAAATGCTTTTTCTGCATCAATTGATATGACCATGTGGTTTTTTTCTTTCAATTTGTTTATGTGATGTATCACGTTTATTGATTTGCGGATATTGTACCATCCTTGCATCCCTGGGATAAATCCTACTTGGTCATGGTGTATGATCTTTCTGATGTACTGCTGGATCCGATTTGCTAAGATTTTGTAGAGGATTTTGGCATCTATGTTCATGAGGGATATTGGCCTGTAATTCTCTTTCATTGTGTTGTCTTTACCTGGTTTTGGTATTAGGGTGATGCTGGCTTCATAGAATGAGCTTGGAAGTGTTCCTTCCTCTTGAATTTTTTGTAGTAGTCTGAGGAGGATAGGTTTTAGTTCTTCCTTGAATGTTTGGTAAAACTCCCCTGTGAAGCCGTCTGGTCCTGGGCTTTTGTTTGATGGAAGCTTTTTGATGACTGCTTCAATTTCTTCCATAGTTATTGGCCTGTTGAGATTTTTAGATTCTTCCTGATTGAGTTTTGGAATGTTGTATTTTTCTAGGAATTTGTCCATTTCCTCCAGGTTGTCTAGTTTGTTGGAGTAGAGCTGTCCATAGTATTTTTTAACAATCATTTGTATTTCTGTGGGGTCTGTTGTTATTTCGCCTCTATTGTTTCTGATTTTGTTTATTTGGGTCCTCTCTCTCTGCTTCTTGGTGAGTCTGGCTAGAGGTTTGTCAATCTTGTTTATCCTTTCAAAGAACCAGCTCTTGGTTTCATTGATTTTCTGTATTGTTTTTTTAGTCTCTATGTCGTTTATTTCTGCTCTAATCTTTATTATCTCCTTCCTTCTGCTCACTCTGGGGTTTTCTTGTTGCTCTCTTTCTAATTCTTTGAGTTGTAGAGTTAGATGATTTACTACCATTTTTTCTTGTTTTTTGAGATAGGCCTGTAGAGCTATAAACTTCCCTCTCAGGACTGCTTTCATTGTGTCCCATAGGTTTTGGATTGTTGTGTTTTCATTGTCATTAGTTTCCAGGATGTTTTTAATTTCTTCTTTGATCTCATTGGTAACCCAATCAATATTTAATAGCATGCTATTCAGCTTCCAGGTGTTTGAGTATTTTGGGTTGTTTTTATTGTAGTTTATTTCTAATATTATGCCATCGTGGTCTGCGAAGACGCTTTTTATGATTTCAATCTTCTTGAATTTGGGGATACTTTGCTTGTGACCCAATATATGGTCTATTTTTGAATATGTCTTATGAGCATTTGAGTAGAATGTGTATTCCCTGGCTTTGGGGTGAAGTGTTCTGAAGATGTCTATTAAGTCCATCTGATCTAGTGAGTCATTTAGGATTGTTGTATCTTTGCTGATTGTTTGTTTAGAGAAAATTTTAAAGACCTAAATGTAAGAGCTAAAACTATAATACTCCTAGAAAAAATGCATAAGAAGAAAGCTTCATGACATTAAAATTGGCAGGGATTTCTTGGATGTGACATCAAAAACACATGCAACAAATGAAAACATAGAAAATTGGACTTCAATAAAATTAAACATTTTTTAAAAAAATATGTTTTTATTGATTTTAGAGAGAGGAAAGGAGAGGGAGAGAGCTAGAAACATCTATCGGCTGCCTACTGCATGCCCTTACTGGGGATGCATGTGACTTGGCCAGGAATTGAACCAGTGACCTCTTGGTGCATAGTTTGATGCACAACCAAATAAGCCACATCAGCCAAGCTCAATTAAACATTTTTATGTATCAAAGGACAATATTAAGAGACTAAAAAGTCAAATCCCAGAATGGGAGAAAATATTTGAAAATAATATATGTACTAAGGGACCAATATCTAGAATATATAAAGAACTCTTACAACACAACAACAAAAAACCCAACAGTCCATTTGAAAATAGTCCAAGGATTCAAATAAATATTTATTTAAAGAAATAAATATGGCCAATAGCACATGAAAATATGTTCAACAATGTTAATCATTAGGAAAATGCAAGTTAAAAACACAATGAAATATCACTCCATACACACTAGAATGGTTATTATTTAAAGATTCAGAAAATAGTAAGTGTTGGCAATGATATGGAGAAATCAGAACCTTTGTGTACTGCTGGTGGGTGAGAATGTAAAATAGTGCAACTGCTATGGAAAACATTATGGCGGTTCCTCAAAAATTAAGCACAGAACTGCCACACGATTCACCAATGACATTCTGGGTATATAGACAAGAGAAATGCAAGCAGGCATTTGAACAGATATTTGTGCACCAGTGCTCCTGGCAGCATTATTCACAGTAGTCAAAAGATGAAAGTAATCCAAGTGTCTATTAATGGATGTGGTATATACATATGATGGAGTGATATTCAGCCTTAAAAGAAAGAAAATTCTGATGCATGACACAACATGGATAAACCTTGAAGACATTATGTTAAATAAAATAAGCCAGTCATGAAAGTACAAATGCTGTCTGATTCTGCCCACGTGAGTGACCTAGATAATTCATTTTATAGAGATATAAAGTAGAATGGTGGTCACCAGATACTGGGTTTGGGAAGGAATGGGGAGTTAGTGTTTAATGGGAATGTAGTTTCCGTTCAAAATGATGAAAACGTTCTGGAGATGGATGGTGGTGATGGGTGCACAACAATGTAAATGTACTTAATTCTACCAAAATGTATATATTAAAATTATTTAATATGTTTTTATTGATTTCAGAGAGAGAGAGAGAGAGAGAGAGAGAGAGAGAGAGAGAGAGAGGAAGAGAGAAAAACATCAATGAGGGGAGAGCATCATTGATCAGCTACCTCCTGCGTGCCCCCAACTGGGGATCGAGCCCACCATCCAGGCATGTGCCCTGACCTCCTGGTTCATGGCTTTACACTTAACCACTGAGACACATCGGCCGGGCCTGAAATGTATATTTAAAAATGATTAAAATGCTAATTTTTACGTTATGCATATTTTACCAGGCAAGCACAGGCTTGTGCACATGTGCTTGATTCAGGAAAGGCTGGGAGTAGACAGTGTTGGCAGGAGATGGGCTGCCTGATGGGAGACCATTTTTTAAAATACAGCATTGACTGTGTTTCATTTAATTTAATTAATTTTATAACACAAATCTAATAAGGAACCTCTTTCTTTTAATGGCAGAGGAGTTACTAAGAACATATGCATACTGATCAAGGGTTGCTTTTCCTTCGTCTACTGCGGACACCCACATTAAAATTGTCCTTAACCCGGTGACTAACCTTGTAAGGAAGGCTACTTGCCAAGCGGATTCAGCAGTTGAGGGTTGTTTTGCACAGAAGACTCACCCCTGCCTGGGCTCTTGGAGAATAAAGAAGTCAGCTCTCCGTGCTGAGCCTGGAGCCCAGCCGGCAGGGGCTGATGGCCCAGACACCTCAGGCAAGGGCAGTGCCAAAGCTTCGGGAAGACAGACCTGATCATAACTATCAGAATAAATGGGCGGAAGCTTTCTGTGTGTGCTCCAATAGTCACGACTTCCTGGTCTCACAAGGCACCAGCGTGACACTTGCTGAAGAATGTGGCTGTTAATATAGCTTGTCTTCAGTTTTATTTTCTCCCCTTGGAGTGAAAGGCTATTAAAGAAAATAGTTTCTAAAAAGATTTATTATGTACTTGCTGGGAAAGGGGACTTAAGAAGGTGGACTTTCATAGCAGAGTTTCGCAGCATGGTAATGAGGGTTTTGTTCAGCGGGAAGGACAGGGCAAGGTGCTTGTCCTGGGAGGACGTGGCATGGCGGTGCGTCCCCCGCTCCCACTTGGCGTAGTAGATTGGAGCAGCTGCCCTGAGTTCCTTTTATGGCTCTGTCTCTAACCCGTGTGAAGCTAGGATGCCAGTGATGCCATTCTTAAAAAAATCACATTGATTGAAGCGCAATTTACATACAGAAACAGCCCTTTTCAGTGTCCAGTTGCATGAGTGTGACAAATACATGCCTTTGTGGAACCATAACCACAAAGGGGACACAGAACATTTTCACTGCCTCAAAAAAGGCCTCTTGTGCCCCTTAACAGTCAGTTCCTCTTCCAATTCTCACCTCATGCCAGCAAGTGGTCTGTGTTCTGTACCTATGGTTTTGACTTTTCCAGAATGTCATAGGAATAATCTATAAGGCATTTTTAACAGCCAAATTGCCTTTTGTATTTTATTTATTTTTTTAAAAATTTCAATTACAGTTTACTTTTAATATTAGTCTGTATTAGTTTCAGATGTATAGCAAAGTGGTTAGGCAATCATATACTTTACAGAGTGGTTCCCCCACTGCTTCAAGTACCCATCTAGTCCCATACACATTTATCACAATATTGACTATAATCCCTATGCTGTAATCTACATCTCTGTGTCTATTCTATAACTACTATTTTGTACTGCTTAACCCCTTCATAGTTTTCACCCAGCTCCCCAAGCCCCCACCCCTGACAACTGTCAGTCTGTTAAGTTAAAATGTCCCCTGGTGCTTTGCCTACCTCCAATATTCATGAGCTGACAAGGTTCAATAAATATTCTTTTTTTCCTTTTAACAGACCTCCTGGGTTCAAATTCTGATATTGCCTGAATATTTTTATATATTTCATTTTGGTTTTCAGTAACTTAGTTTCCTCATCTATAAAATGGGAACTATGAAGTACCTATCTTGGGAAATTAAAAAAAAAATCAAGAAAACAACAATGACAAAAAATTATATTGTCCTTAGGATCTTACAAAATAAACCACGTGAGCTTTCATTATTTTGAGGCTTCTTCAGATGACAACAAATGGCACTCAGTGACCAGGGGCAAGTTTCTGTGTGCTTAAAGTCTTTTGTGTCAATTAAGAAAAAGAAATATGCCTTTTCCATAGGATTGTTGTCATGAGATTAATGAGACTCAATCTATATACTGCCCTTTGAACAACCTTAGACTGTTGTAAACATGAAAAACAAACAAACAGGGCCTATCAAAATTATCTATTGAACTTAGATATCAATATTAGAAAATATATATGCAGTGTATATTTAAGAATGTTTAAGGGCCCTAGTCAGTGTCGCTAAGGTTAGAGCATCTGCCGAGTACCGAATGGTCACAGGTTCAATTTCCAGTCAAGGACATGCGCCTGGGTTGCAGATTCAGTTCCTGGCCCTGGTTGAGGTGAGTTCCAGTGGCAACCAATTGATCTTTCTCTCTCACATCAATGTTTCTCTCTCTCTCTCTCTCTCTCTCTCTCTCTCTCTCTCTATCTCTCTCTCTCTCTCTCTCTCTCTCTTTTGCCCTCCTTCCCTTCCACTGTCTCTAAAAATCAATGGAAAAAATATCTTCAGATGAGGATTAAAAAAAATAAAGAATGTTTAGTGATCTGATTGCTGAATAATGCCCTTCAACTTGATATACATTTTTCTTTCATTAGTTTATTCTCTTAAAAAATTGAGATACAACTCATAGAGTCAAAAATTCTTCCTTTTAATGTATACAATTCTCTGTCTAGTTGTTCTGTTCCTAATTGAAAGTGGCATATTGACTTTCAGTCAAGATGGTGGAGTAGGGAAAGGCTGTGTCCCCCTCCTCCCACAACATCAAAATTACAACTAAATTATAGAACATCCATCCTCGAGAACCAACTGAGGAAAGACTAGCTGAACAGAACAACTAAGGATATAAAGAAGAAGCCAAGTTGAGGCTGGTAAGAGATGCAGAGCTGTGTAATGGGCTGGTTTCATACCCAGGTGTGGTGGTTAAGAAAGGGAAGGGATATCTCGGCTACAGAGATCCCCCTTGAGGAGTGAGCAGTCCCAGTCCCACCCAGGGTTTCCCATTCCAAAGCACCAATGCTGGGAAGAGGAGTCAACACATCTCGCTTTGACAATCAGCGGAAATTCTGTTTGGGTGAGATGGGGCTGCTGTAGACACAGGCATCCTCTTACAGGGCCTGCACACAGACTCACTTGCTCACAACACGAACTCTAAGCTCCAGCAGCTCAAAAAATACAAGGGACCGAAGGGAAGGAACTGAATTGTGTGACTTCAGGGCAAGGGCTGGAGAGGCAGCTCCATCCAGGAGCGGGCGCTGGCAGGTGCCACTGTTCCTTTGTTAAGCCCTCCTTCACTTCCCCACACAGCCAGCAGGAGCAGGTGCAAGTGCTGGCAGGCACCACTGTATTTTTGTTGAGCCCTCTCACTACCCAGTCTGCAAGTACAGATGGATGCCAAATATGTCTCCATTAACCTGGCTAACACCACTCACCCCACCCTGGTGATTCCTTAAGATCCTACCCCACCCTTTTTTACACACCTGCCAGAACTTCTTTCAGTGGCCATGTCTCACAATCAGCCAGCCTTGGCCTGTGCTTCAGACCTTCCTAAAGTCTCTCAAAAGCCCCAAAACCCCAGACAAGCAGAAGCTGGCCTCAGTGTGCTCTGCACCTATGGCTGAGTGGCCATAAGCCTGGCATTAGAGGCAGTTGGCCTGAATTTGCAGCATAACCCCTTCCATTGAACTCCAAGCTTAGCAGAGACAAGCAGATCGCTTTGAGTCTCCTACCAGGTAGCCCTGGGTTTGGCACAGGCAGCAGCTAACCTTGGACTGTACCACAGACCCTCCCAAAGGCCCCAGGAGGCCTGGGCAGGGGCCTGAGAATGTGCATTTATCACAAGTTTTAGGTGATTCTGATGCTGCTGGTCCAGACACCACACTTTGACAACTGCTACACTACATACTGATGATCTAGGAAAGACTCTCCTCCCCAACCTGGGCACTGTTCAGATCTAAACTATGTGGAAATAATAGTTAAGGTCCTGAGCTTCTGTAGAACTCTTCTGTTAACATGCTTTCTGTCAGGGAAGGACCTGGGTAAATCAAATCCTCCAGGCATGCGCATTGTCAGCCCAGAAGGTATTGACAGGCCGATAGAGAGAGTGAAACCATCAGAACGTGCATCAAAGGAGGGTGCTGAGTAGGGGGGAAATGGAGACGAAATCACCCTCACTTACTCTGAGTTTGCTTGTGACTGGTGCCACTCCAAGATTCCCTTACTCATGTCAAACAGAATCATTGGTTTGTCCTATTGGTATTGCATTTCTCTAGTCCTTAAACATGTTAATGGAGGCACTTCAGTTATGGAAAGGAACTATTAAAAGACATCTTTATGGACAACGTCGGCCACCACAAAGGTACATGGGAACGCACCAATGAGTCAGCATACATTTAAAGAAAAGCTTATATGTCTGTGTGTGGCCTGGATTTCCAAAAGCTTGAGAGCCACTGACTTAGGAAATGATGTGTTAAAGAAATTATTCACTGGCTACTTGTTAAAAATGGCAAAGAAGGCTTTATTCAAAACTACTGCAATAGGGGGAAGTGATTGAACTCAACTCAGCATAGAACAAAGATAGCTGAAAATTTATAGCCACTGAACAGAGAGGAAGTCAAAGATGAAAATTGCTAAGAGGAATTTAGAGCAATTTTTAAAAATAATTTCTTTATTGTCTAAAGTTTTACATATGTTTCCTTTTCCCCCATTGACCCCCCTCCAAGCCATTCCCACCCTGGGCAAGCCCCCACCGCCCCAGTGTCTGTGTCCATTGATTATGCTAATATGCATGCATCCAAGTCCTTTGGTTAGAGCAATTCTTGCTAAAATGGTTTGACAGGATTCTTGCTTAAGGCAGGCTAAAGACTTAGATATCAAGGGGGAGGACTAGGAACTTGATCAGATATCAAGGGTGGGAAGATTCTTTATAAATTGCTTTAACAGGTTTCTTTGATGAAACTGGGTTCAAGCAGAACAGCAGGCCAGTGGGCCAATGTCAGGGCCTGGTAGAGAAAAGGCTCAGAGAAGCTTGCCCTCAGTCTGGTCAAAGGGGATCCTTTGTCAGAGGAAAGAGAGGCAAGGAGGCTAAAACCTGAGCAGGTCCAACATATTTTCTGGTAAACCAGAATCTTCACCAGCAATGTTCAGTCCTGGGTTTAGGAAACCAGAGGCTAGGATAATTTATGTAAACAAGTATTGTAAAAATTTTAGGTCAAGATTAATTTTAATATGCTCTACAATAAAAAAAAAACCACCCAAGCTGTATTTTTCCAGAGAAATCTTTTGAGACTAAGGCTAATATAATTCAATCAACTGAATAAGATGTTATTAAAATCCCAAGAAAAACTTGAAATCAGCAAATAGAAATGGGACTCAAAACTGTGTGAGCAATCAGACTTGAATAGAGATGATACCATTTGAAATACCATATCAATTGAGATGTACTCCCAGGCCATCTCCAGTGCAGCTATAACTGTGAATTTTTATGAATAAAAATAAAGAAGAAACTGCCTTATGAAATGTTGGGGTAAAAGCCATGACGGCGGCTACATTTGGGAACTGAGCTGGATTCCACAATGCCCAGTGAGAAAATATTGCAGGGTCCAAATCAAGAGAAATGACATATAATGGGCTTGTTATGAAGAATTGTACTTGGAAAAGGACAATAAATCTCAAAATAATATGTGGAAAACAATGAGTCAGTTATGCTGAAAGGAAAAGAAAGATGTGTGGGTCATAATAAATCATACACATCACCAAAATCTATAGGTCCATAGGGCAGATCTGATTTGAGAGACCAAGTGTTCCCTGTCCCAGGGCTCCAGTCTGGCTGCCTTTGCTGCAGATAAAGTTTGCAGATCAGCAGGCTCTGCAATGGAGCTTGATGTGCAGGTCATTGGTTAAGGAGTACTCTTTGCACTGACTCCTGCAGAAAGGCAGAAGAGAGACAGACTAGGTGGAGGGAGAAGTGGAGCTGGGGTGCAGGCTGACCTACAGGGTGATCTGGAGCCAGAAAGGCCCTTCAGAGTTGTGCTGAGTCGAGCCTAAGTGGCCAGGCCTTCATGGATCATTAGATGTGGGCTCTAGGCTGGCCAGGCCATTGCTCAAGGGGCTGATTCTGAAGGTAGCCTGTGGTCAGTGTTCCCAGAAGCAGACGACTGCCTTCACTGATGGGCATCTGGGGCCCCACGGTGTCCACCACAACATTTGACTCCTTCCACTGAATATTCGTATTGAACTCTGCAACTTCAAATGCTACTTACATGTGCAGCAGCATACCGGTGTTTTAAATTTACTTTTTATTATAGCATAGTTGATATATGATATTATATTAGTTTCAGGTATACAACATAGTGATTCAGCATTTATATACCTTCCAATATTTTTCTCCATTTTTTTTTTTTCATGAATGTGAATTATGTCTGTTTCCCTAAGCTTCCTCTATTAGCTTGCGGGGGGCTGGGGGAGGGTTAGGTCTGAATTGTGATTTGTTTTCTTATCTGTTTCTCCATCATTGGACTGTACACTCCTGTAAGAACAAGGTTATGTCTGTCCATGGTATATTCTATCCCTCCAGTGCAGCAAAAAATGCTCAGTAAAAATGCTCACCCACAAATCTATTTCCTTGTAACCACCTGCTCTCCCCACCTCACCCCCAGTGCCGGGTGAAGCTCCAGGTGCAGTCATGAAGTTGATGCATCATTATGACTGATTGAATAGGCAGGTAATGCACAGATGTACTCGCAGGGGCAGGTGAGTTAGCTCAATGGTGAAAAGAAAGGCCTGCTGAATAGTGATGGCATCCTACTGTGGTTCCTTGCTCAGGAAAACGTTTTATCATTAGTTATGAAATGCCTGCTTACAGGGAGGAAGACTTGATTAATAAGTCACTTAAAACAGAAACAATTAACATCAGCAGGGCCTTTCTTCAGGTTTGAAGAAGATAAAGCACTCAGCCTTCTTGGCAAGTGGATGTTCTTCAGCATGCAGCCTGAGGGGGTTGTGCTTTGACGAGTGAGGCAGAACTTTCCCACTTCTTAGGCAAGAAGTGTCTCTTTCCTGAGTTAGGGCAAGGACTCCTGCCTGCAGCCTCTTCACCTTGATAAAAGGAACTGTGGTACATAGCTTGCATTTCCCCATTGAGATGTAAACTCCAGGAAAATCCCAGTCCTGGTAACTTAAGGCACATCTACAAAGCAGGACAAGACATGTCAATTCTCCCAGATGCCCACCTACTGTGCATCTGCCGCAGCTCCTCTGCCACTTCCTGATTGCTCTCCTGGGGCCAAGCCTCTGAGTATTCTATGTCTGCTCTCTTTTGCACTGTCTCTGGGGCCTTGATAGCATGCACCCTGCTGCTCGGCAACCATTGTCCTTTTTCTGGCCTTGGTTACTCTGGAAATCCTCGGAGTTCCTGATACTTGCAACCATGGCATGATCCAGAGCACCATTATGGCAAAGACCTCTTCTTAGCAAAGGGCTCTACTTAAATTTGTAAGCTATTATTTTAAAAAGGAACAAACGAGTGATACATGTGGGAATGAATCTGAACAACACGATGAGCAAAAGGAGTTGGACATAGAAAATACATACTGAGATTCTAGTTATATGAGATCCTAGCACTCAGACACAATATTTCTTCGTCATCCTGTTAGTCCTTCCTTCATCCCTCTCAACTACCAAATGTACATATTTGCGCACAAGCCTCTCATTTGTACACATCAAACAGGGCTTATACTGCAGGAAACCTCACACTGCTGTGTGTTACTCTGAACCACGGGGTTCTCACCCCAGGGCACTCCTCACATCCTGCATCTGAGGATAAACAGGGCTCCCCCAGGGCAGCACTGCCTCATGTGGACATAAGAACCAGTGACTCTCCTCCCTGTACATCCAACCGGTACTCCCACCTGGCCTTCTCATGCCCCGACCACAAGGGACCAGATAAATCTACATGAAGCACAGAGAGTTTCAAAAGTTGACAACTGTGGCCCATCAAACTGAAGAAAACTCTCTGCTGCTTGGTTTCTATTAAAGAAAGTTGTTTATTAATGAAGTCTTCTGCTTAGCAACCAAGCAAGGATAATTGATGTTTAAATGATAATCTTGAGAATTGTGGAACTCTGAATTGCCTTCTGAATTATCACAGAGATTAATATCCCTATAATGTCCCTGCAATTCATTTTTTTTTATAGAACAGCACAAAGAGTGGAGAATAAATGTAAATGGAAAGAATCCTTAGGAAACAAAGATGATGGTAATCATTAGGTCTGAAGGTTTAGAATTAGAGAAGGGACTTTAATATAATTTTACAGAAAGGAATGTGACACACACAGTTTACATTTAGTTACAAAATAAAGTCAAGTTTTGAACCTGGGCTTTCCACCCCTTCTCTGACAGTGACCCTAGTATGTTATCTCGTGAACTCTTCTGCAAATCCTGAGGTAGGCACATTTCCCTCAGGCCCCCTTTCCCTTTTATTGTCTCCCCCTTTCAGTGGTTGGGCCCCTGGGATAGAACAGTCAATTGGCGCATCCATTGCTATCAGAGAATTGATGCCATAGAGCAGTGGTTCTCAACCTCCTGGCCCTTTAAATACAGTTCCTCATGTTGTGACCCAACCATACAATTATTTTCGTTGATACTTCATAACTGTCATGTTGCTACTGTTAGGAATCATCATGTAAATATCTGATATGCAGGATGGTCTTAGGCGACCCCTGTGAAAGGGTCGTTCGACCGCCAAAGGGGTCGCGACCCACAGGTTGAGAACTGCTGCCATAGAGCATGGTGGTGAAGGGCAGAGGTTAGGGAGCCAGGCTCCCCAGCTGTGTGAGTTTGGGTGGGTTATTTAGCCTCTCTGGGTCTCAGAGGGTTTATTAGAAGCATAAAATAATATTTACAAAATGATTAGGACAATGTTTGACATGGATAATATTCTGTATTAGTGTGTTTTTAATAAATATACCCCACTGCCAAGTATTTACTTTCAAGATAAGCTAGCAAAGAATGCCTTTACAGGGTTTAATGCCTGTTTTATGGTGTGAGCCCTGGCTTCAGCAGAGAGAAAATGAAGCCAGGTGCCTTGTTGGGCACATCCCAACCACACTACACAAATGACCATCTTCTAAGTCTAGAGGTGAGGACACTGGTGATTACAGTGTAATAGTGGTTTTGCTGAAAAGAAGAAATATTGAAAAGGATCAAAACTGTGAGAAAGCAGTTTACTTTTATACCTGAAAACTCTTTAAAAGAAGCCTATGGATGTGTGATTGGATGAGCTAAAGTAACTGTCTTATTATCTGTTATATACAAATATGATTCATTCATAAACATAGCTGTCTGAGCAAGTGCATCTAGCATTTTTCTTTGGGGGATCTGGATGGATGAATGCCATCTTGAAGGACTTTTCTTTGTCTTAGTGATGATTGAATACTTTGTTCCTTAAAACCCATAAATCAATGAAATTTTAATAGATATTGCTAATCCTATATAATAAAAGGCTAATATGCAAATTGACTGAATGGCAGAACGACTGGTCACTGTGATGCACACTGACCACTAGGGGGCAGATGCTCAATGCAGGAGCTTCCCTCTGATGGTCAGTGTGCTCCCACAGGGGGAGTGCCACTCAGCCAGAAGCTGGGCTCATGGCTGGTGAGCATAGCAGCGGTGGCAGCAGTGCTTAGTACCCCATGGGGGATGTCTGACTGCCGGCAAGCAGACATCCCCCAAGGGGTCCCAGACTGTGAGCGGGTGCAGTCGGGGCTGAGGAGCTTCCCCCCCTCTCCCCACAACCACCCCCAGTGCACAAATGTCGTGTACCAGACCTCTAGTATGTATATATATATATTTGGCAATTTTACTTATCTGTGGGACACAATGGATTTATAAAGGGTCTAAGCAATTTCATTAAGAACTGTGTGGTTTGAAGTTCAAACTACCCACAACGCTCATTGCATGACCTTTCTCTATGCCAGGGTTCACTGTTGCTGATGTTCCTGGTGTCTTTGCAATCATCTAAGAAGATTAAGATTCTTAGAAGATACTCATGTCCACACACCAGTTCACATCAGAGCCAGGGGCAGCTAAATAGTCTGTTGCTCTAAGTGAAAGCCAGGAATCTGAATTTTTATAACGTCTCAGATGATTCTTATGAATTGCAAAATCTAGAAAAATATAAAAAATGGATCAATCCACCAGGAGTATGCTTTTTAAAAGAAACAATAAAGTTTATTTCGTTAAAGACATTTTAGGTTTACAATAAATTTGAGAGGAAGACACACAGAGTTTACACATACCCTCTGCTCTCAAACATCCACAACTTCCCCCATGGCCAGCATAGTCCACCGGAGTGGTAGCTTTGTTACAATAAATGAACCTACAATGACACATCATCATCACCCCAAATCCATAGTTTAAATTGGGATTCACTCTTAGTGTGGTGTATTCTATGGGTTTTGATGAATGTATAATGACATGTATCTATCACTATAGTATCATACAGTCTGGTCTTCCTGCCCTAAAAATCCTTGGTACATTGCTTATTTATTTTTCTTTCCTCTCTAACCATTGGCAAACTTTAATCTTTTTTTTCTGTCTCCACAGTTTTGCCTTTTCTAGAGTCACGTAGCTGAAATGGTAAAGTATGTATATTTTCCAATTGGTTTCCTTCACATGATAATAAGTAGTTAAGATTTCTAAAATGGAGTAAATTTTTAATAACTGTGAGTTTTACATCCTAATCAATTCTGCTCCACTTCCCATTTTCCAAATTCAATTTTTATCTTAAAACCATCCATTCCATTCTACCCCATTCATCCAACAACCATCCACTTACCCAATACCATCTACCATCCATCTATTCATTTATTCTTCCTTCCATCCATCCATCCATCCATCCATCCATCCATCCATCCCTCCATTTATCCATCCATCCATCCATCATCCAAGTTAGATCCTTAGAAGTGCATGTGGAAAGCTAAATACTGTAATTAAGGGTGGCTAAAATGAAGGCTGAGTTACTGGAGTAAGTAGAAGGAGACTGAACAGGTTGATGAGAAACAGTGGTGACCAACCTGTTTTCTATGCTAATGAGGTGAGCTTTATCCCAAAGGCAGTAAGAAGCCATATCATATTGCATAGAGACCATTGGTCAGGCACTTATGAAATGGGAACAGTTAAATCAGTGGCTAGGTGAATGAAAGCCCATTGAGTATGGTTGTGTTAGTGTAGGAATTTAAGATCAAAGAATGATAAAACTATTAAGAATGATGGTCCAAAACTTGTAGAAATCAGCAATTTTGAGAGAAAACTGACTTGAATAGAGACAGTGAGGAAAGTGAGGAAGATTTGCAATCACTTATTATAAGACTGATAAGGCTTGAACATATCTGAGGCAGAGAGATGGAAATGTAGATTTGGGAATTACTCAAGAGGCCTGAGAGGGAATGGGCTGGGCTAGCTGGGTGACGTGTGGCAAGTCACTCAAAACCCACTGTGCTTGGTTGTCCATTTGTAGAGTGAGCAGACCTCCACTACCAGCATCTGATGAGCTAATACTTGTAAAATGCACTTAGCACATTATAAGCCTTTTGTAAGAGCTAGGCCAACTCAATGTTGTTAAATAAAATATAAAATATTTCTGAGAGACTATTTTATTGATCACAATGAATACATGAGGAAGGGATTTACTGTTGTAAATGTTTCCCTCCACGTCCCGCGTGGTTCAGGGTTCAGGATCTGGAAAAAGAGCCACACACAAATGAAAGAGAAAAGACAAGAGATAATTTGGGAATATTGGGGGCCAGGCGGGTAAGTCCACCACAAGAGGAAAGAATTCCACTGGTGCTCTGGCAGCATCAACCTTTTATAGTCAGAGGTAAACAAGGTAGTGGTTACCATAGTTACACAGTTCTTGTGAGTTTCACTTGTTTTGACTATAGTTACACTTCCTGCACTTCCCTCAGCCCAATAGCTTCCCAGATAAGATCTAGGGAGTGTTATAAGGTCAAGCCAAATTATGCTAAGAGGACTGTGCCCTCTAAGCTGGGACTTGTTTGTGACTTTGCCAACAGGTCAGTCTGAGGTTTAAACCTATATCAGTTCCCCACAATTTACAAAGTAGAGGTTGTTTAGGGAGTGGAGCATAAGAAAAAAATAATATATATTATTTAATAATAATAACATGTATTTCATAAATGTTACATTAACTGAACTATGCAGTATGTGTTCTTTGGATATTAACTTTTCTCACTCAACATAATTTCCTTGAGGTTCATCTAAATTGCTGCATGAATCAATTGTTCATTTTTTTTTATTGCTGAGTAGTTTTTCATGATATGCCATACTGACCTTTTAAACCATAAATTTATTAATTAAATAAAATTAAATTAACTTTGTGAGAAAAATTCTGTATTGTTGCTCATCCACTTGACATGAATGACAACTTTGGCAGAGCATAAAATATGGACGCACTGAATCAGAAGAATTGTGTGAGTAATGTCTCATTACCACTGAATGCTGGCCTGCAGCCAGAAGACTGATGTGGGTTTCAAAGCTTGACCTCATACGTGTGCTAGGGTTGGGGGCTTGTCCCAGCATTTGAGGAGAATTCCTGTTGCTCCATATTCTCATCAGCATTTGGTGTTGGTACTATTCTGTATGTGGGCCACTGTAATAGATGCATAGAGTATCTTATAATTGTTTTAATCTGCTATTTTCTAACGGCATATGATGTTAAACATCTTTTCGTATGCTTGTCATTTGTATATTTTCCTTGATGAGATGTCATTTCAGATCTGTTGCCCGATTTTTTAATTGGATTGTTTGTCTTCTGGTTGAGTTTTAAGAGCTTTTTGTATATTTTAGATAACAGTCTTTTATCAGCTATGTCTTTGCGGTCTCGGCTTTTTTTATTCTCTTGACCGTGTCTTTGGCAGATAGAAATGTTTTGCTTTTATTTTTTATTTTTATTTTTTAATATTTTACAAAGTAGAGGGAGGGAGGGAAGAAGGGAGGGAGGGAGGAAGAGAGGGAGGGAGGGAGGGAGGGAGGGAGGGAGGGAGGACTTATTCACAGCAGGACAGGATCAACAGGTACATGAGCAGTGGTACCAGGGACAGCAGGGGGGAAGGGCATTCCTGCCACGAAGGCCTCCCGGCCTGCTTGGGGGTGCTTCTGCCACAGGTGTTTGTCCAGGGTGGCCCGCAGGCGGAAGGGCACACGGCAGTGGGGGCACTCAAAGCGGGCACCGCCGGGCCCCAGACCGTGTATGCTGCGGTGGCGGCTAAGCTTGCTGCTCTGGGCACAGGCAAAGGAGCAGAGGTCGCAGGTATAGGGCCGCTCCCCGGTGTGTGAGCGCCGGTGCACAGTCAGGTTGCTGCTGTCAGTGAAACGTTTCCCACAGAACTCACAGCTGCCCCCAGCCCCACGGCTCTTGCCCACTGTCTTTGGAGTCTTCTTAGGCAACTTGTCTGGGAACTGGGCAGAGTTGATTCCCTCTTCCTTGATGGCGTCGCCCCAACTGTCCCCACCAGGACCAGCCTGAGCTCCACCACCTGGAGCCCCCGGTTCCTGCACACCTGCTGTGTCGGCAGCTCCAGCCCCTTCGGGGCTGCACAGGAGAGTCCTGGCTGGGGCAGCGGCATGGGCGGCTGGATCTGGAGGCGCAGCTGAGGCCTGTTCCTGACTGGCCTTGGCCGTGTAGGGGCTCTGAGGTTGCAGCTGCCGGTGGGTCTTCTTGTGCCGGTTGAGCTTGCTGCTGTGGGCACAGGCGTAAGAACACTGGTCACAGGCGTAGGGCCGCTCGCCCGTGTGCAGGCGCATGTGCACCTTGAGGTTGCTGAAGGAGCTGAGGGTCTTCATGCACACAGCGCAGGTGGGGCTCCGCCGGGGGAGGCTGTTCGCCCCGGAGCCCTTGGCCTCCACTTGCTGCCCCACCACTGCTGACCTGGCTGCAGCCACCTCTGCCGGGCCCAGCGGCGGAGTCTCTGGGCCCTCGGATTCCGTCCGGTAGATGGACAGTCCATGGTCCCACTGGGCGTGGCGCAGCAGTGTCCAGGCCTCGGTGAATTGTCGGCCACAGTGGAGGCAAGTCAAAGCCTTCAGGTTCTCAAATTCTGAGTCTGGACCAGGGCTGGGGCCTCCAGAGGGCTGACAGCCCTGCTGCTTGTGGTCCATGAAAGCCGCCATGGCCTCCAGCGGGAAGGTCTGCAGGCAGAGGCCGCAGGTCAAAGTATCTGGGTGTTTGTCAGTCCAGGGCTGGCGGTCGTGAGGATTAGGGACCAGAGAAATCCAGGGCGCCGACTGGTTCTGCCAGCCGAGGGCGAGGAGGGGACGGGCGGCGGCGGCGGGCACCGGGGTAGGGCAGGAGCGGGGTGCGCCCTCCAGGCGGCCGGGCGCGGGCACTTCCTTTGGAGAACCCCGCTGCAGCCCCGCGGCCTGTAGGGGCCATGGATGTGGCTCGGGCTTCACGTTGATGACCAGGTCCCCCATCTCCATCTCGTCGTCGTCGTCGGTGTGGGCGGCGGACTCGGGGTCTACTCGGCGGGGCATGCAGCCAGCCTTGCGGCGGGACATGGTTCGTGGTGCGGACGATCTGGCAGGCGGGCGGGCGGGCGGGCTGGGGGCCTGGCGGGCTGGCGGGCGGGCGGGCTGGCGGGCGGGCGGGCTGGGGGCCTGGCGGGCGGGCGGGCAGGCGGGCGGGCTGGGGGCCTGGCGGGCGGGCGGGCAGGCGGGCGGGCTGGGGGCCTGGCGGGCAGGCGGGCGGGCGGCCGGCGGGCTGGCGGGTGGAAGGCGCGCAAGGCCTGTGCGCTGAGGCCTAGATGCTCAGGCGTCTCGAGTGAGTGTGGTGACTGGCCTGGAACTTTTATAGGTGCGAGCCCGGCCGTGGCTCCGCCCACTGGAGCGGGGCCTGATGGGAGCAGAAGGGGCGCGCCCGCAGGGGCCCGGCTGGAGGTCAAACTCAGTCTGACCTTGCCCATGGGGATTGGCTTAGGGACTACACAAACTAAGGGCACCGAGCTCACGCGGCCAGCATAGGAACGGCGACTTCAGATCCCGTTTTAGGGCTGGTGAAACTGAGGCACAGCATCCCCACAAACACCCAGGAGGGACAAAATGGTAGGGGCTACGTTTCTAACCGTGCCCCATCAGTATCTTGGACCCTTTCAGTAAATACATAATAAAAATTCACCGGGCAAACCTCTATTGCGTGCCTATGGTGCACCAGGTACTGTTCTAAGCACTGGGGACACTGCAGCGAACCCAACAGACCATAATCCCTGGCCCCCGAGTTGACGGGTTCAGGGCGACTCGCTCAACAAGGTAACTATGTAGAAGAGAGTGCCTTCCTGGGTGACCTGTGTCACCTGGAGCCAAACAAAGCTCGTAAGGGTTACAAAGGGGCAGGGTGAGGTGGGGGTGGGGGGGACTCAAATTTCTCCCGGCACCACGGAAAGGTACAGACCTGAGGGATGAGAGGGAGTCAGCCAGTCTCTGTTCAAGAATAACAAGGAGGGGGGACTCTTTCCCCCTCCCCACGTGGGAGTCCCTACTTGTTCTTCAATAAATTTCCACCTTCGCTGGACAAAATAATAATAACGATAACAATGATAATAATAAATAAATAAAAATAACAAGGAGGGAGGAGACGGACAGGAGGGGAGTTGAGCTCTGAGAAAATGGAGTCAGCGGCGAGAGCGTCTTTTGACCACTTGAAATTCTTGGTTTTTGGAGAGGTGATTCTTCCGGGCGGTGCGGGTTTGAGCAGAAGAGGATTAGGATCCTGTACACATCTACTCTGCTCCTACGCCTGGAATAGCCATGAAAGCCAAATGGCCAACTGTCTTGCCTCTCTCCACTCAGCCTCCTTGAACTTCCCTCCTCAAAGCAGCTCTTTCAGATCACTGTTTGAAGTGGCATCAACACCCTGCCCCACCCTCCAACCCTTACAAGTTTTCTTTTCTTCCTGACACCAACCAAATCATAACACAGAAGGGTTTCTTGACTATGCTCTCCCTTCCCCCACCCTATACAAGGCTCCTTAAGGTCAGGGCTGGAATCGGCCCTCCCCCAGACTCCCCAGCCCAGCACTCCAGCACTCGAAAAGGTTTTGCTTTTAATGAAGTCCAGCTCCTTAATTGTTTCTTTCATATATAGTGCCTTTGGTGCTGTATCTGAAAAATCATTACCATACTAGAGTTTACATAGGTTTTTTCCTATGTTATTTTCTAGGAGTTTTATAGTTTTGCTAAGATCTTTTAGTCATTTCATGCATTCTCAGGCATAGGCCATTTCTTCAATGCCAGTGTTCCCACTTTTCATCTCCTTATTCTTGGTCTTTGAACTACTATCAGTTTGTTCTTGTTTGTTTAGTTTTTTTAATCTCATTCAATGATTAGAAGAAGAATGTCTGACATATGGTATGGGTTTTATATGTGATTCTTGAATGCTGGATGTTGTATGGATCCTGCTATTTGATACATATGCCATTAGCCCCAAATTCTAATCTCAAAGACCTTTTCTCCTGAGCACTAAATGTGAATATGTGTCTACTTCCTGGGCATCTCCAGCAGTTACTGAGGCATCTCTCAGTCACTATGCTCCAAGCTAAATCATTTCTCAAGTAGTGCAACTGAAGGAGCATAGATTTCTAATACACCTCACTTGAAATTTTTTCTTTTGTTTAAGTCTCTATTGTTGAAAATATTACGTATGTCCCCTTTTAGCCTGCTCCTGCCTCCTGCCCTGCCGGGGGCCGGTCCATCCTTGCTGTTTCAAGGGACCTGGCATATATGGCATACTGTTCTTAATATGTTTGCTCACCTTCTTGGCACTATGTGTTTTAACCAAGGTCACCTCTCTGAGAAAGGTTGTTTCCCCAGGTAGGGATTTTCCCCTGAAGTTAGGGAGGGAATAAAACCCCTTAACTAAGAGCCAGGTGGGTAATTAATCACTTTAACTACGAACAATCATGCTTAAGCTACATAATCTTTACTCCCTGGAATGGAGATAAGAAACGCCCTAACCTTTGGAATAGAGATTGATAGGATTGGAATCAGCTGGTATAAATACAAATGTAACAAGACAACAGGACACAGAACCTAGACTCAGAACCTACACAGAACCTAGACACAGAACCTACACAGAACCTAGAGACAGAAGAACTTCGCTGGAGAGAACATGGCAAAAGATCCTGGACAGAAACTGGAGACAGAACCTAGAGACAGAACCTAGCGAGAGAACATGGCAAAAGATCCTGGACAGAAACTGGCCACAGAACCTAGAGACAGAACCTGGCTACAGAACCTGGATAGAACATGGCAAGAGAACCTGACTAGAACCTGGTGACTGAACCTGGCTGGAGAACCTACCGAGGGAACATGGCTACAGAACCTGGCTGGAGAACCTGGAGAACCTAGCAAGAGAACATGGACACAGAACCTGGCTGGAGATCCTAACCAGAACTTCGCTGGAGATCCTGAACAGAACTTGGCTGGAGATCCTGGCTAGAGATCCTGGCTAGGCTGCTGATCAACTGAATGCTGTCTCCGTGTCATTCCTTCTTCGCCGACTCCGTCTACACCTTTGGGAACCCCTGGACCTGCTGGGGTTGGACCCCAGCACTGCCCCAGGCCTATAGCACCTTATTGTCTGTGTCTATGTGTTATGCATATGTGCATACAAGTTCTTTGGTTGATCTCCTCTTATCCACCCAACCCACTCACCCCCACCTTCCCTCTGAGATTCAACAGCTTGTTTCATGCTTCTGTGTCTCTGGATCTATTTTGTTCAACAGCTTATTTTGTTCATTAGATTCCACATATGAGTGAGATCATGTCCACTTGAGTTTGAATTCTTGTTCTGACATTGTATATACAGTTGATCCTTGAACATCATGGCTTTAAACTGTGTGGGTCTGTCCACTCATATGTGGTTTTTCCCCCCAAAAAATATTGCAAATATATTTTATCTTCCATATGATGTTCTTAATAACATTTTATTTACTCTAGCATTCTTTATTGAAAGAATATAGTATATAATACATATAACATACAAGATGTGTGTTAACCAACAATTTATGTTTCCAGTAAGGCTTTTGGTCAATAGCAGGCTTTTAGTAGTAGTAGTTAAATTTTGGGCGAGTCAAAAGTTATATATGGATCCTCAACTATGCAGCGGGTCAGCATCCCTAGTCCCCACATTGTCCAGGTGTCAACTGTTTTTAAAGGAGCTGCCCTATTCTAAAAACCTCAGTTTCTCACTCAGACAATGGGATAATAATGCCCGCCTTAAAGCATTTTATGAAAATTCAGTGAGACTATGCATGAAATGACTACAATGGAGTAAATTTTTAATAACTGTGAGTTTTACATCCCAATCAATTTTGCTCCACTTCCCATTTTCCAAATTCAATTTTTATCTTAAAACCATCCATTCCATTCTACCCCATTCATCCAACAACCATCCACTTACCCAGTACCATCTACCACCCATCTATTCATTTATTCTTCCTTCCATCCATCCATCCATCCATCCATCCATCCATCCATCCATCCCTCCATTTATCCATCCATCCATCCATCATCCAAGTTAGATCCTTAGAAGTGCATGTGGAAAGCTAAATACTGTAATTAAGGGTGCCTAAAATGAAGGCTTGAGTTACTGGAGTAAGTAGAAGGAGACTGAAAAGGTTGATGAGAAACAGTGGTGACCAACCTGTTTTCTATGCTAATGAGGTGAGCTTTATCCCAAAGGCAGTAAGAAGCCATATCATATTGCATAGAGACCATTGGTCAGGCACTTATGAAATGGGAACAGTTAAATCAGTGGCTAGATGAATGAAAGCCCATTGAGTATGGTTGTGTTAGTGTAGGAATTTAAGATCAAAGAATGATAAAACTAGTAAGAATGATGGTCCAAAACTTGTAGAAATCAGCAATTTTGGGAGAAAACTGACTTGAATAGAGACAGTGAGGAAAGTGAGGAAGATTTTGCAACCACTTATTATAAGACTGATAAGGCTTGAACATATCTGAGGCAGAGAGATGGAAATGTAGATTTGGGAATTACTCAAGAGGCCTGAGAGGGAATGGGCTGGACTAGCTGGGTGACGTGTGGCAAGTCACTCAAAACCCACTGTGCTTGGTTGTCCATTTGTAGCGTGAGCAGACCTCCACTACAAGCATCTGATGAGCTAATACTTGTAAAATGCACTTAGCACATTATAAGCCTTTTGTTAGAGCTAGGTCAAATCAATGTTGTTAAACGAAATATAAAATATTTCTGAGAGACTATTTTATTGATCACAATGAATACATGAGGAAGGGATTTACAAAGTAGAGGTGGTTTAGGGTGTGGAGAATAAGAAAAAATAATATATATTATTTAATAATAATAACATGTATTTCATAAATGTTACATTAACTGAACCATGCAGTATGTATTCTTTTGATATTAACTTTTCTCACTCAACATAATTTCCTTGGGGTTCATCTAAATTGCTGCATGAATCAATTGTTCATTTTTTTTTATTGTTGAGTAGTTTTTCATGATATGCCATACTGACCTTTTAAATCATATATTTGTTAATTAAATAAAATTAAATTAACTTTGTGAGAAAAATTCTGTATTGTTGCTCATCCACTTGACATGAATTACAACTTTGACAGCATAAAATATGGAAGCAATTAATCGGAAGAATTGTGTGAGTGATGTCTCATTAACACTGAATGCTGGCTTGCAGCCAGAAGACTGATGTGGGTTTCAAAGCTTGACCTCATATGTGTGCTAGGGTTGGGGGCTTGTCACAGCATTTGAGGAGATTTCTGTAAAGGCATCTGAGTGCCCAGGCACAGTGACTGAGGGAGTGGAATGATATTAATTTCCAGCTGTTATGGGAATCAGAAAACCTAATCACACTCTCAGAGCAAAGAGCAGGAAATCAGACCAGACTAAAAAACTCAAGTGACAGTCAAGGAAGAGGGGCTCATTCTTGGAAAATTTGGGCCACTGGTCAGGGTCTGATTTGGAAAGTGGATTGGCCAAAGTTAGCAGGGACTGAGAATGGCTACACTTGTTATGCATGGCACAGTCCCATTATAGAGTCCTCTGGCGTGCAGTTCACTGTGCAGTGATGTAACCTGCTCTGAGTAAGAAGAGGCCTGGTGTCAGTGTACCATCAAATTGGATTTGGTTTTACTGCAGGGTTTTGTCATTTGAAAGGAAGAGAAGACCCAAAACGGCAGTATGAGAGGTAGGTCAGCACCACCTAGAGCACATCGAGGCAGACTTCCAGAGTTCAGCCACACTGGGTTACGGACATTCATTCCAAGGAGAATCAGGTCTCATCCTCTGCATGCCCTTCTCTGGGGTAGGCCAACTGTAAAAGAGATTTAGGGTTCATAAGTTCCCTGAAACCTTGATCTGAATCCAAAAGTGTGACAGTTCTGGTACATCTGATTTGGTGGAGGAGGCTAGGCAAAAGGCGGAGGTCTGAGGCTCATAAATTTAAATCCTGCTTGGGTCTACTATTGGAGATGGTATTGGGTTAATTTATAGGGAGCTGAGAAAGGTGTAAAAAACAAACAAAAAACTGTTAAACAGGGAGAGTTGTAAATAAATCTCATTGTAACTAAATCCCTAAAGGCCAGCTAGAGGGTTTAGAAAATATGGCATTATATTGAATTATTACCAAAAGAACACATCACAAAAATGATTTAAGACAGACAATGGTGTGTTTTGTACCTGTGAATTTGTTTTGTTATTGCAAATTAAAATTTAGAAATTGGTTTATCTACAGCTCAGACAAACAAACCTAAAACCTTCCTCCTTTGTCTTTAAATCTATATGCTCCATAGCTTTTCAGAGTCTTCTGTCATCCTGGTGATTGTGAGATATGACTCAAGTAATACTGGAAAGTTAAAAACAAAGAACAACAATGAAATAGCAAGGACAAAGAAAAGAACAGGAAGATCCTTTTTTCCTACTCATTCAGCTCTAGCTCAAGGTCCTAATCAAATTAGAGCCAATCCAGTTATCTAATTCATGAATCTCATTAAATCCAGTTCATGTTGTGACTACTCATGCACTAGAAAATGTCTGAATTAACAATACAGGGAAACCATCTCTGACACTCAGAACCCGCCATCAGCCCTAGTGCCATGTGGCTCATGTTTGTGGGACCTGCCTGTGTGGGTACCTTCCTCTAGGCTGAGGGTCCTATGTGTGCAGAACCCTAAGATACCAGTGAAAGAAAGCAAAGCAATTGACTGACATTATCTTCAGGGGGTGAACACATCCGGTGTGCCCAGCTGCCCTGGTCTCTGCCAAGGCACACATCTCAGACTGGGGGTATTTTTCACCATAGGCAAGCCAGGTCAGAAAAGGTGAGTTTCTGACTCCTTCCATTTGTCAGAGTCCTCAGCAGTCCAGCTGCAGAACATGTCTCAAATCCAATCCTTTTGTCCATCTCACCACCACATACTAATTCAGACCTTGGCCAGGTCTTACCTGAATTTCCTCCAGAGCCTCCTCACAGCCCATCTCCCTCACTGCCATACAGGCTGTCTTCAATATGATCTTTCTAACATGGGTATTGGACTTCACCTGGCAGATTAGTCTTTCAGTAGCCTTAACTGTCTTTAGAATATGTTTTAAACTTATTAGCAAAAAAAACCCAAAAGGTATGTTTTTATCTGACACTTCTTCAACCCTATGGCTCTGCTCTATCCCGCAATCACCCTAAACTCCTATATTCTTAACTGAAAGCTAATTCTAAACTCTATCATCTATCATCTATGTCTCTATCTATCTATCTATCTATCTATCTATCTATCTATCTATCTATCTATCATCATCTCTATCTCCCTCCTTTCTTCCTTAGCCCCTTCTTTGTTCTTTCTTATAATAATATTTCACCAGGAAAGACTTTATTCCAACACATGAATTCAGAAAAACTTTCCCTGACCTTAAAGGCTGCATGCACTTTTCCCCTTGTACATTTTATCACAAAAATATCCTTTATCTAAATGTTTGTGGAACCTGCCTGTGTGGGTACCTGAGACTTATTAATGGTCTTTTTTCTGACTAAACTGACAGATTCTTGAGGACAGAGAGCAGATCATGTTCAAAATTCCTTCTACAGACTCTACCACTTTACTCAGAATATAAGGGCACTAAAACTGTATCTGTTAAAATATATTAAAACATGGATTTTATGAAAGTAATTTCTTTATTATTGCAGTAATAAAATTTCAGTGGCAGATTAGAAAAGTGTGGTTTTGTGGTGTTTTTTGTTGTTGTTAATCCTTAAATGAGGATATTTTTCCATTGATTTTTAGGGAGAGTGGAAGAGAGAGGGAAAGATAGAGAGGAACATCTATGTGAGAGAAATATGTTGATTGGTTGCTTCCTGCACGAGCCCTGACCAGGGTATGTGCCCTTGACCAGAATCAAACCCAGGAGCCTTTGGTCTGCAGGCTGACGCTCTATCCACTGAGCCAAACTGGCTTGGGCTAGAAAAGTATTTTTATCCATCCTGTGAGCACTTTCCCTGCAAAATTTAAAACATACTAGAGATCAGAGTATGGTGTAGGAAAAAGAAGGAGTTACTGGTTGCACCAGTCTTCATTCCCACCATCAGTGTAGTATGGTTCCTTTTTTCTCCACATCCTCACCAGCATTTGTTGTTTGTTGATTTATTGATGGTAGCAATTATGGCAGGTGTGACATGATACCTCACTGTGGTTTTAAACATTTTCTTTTTTAAAATATGTTTTTATTGATTTCAGAAAGAGGAAGGAGAGGGAGAGATAGAAACATCAGTGATGAGAATCATTGATCAGCTGCCTCCTACACACCCTCTACTGGGGATATAGCCTGCAACCCAGGCATGTGCCCTGATTGGAATCAAACTGTGACCTTCTGGTTCATGTGTTGATGCTCAACCACTGAGCCAGACCATCCAGGCAACTTATTGTGGTTTTAATTTGCATCTGACTGATGACTAGTAATGTTGAGCATCTTTTTATATGTTTGTTGGTCATCTGTATGTCCTCTTTCCCATATTTTAATTGGATTGTTCTTCCTACTGGTGTTAAGTTATATATTTTGGAAATCAACCCCTTATCATATGTATCACTGGCAAATATGTTCTCCCATACAGTTCGTTCCCTTTGCATTTTGAGGATGGTTTCTTTTGCTGTACAGAAGCCTTTTAGTTTTATGTAGTCCCACTTATTTATTTCTTTCCTTTGTTTCTCTTGCCCTAGGAGAGGTATGGGTGAAAATTCTGCCATGTGTGATGTCTGAGATTTTACTGTCTATATTTACTTTAGGATTTTTATGATTTCATGACTTACATTTAAGTCTTTTATCCATTGCACATTGGTGCAGTATGAAGTTTCCCCCCCAAAAAAAAAATTAAAAATGGGACTGCCATCTAACCCAGTGATCCCACTTCTGGGATTATATCCTAAAAATCCTAAAACACCAATGAGAAAGAATATATGCACCCCTATGTTCATAGCAGCATTATTTACAATAGATAAGACCTGGAAACAGCCCAAGTGCCCATCAGTAGATGAGTGGATACAAAAGATGTGGTACATTTTCACATTGGAATACTAAGCAGCTGTAAAAAAAAAAAAAAAAAAAGAAGAAGAAACTCTTACCCTTTGAGACAGCATGGAGGGACCTGGAGAGTATTATGCTAAGTGAAATAAGCCAGTCAGAGAAAGACAAATATCACTTGATCTCACTTATATGTGAATTCTAATGAACAAAATAAACTGACAAACAAAATAGGACCAGAAACATGGAACAGATTGACAGATCTCAGAGGGAAGGTGGGAGGGAGGCTGGGAAGAGATTAATCAAAGAACTTGCATGCATATATGCATAGCTCATGGATAGAGTCAATAGACAGTTGAAGGCCTGGGGTGGGGTGGGAGCCTACTGAAGAGCAGCAAAGCGGGGGTGGGTGTGTGGGGGGATTGGGGAACATCTGTAACACTCTCAACAATAAAATAAATTTTAAAAAAATAAAAGGATGGGGTCAGGTAAAGACAGAAAGATGCTTTATGTTAAGGCATCTCTGTGTAGAATTTTTGAAATGCATTACCCAATTAAGGAAAAAGAAAACAAAAGCTGAATTCTTCTGCTTTTTGCCAAATATCCCAGGTTCTCCGTCTTAGATGACCTCAAGTTTACCACGATCTGTGAAGAAAACCAGAGTTTGCCACCCAAAATGTGCTTTGTGTGATATTAACTATTTAAGCTGGTTATTTTTAAGAAACAAGACACCGAAAAAAGTGTTGACCTTTCCCCTAACTTCCTAAAAGGAATTTATATAGAGAGTCAGATCAAGGAAAGACAGATATCATCACAGTAACTATAATTTACTATGAACTAGTAAATTAGTAAGTGTGATAGACTGGGGGGAGTGGGGGCGCTAGAAAAGCACATTAGATCAAAATCCTCTCTGTGTCCCATTGTTAAAAGGCCCAGCAATCATTTGTTTACCAGGCATTTGCTTTTCCATCTCCATGTGGATTGCCTTCCTGACCTTTTAAGTCCCAAACCACTGCGCCCTTCTCCTTAGCTCTAGATGGTTTATCAACCTTAATTGCCTGATCTGTCCTAGGTCTCATATTCTTGTGGAATCCCCATATGTGATACATAATACATATGGTTACTTTCTCCTATTAATCTTATCATGTTAATTTGATCATTAGTCTATCAGAAGAACTTTCTAAAATGTAGGAGGAAAATTTATTTTTGGTCCCTACATCTGCTCCTCAGCATATGCAGAAACGGGAGTTTTGATTGAATTTGTCAGAGATGAGGTGGTAGCACTGCTTGAGCTTCAGTCTCCCTTTCACTGATTGATGACACGAAACATCCCAAGTGCCTTTATGGCATTGACTCTAGAGCAGTGATGGCGAACCTTTTGAGCTCGGCGTGTCAGTATTTTGAAAAACCCTAACTTAACTCTGGTGCCGTGTCACATATAGAAATTGTTTGATATTTGCAACCATAGTAAAACAAAGATTTATATTTTTGATATTTATTTTATATATTTAAATGCCATTTAACAAAGAAAAATCAACCAAAAAATGAGTTTGCGTGTCACCTCTGACACGCATGTCATAGGTTCGCCATCACTGCTCTAGAGAGTGTGACTTGCCTCCTATCCCAGAACCTTTTGAAGTGGATCAGAAGTTCAGGGTGATGAAGGTGAGCAGACAACTTAAAAGATAATTACCCCTCGATTATTTACTTCTCACAATCTGCGGGCTGGCCACCAGGCAAGTCCTTCTTTTGGACCCTCTGGGCTCACACATGTGCTGCAGTTACTGATGGCTGGAAGGTGGCGTGGGCTGTTGGCTTGGGCACCTCAGTGCCTTTCAAGTGGCCTCTTGCAGAAGGCTGGCCCAGGTCCATTCACAACACAGTGGGCCCAGGGTTGCAGAAGGGGGGAGGGGAGGAGCTACAGGCTATCCTGAAGCTCTGGAACCCACACAATGTTAGTTCCCCCACACTCCACCAGTCAGACAAAGCACAGGATGTGCCCTGTGAGTGGGGAGGAGACTCCCTCTCTCTCTCTTTTTTAAATACTATGTTTTTATTGATTTTTTCAGAGAGAGAGGAAGGAGAGGGATAGAGAGACAGAAAGATTGGTGAGAGAGAAACATTGATCAGCTGCCTCCAGCATGCCCCACATTGGGGATTGAGTCCTGGCACGCCCTCCACTGGGGACTGAGCCAGCAACCTGGGCATGTGCCCTGACTGGGAACCGAACAGGTGACCCCCGGGTCCATCAGTCAACACTCAGCCACGCCAGCCTGGCAGGAGACTCTCAATAGGTAAGGCATCTTCCCAATGTAAAGGGAGGTAGGATTCACTAGGGCCTGAGTTAGCCATCTGCCACAGCACAAGCTATGTCAACACAGTGACTCTTGTATTGATCTAGAATAGCACCAGCCAAAAACTGGGGGGAAATACTAAATATCTACTTGTACATAAAAAGAAATGACTGACTAATGATATAAGGAAAGAAATGTATGAATCTCAAAAACATTATATTGAGCAAAATAAGCCAGACAAGAAGTATACATACTGCATGAGTCCATTTGTATGACATTCGAAGGAAAGCAAATCAAACTGTGGCGACAGACAAGATCTTGCCTGGGTCTGCGCTTGGTGGGGTCGTGATCGCAAAGGCGCATGGGAGCATGGGGCGGGGGTGTTAGTGATAAAAATGTTGGATACCTTGATTATAACAGCATTTACATTTGTAGAACCTATCAAACACTGTCCTTAAAATAGATGTGTTTTATTGTGTGTGCCTTTGACATCAGAAAGTTTATTTTTCAAAGGCTTTTTAAAACGCACCTGACAATTATGTTCAGTCCTGCCCTGTGAGGAACGCTGCTCTGGCTCCACTCTGCCTTAATTAGGCAGTGAGTTCCCTGTTAGCCCTTCATGTCTCCCTCCTGTTCCTCTCAGAGCAGAAAGCACTTTGCTAATGGGATTAGGTCTTCTCCGTTAGATGCCAACAATGATCAAAGAATTCCCTGGAGATGAAATCAAACCGTCTCCTTCTGGACTGAAATATTGATTATTGTCTCCTCAGTCCCTACAAGATCCTAGTCCTGACAAAGAAATGCCATTAGCATTTTTCCCCCTATTCAACCCAAAGACAGGGACGGTTTTTCCTAAAGTTGATAGAAATGATGTCAGCTGGACTGTATGTTTTAGAGATTAGCCACAGATAGAGTTATTCTGTGTTGACATGTTTTACAAAATGGCAAAAAAAACCACCCAAAAAACACTTGAATATGACAGAATGTGGCATTTGACTCTCTGCCTACACAGCAAGCAATGATTTCAGAAAATATTCATTAAATGATTATAATATGCACTCCTAAATCTATTAACTAAACACAGGACATAAATCTATCTTCTTTTTAATGTATCTTCTGATGAAGTGTAGAAAGAAAACTTTTTGAAGCTGAAGAAGATGAATCCTCCTGGGGCCATGATAAAATGATATCATAAAATATAGACTCCCTCAAGAAGAAAAATAACCTTTCAGAAAAACAATGTTATGTTCTTCACCATAACCAGAGGCCAGTGGTGCCTCCTGTGATGATGTCTTTTCAGACCAGAAAAAGCATCTTATTAAATCGTGTCTCCACTTGACTCATTCAAAACTGAACACAGTAGGGAAAGACAAATCCCTGGAATAAAGATTTAGCCTCTTCCTCTAACGCTGTTCTTTGCAAGGCAGTCCACATCCTATATAATAAAGCATAGTATGCAAATTGTCCCCTCAACTGGAGTTCTTCTGGGAGTTCGACCAGGGGGCAGGCTGGCCAGGGGAAGGGAGGGAGGCCCTGGCGCTGGGAGGTGACTGGGGAAAGGGAAGGAGGCCCTGGCCAGTGGTGGCAGCAGGCAGCCGAGGGAAGGAGTACTGGGCCAGCAGCCGGCAGCCGCTAGGGACCCTATCAGTACACAAATTTTGTGCACTGGGCCTCTAGTTTCAAGATAAAAAGGTCAGGCTGATATCACAGTGGGGAATTTTTCGGAGTGGATAGTTTCCTTTTGATCCTTTTGATTCTGATGGTGCGTGGCACTGTGAACTCAATTTCCAGGTGCAGACATTGAGTTACCCAGTAGGTATTCCTTGTGAAAGCACCAATCAACAGAAGTGGAAATAAGCCCCTGCTACCTAGAAGGCAAGGACCGTAGTGCATCCACTGAGCACCTGTGTCCATCTTTCTGGGAAGCATCACCAACAGAAGGGGGGAGGCGGGGGGAGAAAACCCATATTCTCTAATAAATGGAATCCTAAGATTCTGACCGTCATTTCCCTCTCCCTCACTGAAAACTTGGTGTGGGCCAAAGAGGAACCAAAACACTGCAGAGTCCTGTTCCCTAGTTTTTATTCTACAAATTTGAAGTACCTCAGTCACTTCCTCCTCTGACGTAAGTACAGTAGTTTGAGTAATAGTAATACCTTTCTCCGAGTAAGAAAGGTGCTTCTTGCAGGCAGAAATGGGGCTCCCTCTGTGCACTGAGAATGTCCTGTCATCTGTGGATTGAGCTTTTTTTAAATATATTTTATTGATTTTTTACAGAGAGGAAGGGAGAGGGCTAGAGAGTTAGAAACATCAGTGAGAGAGGAACATCGATCAGCTGCCTCCTGCACACTCCCCCTGGGGATGTGCCCGCAACCAAGGTACATGCCCTTGACCGGAATTGAACCTGGGATCCTTGAGTCCGTAGGCCGACACTCTATCTGCTGAGCCAAACCGGTCAGGCTGTGGATTGAGCTTTTTAAAAATATATACGTCTTTATTGATTTCAGAGAGTCAGGAAGAGGGAGAGAGAGATAGAAACATCAATGACTAGAGAGAATCATTGATTGCCTGCCTCCTGCATGGCCCACACTGGGGATCCAGTTCACAACCCTGGGCATGTGCCCTCACCAAAAATAAAACTGTGACCTTTTGGTTCATAGGTCAATGCTCAACCACTGAGCCACACCGGCTGGGTGAATTGAGCTTCTTGAAGTAGAAGCCAGGCGGCTGAGGACAGGGGTTTGTGCTTAGCCATCACAGAGCTCTGTGCAAGAACAGACCCCAAACAGGGCACAGCTGGCCCAGGGCCCCAGGACTAACTATTGTCATAGCAGGGCCCCTGGAAGTCTAAGGGTAGGGGACTGGGAACAGGATTCATGCTTTTTGACCTGGTATCCTGCCATCTCAGGTACCTCAGGTAGGATCAGAATCGAGCTGAGTCCAGGTAAAGTGAGGACAGCAGCTAAGGAGAGGGCGCATTCCAAAGACTCTATCCAATCACGGTGTGGGATTGTGCCAACCAGATCCCTGCTTTCAGGGAGTGTGGTGCAGGGCAGGTGAGAGGGAAGTAAAGGTGGGGAAGGAGAAAGTAGGTGGAAAGTAAGTGGGGGTGACGGAAGGCTGTGGGGTGAGAGACAGCACTGTGACCTGGGACATGATGAGGAATTCTTCCCCGAAGATGTCAAGACTGATGCCTGGTTTCCTGTCAATCTTTAGACTAAATCTTTCATCACCTTAAGCTCACCTGCACCCTCTCGCAATCTGGGACCCCTTGGGGGATGTCAGATTGCCAGCTTAGGCCCGATCCTGCAAGCCAGGCCGAAGGACCCCAGTGGTGCACAGACCTCTAGTACGCATATAAGATCTTTGGTTAATCTCTTCCCTCCCACCCCCTTCCCTCCTTCCCTCTGAGATTCATCAGTCTGTTCCATGCTTCCATGCCTATGCGTTGAGCGTCTGCCTCCTGGTGGTCAGTGTGCATCATAGTTACTGGTTGAACAGTCACTTAAGCTTTTATATATATAGACTAGAGGCCTGGTGCATGGGTAGGGTCCCTCGGCCTGGCTGGTGATCAGGGCCAAACAGGGCCTTTTGGCTGCCAGCCAGGGCCTTCCTTCATTCCACACCACCCCTGATGGTCAGTGCATGTCATAGCGAGCGATCAAACTCCAGGTCTCCAAGTCAAACTCCTGAAGGGACAATTTGCATGTTATGCTTTTATATATAGAGATTTTAATTACACAGACATGTCTATATGAAATAGGTAAGCTAACTAATTGTCAATTTTTTTAACCTATACGTTCGGAAAACCTACTTTATTATATAATGGACTTTTGGCTTTAATGGACACCCCCTCACTCAAATTAGTCCATTATATCGAGGTTTTACTGTAGATAAAATCAACATACTTAATCAAATTTGTTGTTGAAAAAAACCCCAATAAATTTGAAAGACTTTAAACAAAACTAAGCAAGAATAACAGAAATGACATAAACAATATCAATAATGAAAAATAGTATATACTTATAGATGTAGCAAAGCATTAAAACTTTTGATAAAATATGGATTTGAAAAGCTAGGTAAAATAGTCTTTGAGAACTATAAATGATCAAGATTGAAAGGAGAAGAAAAAGAACATTTTTGTCATTAAATAGGCTAACTATACAGATCATGTATCATAGAAATGTACACTTGAAACCTATATAATCTTACTAACCAATGTCACTCCAATACATTTAACAAAAAATAAACTAAATACATATTTAAAAGTTCCCCACAAATGAATCTCTCTACTTAGTTTCCCAGTGAGTTATGTTAAGACTTGTGATGGCTTTTATGTACAATTGCCATGTGTCAGGAATATTCTCATTGGCTTGTACACATTAGCTTATTTAACAGCCAAAGTGACTTAACCTTGTAGGTGGGATGCTACTCAAATCTGAGGATGGGAAGCCACCCCAGTCTGAGGGTGGGATGCCACCCCAGTCTGAGGGTGGGAAGCCACCCCAATCTGAGGGTGGGAAGCCACCCCAATCTGAGGGCAAGTTAAGAGACAAAGGGAGGTTAAGTGACCTGCTGAGGCTCATGCAAAAGAGAGCCAGGACTTTAACTCAGGCCATCAGTGTGTATAGACTCCATAACACCCTGGACCCACAGATAATCTCCGACGGAGAGACAATCCCTGCTTTATGCAAATCCTTCCAGAGAAGCAGATTCCTTTCACTGAGCTGGTCTAACTCTGATGCCAAGCCAGACTAAGGGAAGCAAAGTCAGACCAATTTCTATCAGAAATATAGATGCAGAATGTTTAAACAAAGTACTGCATTATATATAAAAAATAATAATAATCATGACTAAGTTGAACTTATTACTGAATGCAATGTTGGTTAACATTAGAAAATTAAATAATGTCAATCACCACTTTAATAAAGGAAAATGACAATACAGTTAGTTCAAAGAGGCAGAAAAATTATTTGATAAATTTGAAAGATAATTCCTTGGTAGAAACTCTTCATAAACTAGAAATAAATTTAAAAAATTCTTAGGCTGATAAAAGATATCTGCCAGAGCCCTAACCGGTTTGGCTCAGTGGATAGAGCGTCGGCCTGTGGACTGAAGGGTCCCAGGTTTGATTCCAGTCAAGGGCATATACCCTGGTTGCGGGCACATCCCCAGTAGGGGGTGTGGAGGAGGCAGCTGATCGATGTTTCTCTCTCATTGATGTTTCTAACTCTCTATCCCTCACCCTTGCTCTCTGTAAAAAATCAGTAAAAAATATATTTTAAAAAAGATATCTGCCAGAAAGTTCTGAAAAACAATTTCTACTTAAGTATACAATGCCAGAAGCATTGTCTTTAAAAATAGAAACAAAACAAGAATGCCCAGAACTTAGCACTTCAATTCACATGGTGAGGGATAGTCCAGTCAGAGCAATAAGACAACCTAAAGGCCCAAAGACTAGGGAGAATGAAGTTTCCATTAATACAGATGTTATGACTGTTTACCTAGAAAATGCAAAAATTCTATAGGCAAATCACCAGATATAATAATAGAACCTAACATTGCTGTTAAATATGAGGAGTGTATATTAAGGCCCATGGTATTTTGTAGTCAAACAATTGTTAGAAAATGCAGTTAAGGTATTTTATTTACAATGGCCTACAAATATAAGAAACCTAGAAATAAAATTTTTAAATGTAAGGTGTTAGCGTGAAAATGAATGATACTTCACTGAAAGTCATTATAAAAGTCTTAAATAAGTGAATGGACATATCCTGTTTATGGGCAGAAATTTTCAGTATTCTATAGCTCTCAAGTGTCCTCAAACTGATCCCTCAATATAAGAGAACTAGAGGCCCGGTGCATGAAATTAGTGCACTTGGGGGGCTCCCTCAGCCCTGCCTGCACCCTTTCGCAGTCCGAGAGCCCTTGGGGGATGTCCAACTGATGGCTTAGGCCCATTCCTTGCTCAGTCCCAATTGGCCAGACCCCAGCAGAAAGCTAACCTACGGGTTGGAGCGTCTTCCCCCTGGTGGTCAGTGCACATCATAGTGACTTGTCGACCAGTTTACTATTTGTTCCCTGGTTGTCAGTGCAAGTCATAGCAAGTGGTTGAGTGGCCTTAGCATATCATTAGCATATTATGCTTTGATTGGTTGAACAGATGGCCAGACAACCAGACACTTAGCTACCGGAAGCTGGTCCATCCTTGCTGCTTGACACAGTCACTGCAGGGAAGAAACATCTGCACAGCATATGTTTCAAGGGACCTGGGGTATATGGCATACTGTTCTTAATATGTTTGCTCCCCTTCTTAGCACTATGTGTTTTAACCAAGGTCACCTCTCCAGGAAAGGGTGTTTCCCCAGGTGGGGATTTTTCCCTGGAGTTAGGGATTAACAGGACTAAGGAAGGGAATCAGTAAAACCCCTTAACTAAGTGCCAGGCAGGTAATTAATCACTTTAACTACGAATAATCACGCTTAAGCTACATAATCTTTACTTAGGATAATCTCCTTCAGTTACTTCTTTGTAGCTTAACAGAACAATAGAGTAGTGACCTTGGAATGGAGATAACAAATGCCCTAACCTTTGGAATAGAATGGATAGGATTAAAATCAAATGGTATAAATACAGATGTAACAGGAGAATAAAGGGAGAACCTTACTATGCTGATCAACTGAACGCTGCCTCCATGGTCCTTCCTTCTTCACTGACTCCGTCCACACCTTTGGGAACCCCTGGACGTGCTGGGGCTAGACCCCAACACTTAGCATATTAGGCTTTTATTATATAGGATTCCTCAATAAAAACCCTCACCAGGATTTTTCACAGAACTTGACAAGCTGATTTACCAGGTATGTGGGAAAGAACCCATCAGCACTCATCACAGGTGCCACAACAGAAACCACCCACTTCCCTGTTCCTCACTCACAAAGCCTTTCCTTTCCACTTGCTCTTTCAGCAGTTGAGCACCCCTGAGGGTGTCATTGGGACCCTGATCTCCATTTATGTCCCCTGTAACCGGGGCGTGTGTGGCAGTTACCCACAAACATACTTCTGATTCCTTAGAGCAGCGTTCTTTCTCCATGGAGGGTTTTACTCCCCTGGGGGTGGGGAGGACGAGGCTGGCCTCCCCTCACTCTGCCACCACCAGAATGTCCTCTCAGAATCCAAGGGCCAAGAGATCCTCTTGTCCCCTTGCTAAGGCAGCACCGCTGTAGAGACAAGTGAACTGGAGTTTGCCTCTCAGCAGGGCCCCCTAAACACAGGACTAACCTCTCCTGCTTCAGAGCCCTCAGTCACAAAATAAAGATGGCCTAGTGGCTTGTAGGAGTGCTGGAGGGGCAAATGACAGAGCTTGGGCCTAGGTGAAAAGCCAATGGTGGACTTGACTCCTGCTCTGGAAGAAAGCTAGGCAACTGTGGGTGACATTTAAACCTCCTCTGACCCTTCCCTCCCCGCTTCACCCCCCTTCTCACCTTTCCTCCTCTCTCCAAGGCTTTCCTCACCGATAGGTGATGCTCATTATGCTTGCCAGGGGGAGGAACTTACAGGGTCTAGCTTTTAGAACACAGCAGTGAGAGAGATAGAGCAGCCGGCCAGCGTGTCACCAGTTTCACAGACTATATATGAGGAAACTGAGGCTCAGAGAGGTGACAGCGCATGTGAAGGCCTTGCAGGGATACAGAGTGTGTCCCTCAGGATGTGCCTTCCAGGCATCCCTCGCCCTGCAGAGGAAGCATTGGATTCCTGGACAGACATGCACTCCAAGCTCTGTCACCAGGAGCCAAGCCTCTGGCCGGGCAGGGAGCCACCTGGGCAACTGAGCCTTGACCCCAGTGATGACGCCGTGCCTGCAGCTCTCTCCAGGGAGCATCGCTTTGTCCTTTCCATTTGTTCTTTCATGGCATGAGCAGAATCTATTTCCTCTACCTCCCTGCATCTGAGTAGTTAATCGCCCCTTTCCTGGGCACCGGGTCATAGCCTGGTGGGTGTTCTGTGCGTGCCTCCCATCTCTTTCAGAAGGTTTGGGTCTGTGGCTGTCTCTTGCTTCCTAATCAAACTAGCAGGCTTCAGGGCCGTGTGGCCAGTTGATTAGGTAGCAGAAGTAATCACAAGCAAATTAGTCAGGCAGGCTTGGACAAGGCGTCCAGGTTAGATGCATTTAAATGTGGGTGAAGATGAGCAAAGGGGAGAAAGAGAGACCAGCCCAGGAGCACTCAGTGAGTGAATTAAGCAGACTGGAGATCGACAGTGTCTCGAACACCCAAGTCTGAATCTCCCACCCCGGGAAACATGAAGGAAGTGAGTGCAGGTTGGCCCAGATGATCTGGGGGCAGGATGCTAGGCTCCTGACTCCTAGAATTGCCTCCATGTGATTGACACTTGGTGTACTCGGTATCCGCACTTCCTCTCCCCTGCGATATAATTAATGCCCATGTGATACATTGATGCCCATGGACTACCTGAGTCTCCTGGCCCCCATCAGTGGCCACAGGGCAGACAGCACTCTGGCACATCTGAGGTGCCATCAGCATTAAGGGTTCCAGCCAGGAGGGTCTCGGGTACCCAGTACCACATTCACTGAACCTCCTCTTTCTTAAAGACCTGAAAACCAGGAGGGCAGGACTCTGGTTCTGGCATTGCTGTACTCTCTCTGCTTTTCTTCAGGTCGTTTTTATTTCTTTGAGCCTCTAGAAACATTTGTTAAAGAAGGTCACTCAAAAACGCTGTCCTCTTGAGCACAAATATCCTAGAATCTGAAATATTTATGAGATCTTCTGAATTACTCAATGACTTGAAATGTTCTCTTTAATGCGGAATAAAAACACGGGGCTCAGGGATAGACCTAGTTCATCCTGAAGCAAACAACATAGTTAAGTTTGTGCAGGCAAAGCGTGCCCATCCCACAACTGCACCACTTCCTCCAAGCCCTGTAGCAGTATTTTACTTGCTTTTAAAATTAATTTCTCACAACACCGCAGTGCCCCGGGGCCAGCAGCATCAGCAGCATCTGGGACTTGTGGAAGTGCAGACCCACAGGCCCCAGCCCAGCCCGCTCAACCACAAACTCCAGGGCTGGTGTCCAGCCATCTGGGCTTCACACGTCCTCTGTGTGATTCTCCTGCCACTCATGTTTGAGAGCCACAGGGACCATGACACGGTCAGCTGTTCTCAGCCTCTGCTATCAAACCAGGCCACCTGTGCAGTTATTCCAGCCCCACCTGTCCCTGTTGTCTAGTCCGGAAGGCCTGGAGTTCATGGGTTTGAAACCCCGTGGCTGATTGTAATATGCACTGCAAGTGGAGACCCTCAGATCTGGTTCCTTGGGACTGATTTTCACAGGCACGAGTTCTGAAGCTCAGAGATGTTTCTGACACATTCTTGGGAGCATGTTGTCAAGGAAGGGGTTGAGGCTGCAGAATCCGGAATTGATCTCAGGCCTGCCCAGATGGTCCCACTGTGCCAGTGGGTTTCAGCCCCAGATTTTGGAATAAGCACACGGGTCCATGTGTCACCAGCCTCAGTCTGTCTCCTCGTGTGAATCATGGGAGGAGTTGGCACCATGTGTAGGACTGTTGTAAAGAATAGAGGTGACCGTGAATTAAGTGTACGGGTGGCATGTAATAGGTGCCCAATAGAAGCTACCATTGATAATAATACAAGACCTTCCCCGAAATATTTCATCTGTAAGTTCACGCTGAGTTAAGAAATATTCATTTCTGGAGACATTTGGCATTTTTCCTGGGACGAAGCAAGAGAGGTTTATAGTGCTGCAATGGGCCCCATTGATTTGTGTAATGTTTAAAGGAAGGGAAAGTGTTAGAAGGAAGGAGGAAACAGCCACCACCACTCTCTGTTTAATACACTCAAGGAGCTGATGCAATCCAGGCTTGCTACAGGCAGGGTTTAGAGAAGGGAAACATCTACACATTCACCTACCACCCACATTCACCCACAGGCACCCCACTACAACCCTCCCTCACCCCTCTTCACCCCACTCCACTGAAAGGTGGAAGAGCTTACCTTCCCAGTGGCACTGACCATGATGGCCACCACAGGGGAAATACCATGGCTACGACTCAAGACGTGGTTTAGAAGAATGAGACAGGGAGAGAGGAGAGGGAAGAAAGCCTCCTTACTGTCCAACTAGACAGGGCCCTCAGAGGGAACATTCTCAGAAGAGTGATTCTGAAAAACCTGCTGGAGTTTTGAGGGCCTGAGGAGCAAATTCTTACCTGTTAGATAACACAGAGCTCATCAAGCCCTGATGGGTGTGGCTCAGTGTGTTGAGAGTCGTCCTGAGTATACAAAGTTCGCCTGTTTGATTCCTGCTCATGGTACATGCTTAGGTTGTGGGTTCGGTTCCCAGTCTAGAGACAGCAATGTTTCTCTTACATCAAAGTCTCTCTCTCTCTCTCTCTCTCTCTCTCTCTCTCTCTCTCTCTCTCTCTTTCTCTCTCTAAAATCAATAAAGGCATATTAAAAAAAAAAAAAAAACTCATCCAGAAAGAGGCTCTGGGGTGGAGTGATTATTCTCTGAGTAGAGACTGTGCATTTGGGGAAAGGAGCTTGGTGACTGTCCCTGCGAGGGAGACTCGAGGAAGGACTGGACTGGAGCTGGACTGTCCTGGTGGGTCACTTAGGGAAGCAGCTCCACAGACAGGCAGCGGGACCAGAGGAACAAATCTGTCCCAAAGGTGCTTTCTCTGTCCCCAAGTGCTTTCTCCATCCGTGACCCAAGGCTTTACAGTTTGGGCTGAAATGGAAATTATTAAAGCCACTAATGGCTTAATGGCATGAAAGCTGGGATCGTATCTCTAGAAGCTTTCCATTAACTCTGCAATTACCTGGTGCCCACCTTTCCCCTGCATGCTCAGCCTCCAAACAGTGGGGGGTAGCTCCCAGCCACATGCCCAAGGCAGAGGTGGGTGCTTGGGCCAGGCAAACATTATGTAAATGAGAGAAACATTTAAAATAAGGCGATCATTTATGTCCTTAGATGACAAATAGAAAAAGTCTGAAGAAAAATGCATTCCTTTTCAACTTGAGTATTTTTGGCAAATTAGAGTTTGTTTGTTTTTCTTAGACACCCACTCTTCTGTCCCTTTGCTTGTTTTTACTTGTCTATTTCCCTTAACTACCTTCTTTGTGGAAAAAAAAAAGACCAAAAACAAACAATGCTGATTTTTTTAAAAAGCCATGCAAGCATGCCACAATTTACCTTTAATTTATGTCTTCCCCTCATCTTCTGCAATTTCTTCTTAATCTCTTTGAAATTATGATTTTGTGACTCTCTAAACAAAGACTACTTTTTCACAATAATTTCTCCTCGCTCAGTAGTGAATATATATATTCTCTTAAATATGCTTTGCTTTCCAGTAGTACTTACTGGTGTGTTTCATTATTTTTGACACTAACTTCCAGTTTATTATTTTATTGCTTACTAGAAGATAATTATATACATTGGAAATCAACAAGTGAATAAGAATACAATGAAGTGGCAACATTTATAACCTGCAATACACTGAAGTATATTATTTCAAATTTCTAATTTAACTAGAGAAATCAAAACATTAACATCAAGCCCAGCTGGCGTGGCTGAGTGGCTGAACATTGACCTCTGAACCCGGAGGTCACAGTTTGATTCCCTGTCAGGGCACATGCCCAGGTTGCAGGCTCAATTCCTAGTGAGGGGCATGCAAGAGGGCAGCCAATCAATGATTCTATCTCATCATTGATGCTTCTATCGCTCCCTCTCCCTCACTATATATATATAAAATCAAAACAACCACTATAGTTGAAAATAATATATTGATAGCTTCTCTGATGTAGATTGCAGTTGTAGCAATGGTTAAAACTTGGAAAAAAGAGAGGAATGGCCAGTGTATGAGTTTTGAGTGCAAATGCTTGCTCTCAGGCCTGCAGAATATGACCCTCAAATTATCAAGCACCGAGTGATGACACATGAAGGGGAGATATTGCAAGTCAGACTTTTATTTCTGAACATATGGCAAACTAAATATCCTGAGATTCTCTAGAACTATAAAATATTCAGGAATGCTCAATAAAATCAAAGAAGCATTCTCTTCATGCAAAAATAAGTTTGAACAGAAATAAGAAATATCCTCATGTGTCAGTAGCAAAGAAGAAACTGAAAATCAAAGAGGTGAGGAAAGGGGAAAGCTCTGGAGAGCTGTCAGCTGGTGGCCAGCCTGGTGCAAACAGCTAGGGCAGTGCAAACCTAACCCATTTCACAGGAACCAGCATCAGGAGAGGCTGTTTATTTTGTAGCAAGAATGGGGTGAGCAAAATGAAGACCCCTCTACCATGTCTCTGAGCACGAACAAAAGTAGAAACACTGTGCAAATGGATAAGAATGCATATCCCCTCCTCCCTTCCAGCTGGAGTGACTGTTGCTTCATTGCTAATAACAGCTTGAGTTCTTCTCCATTCTCGCCTTAGAAAAAAATCATTGGTTACCCAATCATGGAGTAACCCTACTTTCTGATGGCATCTAATCCAGACACATTGGCTTCTTTGGCCCCTCCCAAAACCAGTCAAAACTCCATTACAAGCTCCTCTCAGCACCCTCTTACTGAGATGTGCAAGGCTCTCCATGGTCTGAGGTCTCCTTAGCTGCAGCAGGTAATGAGTCCAACTTTGACTCCACGTATCTGACTAGGGACATTGACAATATCAATTGGCAATGGGACTTTGGGTAGAAAAGGGTGGCTACCTCAGAAGACAGGCCTGGGTATGATAACGGGGCCAGTGAGAGAGGGTCCTTGAGACGCTGGACTGCAGCAGGAAGTGCAAGATTTGTATACTTTGCCCAAGAGTTTGGTTTATATTTTATGGGATAGTGGGTTCAATGTTATTGCATTTGCATCTTAGTGGACCACTTTGGCTGTAGTTTTGAGAATGTGTAATAGTCAAGCAATACTGACTATAGAGGGTGACCACCATTATCCAGGAAAGAGGTGATGTTGCCTGGGAGGGGAAGGAATGGGTTGGAGAGGACACATAAAGGTAAAACCACAAAATTCCACATGATATTGGCAGGGAGACATGGCAGGGTCAGGTGCTAGCATTCATTATAGGTGGCAGATATTTATTATCATTTGGGACACTTGTGATTTGGGATAGTCAAGGGGAGACACTCCCTCAGGAGGCCTGTACATGAACATGCTGGAGAAGAGAGACCAACTGAGGAAGCTGGGCGAGGTCTGTGAGGTTGAGTGTTCAAGTGGAGTGCTTAACCAAGGTTGGGAGGGTCTAGCATGAAACAGTGCAGAGGTGGGAGGGGCTAATCATGAGCTCTGGCCATGTAATATTAGCAGGCAGGGCACACTTGTGTAAGTTCATTCACCTCTGAGTCTGTTTTTTCTCTGTACAGTGGAAATAAATGCCTGCATCTTGCTAGTTGTTCTCAGGGCTAAGCATTTTCAAAGGGTCCTCATTACCTGCATGCCATTTTCTAATGCCCCACTGTTCCATGCTTTCACAGGGAACTGTAGCCTAAAAATACACCCCTTATAGGCTTACAGCCACTTGGAAAATTAGTCTTCATTCAGTCCTTTTTTTCTGCTTGACTGTCATATCTATCGCAACTAATATTTTTGTCATTATCCCTCTGTCAATAGTGGTTAACTTCAGATAAATTTAAAAAATGCAAATCAACTGCAAGAGGGAGAGCATCAGTTTTGAAGAAGCTTCAGGGTCTCAGGAGGTGCTGGGGGCTGGCAAAGAGCAGCATCCACTGGCTCCAACAGAGCTGGACCCACACGCTGGGAGGAGAGGGACCTCCTGAGACAGACAGGGCCATCTTCAGAAAATAACAGCAACATGAGTGCATTAAAACAGGCTCTCGGGAAAATCAGTGAAGCTTTGGAATAGTATCCCCCATCTCCACACGAAACTGCTCTCCTCTGGATGGGACTCTGGAAGTCCAACAAAAGGGGAAGAGCTTCACGCTAGGCATTCATGGCATTTTTTGGAAAAATTTGTTCCCCACATCTCCAACCACACTTGACTCATTATCTGTTCATCCTATGTAAGCGGTTCTCAACCTGTGGGTCGCGACCATTGGAAAATACATCCTGCATACCAAATATTTACATGATGATTCATAACAGTAGCAAAATTACAGTTATGAAGTAGCAACGAAAATAATTTTATGGTTGGGGGTCACCTCAACATGAGGCACTGTATTAAAAGGTCACGGCATTAGGAAGGTTGAGAACCACTTGAAGTAGAACATAGCTGGTTTTAAAGAAACCTAAATTTTGTCTGACATCTATTTGTTTTATAAGTTCATCATTCAATCTACTATATCACAAGCACACATTTTGCTTAAACTATGGTTGCCTTGGAGAGGTATCTCTTGTGACACAAAATTACCTCCAGCAACAAGTGCCACCTGAGCAAGGAGCTGGCTCCCTGCCTGGCACTCACAGTAGGAGTGCTGGGAGCCGGTCCATCCTTGCTGTTTCAAAGGACCTGGCATATATGGCATACTGTTCTTAATATGTTTGCTCACCTTCTTGGCACTATGTGTTTTAACCAAGGTCTCCTCTCTGAGAAAGGTTGTTTCCCCAGGTAGGGATTTTCCCCTGAAGTTAGGGAGGGAATAAAACCCTTTAACTAAGTGCCAGGCGGGTAATTAATCACTTTAACTACGAACAATCATGCTTAAGCTACATAATCTTTACTCCCTGGAATGGAGATAAGAAACGCCCTAACCTTTTTAATAGAGATTGATAGGATTGAATCAACTGGTATAAATACAGATGTAACAAGACAGCAAGACACAGAACTTAGAAGACAGAACCTACACAGAACCTAGAGACAGAAGAACTTTGCTGGAGAGAACATGGCAAAAGATCCTGGACAGAAACTGGCAACAGAACCTAGAGACAGAACCTAGCGAGAGAACATGGCAAAAGATCCTGGAGAGAACCTGACTAGAACCTGGTGACTGAACCTGGCTGGAGAACCTGGACAGAACCTGGCTGGAGATCCTAACCAGAACTTCGCTGGAGATCCAGACCAGAACTTCGCTGGAGATCCAGACCAGAACTTGGCTGGAGATCCTGCCTAGAGATCCTGGCTAGGCTGCTGATCAACTGAACGCTATCTCCGTGTCATTCCTTCTTCGCCAACTCCGTCCACACCTTTGGGGACCCCTGGACCCGCTGGGGTTGGATCCCAGCATAGGAGCGTCATAAATGACCATCTTTCTTCTGCTGAATCACTTTCTTTGAGAGAGGAGGGAGGAAGGAGATGACAAATGTGGAGGCCGGGGTTGTGGGGGCTGGAGAGAAATGAAGAGGGGACGCATTCATCAATAGCAGTGCGTGTGGTAAGTTGAGCACTCTACAAGGCATTTATTAGGTGACAAATAGAAGCATTATTTACTTCCCATGAGCTTCTTAAATGGAAGTTGGTCTTCAATCAATTTGGCTTAAAGAGGGAAATCTCTTTCAAATCTTGAATCCTCCGTACTCATCTTTAGTAGGCAGTTATGTCTGATTTAATAATGTGGTTATTCTCTCCCTTTTCTCATCATGTGGACTGAGTTTTCTTCTTTCTAGATTTGCCAAAGCAAAAGGAATAGCAAATAACTCATCACTTAAGAGGGGAGGAATTAACTTGAATAAATTAGCACTATTTTTAACTGGCAGGATAGTAATATTGTCATCAAGTCCATGACTGTTTTGACAGAATGAATGTCACCTCTCCCTCCTGTCACTGTTGGAGTATGGACAAAAAGGGCTGTCTGAGGATGCTGCTCTGGTGTAGGCTGGTGCTACAAATTATTTTTCCAATTTCTGGAAAATGGGGAGGGGATGGGGATAGTGAAGTCCTCTATTGGCTTGATGTAGCAAGCTGGAGGGATTTGAGGCTTTGTTATTGCCATGTTAACTTACTGGATTCTCTGAATGGTCATGGTAGGTAAAACAAGGGACTCAAATCTATCTTCCACGGAGACAACACCCTGATGTTCATTTAGATTAGGAATTGGGACCATCTTTGTGTGTCTACTTAATTCAAAGAACAGGTACAGGGACGTACTAACCTACTCATCCAAATGAACAAAGATGGAGGCTAATTGTAACTGTGCGGGGCTTAGGGGTTTACCTGAGCAGGTGCTAAACATTTGGAGAAGGCCTTCCACAGCCGGGGGGTGGGGGGTGGGGGTGGGGTGGGGGGAGGCATGAGGAGAGCTGAACGGGGCTTTAGAAAGTCTGGATGACTTTGAAAGTGATTAGTGACATCCACCACTAAAAATAAAAAGGGTGATGGCCAGGTAGGATGTTTTTCGAGGGTCAGGTCAGTCCCATACTTCTGTTACTGTGAAGATAGCCTTTTGAGTATTTGTGTGGGACCAAGCCCCAACTGTATGTAGACTCTGCTGTATAAGGACTGCTGCCATCAGCTCATGATTTTTGAGAGACCATTGGTGCCATTTGCTGAAAAGTAGGGCAGGGAACTAGAAATAAGAGCTCATGAAAAGAGAAAAGCCACAAATTTGATTTTCCTTCAAATCCTGGAGTATTGGGTTAGCGTTTTGTTTTTTGTCACTCTTATGCTTGTGTGTGTGTGTTTTGGCACATGGCTCTTGCATGTTCTAGTAGCCCGTTTAATTGGTAGGATGTGCTGAGTGAGACTGTGTTACCATGGTGACTAGCCCAGGCTCTCTGACAGGGATCTGAACCGATCCTGGTGAGATAAAGAGAGACATGCAGGGAGAAGATAATTGACAGAGCTGCTTCTCCGTCTATGGGCTGCACTCTCTGTGGGCACCTGCTGTGAAGAGAAGCAGGCTTGTCTCAAGGAGTGCCAGAGAGAATCACAGGCGAGACTCCCCAGTGTCACCTATGCTGTTAGGGAACCATCTGATCCACCCAAGAGGTCCAGCCAAGCATGGGAGGTGCTGCCGTGCAAGAAGCGTCCAGAGTTTAATTGCCCTCACATGTGGGAGCCCTTATCACTCCCCTCTTGTGAAAATATATGGAATCTAATGGACAAAATACACTGACGAACAAGATAGATAGAATCAGAGGCATGGATAAGTGGAAGAGATGGATGGATGTCAGAGTAAAGGGTTGAAGGGGATCAGATGAAAGGAGGTGAAGAGATTAGTCAAAGAATCTATATGCATAGCCCATGGACACAGACCACAGTGTGGTGAAGGCCAGAGGGCAAGGGTGTGGGGGCTGGATGGAGGAGGGCAACGGGGAGGAAAATCAGGGATGTCCGTAATAGTATCAACAATAAAAATAAAGTTAAAAGGAAAATCTCATTAAAAAAATTTAAGCTCAAAATATCCAGTGCTGTGCTCTGAAGATAAAGCAAAGTGTTGGCATAGGCTATACTTACATTTAAATAGTCTAAGGTAATGAATATATACCTTAGCACCAATACATTTTACTTTTATGAACTGTGTACTGATCTTCCCTGTTTTTGCCTTCACTTTGGCCTCCTGTGATGCAAAATCTTTCACCTAGAATAAATGTAGAACCAAAGTTGACCTCTCTATAACAAAGTGACTTACTGCCCATTATAGGAATGGCAGCAAGATTCTTCCTGAGATCTTAGATCTTCTATATTTGTATATACTGGCATCATGCAAAATGATAGTATTAATAAGAAGGAACAGGGGAATGATTTATGTCCCTCTAACATCATAGAAACTTTACTGGACACCACCCACAGAGTGTCTTAAATCAGCACAAAACCCGATAAGGCAAAGAGAAGTTCATCACACGGTATGAAAACAGCAGAGTCACCTGTGAGCCCATATCTATAAGTCATATGAGGTGCTGAGTGGACACTAAGATCCAAACATAACATGGTCTCAGTATTAGGGCACTGACATTATTCTGAGTCCCTAGGTGGATATTTAGTAACAGGTAGGACCTCAGTAAAAAATAAATAAATCTCTGAATGTACATGTGAATGTATGACTTATAGAGTCAGTCAAGTAATCTTATTATCAGATGTGTCATCTACCTAGATATTTCCCACACGTTTACATCTTAGATGTTGTCCTATTGTTGATGGCACATTGCGACCACACGTCAAGGTTCCTGGAGCACCACTCCTTTTTTTTGTTGCACTGGCTCCAGCCTCTCTGATGAGATCTGTATGTTTGTGGAGTTTGTCATTGTGTTCACCAAGCAGATGCATTCAGAAAAATTGGCCCACTGTGGTTTACTGCTCACACACAAGCACTAACTCCTGCTCACTGTGCAACCATAGCCAGCCAGGAGACAGCAAAGGAATAAGAAAGAAAGATTATAAGAATTGGAGAGAAAGAAAGAGAAACAGAGAGATAGAGATAGGGATATAGAGAGACACACGTGTTATACAAAGCAGGCAGATGGCAAAGTCAATGAAGATAAAAATATACTGTTTGAAAATAACAAGTACTAGTACTGGTGAGGATGTAGAGAAAAGGGAACACTAGTACACTGCTGGTGGGAATGCAGACTGGTGCAGCCATTATGCAAAACAGTATGGAGTTTCCTCAAAAAATTAAATATGAAATTGCCATTTGACCCAGTGATTCCACTTCTAGGAATATATCCTAAGAAACCCGAAGCACCAAGCAAAAAGAAGGTATGCACCCCTATGTTCATAGCAGCACAATTTACAATAGCTAAGATCTGGAAACAGCTCAAGTGCCCATTAGTAGACGAGTGGATAAAAAAGCTGTGGTACATTTATAGCATGGAATATTATGCAGCAGTAAAAAAGAAGAATCTCTTACCCTTTGAGACAGCATGGGGGGACCTGGAGAGTATCATGCTAAGTGAAATAAGGCAGTCAGAGAAAGAAGTATCACATGATCTCACTCATATGTGGAATCTAAGAAATAAAATGAACTGATGAATGAGTGGATCCAGAGACATGGAAACATGGAACAGAGCGCAGAATCTCAGAGTGAAGGCAGGGGAGGGTGGGTGGGTGGGAAGTAATCAACCAAAGAACTTGTATGCATATATGCATGGCCCAAGGTCACAGACAACGGGTGGTGAGGGCCTGGGGTGGGCTGGATGGGGTCAATGGGGTAAAAAGGAGACATATGTAGTACTTTTAACAATAAAGTATAATTATAAATATATATATACACTGATTTTCAGAACTGAAAGAAAATGTAATGAAATGTTTCAATTGATGTTCATATATAGTTATGTGCTAACCTCAATAAACGTGTGTATGTAGATGTGCATGGTATGCATGTAGATTCTTGTAGATGTGTGTATACGCACACATGTATGTAGATTGTATGCATGGGTATGTGTATATTATATAAATGTATATACATGCATGTATGCACACATATGCATTCATGGGTGCGCACATGTGCATGCATGTGTGCAAATATGTGGATTTTTATGTATGTATACATGTACATAAATACATATGCATATGCATGTGTGTGCATGTGAATATGAGTATGTGTACATCTACCTCTGGCTAACCCTGTTCGTTGTCCACTGCGGAATACATTGGTGATGACTTCCCCTAGGTTCCCATTACTTGGCTGGTGCACCATCCTCAGCTTCTGGGAGACTTCCTGTGAAGGCTCTGAGCTTTACTATCCCTAGAAAAATGCCCCTGATTAATGGGGAGTTGCCCTTGGTCAGTGGGAAATGCTTCTCCTGGAGCTGCTTAGTCCCCCTTTTATAGGTCTTTCGTTTGCAAAGATGAACTCATGCTTGGCACAAGGGCCTGGCTTCCTGACTTAGAAGGGACAACTCTCAGATGTCATGTGAGCCAGATTTCTCCACGAATTCCAGTTTTCTATGTAGGAGAATAGCCACCCTGAACTAAGTGGCTTAAAACAACAAACATTTTATTATCTATCATAATCTGTGGGTGAGGGATTCAGGCTGGGCTCAGCTGGATAAGTTTTCCATTCCACCTGGTGTTTACTGCGGTTTCTGTGGTGTTTAGCTGGCAGCTGGATTAGTCCCCCGTGTTCCAGACAACTTTATCCATGTGCCTGGTGCCTTGGTCAGGAGAGTTGGAAAGCTGGGCCTGGCTGGGCCTCCTCTCACTCCCTGGAATCTCAGAGTCTCTTTGTCTGGTCTGTCTAACATGGTAGTTGGGCTTTTCAGATTTTTCAGATGACAGCTCAGAGCTCCAAGAGCAAGCGTGCCAAGAGCTAGGGAGTGGAAACCACCAGTTTGTTGAGACCTGATCTGGAAACCAGCACTGCATCACTTCACCTGATTCTCCTGTCAGAGCAAAGACAGGCCGAGACTCAAGGGGGAGGGGCCACAGACCTGGCCTCTGGATGGGAGAGGTGTGAGAGAATGTAGTCTGCGGTATCAGGCTGAAGCTAGACTTCTGATGAAATCAGTTATTTGCCCATCCTGGTTTCTTCAGTATTTCATTGTTTCTTCCTGTGAGGGAGCCCAGCCAGACCCAGCTTTCCAACCATCTTGACCAAGGCACTAGGCCTGTGGATAAAGTTGTCTGGGACATGAGTGACTAGTCCAGCTGCTAGCAAAACACCACCGAAACTGCAGTCAACATCACATGGAATGGAAGAACTACCCAGCAGAGCCCCGCCTGAATCCCTCACCACAGTCTATGATAAATAATAAAATGTTTGTTGTTTTAAGCCACTTAGTTCAGGGTGGCTGTTACCAATGAAGACAGGTATTTTTGCAATGTGATATTGAAGATGCAATTTGAATAACTGGTTTCTTTGGGGAATATTTTCCCCTTGAATCTTTAAAAAGTAGCGTAAATACAAAAGAGAAAACTATCTGATATGCTTTCCTTTTTTGTGATTTTTTTCTCTAAATTAAATTACCGATTGTATTATTGATACATGTATAGATGTATAGATGTATCAGAACCTAGATGTCATTTTCAAAACATAGAACTAATTAAATTTAGTTTGAAATTGATATATCATTCTCTACTTTTTCTGTTCAAATGGATTGAAATAGAATCCCAAGTCAATATTAAAATTTGTTCCAATTCAGTGTCACCCTTACTCCAATTATTTTCTTGTCAATATTCAAAGTGCTGAGGCAGACACTTCCCGCTGTGACAATAAGTTGCACTGGTAGAGAAATGTATTTGAGCTTCCCTTTTCTTCCTGAAGGAGGCAGTGGGCTGGGGCCTGGTTGCATAGCTGCTAACTATTGTTATCTCCCCAACCATTTATGTTTAATAAACACTCTTTTTTTTTCTTTTTTTTTTTAGGTTCTGTGTTTTATTTTTTATTTTTTTTTAAGAATTTTTGTGAGTTTATTTGAGCCAAACTGTGGACATATGCCAGGCGGGAAGCAGAACCTCAATGAATTGAGATAGTGCTCTGGAGAATGGCGGGGTTACATCCGTATTTATACATTTGCAATCAGATAAGGGACGTAGGTGGGTTACATGAAATCCATTGGTGACAGATTAAGGAGGAGGGATAAAGCAAAGCAGGGAAACCCCTGGGATTGGATAAAAGTAAAATGATAGACACATGCTTAGGTGGGTGCAGGATCAATGAACATAACAAGAAGGAATTTGTGGTATCTGTCCTGGGATCCAGCACTTTTGGTTGTGCCCCAAGGGCTCCAGAAAAAGGGAAGTTACAAGTTACCCAGACATTTCAAGGGTGTGTTATCATAGATGCAAAAAGAAAGATAGGCTCAGTTAAGGTAAAGGTTGACCTTGTCAGTGAAGATACCGGTCTAGGACGTAACTGCCCACCATCACTGCTTTTAGTTAAAGTTTAGAAAAAAAACAATTTGGGGAAAACCAAGATGGCGGCATAGGTTAACGCTGGAGATTGCTGCCCTCCAACAACCACTTCAGAGATATAACTAAAGGACAGAATGGACATCATCTAGAACCACAGGAAGGCTGGCTGAGTGGAAATTCTACAACTAGGAGGAAAGAGAATATCATACCCAGACTCAGAGGAGGCGCAGTGCTGAAGTGAAATACTCAGGTGCGGAGTGCGCGCGCGGAGCGGGCTGGCGGCGGAGGGCGTGGTTGTTGTTTTCAATCGGGAGGGAGTTTCAGACTCTGAGCTCCAGATCCGGGCGAGTCTCTGGGGACCCAGACTCAAACGGGAGAAGTGGGACTGTCTGGCTTCAGTCGGAACTCGAAGGCAGCTTTCTCTCCGAGGTTTGCAGCAGTTGCCGGGACTCTGAGAGGCAGAGCCCCTAGGGATGGAACTGAGAGCAGCCATAACTGCTTGCTCCGCCCGCCCTGTAGATCCCTGGGGACCCGCCCCGCCCAAGCCCGGAGCAGACCCATTTGCCGGATAGCCTCAGGCAAAGGCTAGATTAGCACCACCCTAGAGATCCAGCACAGAAGCCCTCCCACTGCAGACACAGCTGACTCTCATAGCCAGTTAGCCTGGAGGTCAAATCACCCCCCGCATTGCCGACATCAATCAAGGCTTAAAGGCAACAAGACTGCGCACAAAGACCACTAGGGGGTGTACCAAGAAAGCATAAAAAATGCGGAGACAAAGAAACAGGACAAACTGTCAATGGAGGATATTGAGTTCAGAACCACACTTTTAAGGTCTCTTAAGAACTGTCTAGAAGCTGCCGATAAACTTAGTAAGGCCCTCGAAAAGACTGGTGAGACTGCCGATAAATGTAGTGAGATCCTCAAGAAATCTAATGAGAACCTCGATGTTGTGATAAAGAACCAACTAGAAATTAAGCATACACTGACTGAAATAAAGAATATTATACAGACACCCAACAGCAGACCAGAGGAGCGCAAGAATCAAGTCAAAAATTCGAAATGCGAAGAAGCAAAAAACACCCAACCGGAAAAGCAAAATGAAAAAAGAATCCGAAAATACGAAGATAGTGTAAGGAGCCTCTGGGACAGCTTCAAGCGCACCAACATCAGAATTATAGGGGTGCCAGAAGATGAGAGAGAGCAAGATATTGAAAACCTATTTGAAGAAATAATGACAGAAAACTTCCCCCACCTCCTGAAAGAAATAGACCTACAGGTCCAGGAAGTGCAGAGAACCCCAAACAAAAGGAATCCAAAGAGGACCACACCAAGACACATCATAATTAAAATGCCAAGAGCAAAAGACAAAGAGAATCTTAAAAGCAGCAAGAGAAAGAAACCCAGTTACCTACAAGGGAATACCCATACGACTGTCAGCTGATTTCTCAACAGAAACTTTGCAGGCCAGAAGGGAGTGGCAAGAAATATTCAAAGTGATGAATACCAAGAACCTACAACCAAGATTACTTTATCCAGCAAAGCTATCATTCAGAATTGAAGGTCAGATAAAGAGCTTCACAGATAAGGAAAAGCTAAAGGAGTTCATCACCACCAAACCAGTATTATATGAAATGCTGAAAGGTATACTTTAAGAAGAGGAAGAAGAAGAAAAAGGGAAAGATACAAATTATGAACAACAAATATGCATCTATCAACAAGTGAATCTAAGAATCAAGTGAATAAATAATCTGGTGATCATAATAGAATCAGGGACATAGAAAGGGAATGGACTGACTATTCTTGGGGGGGAAAGGTGTGTGGGAGATGCGGAAAGAGACTGGACAAAAATCGTGCACCTATGGATGAGGACAGTGGGTGGGGAGTGAGGGCGGAGGGTGGGGCGGGAGCTGGGAGAAGGGGAGTTATGGGGGGGGGGGGGAAGAGGAACAAATGTAATAATCTGAACAATAAAGATTTAAATAAAAAAACAATAAAAAAAATAGTTTAATTTCAGGCCATCCTTGGTGGTGAGTTTTGGTCTCTGAGTTTGTAAGACTGCCATGCAGGCCTCTCTGAGTTTGTCTGGTCAGCATGTGGCCCCTTTTGTCCACAATTACCTTCCCTCCATTAAGAGGTCCATAAAAAGGAGCAAACTGAGATCCACAAGGGGAGTCAGCAGGAGCCATGTTTGTTTTCCCCACCCCCTGTCATAGGTTTTTGCTGAGGGGCCACTGCTAGGTCCCCATTTGCTCCCCTACCATTGGCCTGAGATGGCAGGGCAGTACAGGGGCTTTGAAGGAGCAGGTCATGACTCCTCATTCCCAGAATCATCATCATCATCACAACAGTCGGCATCTTCCTCCTCCTCATCTTCATCATCAATGTCAAGGTCATACAAGTCGTCATAAAGCAAATCTGAGCTGTTGTCATTGGAAGGCACTTGAGTTTCGATGCAATATTCCGCCAGGGTCGTGGGGACTTTCACTCCATCCTTTTCTGCTTCGGCTTTAGTGGCTGAAACCTGTTTTCCAATGATTTCAGCATATTCTTTGTCTTTTCCTTGACTGTCCCTCCATTTCCTGAACATAACTGAAGCCTCCACATTGGCTGGGGAGAAGGTGTTGGGCTCATTAAGCAATGAGATTACACTTAACAGGATGGTCCTGACATTCTGAGTAGGATTCCACCTTTCGGAGGGCAGCTCACCACTCTGTGGGTCGTCTACGGGTGGATGAAGAATTGAAATACATACATGTCCATTCCCATAAATGTTGGGGTGCCACATTTTGGTCAAGAATCTGAAGGTAGGTGGTGAATATGGATAGTCTATAGGAAATTTAATATGCGCCTTGAAGTAGCCGCCTTCGTAGAGGGTGTTGGGGGGCCCGAAGATGGCCACCTCCCAGTTGTAGAGGTCAGACTCACCCACCATGGCGATCCGGAAGCCCTCCATCGGCTCCTCCTGCAGGGACTTCAGCTCCAGCATTAGGGCCTTCTGCGAGCTGGTCATCTGCTTCTGGGCCATCGCGGCGGCAGCGAGCTGGACCAGGCCCCCCGCCTTGGCTCGCCCTCAGGCCGGGCCGCACCTGCCCCGGTCTTCACACACCCAGCGGGCCGCACCAGGCCCAAGATGGCCTGTGGGCTGGCCTGGGTGCTCCTCACACACGACGCGGGCCGGGCTGGCTTCTCCTCACACTGGGGCCAGGTGTGGGGAGAGGGTGAAGGAGTTAGTGGAATTCACTCCTGGTCCCGGTCCCGGTCCTCCCCCCACCCCACCCCTTGAGGGGGCTTCCACTTGAGGGGGAGAGGAGAAAAGGTGGAAGCGGAGAAAGGCCACGGAGAGCCGGAGCTGGTGAGGAGAGGGGGCCAGGCTGGCCCGGGAGCACCTCACTCGCTCGCTCGCTCTCTCGTTCTTCTCTGGGGCCTCCGCGGCCGCTGTTTTTTTTTTAGAATAGTGCAAATGGGCAATGGTGCACTCACCTAAGGAGCAGATCCAGGGCTTTCCGTAGCAGGAAAAATAGGAAGAGGTCAGCTCAAGGATCAAGCCTTGATGTGTGGTTGCAGTCTCTTCCAGAAGTCTCCCCAGCCAGGTGAGTTCCCAAGACACTGTTCTGGAGAAGGTTCCAGGTTCTGTGTTTTACTGTCTTGTTACGTCTGTATTTATACCAGTTGATTTTAATCCTGTCAATTTCTATTCCAAAGGTTAGGACGTTTCTTATCTCCATTCCAGGGAGTAAAGATTATGTAGCTTAAGCGTGATTGTTCGTAGTTAAAGTGATTAACTACCCGCCTGGCACTTAGTTAAGGAGTTTTATCCCCTCCCTAACTTCAGGGGAAAATCCCTACCTGGGGAAACAACCTTTCTCGGGGAGGTGACCTTGGTTAGAACACACAGCGCTAAGGGGAGCAAACATATTAAGAACAGGATGCCATATACCCCAGGTCCCTTGGAACACATGCTATGCAGATGTTTCTTCCCTGCAGCGACTGTGTCAAGCAGCAAGGATGGACCGGCTCCCGGCATGTTAGACTGCACGAATGGAGATGCGTGGACGGGAGGCTGGGGTCTGGTCTGCATCTTCGGCTGCCGGGAGGGTGCTCCCCCAGCACCTTCACTGTGGGCCTCACCATGGACCCTCCTCTGGCCGTCCCAGTCGTCATCTCTCCTTTCCTCTCTGCACTTCACCCGGGAGGCCCTCTTCTCGCCCCCGATGTTCACCTCAGTTCCGGACAACGCTGCATTTTTGCCGAGTCATCAACTTCATTTATGGGGGAAACTAACTGGGTTTTCTGGGACAAATGACCCAGACCAGAGGGTCGATGGCACTGACCGGTGAAATGATCACTAAACACATCTGGTCCTCCCCACGCTTGGCAGCTGCTCCGGGGCAGGTGAAACTCACTGCGGGACGAGGCCCATGTGACCACAACCCAATCGTGCTACCACCAGCGGGAATTCAAACGTCAGCACAGGCTGTTGCCAGGAGATGGCGTGAGGCCAGTGCGCAGGCTCTGTGCTCCCATCGGTGCAAAAGGAAGCAAACCAGCTCCCAACGATCCGCACTGAGCTAGGTGGCCGGGTCTTCACCAGCCAGTGAACGCAGCCTCAAGGCTGGGTCTATGGAGCCACGCTCGCCGCTCAGGGCTCGTTCCTGGATTGGATCGGCCCGAGCCTCTGTGAAGTGTTCCCCACAGGACACAGCTGGCGGCCAAAAAAAATCACAGGAGAGAAACAAAAACGTCATCTTGACTTTCCTTCAGATTTGAAGACAGAGACACTATTTACAGCATCTGTGTCACATGACTGTCCCGTGGTCCTTCTCCGCTCCGGTCAGAGCTTGGTCAGCAGCAGGGCTTTCTGAGCAGTAACAGCTGATGTTTGTTAAGCGTGTTCATGCTGCTCACCCATATCCACCACCTTCCTGACCCCTCTAAACACTCTTAATATCATTCAGGTAACCTCAGGTCACCAGACTTTGTAGGGCAACTACTGTCTTAGCTTGGGTTTCTCAAAGGAAAGCAGTTGGTTGAGATAAGAGTTTGTCACAGGAGAATTTATTCAGGGGAAGTGATGTTAGGGAAAAGGAGTGAAGACTGGGAAAACAACACAGACAAAGAACGAGGGACAATTTCATTCTTGTAGTCTGAACAGGTCACCACTGTGGACAACTGGTGCTCACTCTCATTGGGCTTCCTTTCAGAAGTCTTGTGGAATATGCTTTAGAATTGTTTACTCAGAGTAGGGTGAGGGAAGTACCCACCACCAACTCCACACCGCAAATCGCCAAGAATGCCCCCTGGGGTGCTGCCTTCCTGAAGTGCCAGCTAGCACAGGTATGAGTGCCAGATGAATTTTGCAGGTGGCACTTTCCATGGCATCAGGGAAGCCTGGGCACAGGGAGCAAGAGATTCAGGGTTCAAGGGAAGTGGGCTCTACCAGGGCAACCCTTTGCAACGGTGACCCAGGCAACAATGACCAAAGGAAAGGCGTAGAGAACATGAGGCAGGACACGGACAGTACTCAATACAGCATCTAACAGGAGAGGTAGAAAGAAAGCTTTGTGGGGAAAAACAGGGACCGGCAGAGAGCATCTATACCCCCATGAAAAATAAAAATGTGATGGCACAGTGAAAACCAAAGGGAGAATCTGGAAATTGAGAAAAATCATTAGGAATTAGAGTGAACAAAGACAGAGAGTTGGAAAAGAGGTGGGAAATCATAAAGAGTTCTAACATTCATCAGAACTCAGAGAAGAAACTGAATGGCTCCCAAGAGAAGACAAAAAAAAAGTCACTGTAAAGACACAGGAATCAACATAGCATTGGAAGTATCGACAATAACATTGGATAGTAGAAAATAATGGAACAATGTCTTCAAAATTCTGAGAAAAAAAATATTCCCAACCAATACTTCTATTCTTAGCCAGATAAACACAAGAGTAGTTTATAATATGTAAGTCTTGAAATATAATCTGCCAACTCACCTTTCATACAAATCTATGCTAGAGGATGTGCTCCATCAAAACAAAGAACTAAACCAAGAAACAGGAACAAAAGAGACACAGAACAGGGGGCACAACTTGAGGAAGAGGAAGAGGATTTCAGGATGACGGCTGTGCTCCAATCCTGGAAAACATCCAGTCCTGAACCACACAGCTCACAGAGACCCTGGGGAAATGCCGGCAAGAAAAACGGAACTGGTGGAGCACTTGCTGCCTTTGCATGATTTAGACCAGGCATTGACAATTTTTTTCCTAAAGAGCCAGTGAGTAAAAATTTGAGGCTTTGCCATTATTGGGAGAAAGCAGCCATAAGCATTACGTAAACAAATGGGTGTGTGTTTGTGCTTCAGGACACTTTAATTAAGAAAATGAGAAACATGTCAAATTTGGCATGCAGCCTATAGTTGCTGAGTCCTCTTTGGAATAACTAGGATGGAGTCGAGGTATGATGACAACTCACAAGATAATGTTTAACTTCATGAAAAACAAATTTATTTATATCTACCCCCAAATGTAAAATAATTGTGTATATTACATGGTTCACCTATGAATAATCTTTATATAATCACAATAATGTAAACATTGGAAACTTACAAACCCTAATTTATGATATAACCATATGAGGAGCATGGAAGGATCGAAATTATATATGTGAAGAGACGGGTGCGGGCAGAGAAAAAGCCAAACCCTTGTCTGCCATGGTGGAAAGCCAATAGGTGATGCCAAGAACAAAGAATCAAAAGCAATAATAAGCCCATGTAATTTAGATCCACTCCAGGACACCTCCAGAACAGGTAGCTAAGGGTTGGAAAAGGTGGATTCTGGGAAGAGGAATTCAGGGGAGTGTCTGGGAGCCCAGAGAGAATGTCCAAACCCTCTAAGACTGTCTTCATGGCCTCATGGGTGTCATCCCAATAGCCCACCTGGGCAGAAGGCACCACCAATTGCTGCATCCTAAGCAGAGGCCAGCGAGGGATGTGGCCAGAGCTTGGATATGTGGCAAGGATGTCCCCTGCATGTGGGCAGGGCAGCCTGCAGTGGGGGTGGGAAGAGAAGGGGGTAGCCCTGGACCTGTGTGGGGGTGAAGGGAATGGCTCTCCTGGCAATGCTGCCTTCTAGCACAAAACTCCTGGGTTTATAAGGACTGTAGGACATTCTGAAGTTATATTTGTCAAGGCAGGAGGACACATACATTTTATTTAAGTTTGTTTTACTGATTTACAACCTTTATTTAAACCTGAGGTTGAAGTCTTGTCCCAGGCCCTGTGATGACTTTGGCAGTACACAGAGCGGGCCTCCAGGTGGGGACATGGAGGTGACTGGAACAGAACTCAGAGCAGAGAGTCAACCTCCACAGGTCCTCAGCCAGCTGTGCCACCCATTCAGGGCAGAGGGCCACTCCAGGGGGCTGTCAATGCTTCTCTTTCTGTCGGGTCTCCTCTCAGAGAGGAGATTGCTTCGAGAGGTCACTGCTGACTGAGGAGCAGCACAGCAGAGACCGAGAGGATGGCGTGAGCCTAGGATTTCTGGGGTGGGGAGACCTTGAAGCTGAGGCCATAAAATAGCACTGGACTTGGGGTGGCTGGAGTCGAGTTCTGGATCAAAGCAGGTATAATTTGGGGTGCGCGGTGTGAGTCCATGGGCTCACTGGAGCTGAGGGCAGCAGCACTGGGAAAGGATGCGCAGTGGGTCTGGGTGAGCTCAGGTCGGCCCCTCACTTTGCTGGTGGGCGTTCAAACAGCTCTGCTTGAGTGGTCTCTGTGGGTCAGGCCTGGGTGTGCCTATCCCTTGTTCTGCACTGAACCCACTTTCCACATAAGAGAACAGCTTCACAGAATAGTGTGCCTGAGGCCACGGCAGCTGCTGGCCCTGTGGCTACTCCCTGGGGCCTCCAAAAGGTACAGATCCTCATGGCCTCACTTAGTATCATTAGACAGAGCCAATGGCTACATAGATGTTTTATCTCTGGGCAGGAGCTGCAACCTTTGGAGGAGTGCCTCGGCAGGAAGGAAGGAAGGAAGGGAGGGAGGGAGGGAGGGAGGGAGGGAGGGAGGGAGGGAAGGAAGGGAGGGAGGGAGGGAGGGAAGGAAGGGAGGGAGGGAGGGAGGGAAGGGAAGGAAGGGAGGGAGGGAGGGAGGGAAGGGAAGGAAGGGAGGGAGGGAGAGGGGAAGGGGAAGCTTCTGTACCTCATGTCTTTGATTTGGGTTTCATTACCCTCCTTAGTAGTCAGGGCATCTTCAATAGTAACTTGGGTATCTTTATAGGACTGCTTTGTGCAGAACCTCAAATAAGTCATTTGCATGTTCTGGGTCAGTTACTATGGGATAAACCTATGCCTGGTATCACTGGGGATAATCAAACTACAGAAATATCAAGTGTCTTACCTAGATTGAAACAGGCAATTAGGGAGCAAATGAACTGGGCATCCAGAAGGTAGACACTGTCAACTTTACTAGCAGTGTGCATGGGCCCTCTGCTCCATGGAAGACCCACAGGGCATCTTGTCCTCAACAAGCAACTGCTAGCTGGAGTGCATCCCCCTCCAGCCTGCTATACTTAGCAGCATCACTGAGCGTTGAGGTGGGTGCAGAAGTTGCCCCACTCCCAACCTAGGCATCCTTCCACCACACTGACCAGCCACCTGCATTCTTATCTGTATGGTCTTAAAATACAATCAACTATAGAAACACGAGGCAGCATTATTATCATCAATATAAATATAAGTTTAATACCTTTTATTGATTACAAGAAAAAATATGTTCCAGCCCAGCTCCCCTGTTCAGTGTGCATTTGCAGCTCCCAAGCAGGATTCTGTGTCTCAGCAGTTTTATGCGAAGGGTTCCATTATCTTATTATTAGAGTCACACCCACATTCACTCGCCTTCCTCCCCCAATTTATCTGTCAAGGCCTGTTCTTTACCGAGCTTTGCTCAATTATCCAGCTCTCAGCTCCACTCAAACACATTTTCAGGGTGTTTTTTTTTTTCCCCAACCTCTACCCACCCTCCACATTTTCTGCTCTTTTGGTTGGGGCTATCATTTTTATTTCAAAATAAGTTAGTCTGTTATTTATAATCCAACCTCCAGTTCTCAGAATGGTTTTCTTTGCAGTGGTAAAGGCTTAGATTCAGATTTTGACCTCACTTTTGGAAAAAAAATATTAATCCATCTCTGAGAATACTTTCATTTAAATGAATTTACTCTCCAAGCATTCAAGTCAGGCCTCAGATTCCATTAATTAATCTTCCAAATAAAGTCTTTTAAAAATAAATCATGAATTACATTATTTGTCTAGTGATGTCCTTGCTATTTGTATTTCTTTTTCTTGGGTGGTCCTCACTTCTTACTGATGTATGTGCAAGTCAATTTTTCTTTGACTGACAGGTACACGACAGGTGGTGATTAAACATTTCACAGAGCAACCTGATGAAGAGGTGAGGATGGTTACACTGCAGCATTGATGAACCCCAAATTCATTTCCATAGGAAAGTTGAGGCAAGACTAAGCAGTGTTTCCCAAAAGTGAGGTGGGAAGATGAGAGCAGAAGGTTAGGAATGGAAGCGATCTTTCTGTGGACGGGAAATTTGGTGGTGAGCTCCACATTTGGAAAGACTCCTGTCTTGCCCAGGTGACTGTGTGACTCTGGTCTGCAGAACTAGATCACAGTTTCATGACATCTGGGAGTTGAAGTAACCATGTAGGAATCATCTGCCAAGTGGCTGATCAATCAGGTAATGTTTGCACATTTCTAGGTGGCCTTTGACATTTACTACGTCAGAGCAAGGTCATTGTGGATGAGTGACACCAAGAACAATGGTGGGGGTATGGCCAGTATTCAGAGGAGGAGGGACTCCGCTAACCTCTAAAATCAGAGGAAATGAAGCAAGAATGGGTGAACTGTGGGTAAACTTTAAGTCCAGGGGTTAGAAGTTGATGGAATTAATATCTGACTACCTCAACTCCTTAATGAATTCAGACTCAGGGTTTAACATTGGTAATGGATCATGCCTGGTTGATTAGGGGACAAAGAGCAAAACAGATATCATCATAATAAAAGCATAATATGCAAATTGACCAAATGGCCGAACAGCAGAAGGACCTTCTGGAGGATCACGTTATGACATGCACTGGCACCAGGCCAGCCAAGGCGTGTACGATGCGATTGGTCGGGGGCCTACCGTTGCCCCACGATTGTCCCACAGAGGGAGGCCCAGGCCACCCACTGTGGGGCGATCGATCAGGGGGGCTCCACGGAACTGGGGGTGTGTGGCGGCTGATGTGGGCAGTGCCTGGCCAGGTGGGTGTGGGTGGAGGGCGCATGAGGCATCCAGTGCTGCGAAGGCCTACTCTTGCACGAATTTCATGCATCGGGCCTCTAGTTTATAAATAAAGGAGTGATCTAATAAGGAAAGACAAAGCAGTGGATAGATAGCTTTAAAGACCACACTGAATTTGGGGATGAGTACAATATTTTACAACAGTTGTGCTGATACAGGGTTTCCAAGGTGCTGTAGGAACACATGAGTGGGGCATCCAACTGCACCACAGAAGCAAGCAAAAGTTCCTCAGAGTAAGTGTCACTTGGGCTGAGTGTTGAAAGACTGTGAGGGCTGGCCTGACAGATGCAGAGTATATGATACCTATAAAGTGTGAAATTGCTCTATAAACCCAAAGAATTCCAAATAGTTAAGTGAGACTTGGGGCACAGAGGCACATGGGGGTGATGAGAGATGAGGCTGGAAAGGCAAACAAAGGACAGCTTGGGCAGAGCCAGGTGTTGCTGTGTCTGTGCATTTGTATGGCATCCTGAGACCTGCTGAACACCCCTGGAGCAGTAAAGCAGGGAACACCACCTTATGATTTGCAAATGTAATAGACCATGCTGGAGGCTGGAGGATAGTATCTGGAGGTACAGGTACTGGCTGGTGGGATATTGTAGGAATCTGGGTGGAAAGCAATGGTCATATTAGTAAGGCCTGGCAGCAAGAACAGGAAGTGTGTGTGCACATAAGAAATTGATGAGGTAGAAATTATACAACTTGGGGTGAATAGGAGGAAACTGTGATCCTTTCAGTGTCCTGGCTTGAGAAAAAAAAGATGATAACTTGTATGTCAAAAAGTAGTATAAAAAAATAAGTTTACTATTGGGCACGTGGTGTCTGAAGCAATTCCAAGATACCAATAGTTGGATAGATGGTTCAGGAGCTCAGCAGAGAGCTCTAGATAGGGCTGAAATTCTAGTACTGTTCACCATCTGAAGGGTAGCAGCAGTTGTGGGGTGCTCCAAGCTGTGGTATTGTATCAGGAAAGAAAAACTGTATAGTACCCCTACCTACCATGAAATGGAATTAGAATAAAATGTACTAACAAACTGATAAAAAAGAACTCACATAAAAACAGTTTTCTTGCCGAAACCGGTTTGGCTCAGTGGATAGAGCGTCGACCTGCGGACTGAGGGGTCCCAGGTTTGATTCCAGTTAAGGGCATGTACCTGGGTTGCGGGCACATCCCCAGTGGGAGATGTGCAGGAGGTGGCTGATCGATGTTTCTCTCCCATCGATGTTTCTAACTCTCTATCTCTCTCCCTTCCTCTCTGTAAAAAATCAATAAAATATATTTTTTTTAAAAAATAGTTTTCTTATAAGCACACTGCAGGGATCAGCAGTCCAAGCTCCTGGTTCCACAAGAAATGACCTTGATCATGATTTCAGTTGACACAGACTATCCAACTGCAGGAATCTGGCTGGCATTGGCCAGTTCCAGTGTGTTAACAATAATGATCCATATCAAGACCAGCAAGGACACTGCCTGCACATCCACAGCCCCTCCTCCTGATCTCTTTGTCCTACTTTCCCACTCACTTCCTATAAAAACCCCTGCCTGCATTGAGATGCTAAGATGGGCTTTGGACAAGAATCCTCTGTCTTCTCCAGATGCTGGCACTTGAATAAACCTCTTTCCTTTTCACCAGCATCTGTCTTAAGAGTTTGGTTTTCGTGCAGCAGGCGAAGTTGAACCTTGGTTCCGATTCCAGTATGGTTGAGGCTGCTCCTAGGCGTGGTGTGAGTGAAGGCAGTTAGAGGAGAGACCCCTGAAGACCAGTCCTATTTAAAGTTCAAGCACAGCAGAAGGCATCCATGAAGAGATGAGACATTACCAAAGCATAGAAAGCCCAACAAATGCACTTCAGAGTGCTATCATCTCACATAATTAAATATACCTTTACAAGGACCTGGAAAGCCAGGTTTAATTTATATTTCTTGGGTCCTTGGAGTTCCATGGCAGAGGGGTGGTGTGGGATGAGCTGGCTCTGGCCTCCGTTCCTGATTCAAGCCCCCCACCTTTTTCTCACACTGGCTAAAACCCTGTTCTACCATTAGATGAGACTTGTACTAGTATCATCCACACAGACACACTAAATGTTATACCTGCTATAAACAGCCACGCCTCAGCCACACCTTGACCTCCTAGAGGTAATCACAAACATAGGAGATGGGCCAGTGAGCAGGTATCCTGAGGTTCTGGATTCCTGGGATGTGACTACAGGCTCCAGGTGGGCAGGTCCTCTAGACACATGAACTTCATGAATTTAAAGTGAATTTCTTTTAGCCAACAAAGGATTATCTATAATAATAAAAGTGTAATATGCTAATTAGACTGGACATCCTTCCACTTGAAGCTGGGGCTGTGAGGAGGTGGCCGCAACGGGGTGGGGGGCCGAGGCAGAAGCCCCTGGCTGCCGCTGTGGTGGCGGGGACTGAGCCCCTTGCATGAATTTTGTGCATCGGTCCTCTAGTGTAATATATTTAATCCACTTTGCCAATTTATGTCTTTTAATAAATGCATTTAGGCTAATTACATTAAAGGTAATTATTGATATTTGGGATTTAAAAGTTGACATTTTATTTTCTGTTTGTTCTCTCTGATCTTTGTTTCTCTGTTTTCTATTTTCTTGTCTTCCTGTGGGTTACTTTTATATTTCTTAGGGTTTCATTTATCTAATTGTCTATAGAATTTTTGACTCTATCTCTCTGTATAGCTATTTTCATGGTTGCTCTAGATATTACATTGGTTACATTATATGTAGTGCCAAGTCTAATAGTGTCACCAAGTGCAGTGCAGTAGAAACCTTGTCTCCCTTTATGCGCCATTACATTTTCCCCTTCATAATGCAATTGTCTAAACATTTTATACATATTTAAATTACATAAAAATAATTTTATAATTTTGCTTTAAATGTCAAATATGTACTTATTTGCCATACATTTTTTTTATGATTGGTATTATTTTTTTTCCTTCCTTCCTGAGACATGGTTCCAAGATTTTTCTTTAATCATTTCTTTCTGTTTGTAGGGCTTCATTTTCCCATCCTTTTAAGGAAGATCTGCTAGTGACAAATTCTATCAGTTTCATTTTATCTGACAATCTTGATTTCTCCTTCATTTCTGAAAGATATTTTAATTGGTATAAGATTTAGGTTGACAATTATTTTCTTGAAGCACTTAAAAAATGACCTACTTTTTTCTAGCTTTTATGGTTTTTGATGTGAAATGTGCTACCATTACAATTGTTTTTCTCACTGCTTTAAAAATATTTTTTTTCTGTCTTCGGTTTTAGAAATTTGACTCTTATGTGTCTTAGTGTAGATTTGTTTAAGTTTAAGTTTCACTCAATTTCTTGAATCTGTAAGTTTATGTCTTTTGTCAAATCTGGGAAATTTAGGTCATTGTTATTTCATTGTTATTTCTCAGTCCTACCCCTTTTCTTCTACTGGGAGACTGATGACACCAAGTTAAACTTTTTGTTGCTTTAGTCTCCTTGGTTCTTGAGGTATTGTTCTTTGTATTTTATTTTTCAGTCTATTTTCTCTCTGTTGTTTAGATTAGCTAATTTCTTTTGTTCCATGTCATTTGATTTATGAATTCTCTCTTCTGTATACTCTATTATGCTGTTGAGCCTATCCACTGAGCTTTTTGCTTCAGTTATTATATTTTCAGTTCTAAAAATTGTATTTAGTTCTTTTTTATATCTTCAATTTCTTTGCTGAGAGTTTCTATTTTTTTCTTTTGTTTCAAACATGTTTGTAATGCTTGCTGAAGCATTTTTACAATGGCTGCTTTAAAATTCTTGTCAGATAATTCTAACATCTCTGTCAACTTGGGGTTGGAATCTATTGGTTGTATTCTCATTCGGTTTAAAACCTTTCTACTTTTTGGTATGAAAAGTGATCTTAATTGGAATTTTGACTGAACATTTTGTTATTATGCTATGAGACTTCAGAGGTTATTTGTATCTTCTGGTTTAATTAATCTCATCTGACACCACTCCTGCAGGGAAAGGGGCTGTACTTCTGCATTCCTGCCAGCTGGGGGTAGTAGTCCAGACTCCTCCCTAACACTTCAGGGAAATGAGCTTGATTTTGTTTGGCAAAGATGGAAATCCCAGTGCCCTACTCAGCCTTTTTTGACCCTCCCAGTTGAGTCAGGGTGGGGCTTACAAGGGACACGTCCTTTGCTGGATCATTGACCAAAGAAAGCAGGCTCTTAAAAATGTTTAATTGGGATATAATACGTATAACATAAAATTTAACATCTTAATCATTTTAAGTGTACAGTTTAGTAGTGATAATTATCTTAACATATTCACATTGTTATGCAACCAATATCCAGAACTTTTTATCTTGCAAAACTGAAACTGTTTACCCATTAGAAAACTCCCTATCTCCCCTATCCTCAGTCTCTAGCAACCACCATTCTATTTTCCATCTCTGTGAGTTTGACTACTCTTAAGTACTACCTTATATAAGTGAAATCATACAATATTTGTTCTTTTGTAACTGACTTATTTCATTTAGCATAATGTCCTCAAGGTTTATCCATGCTGTTGCATGTGTCAGAATTTCATTCTTTTAAAGGCTGAATAATATTCCACTGTATGTATACACCACATTTTCTTTATCCATTCATCTGTCATGGACAGAGGGCAGGCCTTTGTTGGGATTTTATTATCTGCAGTCATTGGTGTTTCTGGGTTTCTAACTTCTGTCTAAACTATATGAGACAAAGATAAAACCAAGAGAACTCAGTGCAATGCCATTCCTTGCGACTGTGTTCCAAGGCCCTAGTCAATCACCTTTACAAGTCTTCTTATGTCTGCTTCATATATAATTTCTAGGGTTTTTGCTGTAGTTATCCAGAGGAACAGGGCCAAATACATCTACTCTGTCATCTTAGAAGTCCTGTAATTGATTCTTATAGAAGTTTATAATGAGTATATTACTTATTATAAATGTTTAAACATATTCTAAAAATATGATTTTTAATAAATCAGACAAGATTTTCTTCCTTTTTAATTTGAAGTACACATAGTTTCACTTTTTGGGACTTCCATCCTTAATAGTTCTTCAGATCTTCATTTGAAAATATAAAATTAGCTTTTAAAGGGCTTGTAATTTATTTTTTTTATTTTTTTTAAATTAAATCTTTATTGTTCAGATTATTACATTTGTTCCTCTATTCCCCCCCCCCATAACTCACCTCCTCCCAGTTCCCGCCCCACCCTCCGCCCTCACTCCCCACCCACTGTCCTCATCCATAGGTGTACGATTTTTGTCCAGTCTCTTCCTGCATCCCCCACACCCCTTTCCCCCCCAAGAATAGTCAATCCATTCCCTTTCTATGTCCCTGATTCTATTATAATCACCAGTTCATTCTGTTCATCAGATGATTTATTCACTTGATTCTTAGATTCACTTGTTGATAGATGCATATTTGTTGTTCATAATTTGTATCTTTACCTTTTTCTTCCTCTTCCTCTTCTTAAAGGATACCTTTCAGCATTTCATATAATCCTGGTTTGGTGGTGATGAACTCCTTTAGCTTTTCCTTATCTGTGAAGCTCTTTATCTGACCTTCAATTCTGAATGATAGCTTTGCTGGATAAAGTAATCTTGGTTGTAGGTTCTTGGTATTCATCACTTTGAATATTTCTTGCCACTCCCTTCTGGCCTGCAAAGTTTCTGTTGAGAAATCAGCTGACAGTCATATGGGTATTCCCTTGTAGGTAACTGAGTTACTTTCTCTTGCTGTTTTTAAGATTCTCTCTTTATCTTTTGCTCTTGGCATTTTAATTATGATGTGTCTTGGTGTGGTCCTCTTTGGATTCCTTTTGTTTGGGGTTCTCCGCGCTTCTTGGACCTGTAAGTCCATTTCTTTCACCAGGTGGGGGAAGTTTTCTGTCATTATTTCTTCAAATAGGTTTTCAATATCTTGCTCTCTCTCATCTTCTGGCACCCCTATAATTCTGATGTTGGTACGCTTGAAGCTGTCCCAGAGGCTCCTTACACTATCCTCGCATTTTTGGATTCTTTTTTCATTTTGCTTTTCCTGTTGGGTGTTTTTTGCTTCCTCGCATTTCAAATCATTGACTTGATTCTTGCGCTCCTCTGGTCTGCTGTCGGGAGTCTGTATAATATTCGTTATTTCAGTCCGTGTGTGCTTAATTTCTAGTTGGTTCCCCAATATAAGATCGAGGGTCTTATTAGTTTTCGTGTAGATCTCATTAAGTTTATCGGCAGCTTCTAAACAGTTCTTGAGAGACCTTAAAAGTGTGGTTCTGAACTCTATTTCTTCCATTGACAATTTTGTCCTGTTTCTTTGTCTCCGCATTTTGTTATGCTTCCTTGGTGCACCCCCTAGTGGTCTTTGTTCGCAGTCTTATAGATAAATCTTGATTGTTGTAGCTAATTCCAGGGAGGGTTTGACCTCCAGGCCAAGTGGCTATGAGAATCAGCTGTGTCAGCAGTGAGAGAACTTCTGTCCTCTAGGGAGGTGCTAATCTAGCCTTTGCCTGAGGCTATCTGGCAAATGCCTCTGTGCAGGGCTTGGGCGGGGCGGGTCGCACAGGATCAACAGGGTGGGCCAGAGAGAGCAGTTATGGCGGCTCTCAGTCCTGTCCCCAGGGGTTTTGCCTCTCTGAGTCCCAGCACCCGCTGCAAAGCTGGGAGAGAAAGCTGCACTCGCTCTGATCGAAGCCAGACAGTCCCGCTTCTCCTGTTTGAGTCTGGGTCCCTAAAGACTCGCCTGTATCTGGAGCTCAGAGTCTGCGACTCCCTCCCGAATGAGAACAACAACCGCGCCCTTCGCCTCCAGCCCGCTCCGCGCACTCTGCACCTCAGAATTTGACTTCAACACTGCGCCTCCTCTGAGTGTCCGTATGCGTTTCTCTTTCCTCCTAGTTGTAGGACTTCCACTCAGCCAGCGTTCCTGTGGTTCTGGGTGACGTCCCTTCCATCTTTTAGTTTCACTTTTGAAGTAGTTGTTCAAAGCAGCAAATTATGGCGTTAACCTATGCCGCCATCTTGGTTCTCCAAGGGCTTGTAATTTAAAAGCTTCTCTACTTCCACTATTTGCAAACTCAGTTTTCTTAGTCAATACCAAACTATGTACTGTCTCATGCTCTGTTTTATGTGTTGAACTTGAAACCACTGACACAGATCTATGTTATTTTACTATGGCTTTCAGAATAGCCAGGGGATAATTTTTTTGAAGATACTCCTAGACAACTTAGAGCCATACATTTTAATGAATTTTGAACACTTTGTAAAATTTAAACCTGATGAGAAAATGATTTGGTGTTTATCTTTAGAAAATTGTGCTGGGTTTTTTATGGCATAGAAATGTGACTTCTTATTTCTTCAACAACCTGTAAAGCCTCTATGAGAAATGGAAAATGTGCATTTAGCTGAATTAAGAAAATTCTCAGGGCCCTGGACAGATAGCTCAGGTGGTTAGAGCATTGTCCAGACACAGCAAGGTTGCTGGTTCGATCCTGGGTCAGGGCACATATAAGAATCAATCAGTGAATGCATAAATAAGTGGAACAACAAATCTCTCTCTTCTCTCTCTCTCTCTCTCTCTCTCTCTCTCAATAAAAAAAAAACAAACAATTAAAGGAAATGCTCTGAAACTCTAGAATTGATCTTTTGGGAATCAAAGAAATTTACTTTTATTCAGTGAAAAGTCTTCTATTTGAAGGACTTTGAGTATAAAATCCTGAATCTACAGACTATATTTAACATAAAGTTAAAAAGAAAAAAAAAATCCTCCTAGACTGAATATATACTTTCTAAGGATATTGTAAGAAAGTTTGAGACATTATTGAACCACATAGATCTATCTCCCCATCTTCTTGGATAGTATTCTACAATAAAACTACAAGGCAACAGTCATTACAATGGCTCCGATGAGCAAGTGTCTGACTCCAAGAGAAATGTAAAAATAAAACTAAACTATAAAACTTGTTCTATCTTTACCTCTCCTTTAAGGATTTTTAAAACATCAAAGATACAAAGATAGGACTGTTGAACTTTTATTTCTATAGTGCTGATGTAAAATATCTTCAGATTAATAAGGACAACGGCTGATAACACAAAAGCTGATAGAAGTCCAAGTGCTGATTTTGAGTAGACACACAATTGAAAAAGCTCCCGTAAGATCATGCCTCTTAGAACAGGGTTGTTTTGAAAAAGAAGTCCTGGCGCCATAGAATAACAAAGAGGTGTGCACACCAATGCTGTGATGTACACAGTTAACAGGAGGACAGCTTCTGGTTTGTGGTATCACCTTTACGTGCCCTTTGTGAATCCCATCCAAATGACTGCAAGTCTGAGCTACTCAAATGAACCAAAGCAAGGCATGGTTCAGTTATCTTTATTTTGTTCTATCTACTTACTGGTGCATAAAAACTATACCAAAACTCTGGTTTAAAAAGAATTATTATATCTCGCAATCTGTGAGCCAAGAATTGACTTGAGAGATGAAGTGACTGGGGCAGTCAGTGGGACTCAGCTGATGGATCGGCTGGCCAAAAGGTCCAAGATAGGTTATTCATATGCCTGCCACCTTGTCTCACATGCCTGGGAGGCCAAACACAGCTGAGTTTCTTCCGGTCATCCCAGGGCCTTCTGATTTCTCCAGCAGAGGATGAAGACGCAGGTATACAAGAATTAGCATGCCAGGAGACCCAATAGAAGCTCTAAGGCTTCTCATACACCAGCCACAGAACTTTCAGAAGGTCACTTCTATTGCACGCAAGCACTCAAGTGGTCAAGCAAGTCATTGGAGCCATATTCAGACAAAGGGGAATTGGACTCCACCTCTTAATGGGAGAAATGGTGGAAAATCTTTGGACATCTTGAATGTCACAAGCACAAGTAGCATGGTACCCCTGAATTTTTGGATATTTTACTGCATCTCTGGCATTGTTATTGTTAGAAATATTGAATATTATTTAATGGCATAATTAAGTGAGATTCATCTTTAATTCTTTAACCTGGGGATAACCACAATTAACATTTTTCCTTTCCATAATATTTCTATGTCTATTCCTGTATATCACTCTCCTCTTTCTAAGAATGGATGAATGTATGTACTGTCTTATGCATAAACAGACAATATCTGTGATTTTTTCCTAATGATGAAATACATACTTATTATGTTACACACCAAAATAATTAAAGACAGGTTTTTAGTCATAAGGATAGCCTGTGATGAGATGGCAAACATCATCCATCCCTGAGTTAAACTGGCCAACTGGCACGAACCAAGCACCAGTGACCACTTGTGTAGTTAACAACTCTACCAGGCACATGTTTTGTGAGGTCATAGATTTGCATAAAATCTGGCTCCTGCTATTAAAGGGCTTGTGAGTCAATGGGAAACATATGCCATAGTAATATTTTATTCTAATACGATAAAGGCACTAATAGAAATATGTCCCGAGTGACAAAGAGATTGAATGAGGGCTCATTTTTGGCCCTTAGCATTGTTAGAGTTAGAACATACTAGCGAAATTATATTAATGGTCTCTAATTAAAAGAAATAATTATTCCAGAAAGGGTTGAAGCCTGGAAATAAATTATCATAGGTGGCAAAATAAGGCAAAGATAAAAATTTGGACACAGTCTGAGATACTGTTCACATACAAAGGACACATCTCCAATACCTGTCCACCTGCAGCAAATAAGCAACACATTAGATTCTTGCTTTTCATCACTTAGTATGACATGATTGCTTATGCAATTACAGCTCTGCACATAGAAACACCTTGTCTACAATTTGGTAAATCTGGCTGTTCCTGCTTTCTACTCAAATCACCCTAATTTGAAGGCGCCGTCACATCTGCTCCTTGCCTTTGGTGTATTTGCACTTGGTGCTCTCACCTTCACTTAATTATTATTTAATTAATTAATTTACTGGTACATTAAATTGGCCTTACATTTAACATGTGTCTATGAGGAACCTACCACTGGGCCAGCATTTCACTTTCTTTTCTATGTCCGCCCTTCTCCCAGGCACCTGCTTCTTCATAAAGCCCTGCTTTCTCACAGCCTGATGCCGGGTCCCATTTCTCTGCTCTGCAATTCCCGCTTTTCTCTCCATATAAATAAACTAAGCACCCTTTTCTCCCTTGGCCTCCCCAAGTCTCAGGGAAGGCACTGACCACTCGAGCTACATGAACCTTTACTTGGTCTCATTGGTGAGACCACCCCCAAACAACTGGCTTAAATAACTGGGAAGTATGGGACCCAAGGATTTAGGTATTTGTCAACAGATATGTATAGTTGTCAATACCCATCAAAAGAAATAAATGAAGTAATTTTCATTCCAGACACCAAATCAGGCAGATGCAGGAGACAGTTAGTGGCAATGTGTTCTATAGTAACCCTGAAATCAAATCTCTTCATGAGAGTGGTTAGCACTCACTGACTCTTTAACATGTGCCCAGCTCTGTTCTAAGTATATTACCATATTAAATCACTTAATCTTCCCAAAACAAATTTCTGAGATAGGTCCGATTATTATCCCCATTTTATAGGTGAGGAAACTGAGACAAAAGCTCAGAAATTTGCCCAAGATACATAGGTAGTTTGTAGCAGAGCCTAGTTTTGAAGATAAGCTGACCCAGAGGTTTAGGCATGGTGTGGACAGAGTGGGTGAAAACATACAGATTTCCTCAGTAGAGCTGCCATATGTTTAAAATGTGGCAGAATGCATGGGAGAATGATCAGCTGGCACTCTGAGGGAGGAAAATGTAACCTTTATTTCGCAGATCTGCTAGTCCAGGGGAATTCTGGATCCAAGGCCTGAACTGAACTCGTGGGGAGGCTCTGACCTGTGTATCTATCTCCTCCTGTGGCGGGCCCCTGAGGGTCCCCGCAGCTCCACCCAAGTCAGCTGTGGTGGGGCCCTGGGGTTAGGCTCTGCAGCTCCGCCCAAGTCAGAGTGGGGAAGTAAGACTACAGTTTTGACCAGATACTGAACTAGGCTGCAAGCCAGCCCCCCCCCCCCAACCCCATTTTCCTTTTCAAAAGTGCCTACTATGTATCTTAGATCCAAAAATGGATTCAATACTGGGAGGCACATTGTCCTTGCCCTTCCTGCCTTGGTCTCAGGAAACTTAACATTCTTATTAGAAATTGAAGATGTGCATAGCTTAGAGAATTCCAAGGATGCATATAAAACTGATGGTACAAAGATATGATAGGTTATTAAAAGGGAGAACTTACTGCGAAGTGGAATTAGGCAACAGCAATTGTGGTTTATGATATGTTTCTTGAGAGTGAAAGGAATTCTCCTCAACATAATAAAATGTTATAAACACAGACACAATCTGACAGAACAAAAATAATAACTTCTGATGTGAATAAAAAGCTTATATTTGAAACATACACCTTAAAATATGACCCAGAAAGTCATGAGAATTTGGGGTCCAAAGATTGCATTTTTAGGTTTATTAAAAGATCTTTTGGCTTAGTACCTCTTAGAAAACCACTATGATGCATGAAATAATTAAACCAGTTACTGTGTTGATTCTGCCCAAAACAAACTCTCCTGAGACATCTCACGTCCCAAACATGGGCCATGCATACACTTCCTCCACTCTGACATTATTCAAGTTAACACATCTTTCCTCATTTCATTACTAATTGAGTAGATACAACATCCCTACAGCGTCCCTGAGTTGTGCATCAAGATGTAGGACACAACAGAGGAAGCTAGAAAAGGAGAAATGACTTGGACTAGAGCCCACTGCCAAAATATCTCAAAGGCAAGAGCAGATGGCCACAAAGAAGGAGGTACTCTGTTGTCTCAAACACTAACCATTTTTGTGCACTGCAGTAATGCTGCTACTGGCAAATGTTTCCTCTCACAATTGCACATTTAAGAATATGATTTTTGAAGTTATAAATTGTCAGCTATTATTTGATTATCTCAGCTGGTACCTTGCTACATAATGAGTTCCTCAGTAGGATGCTGAGCTGCTAATTCACAACCTCCTTCTGAAAAAGCTTTTCAGGAAATTTGTAACAAATCCATTAAATTAAAATAAATTTGTGCTACATTGAGAAGTAACTGAACCATATGGGTCCAATCCAAATGATGTCATTTTTATTTTTTTTCTCTAACCCAAAGAACATTGCATTTATTTCTCCTCAGTAAGAGCAGCACGTGCTATACTTTTGTGGTCAGGATTGGTACAGGGGGAGTGGGGCTGAGAATTTTCAGTTGGTCTGGGTATCACTTTCTAGAGGCAGGGCTGCAGGCCTGTTCAGAAAACCCAAGTCTAAATCCCAGTGGCATAGAAAATCTGAGCCTCATTTTCAACATCTGTAAAATGAGGCATAGAAAGTAAGCCTTCCAACATTTTCTGAGAGAATCAAGTGAACCATTTGTGAACATCATTGATAAAACTTTTCGTTTGCAATGAGTAAAAACTCTTAAGGGATAATATTCCGAAAGTTAAAGTCATGACTTTAACACAAATGTAAGCATGCGCTAATAATTTTATTTAATTCATCGGTTAATGATGTAAGATACAAAAAACAGGTTCAGAGGAGTATATCTAAAGAATAGACATGTAATGGGCAATCAGGATGCTGGGATGAAATTCAATCATAGATGCAAAACTGGGTAAATCTCAGGCACTAAAATGTAACATTTGGAAAAAATAGAATGTTTGGATAAGTCCTTTCTCAGATCAGAAATCAATTCCAATTCCACGTTGCGGGGGGGGGGGGGGGGGGGCGGGCCGACGGGGGGGGGGGGGGGGTGAGATATTTTTATTGCTTTTGTGGACGAAAGGGGCCACACGCTGACCTGACAAGCTCAGGGAAGGCCTGCGTGGCAGCCTAGCAGACTCAGAGACCTAAAATAACCACAAAGGATGGTCTGAAATTAAACTTTGACTAAAAGCAGTTATGGTGGGCAGTTATGTCCTAGACCAGTATCTTCACTGACAAGGTCAACTTTGATCTTTACTGAGCCCATTTGCCTTTTTGCCTCTAAGATAACATTCCTTTGAAGTGTCTGGGTAACTTGTAACTTCCCTTTTTCTGGAACCCCTGGGGCATAACCAAATGTTCTGGGCACCAGGGCAGATACTACAAATTCCTTCATTATCATGTTGATTGATCCTGCACCCACCTAAGTATGTGTCCATCATTTTACTTTTTATCCTATCACAGAGGTTTCCCCGCTTCGCTTAATCCCACCTCCTTAAATCTGTCACCAATGAATTTCATGTATAAATACGGATGTAACCCTGCCATTCTCCGGAGCACTATCTCAATTCGTTGAGGTTCTGCTTCCCGGCATATGTCGACAGTTTGGCTCAAATAAACTCACAAAAATTCTTTACAGGTTTCAATGGTTTTTTACGTTAACACTTTGAAAAGGAACCAGCTGCATCACAATGAACACAGAACACCTTCCTTGCCATCAGCCCTCCACAAATCCACTTCTCTATTTGAACAGAATTGCAAAATAGCCTGGCCGAGGACAGGAAAAGGTGCTCACCTCATAGAATTGGATCATCATGGGAGGTGGAACATCCTATCTGACCCTCAGAATTTCACTGAAGAACAACCAGTGGTCTCTTCTACCCCTTTCAAAAGGCAGCCATCAAGCCAATGAACAAAATAAATGGATGAACAAAATAGATCCAGAGACACGGAAGCATGGAGCAGACTGACAAATTTCAGAGGGAAGGCAGGGGAGGTGGGTGGGGAGGGAGTGATTAGCCAGGAAACTTATAGGCATATATGCATAGCCCATGGACACAGACAATAGTGTGGTGAAGGCCTGGGAGGGGCCAGTGCAGGGTGGAGGGGGAGATCAATGGGGGAAAATAAAACAAAGGGACATCTGTAATACTTTCAACAATAAAGATTAAGAAAAAAGACAGCCATCATGACAAAATTAAGAAATTTATAGTCTTACAAAATCCCCAAAATAGCGGTTCCTGCCTGAGAGGGTGAACTGTCTTGGCTTTTGTTCTCTGATTTCTGCTTCCTCTGCCTTTTGCAAAGGCCTTTAGACCCTGTGCTTGACTTTCTACTTACGCTGGCAGAGAAAAGGTGGCTGTATGAGGCCAGGGGACCCACAAACTGGGGTGCCCCATCTACCCACCTAGCTCTTCCCTGAGATAGTGCCTTCTGGGATCCCATTGATGGGGTTATTTGTGTAAACTTTTGAAACAGAATTTTTGGACTGGAACTCAGATTCTTTGTCCGCCAGAATTGAAGAATGAATCCACGGACAGAAAGTGGTATAGCAAAGGTGGAGATTTATTGAAGAACAAGTACAGACTCTCACATGGGGAAGGGGAAAGAGTCCCACAGAATGGACTCCCAAGTAGGGAGGTGGAAAGGGTCCCACTGAGTTCCTGGTGCCTTGATATCCCCTCTGATTGGCCACTATTCCCCTAGACTGGTTACTACAGTAACTCCTAGGCTCAAAGGTCAACCTCACATGGGACATGTGAAGTTCTCCCCCTCCTTCTTATTGTTTTCCTATTCCCTTTGGGCTTTCTTCTCCTTCTGGATGAAGGGCTTTCTTCTCTTTATTTTGTAAATATAGACCTTTTGCTGTTTCCAGCTCCCTCATTCTATGGAAATGTACTTGTTGCAGCTCCTCAGTTTCCCCTATTCTATGGAAATATACCTGCTGCTGCTCTGCAGCCCTGTGCTTCCTCCATGGTCCCCTTAATTTCCAAAATTTCGAATATTTCCTAAACCTGTCCTATTTTACCCCTAAAATTCCTGTTTCACTTTAACAATAATCAGTCAGCCATTTCAGGAAACAAAAAGAGAAGCAGCAGCACTTACTTAAGTGACTCAACCCACGTGTGCAAAATCTTTAGTGAATATGATCACAATAAGAATGAACAATTGTTTTGCATTTATTTAATTCCCCCCCTTTAAAAAAACTTTATTGTTGAGGGCATTTTTACAATACCTCATAAATAATGGTGTTGTGAACATTCCGGTGTTGTGAACATTCCGGTCTTGTCTCTGAAAGTTTCTCTAGAATATAGATCTCAGTGGATTTGCTAAGTCCCAGGGGGCACAGATGTTCAATTTACAAGATAACACTGAGTTGTTTTGCAAGGAAATTCCTGTCCCAATTTATATACCTCAATAAGCACTGGGTAAGAATGCCAGCTGCTGCCCTGGGTTCGACCTTCACAAGGACTGTGCCCATCTCATAGGCATAATCTGGGATCTCACTGTGGCAGACAAGGCCATATACCTGGCCATCTTCTCATTCTTTTGACCACCTCTGTATCTATTTTCTGAAAGGCTAGTCCGTGTGTTTGGGCCGTAAGTTTTGCTCTTTCTTTCTAATTGCCCTCTAGAGATTCTGGTTTCTGGATATTTATTTCTTGTTTATTATCTGTTTCAAATACACTATCATTTTCCAGTTTGTAGCTTGTATTTTTTCTTTCTCCATGGGATTTTTTGATAAATAGAAGTTCTCAGACTTAAATTGAGCTTCTTATCGATCTTTGAAGGTTAGCATTATATGTATTTTTAAAAGAAAACCTTCTCTATCCCCAAATATTAAGTGTATTCTCAATTTTTCTTCTAATTGTTTAAAGTTCACTCTCGGCATTTATATATTTTATCTAATTATGTCTTTTATTGTTTTATAATATACTAGAGGTTCAGTGCACAAAATTTGTGCACTGGGGGAAGATCCCTCAGCCTGCCTGTGCCCTTTTACAGCCCAGGACCCCTTGGGGTATGTCCAACTGCCTGCTTAGGCCCGCTCCCAGAGATCCTTCTTGCAGTCCGGACCCCTTGCTCCTTACCTCCCACCTGCTCGCTGCTCCTTACCACTCGGCTCCCTGCTCCTTAGCATTGCCTCAGAGGCAGGAGAGGCTCCCGCCACAGCCGCTGTGCTCGCCAACCATGAGCCTGGCTTCTGGCTGAGCGGCGCTCTCCCTGTGGGAGTGCACTGACCACCAGGGGGCAGATCCTGCATGGAGCGTCTGCTCCCTGGTGGTCAGTGCGCATCATAGTGACCAGTCATTCTGCTCGTTCCACCGTAATGGTCACTTAGACTTTTATTATATAGATAATGTAAGGTGGGATGCAGTTTATTCCTTTCCCTCTGTACAAACAATCTTCCTAGTACAATTTATTAAAATAGCCCATCCTTTCCTGACCAGTAGGCATGGCCATCTCTGTCTTACACTTCTGGTCTTTCTGTTTTGTTGCCTTGATCACTGTATGTGTCGATGCACTAGTACCACACAGTCCTAATTTCTATAATATTATTATGTCTTGATAACTAGTAGTTCTGCCTTCCCCATGTTTAACTGTTTAATACTAGTTTAAGAAATGCAATTGATTTATTATATAGTCATAATTCTTGAGCATTTTGATAACTATTACTAACTCATACATTGCTTTTATTTTTTAAATGTTTTATTTTTTATATTCTGTTAATTTTCTTTCCTGCTTTCCAGTTTATAACTACTATTCATTACTAAGCCTCTATAAACCTCAAGTACAATGTTGAATAAAGGTGTTGTTAGTAGGGAACCTTATTATGCTCCTTACTTTAAGGAAATGCATCTAAAATCTTGGCATTGAAACTGGTGTTTGCTGGAGGCTTTCAGGAGATACTCTTTACCAGTTAAGGAAGTTTCCTTCTAGTTTTCTGCTGCTAAGAGTTTATATCATGAAGAGATTTTAGATTTTATTAATGCTTTGTCAATGCATATTGGGGTGATTATTAGAATTTTTCTTCAATATATTAATGAAGTGAATTTCCTCTAAAAAAATAATGTTAAACAACTTCAGTATTTTTAGAATAAGCCTCAACTTGATTATTATATTTTCACTTTTTAATAAATTGCTCTGTTTGATCATTTTCTATGTTGTTTAGGGTTTTTGCATCTGCATTCACAGTTATGCTTCACCAGTCATTCTTTATTCTTATACTTTCCTTTTTAGAATCTGTTAATAAGGTCACAGTTGTTGAACAGGAACCTGTTTTTTCTCTCCTCCAGAAGAGTTTTATCATGTTAAAATGATTGTTAACATAAAAAACCATTGAAACCTGTAAAGATTTTTGTGAGTTTATTTGAGCCAAACTGTCGACATATGCTGGGAAGCAGAACCTCAAGGAATTGAGATAATGCTCCGGAGAATGGCGGGTTACATTTGTATTTATACATTTGCAATCAAGGGAGGGACGTAGGTGGGTTACATGAAATTCACTGGTGATAGATTAAGGAGGAGGGATAAAGCAAAGCAGGGAAACCCCTGGGATTGGATAAAAAGTAAAATGATGGACACATACTTAGGTGGGTGTGTTACGCCCAGATTTCAGGATCCCCAAAAGACCACCAGGGAGCCAGCTGAGTCCGATGCAAAAGTGAAAAGAGTCTTTATTCAAACTAGCTCGAGTTCTTCATCCACCACACTCGCCGACATAGCGGCAGGGGGCAGAGAGAGAGAGAGCCCTGTGGGAAGAGGAGTTTTATAGGGGGGCTGGAGTAAGGGGAGGAGAGAGGACTGTGGGCCCTGCCAATTGGCCAGGTGCAAGTCGGGGTCATGTTACACAGGATGTGGTTGTGTCTATGGTGCGCACTTCCCTTGATTGTCATTGGTTAGTTTAAAGAAATCCTAGGTGTGGCTAGCAGAGGCTTGGGCTTCTGGGAAGAAGCTCCTTGCTGAGCACATGGCTAATGGCTGCTGCCCAAAAATGGAGGATCCGGGGTAAGATGGAGGGCGTAGCCCTCGCCCTTTCAGGTGCAGGATCAATTAACATGATAATGAAGGAATTTGTGGTATCTGTCCTGGCGCTCAGCATATTTGGTTGTGCCCCAGGGGCTCCAGAAAAAAGGAAGTTACAAGTTACCCAGACATTTCAAAGGGTATTTTATTATAGATGCAAAAAGACAGATAGGCTCAGTTAAGGTAAAGGTTGACCTTGTCAGTGAAGATACTGGCCTAGGACATAACTGCCCACCATAACTGCTTTAGTTAAAGTTTAATTTCAGACCATCCTTTGTGGTGACTTTAGGTCTCTGAGTTTGCAAGACTGCCATGCAGGCCTCCCCTGAGCCTGTCAGGTCAGCATGTGACCCCTTTCGTCCACATGATCTATTCTGTGAAAGTGAATTAACTTTATGTAAAACGGGCTGGTGGGAAGATTTTTAAATACTGATTTAATCCACTTTAATGATTATAGGATTTTTCAGGTTTTCTATTCATTCCTGAATCTCTTTTAGAAAGTTTGTTTTTCTAGTTTCCCTCTCTCCCCATTTGATCTAAATTCTGCTGACAGAGTTGTAAATTATATTTTTATTAATTTTTAATTTTCTTTTTAATCTCTGCTATATCTGTTGTTATGTTCTTTCCACAGTCTTAATTATTTCTTTTCAAAAAAGTTTTGGAATGTAATATTCTTTCTATGCTTAGTTATAATTAATTATAAAGCTTCTCTCTAATTTCTCTTTGTTTCAAAGGTGACATGCTGTTTAAATACTAACATTGTAACATTTTATCTCCCTTTTTATAATTGATTTCTAACTTTATTGCTTTGGGATCAGAGAGATGACTCTGTGATACCACAATCATAGAATCTTTAAGAAGTTTGAACATGCTTTATTGCCTAACTTGTATGCTTAAAAAAAAAAAAAAGATTTATAGCTCTGATCTGTTGAAGCATCATCCTGTACATGGAAAGGCCATGGGTTTGATTCCAGATCAGGGCACATACCTAGATTGGGGGTTTGGTCCCTGGTTGGGGTGCATATAAGAGGCAACCAATCAATGTTTTTCTCTCTCACATAGATCTCTCTCTCTCTCCCTTCTTCTCTCTAAAATTCATAAATATATCCTCAGGTGAAGATTAGAAAATGATCTATAGGGTGTCCCCTCAAAATGTATACAAACTTAACAGCTGATAACTCAATTGATGTTTCTTTCTTTTCATATTTAACCCATTGGAATTAATAATTATTCAAAGTGTGCATACATTTTGGGGGGACACCCTGTATATGTGCTTGGGAAAAGCAAATATTCTCTGTTCATCAAATCAAGAGTGTTAATTGTGTGGCTTAAATTTCTAAAACACAAAATTCTTTCTCTAGTTGAGGTCTTTAAAATTAGCAAAATATCCCACTATATCAATTATTTGTTTGTTTACCCTGGAGACCTATAAAGTATATATCTATACATATAAACAGCTTAATATAACCTTTAGTTAAATATATATTTATAGGTATATATATTTTTTTAATTTTTATAGGTATATTTTAAAGCTATTTTATAGGTACATAAAAGTTTTGAGTCATTGTATATTTCTTATTTTTTAAACGTTTAAATATTGTTTAATGTCTCATTTTACCACAAATTTTTTGTAGTAAAATCTCTTTTGTTAATATTGTGATAGTAACACTAGCTTCTACTTGATTAATATTTGCCTGAAATATATTTTCTATTCTTTCCATGTCTTTACTCCTGATCTATACTTTGCCTGTTTAACCAGCGAGGGAGCTCACAGCCAGCATCTCCAGCTCACAGATAAAAAGTGCAGAGTCCTGAGGGCCCACACTGCCTTCTCAGCAGGAGAGAAAATAAGGAGCAGATGAGATGCAGCACCGCCAGGGTAGGACCATGGCAACGGGCAGCATCGCCATCCCACCAGGAGACAGTAAGCAGCTGCTCCCAGCATGGCCTGTGCCCTAGCAATGACCTTGAGATCGAATAGTCCTGGAAATGAGGCAAGTCCCCTTTTAGGAGTCAGGCAGAAATCACGTTGACTACAGTCTTTTGAGTTTATGAAATATCAGGCTTCTCATTCATGCTAGAAACAGCTTGAAAATATTACTTTAAGAAACGCTTTGTAAGAAAGTTAAAGTGCTATATAATTACATATTTCCACAGGTTTCTTGATTAGACTGGAAAGGCTAGAATGAAAAATAATTACCATGCTACTGAGTGTGTGGGTAATCCTGTAAAACGACTGTGCGGTTGTGTTCCGGAAATATTCCTCCTTCATTAGGTTACAAATAAATCTTTTTAAATGTTCTAGAGGAGCGCATATTTAAAAGAATGCCATGGCAAATTCTCTTACACAACCAAAAATTCCTTTTTAATGTGACTCTCATAAAACACATTGAGAATGGAATTTTAAAAATGTATCCAGGTCTGAATCTGTTTTTAATTAGCTGTGAACTAGGATGTGGCATTTTCTTAGAGCCTCAGTGCCCTCCTCTGTACAATGAGGGCAGTCACCTCTCAGGCACCTTACAAATCACCTCCTGGTGCTCGTGTCAAACTTACTGGCAGCAACACATGAGCACTCGCCTGCGGTCTCACAGAACACAACCTGGGCTCCACTCGTGGCTCCATTGTGATTGCTTAAAGTCGTGTGTTCCTGGGCCCTTGTTATGCTTGTTACATTTTCTCACATAAATAACATCCTAGTCGACATCCTTATAGATGAATTGGTGTCATTATTTGAAAAAATTTTTAGGTGAATTACATCATTATAGTATTTTCCAAAGTTAAACAGTTGTCCTTGAGACTGCTATTGAGCAATATGATCATTTGAAATGCTATCTCTATCATATATACATATCAGATTCCATTTCTGAGCCTTTATTTATTCCACTGATTCATATGTCCTTTTCTGCAAATAGTTTAATCATTTATCTTCACAATATATTTTAATATTTTAATACCAGGTAATATTTCAATAAGAGGTAGTACTCACAAACTCTTTTATTTTATATTATTTTCTTGTTTATGTTTGTCGTATATTTTCCCCAGCTTTGCCACCCTCTACCTAGCCCCTCTTATACTCCAGGCCTTTACCACATTATCGTCTATATCTGTGACCTATACATATATGCATATATGTTCTTTGGTTAATCTCTTCTCATCCCTCCTAATCCACTGAAATCTGTCAGTCTGTATCTATGCCTATGGACCTATTGTTTATCAGTTTATTTTGTCCATTAGATTCAATATGAGTGAGATCATGTGATACTTGTCTTTCTCTGACTGGCTTATTTCACTTAGCATAATATTCTCCAGGTCCCTCCATGCATTCTCAAAGGGTAAGAGATCCTTCTTTATTACAGCTGCATAGTATTCCATGGTGTAAATGTACAACAGCTTTTTTACCTACTTATCTACTGAGGTATTACCTCACACCTGTCAGAATGGTGACCATCAACAAATCAATAAATGACAAGTGCCGGCGAGGATATGGAAAAAAGGGGACCCTAGTGCACTGCTGGTGGGAATGCAGACTGTTGCAGCCATTATGGAAACCAGTACGGAGTTTCTTCAAAATGTTAAAAATGGAACTGCCAGCCGAAACCAGTTTGGCTCAGTGGATAGAACGTCGGCCTGCGGACTGAAAGGTCCCAGGTTCGATTCCGGTCAAGGGCATGTACCTGGGTTGCGGGCACATCCCCAGGAGGAGATGTGCAGGAGGCAGCTGATCGATGTTTCTCTCTCATCGATGTTTCTAACTCTCTATCTCTCTCCCTTCCTCTCTGTAAAAAATCAATAAAATATATTTTAAAAAAAATGCAACTGCCATTTGACCCAATGATCTCACTTCTAGGAATATATCCTAAGAAGCATGAAAAACCAATCAGAAAGAATATGTCCCCCTATGTTCATAGCAGCACAATTTGCAATAGCTAAGCTCAGGAAACAGCCCAAGTGCCTTGTAATCAGCAGATGAGTGGATATTTTTAATCACCTAGCCTTTGGTCTATCCTGAAGAATGTTTTATATGCACTTGAGAAGTATATGTGTTCTATTGTTATTTGATAAAGTGTTCTGTCTATTAAATCTAGTTGATTGATGGTATTCAAGTCGTTTCTATTATTTTCAATGTTTAACAGTTGACCATTGTTGAAAGTTTCTCCAAAAAACAATTGACTAACCCCCCCCCCCACACACACACACACACATACACACAAAAATATTATTTTAGTCTTGAGGCTTTATGGCTTTTGGAGGGTCTGTAACACATTCCAGTTTGACTGAACATGATTACCAAAGGGGCATTTTTTATCCCCCCCCCCCTTTCTGACACTTTTTAAAAACAGTATATCTATCAGAGTATTTTTCATAATAAGAAAAAAACCCTTAGAGTCCTAAGAATATAGGAGACTGCCCCGCCAGCGTGGCTCAGTGGTTGAGTGTTGTCTCATGAACCAGGAGGTCACAGTTCGATTCCTTGTCAGGGAACATGGCTGGGTTGTGTGATCAAGCCTTGGTGGTGGGGTGTGTCGGGGGGGTGGGGGGTGGTGCGTGCAGGAAGCAGCTGATCAATGATTCTCTCTCATCACTGATGTTTCTATCTCTCTCTCCCTCCCTCTCCTTGCCTCTCTCTGAAATCAATTGAAAAACATATGTAAAAAAAAAAGAAAATAGAAAAATACTCGCCCACATAGCACTGCAAACTCCTTTTCACTGATGTCTGGCCTCAGTTCCCTGCTAACTGTAATTTAAATACAATTTATGATTCCAGTCAAGATCCTAATTACATTTAGTTTGCTGGTGACAGAATCAATTCATTTCAGCCGGGAAAAATGATGCATTGGCTGTCAGGCTTCCGTTCTCTGAGATACCAAGTTTTCCCAGAGCCATCTCTGCATTTTGGAGATGCCTGCCTTTTGCTCCTGACATTTCATAATGATCAACATTTAAGCATCAGCTTACCTGGTCGGATGTGAGGGTCACTACATTCTTATTTATCATCCAGAGAGACAGTCAAGCACGATAACTCCATCAACAGCAAAACAAATTTCTGAGGAAAACTGGGCAAACAAAGAGAGGTTTTTAGTTTACGGCAAAGCAGGTTTTTAACACGTTGGTGTTATTCCATACTGCAGTCTGAAAGGACTTACATAAGAGTGTAATAATAAAAGGCATGTTTGTAGTACTGTAGCTATTGGGTGCTTGCAGAGGGCCCTAGCGTCCACTGTTTTTAGATTTGTTTCTTATGAGAGACTACTCATCTAATTTATATACTAGTATATAAAAGCCTAAGTGACCATTACAACCAGTCCACTGAAAGATCGGTTGACAGGTCACTATGATACACACTGACCACCTGGGGGCAGATGCTCAACACAGGAGCTGTCCCCTGGTGGTCAGTGCGCTCCCACAGCCAACCTCCCCTGGTTCCTCTTCCCCAGCCCGCAGGCCTCAATTGGCCCCTATCAGGACTGGGCAAGACAGCCCCGATCGCCGGCCAGGCCGAGGGACCCCACCTGTGCATGAATAGAATGCACCAGGAATCTAGTTCTCACATAATTTGTCAACCCCACACATTATTAATTTGAAAAACAACCTTCTTTCAGGTCTTTTAAGTTGCATAATGAGTTTAAAGCAACAAAATTTGACCTAAAACATATAGACCTAAAACAGCAAAGAGCATGCTATTTTTTCTCTCACTGAGGCGAAGCTGCCACGCGCTCAGGTGAACTACAAGAGTGAGCAGTGTTGGACAATACCTGGGAAAAGCACGATCGCTCACGTGACAGGTTTCCCTTTTCTCCGTACTCACTGGGCCAGCCATCACAGACGAACACTGGGCTCTCCCATCGGCAGCCTGCATGTGAGTTGAGGGTGTTTCCAGTGAGCCCATCACAGGTGTGGAGAGGAGTGTGTGAGGCTGAGGGACCACCACAAAGAGAATTAGACACAGAAATCAGGACCTGGGGTACCTGGCCCTGGTGAAGACACACATGAGTCTATTTCACCAATGCACCCCAAGCTCTGGAGTGCCCCTCAATGTGCTGATCCTCACTCAGTCCCTCACAACAACCAGCAAGGTGTGACATGTCCTTCTCTCTCAAGAATAAGAAAACTAAGGCTCATTGAAACTGGCTCCTGCTGACTAGGAGATGGAGGTGAAGGAACGAGCTTTGAGAGAGCTATTTTGTCACCAAGGCCTGTCCATCCTCTGCTGACATACTATGTGCCACACCGCAACCCTGGGGTCTGAACACAGTCATCTGATTCCAAAACCTGGGGTTTTAGCCACCTCTTCCCAGTATGTGGAAGTCCAGCTTCCCCAAAAGGAAGCAGGAACTGAATCAGTCAGGATTGAATTCAGCTAAACAACAGAAGCTCTGCCCTTGCTGGTTTGGCTCAGTGGATAGCGTGTCGGCTGGTGGACTGAAGGGTTCGGGGTTTGATTCTGGCCAAGGGCACATGCCCAGGTTGTGGGTTTGATCCCCAGTAGAGGGTGTGTAGGAGGCAACCGATCAATGATTCTCTCTCATCATTGATGTTTCTATCTCTCTCTCCCTCCCTTCCTCTCTGTAATCAATATATATAGTTTGTTTGTTTTGTTTTAAATAGAAGCTCCAACTTAACAAAGGCTTAAACAAGATATAAGTTGATTCCATTTTCAGGTTAACATCCAGCTGCCCAAAGTAGATATGACATTCCACACGTCAGATCCCATTTCTCTGCCATGCATGGCTTCAGCCTCATGGTCAATGATGGTCCTTCCATTTTTCTAGGGGCAGAAGGATGGGTAACCCAAAGAAAAAAACACAATGACCCACATCGACTGTGAGAAGACCCCTCCCCCACCCCATGCAATCTCAGTGCTGCTGTGTCACATGGCCACACCTAACTGCAAGGAGGCTGAGAAACATAGTCTTAATTCTAAGCAGAGGACAGATATTGAAGAGATGATCAACAGCTCTGCCTTGATGGTCTCCAAGGATGGTCGGTTTCCACTTGCAACAGGTCACAAAGTATTGTCTCTTGTGTCCTAGAAGGGACCTACTTTCTCTCCGTGGACCATGAACATGTCTTTACTCATATGAGCCACCATCTAAGTGTTACCTAGTCTGCACAGTGAATACCAATGACCCCTTCTGGATATTAGATGAAGTAGAGGAATTGGGATGTTTGTGAGCTGTTGGCCAAACTGTTTGGAGCTCATCTTTTCTCACAGTGTTGTTGCTTAATTTGGTCAGAGGGCTGGTAGCAAAAGGAGGTTGAGGTATATAATTCTTTTCCTTCTGGAGATAGATAAAAAGAAAGACGGTGAATAGAATTTGCCCAGCCAGTCACAAATTTGGGGACCAAACTCTTAACTCTGAAGTCTACCCCTCTCCAAGAACAGTAGGCAAAGGGGATCCCTACAGACTATTGGATGAGGGATCACTTGAATACTTAAAGTAAATGTTTACCGCATGCAGTGTGACTGCCAACTCTTCCTCAGCCTTCTCTTCAAGCATCTGATTAGGCAGGAAGCCCTGTGTGCCAAGGACCAGGCCGCCCACCTTGGATGCTACTCATGTAGACACGGCTATACTAGGATTTACCAGTGAACTTTATATGGGGGGTGGGGGGGTGATGTTTTCTGTCACCTTCCTGAACATTCACATGCCCCTGAGATACAATGATCTGTGTTTTAAGCATGCCTCAGAGCACATTTAAGAACATGTGCCTCTCAGAATATGGTGGGCCACCTCTCTCCTGGCCTGCAGAGCATGGGTGCCTTAATTTATAGACGTTGTAAACTCACTGCTGTAGGATTTATTTAAAGCAGAAACTGGCTCACATAGAATCTGTGTTTCTGTCTATCTGAAGTACCCAGAGAATATTGTCATGTGTTGGCGGTAGATTTCTGGGGATTCAGTAAAAGTGCAGCTAATGGATTTCTAAGGCTTTATACATTCAGAAGCAGAGGAAGGATTCTCATGGGGAAAGCTGGAAATCTTAGCTCATTCAACGTGGCTGTTGCCTGATTTTGCCACTACGAGGCCTATGGGTCATTCCTTCTCCCTTGGAGATACACTTTATTCTAACATCGCTTCTGCTTCACTTTTTTTTTTTTTTTTGCCCTGTGGCTAGTCACTTGAAGGGATCACTGGTCACACAATGGCACCCAAAAGCATGGACTTTAGAAATAGGATGAGGCATAAAGGCAACACCCCTTCTCAGAGGTGCTCCGAGACCCTTGCTGTAGGAAGTGGACAGCAGGTCTTCAGCAGTTTGCTCCCAATGAAATAAGACTGGGAGCAGAACCTCAGGGAATGGCCATCACTGGGTTTCTAGTCCTGGGACTCAAGTCCCACTAAATGAGGAGTAAACGGTAACTGGGAGGGGTGGAGGGATCGCTGGATCCTGTAATCTGAGAATTTGATCATCCTTTGCCCCAGAAGCATCTCCATGCAAGGTTTCCAATAGCAATGGATTTACAGAGGAATGGGCCAGCTGATTACACTTTATTTTTTTTCTTGCACTTGCTGAGTCTCAGAGAGAAATGCTCCTGCTCATCCAGTGGCAGGGCTGGGGCATGGAACCAACAGACTTACTGTCCTTCTTGGTCCCTTTCCACCCTGAGCCCACACCTGACCCACAGCCCTCTGCACCCTTCTCTTCTCATGTCAAAGAATACCTGGCCAGGGACAGGCAAACTGGAGACCCTGCTCCTGCGTGCTGAGGGTACTCCCACAGCTTCCAGCCTCCCAGCTGGGCACAAGCACTGTCCTGCCTGGGGAGGATGTTGGGCCCGCGGTGATTCCTGTAGAACTAGCCAGGCCCCACAGAGTGCATGGGGGCTCCACAGTCCTCACTACTACACTCGGTGGGAGCCTCATCGGGGTCCCGCACATTCTGGAACACACTCCAAGGCCCAGATGAGCACACATGTCCTGAGGACCAAAGGAAATGTAGGAGTTTTACTTCATTTTGGTGGTCTGTGGGAGTGATGGGAATGCAAACACTCTCTTGGTTAAAATGACTACTAATTGTAAGAGACACCACAGTCCGTTCTGATTATCTGGTGAATACCACCATCAGACCTTGATGAATAATAACCCACTTTAGTTTTTTTTCCTCCCATATTATTCTTTTTAAAAATATAAGTTTTTATTGATTTCAGAGATAGCGCAAGGGAGGAGAGAGAGAGAAACATCGATGTGAAAGAGAAACATCAATTGGCTCCTCCTGCACGCCCTACTGAGGATCAAGCCCGTAACCCAGGCATGTACCCTGACTGGGAATGGAACCAGCAACCTTTGGGTGTACAGGATGATGTTCAACCAACTGAGGTACACTGGCCAGGGCTCCTCCCATATTGTTCTTAAGACAGCGCACACCTTGTGGCTCTCTGGGACCTCTGAAAGTAGCAGAGACTTGGGATGGCTCGTCAAGAGTTGGGACCAGCAGCTGGCCATGAAAGGCAGTGTAGTGTGTCCTGCAGGGTTCACAGGTCAGGTAAGTCTCTCCAGAATGATAGGACCTCCCCTTGAGCGATGACAGCGGGAAGGAGGTGGCATGTGAGAACTGAGATGGGTCACCATCGAGCTTCAGCTGAAGAGAGTGAGGCAGACAGCACAAGCTGGATACGAAGCCACATGAGGGGGCTTCCTGGGGGAGAGATGGCACTGACAGACATAATACCCACAGCAGTGAGCAGAACTTTTGACATCCCGTGCACGGTTATGCTTTAGACCACCAGGACATCTGAATAGCAACTTTTTGTCCTCGGTTTTCATCCCCTAAGTTAGACTGTAGTCTCTGTGACAAGACAGCTTATGAAGCGGAGCAGTGGTGACTGTGGAGCCCAAGGCTCTCCGCAGGCACAGCCGGGCTTCCCTGCCAGGGTTCTGCCTGCCCTCGTTATTAACACAAATGTGAAAAGAACATTTCTGCCAACTTCTGAAGTTGCTCAGGAAGATCATATAATTTGAGAAAAAACACCTTTAGTGAGAAGGCAGATGCTTCTTTTAAAACGAAGCCTGGGGTGCTGCCTCCAGGGACATTGGAGTCTGCTCCCTCCAGTCCCTGAGCCGAATCAGCAGGGCTTATGACTGCTCTTAATGGGGTCCCGACATGTGACCGGACTGAGGGCACTGCTCCCCATAATATCCTCACTACAGTAGGTTCACATCACAACACCTCCCCAACCATGTGACTGCTGTCCACCCTCATCCTGGATCACCACTGATATTAGGCTGCTTCAGCCCTCACAGTGCCGGGCACCCCGCCTGGAATGAACGTTTTGGCTTCTCAGAAGGTGGTGAGCCATCCCATCTCCCTCCTGGAACTGCACTCTCAGTTCACGCCCTCTGTGCCCACCTCCTGTCCCCACCCCCCAACACACACACACACACACACACACACACACACTGGTCAGATGAGATGGAACTCTTGGATGTAGTCTTGCATTGCTGCCTGTTCTTCATTGTATTCTTCTGATGGTTATTTTGTGCCACTGGAATGGACATGGCTTCTATAAAATAAGGTGAAACTTAAAAACTGTGACTCCCTTGCATAGTACTGTGTTGACCTTGAGTAGACATCACATTTCCTTGCCGCAGCCAGGGCACCATCTTCACATCCTTCCTCAGCTTTGGGCATGCTCTGTGACATGGGCCCTGGATTTCCTCTAAATTCTGGAATTCCCTAAGTCCATTGCATCTTTCCTTGCAGACATGCCCAGCTTGCAGGACTTCTAGAATGAGCACAGATCAGTTTTCTGGCCATACACCCTGCAGAAAGTGCCAGGAAGAGTGCTGGCTGGATTCACATTGAGGGTCATTGGAGGTTACTCTTGATGGCGTAGCCATCAAGATAGGGTTAGCAAGGGCACATCTAAAATGTGAGCAGATCTGATTGATGAGCCCCATTTATAATAACAATAAGCTCCATCTCCCGTTCTTTAATAGGAAGGTGCTTTCGGCTGATTATGATGAGCTGCAAAGAAGCTCCTTATTCTGCTACAGCTCTTCTTCAGAAACCCAGACCTTGACCTCCAAGATCAGCCCTCAGAGCCTCGGAGGTGGGCGTGTTAACAAGCTCCTCAGGCAGATGGGAAATGGCAATCTTGCAGGAGTGAGAAGTTGAAATTCAGACTTTGTCTTTATTTCCTCTGAGCTATGAGCCTCATTGTTGCTGTTCTCCTACTGAGGCTCCAGCTATTACTTAATGGTTGGCTATAAAACACTCTGTGAAGACGCAGTGTTAAATAAGAAGAGGAAAATCAATATTTGTTCCTAGTGCATTTTTTAGTGCTGCATAATGTAATTTTAATTTTAAAAACTCACGATTTTAGTAGGGGACTAACCAAAGATGTGTACTTGCTGATTTTAGACATCAAGATGGAGGGAAAATAGGTAGCTTCTGCATCTCAAATTACTTCACTACAGCATGGTCCTTCTTTTCCTTGGATGAGTCTAGAATTAATGCCACAGGACAGACAAATGTGGAACCACAGATTCACTGATAGAACAACCACCACCTTTGAAACCAGAAAAGATATCTGACCCACAGTTGAAATGGATTATTTACTTTCCTCTTAGCTCAGTTCAGGAAGTTTCAATAGCTTATCAGCTGTGGTGATTTGGGGGCAAAGTCAAACTGCCAACCCATTATAAGGCCGGGAGTGAAAGGGTACGAAGCTGAGGAGCATGACTATAGGCATCCCAGAGGAACCAAAGAATGTTTGCAGTCTGAAAGCATCAAAACCAAGAAGAGCAGATAAAGAAGGAGGGGAGGAAATCTAGAAACATCCTCCATGTGTGTGGCATCAGGGAGTCCCTATGCTTCCCTGAATAACTTCATTAAGCTTCCTGTTCTCCCCTCCTGGACTTGGAGCCTGCTGTCTTGCTGTGACCTTGCTCCCAGGGCAGACACTCATCCTTGGACATAAAAGCTTAGTACCTTTGCAGTCTCTTTTTATCATCTGGATGGACTCACAGTCTGGAAGAACCTTGAAATTTTTGCTGGGCTCTGGTTCTAATGAAAATAAATCACAATAAAGACAAGATCATTGTATCAGCAAAGAATGGATTTTACAGAACATTGAAAGCCTGCTGAGAGCCATGAACTCAGGATTTTAGCCAGAACATATTAGCCTCCAGGTTGCAGCAAAATTGCTCTTCTCAATTCTCAGGAGCCCAACTCAGGTCTGGCCAAGTTTTCACTGATGTAGTCCCAGGAGAGAGGACGTCCTTGGCATCTAGACTGTGTCTTCTTTGCATTTAAATGACTAGCATGTACTTCTGGTGAACTGTAAATCACAGACAATCTCCCAGAAGTCTCAGAGAGAAAAATAAAAACAAAGAGAACAGAGTGAAGAGAGATGTTTGAGTAAAAGTAGAACACAATGGCCAATGTGGAACGTGGTGATTGTTTTCCCTTTAGACTCTACCCCTTCACAGGGGTCGCCTAAGACCATCGGAAAACACATATATAATTACATATTGTTTTTGTGATGAATCACTATGCTTTAATTATGTTCAATTTGTAACAATGAAATTGGGGTTCACCACAACATGAGGAACTGTATTAAAGGGTCACGGCATTAGGAAAGGTGAGAACCACTGCTTTAGAGCTTTCATTGTAACATCTCTTCTAAATAGGTTACCATTTCAATAGCACTTGCTAAGGGTTATGCTGTTGAAGGCCATGTGGCAGACCCTAGGAGTAAAATCACTCTCAGGAAACTTACAATACAGGAGCAGAGATACCAGTGGGTTTTGGGTCAAGGCCTTCATACAAATAGAAACACAGCCTGGATGCTGTATGCCTAGGCCCTGAAGTTGGAGCAAGCTATGAGGAGCTTGCTAAGGACAGTATCAGGCAATAACAGTGTGAGCATGGCCAATGAAATATGACTCTTTCTCAGAAGCTTGGTGCCACTGACCTCTCTGCACCTGTATGAGGGGTTCTCATGAATGAGAAAGCTGGTGATATGGCAAAAATCTTATTTCCACAGGGGTTATGTTTATCCCCTGGACAACATCAATAGGTTAAAAGTCACTACATTCTTTTTTTTTTTTAATTAAATCTTTATTGTTCAGATTATTACAGTTTTTCCTCTTTTTTCCCCCTATAGCTCTCCTCCACCCAGTTCCCACCCCACCCTCTGCCCTTACCCCTCCCACTGTCCTCATCCATAGATGTACAATTTTTGTCCAGTCTCTTCCTGTACCCCCACACCCCTTTCCCCCTAAGAATTGTCAGTCCACTCCCTTTCTATGCCCCTGGTTCTATTATATTCACCAGTTTACTCTGTTCATCAGATTTTTTATTCACTTGATTTTTAGATTCACTTGTTGATAGATATGTATTTGCTGTTCATAATTTTTATCTTTACCGTTTTCTTCTTCCTCTTCTTTTTTTTTAAATTAAATCTTTATTGTTCAGATTATTACAGTTGTTCCTCTTTTTCCCCCCCCATAGCTCCCCTCAACCCGGTTCCCACACCACCCTCCACCCTCACCCACTCACCACGGTCCTCATCCATAGGCGCACGATTTTTGTCCAGTATCTTCCCACATCCCCCCAAGAATAGTCAGCCCACTCCCTTTCTATGCCCCTGATTCTATTATAATCACCAGTTTATTCTGTTCATCAGGTTATTTATTCACTTTATTTTTAGATTCACTTGTTGATAGATGTGTATTTGTTGTTCATAATTTGTATCTTTACCTTTTTCTTCTTCTTCCTCTTTTTAAGGATACCTTTCAGCATTTCATATAATACTGGTTTGGTGGTGATGAACTCCTTTAGCTTTTTCTTATCTGTGATGAACTCCTTTAGCTTTCTTTATCTGACCTTCAATTCTGAATGATAGCTTTGCTGGATAAAGTAATCTTGGTTGTAGGTTCTTGGTATTCATCACTTTGAATATTTCTTGCCACTCCCTTCTGGCCTGCAAAGTTTCTGTTGAGAAATCAGCTGACAGTCGTATGGGTATTCCCTTGTAGGTAACTGAGTTTCTTTCTCTTGCTGTTTTTAAGATTCTCTCTTTATCTTTTGCTCTTGGCATTTTAATTATGATGTGTCTTGGTGTGGTCCTCTTTGGATTCCTTTTGTTTGGGGTTCTCCGCGCTTCTTGGACCTGTAAGTCCATTTCTTTCACCAGGTGGGGGAAGTTTTCTGTCATTATTTCTTCAAATAGGTTTTCAATATCTTGCTCTCTCTCATCTTCTGGCACCCCTATAATTCTGATGTTGGTACGCTTGAAGCTGTCCCAGAGGCTCCTTACACTATCCTCGCATTTTTGGATTCTTTTTTCATTTTGCTTTTCCTGTTGGGTGTTTTTTGCTTCCTCGCATTTCAAATCATTGACTTGATTCTTGCGCTCCTCTGGTCTGCTGTCGGGAGTCTGTATAATATTCGTTATTTCAGTCCGTGTGTGCTTAATTTCTAGTTGGTTCCCCAATATAAGATCGAGGGTCTTATTAGTTTTCGTGTAGATCTCATTAAGTTTATCGGCAGCTTCTAAACAGTTCTTGAGAGACCTTAAAAGTGTGGTTCTGAACTCTATTTCTTCCATTGACAATTTTGTCCTGTTTCTTTGTCTCCGCATTTTGTTATGCTTCCTTGGTGCACCCCCTAGTGGTCTTTGTTCGCAGTCTTATAGATAAATCTTGATTGTTGTAGCTAATTCCAGGGAGGGTTTGACCTCCAGGCCAAGTGGCTATGAGAATCAGCTGTGTCAGCAGTGAGAGAACTTCTGTCCTCTAGGGAGGTGCTAATCTAGCCTTTGCCTGAGGCTATCTGGCAAATGCCTCTGTGCAGGGCTTGGGCGGGGCGGGTCGCACAGGATCAACAGGGTGGGCCGGAGAGAGCAGTTATGGCGGCTCTCAGTCCTGTCCCAAGGGGCTCTGCCTCTCTGAGTCCCAGCACCCGCTGCAAAGCTGGGAGAGAAAGCTGCCCTCGCTCTGACTGAAGCCAGACAGTCCCGCTTCTCCCGTTTGAGTCTGGGTTCCTAAAGACTCGCCCGGATCTGGAGCTCAGAGTCTGCGACTCCCTCCCGTTTGAAAACAACAACCGCGCCCTCCACCGCCAGCCTGCTCCGCGCACTCCGCACCTCAGAATTTGACTTCAGCACTGCGCCTCCTCTGAGTGTCCGTATGCATTTCTCTTTCCTCCTAGTTGTAGGACTTCCACTCAGCCAGCGTTCCTGTGGTTCTGGGTGATGTCCCTTCCGTTTTTTGGTTTCACTTTTGAAGTAGTTGTTCAAAGCAGCAAATTATGGCGTTAACCTATGCCGCCATCTTGGTTCTCCCTCTGCTGGATAAAGTAATCTTGGTTGTAGGTTCTTGGTATTCATCACTTTGAATATTTCTTGCCACTCCCTTCTGGCCTGCAAAGTTTCTGTTGAGAAATCAGCTGACAGTCTTATGGGTACTCCCTTATAGGTAACTGACTTTCTTTCTCTTGCTGCTTTTAAGATTCTCTCTTTGTCTTTTGCTCTTGGCATTTTAATTATGATTTTTCTTGGTGTGGTCCTCTTTGGATTCCTTTTGTTTGGGGTTCTCTGCACTTTCTGGTCTATTTCTTTCACCAGGTAGGGGAAGCTTTCTGTCATTATTTCTTCAAATAGGTTTTCAATATCTTGCTCTCTCTCTTCTTCTGGCACCCCTATAATTCGGATGTTGGTATGCTTGAAGCTGTCCCAGAGGCTCCTTACACTATCTTTGTACTTTTGGACTCTTTTTTAATTTTGCTTTTTCAGTTGGGTGTTTTTTGCTTCTTCGTATTTCAAATCTTTGACTTGATTCTTGCGATCCTCTAGTCTGCTGTTGGAACCCTGCATAATATCCTTTATTTCAGTTAGTGTATGCTTAATTTCTAGTTGGTCCTTTTCCATAACCTCGAGGGTCTCACTAGATTTCTTGAGGGTCTCACTACATTTATCAGCGGTCTCACCAGACTTTTTGAGGGTCTTACTAAATTTATCGGCGGTTTCTAGAAAGTTCTTGAAAAACCTTAAAAGTGTGGTTTTGAACTCTATATCCAGTAGTTTGCTTTCCTCCATTTCTGTCATTTGTGACTTGTTTCTTTGTCTCCGCATTTTTTATGCTTCCCTGTGTTGATAGAGTGGCTTTCTGTGCTAGGTGTCCTATAGGGCCCAGTGGCTCAGCCTCCCCAATGACCTGAGGTGGACACTCTTGGTGCACGCCTTTGTGGGCTTTGTGCACAGTCTTGTTGTAGTTAAGCTTTGGTTGTTGTAGCTATCACTGGGAGGAATTGACCTCCAGGCCAATTGGCTGTGAGAATCAGCTGTGTCTAAGGTGGGAGAACTTCTGTGCTGAATATATTCTTATGGGGCAAGACTTGCTTCAGTGGGGCTTTGGTGCTCACTGAGTCTGCCCCCTGAGTGTGTCCCTTATGGATCTGAGGAGTTGTAATCTGGATGGTCCCACTCTGACCACTCGGTACACTGGCTCTTGGATCTAAGGAGGTGCTAATTTAGCCTCTGCATAAGGCTACCCAGCAGGAGCTACGAAGAGATCTTCAGATTCCCCTTCCTTGTTTGGGGTTTGGAGGTGCCCAGATGAGGCCCAGCTGTGAAGCAATTCAAGCTGCTGTGGGGCCTTGGGCCTTCTCTTGGAAATTCTGGGTCTGTCTGACCCAGCTGCAGTTTGTTAGGTAATTTTCAGATTGCAAAGGGCCAGGGCACTCATATACAAAAGCCTCTGCCCCACCTTGGGTGGGGCAGGGTCTCAGGGAATCAACAGGGCAGAGCAAGCAGCTATGGCTGATCCTCAGCCCTGCCCTAACAGGCCCTGCATCTCAGTGTCCTGGTAATTGCTGCAAGCACCTCTGAGAGAAAGCTGCCCTCAAGTTCCGAGTTCTGCCCACTGCCAGACAGCCCAGTTTCTCCCCATATGAGTCTGGGTCCCCAGAGACTTCCTGGAACTGGAGTTCAGAGCAGTCGGGGGTTTGTGACTCCCTCCTGATTCAAAAAACAGCCACGTCCTCAGTTGCCAGCCCTTGCTGCGTGCGTCTCTGTACCTCTGCACTTTACTTCCACACCTCCTCTGAGTCTCAGTGTGCTTTTCTCTTTCCTTCTAGTTGTAGAATTTCCACTCAGCCAGCCTTCCTGTAGTTCTGGATGATGTGCATTTTGTCTTTTAGTTGTATTTTTGAAGTTGTTGTGGGAGGCAGCAATTTCCGGTGTTTACCTATGCCGCCATCTTGGTTTCTCCCCCCAAAAGTCACTACATTCTTACAGTATCTATCTCTAGGACTCTGTGTTCCACAGGGTATGGCGTAGCTCAAATTTCCCATTCACTTGGACCCTCAAAGCAGGTGATAGAAAGGTATCCTTAACCTTATCTGACTTTTATGTGAAAATCTCATTTTTTAAGAATTGGGAAGCAGAGGGGAGCATTAACTAGCAACTGTGCTGGGGGGAATGCTGTTCAGCCTGGGGTACCAACAGGATAGGGTGGGAGGAGAGATGCGGGCAATGCGCTCCTAGAAAACTTGGGAAATAAAGATCCACAAATGTTCTAGCATGGGTCTCAACTTCCTAGAGGAAATTTAAAACGCTTTTAGTTAGAAGAGTATTGGGATGAAGTTAGTTGTTTCAGAAAGACAACTTTAATGGTGGTATGGAGATATATTCGAGGCTGGCATCAGGCCCTGGACATGGAGCTCAGCCTGCCTGCAACCAGGCCCAGGCACAGAGACAATGGCTCCAGATGATGAGTCTTAGAGTCAGAAATGGATCTGATGCATTTGTGCAGTTTAAGGAATGATAGCAAAAGCAAGACCTGTGTATCCACAGCCTGTCAGAGGAGTGATCTTTTCAAATTTAAATCAGATCATGTCAGCTTCCTGTTTAAAACCTTCCAATGGGCTTCCATGTAAACAGAATAAAATCTAAGCACCCTGTCTTCTTCAGAAGACTTTCCTTCACCATGCCCTAAACCCTTTCTCTCACTTCTCCCTCTCACTCATGGATTTAACCCTGTTGGAAGTCAAAAGACCTTTCCATCATACTAAATGCACTACTAAACATTTGCAGTTTCCTTCCCTTCTCCTTCAAATATCCACTCTAGATTTTCACAGCTTATCCTTGTTCAATGTTCCAATGGCATCTTTCTGAAAGAACATCTTCCCTGGCCACCCTATGCACTGCTGTATCTTCTCCCACTTCTCCTTTACTCTGTTACTTTGTTAATCATTATCTAAAATTATTATTATTTTTTCATTTGCTTACATGTTTATTTTCTGTAAGATTTCCACTAGACCAGTACTTCTCAAAGTTGAGCATGCAAAAGAATAACTTGGAGAGTGAAACATATATTCCTGGACCCATCCTTAGAATTAGTTTCTGATC